>NC_083727.1:40697500-41947500 GCF_028564815.1 Eubalaena glacialis | reverse complement strand
AGAGGTGAGGAAGAGCCACGTGTTTAAACTGAAGTTTAACTATTGGTAGTTCTTTGATAGCCAGGTAATGCCCACAAAAACCTGCTGTGGAACCCCACATTGAGCATAACTTCCTAGTTTCAAGAGGAAGGGGGTAGAACATTAACTTCTTAGTTTTAAGAGGCTATGGACTCACAGACTGCAAAAACAAACTATGGTTACCCAAGGGGAAAGGTAGAGGGAGGGATAAATTAGGAGTTTGGAATTAACTTATACACACCATTATATATAAAATAGATAATCAGCAAGGATCTACTGTATAGCACAGGGAACTCTACTCAATATTCTGTAATAACCTAAATGGGAAAAGAATCTGAAAAAGAATGGATATGTATATGTATAACTGAATCACTTTGCTGTACGACTGAAACTAAAACAACATTGTAAATCAACTATACTCTAAAGTAAAAATTAAAGTAAAATAAAATAAAATACAGGTAAACAAACAAAAAAAAAGAGGCTATGGAGAAGAAACAGCATCATCATTATGAGCATTGGTAATGGGGCAAGTTCAGAGACTTCAGCTCAGGGCAGTAGAGGCCAGTGAAGTGGTAAAGGCAGAGGCTTCAGGTGGTGACCTCTGGAGTGATTTGGAGGCAAATATAAGGTACCACTTGTGGACTTTCAAAAAGTATTTAGAAGAGCTAAGAGCCAGTTAGGTTTAAGTATTGGGATTCAAATACCAATGTTAATATAACCTTACTGATAGACTTGGGGAGATTTGGGTCGCATGACTAAAACCACAGTATTCAATCTTTGTTCATAAGGGTCTCCCTGTCCCATATTCCCAATTGTTTTCTTAAAGATGGATTCCCAGATGATAACTTACCAGATTTTTCAGTTTGAGTTTGTCCCTGAACAAACCCTGACACAAGTATTTGTGTGCAAAGAGTTTATTTGGAAGATCCCAGAATGCCCAAGTGAGGAATAGGAAAAAGTTAGGTGAGAAAAAAAGAAAAGCCAATAAAAGGTGCTGTAATGAGTGGATTATCCATGTGGGCAACTGGGGCTTGATCCCACTGGGGACCTTCTGAGAAACCAGCCCGCAGAAAGCAGCAAGCAGGCCATTTCCATACCTCCAGGAAATGCCTCCTTGCAGCAGAACAGGATGATAAGAAGAAAGATGTGGGTACTAGAGGCGTAAAGTTGTCTTCAGGCTGAAAATTGTATATTGCCACTGCCAAAGCTTTCAAGTGGACCAAGGGGTAAAGGATGGGACGCTGACAGCATCTGCCACACTGAGCTTACCAAGTCTCTTTCCATTTCAGTACACTGTTCTTGTGATTATGTGCTATTTACATATTTAGGATTGTCATTCCTTTGCTTTCTGCCATCTAGCAATCACAAGGTTTCTAGGTATCCGAGATAAAATATGCCTCCAAAGCTTTTCTCAATCTCTGTGCCAAAGTTCACTTAAGCAACCAAGGGACAGAGGCCCTTCTACACTGAAGGTTAATTGATGTCAATTTCTTCTTGGAAAGAAGAAATATTGAGGCAGAAACAGGCTTGAAATTTGGAAGAGAAATGTGCTACCATAAGCAGCCTCACTCTGAGGGTGGCCTAATAGACATAGAGTTTTGGCTCATACCTTTGAAAATTCTCTTTATTTCCACCCCAAATTCAAGTTGTCTGATGTCAGTGCCTATTTCTTTAAATAGCGTTTCTTTCATTTTCCAGTTCTCCTTCATTCTGCTTGTAATAAATCAACCAAGAAACATTTTTGACCTTTCCTATGTCCTATCTTTCTTTATTCCTTCTTAGTTAAGAATTTTGAAAAAAAAAAAAAAAGTAGTTTACACTTCCTCACCGTGCAGTCACACCTCAACACACAAAAAATCTGGCTTCCACCTCCACCACTTCACTGAGAATGTTCTCGTCATATTCACCAAAAATATACTGGTAAATCCAATCATCACTTTTTGTTTTTATTCTGTTTGTACTTACTGATTGCTGATATCAAGACTGTTACATACTACATGATGAACATCTCCACTTGTACAGTCTACAGAGGTCAAGTTAAAAGCCAAGTTCATCATCTCTCAAACCAGCCATACCCATTTATCCTGCCCCAAATTTGCTCCTTCTGTTGTCTTGGTGGCTAGCATTATCATCTGCCTATATAGCCTAAGCAGAAAGAGTTGGAGTCATTTTAGAAATTCTCTATCACTTATTCTCCATATCCAATCAGTCTTAACAGTTTTCACTTCCTAAATAAAATATATTTCTGAGGCTACACTGTAAGTCATAAAACAATGTTTCTTTGACTCTGGACCTGTCTAATCTTTGGAAATTCCAGTTTCCCTCAAGATCTTCCAAAACTTTTCCAGTGGGTATCTCATTTATTTCAAGAACGTGTCACTCCTCTGAGATCTGTTATTTAGTCTCTTTACCTTATATCTTCAATTGCTTCTGAGATCAGCAGTACTTTATGCCTCAGTATCATATTAACAGAAGTCCCCAGGGCCACTGCTGCTGCCTTACAAAAACGTTGCTCCTACTTCTGATGTTCATTTGCATTAAGGCTGTGGAAACTAAAAACTAAAAATGCTCATCTCCAGGACACTGGGGACACCATGATTCCTAGTCACTGTTGCTGCTGTTACTGCTGTTGCTGTCTGTGACTGCTAATGCATGCCTGGAGATTGTTGAACCAGCAGTCTCCTAAATTATTTTTCTTCTTTATGATATTTCCTGATTATTTGTTTAATTAGACTCTTGGCCATCTATGGCAACCTGTCTTTTAGACAAACCGAGATACAACTGCATCCTAAGGCAAACAAGACTTAAGCTTAAGGTTGAACCTCTGCTATATTCTGTGTCCACTAAAATATTTGAAATTTCTCTGTGTCTCATCTGAGAATCCAACTTGGAATGATAGAAGAGAAGGTTATTTGCCTGGGCCACTCCAACATTTCTGCTGGGGACAGACTCTTTTTTTTTAAAAATTTTATAAATTTATTTATTTTTATTTATTTATATTTGACCGCGTTGGGTCTTTGTTGCTGCGTGCAGGCTTTCTTTAGTTGTGGCGAGCAGGGGCTACTCTTCGTTGCAGTGCGCAGGCTTCTCACTGAAGTGGCTTCTCTTGTTGCGGAGCACGGGCTCGAGGTGTGCAGGCTTCAGTAGTTGTGGCACATGGGCTCAGTATTTGTGGCTCGCAGACTCCAGAGCACAGGCTCAGTAGTGGCACATGGGCTTAGTTGCTCCGCGGCATGTGGGATCTTCCTGAACCAGGGCTCGAACCTGTGTCCCCTGCATTGGCAGGTGGATTCTTAACCACTGTGCCACCAGGGAAGTCCCAGAGACAGACTCTTGAATACAAGGGCAGGCTGTGGGTGTGACACCTTCTCCTAGCACACCAGGGCTTAGAAGAAAAACAGTGCCCTGGCAGTACCTCATATACCTCACATACTTTGGCAATGATGGATTTTTTTCTGGAGGTGAGAGTCTTCACTTATATCACCCTCTCACATCTGACTGTGACACCTCCACTTACCTCTGGGATCTTCCTTCGAGGAGCAGCTTGTGTAAATGACACTATACATGTCTTCTATCCTATGCATATGGGGTGACTGAGTTGCTCAGGCTAGGGTATCATCATTCTTTTCCAATCCTTTATGTACCTTTGATGCTAGAGTTACCTGAGACATGACGTCCTCCAAAACCTACATGATTGAGCTCTTCTTTTCCTTGCCTTTTATTCACCACCTGGTCCAGGGGTGAGATTACACCCCTCACGATTATTTTGGTGGGTTCATAATACTCAGGTAGAGCCCCACACGATCTTCCTCTAGCTGGGGAATTAGTGCATTGGTCACTACGACCCTTCTGCAGCCTCCTATGAGGCCATCACAGCCAGCACTGTTCCTGTGGATCTGTGCCACTGCTTCTCTCACTGGGTCTGCTGCCTGCACAGCTGCTCTGGGACTAGCCGAGTTGACACCTGGACCCCTCATGTTATATGAAGAAGAGAAAGGTGGGTTGTTTTTATTTGTGTCCCTAAGGGCTGGGCCAGAGGAAAGTTTAAGTAATAAATACCTAGTGATTTTCCCAAATAACTAGTTCTTAGTATGTTAATTGAGCCTGTTAGCCTGAAGCCAAAGTTATACCTTGACTTCTATTCTCCCAGGTGAGCTCTTTTTCTTAAGTTCCTCAATTTTTCATGTAAATAGACCTCTGAGGAGTCTATTTCACTAGTTTTCTTGATTTGTCTAGTCATCCCAGATTCCTAATACATCAATACTACTTTTATGTATATTTCTTTTATTACATCTCCCGTATTATTTATCAAGATCAGACACTAATTCCTAGAGCATGAGGATGAATTCCTAGGCTAGACAAACCTGAGTTCAAATCCCAACTCCCCTGCTTACTGATTATGTGGACCTTGGCATATTCCTTATCACCTTCTCTTATCCTAAGTTGATTTATCTTGAAATAAAAATAAGAACAGTACATGCCTCGTAGTGATAGTGGGACTGAATGAACTAATGTAAATGAAGCACTAGGAGCAGAAGTCAGCACATAAGCCATGCTCATAAATGTTAGCTGCTATTATTGTTATTACTTTTGCCTGGATTACTGCAGAATTGTCTTAACTGGTTTCCTAATCCTTATTTGGAGCTCCTCCAGTCTATTCTCCACATTGCTGTAAGAGTAACCTTTCTGAAACTTAAGTCTGATTGTGTCACTTCTCTTCTTCAAACCTTTCACTGATTTTCATAGCTTTTATCATGATGCTTAGACTCCTTAGCCTGGCACACAGGCCTCTTGTAAACTTGAGTTGTCTCTCTAGTCTTGTTCCCTATCAGCACATTCGTTTGTGTCTCCTTGATGTTGTGCCTATGCCTCTTCATGGAATGTCTTTGCCCCCATTTTCCTCTCTTTAATTTCTACTCATTCTACAAAACCCATCCAAAGCATCACAACACCCAGAAAACCCTCCAGTTCTTTGAGTTTGATTGAGAGGACCTCCTTCTCTACCTGTTAGCACCTTCTAAACATGTCCTTCCTAGCACTTGTCATGTGGTGCTAGAATTATCCCTTTCCTATCTGTTGACTCTTTTAATTGAAAGCTCTCTAAGGACAAAGAGTGTGTATTATCCTGTATCTATATTATCATGTATCTTCAATGTCTATAAGCCATCTAGGAAATAATAGATACTCAATGTTTGTTGAATAAATACCTGACAGAGGAATTAACAAGCAAGGTATGTGTGGGAGGAGAGGTACAGTGAAATGCAGAGGAAGGGCCGAAGACTTCCTCTCCCATACTTGAATTTCATTTTGCACTTTTAGGATGGTAAAGTGGATCTTGGAATTGTCGGGTTATTTCTAAGATCTTACGAAGTATGTGAATAAAAGGGTTTGGGATTCTCAGATGTTTCTGGCATGCGTTTATATTTGTATTGAGTTGTAGAAAGTATTTAATGGTCTGAAACTGCCCCTCCTGTAGGCTGTAGAAATAGCTGGTTTACTTATTTGTACTCAAAAATGTCCTAAGCATAGATCTCAAATATCTGAAATACTGATATTTCAATAATCTTATTTCATTCTATAAGCTTCTCAGGATCCTACATTCTCTCCCTTTCTTATCCCCTGTAAGAAATAAATAAGATTGCCTAATACATATTTACATATGAAATGATAGCCACATTATATAGTATAGTAGTAGTGAAGAAAAAAATGACTAAAGTCAACTGAATTTCTATGAAAAGAGGCTTTAAATTCATATGTGTTTGAAGGTTGTTTAAATAATTCAATATTATTTTTCTTCATAAAAATTTTTCCCATAGTGCTTAGTTTATTTGTGAAAATGCAAACAAGTGCTAGAGGCTGTATTATTCAGTAGGTAAAGTCTTTATCTGTATTAAGTAAATGTGGTTTTAAAGCCTTTATTAGAAGCAGAATTTCCCATGGTCAAATTTGACCCAATGACGACATTATTTGAAAAAACTTAAAAATTCTCCAATAATAAAAAAATAATTTTCTACATGGCAGTATTACCCAAAAAGGACTCAGACAACTTTATGCCCTTACCAGAAATGTAATATAGCATTTCACAATCTCTGATGCTGAAATTCAGTTATTGAGTTTTTAATAAAGCACATCATCAGTAAATTGAATAAATGGTTTAAGGCCAAAAAAAAGTTGAAAGAACACCATAGATATTTGAAACCATAAAACTGTAAGCATTCAGAGCTTATAAGTAGGGATTTACAAGAAGTCAATTTGGCTTCTTACACTTGTTAAAATAGGGGTATTTGGTGCTAGTATTAATAATCATAAAAAAATACTTGAAATTACCTCTATTTTATTTTATTTTAACATCTTTATCGGAGTATAATTGCTTTACAATGGTGTGTTAGTTTCTGCTTTATAACAAAGTGAATCAGCTATACATATACATATATCCCCATATCTCTTCCCTCTTGTGTCTCCCTCCCACCCTCCCTAATTGGAGTAATTTATGTTGATGTTATCACATTAAATTAAAAATAAGGCATAATGAATTCAGAAGGCAATATATACACAGTTTTCAATTTACAGATGAGTTGTTTTCCTCAGGTTCCTTTGCGTGTTCATTGAATGGGACTTTGAGAACACAGCAATTATGGTTCCATTATGTAGTTGGATTCCCAGACCAGGAAATGGAAGTCACTTCTGGAGGAAGTAGAGTACTAAATATTATGACATTTTTTCACTGGGAGTGTGTGTTAAGCATTTTGGCATTTGAGGAGCACATCTTGCTTTACTGCAGTGAGAATGAGAATTACCAACTCTAAATCACAGGATTCTTAAAGCTACAGTGACCGTATGCCTTGATTTTTCTGAGTTGGTCCTGAAAGCATGTGATGTTGAGGAGCAAACACTCTACAGTGTGAGATCCCTAAGCCAGTGAACTGTGCGCTCAAAATCCCAGCTTGATGCTCAGAATACAGCAAAGAATAAGATAAACTGCTCTCATAGGACATTGTATATAATGGGGGAGACACACCATTAACATATGATACAAAAATTATTACCATTCAAACAAGTATTACGAAGGGAAAGGACAGGATGCTAGGTAAGCAGGTAAGGAAGATCTTAATTTGGACTGGTCAAGAGAGGTGTCCATGAAGACGTGGAACCCACAGGAAGAGTAGGAGTTATCTAGGCTAATAAATGGGGAAAGCAACATCATTGAAGACCCTGAAATAGAAGGTTCAGTATATCCGATGAATTGAGAAATTGCCAAGATTACTGGATTACAGCAGACTAACAATGTGCCAGTGGGTGAGACTGCAGAGGGAATCAAGGGCCAGATGGTGCAGTGCCTTTCTTAGATGCCTTAGTAATGATCCTGAACTTTATACTAAGGCCAATGAGTAGTTATTGGCGGGATTTAGCAGGAGAATGCCTTCATTAAATTTATATTCAATGTCAATAAATGCTGACCTGAATTGAATAATTGAATTGTCTGGATAAAAGCAGAAGTGGATCTAAAGGCAATTACTGTCAGTGGGGGTGTACTCTGAATCCTTCAGTTCCAAGCCGTGCTACACAGCACAGATTTCTGGCAGTGGTGATCCTAGCAGGTACTTTGGTTAACAGCTCTTATGTGCTACCATGGCCAGTTTCATTTGTGTGTGACCAAAACCTAGCTGTTGAGTCCAACCATACTTTTGAGTAAGGTGACTAACACTTCTAGTATTCTCAGTATTGAGGGTTTTCCAGGGAAGCAAGGCTTTTCAGGGCTAAAATGAGGACAGTGGTAGACAAACAAGGATGGTCAGTCACCTTATTGACAAGCCAGAATCATTTCTTATAGAAACTTTGGCTTCAGATGGTTACACCTCAAAGCTGATACATCCAGTTCTGAAATTTGAGTCCATTTCATCCCACTGTTTATTTCCACCACTCAAAGTGTAGGCTATCTGTTTTTCTCTCTTACATGTACTGTTTCCTTTCTCACAATTTGCCTATTCATCCCTTCCTTTCATTAGAAACCTCTACAATATTCTCAGGCTGTTGGGATAATCCTTATTCCTCCTCTTTGATTCAAATGGAACCAGAGAACTACACCTTTGATAGTAATCCTAAACTGAGGCTGCTCATGTAGTCCCCAACCTGCATACATAGGTCTTGGAGGTAAGAGCAGCATTCCCCTTGCTCCCCAGTGCTTTCGCCTTCTACATTCTACTGTAAGAGTTCTTTCTATTTTGACACTCAGGCCATCAGAGCATCTATCCTATACCTTGGCTTGTCAAAGTCACTTTCACACATTGACAGTGAACGCTGGCACCTGCTGGCACCTGGCTCGTAGCCTCTCTCCCTTACCTTAATTCTCACCACCAAACTCCTTTTATGAAGGTCAAGACTTACCAAATCCAACACAAACTTTTCAGTCTTCACTTATTTGACCTCCCTGAATCATGTACTCTCACCCAAAGACTAGGACCCCCATCTCCCCTTGGCCTCTCCCAGTGTGTGGGGCAGTGGGGTAGTAATGGATTCCGTAGGCCCATTATGCCACCTCTCAGCCATAAGAAGAAAAGTCTATAAATTAAAAGAGATTTATTAATTTTTATGAGTTAATTCCATTTTATCCTCGCAAGTATCATGTGAGGTGTGCAGGAAAAGTAGTGTTGCAAACACATATTAAAGGAGAGAAAATGGGGCACGAAGAGAATAAGTAGTTTTCCTCCGAGTTGCACAAGATGGCAGAAGCCAAAACTAGCATGTAGATCCCCTTCTGATGCTCCTTCCACTGTGCCAAGACGTGTTAGTGAAAGAATAAGGGTATAGAAATTGCCCTCATAAATAAGTTTTTAATTCAAATTCTTATTTGTGTTTATGATTCAGTAGCATGTGATGGAAGAAACTATTAAAGTACAAATTCTGAGGTAGATATCCTAGATGATCTTGCATTCAGAATATTGTTTCAGAGCTTATTGAAATGAATTAAGATTGGCTGACATGGCTTTCCATCTGCAATTTCTATGTACTTTGATGTGAAAGAACTACCCTGTGAAACTTGCGATTAAAAGAAAGCAGAATAATAATTTTTATGTAACCTCTGTAGCAGAAGAATCTTAATGGTGGGTAATAAAATGTTGAAATGAGATATATTTTAATTAGGTAATAACACCAAGCTTTGTTTATTAACTACTCTGAAGGTTCTAATGAGCTGTGAATTTCTAAGGCTCTTTGGCAAGGAAATGAGAACATTTAACAATTTCCCAAACTAATCTCATTATGGAGAAGTCAGCCTTGCCCATGCTTATTTAAAAATGAAGGCGAAATGGAAAACTTCTCTGCTGGCTCCTCATGATACATGTTGAATACAACTTCCTTTGTTCTTTTATATTTCTGAAAAATATTATTTTATGCCTAAAAACTAATAGGCCAAATTTTCTGTCCCAGGATAAGCATAACCAAGCTGTATCATCTTTTTGCAGGGCAAGGTTTTAGAAAGACCTCCTAAGTTTGAAGTCTTCTCAAATCTCTTTCTGTCCTCAGATTACTCAGGAGATGTGTGCTAAAGCTGAGATATCTTCTTTATATCAGCAGGGAGATGTGACCATACTCCATCACTCATAGATCCAAGAGGAAAAACTCAGGGGGCCTAAGCAGGAGGTGACCAGAGCAAATTGCGGAGCTAGTCAGAGCAGGAACATGATTTCAACCCAGATAGGTCAGAATCCGAAGTTCAGGCCTTTCAGGCATATAAATCAAAATTGACATCTCTTCATCCTAATTACCCTGTATTGCCACTTTATTACTGAAATTAATTCTTTAAATGCAAGTTCATTGGTATGTCCTCAGAGTGTAATCCAATCTTTTCTAAGGTTAATTTTCCAAAATTCTGAAAGGCAAATAAATAGCTGTACATTCTCTTTCCATGTGGACTGTTGGAAGATCCCTCTGTGTAAAGATTTTCTCTCCTGGATTGTTAAAGGTTGGCATAGCAATGAAAAAAAATTGTATTTTTAAGTTCTTTTAGTTGAATGTTTATCTCTGAGAAAACTGCATTTTGCAAAATGCATTTTCTATTGTTCCCAAGTTTAAGCCTTTTCTTTACTGGCAATAACAAGACATAATTTTGTTAGAAATAAAAGAGGTTTAACTGGTAATTTTAGAAGAATGTTTTCACAATTACAAGGCATATATAATAAAATAATACTTGTGGTATTCATGATTCAGACACTTTATACAGCCAAACTGGACTTAAACTTTCTATTTATCCTGTCAAAATGTTTTTAGATTCTTGTCTTCAACATGTCATAGCTATTTAATTTACTTTACAGGGGTTTCAACTGATATAATTTGCAATCTTCTACTGATATTTTATCATAAGGAAATCATTGGAAGACAGATTCCTCATGGAATATTTCTCTAGAAATAGTTGCCAAGACCATAGCTAAATTTACCTATAAGCACACTTCATATTGTTAGCTGACAACTTGTGGGACAGGTCTGGACTGAATTTAAATTTTGCCTTAAGCAGTGGTGGCAGTGTTATTAACTACTTACCTGTTAGTACACATTTTTGCTTATTTGAAATGTATGATGTGGATTATGTTGAAAGCTATCTCTTTTCTTTGGTATAGCTATTCAAAGTCTATTTGTACTGAATCAGAATTTTAAGAAGCTGAGATAATGAGATTTCTAACTTCATTAGAAAACTGATGTTAATGATACACCAGTAGATTATTAACTCTTAAGGAGGCTCTACTCTCAAGGATACAGCAACCAAGTACTGCATCTACAGTATCTGCCCCAGATATTATGCACTGGTACTAACATCAGTCCATTCTGATCAGTCCAGATTGCTCAATTTCTTCATCAACTTGACTCCAGATTATAATCCGACCTGGGTGATGTTTAGTTCTGTTATAAATCATATACCAGAACACTGCATTTAAATGGAAGTTCTAAATTTCTTAGGCTAATATCTGATGTTTAAGCAGCCATGTCGCCAAGAAAAACCTAGGACTCTGCAAAGTTCATTGAAGTATTATTAGCTTTTAATACTATTAGTATAATAGTAAATTAAAATAAAAATTAGTATAAACCAATTTGTAAGATTAAGCATAGATGTCAGGATTTTTGCAAAGCCTAAAAAATAAACATGGTAGTAGCAGTCTAAGTGTATAGTAGTATTTCCCTGATAAGCTGGCTTACATTTGAATCTGGTGTAAAATTGAAATGTTTCAATTCACCTTAATATGTTCAAATAATTATTGTGACTCTTTTTAGAAATTAAATCATGTCCATCTGCTATAAAAATGGCATGGACATCATATTTTTCACTGATGATATTGTTTTGTTGAACACTGGGAATGGGTGCAAAAAGAATCATAACTTATGTAGTTATCATTGGAAAATTGAATTCAGTATTAATAATGTCAAGTCAGAAATGTTTGCTTTTGGCAGACTTTTTCAATGTTTGAATCTTAAATATTAAAAAACCTGTCCATCAGATGAATTTATTCAGTATCCTGTACATTTTGCTGCTGATTCATCTTGGAGAGACCACTGGAGGGCATGCTGCTCAAAACTGCATAATATACATATGTAGTACTGAGTTTCTCTTATGGTTGATACAGATGACTAATAGCATCTTCTCTTTTGCTTCTGGAGATTTTACTTTGAAAAATCTTTACCTACATAAAAGTTGTAATAATAGTACAATGACAATTCATGTACACTTCACCTTGATTCACCAGTTGCTAACATTTTGCCATATTTTCTTCATATCTCTGTCTAACCATTCCTCTCCCCCCTGTTATTCATCTCTCTCTTATTCTTCCTTTCTTCATCTTTTTCTTTCTTCCTTCCTTTGTTCCATCTACAGTTCCTTCCTCCATCTCTCCCTCCATTCTCCTTTTCTTCCTTTCATCTTTCCATTTTTTCCTCTTTTCTATTTTTTGCTTTTATCTTTTTTTTTTACAACCATTTAAAAATTTGTCTTAAAAGTCAGCTAACTTATTAACTAACATACTTCAATATATATGTTTCCTAAAAGCAGACATTCTCCTAAATAACTATGATTCAATTATCACCCTACGAAAATTTAGGAATTTTTCCTAATTGTTCCAGTAATGTCCTGTGTAGCTCCCTCTCCCCATATGTTGCATTTATCCACATCTTTTTAGTCTCATTGAATCTAGAACAGTTCACCAGCCTTTGGTATCTTTCATGGCATTAACATTTTTACAGAGTTCAGGCCAGTTGTTTTGTAGAATATCCTTCACTTTGGGTTTGTTTGTCACCATATCTATTCTTAATATGTGATAAGCTTATATAATCTCTGCTATGATATATGGTTATCATTTCTACAGTCTTTCTAAAGCACTTATGGTATTGTTTCCATAAAAATAGGAGTGGTTTTAGAATAAGTGTTGTATGGTGTGCCAACTCATTATTTTTGTCTTTGGGTTTGAGGAAATTCTCAGATTTCAAATTTTTTCCAAAAATATTTAGTCCACTCTCTAACACTACTTTTGGATGATAGATGGTCCTAAGTATTGATAACATCTTGTTCCCTTGGTTACAAGAACTTGGATATAAAAATATGAAACCAGAACATTGGCCATTTCTTGTTTAAAAATAAAATGTGAATCAATTTACAGTCAAATGATAATTTATTATATCACTATAAGAGTGTCTGTAGACATTTATTAAATGCTAGATAGATGAGACAGAAATAATAATCAAAACACTCCTAACATTCTAGTAGTTTTAGAATAAGGTGTGAGAGAAGACAAGTACACACACACAAATACCCAAAGTACTCAAATATAGAATTGCAAGTGCTTAGATGTGTGAACAAAGTGTTAAAAAATATAGAGCAGATAACTTCTCTTGCTGCCTGGCGAGGAATGGTTTGGGGGCTAGGGTGTCAGGACAGGCTTTACGTTTGAGATGGCAGTTGAGGTATGGAAACAGTTCAGTGTGTTGGTAACATGCTCAGGTTTTAGTTACCCAGGCTTGGTTCTGAATTCAATTTTGTGATCTTTGGTAACATGCAATAAATATCTGGTCCACAGTTTACTCTTCTGTAAATTGGGGTTAATAATACCTATCCTGTAATGCTGTGAGGATTGAATAAGATAATGGACATATGTAACCTGAAGTAAATGTTTAGTAAATGGTAGCTCTTACTAGTAGTGTTATTTAAATGTGACTGGTAGTTCCTTTCATAGAGAAGTAGAAAATGACACAAAATTGTGACATGTATAGTGTGCTAGAGAAAAGGATGTTTTCTGTGTAGTCAGCAGGCTTGTCAGGAGATTAAGGCTGCAAAGTTTGTCCTCAGATTCTGTGGAACTATATGCTAACCAAAGAAGAGAGGATGTAATCTTTAAACACAGATTTTTGGAAAGGGGAAGTGTTAGGATAAGATCTGTGTTTTACTAAAATAAATCTGGGGTCAGTGTAAGTGATGTGTTTGCTGGATCTTAACCTAAGAGGTCATAGATGACTTGAAAGCTATATATGCACATATAAAATATAGGGATTTATAGACTATTAAAAGTCATCTAATCACTACCCTGGGGCAGAAGGATATGATTCACTGGGCTTCAGGAAGACTTTTATTTATTTATACTTCACTTTTAAAAATCCTTTTTGTATATTTAAAAATGTACATTAAGCATTGGCAAAATAAAACAGGCACATAATTTATGAATAAATAAATGCACATATGCTGTGAGTGCACAGACAAAATTTTTTTACTGAGAGGTGAGTGATGCAAAATGTTTTGAGACCTCCACTTCAGAAGGGCTAGTTCGGATTCGAGGACTTCTGAAATAAAAGAAAGCAAGCTAGTTAGTGTAGAGTTTCAGTGGTCCTGATGAGTTTTAATGAGAACTTGACCTAGGTTGGTAACACTGGAATTGAGAAAGGGGCTGTATCTGAAAGACTGAAAAATAAATTCATCATCAAGACTTGAAAGCCATACTATCACTGTGGATATCTTTGCTTATCAAGGATTTGAAGGAGATCAGCTGAGAGATTGTAGAAAATACATTCTACACTTGGATAATACTAGGGAATGGGGATTTATTTTAAAGGCAAATTTAAGTTATTTGATACCAGGTTGCCTAATTGAATTACAAAATTCAGCTGATAAATAAGAAGTAAAAGAAGGATAATAATGTGTATTCAGTTTTCAGTATAGATGTGGTTTTGTGAGGAAGAGTTGATTAGAGCAGAATTTTCTACCTCGTTACATGAATTGAGTGGTGATAACTCAATTAAAATGATTAAAGTATCAATTAACTACATGACTTTATGGAGAACAAAGTTGTGTGCTTTATTGATACAGAGTCAATAGGTTATGGTTAATTTTGAGAAGTGTACTTACATATTGTGTCTGAGGGAATGAAAGTTTGCTGAGTCACAAACTGCTAAAATGAGCAAAGAAAGTTTTTCATGAATCAAAATCAAATATGAATAAAGGACACATATTTGTTTTGTAAAATGACAGTAATATACGTTATCCTCAATCTTGTCAATATAGAGGTATTCTTTGATTTTGTCATACTCCTCTGTCAAAACATGGAGGGTTGTTTATTACTTCTTATGAAATCAAGGGAGTATGAGTATTTTAAAACCATGCTTGAAAAAAAATATTTATATACTAATCTAATTAGAGAAAAACAAGGTTTGGGAAGTTATCCTGTATATAACAGAGCTACATTTTCTATAAAACCCTGATTCATTCATTCATTCTTCACTTATTCACTCTTTCAATCAGTCATTCATTCATGAAATATTTATTGAATATCTCCTGTGGAGTAAGACAGGTAGGTCTGTGGTAGGCTTGTTAATAGTGTGAACATGAGAGAAAAGGATCCTAACTTTATGAAATGTCAATCCTAATAGGAGAGACAGACATAAATTTTAAAAAATACATAAATAAGAGTAATTATAGAGTGTGATAACAAATGCTGTGCAGTTTAACAAATGATATGATGGAGAGTACCTGAAAGGTGGAGTGGTGTGTGTGGCGACTTTATACACAATGGACAGGGAAGGTCTCTGAACATAGTTGACATTTGAGACTTGAAAGATGAGAAGGAACCATATCTCACTCCCCAAATTTCTGCTCTTCATGGAAACTGAAAACAGTTTCCTATCTTACCATAATTTTCCTTCTCTCTTCCAAGCAAAAATAAACACAAATATAAAATCATCCCTCCCTCAATCAACCCATGATGAAGCTCCTCAACATATAACTCTACCCCCTCTAGAAATGTCCTTGAATTACTCTTTTCTGCCTATTTACAGATGTATTCTCCAATTACTGCCTTATCCTTTCTAGTGTAGCTCACCTTGGTGTCTTCTGCTATTTCCCTGTCTTTATGTTTCCTACAGTTCAACCCAGCTTGGCAAAGGGCCTGCAGCTGAACAGCTCAGTAAGAAACTAAAGAGATATATTCAGATGTCAGGATGAGGGAAAGGATGTAAGACAGATTTTAATAAAGTTGTTGACAGTGCTGTAATTTATCCTTTATGAAAAAGGCTATAATATGTACTTCGGCATCCAGTGTCCCTTTCCATCCAAATCTCAATCCTTTGGTCCCCTACTCCTTCCACGGGGTTGAGTGTCACGTCTTTCTGTTACTCTTACTTTTGTTCTTGCTCTTTCTGAATCAAGCTTACTGTGCTCACCAAAGTATTTTCTATTCAGTCAGAAAGGAGGGTTGGTGCTTTTATTGATTACTTTTCTTCTTAAGTATAATCTGCCAACAAATGCTTGACTTTACCGTAACTGAAATAAACACAGGGTGTTGCTCTGTCCCAAAGTCCTTAGCTGAGGACTGTTAAAATACCTGTCCCCACATCTGGGTTCTGATACATTCCAGGAGATGAGTGCTGAGTGGCCAGAGAGTTGCTGTCAATGACCAACTCTTATGAACAAAAGGTAAATTTGAAGACATAATCCATAAAATTGTCCCCAGGCTAGTTCTGAGGGTCTTTTGATAGAAAGAGGAGAAATGTTTCTCTCCATGCACATGAAAATCTATATATTTAAAGATTCATTCCTTGTATAATACGCTTTCTTACATTAACTTTTCTGGTCCCCATGACTATCCTGGAACCTCTAGACTGAAGTCCATTGTTTGACCCTATCCCTGAGGACTGGCACGGTAATAACCTCTTTCTTCTCATCTTTAATTACATTTATTAACATTGATGATTCTGGAAAAAAGTCAGCAACCTTTGGCTTTACATTCTTTTGCATTGACTTGCCCCAGCCATTTTACCTCTCCAAACTATGCTCTAGCACAACTGTGTGATCTGTTATCAAAGACTCTTGAATCTCATCACTATACAGAAAACTTCTCCCTTTCCTCTGATGCATTTTTATAAATTGATACCCTCAACTCCCTGACTTGCTCTGCATTCTTTCTAGGGCTACTAGGCATTCAGTCATGGAAATGGAAGTCTACGTCTCCAAGTCTTCAAACTATTCTTAATGCAAGACCCATAATATTCCTCTTAATTTCTGTTGGTTCTCAGTCTTTGAGACCTGCCACTACTGTAGTATTTCAGTAGAACATCTCTTTTTCAGACCTGGAATGTAGTTTCTGAAAACTTCTCTAGTTCCTTAAAGGAAGGATTTTTCAGTCCTCTGAGGTCTCCAAGCACCAGTGAATCAGGTCTTAGCCTGTGAGGCCAGACTAACGTCCTGAGACTATTCAATTGTACCTGTCACAGATCGCTTGTCTTTTTCTAAGAAGGACTCAGATGTTTCAATAAATTATGTGTCTATAGATGTGGCTTAAATACTAATTTTCTTCCTGCAGCCTCATGAGGGAGTTTCTTAGATTTTTACAGTCTGGCAATCTCACATAGTTCTAAGGCTCTCTATTCCATTTGGTATATCTAGTTACAGATCAGGCATTCTCCCTATCTTAGAGTAGTTCTTACAATTTGCTTCTCACCTTAATATGGTACTATAAGGGCAGTCCAATCATGGATTGTGTCTATTCAGCTTGTCCCCCAAATTCAGCAACCTGACTCTCATGATGATAGGGCATTCTTGGCCCCCTGGAAGTACCACTGGGCAGTCACCTTATGTCTAAAATTCCATGAGTCCCTGAAATGTTACTTGAATAAAATTAAGTCTTTTTTTCCTCTTGACTTTAAGAACAGTCACAGCATATTGTAACATTAAAAAAACTGAAAAGAGATACTGTATTTTGGGGGATTTCAGAAGGTTTCAGGTAAGGACGTTATATTGCATATTATGTGGCATAATTAAACATCTCTTTGTCATCAGTCCTATTTCTCATTGCAGCTGATCAAATCTCAACTTCCTTCTTTGTTTGTCTTCTTTTTCCTGATAAATGAACATTGCTGGTTCACTGGTCTTTTTCCTTACAACCGCTTCCTTCCTTCCTTTAGCTCAGCTCCTCCAATATTGTGTCTCTCTACTTTCTCACCTCTTTTAGCTACCACTAAGAATCTCTTGTCCATATTTCCATGCACTTTCTTATTCCAATCCACTTAACCATTTTCTCATTTTTCTATTCTCCTTTCTAAGACTATTATACCTCACTCAGCACAATGATGGCCTCCTGTCTGAAGTGTACACAAAGGATCAAAGAAAAGTAGTACCTTAGGATGAAGGTAAATATCTCTACATCGTTTCGATTGGATGGTTTTTGTCTTTATCACATTAATACAAATTTCATAACTCTCAAACAACTTACAAACGTGTAAAAAAATGATACCAAGATAGATTTGTTACTGATGAAAATTCTTAGCATTCAACCCTTAATAAGGTTTCTAATTTCCTTCTTAACATATGTAAAGCGGATCAAATTAAGCACTCTTGACATTTAGACTCTTAAAACAAGAAGCCAATTTACACTTCACTCAGAATAAGCAAAAAAAAAAAAAAAAAAAAAGAAAAACCCACAGATGCATCCTGCCCTCCTGTCAACTCCTGCATCAGGGTCTTATGGATATACTGTTTCTCAAAAAAAAAAAAAAAAAAAAAATCACAGCTTAATGGATTCACTGGATGTAAGAGATGGTAGAGGCCAAGCAGAGAGTTTGTCCTACTCTAGTTTTAGATATGTGGCTTGAGGTTGGACCAGGGGCTGATTGGTAATTATTCCTGTGGATGAACAAGGTCAGATATCAGTATGATGAACAGAAGTCCTTCTATATATTGTTCCTAATTGCTTCACAGAGCACTGATGCCTTATGATCTGGTGCCCATCTTTATAATGTCAGAGATTGGAAAAGATCCCATACCAGACAATGTGTATAATACTTTGATTCTCTACCTGCAGGATATTTTTTGGCTTAAGATTGTTTTATGGATCCTCCCATTATACCTATACTGATATACTCCTCTCTCCCATTTTGTTTGGTTAGTATAGGACCATTGAACACATTGACACAGGGTAACCTAAAAAATGACTTCTCAGTGGTTGGTTGTTTTACCTACATTGTTATTTTAATGATGATATACCTACAAGAAAGAACATCTTAAGAATTATGATTTATAAAAAGACATCACACCCAAGACATAAAATAAAGCAGTCAAATATAGAAAGATGAATATGTTAAAGATAATTTAACAGGATAAACTATTTTAACCAAAATCAAGTTGTACCACAGATAATCATAATTAATATTTTGAAAGACTTCTTAGACTTGGTTTTGCTAAACAAAATTATAGAACCTCAGAAAAGCAGGGAGTTAGGTGGCTATGTGAACACCCATCAGTTAAGTTATAAATATTGGATAACATTTAAAATCAATGAATAACTGTATAACAAAAAACAAACAGAAACCAGGGATCGTTTAAACTAATAAAACCACAACTAGAATGCATAAGAACTTCAAGTTTGTTTATTCTTGACCTGAGTATGCCATTCTCCCCTAAGGCTACAGCTGTTTAAAATGGCAACCAAGTGTGCTAGAGATCAGAGTTCAAGACTAGATGTTCAGAGGGAAAATACTAAGTAGTATGAGAAGCAAGGAGTCTCAAATTCTGAGCATAAACTGTCCAAATATTTGGCTGACAGCTAAACTATTTGTGTACAGGGAAGACCTCAGGAGGCATGATAAAAAAGAAGCCAGAGACCGGGGTGGAACATAGGATGTCCCAGATTCAGACCTCTGAGTTTGATGTTTTTAAAAATGAACTGCATTCCTCAATCATGCTCAGTTTAGTTAGCAAAAAGATGAAAGTGTCAGAGTACAGGGCCCAAAACCAGCAGAGCAACTGGAAATTAGGGGATTCCCTGGAAACAAGGTAAAGCAGAAAGCATGAGCCCCACCTAAATTTACATTTTTTTGACAAATTTGGCAGGTATGGGTGACCGATAGGAAACCTGGCTAAAAATGCAGCAGTAGGAAGGCATAAGAACAAAGCAGATATTTTAGCAGCTATATATTGCTGAACTTGGAGGGTAGGTGAATGTGAGAGCAGAAGACAGGCAGTTGGCAACAGGGTTTGCAGTTTGACTCCAGGCAAGGTAACTGCCTAAGAAAACAAAACCAGAATAATTCCCAGAACAGGATAGAATTTGGAGTCACTACAACATATTATTTGCAAAGTCTGCATTTTCAACCAAAAATCAGGCATCCAAAGAAACAGCTAGATTTGACAAATAATCAGGAAAATAAAGACAGTCAATGTAAATTGACTCACATGTTGGATTTGGCAGACATAGGTGTGCTCACCTCCTCTCATGAGCACACCAAAATCACAACAGTCTGCAGAACAGCCATCATTGAAAAAGTCTGAAACCTACCAGAAAAGATCTTCTACAGCTAAAGACATAAAGAAGGAACCTAAACGAGACCAGTAGAAGGGGCGGACTCACAATATACTCAAATCCCATACCCCATGGGTGGGTGACACACAGACTGGAGAATAATTATATTACAGAGGTTCTCCCACAGGAATGAAAGTTCTGTCACCCACATCAGGTCCCCCACCTGGGGGGTCTGGCACCGCAAAGAGGAGCCCCCAGAGCATTTGGCTTTGAAGGCCAGTGGGGCTTGATTGCAGGAGCTCCACAGGATTGGGGGAAATAAAGATTTCGCTCTTAAAGGGCTCACACAAAATCTCATGTGCGCTAGGACCAAGGGCAAAAGGAGTAATTTTATAGAAGCCTGGGGCAGACCTACCTGCTAGTCTTAGAGGGTCTCCTGAGGAGGAGGGGTGACTGTGACTCACCCTGGGAACATAGACACCAGTGGTGGACGTATCGGGGAGTATTCATCTGCATGAACTCTCCTAAGGGCTGACATCTTGCTTGGATCACTCGCACCAAGACCTGGCTCCACCCAACAGCCTGTAGGTTCCAGTGTTGGGATGCCTCAGGCCAAAGAGCTAACTGGGTGGGGACACATAAAATACCTAAGAATAAACCTACCTAAGGAGGCAAAAGACCTGTACTCTGAAAACTATAAGATGTTGATAAAAGAAATTGAAGACAACACAAACAGATGGAAAGATATAATATGTTCTTGGATTGGAAGAATCAATATTGTTAAAATGACTATACTACCCAAGGCAATCTACAGAGTCATTGCAATCCCTATGAAATTCCCAATGGCATTTTTCACAGAACTAGAACAAAAAATTTTAAATTTGTATGTAAACACAAAAGACACCAAATAGCCATAACAATCATGAGAAAGAAGAATAGAGCTGGAGGAACCATGCTCCCTGGCTTCAGACTATACTACAAAGCTACAGTAATTAATACAGTATGGTACGGGCACGAAAGCAGACATATAGATCAAGGGAATGGGATAGAAAGCCCAGAAATAAATCCACGCACTTATGGTCAACTGATCTATGGCAAAGCAGGCAAGAATATACGACGGAGAAAAGACAGTCTCCTCAATAAGTGGTGCTGGGAAAACTGGACAGTTACATGTAAAAGAATGAAATTAGCACATTCTCTAACACCATATACAAAAGTAAACTCAAAATGGATTAAAGACCTAAATGTAAGATCAGATACTATAAAACTCCTAGAGGAAAACATAGGCAGAATGCTCTTTGACATAAACTGCAGCAATAGTTTTTTGAATTGGTCTCCTAGAGTAATGGAAATAAAAACCGAAATAAACAAATGGGACCTTAAACTTAATTAAACTTAAAAAATCTACAGATAATAGATGCTGGGGAGGGTGTGGAGAAAAAGGAATCCTCCTATACTGTTGGTGGGAATGTAAGTTGGTACAGCCACTATGAAGAACAGTATGGAGGTTCCTTAAAAAACTAAGCATAGAGCTACCATGTGATCCTGCAATCCCACTCCTGGGCAAATATCGGGAGAAAACCATAATTCAAAAAGATACGTGCACCCGTGTTCACTGCAGCACTATTTACAATGGCCAAGACAGGGAAGCAACCTAAATGTCCATTGACAGATGAATGGATAAAGATGTGGTATATTTATATAATGGAATATTACTCAGCCATAAGAAATAATAAAATAATGCCATCTGCTGCAACATGGATGGACCTAGAGATTATCATAGTAAGTGAAGTAAGCCAGACAGAGAAAGACAAATATCATATGATATTGCTTATGCATGGAATCTAAAAAAAAAAAAAAAAGATACAAATGAACTTATTTACAAAACAGAAATAGACTCATAGACATAGAAAACAAACTTATGGTTATTAAAGGGGATAGTGGGGGTGGGGGGCAGATAAATTAGGAGTTTGGGATTAACATATACACACTACTATATATGAAATAAGCAAGGACCGACTGTATAGCACATGGAACTATATTCAATATCTTGTAATAACCTATCATGGAAAATAATCTGAGAAGATATATATATATATATATATATATATATATATATATATATATATCTGAATCACCTTGCTGTATACCTGAAACTAACACAACAGTATAAATTAACTATACTTCAATTTTTAAAAAATGGTTAAGAAAATCAAAGAAAAATATTTTCAAAGTACTGAATAAAAATATGGCATCAATGCATAAACAGATGAGAAATCTGAACATAAAAATTGAAGTTAGTAAAAACTGTAAATTATAGAGTAGAAAAAGTAGAAGTAATAAAAGTAATCACTAGATGGGCTCAACATCAGATTGCAGATGACAGAAGAAAGAATCAATAAATTTAAGATAAATGGAAATTATCCAATTGAAGAAGAAATAGGAAAAGGCATAAGGAAAAATGAACTGAATCTTAAAGATCTGGAGGAAAATATGAAGTGGTCTAACACATATGTAAATGAAATCCCCAAAAGAGAAAGGAGACAGGAAAAAGCAGAAAGAAATTTAAGGAATAAAGGTCCAAAACATTCTAAATTTGATGGAAAACATTAATCTACTCAAGGAATTTCATACAAGTTAAACACAAAGAAATACACTCCTAGACACATCGTGGTAAAACTGCTGAAAGCTAAGAAAAGAGACAATATAGAAAGCACCCAGAGAAAAATGACACATTACATACTGGGGAACCATAATGAGATTAATGCCTGATTTTTTATCAGATTATGAAAGCCTGGAGACATTATATTTAAAGTGTTGAAGGAAAATAAAATCAACCAATAATCTATATCTGGTGGCGCTATCCTTCAAAATGAAGATGAAATAATATATCTAGATTTTTAAAATCTTGAAGAATTCATTACCAGCAGGCTTCCCTTATATATATACATATATATATACATATATATATAAACATATATATAAAAACATATATATATAAATAATACTAGATGGCAACATGGATCTACAGGAATGACATAGTCACCAAAGCTATATACTATATGATTCATTTATATGAAATTCTTAAAAATATAAAATTATAGTAACTGAAAGCATGTCAGTGTGCCAAAGTGGGGTGGGAAATAATGACGAAAAGACGAGGGAAATCTGAATGATGTAAAATTTGAATTAGCTGATAGTTTTGTAAATGTATACATTTGTCACAATTCATTGAATTTTGCACTTAAACTTGGTGATTTTTATTTTGTACAATACATAGGACCTTACTAAGTCACCAGCTAGAACCCAATAAGCAACACTCTGTTAAAATAAGTAAATTCAGATATTTAACTATTATAAATAAATGTATTCTAGTACAATTGAAATTTACATTATTTAATATAATTGTATTTCCAGCCATTTTTTAATGAGGTAATATGATTTGGGATATTACTCCTGCAAACTCCATTTAAACTAGAGCAAAATGATTTGCCAAAAAACTGTTTTGTTAATGCCAACTAATAAAACTTAGTAGGTTGTAGAAGGTAATGAAAAGATGAACATTGGTGCCAGGTACTCCTGGGTGTGAATCCCAGCCCGCCTCCTTAGCAGTCTTGTAACCTTGGATAAGTTACTCAACTTCCCGAAGCTTGGTTTGCCTCATATGTTAAATGAAGGTATTATTACCTGTTCCATAGGGATGTTGTGAGGATAAGATGCAAAAAAGGTATGTACACTGCTTAGTGAAGTTCCTAACACAAAGTCAACATGAAATAAATGTTATCTATTTTGTTATTTGCAGTATCAGGATATTCTTTTTTAAAAAATATTTATTTATTTTATTTATCTTATTTTTGGGGGCATTGGGTCTTCGTTGCTGCACGCGGGCTTTTCTCTAGTTGCGGCGAGTGGGGGCTACTCTTCCTTGCGGTGCGCGGGCTTCTCATTGCAGTGGCTTCTCTTGTTGCGGAGCACGGGCTCTAGGTGCGCAGGCTCCAGTAGTTGCAGCACGCGTGCTTGGTAGTTGTGGCTCGCGGGCTCTAGAGCGCAGGCACAGTAGTTGTGGCGCACGGGCTTAGTTGCTCCATGGCTTGTGGGATCTTCCTGGACCAGAGCTCAAACCCGTGTCCCCTGCATTGGCAGGCAGATTCTTAACCACTGCACCACCAGGGAAGCCCCATATCAGGTTATTCTAATTAATGTATAAAATAGATCATCTGAAACACTGAATTACCATAGTGGCTACTGACCAATAATAAAATATTTGTATACCCTTCCTAAAATATTTATGAATAGGAGAGAATGTGATAAGGGAGGAAAATCAGAAATTATGTGAAAAGACAAATTATTGACTGGCACTGGAAGAATAAATTTGGCTCACATGAATCCTTTTATTGAGGGTCCTCAACAATAGCCTCTGTCCCTTTTCTAACAACCTACCTACCTAAAGTATATGTGATTTTGCATCTCTCTTTCCCTCCCTCTCCCTCTGCTCCCTCTTCCCTTTCCTCTCCCTCTTCCTCCCTCTCTCCCTCTTCCTCCCTCTCTCCCTCTTCCTCCCTCTCTCCCTCTTCCTCCCTCTCTCCCTCTTCCTCCCTCTCTCCCTCTTCCTCCCTCTCTCCCTTTTCCCCTCCCTTCTCTTTTTCTCTGTTCTCCCTGGCATATATTCAGTTCCTCTCTATCAGTTTCTTAGTTTCTGTAACCTAGAGGTTTTTCCTGTTTTGTAGTCTGAATGTGTACCTAAGCTTTTTTCTTTGTTGGGTCCATGATAATTTCCTAGTATTTTACTCCTCTTACAGCTCTCTTCAGTTGTTCCACAGTGCTCTCCCTCTGACTTGTCCTAATGTGATGTTTAACCTGTGACAACTCCATCTTCCCATACTCCTTTTATCCCACCCAAAAGGTGAAGAGAGCATTTACTTGGGAGGAAGTGAAAGGTAATAAATGCTGGAAGGTAAAATGCTCTGGAATGAAGACTTGGTGAGGGACTCAGGTGAAAGGGGTTGAGGCATCCTTCTAAGGAAGGCCTCTTGTGAAGAAACAAGTGGTGTTTGGTGATCTTGGAAAAGATGGGAATATTTAGAGAAAGTGGTTTAAGGAAACGAGTATGAGTTCAGAAAGATAAAGAAGCAGCTTGAAGTAATATAATCACTCAAAAAGCATTATAAGCAAGGACAGAAAGGGGGAAAAGAATAAGAACTAGGATACACTGGTGGAACATTGCATGTTGGCTGAGTCCCTGGAATTGTGGTAAAGATTGATCAGTTTTTCATGCACCAATGACCTGGAAATATTTACCAATGGAAAGCGTGAGTCAGATGACTTTGAGGAGCATGGTTTTTCTTGAGGCTGGAAAGCAATTTGGATCTAAAGTCTATGCAGGAAAAAAAAAAATACACTGGTTTCAGAAAGGTAATGAGAGAGGTCTAAACAAATAAAAAGAAGGGGAGAGAAGAGAAAAAAGCCTACATTTTGAAGGATACAGATAGAAAGATAAAGAAAGAGTAACGTATAAGAGAATTGGGCTAGAGAAATAATAAATGAAAACAAGGATGCATTTAGAAAATACTGTTTAATTTTTAAAGTATGTCATAGGCTAATGGAGTAATGTTGGGTTGTGAATGTGTGTTAAGTTTATGCAGCAAGATTTCCTCATTTTGGAGCAATGTGCCCATAACGCTTGCTGACTGTATACCTTACATCTTATTACATACCTTATACCTTTTTCCTCCATATTTTATTTGTCTACTGCAATATAGTATCATCTAGAACAAAACATACGTAAATTACCTTTTTCTTTTCCCATTAGAATCAACCCTGTTTGAAACAAATGAGATTTTTCTTAAGTTTTCCTCAAAGTGAGATAGGGCTGGCCCTTTAAGATAACAGCAGTTTCACCTCTGTCTGAATCTAATTGTTGCAAATGACACAGAGAAATGAGAAAAAACAATGGTGACCAACTAAACAAACAGAAAACCTGCAATTATGCAGAACAATCTCAATTACAATTTTTTAATATTTTCTTGAAGGAAGAGGATCAAAGACATATTTAAAGGCTGCTCTATTCATATATCTTTTTCGACCCATCGTCTTTCCTCAGGAATATCCCAAGTCTTTCTCTTACTTAACAAAATAGATCCACAAAGTTTCCTTTCTGTCTCATATATATTTGTGCCTTTTGTTGTCTATGTTTTCCTGCTTTCTGTCTCTGTACCAGTATCCACCAACTATATTAATCCACACCCTTGCTATAATAAGTATCATTTCTCATCCAAGAACAAACTACTGTGTTTACTGTCTTGCTTTTGATTCATACAACCCATCAGCTATTTCCCTTGTCTCCCATATATTCCTTTTTTCTTCTTCCCCTCATCCTCCTTCAGTATTTGAGCCATTAGTCAACATTTTTCTTCATTCTATCAATTCTGAAAAAAGTATTATTTGAAAACTTCTTTATCCCCAATGATTCTATTTTTTATCAATATTTGCACTTCATGGCAAGATTAAACAACTCTTTAAGCACTGACAAAATATCAGAGAACTGCAGTTAGAACCAACTTATGACCTTAAGAAGTACCCGTGATGATGGAAAAGAACAAGACAATTTAAAGGAAGGTCTTAATAATAAGTACTGTGGAGCCCAGGGCTGTTAGAGAAAAAATTGCAAAGTGTATAAACCTTAACATTTCTCTGTGCCTCCACCATTTCTTGCCCCCAGAGTCAAAATCATGCCACAGGATTCTTATTTAATGAAGTCACCATACATGCCTGGTATGTGTCACTTGCTTATATATCTCACCTCTGGCTTCTTCCCTGAAACTCTGGCCCCTTGAGTTTAAATGGCATGGGCAGAGTGTTAGGAGGTAACAGTCTAATAGTTTAACAATTTTACATTGAAGTGTCAGTGATGGATAGTCCAGCTTAAGGTCCTAGGAATGTTTTCATTTTAAAACACAGAAACATTAGAACCTAGGTCACTCTCTAATTGGCTTATTTTCAGATGGAATTACAGGCTTAAGTTATAATTATTAAGAAAAATATTAGTTAATAGAAAACTAAAAGGACTTTCTGTTGCTCCTGAATCATTTTACCTACCACCTTTCTTTTGATGAATAAGACTGAGGATGTAGAAATCCCAAATAACAATAGCAGCAAAATATTGAATGCCAATGTAGAGCTACAAAGAGTTTGCAGCAGAAGTAAAAACAGATCTATAAACATGTTGCAATTTTGGGGGAAGACAAAAAAGGTTAGAATAGAAGCAAGATAAATATGTAAGATACATGTATACTGGGCCGCAGACACACATATCTAATGCCTGCCGTCCCCCCAGGTCTCATTGACCATCCCACATTGTTTCCCACAGCTTTCTCCTTCTTCAGCAGCTCTGAATTATTTTCCTGTGAAATCTATGTCAAAGTCATCTGATGATTTCGAGCAGGCTACAGGAGTTTAGTTGTTGCTTCCTTTCTCTCACCCTCCCTCCCTCCCTCCCTCCCTCCCTCCCTCCCTTCCTTCCTTCCTTCCTCTGCTTTTATAAAGATAAAAGTGAAAAAAGAGAGGAGGATAATGTCAGGTTTTGATTCAGAAGTTGAATTAGTTTGAAAGAGGGTCATCAAAATCTTCCTGACTGAGATAGGGTGTGGGTAAAATAAGGATGTGTGTGCTGTGCTACTTTAATTGAACTCATTTAATTTGGTGAAACTTTTTTTAAAAATTGTGTGTCTGCCATGTTCATCTATTTTTAGTTTGTCAAATTATAGAGCTATAGGTATTGGATCTTCGTTATGTCCTTAGGGAAGGAAGAAGACATGCTGTCTGTATGTTCAGCTCTCTCACCTGGATATGCTCCCGTATGTCGTGACCCTGTTCTAAAGACTAGGCCAATATTGTTTGCAAGGTTTTCTGGTCCCTGAAACCTACTCAGTTTCTCTAGGCTCCCTGCTAAAAGAGAGGAAACACTCAGAAATACATCATAGTGGAATGCTTATTAGAAAACACAAGTTTCATAGCAAGTGACTTTTCTATGAAGTACAATAAATCATAGATTGGTAATAAACAGTGTTAGCCAGCTGCTGGCACAATCCTTTCCTCTTGTCAAGATTAAGACAATTAGGTGATCTATATAGATTTCCAAATTAAATATCTGTTCTGAGTACACTACTTTAAAACATTCCATTTGAAATAATAGTATATTTGGTCATAAAGCTTGATATTTTCATCTACAAAACTTCTTAGAAGAGCCAAATTTACCTCATTTATTTTTGTAATATGTAAATGAGTCAGAGAGTGGATTTAATTATTTTTCCTCTCAAATATCTACCCTCTTCCTTATTATATCAAGGTTATTTTACCTTTTTCCACTCTGTCTATAGGGTACTTTGTTTGCATCTGATTATTTTAGATGTATTATATATAACCAAGAAATTAAAAATAAAAAGCTTTCAGCTTAGGGTTCTGTAAACATTTTTACCCTGCTTTTTCTTTATGGAGTAACATCTGATACTGCTTTTAATACATCAGCATAGTTGAAATTCAGCTACAGAAATACACATACTGCCAGATACAGACTTTTAGCCCAGTGGGGACTTCATTAGTAGATGTCTTCTTCAGTTCAAAGATGGCACTTGAGAGTTTTAAGACTCTCTAGTTTACTAATGAGCTTACCTCCAAGGACTATGTTTAACATCGCTCAAACCTTTTTAACTTTTATTGATATGGACATTTGCACATAATTGTTTTCAGTTTAATGTATCCAAATCCCTAGTCACATTCAAGGACGAGTGCGTTAGAACACATTAGAAATCCTGTTTAATGATTTCCTTTCATATATATGTATATTTGCTTATGAGCAAATAATTTGTTTTGTTTTACCTTTCTTCCAACTAAGCATATTCTCTTTGCCTAAATCTTCAGATTACAGTAACCACATAAAAGTAAATTCACTGTGAATTGGCAAATTCTGAACTTAATCCCGCCTAGTGGGATACTAATCACAATAGAAACCTTTGACATGAATCTGTATTCATCAGGTGGTATTTTAGGGATTAGAGAGCTCTCCTGGTAGGTAAATAATGTGATTAGTTTTATAAACTCAACTGCCCTATTCTGTTTTCTGTAAACTGTATCTATAAAGGCTTTCATTTAGAGTACTTTTTGTAAGGTTATTGACAAAGTTTTATCTTGAGTCAAGAAGAAGCACTTGGTGTTTATTTCCTGATATTAAATTTATACTGTAATATCACACAAGGTATATTTTAGAGCTGTCTGCTGCTTTCCATCTCCATTGTCACTCCCTGAGTCCTATGTGCATTATGTCAGAGGTGCAGTAGCCTCATGACCGCTCTTCTTTCCCTATAATTTATCCCCACCACTCCCCATGCTGGAGTGAACCTTTTATGAATTAAGTTTGGCCATGTCCTTCCCTTGCTTAAGACTCTTTAATGGTTTTCCATTGCATTTAGGAAGAAAAGCCTACATCATTGCTATATCCTATTGAGCCCTGCATGACCTGGCCCATACTTATTTCTCCAGCCTCACCTTACTCTCCATCACTAATGAAACTCTTACCTCACTGTCTACCTTCCAATCCCTTGAAAATACCAAGATCTTTCCCACATTGCAGATCTTTCTACACATTGCTTTCTCTGCTGAAGTGAACATCCACCTGGGAAATCCTAATATCCTTGCAGAAGTCAGATTAAATGTTTTTTTCTCAAACCTAAATTAGATCATCCTTTCTTCTCTATCAAAGTACTTTGCTTTTTCATCAGAGACCTATTCAGAATACTTAATTGAACATTTATTTGTGTAACTTCAATTTTGCCTTCCATATAAGAATGCAAATTCTATGAGGTCAGAGGCCATTTTCTCTTTTATTAACTTCTGTATGTCAGTATTTAGAACACAGTCACATAATGAGTTATAAATACCTGCTTGTTTCTGAATAAATGAATAAAATATGGTGTTGATTTTTCAAGTTATCTTCCAATTTTTTCAGTTCTGTCAACAATCTAGTCTCTAATGGTAAAATTAACTTTCTTATGTAAACAAAATCTCTTGGTTATTTAATTAACGAATTAATATTTATTTATTTTATTTTCAACTGAGCATCCATGGAGAGAAAGTATTAGTGGGGATTTATATGGACAACATCAATCAGACAGTGGTAGGAGAAAACTGCAGTATATCTGGTGGGCAGTATTTTTGTCATATACTATATATATGACATAATGCATAATGTGACTCAAAAGAATCTAATCTTCAGCTAGAAGGGACATTCAGAACATCTGGTTTACTTCTGACCTTTTAGACAATTCCAAACTATCTAGATAAGGCAGTTCATTTTGGTCTTAAAGTCTTTTCATTAATTAAAAAAAATGGCTTCCTTCTACAAAATTTTTATTTGTATTTTTCCCTTATAAAATATTTTTATACCTAATCGAAATATTTCTATTTAGTAGAGCTAGAATGGAGCTAATCACAACCCTCTGGATCCATCTTCTCTGAATTATGATTATAAAGTGATGAGATTAATTTCCTTTAGGGCTCCTTAAGTGACACTGAAAATAATTCCCTAAAGTGGAATTCTAAAATGGTGTCAAAATGGTACAAGTTGCAGTAAGTTGCTTTGAAAGAAAAAAAACATTGTCATGTCATCAGTTAAACATGTATGCTTACATGGTAGTTCGAAAACACCGGAAATCCCATGGAATTCCTATACATTTAATGAGATACAATATGCTAGGAAAAGAGAAACTCTTGTGACCAAAAAAAAAATCTTTCAGACTTTTTAAGGCCTATGGTGTTGATCAAATTTCTTCTAAAGCAATATATCATATGATTGGTTACACTTATTGAAGATTTTGACTCTATGATGTTGCCAGGCAGCTTCCTTTTTCACATAGATTACTTTGATTCTACCAATCCCATTCCAAGAAAATCACCTACTGCATTTGGTACCCATTTACTGACCTTATGGATTGCATTTGTGGTTGATAGTCTATTAAATTACTGTGCAGATTGGATTCAGGCCAGTGGTTAAAATATTTCTATTAGATTCCAACAGCATACGTGTATTTCTTACAAATTCACATCACTCTCTTATCATTCACAGTGTTTTCATTCTGTCTACAGAGGTTGAATTGGGTGCACACTCAATTTCACAGGTGAACAGAAGCCTGCAGTTTCTCTGGGCTGAGTGTTTGGGAGCAGAGAGCAGTGCCCAGAGTCAGTGTAAAGGCTTGTGTGTCACCAGCCCCCTTTCAAAAGGACCTTATGTCTCACTTAGGAGATATCAAAAGAGAAATTTCCTCCTATTTTATTTTAATTATTAAAGACCCTAAAATATACATTTTTACAATTCATTGCTGAGATTTTTTATGCATTTACTTAATCTGTACCTTACATTGACATCTTTAAAAAGGCAACATGTATTTTGTTCTCTCTTATTAAAACTAAACATATCTCTCCTTGTTTCATGATAAATACAGATCATGTTGTTATTGTTCTGAGAATCAAGACATAGCTTTGGTTCAAGGATCAGTTTTTATTTAGAACTTACATATCCAGCTCTGATTATGCTTCCTTTTATTTTTGATTGCTTAAAAAAACTGTTCTTTTCTATTTCAGGACATGTGTGATAGGAATAGTAAGATGACTACTTCCTTCTGTTATTTAATTGGGAAAAATCTTTGACCTTGAGACTCTTCATGCTCTGATACTGAGACATTCTCTTTCATTTGATCTGTGATTCCCTGGGGATTATAGAGACATGATCAATAAGTTTTACAGAAGTTTCTGGGTTAGTACTATAACTCGTTAAATTGTTATTAAACCTCAATGAATCCATGAAGATAGTGGGAGCCTGATACTCAGAGTGACTGATGTATCACAGCTGGCTCCTTCTTCATTTGGCTGGTTTGGGCCCCATCTTGGCATTTTAGCCTTCCCTTAGAAGGCTATCTGGCAATTCTTGATTAGCCTAAAATAAACCTATATTTTCCAAGGAATGAGAGTAACAGCAGTTTCTCACACCTGTATTCCTTTATTATTTGAATTCTGTGGACATCTGTTTTGAGCATATGCTATGATCAAGTGTCTGTGCACCATTCAAAATGAAGAAGGACCCTCAGGGCTGGAGGGTACAATAATATGAGATCTAATATTTTGACTCTACAGTGTATGTGCAACTATATATCATACCATCCCTAATCCTTACAGCAGCCCAGGAAAGTGGATATTCTCTCTAGTCAAGTGACTTACCAAAGCCCCCAACATTTTAAACAAATGTCAGAGGTAGGATTCTAATCAAGATGAGTCGATCTCTAACATTCTTCCCTTTTAACCACCCTACACTACCTAGCGAAGAAGATTATATTATGCTGTGAGATAATATAGATTCAGACTGGGGATATCCAGGAAGGTTTACAAATAAGATAACATTTTATCTTGACTTGAAGGATGAGTAAACTTTTGGAGGGTAGAAAAGGGTTGAAGAAACACCGTGCTCAAAGATTTGGAAGCAAGAGGCCTGTGGTGTGTTTGAGAAATGGCAAACAACTTCATGTGGCCAGGCTGTGAAATATGCAGAGGAATGCAGCGAGATCTTAGCTTAATGAAAGCCTTAAGTGTCATGATAAGGAGTTGCAACATTATTCTGTAGGTGATGCTACCAAACAAGGGAAAAATCATAAAGATGGGTTGGTTTTGTGTAGGATGTGTTTTTCAGCTCATCAACCCTGATTCTTCTCTTTCCTGGCCTCAAGGGTTTTGAAATCAAGGAGGAAAGAGCACACAGAGAGATTGTCTTTGTGGTAATTGTCTTCAGGCAGCTATCTTAAGATAAATGGAAAGTGAAGACACTGATCTTGGTTTATCAGAGAAAGAATTTTTATGACAGTAGATTTTAAGTATTTAAATGATTCAAGAGACTTATTTTGTCAGTTTGAGTTGGTGAAAATTCTATAATTTTTCTTTCATGGGAAGTCTAAAATTTATTTTCCTATATCCCAGGGGGGAAAAAGAATTCAGTATTACTTCATAGACATTTTTTAAAGTAAGTTTCATTTAACCTACTGTATATATAGGTCTATTTTTTAAAATAGTTTTCTTCCACTTTTAACACCTAAAATGTATTTGTAAATTAATTTTTTTAATCTATCTGTAATCAAACCTAATTTATATCCCTCCTAAATCAAATTTAATTCATATTTATATTAATTATATTTGCTCTAAAAATTTTCCAGTATTCACTATTCTTTTTTTTTTATGTTTTTGTCTGACAGTTTAATTTAGACAACACTTATCTGACACAATCAACTAATTCCAGTTTTTAGCAAAGAAGTACAGAGTTGGCTATCAAATGAGTATATAAAATTAAAAATGGTGGATGATGTATATTCTGTTACCACATGTTTTTTGATGTAATTTTAGTCATGATCTTGGCCTGTTGACTTCGGGCTAACTTTTGAAAATATGCTTTATCAGGAGAAAAAGTGTACTGTGTTTGAGAAATGCATTATTTCTCCAGTGTTCTGGAATCTGTTGTTAGTATAATTTGAAGTGAACTTTCTTTAGCATGGCCTCCAGGGTAATCAGCTACAGGCATGTGGATGATGAATAGCTAATAACTGTTCCCTTAGAGGTGACAGAGAGTTGTGTACACATTGTAAGTCTTGGCAAGGAGACAAGACTTATCCATCCAGATTTTGCCAATGAAGACACATAAGGAAAAGAGAGGAAAAAAAAAAAAAAGCACCTATACTGAAGAAATGTTACAGCTGCAAATATTTGACAACTTAAATTTTCCATGACACTTTGGTTTATTTTATCTATTCAACAATATTTACTGAGGTCTATTTATACTTAGTTCAGTTTATATTTATATTTAGTTCAGCTCTAGGCTAGGCCCTGAAGTTGATGGAAAATGCAAAAAAAGCTCTTTCCTAATTCTTTCTGTTGTTTTTCTTATAACAGACTAAGAAGTTATACGCAATCATTTAAAGCAAGTGAAATCATATTTCTGCAGATACCTAGAAACATCCTATATTAAATTTATTTATTTAATAAATAAATAAATAAATTAATTAATTTATTTATTTGGCTGTGTTAGGTCTTCGTTTCTGTGCGAGGGCTTTCTCTAGTTGTGGCAAGCGGGGGCCACTCTTCATCGCGGTGTGCGGGCCTCTCACCATCGCGGCCTCTCTTGTTGCGGAGCACAGGCTCCAGACGCGCAGGCTCAGTAGTTGTGGCTCACAGGCCTAGTTGCTCCGCGGCATGTGGGATCTTCCCAGACCAGGGCTGGAACCCATGTCCCCTGCATTGGCAGGCAGATTCTCAACCACTGCGCCAGCAGGGAAGCCCTAAATTTATTTTTGATTTTACTCACATCTCTAAAAAACTCTTTTTCTTTTGTTCATCTTGCTTTCCAAGTGAAGGGGAGCTTAGCAGATTTGGAAAGCTACTAAGAGAAGAGTAAGAGGACTTTCAAAGAACATTATGAGTCCATTGAAGCAAGTGTGAATATTTATTAACTGTCATTTTCTTTTGAAGCTTTGAAGTACAATAGCAAGAACCATAGAGGCTGACTGAGATGAAAACATTTTCTGTCACCATTTAAGATGATAGAGGGATTTGAGATAGGAAAGCCACCTTCATGAAGTATAAGGAGGGGAGAGGATAGAATCTAATACTGCTATGTATGAGTATTATCTGTTTTTGACAATATATAGTAGTGGTAATGATAATAATAATAGTAGTATGTAGTAATTGTTACATTTTTATTTTATTCTATCATTCTAAATCCTTTACATATTCTATCATCTAAATCCTTTATCTCAACTAATCCCGATACAAACTATATAACTACTACCAGTATCTTAATATGAATGGAGGTGCAAACTTAGGCACAAATCAATTAAGTACCCTCCAAAGATTATCCAGTAAGTGTGCTGAGGCTAAACCACTCTGCCCTTGAGGGAGAAGGATGTGGTTGAATGTTTCCACACAACCAGCAAATCCTCAAAAAGCAAAACTTGTTTTGAAGAATAGTTTTCCTGTCTCTGTCAAGAGAACCATTTACCATTGCCTTGAAAAGACTAACATGCTTTTTGATCATACCAGTAATTTTGTAAGACCCAAGTATAGATGCTGTGCCAAGGGGCTAAAGAAAGGTGATGTTAAATTTATTATTTTCCTTAAAAATCTTGATTGAATGAGGTGCTATTTTTCTCTCATCTTGAGTTGTATTAATCCTAGAGGTCTTTTGCTCCATAAGAACTCGCCACAGAGTTCCGTTTTAGAGCATCAAAGCATACCACTACATCTTAGGTTTGATTTATGCAGTATAATGTAAAATAAAGAAAACTGCATTGTGATTTCTGTTACCTGATTTCTAATCTTGGCTCTGCTGTTATGATCATGCACAAGTCACTTTGCCTCCCTGGGTCTTAGTTTAGTCATCTGTAAAATGAAGGGGTTGATTAGAAAGCCCTATGGTCCATCTCCAGCTCTAAAATGCTGTGACTTCATGATTCCTCTTCCGATGCAAAAGAGAAGGCAGTGAAAAATTAAAAGAGGCTTACCTTCCATGACTTTCCACCCATTTACATAAGACTGAAATTGCTTTGAAAGTATCAGAACAACCAATAATGTTTTATTTGGAATGTTTCAGTTCTGTCAGTTTTTTTGTGAATGAACCAGGTTAAGACTTTTATTTTTACTTTATGGATTCACCTATTAAATGCTTTCAATATAAAGCACTTATTATTGTTGATTAACAGGAACTCACTAAAAATCACTGATTTAATCTTCCATTTATTGAGTAGGTAAGACACAATAATAGGTGCTGAGTGATAACAAAATGAATCAGGAATCTTATAAATAAATGAATAATAACTATCAATTATTGGGCAACACTGACATGCCAGTTATTTTGCCTGCATCACATCACTGATTCTCAGCAGCATCTCTGCACAATTTATATTGGCCTTAGAGAATAAGTAAACTGAGATTATAGAGTTCGTAAGTGACAAAATCGAGAATGGAACTCATGTCTATCTCTGAATATTGCACTGTTTTTATTTATTTATTTATTTTTCAATTTTTTTATTTTATTATAATTTTTTAAACATCTTTATTAGAGTACAATTGCGTTACATTGTTGTGTTAGTTGCTACTGTATAACAAAGTGAATCAGCTAAACATATAGATATATATCCCCATATCCCCTCCCTCTTGCGTTTCCCTCCCACCTTCCCTATCCCACCCCTCTAGGTGGTCACAAAGCACCAAGCTGATCTCCCTGTGCTATGTGGCTGCTTCCCATTAGCTATCTGTTTTACATTTGGTAGTGCAGATATGTCAATGCCACACTCTCACTACATCCCAGCTTACCCTTCCCCCTCCCTGTGTCCTTAAGTCCACTCTCTACATCTGTGTCTTTATTCCTGTCCTACACCTAGGTTCTTCAGAAGCTTTTTTTTTTTTTTAGATTCCATATATATGTGTTAGCATACGGTATTTGTTTTTCTAACTTACTTCACCCTGTATGACAGATTCTAGGTCCATCCACCTCACTACAAATAACTCAATTTCATTTCTTTTTATGGCTGAGTAATCTTCCATTGTATATATGTGCCACATCTTCTTTATCCATTTCCCTGTTTATGGACACTTAGGTTGCTTCCACGTCCTGGCTATTGTAAATAGTGCTGCAGTGAACATTGTGGTACATGACTGTTTTTGAATTATGGTTTTCTTAGGCTATTTGCTCAGTAGTGGGATTGCTGGGTCATATGATAGTTCTATTTTTTAACGAAACTCCATACTGTTCTCCTTACTGGCTGTATCAATTTACATTCCCACCAACAGGGCAAGAGGGTTCCCTTTTCTCCACACCCTCTCCGGCATTTATTGTTTGTAGATTTTTTAATGACGGCCATTCTGACCGGTGTGAGGTGATACCTCATTGTAGTTTTGATTTGCATTTCTCTAATGATTAGTGATGTTGAGCATCTTTTCATGTGCTCCTTGGCCATCTGTATGTCTTCTTTGGAGAAATATCTATTTAGGTCTTCTGCCCATTTTTGAATTGGGTTCTTTGTTTCTTTAATATTGAGCTGCATGAGCTGTTTATATATTTTGGAGGTTAATCCTTTGTCCGTTGATTCGTTTGCAAATATTTTCTCCCATTCTGAGGGTTGTCTTTTTGTCTTGTTTATGGTTTCCTTTGCTGTGCAAAAGCTTTGAAGTTTCATTAGGTCCCATTTGTTTATTTTTGTTTTTATTTCCCTTTCTCTAGGAGGTGGGTCAAAAAGGATCTTGCTTTGATTTGTGTCATAGAGTGTTCTGCCTATGTTTTCCTCTAAGAGTTTTATAGTGTCTGGCCTTACATTTAGGTCTTTAATCCATTTTGAGTTTATTTTTGTGTATGGTGTTAGGGAGTGTTCTAATTTCAGTCTTTTAATGTAGCTGTTCAGTTTTCCCAGCACCACTTATTGAAGAGGCTGTCTTTTCTCCATTGTATATTCTTGCCTCCTTTATCAAAGATAAGGTGACCATATGCGTGTGGGTTTATCTCTGAGCTTTCTGTCCTGTTCCATTGATCTATATTTCTGTTTTTGTGCCAGTACCATACTGTCTTGATTACTGTAGCTTTGTAGTATAGTCTGAAGTCTGGGAGCCTGATTCCTCCAGCTCCATTTCTCTTTCTCAGGATTGCTTTGGCTATTCGGGATCTTTTGTGTTTCCATATACACTGTGAATTTTTTTGTTCTAGTTCTGTGAAAATTGCCATTGGTAGTTTGATAGGGATTGCGTTGAATCTGTAGATTGCTTGGGGTGGTATAGTCATTTTCACAATGTGGATTCTTCCAATCCAAGAACATGGTATATCTCTCCATCTGTTTGTATCATCTTTAATTTCTTTCATCAGTGTCTTATAGTTTTCTGCATACAGGTCTTTTGTCTCCATCGGTAGGTTTATTCTTAGGTATTTTATTCTTTTTGTTGCAGTGGTAAATGGGAGTGTCTCCTTAATTTCTTTTTCAGATTATTCATCATTAACGTATAGGAATGCAAGAGATTTCTGTGCATTAATTTTGTATCCTGCTACTTTACTAAATTCATTGATTAGCTCTAGTAGTTTTCTGGTAGCATCTGTAGGATTCTCTGTGTATAGTATCTTGTCATCTGCAAACAGTGACAGTTTTACTTCTTCTTTTCCGATTTGGATTCCTTTTATTTCTTTTTTTCCCTCTGATTGCTGTGGCTAAAATTTCCCAAACTATGTTGAATAATAGCAGTGAGAGTGGACAACCTTGTCTTGTTCCTGATCTTAGTGGGAGTGTTCCTTCCTCTGCTATATTTTGCAAGAGTTTGAGAAGGATAGTGTTAGCTCTTCTCTAAATGTTTGATAGAATTCGCCTGTGAAGCCATCTGGTCCTGGGCTTTTGTTTGTTGGAAGATATTTAATCACAGTTTCAATTTCAGTGCTTGTGATTGATCTGTTTATATTTTCTATTTCTTCCTGGTTCAGTCTTGGAAGGTTGTACTTTTCTAAGAATTTGTCCATTTCTTCCAGGTTGTCCATTTTATTGGCATAGAGTTGCTTGTAGTAATCTCTCATGATCCTTTGTACTTCTGCAGTGTCAGTTGTTACTTCTCCTTTTTCATTTCTAATTCTATTGATTTGAGTCTTCTCCCTTTTTTTCTTGTTGAGTCTGGCTAATGGTTTATCAGTTATGTTTATCTTCTCAAAGAACCAGCTTTTAGTTTTATTGATCTTTGCTATCATTCCCTTTATTTCTTTTTCACTTATTTCTGATCTTTATGGTTTCTTTCCTTTTGCTCACTTTGGGGATTTTTTTGTCCTTTTTTCTCTAATTGCTTTTGGTGTAATGTTAGGTTGTTTATTTGAGATTTTTCTTGTTTCTTGAGGTAGGATTGTATTGCTATAAACTTCCCTCTTAGAACTGCTTTTGCTGCATTCCATCGTTTTGGGTCGTCATGTTTTCCTTGTCTTTTGTTTCTAGGTATTTTTTGATTTCCTCTTTGATTTTTTCAGTGATCCCTTGGTTATTTAGTAGCGTATTGTTTAACCTTCATGTGTTTGTACGTTTTTACAGTTTTTTTCCAGTAATTGATATGTAGTCTCATAGTGTTGTGGTCAGAAAAGATACTTGCTGTGATTTCAGTTTTCTTAAATTTACCAAGGCTTGATTTGTGACCCAAGATATGATCTATCCTGGACAATGTTCCATGAGCACTTGAGAAAAAATTGTATTCTGTTTTTTTTGGATGGAATGTCCTATAAATGTCAATTAAATCCATCTTGTTTAATGTGTCATTTAAAGCTTATGTTTCCCTATTTATTTTCATTTTGGATGATCTGTCCATTTGTGAAAGTGGAGTGTTAAAATCCCCTACTATTTTTGTGTTACTGTCGATTTCCCCTTTTCTGACTGTTAGCATTTGCCTTATGTATTGAGGTGCTCCTATGTTGGGTGCATAAATATTTACAATTGTTATATCTTCTTCTTGATTTGATCCCTTGATCATTATATAGTGTCCTTCTTTGTCTCCTGTAATAGTCTTTATTTTAAAGTCCATTTTTTTCTGATAGGAGAATTGGTACTCCAGCTTTCTTTTGATTTCCATTTGCTTGGAATATCTTTTTCTGTCCCCTCACTTTTAGTCTGTATGTGTCCCTAGGTCTGAAGTGGGTCTCTTGTAGATAGCATATATACGGGTCTTGTTTTTGTATCCATTCAGCCAGTCTGTGTCTTTTGGTTGGAGCATTTAGTTCATTTACATTTAAGGTAGTTATCGATATGTGTGCTCCTATTACCATTTTCTTAATTGTTTTGGGTTTGTTATTGTAGGTCTTTTCCTTCTCTTGTATTTCCTGCCTAGAAAAGTTCCTTTAGCATTTGTTGTAAAGCTGGTTTGGTGGTGCTGAATTCTCTTAGCTTTTGCTTGTCTGTAAAGGTTTTTTTTTTTTAAAATTATTATTTATTTATGGCTGTGTTGGGTCTTCGTTTCTGTGTGGGGGCTTTCTCTAGTTGCGGCAAGTGGGGGCCACTCTTCATCGCCGTGCGCGGGCCTCTCACTATCACGGCCTCTCTTGTTGCGGAGCATAGGCTCCAGACGCGCAGGCTCAGTAATTGTGGCTCACGGGCCTAGTTGCTCCGCGGCATGTGGGATCTTCCCAGACCAGGGCTTGAACCCGTGTCCCCTGCATTGGCAGGCAGATTCTCAACCACTGTGCCACCAGGGAAGCCCCTGTAAAGGTTTTAATTTCTCCGTGGAATCTGAATGAGATCCTTGCTGGGTAGAGTAATCTTGGTTGTAGGTTCTTCCCTTTCATTACTTTAAATATGTCCTGCCACTCCCTTCTGGCTTGCAGAGTTTCTGTTGAAACATCAGCTGTTAACCTTATGGGGATGCCCTTGTGTGTTATTTGTTGCTTTTCCCTTGCTGCTTTCAATATCTTTTCTTTGTGTTTTATTTTTGATAGTTTGATTAATATGTGTGTTGGCGTTTCTCTCCTTGGATTTATCCTGTATGGGACTCTCTGCGCTTCCTGGACTTGATTGACTATTTCCTTTCCCATGTTAGGGAAGTTTTCAACTATAATCTCTTCAGATATTTTCTCAGTCCCTTTCTTTTTCTCTTCTTCTTCTGGGACCCCTATAATTTGAATGTTCGTACGTTTAATGTTGTCCCAGAAGTCTCTGAAACTGTCCTCAATTTTCTTCATTCTTTTTTCTTTGGTCTGCTCTGCGGTAATTATTTACACTATTTTATCTTCCAGGTCACTTATCCGTTCTTCTGCCTCAGTTATTCTTCTAGTGATTCCTTCCAGAGAATTTTTAATTTCATTTATTGTGTTGTTCTTCATTGTTTGTTTGCTTTTTAGTTCTTCTAGGTCCTTATTAAATGGTTTTTGTATTTTCTCCTTTCTATTTACAAGATTTTGGATCATCTTTACTATCATAACTCTGAATTATTTTTCAGGTAGACTGCCTATTTCCTCTTCATTTATTTGGTCTGGTGGGTTTTTACCTTGCTCCTTCATCTGCTGCATATTTCTCTGTCTTTTCATTTTGCTTAACTTACTGTGTTTGGGGTCTCCTTTTCACAAGCTGCAGGTTTGATGTTCCCCTTGTTTTTGGTGTCTGCTCCCAGTGGGTAAGGTTGGTTCAGTGAGTTGTGTAGGCCTCCTGGTGGAGGGGACTGGTGCCTGTGTTCTGTTGGATGAAGCAGGATCTTGTCTTTCTGGTGTGCAGGACTGTGTCCGGAGGTGTGTTTTGGGATGTCTGTGAACTTATTATCATTTTAGGCAGCCTCTCTGCTAATCGGTGGGGTTGTGTTCTTGTCTTGCCTATTTTTGTCATGGGGTGTCCAGCACTGGAGCTTGCTGGTCGTTGAGTGGAGCTGGATCTTGGCGTTGAGATGGAAATCTCTGGGAGCGCTCTTGCTGATTAATATTACATGGGGCTGGGAGGTCTCTGGTGGTCCAATGTCCTGAACTCGGCTCTCCGACCTTGGAGGCTCAGGCCTGACACCAGGCCGGAGCACCAAGACCCTGTCAGCCACACGGCTTTTGGGAAGTTTTTTCTGCCAGCGTTCAGTAGGTGTTCTGTAGGAGTTGTTGCACATGTAGATGTATATTTGATGTATTTGTGGCGAGGAAGGTGATCTCGACGTCTTACTCCTCCACCATCTTGAAGGTCCTCTCTCTTCACACTATTCAGGTTTGAAGTGTTCCATACTCACAGATAAATCGAGGAAAAGCTTGAGGGCAGATTTAGGGAGATCTTCCATACTCTTGTTGCTAGAGGATCCACATTTCGTCTGGAAAGGACATAAATCTGGCCATCTCACTTCAGGCCTACCCCATCCACCTTTTTTCCCTTTGTGCTTAGTCTGTTTCACTTGCTCATAGCGAGCTCTGTGCAGAGGCCTTGCTCCCGGCCCTTCAGACCAGAGTTCCTCGTGAAACGGCTGAGCCGACACCTCAGCTCGGACGTGCGCTGAAGCTCCTTACAGGACACTCAACTCAAGGTATGTGTATTCACTTTTATCTTTTAAAATTAATCAATAGACAGCACACGTGCCTGGCACTTTTTTCCTTTGTGCTTAGTCTCATTTCACTTGCTTATAGGGTACTGCATGCAATGGCACTCTTCCCGGCAATTCAGACAAGAGTTCGTAGCCTGAAATGGCTGCACCTGATACTTGAGCCTGGTGGCCTGCGTGCAGAAGCTCTGCGCATGACACCTTGGCTCAGCAGGCCTGTGTGCAGAGACACTGTGCCTGGCAATATGATCTGGAGCCCTGAGCAGCGCTAGCAGCACGCAGCTACGTGGACTCACTGCACTGTGTTTATTAAAGCATATTACCTCTCCTTAATTTCTTTTTTTATTTTATTTTATTTTATTTTATTTTTTTATTTTTTATTTATGGCTGTGTTGGGTCTTCGTTTCTGTGCGAGGGCTTTCTCCAGTTGCGGCAAGCGGGGGCCACTCTTCATCGCGGTGCGCGGACCTCTCACCATCGCGGCCTCTCCTGTTGTGGAACACAGGCTCCAGACGCGCAGGCTCAGTAATTGTGGCTCACGGGCCCAGTTGCTCCGCGGCATGTGGGATCCTCCCAGACCAGGGCTCGAACCCGTGTCCCCTGCATCGGCAGGCAGACTCTCAACCACCGCACCACCGGGGAAGCCCACCTCTCCTTAATTTCTGAAGATCATTTCCTCACCGCCCCCTCCCCCCGTGACAGTCAGAGGCCCTGAGAAATCATTGAAGAATTCAGCCTAATTATTATAATGCACAAGTATAGTTTTTCATGATATCATTTAAAAGCAAGCTTATCAAAACAGCTAAATAAGGGTTATCATGTGAGGAGTATTATTTTAGGTTGAAGGAGAGATCAGTCAAGGAAAGTCTGTCATTCATTTCTTATCAGCTGGCTTCATGATTTCCTCCCACTCGCCTTGGTGTGAGTCCAGCTGTGTCTTTTGAGATGACTGTTCTAAATCTCTCATCTTCCAGGTCAGCTGTTATAGCACAATCCAAAGGAAGTTGTCTGGCTCCATAATGTGACTTAGTAGAAAGCAGCATGCAATATTCTGAGTGTCACATATGGTCTGAGGGTTGTAGGATGACTATCACTATGAGAATCTGGATCCAATGATAGTGAAAAAGTATGTTTTTCTCAATTCCGTGTGTTTTCAAAAATTGGAACAAGAATGTTTGGTTTCCAAGCTGGCTATACAAAAGTGATTGCCTGATGTCCTCCAGTTAACCAAATCATGCAACAAAAATGAAAAAGCCCACAAATAAAACAATTTCATAAATTGCCTTTATGGAGAAATTTGTACCTGAAGGAAAGGATTCAATTTCCATTACTTAAATTAGGTCTTAATGTAGCTTTAATACACCTCTTTTCCAGTGAAATGATTGAGTAGTGTGCTTGAATACACATCAGAAACAAACCACCCCTTTCTTATTCCCATTACATAATTCTCATAACAATAATGAAATTAAATGTACTCACCAGTTTTTTGTTTTTGTTTTCTTTTAGGAAAACACATTGCTTGAATGAAGGAAATAATGTAGCTTAGTTTCAGAAAGGAAAATCATTTTGTTTAAAATTGTCATAAATCTATGCTACTTGCATATGATACTTTGAATTTTGGTCAAATGGAATACTTAAGCCATCTAATTGGTACTATAGACTTTTACAGGATGGGACCTACTTGTGTGGAAGACCCAGTGGATTAGAGCCTCTTCAGAGGTGAGAGACATACAGAAAAGGGCTAAAAGCTGAGGCTGCCCAGCTACATTTTTGATAGAGTCTTGGCATTCTGACTTTCTCTTTAAGAAGAGTTCTGAACTTTGAATCCTAATTAAACTAGTGAAGCTGTCAATAAAAAATTTACCTAATATACAGCTTCCTGATAAATTTGTTACCAAAAAAAAAAAATGCTATGCTTTGAAAGCAGAATTTGTCACCAGCTAGAAAAGCACAGAAGTAGTCTATACACAGTTACCAAAGTTTTCTCCCTTAGCTTTTTCAGGAGTAATTTTCTGTACCTCCTACACTTCCTCACATTGCTGGGCTAAGAGAACAAAATGCATATCATCATCATGTCCACTTAAAGATTAATCACATAAAATTGAGCAGTTTGCTGAGTGGGTCCAGGATATGATGCATTTCTTTCAGGCCTATTGCTTTATTTCCTTCAGATTCTGTATATTCGAGCAAATTGCTATTCTGTAAGAGTTAAGGAATTAAGATGATTGAGACTGCATAATTAGACTAAGGACAGATTTAAGGAAATTATCTTTTCTCCTAGCTGAAGTCTAGATTAGTGGGTAAAGCCACTGCATTGTCATTACACAGTATGCCTAGTCAGATCCTTATCTTGGTCCTGGTATTCCAGTTTCAAGCTTGTACTATGTTTTAAACCCTAGTTAGCTATTTTAAGCCCTTCATATTCAAAAGATAAACCCAAATCTTACTTCACAAGAAAAACAGAGACATTCAGGTAGAGGATCCTCAGCTATCTAGCTCCCCACATCCTAAAGTCACTTTCATTTGGTCCTGGGAATGGAGCATACGTCTGACCAGATCATATTTTCCCATCTCCTCCAGGACTGTGCTCTCGCGGCTTCCCCCTTTCTTTCTTAGATCTTTCTCTGCTCTAGTTCCAGCCTCTCTCTCTCTCCCTGGGCCGTCTTTTCCCTTTCACATGCTCAGATAATTCATATGATATAGTCACATGTTACAAAGGCACATCTAGAGATAAAACAAAAGAAAAATAAACAAAAGGAAAGTTATTTTTTTAACCTCTAGATCCCCCTCTAGCTAGGCCTTATTTCTCTTCTCTTTTTCCAAACCAAGCAGTTTGAATGAATTGTCTAAACTCACTGACCCTGTTTTTTCTGTGTTTATTACTTCATTAAGGTATAATGCAGCAAGGTGCACAGTTCTTAAGTATACAGTCTGATGAGTTTTGATTAATATAGACACTGAAGTAACCACCACTCCATTCAAGTTATAGAAATTTTCACCACCCCTGAAAGTTTCCTCATGCCCTTTCTCAGTAAATCCCTGCCCTGCCCTTTCCTACAATCACTTGTCTGGTTTCTTTAAATGTAGATTATATATCTCCTGTCTCTTTTCCTTCAGTTTTTAAAACAGCCTCAAAACTTACAAAAATTTTGTAAACACAGTACAAAAACATTTTTTTTCCTGAACCATTTGAAATTAAATTGCCAACTTGTTTCCCCATCAAGTCTGAATATTTTAGTGTGTTTTTTTCTCCAACAAAGACCTTTTCCTTCAGGACCACAGTGCAACCATTAGAATTAGGAATTAGTGTTGAAGTATCACTAACATCTAATCCTCAGGATCCATTCAAGTTTCACCTATAAAAGTGCACTGCAGAAGAAGAATCCAGTTCAGAATCTTGCATTGCATTTAGTTTTATATCTCTTTAGTAACCTTTAATCTGGAACTGTTCCTCAGTCTTTCCTTGACGTTCATTGCTTTGGCAACTTTAAAAAGTACAGGCCAATTGTTTTATAAAATGTCTCTCAGTTTTGTTTGTCATGATTCTGTGTTCTTCTCATTGCATCATATCAGTGGCTCATGGCTTTAATTTGTCCCATTATTGATGATCACTTTGGTCACTTGATTAAGGTGCTAATTTCCAGGCTTCTCTACCATAAATTACTCTTGTTCCCTTTGTAATTAATGAACCTTTCATGAGGAGGTAATTTGTGTACATGCACACACACATTCATTTATATTTATTTGTATTTCTCCTATATATAGAAAACCATGAGTTCACACTGAAACTTCCAATTACAATCCAACACCACAAGGTTCATTCTAGTTTTTTCCTTTTCCGTATTTGTAACTCCTTTCTCTGATAGTGAGAAATAGGATCTCATTATTCTTAACATTTTTACTTATTTGATGAATTCTCCTCTATGTAACCCATCTCATTCTTGATGCTGCCTTCTCCCCATGTGGAAATTCTCCTTAATGCCACTCATACTCAGACAATGTGTGCTATGCTGCCACTACCATACCCTCCTCTACCTGTAGAGCTCTGAGACCCCATTCAGGCACCCCCTCCACTTGCATGTTTCTCCTTCTCACACCACTTGGGCTCCAATATTCTGTGCTGGCTGCTGCCACCCCTCCCACATGGATGCTCTCCTCATTCTGCCTGTCGTCTGACACTTACACCAAGCCTCTTTGCTGGGTGGAGCACTGCCTCACTTTGCATGGGCACCAGAAACCCATGGTGGGCCATCTTCCCCAACTCCGCCAATGAGGATGTCTTTTTTCCCCTTGTTTGGTCTTTGACACCTGCACCTCTCTGCTACTCACACCCGACACTTGTGGTTGCCTTTCTATCACTCTCCTCACCCCACATGGGCTCTGACACACTGCATATTGCCACTGTAATCTGTCCTCATCCAAACCTTAGTCTGACGCCTATCTGGCTTGGCCCCAACACAAGCCTTTTGGATTGAATTGTTCAGGAGAGGAAGGGAATTGTTCAGGAGAGGAAGGGAATAAAAAGGAAGTATTATGAACTTAATCGTCCTCCCCAACCCACTGGCAAATTTGTAGTTTGCATCCCTAACCTCCAATGTGACTGTATGTGGAGATTGGGCCCTTAAGTAATTAAGGTTACATGAAGTCATAAGGATGGGGCCCTAATCCAATAGGACTGGTGTCTTTGTAAGATAAAGAGACATCAGGGATGTTCATGCACAGAGAAGAGGCCATGTGAGGACACAGCAAGAAGGTAGCCTTCTACAAGCCCAGGAGAGAGCCCTCAGGAAAAACCAGATCTGACAACACCATGTTCTTGAACTTCTAGCCTCTCAGAACTATGAGAAATAGACTTCCATTGTTTAAACCACCCAGTCTGTGGTATTTCATAATGGCAGCCCTAGAAGACTAATACAGGAAGATAAAAGGAAGAGGAAATAAAAATGGAAGTGCTTCCTCTATATTTTACTTTATTTTGTAAGCTGCTTCAGTCCTTATGGTGGTTCTGGGCCTGCTTTTATCAAAACCATTATGAATTTTAATGGACATCACTATAACACAATACCCTCAACTGTTCCCTCTTCTTTAAAATTTAGTTAATGTATTTATTCTTCTTCCTCTTCTTCTTTTTTTGAAAATTAAAAAAATTCCAGCTTTATTGAGATAAAATTGACATATAACATTGTGTAAGTTTAAGATGTACAATATGCTGATTTTATATACTTACATATTGCAAAACCATTACCACCATAGTTTAGTTAACACCTCCATCACATAACTACTATTTCATTTTCTGTGGTGAGAACATTGAAGATCTACTCTCTTAGCAACTTTCAAGTACATACTGCAGTATTATTAACCGTAATCATTATGCTGTACTTTACTAGATCCCTAGAATTATTCATCTTATAACTGGAAATTTGTACCCTTTGACTAACATCTGCACATTTCCCCCACCCTGGTAACCCCTGTTAATCAACATTTCTATTTTACACCACTCACAGAAATTAACTTGAAATGGATTAAAGTTTTAAACATAGACCTGAATCCATGAGTTTTATAAGAATGCATAGGGGAAAAGCTCCTTGGCATTGGTATTGGCAATGACTTTTGTTTTGTTTTGTTTGGATATGACACCAAAAGCACAAGCAACAAAAGCAAAAGTGGGACTACATCAAACCAAAAAGCTTCTGTGCAGCAAAAGAAATAATCAACAGAATGAAATGGCAACCTTTATAAAGGGTGAAAACGTTTGCAAATCATGTATCTGATAAGGGGTTAATATCCAAAATATACAAGGAAATCCTACAACTCCATAGCAAAAAAATAAATAATACAATTACAAAATGGTCAGAAAAACTGAATAGACATTTTTCTAAAAAAAACATACAAATAGCCCACAGGTACATAAAAAAGTGCTCAACAGCACTAACCATCAGGGAAATGTGAATCAAAGCCATAATGGGATCACCTCACACCTGTTAGAATGACTATCATCAAAAAGACAAGTAGCAAGTCTTGGTAAGTATGTAGAGAAAAGGAAACACTTGTGCATTTCTGGTGGGAATGTAAATTGTTGTAGCCACTTTGGAAAACAGTATGGAGGTTCTTCAAAGAATTAAAAATAGAGCTACCATGTTATCCAGCAATCCCACTTCTGGATAGGTATCCAAAGGAAATGAAAACAGGATATCAAAGAGATATCTGCATTCCCATGTTCATTGCAGCATTATTCACAATAGCCAAGGTATGGTAACAACCTAAGTGTCTGTCAGTAGATGAATAAAGAATATGTGTATGTGTGTACTGTGTGTATAATATATTGAAATATTATTGTATAATATAAAAATATTATTCAGCCATAAGAAGGAAATCCTGTCCTTTGAGACAATATGATAGATCTTGAGGGCATTATTCTAAGTGAAATAAGTCAGAGAAAGATAAATACTGTATGATGTCACTTATATGTGGGATCTAAAAACACACCCTCCTTTTTAAATCGACAGGCTGAATGACCAAATGAGCTTGTCATTTTGGCATCAAACACACTAGTCCTTCAAGGAGCACATGCTACTTTCCTTACCTCTGTCTCACATAAACCAACACTTAACCTGTAACTTCCCAGAGTAAGAAGATTATTTTTAATGGGTTAAATCAATTCTGGTTATTAGCATTAAAAATAGGCATTGAGGCATTTAAATAGAGATCCTGGATCCCATAAGGAAAGTTTTGCCACTCAGACCATTTATTCATATTGCCCTGTAATCTAGCCCCACAAATCTACAGAATCATTCTTTTGCACCTGATGCATCTTCTCATCAACTAGGGCCATATTTTTGGTTTCCAAAATTCCTCTCCATGGTCTCTGACTGACAGTGCATGTAGAATTTGTGCAAACAATGGGAAATGCTGTCTTATCTGTGGTACTCTTTGTAGTGACCACTGGCAGAGAAGGCAGGAAGTAACTGCTGCAAACAGAAGTAGACTCTATATTACCATGCAACTTAAACAAGTGAGATTTTGAAGCATCTCCTTTTATAAAACTGCCTAATTAGAAGTAGTGATCTGTCCGCTGACAAGTTAAGAGGCCCATGTACTTCTGCTAGTCTGCATTTTTAAAGACTTCTGGGACCCAGGCCAATATCTGTCAGGAGAAGGGTTTTGTCTCTCTCAGAACAAAAGAATATCTCAAAGAGCATCACTCAGTCCAAGTCACTGGTCTAGGCAGTGAACATTTTCATGTGAATGTTTCAAAGTATCTTGAATTTAAGAGGGTCATATGAAACTTTATATATATATATATATATATAAATTCTTATACCTGTTTCTCCTTTTGAAACCTCCATTTTAATTAATGACACGAACATTTCTCTAGTTTCCCAAATTTAGGAATCCTTTTCTCTTTCTTTCTTCCATATCCAGTTAGTAACTATATCTTAATTGATTTTACCTCCATAATATATCTCTGGTCAGTCAACTGCTCCCTATCCCCATGTTCACAGCCTTAGTTCAAATCCCCATCCTTTCTTAGTTGGATTACTCAAATGCCTTATTAGTTGTTTTCTCTCTTCTTTGAGCTTATGGTCTGTTTGAAAAGAGCCATTATTAGGATATTTGATGGGTTGGGTATATGTATATTGTTGGAGGTGGAAGATTAGCCTTGTAAGCCCCATAATCCAACATCTCCCACCATTCCCAGCAACATCATCACATAACTTCTAGACATTCCAGAATAAAATAAGAGTGTAGGAAATGTGGCTGTTACGGTTAATTTCATGTGTCAACTTGACTGGCCAGGAGGTGCCCATATGAAACATTATTTCTGGGTTTGTCTGTGAGGGTCTTTCTGGATGAGACTCAATAAAGTAGATCACCATCCCCCAAATGGGTGGTCATTATCCAATCCACTGAGGGCTTGAATAGAGCAAAAGGCAGAGAAAGGAGGAATTCTCCCCTTTTTGCTTCCTGCCTGCATGCTTGAGTTGGGACATCTCACCTTATTTTCTACAGCCTTTGGACTGGGATTTAAGCCACTGACGCATCTTTAGGCATTCAGACTTGAACTGAATTACATCACAGGCTTTTGTGGGTCTCCAGCTTGCAGACACCAAATCGTGGACTTCTCAGATTCTATAATTGTGTAAGCCAAATACTTCATGACTTCTCTCTCTCTACCTCCCTCTACTTCTCCCCCCACCCTGTGTGTGTTTGTGTGTGTGTGTGTGTGTGTGTGTGTGTGTGTGTGTGTGTGTATCTCCCACTGGTTCTGTTTCTCTGGAGAACCCTAATACAGTGGTAGAAGTGTACCATTATACATGAATTGTTACTTGAATTGTTTAATTTGTCTTGTGACAATGTAAGCACTAATTTTTTTCATCAAGATAGAATTTAAAAATACAAGAATACCATATTGTGGACAGTCCTATTATACTAAGTTCAGATCTTTATTCCCCCACCTTATGCCAACTGTCTTGCATACCTCCCCAGCACTGTGGTGGCTCATCTGAATTGTGCATAGACTGTACAAAATAATAAAAAAATAATCGTATATATTTAAAAGGGATTTTGATAGAGCAAGACCCTCTGCATTTTGGTGCCTTCCAGCACTGGCTCTGAGTAACTTTACATCTTGGTGAGTCACTTCTATGCTTAGGTCTCTGCCTGCTATTCTGCTGGAGGAATATCAGTACAGATGTGGAATCCAGAGGGGACTAAGGCATGCATCAAAAAGAATATAGCCATGAGTTCTGAGTAGACAGACATAATCAAGCAAAATAGCACTATGAAGATTAAATGAAGTTATACATATACGGAAAGAGCTCCTTGTTTAGTACTTGACTTATGGTAGAAAGTCAGTTAATGTTAAAAGAATTGGTGAGTAGATATTAGAAGTGTTTTGAGGATGGGTCACCAGCTTAAATGATGGGGTGTGAGGCTGGCAGGGTTTGCAGGGCATGGTGCCTAGGTGGGCTAGCTTAAAGGTCTGTCATTGCACAGCCATGTATCTTTTATGTCTAGCACAGTGTCCAATTCATATTATATTCTGGTTGAATGTGTTTGCATATATAAATTTTTCATTGACTGTATGGGAAATATACAAAATCTTTGGCATTATTTTCCCAGTGACTAGGGGCTTGGGTACACTTTCTCAATGACTTAAGTCAGCGTGCCACTGTCTCTTTACTATCAATTTCTTATGGCGATTTTCTATCATGGGTGGAGAACTATGCATGCATTTCTAGTCTTACCTCAGAGAGATGCCCTTTTAGTATTACAGTATTCTTAGTGGATCTTTGGCTTGAATTCTCTTCTCCGCATCAGGTGTTTATTTTCACCTGGACTTAGCTTCAGGATTTACTAAGTTTCCAAGACCCCTGTAACACTGTTGTTCCTGGCAGCTAAAAACACTTAATTTTGCTCCCCTTTCCAGTATATTTTAGCAAGGGTTGAAGAGCAACAAAGCAGCATGTAAAGAGGAGTTTGAGCCCCTATTTTGGTTCAGGTGAAACAGGGGCACTGGCAAAGGTCCTTCAGCTTGTTCATATACACCCATCACTTTATGACACTTAAACCCTAAGGCACAGAAACAACCAACTTCCCTGCAGATTTCTCATCATCAGAGCAGATGGGTGTGATCTTAAGCAGCCAACAGCGCACATATGTTCCTAAAGTTGAAAGGAGGATTCTGAGCCAAGAATGACTGCAAAAGCCTGTCTCTTCCTACCTTCTCTCTCAGGTGGCAGCACTAACTATGGCCCTCTGTAAGATTAATTAAGTAAAATGAAAAGCACAGTGGAACATTAAGAGATGAAATAGAAGATACTGTGCAGAAGAAAGTCTGATGGTGATTTGATCTCAGTGGGAAATGTTGAAGAAAATTCCTGACAAAATTTTCATTAGGACATCATCAACTTGGTCAGCATGTGTTTCCAACTACGGGTTAGCTACTCCAGAAACTGTAAACCATAAAAAACACAAATGATCAAGCTTCAGGCCTATGGAAGCAAATATTAAATATAATGATTTTTAAATGTCAGCTTTTTATCTTGCATGTTATGCACAGGACTGAAACTACTAAAAAGCCTCCTGTAATTGAGGATTTTTCCCCCAGCATGTTTCAACTAGTAATTTCTTGCTTTAGCTTTCAATGACCATATTTACTTATCAAAACTTATCACAGGCTAGAACATAATCTCTCCTTTTAAAACTTATGATTTTTGATGACACAGTTTTGTATATTACAATACCATTGATGTTTGTGGGAGTAGAACACCCCTTTAGGCTTTTTATAACAGTAATATTTCTACACATTTGTTGACTAAGAATGAAATACTTTTTCACTGGGACAAAAAATAAAGCATTTGTTAATGATAATAATACTCCCATGGGTGACACAATGCAGAGATTCTTATTTCGGTTTAAATATATAATTTAGAAACATAAATCATTACAAAGTAAAATCCATTGCCTATCACTTACCCAGGTGTATCATGTAAATGTGTAATTTAAATAAGTTTTTATTATCCTAAATACGGATACTTCCAATTACGTTGGTACTCTGTCCTAATTACTCTTAAAATAAAGATAGACTGTTCCTCCTATTACATAGGGGAAAAGAGATTTAATTATGGATCCTAGTCTTTCACAAACAGGTTTACTCTATGAAAAATAAAATTAAATGTCAATTAAAATAATATGAACATTAATATCCATAGACTGTGCATACAGTAAGGCAAAATATCACAGCTGTATATAACACTGAACCACAGCCATTGCTGTCAACTTGATCCTCCACATTGCAAAGGTGCTGGCCAACAGTCTGGGACTCATTCATTTCAGCACAGATATTTACTGAGGGCTTTCACATCATTGGATAAAAAACTACTGCTTTCTGTCTATCACAGAGCATCTCAGATGATCTATACAAAAAGACTGTTAGAAGCATAATGTAATGCATTTTAATGTGCAGTTTTGTTCATATGTAGATCAAAGCTTGGAGAACATCAAAAGACACTGAACCAGGAGTCAGACAACTAAACTCAGCATCTTTCTCTGATACTTGCTGGATGTATGCCAGTCATTCAACGCCTCAATTTCCATTCCTAATGTTTAAAATGAGAGACAGTAATACCTTCTCGGCTGCATGAGAAATTATTGAGAGAATATGTGTTTGAAAATTCTTTGTAAATTCTAAAGTGTAGCCTCATTATCATACATATTGTTAGAGACTGAATGTTTGGGTCCTTCCAAAACTGATATGTTGAAATCCTAATGCCCAATGTGGTAGTATTAGAAGGTGGGGCTTTTAGGTGGTAATTAGGTCGTAAGAATGTGGCCCTCATAAATAGAATTAGTGTCCTTATAAGAAAAGGCATGAGAGAGCTTGCTTTTCTATCTTTGCCATGTGAGGAAACCAGAAAGAGGGCTCTCACCAGAACCCAACCATGCTACCATCCTGATCTTGGAATTTCCAGCCTCCAGAACTGTGAGAAATAAATGTTTGTTGTTTAAGCCACTTAATCTGTGGTATTCTTGTTATAGCAGCCTGAACTGACTGAGACATATTTTTTTATTATGAAACATATTATCACTCAGGTATGACTTTTAAGCTTCTATCTGGAGTAGCACCTTTCATCCCCTGCATTATTTGCCTAAAACTACATGACATTAGCCTGATAATATCATATGAATGGCTATGATGAATATTACACAGAACTATGCCTATAAAACCAACTTAGATACTAACATGCCACTTTGGTTCAGTTTACACTGATATTTCTGTTAATCTTTATGATATATTAACTCTTCCAAAACTCTTCTGTCAATGTGGTTAACCATCTCAACCTTAAATAGTTGAATAAGCATATATTATGGGCAGAAGGATTTAAAAGTTAGAGTGGTCCTTAAAGGCCACTTCTAGGCCAGATCCAAGGGCTGCAGAAATGATTGTTTTTGGTGAGTAAAGTAAAACCTCAATAGCAAGGTATGATGGACAGAAGTTTCACAAATATTTAGTACCTTGTGTTCAGAACTGTGTTTTGTGTAATACCATTGCACAAAAGGGCAAAAATAATTAACAAATCAATTGTAAGATTCATCTTTCTTCATCCAGGCCACTTGATTTGATAACTGGAGAGTAGTCAGGTTAGATGTGGTGCTATCACATTCATCAAGTTGCATCTGCATGGCCATTGTGCATGATTTCAGCAAAATGACTTGGGATCTGCTGCCCTACAGGGATGCTAGATGCTAGGTAGTGTTGAAAGGCCTCAAACCAAAAATGTGCTTCACATCTGAACATGTTATGCAAGGCAAACACCTTGATAATGTCTCAGTTTTATGAAAATTGGAAACGGAAACCTTGTTGTCTCACAATATGGGGCATTTTCAAGATATAAACACTACATTTGGGTTCTCAAATATTTTAGCTATGCATAGGAATGTGATTTGACTCACTAGATTATTTGCCTAAGTATTCATATGATTGTATAGATGCAATAGTTTCTGTGTCATCAGTGCTTAGGTAAGAGGAATATGTACTTTGGTTGTGCCATCTATGTGCAAATTTTTATTTCCATTCCTACATAAACGTGGAGTAAACAAAAACAATTTGATACACACATTTGCACTTCCATATAGTATATTCTAATGTAGTTTAACTACAGTAAGGTCTTTGGATATATATGCTGGGAAATTCATTTTGCTTGATTTAAATGAGTTAATTAGGGTTGATTGTGTCAGTGTTAACAAATGACCAAACTAACTTTTCCTATCTCCATCTTTTACTCTGTAAATCATCTACAATTTACATCCAAAGTGTTACATTTGGCCTGGACATTTCATTTCTGTTTTTTGTTTTTTGGCCTTGCCTTGCAGCTTGTGGGATCTTAGTTCCCCGACCAAGTATTGAACTGGGCCCTCAGCAGTGAAAGCACAGAGTCCTAACCACTGGACCACCAGGGAGTTCCCATGGACAATTCATTTCTATAAGGCCAGTGTCACTACATGATTGTTCAATCGAAATAATATAAAATGTCTACTTTATGCAGGCATATATAAATAAGTGGAAGGAATCATAAAAACAACAATGGAAGTAGAGGTCAAAAAGAAGGGGAAAAGGGGGAAGAAAATAAAGATTGAAGGGGTATATAGAGAGAATGAAGGGTTGCTGAGCAGGAAGATGATTTTAATTAGAGAAGTAAGAGATGATGAGGAAGAGGAAGAGCCTTTCTCCCTTCATTCTAGTTTGAAGTAGTAGTGACCCTGAACTGTTCCAGCTTCCATGGTAACATTCCTTTTTAGTACCATTCCCTGCTCGGGTCCTCAGAAGTTCCACCACTTAACCTTAGCCTTCTTCACTTTTCCCTCATTCCATGTGGCTTGGGAATTCCTCTACCTCGCTATCACTGTCTGTCATCCTACTGGGAAAGAAGCTGGTACTATTCTGTTTGTGCTGCCATAATAAAATATCATAGATTGGGTGGCTTAAACAACAGAAGTGTGTTTTTTCACACTTCTGGAGTCTAGAAGTTCCAGGTCAAGGTCCTGGCCAATTTGGGTTCCGGTGAGATCTCTTTTCCTGGCTTGCAGATGGCTATCTTCTTGTTGCATCCTTACATAGATTTTTTTTCTGTACATGCTGGGGATGGAGGAAGGGTGGTGAGGGGATCTCTCTTTTCTTATAAGACCACTAGTCCAGTCTGATTCAGGCACCACCCTTTTGAGCTTATTTAACCTTCACGATCTCTTATTTCCAAACATAGTCACATTGGGGGTTAGGGCTTCATCATATGAATTGGAGGTGGTGTATAATTCAGTCCATAACGAAGTCTCTTTCCGTGTTGCCATAGAAAAAGGGGAAAATCAACACCATCACAAAAATAAGTCAGAAGAATACTCTGCTGTCTTTCTACTTTTCCATTTCCTACTGATATGGTTGGTTGACATATGGCTCTCCAAACCTTCAAAAAAGACGTACACTTACATGTGTGTTTCCAAGATATATAGATTTATATGAAAATAGCTCAAGCTGTCAAATTAAACTGTCTTGAAATTCAGGACCTTCCTTTGTAGCTGATATTCTGTTTTTTCTGTTGTTAGAACTACCTTGATTGCTGACCACTTATGCTTGTCTATACCTATGTTACCTGTGACTAAGAATTTGTTTGAGTTTTGCATATTACATCAAGAAAGCCACTCTGGTGTTTGTGTCAATTGCTTACCTATCAAGATTCTTCCTTTCCTAGAAGTTTTAGATTTTTTAGGTGTCCTGCTTTCCTGCCCAGAAATCCTTCTTGGTTTCTTATCTGGGCCTTTGGCCCGTTGGTTTCCAAATGTCGGTAGGCTGTCTACTTTTTAAAGGCCGTTCATAAAAATTTTGAAGTTTGACGATTTTGTTTTTAAAAATGACTGACAGTTAATATATCATGTTGAATATATTTTTCTATATTGCCAATAATACCATTTATGGATTGACCAAATTTAGGCATAGATCCTCTATTTTTCTGATATGTAATTTTCCCAGAAGTTTCATGTACTTATTTTTTTATAAATAAAATATAACAAATTTGCATATAGTTCATAAGTTTGTTTACAATTCTTGGATCACTTAAATGGCAATATAGTTTCTGATATTCCTTTCCCAAAGTAACCATACTACTGATGAAAGAGAATGTGTGCTTGTGTGTATGTTTGCATGTATGACTCCTAGCCAGGAAATCTCCTGTGTTGCCATTATGTGTTATTTCAGTCAGTATATAAGGATGTCAAGGATAGCAACAGGCATTCTGGTGAAGGTCCTGTTTCTCATACGTTTGTTGTCTTTTGACTTAGCCAGGCAGACAGCCTCCACTGGAGACACCTGGGTCTACAATTATCACTTCTCAGACTCCATGAAGAAGCTGCAGAAAGTCATAAAAATTCCCAGGCCCAGGGCTGAGATTTTCTGTAAGTAGCTATATCAAGAATCCAGGCTGGTGCTTTGCAACCTACACAGAAATGCCTGAATTTCTTTCAGCCTGTTAACGACATATGAAAATTTTGCTCCTTACACCATGACCATTGGCAGTCTCTCTGCTGACACTGGCAGAGTGACAACTGAGAGGCTTTACTCCCTTGATATAAGACCCCATGAAGAAATGCAGAGCAGTCAGTTAACATTCCATTTAATAAGCAATCACTTTTTATGGATCATCTTTGTAAAAGTTTCTTACATCTGTCTAGAAGGCTCAAGTTTGAAATCACTAAGAAGGTCAATAAAACAATTAGTACATGTTGATTTTTTATTGTTTGTCTGGCATGTGAAGTATACAATAGACTCTCCATAGGAAGATAATAATGACACCCATACACAACTGGGCTTTAAAGTCCATTTTTCCTCTGCTAATGTAAATATGATTTAAAAAATATTTTCCTCCTTGTGAAAAAGGGCATAAAAATGAAAAAGGAAAAGAGGTCAGTCTAAAGCAAGGAACAGACATTTACAACTTATTTGAGAACTGAACTAATGGCTGCAGCATTCAAAGACTGATGATCCACCTTTTCAGATAAATCAAATTAAGAAAAGAAATCCTGTTCTGATTGTGTTCTTCATTTGACTGTGTTTCTTGTCAAAGTGGTGTAAGATTTCATTTTATCCTCTCCTATGGCCTTAGCCAGAACACAGTACTGATATGAGGCAATTGTTTTAATAACTTGGTAAAAGTTAATGTGGTGTATAATGGACTCTAGCTGGTTTGGCTTGAACAGTTCTGATTCACTTGTAGATAGGACTACATTTGATTTGGAGAGAAAGTTGGTACCAAAAAGGAACTGTGCTGAGTTGAGACCCAAAGACCTCCCTTCAGCCACATCCTCAGCAATGTTTCCTGTTCCAGTTTTTGGTTCATGTGGCAGTAGCCCCTGAAAGCATCAGAGAGAGAGAGATGTGGTGACAATTCAAATTTCTATTTGTCATGTTTTACCATTTGTGGACTTCACTTTTTTGCAGAAAGTAGCCATAGCGTCTTCCCTAAGGGTTAGCCACAGTGGCTCTAAATCATTTTAACTCTCTACTTAAATCTCTCAGGTACAATCTAATTTATACTTGACCTGGCAACATACCTTATTTTGGCCTCTTTGGCAGGGCAGTCTGAGGAAAGTCATTGAGTAAGGCCTGTTGTTCTTTTTGTCATTCTTCCTTGTCACTGTTCATTTCATCTTCCCCCCCGCCCCCACTCCCTGCCACCTGAGTCCTCCCTGCCACACGCTGGTTTCTCAACGAAGACCATTCTCTGGATCTTCTGGATTCTCCTTGTTTCCATGCTCTGTCTACGGCTTCGTGGCAGCAATTGGTTTAATCAGATAGAGCAACTTCATCCGATGTGGAAGCAAACTGAATTTTTCCCTCTCCCCGATAATCTAGTGTATTTAATGCCTTAACTCAGTAAAAAGCACATATGTCAGAAGGCCTCTGTGGAATGTGTGCAGCCTGAGAAATTAGTGCTGGTGGGAAAGGTACTTTTCCATCCCACAGGCTTAATTAGTTTCTACAAATACTGCTCGATAGACAGAGATCAGAAGGATGCAAGCCAGGCCCCACAGTGAGTGCCGAGGTGTTTTGTACTGTTGGATGCGGGGGATAAAGCTGAAGACTGTTTGATTGCCAATATGGTTGCACCATTTTTGCTCACTTTTTTCCTTCAAAAACGTTTACACATTAAAAAAAAATATGGAAACAGTTGAGAATATTTGTTTTATTATTGTTTTGTTGGAGTAAAAAAAAAGAGATAAGTGCAGGGGTTTTATTGAACTGCATAATTTACAATCATTTTTTCCCTTTATAAAAATAATAATGGATTTAGTTTATATAAAACATATAATGAAATCTGCTAAATTTTACTGTTAAATTTTTACTTTCAGTTCCCACCTCTCTCATGCACGTACATGCATATACACCCACATAAAAATATTTCATAGAACAAAGGACTCAGGGTGCAATCAGAAAATTACTCCCCAATAGCCCTCCCCGACTTCCCTTCACCCAGTTTATTTAAAACCCTCTGTAGTGCTGGGTAAGATCTTTACCAGGCTTTCTGCTAATCCATTGATAATATGAAGTACTCACAAGAAAATTCATCTCAAGGCAATTGTTTCCATAATTAAAACGTTGGGTCCCATGTCTTTTCTTAAGTGTTGCCTCTTCCCTTCCCCAGCTCAGACCTGTTCCACATGGGAAGCCTTCTGTGGCAAAGGTGGGGAAAGCAAGGTTGCTTCTCTTTCTTTACTCATTTTGTTCTTCAGTGTTTTCACTCTCCTCTGGGATTAACAGGATAGCCCATGTGATGTGTTTCTCACGGCGACCGCAGAGGAGCTAGTGTAAGTACAGGCACTTTCCAATCTCTGGTGCTTCACACCTGGTAACATCCCATTGGCCGAAGGAAGTCACGTGGAAAAACTCAAAGTCAGTGGGGTGGAGGATCTTCCCATGGAAGTGAGTGGGAGGGAGTGAACATTTCTGAACAACAATTCCTTCTACTAACACTAGGTAGCTCCTGTCCCTTCAACCTGGGCTTCAGAATAAAAATGTGTGGAGCAGAACTGAGTTACAAGCCAGGCCACCTGACCCACAGCTAAAAACTAAACTGTCCAGCTGACCCCCCCAGCTGACTTCAGCCAGCCTGCAAATCTGTGAGAATAAATGCTTATTTAGTATGCTACTGATTTTATAGTTGCTTATTATGTAGCAGTAGGTGTCAGATAATAGCAAGCTCAATGTAAACCCTAGGCCAACTCATTCTCATGTCACCTACACTGGTCTACAGAGAACATATACCTTAGCCCTGGTCTGTGGCACTACAGCTGCATCCCAAACACAGCCCTCTATTCTGTGGTTATAAACTGCTTCAGTCGGTCTTAGACTCTTTAGAATTATTCACATGCAAGTCTGTCATTTGCAATCTTGGGTCACATATCCAGCTCTCTGAGTTGTCTTCCTGAAGCCATCCGTGTGCTCTGCTTGAGGAGAAGGGAGAGAACCTCTCATCATTCCCCATTTGGGATGCCGGTAGTTCTCAGGACTCAGATGAAGTGGGTACTAAGGGTCACAACTCGGATGTTTATCATACCCTTTGTATCTCTGTGACTGCCTTTGGAATGTGGGATTATTTGCTGCTTATGGTCTTGAACCCTCATTAGAACTGATACAGAAAGATGTCCACTTTTCTATCCTGTTACACACAGAAAAAGAAACACATGCCCATAAACATATATAATGGGATCATGGTTTACATATTACTTTGTAGCTGGCTTTTCACTAAATATATTATGAACATTTTTATCATTAAAAAATCTACTATGATATAATTTTTAATTTAGAATATAATATTTAATAATTTATGAAATAGTTCCTATTGTAAACTTGGGTTATTTCTTTTTTATTATTTTTTCTCTTATATTCTACACTGTAATGAACATGTCATACTGTACCTTCACAGAATTTCTTGGTGCTATAGTCTAGTGGACAGAAGGCTTAGCTTTTACAATCTCGTGCATCCATTGCCATTTACTTTATTCATTACAGCTTTGGTGTTTAAGGTTTCCTACCTCCATCTTTTTATATGTAAGGTAGATATTATGAACTTTTTCACATATATGATATCAGTGATGTTAGGGCTTGTTCTATATTCTTACCAAGAGTCTTATTTTTCTTCAGTTGAAAGTAAAGTGAAAACAATAAGAGTTTTCACAATGCACTGTATTTTATTGAAACAATCACTTTTCTAGATATATCCATTAATCCGGTGTCCAGTGGGTACTCAGTATTGTTCTTGGTGCAGAGGAGAATAAAGAAAAATTGTGTGATATGTTCTACAGCCCCAAGGAACTAAATTCATGGCCAAGAAAATGGACACATACAAAAATAAGTAAATAATAAGGCAACTCTACAGGGAGTATATGATTAGATGCTACACTGTGAGGTATTGGCCTATGTTCATTTAGATTAGTGCTATAGCTGAGGTACTATGCATATAGGGAAGAGCATGCCCTCTAAGAGGAGATTCAGATTAGGGATTTGAATCATTGCTTTGCCACTTATAAAATGGGTGATCTTGGGAGAAGACCTTAACATTTTTTTAGATTCAAGATTTTTGTCATTTAAAAGGGGCTAATAATGCCATCCTAAAAGACTATAATAAGAATTTGAGACATTGTGCCTGAAAGTATCAAGATAAGATCAAAATAAATTGGGGCAGTTAATTATTTTTGACCAGAGTCAAAAAAACAAATTAGGCCTTGAAGAAAGCGCCAAATTGCTCTTCAATAATATTGAAGTGGTTCAATTTCCTCAAAGTGGTGTGTGAATTATAGCCTTGAAAATATTAAAAAATTCTTTACTCACTAGAACTGATTTGTGATTAGTATACACAAGTCATATGTTATTGAGATCATTTTTTCAAGGTGAGCATATATAAACAAGGACCAAGGTTTACTCTTTGCAGAAATAATTTTCACAGTCATTTATGAGTATAAATAAAATTTGTCATAATATTCTGAGGTTCATTACCTAAAAATAAATCACTCCATTTTAATGGGTACCAGTTTGTACCTCTGCCATCTGGTTTCAATCTGTTTATGAGTTAGATATATAGAAATAGTGGTAACCATAACACCTCTCTAAAACCCTGCAGATATATTGATATATTACCTCAAGTGTCAGACAATACACATGAAATTGTTTTCAGTATCCATTGTATTGGCCCAAATAATTTCACACAACTTCCATAATAAATACATTGCAAACTTTTATATTTTAGCACTTTAAAAAGTTTTACATAATTATAGAATTGTGTTTCACTAGACCATCATATTGTAGAACCCTTTCTTCTCGCAATTGCTGAGACTGATGGCAAAAAATGGGGTTAGAAAACTTGTTTTCATGAAGCTAAAAATTTCAGACTCATTAATCATGTGGTGGTGTTTTGCATTTTTTTCAAGATGACCAGCATTAAATAGGGTTATTATTATAAAGACCCTTAATCATGTAGGGTTTTTTGTTTATATCTAATACGTTTGTTACGCTGTTTAGCATGGATTTTAACCACTAGAGGGGACGGTAGCCATTTTGTTTATTTTCAGACTGTTCTCTGGACAATAAGAGCATAATGAAAATTTACTTACTTTAATACAATTCATGACACTTCATCACCCATTGAATTTCATAGTTTCGAATTATGAGACTTAGAATGCCCACTTACATTCAGCCTGAGGCCAACACACTGGGGCTTCTGAGAATTTCTGTAACCTTTTAATCTCCCTGTCTCTATGTACTGACCTTTTACAAGAAACTGATAGGATAAAAAATGCAGTTGGCTGTAATCCACCAATTACCTCCTTCTACACTAAGTTGACCTGTTGTGTTCATGATTTGTTAACCTGGAAGTTTAAGAAATGATGTGCACTGCTGCTCCTTTGGGTTAATTCTGTGTGTAAATTGTTGTGTAAGTGGAGAAATCAGTTAAGCACTATTGGAGTATATGCTAGGTATGGTGAGGTGTGGAAATGTGTTAGTCTGATTTAGAAGATATTTCTCCAAGTTGAGAGAAAAGATGGAATTGATTTTAGATTTCAAAAGGAAAAAAGACTGAATAGGAATTTTCTATATTTGGATATATAAGAAAAGGAAGACAGGCCTAGGGTGGTGTTTGGAGCTAGATACAAAAAATATAAGAAAAGTGAACTGTAGAACATAACTCATTTGCTTGCTTGCATCTTTTCTCTGTTGGAGAGAATAAGCTTCACATTCAAAAGACTAGAACGTTTATTGGTAGTACAGAAATGAAGCCAAGCTATTGAAGAGAAGGTAAATGTGCCTATAATTCTCTCAATGTGTTCTACTCTTCAGGACTAGGTTAATTGTATTCTAGTTTACTGAAAAAAAAATTAATAGATGAAAATTCTGAATTGATGAATTTATAGATAAAAATCACTGAAAGATTTAAAAAATTATAGGGCAAAATATAAGTAATGGAAGATTGGACACCAACAACTGCTATCCTTATTTTAAGGAATGTAAGAAAATGCTTCCTATAAACTTTAAATTAGGGAGAATTACAATAATCATAGAAAACTTTCCAGAATGAATAATTAAAAGGATGGATTATGAATATTTAGTACAAGTAGCTGTGTTCAGTGGGAGCCAGCATAAGCTCATATGTTGTATATTGTGGCAAATATTATAGGTTCGCTTATGACCAATCTTTCTTACTACCTAATTTCCTATTGTTTTATACCATAGAGGTTTAGAAGCAAAATATTCGATTTATAGCCTTGTTTTCAGCTATGGAGGGACATTTGCCGTATTTCTGGCCAATGAGATAGAAGTAAAATTTGTTACCACTGTCCTTTTGCCGTTCATCTTTCTTACTTCTTACTCCTGGGAATAAGATGTGATTCTTGGAGGTATGACATCTATCTTTGACCATGAGATTATAAATCAACAAGCTAAGGATGCAAGTAATATAACAGGTGAATACTGATAGTAATAAAACTGTGGGATTTAGTTCCAGGTACCATAGCTGAATAGAATAGGACAGAGAGATATGACTTATGAGCAATACATTTGAAAAATACATAATTTTTAGTTGATAGTAAGCTTAATTCAAAGCAACACATTGTGTGATATCACTTCCAAAATTGTAGACCATGCTTTAGCTACACTGAATATAGTTTTATATTCTACAATTATCTAACCATGTCTATCTAGGTCAAGTTAAAGGGCACCGAAAGATGTCATGATGGCCTGAAACGAGGACTAAAGACAAATGACTATTTAGCTTGTAGAAGAGGAGACTTAGGTAGAAAGTGACTGCTAACTTTAAAATACTAAAAGGTTATAATTCAGAAAAGGAAGCAGACGACTTTTATGGCTCCAAAGTATGGAACTAGGACTGGGGGCTAGAATTTAGGAGATATTTTACTGAAGTAAAAAATGGAATAGACTAAGGAGGCAGTCAAGTAGTTTCTGATTTCTTAAAATATTCAAGCAGAAGTTGGATGTCCACTGGAAAAGAACATTATAAGAAGATGCATCTGATAGGATTTGAAATATATAACTTCTTATATTCTTATCAATTATTGTTATATACCTTGATGCTTTCATAACATTAATCTCAACATCCTAAAGAGTAATATTTGGTCTTGCATATGTTTGAAGTTAATCACATTTGTTGATGTGATAAAAATTCTATCAGTCAATAATTCGACTTCAATAAACATGTATTTATTTTAGCTTAAAATTCAGGATGGCGTGACAAGTTTCTCATTTATTAACACCCACTTTTATGCTTTACCATCTTCCAAAATAAAAGGTCATACGTTTAGAGCTATTGGGGGAAAAGTTAATTGTCTGGATTGTTAAATTCAGTTTGTTCCATGATTGTGCCTTAAAGGTCACGATTACGGGTTTATCCTTGTGCATGAACTTGATGCAGTTTATACTGAATATAAAAGCAAGAAACACGTTTGGCAACAATTTGCACCTTTAAATACTTAATTAGTGGTCTTACCAGTGCATTCAGTTAGGAAAGGAGACTGATTCGGAGAGGGTCAGAACAATTTTACTGGATACCCTGGATTGATTCCATGGTAGGTTTCTGGTGGAAAAGACTGAAAACTTAACAGCTGCATTTCTTAGACTCCATTGTGTCTGAGATTCTGGAAGCAAAATATTCTTACCAATTAGATGCATTTGTGTGAAGATTAGAAGGTAAAAATGAGGCAGATGCCATCTTTTGATCTGCACTTAGCAGTTGTTACTGGCAGGTATGGTTGTGGGATCAGTGGGTTCCCTACAGCAATATTCCAGGCCTTGTCCTTCAGATTCCTGGGTGTCCTGTGGTTGGGGCATGGCAAGGGCTGGTGATTTAGCAAAGCTCCAGAGGCATCCTAGGGGTAGTAACTCTATACAATTTTTTGAGTTTTTTCCTGGAGGTCCAGGATTTGATTTGTTGCTTCAACCTTTCTAATTTGTTGAAAACTTTAAAATTTTCTTTATAGTCCCTTCTTGCCTAAAATATTTGGAATGCTGCCTATAGTGAACCGTCCCTGATAGTTATTCACAACCAAGTTAAAAATGACTAGCCAGTACCTGAAGTGCTCCCTGGCACATAATAAGTGCTTCAGCTGCACTGAGATTCCCACGGTTATGTCCTGAGTATATCATGCCACATCATCAGTGCCTTAGTACATGCTCCTCCTAGACCTAGAATATGCTATTCCGAGTTCTTCACCTGACTAACTCCATGTTATCTTTTAAGTCTCAGCTAAGGTGCTCCTCAATACTAACTCAGTTTTGATCCTGTCTCCTACCCCTTACTCTTGATTTCTGGGAATCTCCTAGAATCCATACTGCCCTCTTCTTGCCTCTACCATAGCCCATAACACAAAGGCCTATTTTTGCTACTACAGTGTGAGGTTTTTGATTGCCAGTGCCAAATCTTTTTATCTCTGGGTGTAGCACAATGTCAGACAAATTGAAAACAGTTGATAATGTTTATTACATGAGTTAATGTATAATTAATGCACAACTGAGTGGAACATGAAGGAACTTCTTTGCCCAATTAATGCTCAGATTTTAAAAAACCTGAAGGAAATGCATATTGAAATATTTAGGAATGAAGGGTCATAATGTTTGCAACTCCTCTCAAATGATTGAGAAAAAACCCCAAACATCTTTTTTGGGGAGAAAAGAGTTACAGACTATCTTTTATCTATTCATCTATCTATCTTAAACATCTTACCATATTTGCTTCATATATATATATATATATATATATATATATATATATATATATAAACATCTACTTCCACGTTATACCTTTGATAGATAATGGAACCTATTTGGTTCAGAAATTCTTTGCAATTTAAATGAGATAGTGTATAAGAAAAGTATTTTGTGAATGCTGATGATTATACAAATGATAATTGTTACTTTCACAAGTATTTGTAAGATTATACCCATCCACAAATATGGACAGTTCACACAAAAAAGACTTCCTCAAGATATCTTGTATTCCAGTACTTTTGTTTATTAAATCATTAACTATTTATTTGTATATTGTTATACATTTATTTTTAATATTCATGTGCTTACTGTAGTAAATTTGAAATGAAAACCTATAAAACAGTTTGTTTAAACATTAAAAAACCTTTTTTCATACACACATATATGAAGCAAATATGGTTAACATATACATATATGAAGCAAACATGGTAACATATATATACAGTTGACACTTGATCAGCGCAAGGGTTACAGGTGCCGACCCCCACACAGTCAAAACTCCATGTATTACTTTATAGTTGGCCCTCCATGTCTGTGGTTCCATATCTTCGGATTCAACCAACCACAAGTCATATAGTACCATAGTATGTACTTAGTGAAAAAAAATTGCTTATAAGTAGATCCATGCAGTTCAAGGGTCTATCATATATGAAGGAAATATGGTAAAATAACTAAATCTAGGTGGAGGTTGCATGGTATTCATGGTGTTCTTTCAACTGTTCTGGATCTTTGGAAAATTTTATAGTAAAAGTTGGGACAATATAAAGATATACCAAGGAAAACTATAAATATATATGTGTATTTATACACCACACACATGCAACAAACTTTCTCTAATATATTTAATGAAATATACATGCAATGTTCATAAGAAGGTGTGTGTGTGTGTGTATGTATATATGGTAGAAGGGGATGTTAAATAAAACTCAGACTAACTAAATTGAAGGCCATAAAAATAAAGTAGTTCTATAAAGAAGGGAGGATTTTTAAAATGAAAATACATGTAAATACAATTCTTAAAATTATGATAATTATGTTATTTTTATCATAGATGGTTATCACAATGCAGAGGGAAAATTGTGCTTTGGTCACTGTCAAGCCAAATGTTGCCTTCAAGACTATTTTGAATGTTGCAAATATTTAGATATAAGCATGCCTCATTTATTGCACTTCCCTTTAGTGTGCTTCACAGATACTACATTTTTTACAAACTGAAGGTTTGGGGCAAACCTGTGTCGAACAGATCTACTGGCACCATTTTTTCAGCAACATTTGCTCACTTAGTGTCTCTGTGTCACATTTTGGTAATTCTCACAACATTTCAAACTTTTATTATTATTATATTTGTGATGGTGATCTGTGGTCAGTGATCTTTGATGTTAATGTTGTGATTGTTTGGGGGCGCCCATATAAGACAGCAAACATAATCGATAAATGTTGTATGTGTTCTGACTGTTCCACAGATTGGCCATTCCCCAGTTTCTCTACCTCTCCTCAGGCTTCCCTGTTCCTTGAGACACAACAGTATTGAAATTAGGCCAATTAATAACCCTACAGTGGCCTCTAAGTTTCCAAATGAAAGAAAGAGTCACATATCTCTCACTTTAAATCAAAAGCTAGAAATGATTAAGCTTAGTGAGGAAGGCATGTTAAAAGCTGAGATGGGCCAGAAGCTAGGTCTCTTGCACCAAACAGTAAGCCAAGTTGTGAATGCAAAGAAAAAGTTCTTGAAGGAAATGAAAAGTGCTACTTTAGTGAACACACAAGTAAGAGAGTGAAACTGCCTTGTTGCTGATAATGGAGAAAGTTTAAAAAATCTGGATAGAAGATCAAACCAGCCTTAACATTCCCTTAAGCTAAAGCCTAATGCAGAGAAAAGCCTTAACTATCTTCAATTTTATGAAGGCTGAGAGAGATGAAGAAGCTGCAGAAGAAAAGTGTGAAGCTAGCAGAGATTGGTTCATGAGGTTTAAGGAAAGAAGTCATCTTTATAACATCTTAGTGCAAGGTGAAGCAGCAAGTGTTGATATAGAAGCTGCAGCAACTTGTCCAGAAGATCCAGCTAAGATAATTAATGAAGGCAGCTACACTAAACCACAGATTTTCAATGTAAACAAAAAAGCCTATTGGAAGAAGATTCCATCTGGGACTTTCATAGCTAGAGAGTAGAAGTCAATGCCTATCTTCAAATCTTCAAATGATAGGCTGATTCTCTTGTTAGGTGCTAATGCAGCTGGTGGTTTTAAGTTGAAGCCAATGCTCATTTACCATTCTGAAAATCCTAGGGCCCTAAGAATTATACTAAATCTACTCTTCCTGTGCTCTCTAAACAGAACAACAAAGCCTGGGTGACAGCGCGTTTGTTTACAACATGGTTTACTGAATACTTGAAGTCCACTGTTGAGATCTACTGATTAAAAAAAAAAATAAAGATTCCTTTCAGAATATTACTGCTCATTGATAATGTACCTGGTCATCCAAGAGCTCTGATGGAGATGTACAATGAAATTAATGTTGTTTTCATGCCTGTTAACACAACATCCATTCTGCAGCCCATGGATCAAGAAGTAATTTGGACTTTCAAGCTTTATTATTTAAGAAATACATTTTGTAAGGCTATAGCTGTCATAGATAGTGATTCCTTTGATGGATCTGGGCAAAGTAAATTGAAAACCTGGAAAATATTCACCATTCTAGATGCCATCAAGAACACTGATGATTCAGGGGAAAAGGTCAAAATATCAATATTAACAGATGTCTGAAAGAAGTTGATTTCAACCCTCATAGATGACTTGGAGAGGTTCAAGACTTCAGTGAAGGAAGGAACTGTGAAGTTGGTGGAAATAGCAAGAGGACTGGAATTAGAAGCGGAGCCTGAAGATGGGACTGAATTGCTGCGATCTCAGGATAAAACTTTCACCTTTGAGGAGCTGTTCTTGCAGGAGGAAACACTGGTTTCTTGAGATGGAAACTTCTCCTGGCGAAGATGCTGTGAAGAGTGCTGAAATGACAAAAAGCACTTAGAATATGATATAAGCTTAGTTGATAAAGCAGCAGCAGGTTTGAGAGGATTGACTCCAATTTTGAAAGAAGTGCCACTGTAGGTGAAATGATACCGAACAGCTTTGCATGCTACAGTGAAATTATTCGTGAAAGGAGGAGTCAGTCTACGTGGCAGACTTCACTGTCATACTTTAAGAAATAGCCACAGCCATCTCAGCCTTCAGCAACCACCACCCTGATCAGTTGGCAGCCATCAGCATCAAGGCAAGACCTTTTACCAGCAAAAGATTAAAACTTGATAAGGGCTCAGATGAGGATTAGCATTTCTTAGCAAGAAAGTTTTTTTAATTAAGGTGGGTAGATAGGTTTTTTTAGACACAATACTTTTATACACTTAATAGACTATAGTGCAAACATAACTTTTATATGCCCTGGGAGACCAGAAAATTTGTGTGGCTCGCTTCATTGCAATATTTGCTTTATTTCGGTGGTCTGGAGCTGAACCCACAATATCTCCAAGGTATGCTTGTATAAAAAAATACACTTAAAGTTCAGATTTTTGGCCTACTCTGGAACCTCAGATGCTCTGGAACCTCATATTCCTGCGAGGCATCGATCCCTAGAGGGGATTAGTTGTTTCCCCTTTTAGAGAGTGACATGTATGTATCTTCAGCTTACCTTAGTCCCTTCCTCTCACTCCAGCCTCTGTCAAACTCACGCCATATGTCAGTTGCTTTACCATCATAGCATGTGTATTGATGATTATTTTACAATAAAGTGAAAGCAAATATTTCTTGTATGCTATAAAATAGGAGAGAGAGGAAGTAGGTAGCTGGAAAGAGCCACATATAATAAAAATGAGAAAATATCATATTTCCTTGTGGAAATGAACACTATCTTATGCATTGAATATGCAAAAGTGACTTTCAAAAAAAATACAACCTGACACAAGGTGTTTGCCTGACCTCTGTAGGAATTTGAGTCATGTACCTTAGAATAAAAGAGACAGAGTAAACAAAAAGCCTAGTCAACAAATACTACATGTTGTTATATTTCACGTTGTATTTTAATGGCTAAGATAGTAAGAGGAGCATATTATGTGCCAGTCGCTATTCCAAATGCTTAGATGATTTCATTCAGTCCTCATGGCAACCTAATGAGGAACGAATTGTTACTAGCTGCATTTTAAAGTGAAAAAAAATAAGCCACAGAGTACAATATTCTGGTGATTGGGTAATCACCCAAGACTCAGCACTAAGTGAAAAGGAAGGCTCAGTTTCTCTGAATGTAGAGCCTGTGCTCTAAACCTGTATACTATAGCATGCTTACAACTGGCTTTCTCTTTACTACATATTTTAAGGGAGAAAAATTTTTCACATCTAGTGCACTGACAGTTGCTGGATTGAGATTCTGAAGATACAGAGAAATTTGTCTGGATAGTGGGCCTTGCAGCCAGATGAATGAATTATTCTAGGATTAAATTTATTGATCTAAAGTTAGTATTCATTTTTATCTGCTTAAAGAGTAATATCACTGAGTAATATGTACTCCGGGGGAAAAAGCTCTACTCCAAAGGAAAAAAAAAGTTCTCCAAACATCTTATTGGTACTTCTATAAAGCCTTTTCCCCACAAACATTGAACAAAATATTTGTGCATTCTCACCTCTCCTTCCCCATCCATCAAAATGTGTTTTATTGGAAAGTGAGCATCAGAAATTTTTGAGTGGGGGTATTTTAAAGTGCTAAATTCTAGGGCAGTCTACTTTCTGCTCTCTCACTCCTCTTTCAGAAATATAATACTTTGGAGAAGAACAAAATATTATTGCCTGATCAGCTCTTTTCATTGTACCCACGAAGTAAATTCATATGACAACTCTCATCTTTTAAGAGTAAAACATAGCCTCTTCAGCCTTTGCCATTTTAGAAAATGCTATTACTACCATATTTCTAGAAATATTTTCTTTTCCACCATACAGGAAATTGAATGTCCATTTTAAAATATCATTGTACATATTTTTAGTCAAACCTAGCTCTACATGACACATCATTGAAGTGAGAAATGTAAGGCAAAAAGAGGCTTATATCCTGTTTGCATAGCAAGTATGAAATTATTACCTGAATTATTTAAGATGAAAATCACCCCATTGGCAGGCACAATTAAAAGAGTAGCACTTCATTCAGGAGTTTCACACCATTTATTTGAGAGAAGAGATAGTGGAAAGAGAGAGTCAGACACTAGGCCCTTTAATAGCATTTATCATCAAAGGGCCGAAATATCATAAGCAGTGGATATTATACATTTGAGGAATTATAGAAGGAATTATACTTTTGAGCCTATAAAGTCTATAATATCTATGATATTACCAAGTAAGTAGCAGCTAGATTATGCTGAATTTTAAAACCAGTGGACTATCTTGGATTTTCCTAAAATTGCTTTTCATTATAATATCGCTGCATTCATGGGATGCATAGAATTTTATATATCACAAATGAAGTATCATATCCGTGGTTAGATGTTGGATTTTCAAGTCTTGTAAGCATTTCAGTGTAGTCACTGTATGTACTACAGTTTTTCATGAGATGTTCTTGAAGTGTCCTCAGCCTGCTGCTACAGAGAAGTTAAAATTCAGGAACTTTCTTAGTAGAACTGGAGTTATTACCTCCTTGTTGTGATTAGCTATGTTTTCTCTCACAGGGAGTATTCACTACTTGGTATGAGATTTTTCTGGTAGTGGGAGGCACATTTTCAATGCCACGGTGAATTTATTAACTTAGTATCTGCTGTGAACTATTTTTATATTTAATACATGTAACCGCAGTATGGCACATATTACTGTTTATAAAGAACAAATTTTAAGTGTCAAATATTTGCCTGAATTAAACATCTTATTGGTCCACAAAAATAATTCACGGTTGGTTCATTATGCTATAAAGAACAACTGAAAGGAAAGTCCATCTTGGACTGTATCCAGGTAGATTTAATTATTAACATAGCAAAATATCTTAATATTAAGTGCTCGTGTCCAGCATTGAAAGCATTATCTTTTTCCCTGAGCCTACTCCTTCTGCTTTGTTTCTATTATTTTTTCATTATCAAGGATTTCCATCTCCTGACCCACACATGCCAGTTAATTGCTAAATCTTGCCTATTCTCTCCCCTAGTATATTATTTTCTTAGTTTAGGACTGAGGCATCTCTCACCTAGACCATTCCTACAGTGGATATTTCTCTTTTCTTTGATTATAGGGGGATGAGGGGAAATAATGAATTTTACAGATTTATAGGAATAAAGAAATAAATGTTCACAATTAGAATAAATCACATGTAATTCTAGGACTAGGAACAGCTTTGAGGATCATATCAAAAAATAAAATACAGGGGGAATAGTGTAAGCTTTTGAGACATGTAGCCAGATTGTCTCCCTGCTCTGCTATATCCTAGCTGTGTGGCTTTGAGCCATTACCTTAAATGTTGCTAGTCTCAGTTTCCTTGTCTGTAAGGTATTAATAATAAAACCCATAAATAGTAAGATATACTCCAGAGAGTAATCGTGTCATTTAAACAATATAACATAGATAAAACATCCAGCAGATACCCAGGAAGAGGTAGGTCCAACCATTCTTGATTAAAAGAAACATGCCACCCTTCCTCCCATTTTATGTCCTAAAAAATATATAAACCCCTCAAAAAAACAAAAAAAAAGAAAATCTCTTAGGAATATATGCATAGTTTTTTTAAAAACAGTTATTCTAAGAAGCAGACTGCACTTTGCCATTCTTGTGTTAAAATATGATTGTTATGTATAAACAAACAGTATCATTCCTTAGGAACCCAGCTTCAACCTTAGAATTTGGTAACCACTTTCTTGATTTACACTGCTTTATCATTTGAGAGTTTTTCCTGATGTCTAAGCTAAATCCCTTGTTTCAGTATCAACCTTATTCCTTTTACTTCATATTTCTTAAGAATGAAACGAAGGAGTACTTCCCAGAACTTCCGCCCGCCAGTGTCCTTATCCCCACGGTGAAACAGAGCCACCCCCCGCCTCTGCAGGAGACCCTCCAACACCAGCAGCCGTGTCGATGAAAGGCTCTTGGTGCTCCAGCCAGGCATCAGGGCTGTGCCTCTGAGGTGGGAGAGCCAACTTCAAGACACTGGTCCACAAGAGACCTCCCAGCTCCACGTAATACCAAATGGTGAAAATCTCTCAGAGATCTCCATCTCAACATCAAGACCCAGCTTCACTCAACGACCAGCAAGCTACAGTGCTGGACACCCTATGCCAAACAACTAGCAAGACAGGAACACAGCCCCATCCATTAACAGAGAGGCTGCCTAAAATCATAATAAGGCCACAGACACCCCAAAACACACCACCAGACGTGGACGTGCCCACCAGAAAGACAAGATCCAACCTCATCCACCAGAACACAGGCACTAGTCCCCTCTACCAGGAAGCCTACACAACCCACTGAACCAACCTTAGCCACTGGGGACAGATACCAAAAACAACGGGAACTACGGACCTGCAGCCTGTGAAAAGGAGACCCCAAACACAGTAAGATAAGCAAAATGAGAAGACAAAAAAACACACAGCAGGTGAAGGAGGAGGGTCAAAACACACCAGACCTAACAAATGAAGAGGAAATAGGCAGTCTACCTGAAAAAGAATTCAGAATAATGATAGTAAAGATGATCCAAAATCTTGGAAATAGAATAGACAAAATGCAAGAAACATTTAACAAGGACGTAGAAGAACTAAAGAGGAACCAAGCAACGATGAAAAGCACAATAAATGAAATTAAAAATACTCTTGACGGGATCAATAGCAGAATAACTGAGGCAGAAGAACGGATAAGTGACCTGGAAGATAAAATGGTGGAAATAACTACTGCAGAGCAGAATAAAGAAAAAAGAATGAAAAGAACTGAGGACAGTCTCAGAGACCTCTGGGACAACATTAAACGCACCAACATTCGAATCATAGGGGTCCCAGAAGAAGAAGAGAAAAAGAAAGGGACTGAGAAAATATTTGAAGAGATTATAGTTGAAAACTTCCCTAATATGGGAAAGGAAATAGTTAATCAAGTCCTGGAAGCACAGAGAGTCCCATACAGGATAAATCCAGGGAGAGACACACCAAGACACATATTAATCAAACTATCAAAAATTAAATAGAAAGAAAACATATTAAAAGCAGCAAGGGAAAAACAACAAACAACACACAAGGGCATCCCCATAAGGTTAACAGCTGATCTTTCAGCAGAAACTCCACAAGCCAGAAGGGAGTGGCAGGATATACTTAAAGTGATGAAGGAGAAAAACCTACAACCAAGGTTACTCTACCCAGCAAGGATCTCATTCAGATTTGATGGAGAAATTAAAACCTTTACAGACAAGCAAAAGCTGAGAGAGTTCAGCACCACCAAACCAGCTTTACAACAAATGCTAAAGGAACTTCTCTAGGCAAGAAACACAAGAGAAGGAAAACACCTACAATAACAAACCCAAAACATTTAAGAAAATGGGAATAGGAACATACATATCAATAATTACGTTAAATGTAAATGGATTACATGCTCCCACCAAAAGACACAGACTGGCTGAATGGATACAAAAACAAGACCCATATATATGCTGTCTACAAGAGACCCACTTCAGACCTAGAGACACATACAGACTGAAAGTGAGAGGATGGAAAAAGATATTCCATGCAAATGGAAATCAAAAGAAAGCTGGAGTAGCAATTCTCATATCAGACAAAATAGACTTTAAAATAAAGACTATTACAGGAGACAAAGAAGGACACTATATAATGATCAAGGGATCGATCCAAGAGGAAGGTATAACAATTGTAAATATTTATGCACCCAACATAGGAGCACCTCAATACATAAGGCAAATACTAACAGCCATAAAAGGGGAAATCGACAGTAACACAATCATAGTAGGGGACTTTAACACCCCACTTTCACCAATGGACAGATCATCCAAAATGAAAATAAATAAGGAAACACAAGCTTTAAATGATACATTAAACAAGATGGATTTAATTGATATTTATAGGACATTCCACCCAAAAACAACAGAATACACATTTTTCTCAAGTGCTCATGGAACATTCTCCAGGATAGATCATATCTTGGGTCACAAATCAAGCCTTGGTAAATTTAAAAAAATTGAAATCGTATCACGTATCTTTTCCGACCACAACGCTATGAGACTAGATATCAATTACAGGAAAAGATCTGTAAAAAATACAAGCACATGGAGGCTACACAATACACTACTTAATAACGAAGTGATCACTGAAGAAATCAAAGGGGAAATCAAAAAATACCTAGAAACAAATGACAATGGAGACACGACGACCCAAAACCTATAGGATGCAGCAAAAGCAGTTCTAAGAGGGAAGTTTATAGCAATACAAGCCTACCTCAAGAAACAGGAAACATCTCGAATAAACAACCTAACCTTGCACCTGAAGCAATTAGAGAAAGAAGAACAAAAAAACCCCAAAGCTAGCAGAAGGAAGGAAATCATAAAGATCAGATCAGAAATAAATGAAAAAGAAATGAAGGAAACAATAGCAAAAATCAATGAAACTAAAAGCTGGTTCTTTGAGAAGATAAACAAAATTGATAAACCATTAGCCAGACTCATCAAGAGAAAAAGGGAGAAGACTCAAATCAATAGAATTAGAAATGAAAAAGGAGAAGTAACCACTGACACTGCAGAAATACAAACGATCATGAGAGATTACTACAAGCAACTCTATGCCAATAAAATGGACAACCTGGAAGAAATGGACAGATTCTTAGAAATGCACAACCTGCTGAGACTGAACCAGGAAGAAATAGAAAATATGAGCAGACCAATCACAAGCACTGAAATTGAAACTGTGATTAAAAATCTTCCAACACATAAAAGCCCAGGACCAGATGGCTTCACAGGCGAATTCTATCAAACATTTAGAGAAGAGCTAACACCTATCCTTCTCAAACTCTTCCAAAATATTGCAGAGCGAGGAACACTCCCCAACTCATTCTACGAGGCCACCATCACCCTGATACCAAAACCAGACAAAGATGTCACAAAGAAAGAAAACTACAGGCCAATATCACTGATGAACATAGATACAAAAATCCTCAACAAAATACTAGCAAACAGAATCCAACAGCACATTAAAAGGATTATACACCATGATCAAGTGGGGTTTATTTCAGGAATGCAAAGATTCTTCAATATACGCAAATCAATCAATGTGATACATCATATTAACAAATTGAAGGAGAAAAACCATATGATCATCTCAATAAATGCAGAGAAAGCTTTCGACAAAATTCAACACCCATTTATGATAAAAGCCCTGCAGAAAGTAGGCATAGAGGGAACTTTCCTCAACATAATAAAGGCCATATATGACAAACCCACAGCCAACATTGTCCTCAATGGTGAAAAACTGAAACCATTTCCACTAAGATCAGGAACAAGACAAGGTTGCCCACTCTCACCACTATTATTCAACATAGTTTTGGAAGTGTTAGCCACAGCAATCAGAGAAGAAAAAGAAATAAAAGGAATCCAAATTGGAAAAGAAGTAAAGCTGTCACTGTTTGCAGATGACATGATACTATACATAGCGAATCCTAAAGATGCTACCAGAAAACTACTAGAGCTAATCAATGAATTTGGTAAAGTAGCAGGATACAAAACTAATGCACAGAAATCTCTTGCATTCCTATATACTAATGATGAAAAATCTGAAAGTGAAATTAAGAAAACACTCCCATTTACCATTGCAACAAAAAGAATAAAATATCTAGGAATAAACCTACCTAAGGAGACAAAAGACCTATATGCAGAAAATTATAAGACACTGATGAAAGAAATTAAAGATGATACAAATAGAGAGATATACCATGTTCTTGGATTGGAAGAATCAACATTGTGAAAATGACTCTGCTACCCAAAGCAATCTACAGATTCAATGCAATCCCTATCAAACTACCACTGGCATTTTTCACAGAACTAGAATAAAAAATTTCACAATTTGTATGGAAACACAAAAGACCCCGAATAGCCAAAGCAATCTTGAGAACGAAAAATGGAGCTGGAGGAATCAGGCTCCCTGACTTCAGACTATATTACAAAGCTACAGTAATCAAGACAGTTTGGTACTGGCACAAAAACAGAAATATAGATCAATGGAACCGGATAGAAAGCCCAGAGATAAGCCCACGCACATATGGTCACCTTATCTTTGATAAAGGAGGCAAGCATATACAGTGGAGAAAAGACAGCCTCTTCAATAAGTGGTGCTGCGAAAATTGGACAGGTACATGTAAAAGTATGAAATTAGAACACTCCCTGACACCATACACAAAAATAAACTCAAAATGGATTAAAGACCTAAGTGTAAGGCCAGACACTATGAAACTCTTAGAGGAAAACATAGGCAGAACACTCTATGACATAAATCACAGCAAGATCCTTTTTGACCCAGCTCCTAGAGAAATGGAAGTAAAAACACAAATAAACAAATGGGACCTAATGAAACTTAAAAGCTTTTGCACAGCAAAGGAAACCATAAACAAGACCAAAAGACAACCCTCAGAATGGGAGAAAATATTTGCAAATGAAGCAACTGACAAAGGATTAATCTCCAAGATTTACAAGCAGGTCATGCAGCTCAGTAACAAAAAAAACAACCCAATCCAAAAATGGGCAGAAGACCTAAATAGACATTTCTCCAAAGAAGATATACAGATTGCCAACAGACACATGAAAGAATGCTCAACATCATTAATCGTTAGAGAAATGCAAATCAAAACTACAATGAGGTATCATCTCACACCGGTCAGAATGGCCATCATCAAAAAATCTAGAAACAATAAATGCTGGAGAGGGTGTGGAGAAAAGGGAACACTCTTGCACTGCTGGTGGGAATGTAAATTGATACAGCCACTATGGAGAACAGTATGGAGGTTCCTTAAAAAACTAAAAATAGAACTACCATACGACCCAGCAATCCCACTACTGGGCATATACCCTGAGAAAACCATAATTCAGAAAGAGTCATGTACCAAAATATTCATTGCAGCTCTGTTTACAATAGCCAGGACATGGAAGCAACCTAGGTGTCCATCATCAGATGAATGGATAAAGAAGATGTGGCACATATATACAATGGAATGTTACTCAGCCATAAAAAGAAATGAAATGGAGGTATTTGTAATGAGGTGGATGGAGTTAGAGTCTGTCATACAGAGTGAAGTAAGGCAGAAAGAGAAAAAGAAATACAGTATGCTAACACATATATATGGAATCTAAGGAAAAAAATTAAAAAAAGGCCATGAAGAACCTAGTGGCAAGATGGGAATAAAGACACAGACCTACTAGAGAATGGACTTGAGGATATGGGGAGGGGGAGGGGTGAGATGTGACAGGGTGAGAGAGTGTCATGGACATATATACACTACCAAATGTAAAATAGATAGCTAGTGGGAAGCAGCCGCATAGCACAGGGAGATCAGCTTGGTGCTTTGTGACCACCTAGAGGGGTGGGATAGGGAGGGTGGGAGGGAGGGAGATGCAAGAGGGAAGAGATATGGGAACATATGTATATGTATAACTGATTCACTTTGTTATAAAGCAGAAACTAACACACCATTGTAAAGCAATTATACTTCAATAAAGATGTTTTAAAAAAAAAAAAAAAAAGAAACCAGTGCTAAAGTACAGGTTTTCCTGAACTAGAATTAATTTATCTTCCTTATTTGCTTTCTCCTTCAGGAGTTATCTTGTGATGTCTTTGCAAAGCATTATTTTATGGTCTTGCAACATTTGCTTTCGTTAGCATTCCATTACAGATAAATATAGTCTTCCCCTCTGGAGTGAAGTGAATGAAAAATAGTGTAAGCTCCCATGATGGATCAGGTCAAGGCCTCAATCTAAGTTTCCTCCAACACCTTGCCTTCTATACTGTAAAATTCCTTGGGAATTTTATGATTTTTGTTATCTCTCAAATCCCTTATATTCTGTGTGTTCAGTCATTAAGACTTGCAGTTGCTTGTTGTTTAGGTAGATTTTTCTTTTTATGTGTTGCATGAATTAAAGAAAAGCATGACCAACTACACACTTGGTTTTCAATCAGATTAATCCTCTTAATAAATTTCTTACATCTTTTGATTCCTCAGAGGTCTGGTTAGTGCTTTTGGATTTTATGGTCTGTGGCTTTATTTCTTTCATCACATTCTTTTGGTATTCTTTCCTAAGAAGTCACAGACCCCTCTTGGACTCCTTTGCTTTTGCTGTTTGGACAAGATCTCTGCAAAAATCTTAAGTCCCTAGAGATAAGATTGGTGGAAAAGGGCACAGCCACCTTAGTGTAGTTTCAGCTGGTTGAGGAGGGAGAAGATTTTTTTTTTCTCTTTTCTTTGTATTGGTCAATAACTAACCCATATGCAAATTGGTGTTGAAAAGACAGTATACTGCCCAAATGATTTTTAAAATAAAAATCTGCATTTGTCTAATTCTTTGTCTTCTCTCTGTGTTCATCTTCTTTTTGCTTTTGTTTACTTTAACCTTGGTCCTTTATTAAGAAGATAATCATCACTGGGGAAACGCATGCATGCTCATTTCATATCTTTTAGTGCTGGGAATACATTAATATATCTATTTCTCTTCTAAATAGAACCTTCTGAAGTAACGTAGGCAGGATTTGTGTGAAAGGAAACTCATTTGTTTTAGGTACACAACCAGTGAGAAAGAAGTTCTAACATGTTCTCCTGTATTACTTTGCATTCTAAATGAGCACACATGTCCTATACAGACACTCTCATATTTCAGTTACAAGGTGATAATAGTTCTGTTTTCAAATTTGATTGGTTTCCTGTTTCCTTACTTACCCATAGATTTCTTTCAGCTTATGTTGACAAAATATTTATTAATCCTCACTTGTTTATTGATACCATTCATGATCCTTCTACTGGCCACTGTCATTTAAAAGCCTATGATGTTTCTAATCCTAATCAGATTGAGCTAAGCCAAGAAAGCTACAGAATAATTCAGTTTCACAAACATTTTCTTATAGTCACATACCATTCTAGGTTCTGGGAAGCCATGATGAACAAGCACAGACTGGGCCCTGAAGGGGCTCAGAATCCAGTGGGGTAGATGGACAAGTAAGCTGGCAATTAAAATGTGTGCTGGTATTGTTGGTATTGTAAGAAGTGCTAGAGCAGGCCTATCTTTTTTTTTTTTTTTTTTTTTTTATAATTATACCCATGTTGAGATCCATCATCAAACCCTGCTAGGCCTCATTTTCAGGACAACTCATTTCCTTTGATCTGTTGCCTCATTCATACCCTCCTAAAGTTCATGGAGGCTGAGGCAGATGGTATTGATATCTGGTGACTTCTTGGGGAACAAGGGGTATGTCATTTTCTTAGAAACTAGTATAGTGCCTGGGACAGAGTAAGCTTTCAGTATAAATTTATTTGTTGAATCCCTGAATCTTGACAGCATTAGCAATGAATAGCTGCATTCAGATAACCTTAGGCTAATCTTTCTCTAGGACAGTGGTTGTCTTCTTTGTTCCTCCTTCTATCATCACACACTCTTACCTTTCACTTAACCAGTGATAGCATGATGGTGTTGACCTAAAACAAACAGACTGCCAGTTATTTCTCCAGCAAAAATTGGTTTATTTGGGATCAACAAAGAATTGCAGTTTAGGGTCTACAAGCGCGGTGAGCCACATGCAAGTCCCCCCACAGAAAGGAGAGGAGAACTCTTTCAAAAAGGGGGAAAGGAAGCTGGGACGGCTATGGTAAACAGAGTCCAATGGAGAAATTGAGAGTTCATAGTATAGTGGCTTGTCATTAACTGAGCTGTGACAGTCTCTCATTGACTGAGCTCTTGCCAGGCAAGTAGAGGAAGTCTTTCCTTCCTGTTGGGCTCTGCTATCATGGTAGGGCATGAGAGCTTCCCCTCAGTCCTCCCAACTCTATTTTAATTGAGGTTTCTGTTTATTAATTTTTACAATGGACTCTAGTCATTTGGGACCTCCAAACTCCTTCTTGCCCTGCTGGCCAGCACCCTTTTTAAGATATGACTTAATTCCCCTTGAGTCCCTGAGAATCCTTCAGAGATATTCTGGCAAAGACATATTTTGATCACTGACTTTAGTGTTTAACCCATTAATCTGGGAATTTTAGACAATATTTTTTTTCCAGGGCTAATAGAGGATATTTTAAGCATTTAATCTGGAAAAGACACCACTACCACCACCAGCATTAACATGAACATAATAACTAACAATTTTTGAATGTATTCTATATGGCAGCACCATATTGAGTGTTTTACATTCATTATCTTTTTTCCTCTTCACAATTATCAGATGAGGAAAGTGAAATTCAGAGAAATTATGACACTTGTTTAAGGTGACACAGCCAGCAAGTTTTGGTATCTTATCAGTTCCCATTCATCACCTTGCTTGCTTCTCTGGGTTTATTATTATAGAAATCTCCCAAATTCATGATAATTTTCAAACAGTTATCTATGTTTCCAATTGACTGGCTTGGTTCTCACTTGACCTCCAGCAATAGCTCTGACTGCAAATGTATGTGCCACTGAGATATTTCATGACGTTCATGGCATTTTTGTACATAGGCATTTCCATGCCATTTGGTAGAATACAATTCCTTCATAGAAAACTTTGTCTTAGGATGATAGACAGAGAAAAAGAATGATTGCATTCATCTTGGCAATGATTCATCTTGAGGAAAGACTAAGCGTTCTATACACAAAAGGCAAGTTGTAGCAGAGTAACCTATTGGGTCTCAGGATGCTTCATGAAATTAAAAAAAAAAAAAAAGCCCTCATTGATTTTCTTACTCTAAGATAACAGGTTTGAGTATAAAGCTTTTCCTTTTTTGTGACAGTGGCAAGAACTATTTGTATAGTACCTTATTCTGCATAGTTTCATAAAACTGGACATTAGGGTCTATATTTATGGGGGAAAAACAAGGAAAGAACAAAACAAGAACTCTTATAAACATTGCTCTGACCTTCCAACAGAGCAGCAAGGGTGTATAAATTGAAACTGAAACATATCTGAATCCATTAGGGGTCTGTGCTTTAAGACTTAAGAGACACTAAAGGATTTCTGAAGCAGAGCAATGACTTTGTAAATCTGATGTTTCTATTAGTTGTACTTTTCATTAAATAGCCTCCCATTTAATTTTCTCTCTTCTGCATGAGCAGTAATTCAGTGACAACTTTTTCAATCCACACAGGTATATTTAGGCACGCTGAGGAATAAAGTTGCTTTTGGCTTATAGTGTAGGCTTCTATCCAGTGCTGAGAACTGATTTTAGAATTTACTTTTCCATTAGTAAGTCCTTTCACACCAGGAAAATTATGCAGGGGTTTGAACAGAAGTATTTTTTTCTTGCAGAAAAGTCTAAGTTGAGCTCAGCTCTATAGGACTAGATAAATGGAGTGAATCCAGTAGCTACATGAGAAATTTGGTAAAGTAAATCAACACAGTGGCAGTTCACTTTTTTCCAGGGATTCCGAACTTATTTGAACATTTTTTTTCTTCCATACATCAACATTTTATCAAATATATTTTTCAGTGTTACTGTCTGTTCATAGTACAAAGCCCATCTACTAAATGTGTTTATTTTTACTGTTTGTGTTATGCACACTGACTCAAGAGAAGTTTGGAGAGAATGAAGGCAGAGGTATATTGAGAAAGAGTCTTTGGGTCAGTGTTGGGTACAGAGTAAGGATAAAATGAGAAAGTCTCGGCTGAGAATCAAGAAACCCGTGTTTTCCCCTGGTTTGTATCGTTCATTTATTCGTTCTTTCATTTTGTCAGTCATTGAGTGAGTCAATCAACTCACTCAATGTGTTTATTTGGTTGGGGCCTATGATGTGTCGGGAACTGTTAAAGGCACAAAAGATGCAGAGATGAAAAAGGCAGAACTGGTCATTGCCCCTGAGAAGCTTGAAGTTGGCCTTTGGTGTTAACTGGTTAGATGCCTTTGAAAGAAAAAATTAGTTAATCTCTCTGGGCTTCAGTTTCTTCACATATACATGGAAAGGTTATTAAATGATCTGCTTTCTGTGATTACAGGTCTTGATTAGATATTACACCCTGGTATGACCAACTCAAACCTAAAATTTGATTTTTTTTTTTTAATAAACTTCTGTTCCTACAGCAACCTCTCACTTCCAGTCCCTGCATTTCCAAAGAGAGTTTAAGACTTATGTTAATGATATATTCAGGCTTTACAATAGGGATATTGTTCACATATTTAAATTCCATACTTTTTATATTTTATTTACTTTGATTTCTTCAGTGGTTGGTCATCATTATTTGTTTAAGGCTTAGGAGTAGGAGCAGCCTTAACTTTCTTATGAAAAAGAAGTTATGTCACTGAAACACATAATAAAAATAGCTAACATTTCTTGAGCACCTACTCTGTGCCATGCCTGGGGCCCGGCATTTATAACCAGTTTTTCATTTAATCCTAGGGATAAAGTAATTTGCCCAAGTCATTTAATAAACAAAGGATGAAGTCAATATTCAAACCCAGGTCCTCTAAATCTAGAGCCTATGCTTTTAACCATTGTTGTATAATCAGGTGGAAAAGACACCCAGAGGAGGTGATATTTTGGGAGTGAGTGACCAACCATTCTCATTTGCCCAGGACTGCCCCTGTATTGGCACTGGCAGTCTTATGTCCTGGGATACCACTCAGTTCTAGGCAAACTGGGGAGAAAGGACCCTTAGTTATTTAGAGTGTTAATAACTGAATACATTGAAGTGGATCTATCCTTTGAGGCTGAGAAAATATTTAATGACCGCTTTAAAAAATGTGTTCTGCATTGTGCTATCTTGACATAAAATGGTTTGTTTTAGAGGTAAAGAGCTATAAATCGCTTTCATATTTTAATTAAAAGAAATACATTTTGGAACGGCAAAATTTTAGGAGTTAATAAAATGATAAAATCAACAAAACTCTCCTATACTGACCCTCCATTTCAGTCTTTAAAAAGCAGTATTACATTTTTAAAGAAAAATTTTTACAGAATATAATGATAAAGGAACTCTGGAGGATCCTAACTAAAAAATATTTTAAAATGCAAATTTATTCAAAAAAAATAGAATAAGAAATAGTACCTTAAGAAAGAGACAAAATAAATTTCAAAGGGAGATTTTTGAATTATGGCTTATTTGTGATGCTGAACATCTGGATAGTATTTGAGAAATTCTGTCAAATATTTTAGTGAATAATTAGCATCATAAAGTTATGCCTATGACAGTTGCTTTGAAGCTATCAGTTTTATAGTAATGTTTGGTATTTTTAAGTTTTAGCCTTTGGTTTAGAAAATTGTTTTTTAATAATTGCTTGCTGAGGACATTATTGATCTCCTGGTGACTAAATTGGTGCTTGTCTTACTAGACTTAGAGCAGCATTTTTCACAGTTGATCACTCCCTCCACATTGAAACATGGCCTTCTCAGAGATCCCAGGACACCTACATTTCCTGGTTACCCTTTTACCTCAAAGCTACACTTTCTTTCCCTTTTGCTTCCTCTTTCCTCATCTAAACACTAAATGCCCCAGGGCTTGGCCATCTGGATTTCTTATCTTTTCTATTTACACTGACTCTCTTAATCTCCTCTAGTTTCTTGGCTTTAAAAAACATCTTTATATTGAAGATACCTACATTTCTTCTTCCAGTCTAAACTTCTTCCCAGACCCCAGTTTTGTGTATCCAACTGCCTAGTCAGCATCTCCACTTGGATGTCCAAAAATGTCCTTAAATCTAATATGTCCCAAACTAAGCCCAGATTTCCACCCTTAATCTTGCTCTTCCAGCAGTGTTGTCCCTTGCAACCCTGGGAATGGCAACTCCATCCTTTTAGTTCCTTGGGCCAAATTCCTTGAAGTTAGCCTTGACTCCTTTCTGTTCCATGCATTCACATCACCTCTGTCAACAAATCTTGTCGCCTCATCTTTGCCATCTAAGTATTTATGTCAACCTCTTCCACTATCACCCTACTCCAAACTACCAATATTTCTCACTTGAATTATGGTAATAATCTCCTAACTAGCCTCCCTGCTTCCTCCTGAGGACAGCAGCCAGAGTGATTCTTTATAGAAATGCGAGATCATGTCACTCCCATGCTCAAAATCCTCATCATACTCAGAGTAAAAACCAAGGGTATCATATTGGCCTCTAACTACACACAATCTGAATTTCCAACATTCTCTTCTTCTCCATGTTCACTCCTACAACTCTTCCCCTAGCTCTCTGCCCTTGAACCACCTAGGTCAAGTTCTTGCCTCAGGGATTTTGCACTGTATTGTTTGCACTTGAAATGGTCTTCTCCCAGAAAGCTTCACAACTCCCTCTCCTACTTTCTTCAGTTTTCCACTTTAAAGTCACATTCTCAGTGAGGCCTTTCTTTCTTTTTTTTTAAATTTATTTATTTATTTATGTTTGGCTGCGTTGGGTCTTCGTTGCTGCGCACGGGCTTTCTCTAGTTGTGGCGAGCGGGGGCTACTCTTCGTTGCAGTGCGCGGGCTTCTCATTGCGGTGGCTTCTTGTTGTGGAGCGCGAGCTGTAGGCGCATGGGCTTCAGTAGTTGTGGCGCACGGGCTTAGTTGCTCCACGGCATGTGGGATCCTCCCGGACCAGGGTTCGAACCCGTGTCCCCTGCATTGGCAGGCGTATTCTTAACCACTGAGCCACCAGGGAAGTCCTAGTGAGGCCTTTCTTGAACTCTGTTTAAAATTATACTCACATACTTCGTCACCACCAGCACTGCCTATCTATTTTCCCTGATTTATTTTTCTCATAGCATTGTAACCATATTTAGTCCAAACTTAACCATGAATATCAATACTATAATTTTACCAGCAATGCCAGAATTCTACCATAATGCAGTATGGTAGATGTAACCTGAAAAACAAGGGTCGAAAGATATTGGCACATTACCAAAGTCCTTTCTGTCACTAGCAATTAGTCCTCTCCATCATCATGTCCTATGACCAAACTATCTCCCAGTGTGAGGCCACTAAGGTTTCAGGTTTCCATTTGATCTTGTCAGGTTCCAAAAGCAAGACTGGCCTCAGGAATATTTCTGGTATCTGGCAGAATTGACCTAAGAGACCATATTGTCTCTTGCTCTAAGACTCTTTTGTTACATTGGATTACCCTGACTGCATAATTCATTTATTCATTCCTTTACCTTCAGGTACTATCCCTCTTTCTTTCAACTTAAAGTCAAATGGTTCCTCTTTGGAAGGAATGTTAGGCTTGGCCATCCTAGTGTAGATTGGAGGCAGCAATGATAGTCTAGCAAGTGCTTCTCCCTTTATTCATTTCCATCCATATCAGGTAGGATTACTCAGGTAGAGAAGGTGTGGGCTATCTCAACCCCTAGGCTTATAGCTGTATTCACTGGCAACCCTAATTTTGCCATAGGAGGAAAAGGCACCATTTAGTCAATCAGGACCTTAGGAATTTGATACAAGTCTTTAAGCAGTTTCTGCTTTTATCAAGGACCGTTCTTGCTTCTGATACCTGCAGTGGAAGTACTAGTCCTGTCACCACTGCATCAGATTTGTGTGTAGGCGAGGGAGTTGAGGTGACATGAAGAAAAATAAAATAGTTGAGGTTATTTGGGAAAAATTGTATAGTCATACCAGCATCGTCCCTAACCCCTTCTTCCCCCAATTCACCGGAAAAGAAAGTTCTCTTTTCTGAAAAAGTAAAAGTCGAGGAATCTATCTAATGGGGACACTCCCTTGCCCCCCGCCCATGCTGAGTGTAAGCACACACTTGTTATGGTGTGCAGGCTAGCCCTTCATGCTGATATATTGCCCCATTTTAGACAACCCATGTTTCAATTGCCCATGTCAATTCTCTATCAAACCATTACTCTGAGTATGTTGTATCTCTGCCCATTGTTGGACATTATGGACTGTAGAGTATTTCTTGGTCTGAAGAAATGTGACTCAGTTTTTTAAATTGGTGCAATATCTTCTGTTCTGTTTCTTTTATAATACTTTGAGTATTTACATCTACCACTGGATTCAGTCTAGAGTAAGTACCTATTCCTGTTAGTGCTCATTTGTAGCCTCCTGGGGCTAATGGCATCAGTTCAACTTGCCAGTTATTTGCAAGTTTGCCTTACCCCCAGGGAATCTTCCCCACAGCCATCTGCAGTCTCTTTGTCTGTTTTTGGCAAACAGAACAGTTTTGGTAAACATTTTATGCCTCAGAGGGTATAAGAGGAATATGTCTAGATACAGTCCATCTCTGCATAGCTGTAGTATTCCCATGACCACTTATTTCATGAATCCAGGTGGCCACCTCAGTTGAGTACACCAGAATATCTGCTCATCAATTCTGATCAGCTTCCAGTCCTGCAAGGGGATTATTCTGATGAGCATCAACATGTCCTACTTTTTAATGCATTCCTCAGATTCTCATAAATGATTTCCGTAGGGCCATGCAGCAAGTTGGCATCCCCTAACAGGCTAGTTTTCCATTTTCCTTTTGCCTGAACATATGGCCAGGATATTGGCTTCTGCCCATGAGTGGTAAAATCCCAAATGTAGGGATAAAAATTGTGCAATTCAGCCCAACAACCTGATTTGATCTACCTTCTTCAGAGTGGTGGCCTTCCAAATAAGATGCTGTCCATTTCCCTTGGAACTACCGTGCATAAACCAAACAGCTCTTTGTTAGTCCAGCAAGAGCAGTTTATGGGCACCACCCAAGTAGCAATAGGGTCAAGCATTTCCGAAATTGACTCTAGGGGAAAAGAGCCTTCCTGTTCATTAATATCTTCTTGCATTCCCCCAATAGCATGTTCTTATATAAACCATTTCAGTTTTCTTTTGGAACTCTTCTGGGCATTGCCTTCCTATTAGATCGTCTCTAGGACATCATTCAAGATATTAGAGGTATTTCACTCTTCAGGATTATTTTATGCCCTTCAGCCATAGGGGCAGTCTCATTAAAAACCCAATATCTAGCTAATTGTTTCTCAAAAGGACATTTTCTGGTCTGAAATCCCAGTAGTTATTGCTGGATGATGCTCACAGGCTTTTGTAATAAGCACCCATCTATGTTCAGTAGACAGTTGTGCAAATAATTTGTTCATACCAACACTCCAGCTTCTATTCGACTCTCTTTCAAAGTAATAATTTGCATGGGCTCGGGCTGTCTTATTGGTTGCCATTTAGTGTGTTTAATTAATATTGCCTGAAGGGTAGATTTACATACCTTCAGTTTTATATTAGGTAGGAGAAATGTTGGAAATGTTCCCCAGTAATATAATACATTCATCCCATCCCCATAATACATTCAAGTAAAGGAGGTGCTACTACTTCACATAAAGTTTGTTCAAATATTGCAATTTTCATCCAAACTTTCACCTTAATCTCTCAACTCTTAAATTTCTATATCTTTTCAATTTAATTGCAGCCTGTGTTAGGGTTTCACCAGTGGGTTTTGATACCAAAATGCATAGGGCTCCCATGTAAAGGAGTCCCAGAAATGTCTTTTCTCCACTCCCTGATCCTTTTACCCATTCATATGCATAAGACTTTGAGTCCCCAGTGGAAGGGTCAATCCTTGTACTGATTAGATTGCTTATGGGATCATTGCCCAAACTAGGTTGAATAAAGCAGATCTGTTGAGAGTAGTTTAATGTTGAGGGACCAACAGGGGCTACTACTGGTCCACCCAGTCTCTGAGAGTGCTGCTTTAAGATCTCTGTTTTGACTCCATCAACATCTGCTTTATTCATCTGACTTTTAAATAACTGCTTTCTACTCTGTTGGGATGAGCCCCTTGGTTCTCCCCCTTCTCTTTCCCCTTTGTTTTACCACATCAATGCTTAATTTACTCACTCCGTCTCTTAATAACCATTTAAAGATTTCCACTCAGCTGGGATGAATCCCCTGACTTTTCTCTTTGCTTTTCTCCATTGTCTTGGAAATCAGTCTAGCCTTCTTTGCTGTCCTTGTTTTAGCATAACTTTTCTCTTTGGCAGTGGCTCTGAGGCTAGCAGTTCTACCTCAGGCTATCCAAAATCTAAACTTGACCTGGTGTCAAGGTTCTACTCCAACACATTCCTTTGGTAGGGTGCCTGAGATAGAGGCTGTAGTTTGAAACAGCCAGAATCTAAACTTGATCTGTCTCTTAATTCTGTTTTAACCATTATAATAGCTGATAATAATAACAATCAGGGAATTACATATTTTAATTTTTTAGTTACTTTGCATCTCCTTATGTACCTAGTGAACCAACTCCCTGGAAGTTAGATCCATCATTTCTAAATTCCATTGGTAAATTTTACCTTCAGTAACTAACAGCATATCATGGAATGTTGTGCCCCCGTGACTACTCAGGGATCAAAAATTCCTTATACCCTACATGACAAGAGCACAGCAAGTTGGTCCTCCCTCATCCCTGCTATAGTCCCTGAAGTGGTCTGTTCTGAAGAACTGGGAGAGCTCTGCACAGTCCCATTTGCCAACATTATTATTGTGATGTTCAACATCAAAAACCACGTTGGAAATGACCTTCCCAATGTATAACATGTAGGTTAAATATTTTAAAAAATAAAATAGTTTATTCTGAAAAAGGAAACATGACTCCTAAGAAATATTTAAAATTTTAAACCATATTTTAATGTAAATATTTTACTCACTTTGAGCATTCAGAAATGCTCATGAACTCTAAAGTTTCAAATGATCTTGATCTGTCCTTAATCTAAGAGCAAATTTCCATGACAAAGTAATAGATTATTGGTCAATTGAACACTAATCTTGTATTCTAGTATCAACAGTATATCAATCATCTTTCCATTTTGGAGAACTTTAGCCTTGTTCTAGGATGATGTAATTCTCTCACATCCACGAAGTCTAAAAGAATCATATAATGTTAACTTATTGTTTACCCAAGACAGAACTAAAACAGTAAAATTCAGTTATTGTTTGTCATTTGTATCGTTTCACATGTTTTTCTAATTTTTACATAAAAGGAATCCAAAGGTCTTGGATTGAGACTATAAGAGAGCACAGTCTTTAGAAAAGTTCATAATAAACAGACAAATAAAGCAAACACCAAATTCATATTTTATTGATATAAAAAAAACTCCAGTGATTTTATTTTATTGTATTGTATTGGGTGAATTTTTCAGTTATTTAGATACTTGTAGAAAAAAATGATTTAGACGAAACAGTAAGGGAGTAAGTAACTGAAACAGTAAGTAAAAACCACTCATACTAGAAATGAAAATTAAAAGCAAAAAATCTCCAAATTATAGTGCAAAAGTAGCCATTTCCTTCTTTTTCTCCACAATTTCAGGAGGTTTTATGACAAAGGTTCTCAAAATGTGGTTCTCAGACAAGGATGAGCAGAAATGCAAATTCTCAGTCCCACCCCAAACCCACTGAATCAGAAACTCCCTGTGGCCCAGTGATCCATGCTGTAACAACCTCTGGGTGATTCTGAGGGGCACTGAAGTTGGCGAGCCACTGCTTCAAAGTGATTGGCTCCCAGGATGCTCATAGAGACAACATGTGCTTTTTTCCTGGATTACTTTACCAGGAAGTCCACCCTTCCTTCTCAGTTTTTAGCATTTCCTACAGGGTAGGTATAGATCCAGTCCATGTGTTAAATAGTTCCTGTTAATGAGTTTTGTAAAGTCACATTCTGACAACCTGGATGGCCAATGTGGGAACACTGGTTATGTACAGATTGAGTTTTAAGGGGAAATGTCCAAAGGATTTGCAGAAAGTCCTCTGTGAATGGAGAGTACAGAGAGGGTGAACATGGTGACTGCTGGGAAGTACTCCATCCTGGGAGCTTAGCCCAGCAGTGGTACTACCCCAAGTCCAGCATGGTGAGCCCAGGTAAGGTGAAGGAGGAAGCACTAGCAGCACAGGCAGACATCACGTCAGCTCTGTGAAAGCTGGGGTGTCTGTGTTGTTCACCTTTGTAGCCCCAGTGCCTAGCACAGTGGCTGGTACATAGTAGGTGCCATGAGTAAATGCTTATGAACTCCAGGAAGAAGAACAAACAAGGGATTTAAAAAATACAGAAAAAAAATTTAAAAGTAGGGAAAGAATGTAATCAAACTTCTCAGGACTAGTAATATAATAATAACTAGACATTAAAGAATGCTAAAAGTCTATTCTTTATAATACATAGGCAAGAAATTAAATGCCAACAATCAAGCTTACAGCATTGAGACTCTGGCCCATAGGTGCCTGTCTCTCTGTATAAGGAAAAATGAGTCTTGAGTGTTGAATGAAAACTGTACACCATATTTACATTAAGTTGTAATGTTTGTTTAGATATTAAGTTTAGTACAAGGTTGGAGATAACATATGATTAAGTGGATTTTGAGCAAATTCTTTTTGTCTTGTTTCAAGCCCAGATGAGGAAGATATTAAATATATAGGATATCAGGAAACTTTACTGGCTAGGATGAATTTTTCTCTCGTATATACTGGGTTGAAACACATGAAATTGCTGTTTTTGTAGGTCCGAAATGATTAATTCTTGGCAATATCATATAGTTCCACCTAATAAAATGAGGTTTTAGTAACTTCTACTTTTTGAAAATTATGTAAGTTTCAAAAAAAAAAAAAAAAATAGAGTAAGGTAACACCATAATGTTATTGTATACACCACACGTATCTTTTAAAAAGACAACATTTTGCTAGTGTTCTTGCATGTGAGTATGGAGACCATGGAGCATACAACTCTGGGCTGGGGTGGGGGTGGGGGGCATGTACCATTCATATACACGGCTTATGTGATGGCACCCACCACAAAAACCACACACCAGGCAGACTTAACGCTTGCAATGTTCTCAACAAATAATTCTTTTAAAAGAAATAAAACATCACACAGTTGAAACATCTCTTTTACTTTTCCTTAATCCCATCCCTCCTTCTCCAAAGTGGAAAGTAAGTTTAAAGTTGATGTATATCTTTCCTATTAGTGTTTTATACCTTTTTAAAAATACTTCTTTTAAAAGATAATGAGTAGAAGAGACCAAAGTCTATTAATAGCGTTTGTAGCTCTTATTATCAAGTGATCATTATTAAAACATTATATCCCACCTAGTTTAAGAGACAATTTAAGAGAAAATATCAAGGACAAACTTTCCCGTGTGGTTCCTGGTGCACAAGTGTGATTTGGGTACCTAGTTCAAAATGTAGATTCCTAGACTCCACTCCCCACTCCTATACCCTAAGGACCCAAAGCCAGAGAAGTTCTCCAGGTGATTCTCACACTCACTAAAGTTTACTAACCCATGATCTGAGAATACGTAAATGGCCATGTGAATGTAAGCTATCTAATTTCATACGTAAAATTAAAAACCTCTTCATGGCTTGGATGTGTGGTAAGTATATCCATAACCATAGATAGGATGAAACAGATGAATAATTTTAGTTTCTTTTTTTTTCTCCCCAAGAAAACCTAATATGTTACTCATTGAAATATATGTCATTATTTTATGTACCACTTAAAAAAAAGAAAAACTACCAATTAAATATTGCGAATTGTTCTTTTCACTTAAATTTTTTATATTTATTGGAAGGGCACTACTAGACATCTTGACATAGAAAACATGTAATCCATTATCATGATCTTGAAACCTTTAGCACTTTTACCATTAACAGAATAATTCTGAGGCATGCCAGGATTCTGTCAGAATTTCCTATGGGATAAGACTTCAGCCTCGTATCTGTATCACTTGAATCATTTGTCATTGGAAGTTATGCAGGTTTGGTTCAAAGTTAGTCAGAAGTCTCACAAATCAATATTTGATAATTTAGTAACAGCCCTACTTAATACCAGAATCACAGAACTTAGTCACTCCAAATTCTCAGGATTTTGAAATTTCTTTCATTTATTCAAGGGCTTTTCCAGGTTTTTTTTTGTTTGTTTGTTTGCATTTTGTTATGATAGTGGTGTGTAATACTGGGTAGGTTTCTTATACAGTAGCCTCAATCCTCCACTACTCCCCATATACAGATTCCTTCCTGTGTGATGTTGCAGCTCCTGCCTCCAAGGGAAAGTGTCTCCTTCCCCACCCCTTGTACCCACCTTGGCCTTGTCACTTGCTTGGTCTAACATGAATGTGGTGAAGTACCATGGAACCAGTGGGGAGCCTTGTTCTCAAGAGGACCTGTGCATCTCTCCTTTTTCTCTTTGGACATCTGCTACTACCATGTGAACAAGCCCCACCTAGTCTGCTGGAAGAAGGAAGACTAATGGGGACCAGAAGATTTTATTCCTTCAGTGACAAATATTTGCTTCACATTTATGCCATGCTTGTTTCATTTCTGAGTGAAAAGAATATTTCATTTTAAAGCAGAAAGAGAATGTAATCTTTCTGAAGCTGTAGAAAAGGCAATTAAATTCAATACATGAACTATTAACAGTACACATAACTCAAAATGGTGACAACATGAACACCTATGATGAGCTTGTATGTGTCTAGCAATGAATATATTGTGGCTGAGAGTGATTTCAAGATGCTTCAAATTTCAGAGATAGAAAAATAGATGCAAAAAGTTCACACTAGGTAAATCTGCATATAAAGAATAAAATACTTAAAAAAAATTTGGCATCTGGTTTGAAAGTGCTGAAGACACTGGATTTTATGGAAGCTTTCCTTTCACAAGAATTGAATAGCTAAGGATTGAATAGTAAGCCTGATTTTAACTAGAACATTTAAGTATAAAGTGTTTCAAGGAACTAAACCAAAGGAGAATTGACTAGAAATAAACTAGATTTGGAAGCTGGGCAGAGGTACCAGCCTGAAGAAATCAGATCTTTGCTCTTTTGTCACCTCCTTGGAAAGGGCATCAATGACCTTTTAACCCAAATAGTAACTCCTGTAACGCTCAGTCCTCTTACACTGCATAACACTCACTATCACCTGAAAATTTGTTATACACACAGGTTTATTTTCTCCCTCCCACTAACTTTATTGCTCTATCCCTAGAACCTAGAAAAGTGACATATAGTAGTCACTCAGTAAGTTTATTGAATAAATGAATTAATGATTGAGAAGCATAACTAAGCTCTGTCTAGCCCACATATGTGCGTTGATTTTATACACACATTTGTCTCATTGCTTGTAGTAAAATCATTATGTTTGAGCCTTTAAAAAACCTTGCATGAGACTTTATAACTATTGGGATAACTCACACTGAAGAAAGAAATGAGCAAGGACTTTGGGGGAGGGTACTGTGGGGAATAGTGGTGTATATGTGTGAGAGGGAGAAAGAGAGGCACATTTGTAAAGTGAATGCTGTTGAAATGCATCCAATATGCTGAGAGAGGCATTAAAGACAAGAGTCTTATAAGTATACTGGCATCCTAGGCTTCAAGGAGGTGATGGCATTTGAGCTGAGTCTTGAAGATGAGGTAGTACTCCACATGTTAGAGAAGGATTTTCATCTCGAATTATGTGCAAAAGCAAAGGGACCACTGTTGGAAGACGTCAGGAATGTTCTTGATCATGATGTATAATCCTTCAACTGTATTTTTGGATATTTGGTTGATGGTTTTTGCATCTATGTTTATTTGAGATATTGGCCTTTAATTTTCTTTTCTTATAGTGTCCTTGTCTGATTATGGTATCAAGGTAATTCTGGCCTTGTAAAATAAGTTTGGAAGTGTTCCCTCCTCTTTTTTTGGAAGAGTTTGAGAAGGACTGGTATTAATTCTTTTTTAAGTATTTGGTAGAATGGTATTCACCAGTAAAGCCATCTGTTCCTAGACTTTTTTTTTTTAATTGGGAGGTTTTGATTACTGATTCAAACTCTTTACTAGTAATTATTCTGTTTAGATTTTCTCATTGTTACGCTCTGAAATTCCAAAACCATATTAAATAATTTATAGTTTTATACTATCATAAAAAAGATTTTATTTTTGCTAGTTGTGTATGTTTTTCTTTTCTTTATTGAGGTGAAATTTACATAAGATAAAATTAACCATTTCAAACTGTACAATTCAATGTTATTTAGTATATTTATAATGTTGTGCAACTAACACTTCTATCTAGTTCCAAAACATTTTCATTACCCTAAAAGAAAATCCTATGCCCTCTAAGCAGTTACTCTCCTTTCTCTCCCCACTGCTAGTGCCTAGCAACCACCAATTGGCTTTCTGTCTCTTGGATTTACCTCTTCTACCTATTTTATATAATGTAATCATAAAGTAATTGTCTTTTGTGGCTGGCTTCTTTCACTTAGCATGTTTTTGAGGTTCATAAGCGTTATTGCATATATCAGTGCTTCACAATTTTCTATGGCCAAAAAAATATTCCATTGCATGTATAGAGCACATTTTATTTTTCATTTCATCCATTGATGGACATTTGGATTGTTTCCATTTTTTGGCTACCATGAATATTGCTGCTATGAGCCTTTGTGTACAGGTATCTGCTTGCATACCTCTTTTGTACTTATTGTATTTTAAAGTCTTTTCCTTGTTGTTAAATAGTCTTCCTTTTCTACTGATATGAAATCTGTTTATTTCTTACATTCTGATTTAGGGTTCTATTCTGCTCTATCATTTTTTTTTAATTCAAAACTATTATCCTTTAAGTTGGGAGAAATTTTGTATTTTATTTTTCATCACTTGTTTGAATAATTTTTCAATATTTAATGCACATGCTAAATTTTACATTTGTACCAATATTATGGAAAACTTGACTATATTCTTTTCCAAACATGTGAAGAACTGTTTGCTTTCTTAGTTTCTGTCTATCTCAGGTTTTAATGAAGTTAAGTACTAGATTGTGATTAAAATAATTTTCTTTTTTACATCAATTCTTACACATCAGATTATTGGTTAAGAATCTTTACCAAATTCTCTTACTATCCTTCTATGACTCACTTCTTTGTCTTCTTGAAAAACGTCCACTAGCTTTGCTTTTTAGAATTAGTAAATTTGTGCTAAATTTTCTATGTCCTCTTGTCTAAAAATAATGGTTTTTCTGGGTATACAATTCTAATTTTTTTTTTTTACAATTCTAATTTAAAAGCTGTTTTCTCTTAGAATTTTATGCTTTGGCTCCTTGTCTTCCTGTTTCCAATGCTGTCAATAGCAACTTTGTGGTCCATATGATAATTGTACTTTTTAAAATGTAATCTTTTATTCCCCCATTCTCTCTGGAAGCTTTTTAGTATTCTGTCTTCATACTTGTTCTATTTTTAGGTGTGAGTTTTGTTTTTGCTATTATTTTTCTTTTTGCTCCTAAGATGTAGGCTCTTTTAGTTTTAAGAGTTATATCTTTCTTCACTACTAAGAAATTTTCTCCTGGGTTTTTTTGAAGCTTGTCTCTCCCATCTTCTCTCTACTTTCTTGTCCTGTAAATCTTATCAAGTGGATATTGGAACTTTGATTTTAAGGCAGACATAACAAAGTAGTGACTAAGAAGATAAACACAGCTTGCAGACTTAGTTTGTCTAATCTGCACAATGTTTTGAAAATAATTGATTCAGATATTTTAAAATTAGTAGATTTCACCTAAGTATATAAATTTCTGGCATTTTTTGGCAAATTGGAAGATCTGACAAACTGAACTTTCATTCCTAAATGGAAGTAATTGGCAAGAAATAAGAGCCTCCACTCTTAGATGGGATGCACACATTCCAGGTTGTCCATGTCATTTCTGCTCCTGTTTGTCCTCCTGATTTTAAGCTCAAGTATCAGCTGCTATGCATCATCATCCTTGTGCCATTTTTTTTTAACTGGAGAGAGAGATTCTCGATTTGTACATTTTTCAAAGTAGACATAAGAGAGAAAGTACAATTAGTTTCAAGAATAATGAAAGATTATTCCTTAGTGGAAGTAAACAGTTCTCCTATATGTTGATAGTGTTAACTAAATGTCTGTTGAACAAATACAATGGAAAGTGCCATTATATATCTCTCTAAAAACTAAGGATTATGATAGACTTATGAAAAGATTCATGATGAAAAACTTAATGAACTGAAACATGGACTAAACTTCCCACAGGCTTATTTTTTGAATACAAATGCATAGATATAAAGCGAGTTATTTTGCTATGATATGTTGCTATGAATTAGGTTAAAAATTGCCCAGATGGCATTTTTATTACAGTTGGTAGTTTTATAAAAGAGTACCTGTTGAAGGCAATAGAAATTATATGTCCTGAACAGAAACCATCATTGAAAACATAAGACAAACTGGAGATAGGGCTAAAAATTTACAGTCTGTGTTGGAAGAAAAAAAGTTAAGTCATTTATGGCTTTGTTTCTTCTAGCTGATGAGAACACAACTATATATAATGCCAACTATTTAGATGTATATATTCATCATCAGTAAAAACTTTTCATATGACTGAATAACATTTTGAGATGATGACTTTGAGAGTCACAGAATTACTGTGTTGAGAAAAGTTTAATGTAAATTGGCCAAATAAGTAAGTGTATATATAGATGGTGCTTAAGTGGTGATCTATGTTAGATTTTTAACTAAACTTAATTAAAAGCACTAACATTTTACAGAGACATAGAGCTTATGTCTTTGGATTCCATTATTATTCAGAAATAGTTTTGTCAAAAAAAAAGAACAGAGCATATAATATATGTAAATTCCTTTTCTTAAAAATTTAAAAAATCTTCTCATTTCAGAATAAAAGCCAAGACCTCACCATGGCCTACAGGCTTCACAATTGTGTGTACCGTTCTCACACACACCAACCTCAGGCCCCATATCCCAGTGCTTCTTCCCTTGCTTAATCCACTTCAGGCATCTTAAGGGCCAGGTATACCTCTGCCTCAGAGCCTTTGTATCTGCTCTTCCCTCTGCCTGCAAAATTCCCCCATAAATAGCTACAGGCTTGTTCCTCTACCTTATCTGGCTATTCCCCAAAGTGTCGCCTTCTCTGTAATGTCTTGCCTGGTCAGAGAACTTAACACTGAACCTCCTACCTTCTGCCACCTGCCAACACACACATGTCATATCGCTCTTCTCCTTTTTCTCCATAGCCATACATTCTTATGGCCTGTATATTTTATTTTCTGTCCCCCTGCCCCCAACACACTTACACCCACATGCATGCTTAGAGAGTAAACTCCAGAAGGACAGGGTATATTGTTTTTAAGTTTTGGTCTCATTTGTTTGTTTATTTTGATTTTTTGTTTTTCATTTCCAAAGGTTAGAAAAGTGGCTGGAACATAAAAGGTGCGCAGTAACTATTTGTTGGGTTACTAAATGAACCAAGTAAATTGGATATTTTTTGACCTTAAACCTTAGTCAACTCTAGATCTTGCTTAATTGATTGGATGTACAGTATAGTCTGGAAGTTATTTGACTGGGCAAGGATATGGAGGCCTAGAAATGTTTGAACTATTGGAAGAAATTAACATATTTATGTCACCCAGAGCAAAATCCCCACCTCAGTTCACCAGCAAATGTTGAATTATGTAACTGATCTTTTTGGTTGACATTAACACACATAGTTAAATATTCTTCCAAATGTGATTTCTCTGCAAATGTATGCACATGTATTTACCTAAGTGTATACATTGATTTGTTTGTCCCAAATGTATATTTGAGAAACTCATTTGGTCCTTTTTTCTGTGTTGATGTTTATTTTCTCAGGACATGACTTTCTGAAATATTTTTCCAAAATTGGACTATTTGTGAATTCTGAAATCCAAAATGAATCTCTGATTTAAGCCATTATGAATAGAACTATCATTGTTGGGTTTGCCTTTCTTAATTATAACTGGCAGTTTCAATAAAGACAAGAATAGAAGTTATTGAATTGTGGTGCCATATAGTAGTGTAAACCAAATATGATAGCATCAGAATATCATAATTATGCAAGTATTTGAGAATTAGTGACTGTCAGATTATTGCAAAAAATTCTATTCATGTTTTTGATAATTAGTGACATGAAAATATTGCTCCTAGGTGAGGATTCAAGCCCCAATTCACTATTACATATTTACTCTCCAAAAACAAACCTCGTTATTGACATTTTTGGGCAGAGAAAATAATTCCAGCTCTCCTGTTTATATAGAAGGAACAACACATTACAAAAATATAATATTTAAATACTTTATTTTTAATCTCTATGTTTGAAGTTACAAATTTAAATAATACCCAATCTCATACATGCTTATATTTTGAAACATGCCCAGTTTGTCTTATTTATTTTATTCCTGCCTTAGGGCTGTGGGCAGCAGAGCTTGGTTTTCCTAAGTGAGGTATGGGAAAGGCACATAGAACGTCCTACATTATATAAAGTGGAGGACTTTGCCCTGGAGAGACAATGCCTCTTTTAGCCTTTCTAGTTCTTTCCAAAAAGATCCTATGATTTCATAGGAGAAAAATTCTCTAGGTTTTCTTTTTCTTCTTTTTTTCTCTTTTCTCTGCATGGTTAAAAGACTGTGTGCATAGGTTTGAAGGTGGGATTGTGAATCAAGTTTTCTATATATGGACTTTAAATGAGTTACCTTTTTCTCAGCCCTTCCTTTTACTTGGTGTTTTGAAGGGAAAATCATATCTTCCCTTAGCTGGCCTTATTCAGCCTGAAATATGATAGCCTATACTTTTAATCCATTTACATTTATTATAACTCTTGTACTTTATCTCACTTTTGCCTTTTTAATTTATGCTTTTTATTTTTGCAAATATTTTCTTACTCTTTATACTTTGTTTTATAGTTTCATGACACTGTTTTTTGCTTTTTTCCCTTTTTTGCTAATTGCTTTGAAGTTGTGTGGTCTTGTTTTAAATCTAGTTATTTCATTTCCATCTTGTTTTTACATGCTCTTAACTCAATTTTTTTAATCAATTGATTTTGGGATATTTTGTAAGATGAGATTAAACTTGATATATTTGTTTACATTAACTAATTTTTAAGTAACATTTAACAAGTAAATGTTACTTAAAACAAGTAATTTTAAGTAGCATTTAACATAAACTCGTGATTCCTTTACACACCCTATGTTAAACTTTGGCATATACCATTATATTTGTTTCCGATTATCTTTGATTTTATCATTGGTCTGAATGTTTATTCCTATATAAAATATCATTACATTTTCAAAATATATTGAATATCTGTCAAGAGTATCCTTATTATTTTACTCTTTAAATAATCTCATAGCCATTCTCGTGTATTTATACTTTCTTATGGAAATTAAAATTGATCAATTTCAGAACATCCCATTTAAGATATTGTTTGTAATTTTATTAAATTCACATAGTAACTTAGGGAAAATAGTGTTACTTATCTTCCATTTGAGACATATTGCCTTTTCCTTTTTTCTTTCATCTCACAGTTAAAATATTATAGCTCTCTTTAAGCAACTCCTAAACATTTGTGATTAAGCCGCTCTTATTTTTGTTCCATATACATTAATTACATATACACACATTTTTCTTGAAATTCAAAAATTGTACCAAGATATATCTATGTTTTAGTTTTCACCTATTTTGTATATTATGAACTATTTCGAGCTGTATGTTTAGCTCCTTTTGTTTTTTTAACTATGGAAAGTTTTCTTTTCATAATTTTACTTATTGGTTTAGCTATATTTATTGGGATTGTATTTTCAACTTGAATCTCTATATTTGAAGAAAAATTTCTCTTTTCTCCATATTTATTATATTTTCTTATTATAGGTATTTCTGTGTTCCTTTATATTCTTCCTCTGAAATCTGGAATAACTTTTGAAGTTGGTCTTTGTATCACATATTAAAAAGTTAATTTTCTGAGTCATTTCTGCTCTTTAAATTCTTTTTACAGGAGGTTAAGTTAATCTCTTACATTTTTGTGTCCTTAAAATTATTTTCTTAACTTGCTCCTTCATCTCAGCCTTCATCTTAGCTAATTGCCTTAATCTGAGCTACTTCTCTTTATGATATTTTAATATTTGTTCATACAGGCATTTATATCTGAATTTTTTAAGACATGGAGCTGTTACTTTTAAAGTCCTTATATATTTCCTGTGTTAAATTATTTTCAAGATATTAATTCTCTTCTGAAATAATAATGTTACTCTTTTCTTTTGCACTGGACTCTTAATAGTTTCCACCCTAGTTTAATCATTCACGTATGAAAGAGGATACATTTTTTTCATGTCAAGCACTTGCTAAAAATAGGGTGCTTTGATTGTTTTTAGAGCCCTCTTCATGTGTTTGGGTGCTAAACACTCTCAGATCTAAACCTGAGTTGATGAATATAGTGTGTAGTCCAATTTCTGGTAACTACAGGCTTGGTCTTATATTGTTCCATGCTGAAGTTGTGATTTTTTTTTTCTCTCTGCCTCTTACTTCTTCTTATTTTTTTTTTTTTAATGTTTTAGGAATTGATTCTCAAAAAAGACAGTGCTTTTAGATTCTCTCCAGGTTTGGGACTAGGTTCAAGTAAGTGAGGCACTTTGTCTTGGGTGCAAAATGTAAAGGGATGCCAAGAAAATCTCAGTAATCAAGACAAATAATACTTGTGCATAAACATGTCATATTTAAGTAATGCAGTATTTTTAAATATTTTATAAAATCAAATTGGGAAGCAGTGCCCCATGGGTGGCCTCTGTTTTTATAGATAAAGTTTTATTAGAACGAATGTTGGATTAGGATGAGGTGAGTGAGACAGGGTCATGCAGATGCAGGGTCACATCCTGGCTTTATTTTAAGTTTTGATTTTTTTTTCAACATTGATTTTTTGCATTTAGAAATATTTCAATAAAACATTATATATCTTGATTACTGAACTTCTTGGTGCCTCCTTAAATGTGCTTGAAGAGAGTACCTCACACACCTTACCCTAGTTCTAGCCCTGAGCTGAAGAACTTTATTCAAAATATACATGTCTGGGTTCTACTTTGAACCTACTCAGTTTGAATAAAGGACTACAGGGAATGCTATCACTTCCTTCCACTCCTATCTCCAGCCCTGCTGCCCATCCCATCCCCATTAAGAACTGCTGAATGAGATAATTTTCATCCTAGAGGATCAAAAAGTATGTCGTTCTTTAACTGAAAATCAATCTAGAGTTTTAACAGTTTCTTCTCACAAGCTCCAGATCCTTTCTGTAAGTACCACCATATGCTATCCTAATTTCTGTTTCTGCCTGATATACCAGAAAGTATCTAAATGGATTATAGAAATGAGAAACTGATAGAGTAGGTATGTGTATTAGTCTGCTCTGGCTGTTGTAGCAAAATAGCACAGACTTGGCTGGCTTAAATAACAGACATTTCTTTCTCACAGTTTTGGAGGCTGAGAAATCCAAGAAAAGTGTTAGGTGTTATGGTTCCAGTGGAGCCCTCTTTTTGGCTTCCAGATGGCCACCTACTCACTATGTCCTCACATGGTAGAGAGTGAGAGCTCTGGTGGCTCTTTCTCTTCCTATAAGGGCACTAATCTCATCATGAGGGCTCCATCCTCATGACCTTGTCTAAAACTAATTATCTCTCAAAGCCCCATCTCCAAACACCATCAAATTTAAAGTTAGGACTTCAACATATGAACTTTTGGAATTCACAATTCAATCTGTAGTAGTATGTGACTCTGATAGCTTCAGAATGTTACTCTCTTTAATTGGGGAGCCGAGTGTAGTGTGGTGATGAGTATGGAAGAAACTGTTTCTTTTTTGATATAGACCAGAGACCTTTAAGATATATATAGATAGTCCTCATTTTTTGATACCGCCTGATTGAATATTTCCCTGTTTTGTATTAGTAGAAAACTCTGCAACCTGGCTCTCTTCCTTAATCTACCTTTATCAGTGCTACAGTTACTTAAGTTTACTTCTTTGGCAAAAAGGTGGCTGGTGTTCTTACTCAAAGATGCTGGTATAAAGTGTTTAACTTTTCTTTTAATCTGCAGAGAAAATATATCAGACTGTAAACTTGTTGCCACTCTAACCTGGAAAGATAATTTTTATTTAATTGGACTACTTCCTGGAACTACTCATTTGCATACTCCCTATCCCTTTTAATGGCAAGTGGGGGATAATTTGCTTCTTATATTTTGACTGTGTATCTCAAATTTCAGTCTCAGTTACATAATGGATTTTTGTCAATTTCTTTACAGTGAAGAACTAGAGAATCTTACAGTGTCACTTAATTCTGATAATCCCTTACTGCTGTCCTCTTGCTGTTATGATATTACTGTTGTTACTAACAATCTTCATTGTATCATATTTTTATCACTTGTAAAATTAGAAAACAATTATAATGAAAACTAAATATCTGATCTGTAATCACACCTCCACCTGTTTCCAGTTGTTTCATCTGGCACAACCCACTGAACCACTTTGGCCCTCAGTTTTCACACCTGTGTAGTAAGGGTGTATCACTGCTCCATGTACCAAATAAGTTTTGATAGCTTCATAGCGAAGCAACAGGACTTACAATTCAAAATAATTTTTAGACTACAGCTTATACTATGAAGGCCTTCCCAATAAAAGTTTCTTGAAGATGCGTTAAGAGAGAAAATTTCAAAATGACATAATCAAGATAAAAGGGAATATAATTGCTAAAAGAAAGAGAAAAAAAGTATGGAATAGATTTTTGGACTGAGAAAATCATTACCAGACTTTAGTTTGACCTTACTTTCTACAACAGAAAAATTAGAATAAAGCTTCACACTTCGTACTGAGTCAGCACTCTGATTCAAAGATGCAGGACTCTACCAAACTGAAAAAAAAATATCATCATTGTGTACCTCTTTGGATATTAATCTGTATGGTGTAATGCTGTTACTACCTCTCTCCTGCATCATGTTTTAATCCTAGACAAAAATTACAATTCCCAGGAAACCATGGGCTGAAGGAAATAGCAGATTTACAGAGGTGCAGTAGATTCAGGGAGCCATGATTTCTTAAGTCAGGTGTTGTGGGCAGATGGCTAACACTTTCATAGCAATGCTTATTTAGAATTATAGCTTAAGCATGCTTATCTAATTATAATGGGATACACTGATTGGCTGGTTAAGAATTTTATTTGTTTTATTTTAAATTTTTAAAAATTTACTTATTTTTAAAATAAAAATTGTGTATAATTAAGAGGTACAACACAATGGTTTGCTATACATATACATAGTGAAATGATTACTATAGTCAAGTTAATTTTCTCCTCACGTATTTACCTTTTTTTGTGTGTGTGATGAGAGCACCTGAAATCTACTCTCATGGCAAATGTCCAGTATTCATAGTCATAAACAAATTTAAATATTTTGTTCTAATTAACTATAATAAAATATATACTTGAATATATGTTTAATGAAATCAGTAACATTCCTCTGTTTAAAAGAAGACACATAGTTTTTATATTAAAGCCCTTCTACTTATTTATCATAAAGTCAGTGACTACTGATTTAATCTTTTCAATATAACAATAAAATATGTGAAATGTGTCTTTCTACATATACATTTCTACATACATGTCCAGTTTTTCTATATACCTAATTTTGGCCTCTACATATTCAGTTTTTTTACTCTGAATTTGTGTCTTTTTGTTTTTTTAATTTTATTTATTTTTTGGCTGCCTTGGGTCTTTGTTGCTGGGTGGGCTTTCTCTAGTTGCGGTGAGCGGGGGCTACTATTCCTTGCTGTGCGCGGGCTTCTCATTGCAGTGGCTTCTCTTTTTGTGGAGCACGGGCTCTAGGAGCGTGGGCTTCAATAGTTGAGCACATGGGCTCAGTAATTGTGGCTCGTGAGCTCTAGAGCACAGGCTCAGTAGTTGTGGTGCATGGGCTTAGTTGCTACACGGCATGTGGGATCTTCCCAGACCAGGGATCAAACCCATGTACCCTGCATTGATGGGCAGATTCTTAACCATGGTGCCACTAGGGAAGTCCCTGATTGTGTCTTCTTGATGATAATCAGTACACCAAGTTTTTCTTGGAAAAGTGATTTTATACTAATACTGAACTATAAACAATGTTTTTGTTGGAGAGGAGTTCTCATGATTCTTTAGGATCCAGACTTTTAAGTTTGTCTTTCCCAAAACACAAGGCAAACCTTTGCCTAAGTCATTTCTTTATTCCAAACTTTTTTCAATTAGGCTATATCAGGGCTTATAAACATATCCTTTATGATCCTCAAAATAGGTTTAGGGAGCCATATTACTAGAAGCCTTTTCAGTTAAAATATTCTTTAAGTGATTCTATTCATAATCTTTTTTTTTTTAAAAAAAAAAAGAAGCTTTGACTAAATCAGAATCCATTCATGTTAATTTTTATGGTCATTAGTATGTTGGTGATGAATAATGTCTATTTTATAACATTTTAGAATTTCTTAGCTGGCCAATTAAAAAGCAACAGTTTTTGAATTTTTGTTGTGTTGTCCCAGGCAGCTTGTGTGTTTCTTTCATTAATTTTTTTCTTATCTTGTTATGCATACTCTACTTTCTGTGTCACTTCAGTAGGTAGAAATAATATGATTCAGAGCTATTTCATCTATATCATAGAATTACTCTGCATTCACAATTTCTTTTTTGGTAAAATACTTTAATCATATCATAAATTTTGAGTAATAGGTTGACCAGTGGGTAATTTTGCCGAAACATGCTCAATACCTTAAGATCATGGGGTTTTTTTCTCCTAAAGTCAAGCCATCTGTTATTTGCTGTAAAACTTCCTGTGTTTCAAATCTTTTCATGTAGGGAAGAGTCCTTTTTACTTATGGATCCACAGACTAGAAAATCCTAAAAAAGAAAAATAGGTCAGAGAAAAGGAAAAGCAGTGCTATATAAGCTCAATAAAAAGATAAAATAAGTGAAAGGAAACAAACAATTTTTTTTAAAAAACACAGTCATAGAGGCAGCCAATATAAAACCTAAAGCTGTCAAAAAATTGAAACATGAATATGAAAGATGCACTTCATCATTTTAGTGAAATAATCCTGAAAAAGAACGTGGAAAAAAGATTAGCTATATGAGGAACAGAGAAAAGATATGCTATATATATATAACTTTTTTTCAAAAGTGGAGATCAACACAAATGAAAGTGATAGGATAATCTATAATGTAATAGGTGGAAATGCTCTATATAAAGAATAAATACTGTATATGAAAATTGAAAAATTAAAACTATACACTAGTAAAAATCTGAAGTGCCAATATTGAATACATATGGACAAAAATTTTGTATTGCAAAGGACCAAGCAAATATTTCGTGCTACCCATGAAGGCAGGGGAAAAATATCTGTCTTTAAACTTCTCCATTATTAGTTGTTTGAAAAATAAGATTAATGAGAGGGATCATAACTGACTAGCTAAGAAAAGTTGTCTCAATTTCAAAATATTATGATAGAAAATCAGCCACTAAGTCTATGAATCCATTCAAATAAATATAGACACTTAGTATATCATGAAGATGACTTTTAAATCACTGAGGAAAGGTGCTATAATAACTGATTTACCAAAATGAATTCTATTATAGAAGAAAATACAATTTAAAATTTTACAGATTTGGCTTGTGGAAAGATTTGAAGTTACAAATAGATCTACAAGAAACCATGAAAGAAAAACTGTAATATGTAAAATGCAGTAGAACTTAACTATAAGCAAAATAAAAATATTAAAAGCTAAATGTAAAAATGTACTACATATGACAAGCAGTGCATATAAAATGTACATATAAAAAATCATATAAATCAATATGTAAAAGACAAACACTCTAATAAAGACCAAAAGATATGAATAGTCAATATATGCATATGTTTAGTCAAAATATGTGAATATATTTAAGTACATTGCCAAATAAATAGAATAAGAAACAACAGTTACCACTTTCTGCCTGTTAAACAACAAAACTGAACTGAATAGGTTTTAAAGATCTTATTGACTTTATTCATGAATCGGGCAGCATCCAATCCAGCAGATAGAAAGAAGCTCTGAGGAGATGTACAATATGAGATGTGTGAACAGAGGGGAGCAGGAACAAGGAAGTTATAATAGTCTAAAAAGCAGATTGGTTATTCCAAGGTTACTTCTCTTTAGGGAATGGCAGGGTCTATGAGGCAAATTACCTAACTAATGCTGATCAGGTGATTCTTAGTTTAAGATTCCACTTCTGAGAGAGCCAAAACTGTAATTAAGTCTTGTTTTGGTGATGTGGGGCTTAGCATAAGCTACTTCATTTTGGGCCTGTTGTCTTGTTTTTAACGTGCCTATATTGAGAGTTCCTAGAGGCTTTTTGTCTCAATTAAAATTTTTTTTGATTTGCAATATTATATTAGTTTCAGGTGTACAACATAGTGATTCAATATTTTTATAGATTATACTCCAATTAAAGTTATTACAAAATAATGGCTATATTTCTCTGTGCTTACAATATATGTTCTTGTTGCTTATTTATTTTATACATAGTATCAATAGTTTGTATCTCTTAATCCTATACCCCTGTTTTGTTCCTCCCTCCTACCCTCTCCCCACTGGTAACCACTAGTTTGTTCTCTGCATCTGTGAATCTGTTTCCTTTTTGTTACATACATTTTTTTGTTTTATTTTTTAGGTTCCACATATAAGTGATAACATACAGTATTTGTCTTTCTCTGACTTATTCCACTAAGCATAGTACCCTCTAAGTCCATCGACATTGTTGCAAATGGCAGAATTTCATTCTTTTTTATGGCTAATATTCCATTGTGTGTGTATGTGTGTGTGTGTATTTATATGTGTATATATATATATATACATGAGCCACATTTTCATTATTCGTTTATCTATTGATGGACACTTAGGTTGCTTCCATACCTTGGCTATTGCAAATAATGCTTTTATGAACATTGGGGTGCATGCATCTTTTTGAATGAATGTTTTCACTATCTTTAGATATATACCCATTAGTGGAAGTGGTGGATCATATGTTTTTGGGGTTTTGTGGCAGTTAGGACTCTTACAACCTCTTTGGATCTTTGAATGAAGAATATACAGATGATTGGTAACATGTCATTAGACTTACAAATACACTTTGGCCTGATGGATCTACTTCTAGGAATTTAAGCAAACATTTTAACAATAATACAAAGTTATAGGTTAAGAATACTTACTGCAGCATTATTAGAAATAGCAAAACAAAACAAGCCAAAAAACAACCCACAGTATTGTCCTGGTTAATATGTAATAACCTTAAAGTGAAACAGCAATCAACTATTTTAAATGTTAATTTGAAGATAGATGGATAGATAGAGAAAATTGTCACAATGCAACTTTCAATTTAACATGAAAATTTGCAAATCTCCATATAGTTGAACTTAATTTTTGTACACTCTCTAATATACTTATCTAGATACATAGTAAAAAAAACTTATAAAGCAAAATATAAACAATAGCATGCTCAATACTATTTTACTTTTAATTTTTACTTTTATATTTTTTCACATTGCTTCCTATTTTTCTGTGATGAACATGTATTGTCTGTACAAAATTGTACAAAAAATTGTTTCAAAAAATTGAAAGCATTTTCCAAATGGTAAATTACAAGACAAATGTGAAAGAGATTGTAATATTCACATGAGAAGGGTTTTTCCCAAATTTAGGATGTAAATCTAGAATTGAGCAGCAATAAGCTGTGACATTTTCAAAAGCTCAGAAATATGAGCTGGCCCCCAATAAAGGACACCATCTGGCTACAGCTTTGTTAGAGGTTTTCTTTTCGATTACATTTTCTGTCATTTTTGCATAAAAATGCTTCTCTCAGTGCATTTCACGCACATGTTTGGAAGGTTCTATGCTGGGTTGCATTCAGCCCATTTAGCTGTATTGTGTTGTGCAGACATTTAGCTCTAAGCTTTAGGCATTTAGGCAGGTGTGTTTTCAACTTAAATACTAACAGGGAAGAGGTAATATGGAGTAGGAGGTCAGGGAGTACACAGGCAGCATGATTATCACGACCTAAGGCCTGGAACACATCCCTGGAAACAGACAGAATGCTGTTGGACTTTAGGAAATGTCTTTTTTACTGTCATTCTTTGGCTAGCTGATTGCTTGCATGAATGTGCAATCAGATATTTCAATTCCTTTTCTGAAAAATCTAGTTTGGCTTTTGTAAGATGGATTTAAGTGGTAATATTTTTGCCATGTGGGTCTGAATTCATTGCCAGGCTAACAATACATAAATGTGTTTCTTTACCTTTCAGCGTTTGACATGTTGCACTACTCATTAAGAGAACTGATACAATGCAGAAGTTGTTCATAAAGATAGGAGAAAATAATTTCTGCTGAAATTCTAGCAAGACTGTCACTCATTTTGAGTCAGGAAAGCACTTATTTTACAGCATCTAAGTATATGATGAATATATACAGGACTTTTCCACAGCAAAGTGCCTTATGTGGAAGTTGTTATTTTGAAGCTATGAAACTTTCCTCCTTTTTTTGGGTTGAGCAAATATGGCATGCTCCATGAGTTTCACTCTGGGATTGTTCGTGGCTTTTCTAAGTGACCATTATGTGGTTTCTAATGCTTTTCTATAATATAATCAGGAATCCTCTCTTTACTTCCCTTTCTCACATAGTCTTGTCATAAGTGCAACAATCCATTGATCAAAAATTGCAGAAATAACTTCTTACTTTAGTATCCAATTAAGCTTTTATGTAGGTTTCCATAATTACAACAGCTAAGGCCAAATATTTGCTGACAGGCACTATTGATAATTAACTAGAATTGACTAGGTTCACAGGGCACTTAAAAATGTCAGTAATCTGTTGGCAGATTAGGGGGGATGAGAAAAAATTGATTTGTAAGAGAAAAGTAAGGGGTGGATTAAGGGTAGTCTGGCAGAAAATTAAAGAATTACATTCTGTAAAGGAATTTTAAGGCAACACATTTTGCTCAGATTCATCATTGTCAAAGAGTTTCTGTCAACTACCTTCAAGTAGAGTCAGGCATTTGGGTAGGAATGTATTATATCTAATATTTGGTGTTGTAGCCTTTGCCAACCCACTACTGGCATCAAATGGCAGGACGTCTATTTTACATTGTCTAAGAAGACATTTATTAGAGATAACAATATTTTAACATATTTTCAGGGTGTATTTGGAAGAGAAACGTAAATAATCTTAATAAAATACTACCTGTAAATCTGCCTTGGAATCAATCACACCCTATGTGTAGGCACTGACAGAGAAAAACTTAAATTGCAGTCAGTGTCAACCTTCCGGCCTATTTTGTTTCACCTAGACGCAAACTCACAACACTCTAGGAGGCCTGCCAAGTTCTATGACTCCCATTGGACATAAACTGTGACTTCTACAGTTAGTCACCCTTCAAGTTTCAAATTCTATTTTCATTATCTTTGTTACTGAATAGTTGTTGGCAGGAAGTAGAAAGAAAAAAATGATAGAAAAATATACTGCCTTTGCCACCCCTGCAATGTTTTCTTTTCTTTTTCCTGTAAGCCCAGTAAACTGCCATGCCAATGTTTCCCTCTTCCTCTGCTCAATAAAGTACAGCTAAAAGTATCTACCTCAAAAACTATCTCTCCCTCATTATCTCTCTTTCCATTTGTTTAACATAATTTATTCATTTCACACCTCCCAAAAACTGTTGTATTTTTCAACTGCCATTTTATATTCTGTATTTCAAAATGTAGGACTTTATTTGAAGAATAAGTACAATAGCCAGCTTTTTCTTTTGAAACACAGCATGAGAAATTTACTACATGCTATCTTGTATTAACATGGAAGACAAACATTTTCACTACAGTGTTGGAAAGATTAGATATGCACACCCTGAAATGATGTTGTTCTATTTACAATTTAAATTATTTATCTATACAGAGAAGATGGGGACAGGGGCGGGGGCTAGGGTGGAAGAAGGAATTGTCAAATTTAATACATATCTAATTTTTTTTCTTGGTGAATACAGAACAAGTTGGCATTCTCCTCATAATTATACTTTCTATATTCAACAGTAAGTCACCTTGCAGTCCAGTATTCTCTAGTTTAAATAATTCCAGTTCAGTTAGGTTTCCCTTTAAAGCCTATTGTTTAACTATTTAATGGCCTGCCTTTTTTCCTCTTTAAATTTATATTTTTCTCTGTGACTTTAAAGTATAGGCATTATGGTATATACTATTAGGCATATGGAAGTTTTGTAAAACATTGATAATTATGGTTTGTAGTTTATTTATGCACTTTTATTGTGAATCTAAAAATGACAAGGTAGGCCTTGGATAAGACCATGACTATTTAATTACACTTTTTCATTTTTGAATTTCCACTAGAAATACCTAGAGGTATATAATTGAATGCAAGTCTACTAAGAAGGTCATTTCACATCCTTCACAATGGAAGACATAGCTGAACAATTACCTTGGGATTATTCACTGCATTAATCAAATGTTCTCAATGTTTAAGTAGTCCTCTGAGATCTCTTCGAGATACTGTAGTATTCTTTATTTTACTGATTACTGCTGGATCACTTAATAAGTATCATTGCTTCTATTCACTAAATGCCTTATGGAATATGTTAATACAGGTTCCAAAATTGAGAGATGTAATCCAAGAGAGTAGTTTATGCATTGGGAGAATCTGGTGCCACTGTATCAAACCATTCACAAATTCAGCTTTTTTTTAAAGCCTATGTCGCACGGTTTTGCCATTGCAAAAAAAGCCTGTATTGCATGTTTTGACATGAGCTTAAAGTATATTTTCATGATAGATATTAGGCTCAATTAAGATACATACACTCTTTACATTCAGATAAAAAAGTAGCAGAGGCCAAACTTTGTGTTTCAAATCAAGAACAAGGCATTCTGAAATAAAATTATGTATAAATTATACCACAAGAAGAGAATAACCACTGGCTAAATGCTCAGAGGAAAGTAGATCTGAAAAATAACTCTTTTTTTTTGGCAAGATAAGCAGTATCCCAATCTCAGTAAGAAGGGAAATCCAAATGTGTCTAATTATACTTTGTGTAAACCGAGATGGACAGACTAGCTTCACCTGGATTCTGAAATGTGATCAATAAAATACTTTCATGAAAGGCTTGGTCAAGCACTAGTGAAGAAGCCCTGTTGCAGAATTTGAGTTTTAAAGAACAAATACATAATAGAGAGTTGAATGAAAGTATTTTAATCTGGCGAGACTGGAATTTAAGAGATTGTCTTTTTAATGAAAGAGCCAAATTACATTGAAAATTCCTCAGTAAACCATCTTTGTTGGCAGGGTAAAAACCCTTATAGTTTATCCTTATGAAATAGTTTTGAATGCAATGCCTAGGTTTAGGGATGAAAAGTATTTGAGTGAAAGGTGAAGGGGAAAGGCTTACAGGAGTAGACCCCAAGAGTTTTACTTCTCCTAAATGGGAGGAAAATATTTGTGATTGTTCAGCAAATAGGCGCAAGAGTTGCATTTCCTTATGTCATAATGCTAATCTGAGAAATATAAAACACCTTATTCAGTTTCCTGGCCTACATATTTTATAACTTTTATATTGATGAGCATTAAACTCTTTCCAGGAGTAATCACAGATATATTTTATTTAGTCTCAATACTTTCTGGTTGCCCCAAAATGATAGAAACTGTAACAGGCCATTTACTAATGATAAATTTCAGGTACTTAGCTTTAATTTGACATATTTACTTAGATTCTTTTACTGGCTTTGTTGACAGAGGAGCTCAAAGAATGACATGTCTTACTCAGTAATGACCAAGATGCTGATGAGACTACTAGAAAATAAAATCTGAAAGTCAAATATATTTGGGCAGCGTAGTGAGTGTTTGAGGGACTGCACTTATGGGATATTACATGGACAACTTTTCTCTAGAAATATTCACTTTGAAATGCATTGTTTTCATGTTTAATCTTTCAACTTGTACATCATGATTTTCTGTTGGTAGGAGAACATAGTATGGAATTTTAAATTTCAAAAATGATACACATTATGTCATAACGTGTTATGTAAATGATCCTATAAACCTATAAATTTATTTAAAATATACTTCTGAAAAGCTATAACAATAGTATGTGTAAAGAATTTGCTTTCTTATTAATAAAATTAATGGGTAGAGCCATAAACTTTAATAAATAGGGAATGGGAAGTATTAAGTAACAATTTAGGTGTTTGGCATCCTGAATTACCTGAATTTTCACAGGTGGTCTTCATTTTATAAATGAAGTCTTAACTGCCTTTAGTTCATCAAGGCACTAGTGCATAAATATGAACTTTGAAAGAAGAATTTTGGAAAGTTATGTTAGAAATACTTTTTAATTTATTATGCTTAAAATTAGATAATAAAAAGTGATACTGTATAGTTTATATACATTTTTATTGGTTTTTATGGAAAAGATCAAGGTCCACCCAGCTCTGTAGATAAATGAATGCTACATTTAAATACAAGCATAAGGCTCTTTGGAGAAATGACTAATCTAGGACTGGGGCAGGAAATGTACAGTGAGCCTAGAGGATTTTATAGTGTCAAAAGGTAAGAAAGTGATAAAAACAAAAATTCAGCAATTATGTGGTTATAATAAATGGATACTCAGACCAACCAAAAGCAATTCCAATGGCCAGAGCTGGAACAATGAGAGCAATGAATATATAAAATAAGATTATAATCCAAAATATAAAATAAATATCCATGAGTTCATATTGATACAAATAAATGACTGAACAAGTTAAGTAAATAAATGTCATATCTCCCTTGTAGAAGAATTCAAAATAATTTATGTAGTTACTTCACCTCAAGAAGATGGAACATAACTCCTCGTTTCTTTTTCTTTTTTTTTTTTAAATTTATTTATTTATATTTTTGGCTGTGTTGGGTCTTTACTTCTGTGCGAGGGCTTTCTCTAGTTGCGGCAAGCGGGGGCCACTCTTCATCGCGGTGCGCAGGCCTCTCACTATCGCGGCCTCTCTTGTTGCAGAGCACAGGCTCCAGACGCGCAGGCTCAGTAGTTGTGGCTCACGGGCCTACTTGCTCCGCGGCATGTGGGATCTTCCCAGACCAGGGCTCAAACCCGTGTCCCCTGCATTGGCAGGCAGATTCTCAACCACTGCACACCAGGGAAGCCCACTCCTCATTTCTTAAGTGTTGGCTGCACAAAGTGAATTCCTTCCAAAGAGTTCAGTATGGAAAGGGAGAAGAAAAAAAAAAAAAAAAGAAAAGGAATAACTTTACAGTGGAGAAATCTGACAAACCCTGCATCAGCCAAGTGATTAAGGTCAATACTAGCAAGGATAAGTCATGTTGATAGTGTGTACCCTTGATATGGGAGAAAAATGATACTTTACTTCTGTGGTCTTTCTCACAAAAACCCATAAATAACCCCAGGTGAATCGTGTAAAATATCAGAAAAATACCTATTGAGGGAGTTTTTTTTTTTTTTTTTTAAAAATACCTGACTTGTAATCCTCAAAACTATCAAGGTCATCAAAAATAAAGTAAAATCAGAGAAACTGTCACAGTCAAGAAGGCATGATGACTAAATGTAATGTGGTATTTTGGATGGGATCCTGGGGGAAAAAAAGGGTATGACATTTATCTACCTGGTGCATTTTGAGTATGATTGCATGATAGATATTAGGCTCAATTAAGATACAGTACTCTATATTTAGGTAACAAAGTAGCAAGGAGCAAAAATTAACCAAAAGCAGACAAAGATATTACAAGCTAAGAATGCTATTGATATAACAGATTTCCATCATAAACAGAGATGCAATAATCCTTATTAAAATACTGGCATGTCAAATCCAAAAATATACAAAAAAAGATAATGCATCATGACCAAGTAAAGCTTATCCCCAAAATGTAATGTTGGTTTAACATTCAAAATTTTAATTAATGTAATTCACCTCATCGACAGATTAAAATAGAAAATGACATGATCATTTCAATAGATGTAGAAAAGGCACTGGACAGATTTTAAAAAGCACTCATAATAAAATCTATTGGTAAAAAATGAATAACAGGGCATTTTCTCAACCTGACACATTTCATCTAATAAAAATCTGCAGCCAGCATCATACTAAACACTGAAAGCTGAATGCTTTTCCTCTAAGATCAGAACCTAGGCAATCATATTGATCTTACTAGTCATAGCCAGCATTTTACTGTAAGTTCCAGCCAGGGCAATAAGGTAATGCAAGAAAAATAAATAGTAAAAAACAGATTAGTGATAACATGCTAATCTATATAGACTATGTGAAAGAATCTATTTAAAACTACTCAGACTAGTAAGTAAGTTTAGTAACATTGTGTAATACTTGCTCAATATACAAAAATTTATTATAATATTATATACTGTGTATAAATAGTTGGAAATTGAAATTAAGTATTATTTATAAAAGTATCAATAAGCAAGAGATATTTAGGGATAAGTATAAACAAATATGCAATACCAGTGCAGTAAAAACTATAAAAAGTTGCTCATAAAAATTAAAGAAAATTTAAATAAAGTGGAGAAATATTGCATGTTTATGGATTGGAACACTCAATATTGATCCAAACTGATGTACAGATTTAATGCATTTCTAATAAATATTTCAGCTGACTATTTTGTAGCCAAACATCAATGAAACAGAATAAAGTTGATAAAAAAAGCCAACATACAAATGGTAATTGATTTTGAATAAAGTGCCATGGAGGTATCATAGGGAAAAGATAGTCTTTCCAACAAATGATGCTATAATATTTGGAACTCTGTTTAGTGATAAAAACAATTTTTCAACTTTCATCTCATACCATACACAAAAGTCACTTTGCAACTAATCAGAGATATAAATATAAGAGCTAAAACTACAAATATTTTTTAAAAAGGAGAAAATCTTTGTGATTTTATTTTAGAAAAATATTTTTATACAGAGCACAGAAACATAAACCATAAAAGAAAATAGATTAATTGCAATTAATCAAAAAAATTTTTAAAACTGCTCTTCTAAAGTCATGGTTAGAAAAATGATAATGTAATATACAGGTTGGAAGAACGTATTTAAAAGCTTTTGCACAGCAAAGGAAACCATAAACAAGACGAAAAGACAACCCTCAGAATGGGAGAAAATATTTGCAAACGAAGCAAATGACAAAGGCTTAATCTCCAAAATTTACAAGCATCTCATGCAGCTCAATATCAAAAAAACAAACAACCCAATCCAAAAATGGGCAAAAGACCTAAACAGCCTTTCTCCAAAGAAGATATACAGATTGCCAACAAAGACATGAAAGAATGCTCAACATCATTAATCATTAGAGAAATGCAAATCAAAACTACAATGAGATATCATCTCACACCAGTCAGGATGGCCATCATCAAAAAATCTAGAAACAATAAATGCTGGAGAGGGTGTGGAGAAAAGGGAACCCTCTTGCACTGTTGGTGGGAATGTAAATTGATACAGCCACTATGGAGAACAGTATGGAGATTCCTTCAAAAACTAAAAATAGAACTACCATACGACCCAGCAGTCCCACTACTGGGCATATACCCTGAGAAAACCATAATTCAAAAAGAGTCATGTACCACAATGTTCATTGCAGCTCTATTTACAATAGTTAGGACATGGAAGCAACCTAAGTGTCCATCAGCAGGGAAATGGATAAAGAAGATGTGGCACATATATACAATGGAATATTACTCAGCCATGAAAAGAAACGAAATTGAGTTATTTGTAGTGAGGTGGATGGACCTAGAGTCTGTCATACAGAGTGAAGTAAGTCAGAAAGAGAAAAACAAATACCATATGCTAACACATATATATGGAATTAAAAAAAAAAAAAAAGTCATGAAGAACCTAGTGGCAAGACAGGAATAAAGACACAGACCTACTAGAGAATGGACTTGAGGATACGGGGAGGGGGAAGGGTAAGCTGGGACAAAGTGAGAGAGTGGCATGGACATATATACACTACGAAACATAAAATAGATAGCTAGTGGGAAGCAGCCGCATAGCACAGGGGGATCAGCTCGGTGCTTTGTGACCACCTAGAGGGGTGGGATAGGGAGGGTGGGAGGGAGGGAGACACGAGGGAAGAGATATGGGGACATATGTATATGTATAACTGATTCACTGTGTTATAAAGCAGAAACTGACACACCATTGTAAAGCAATTATACTCCAATAAAGATGTTAAAAAAAAAAGAAAAAAAAAAAAGAACTACCATATGATCCAGCAATTCCACTTCTGGGTATTTATCTGAAGGAAAAATAATAATAATAATAATAATTTGCATCACACTGACAAATAAAAATATGCTTAGCACCATTATTTACTGAGGATGTAAATTAAACCACAATGAAATACTGTACATAATCACTAGACTAGCCACAGTTTAAAGGATGGCTATGAACAGGTATTATTGAGCTGGTAGAGCAAGTGGAAATCTCATTATATATTTCTGGTGGAAATGTGGAATGGTGTAACCACTTCGGAAAATAAATCAGCAGTTTCCTATAAAATTAACCATGTACTCATTATATGATATGGTTATTACATTCTTATTTATCCAAGGAAAAGGAAAACATATCCACACAAAGACTAGTACATAATTTTGTATGGCAGATTGATCCATAATATAAAAATCTGAAAACAGCTGAAATATTTGTCAACTGGGAAATTAAAAAAATATTTACCATGTAATAGATTATTACTCAGTAATCAGAAGGAATAAACTATTGATACATGTAGCAACATAGATGAATCTCGAAAACTTCATGCTAAGTAAGAGAAGCCATTCAGCATATATTCTATGCTGCATTATTCCATTTACATGAAATTCTAAAATAGCAAAACTGTCATTACAGAAAGCAGATCAGTTTTTGCCGGGGTCCAGAGTTAAGGGGAAGGGATTCTTGCAGATAGGCACAGAAATTTGGGGGTGTGTTAGAGCATTTAAGAAACCATTTATATTTGTTAAGAGTCATTAAAATGATATATTGAATCATTGGTTTTTATTATATGTAAATTATACCTCAATAAAGCTGACTAAAAATATAATTCATGTATCTACATGCAAAAAAAAAAAAAAAACACAGATGGATCTAGACACAGTGCTTACACTCTTAACAGAAATTAACTCAAAATGGATCACAGTCCTAGATATAAAATGCAAAACTATAAAACTCCTAGAAAATAACATATAGAAGACAATCTAGATGACCTGGGGTTTGACTATGACTTTTTAGATATGACATAGAAGGCATGATCTATGAAAGAAATAAGTGAGTATCTGGAATTCACTAAAATTAAAAACTTCTGCTCTGTGGAAGATGCTGTCAAGGGAATGAGAAGACAAGCCACAAACTAGGAGAAAATAGTTGTAAAACACATATCTGATAAAGGACTGTTGTTCAAAATATACAAAGAACTCTTAAAGTTGAACAATAGGCAGATGAACAACCCAGTTAAAAAACAGGCCAAAGACCTTAATAGACACCTTACTAAAGAAGATATATAGACGACAAATAAGCATATGAAAATATGCTCAACTCATATGTTAAAACAACAATGTGATGCCATTGCACATCTATTGGAATGGCAAAAATCCAAAACACTGACAATACCAAATGCTGGAAAGGATGTGAAGCAACAGGAACTCTCATTCATTGCTGGTAGGAATGCAAGATGGTACAACCACTTTGGAGAACAGTTTAACTCTTTCTTATAAAACTAAAAATACTCTTGCCACATGATCCAGCAATCATACTCCTTGATATTTTCCCCAATTAGCTGAAATCTTATGTCCAAACAGAAACCTGCACATGGATGTTTATATCAGCTTTGTTCATAATTGCCTAAATTCTGAAGCAACCAAGATTCATAATTGTCAACACTTGGAAGTAACTTCATTGGTGAATGGATAAATACTGGTAAATCTGGACAATAGAATATTATTCAATACTGAGAAGAAGTAAGCTAACAAGCCATGAAAAGACATGGAGGAACCTTAAATGCATATTTACTAAGTAAAAGAAGCCAATCTGAAAAGACTATGTACTGTGTGATTCCAACTGTATGGCATTCTGGGATAGGTGAAACTATGGAGACAGTAAAAAGATTACTGGTTGTTAGCGGTTTGGAGTGATGGAGGGATGAATAGGTAGAGCACAGAGAATTTGGGGGGCAGTGCAGTTATTCTCTATGGTACTACGATGGTGGATACATGTCATTATACATTTTTGAAATCCATGATTGTAGAAAACCAGGAGTGAACCCTAATGTAAACTGTGGACATTGGGTGATAATAATGTGTCAGTGTAGATACATCATTTGTAACAAATGTGCCACTCTGGTGCAGGATGGCGATGTGTGGAGGTTGTGTGTGTCAGGAGACAGAGGATATGTGAGAATTCTCTGTACTTTCTGCTCAGTTTTGCTGTGACCTAAAACTTCTGTAAAAAAAAAAAAAAAGTCTGTTAAAGAATAACAGATATATAATTGACTGTTTAAAAAAATGAATAAAGTAATTTGGACTTATAATATATATGGAAACTAAATATATGTCAACACTATCAAAAAGGATGCAATAGCACAGGGAGATCAGCTCGGTGCTTTGTGACCACCTAGAGGGGTGGGATAGGGAGGGTGGGAGGGAGGGAGATGCAAGAGGGAAGAGATATGGGAACATATGTATATATATAACTGATTCACTTTGTTATAAAGCAGAAACTAACACACCATTGTAAAGCAATTATACTCCAATAAAGATGTTAAAAAAAAAAGGATGCAAGAGGAGAAATGGAAATTTACTCTTGTAAGGGTCTCATAGTCTCTGTGAATTAACATATTATTTTAAAGTAGACTGTGATAGTAAACTTTAGGCAAATTGTAAACCCTAGAGCAACCATTTAAAAAATAAAAGATGTATAGCTAACAAGCCAATAGTAGAGAAAAATGGAATCTTAAGGTAGATAACCTACAAAAAAGTTGTAAAATAAGAGAAAAGAACAAAAAGAACAGCAGAAAACAGATGGGACAAATAGAAAACAATTGGCAAGACAGTAGACAATGCAAACATATTTATAAAAACATTAAACATTAATGGCTATGAAAAATGTCCTAGACAGACATAAAAACACTAACTGTAAAAGGAAAAAAAATGATAAATCAGATTTCATAAAAATGAAAAACTTCTTCAAAAGCTAACTTCAGCTACAATCTGTCAGAAAATATTTGCAATACATTTTTTGGACAAAGGTCTTGTATCTGGAACATACAAAGAACTCTTAGAAATCAACCTTTGCTAATTGGTATTGCTGTTATAACAAATGACACCCATATTTCAATGGATTAATACATTTAAAGTTACTTTTTAGCTCATTTCACATATCAGATACATGGTGTATTAGAGTTCTCCAGTGAAACAGAACCAATATGAAGATTTATTATAAGGAATTGGCTTGTGTGATCATGGAGGGTGACATACAAGATCTACAGTCAGCAAGCTGGAGACTCAGGAGAGCTGAAGGCCTGCAGGCTCAAGGCAAGCAAGAGCTGATGTTTCAGTTCAAGTCCAAATGCAGTCAGGCAGGAGGAAATTCGTTTTTACTTGGGGGACGTGGAGTCTCTTCGTTCTTTTCAGATCTTCATCAGATTGTATGGGGCCATACACGTTAGGAAGGGCAATGCACTTTAGTCAGCCTACTGATACAAATGTTAGTCTCGTCTCCAAACGCCATCACACTCACACCTAGAATAATGTTTCACCAAATATCTCAGCACTCCATGGCCTATTAAACCAATGTAAATCAGTGGGAAAGTATACTTAAACCACAGGAATATACCATAAGTCACATGAAAATGAATGCTGAGAAATAATCTTCTTATGGGGGGCAGGGAAACTGGGGACTATAATCCATTCCATCAAGTTACCCTCAAGGATTCAGTGAGATAAAACTGTTGTATAATTTTCAAATCTAAAATAGAGAAATACTTCAGCATTAAGCAATCTTTATTAACTTTGTGACTTTGACAAAGAGCTGAAATAATAAACGACACAATAAGTTGACCAAAAAATAATTTATTGGCAAAAAATCATAGCATCATTTAGAGCATGAAATAAAATCATAAGAGGTACAAAAATATGGTTCTTGATTTATTTTTACTGCCATTTTATATGATTAATATATTAATAAATACTGTACTACTTAGTTTTCTTATCTCAACTGGCACAGGGAAAGTTTCTGTGAAACTGACTCTTTTGCCTCATTCTCGTGAAAAGATAGAGACTTTATTAACTGTAGTACCACAGCCACTTAATAATGGAAACAAAGTATCACTGCATCTAGTTTATCTGGGTTAAGTCTACCTTACTAGCTTTATCTGTAGAATATATACAGACTGGAATCTGTTGGAAAATTTTATATGAGGTCTTCTTCTAAGACATGACTAAATTAGCTTCAAATTTTAACATTCCACTTCCATTTTAACATTCCACTTCCATTTTAACATTCCACTTCCATAGTCAGAAAATAATATGTGACAGAGACAGCTCATTATTTTCCTCTACTACTTCCGCCTTTTTCCCTTTAGAGCAACAGAATTCTTCAAACACTCAAATATACACATACACACAAATACACATATACACACAGGCAGTTTTAGAGTTCCGTATCTTGACATTTAATTTTCCAGCTTCCTTTGCAGCTAGGTATGGCCCTTTGACTATGGAATGCTAGTAGAAGTGATACATACTATTGTCAGGCCAATGAATGCTGGTCTTCCTTCAGTTCCCTCTTTTGGCCTTCTCATTGTGCAGAAAATGATAAAGATTGGATCAGTCAGTGACATTAGGCCTAGAGAGAAAAAACAGAAAGGCACCTAATAAGGATGACAGGGGCTTTATGCTAACCCGAGTCCCTGGGTGTTCTTGTGGAGCAGACTTGCCTACCTGCCCTGGACTCCTCACTTCCTCTGGTTATTTTGTGTGATTGAAAAAAAAAACCCAAAAACCTGTCTTGGTTGAGCTGCCATATTTTGGGGTCTCTTTTATAGTAGCTTAGTTTATACATAACTAATTCATAGACAGATGTGGGATCTGATAATATACATGAGACTTAAAATTGGTTAATTGGGTAGAATCTACCAAATGGTCAAGAGCTGGTAGCAGTGGATCTCGGCAACTGACTGCCTATTTGACCTTTCCTAGCAGTTTCATTGGGTCTATATGCTTTTTTGATGGTCTCATGGCAGTTTAACCCAGGTCAAAAGAATCATACACAGATTTAATCAGATTTTCTCAAAATGAAATAATTTCCCAAGTCAAAGATTACATTTCTTTAATTATAAAATGGAAACTTGAATTAATTTCTTCAACTTTTAGCCAAATCCTTGGTGGTTCAGATTGATCACTTTTGCCTCTAAAAAAGGCTCTTGACCTCAGATCTAATTTTCTCGACTTTCTCATTATTGGGCATGTGGTTTATTAGTTGTTGTTCATAATACAGGACTCATAAAAGTGGCAAACAAATGGGGATTCCTTAAGATAAGAAACATGCACTAGTTTGACAAAGCCAGAGACATCTGATTTTATGCATTAGCTAGGGAAGGTCATCCATGGTTTCTAAACAAAGTCAGTGTCCCAGCATTCCATTTTCTACCTTCCATGGGGTCTAAGAGTGAGAATTCTGCCTTTGAATTACTACAGAATTTATTTCTCATGATAATTCCTCAATTTCTATGAACCCATTTATTCATATATTGATGCTTCTTTCCCTTTTCTAACAATAATAAAATTATTTTTAAGAATAGTGGGTCAGGGGCTTCCCTGGTGGCGCAGTGGTTGAGAGTCTGCCTGCCAATGCAGGGGACACGGGTTCGAGCCCTGGTCTGGGAAGATCCCACATGCCACAGAGCAACTAGGCCTGTGAGCCACAACTACTGAGCCTGCGCATCTGGAGCTTGTGCTCCGCAACAAGAGAGGCCGCGACAGTGAGAGGCCCGCGCACCGCGAGGAAGAGTGGCCCCCACTTGCCACAACTAGAGAAAGCCCTCGCACAGAAACGAAGACCCAACACAGCCAAAACTAAATCAATATATAAATAAAAAATAAAAATAAAGGAATTCCTTTAAAAAAAAAAAGAATAGTTGGTCATATACAAATATTGAATCATTGTGTTATACACCTGAAACTAATATAATGTATGTCATTTATACCTCAATTAAAGAAAAAAAAGAATAGTGGGTCTTATCATCAGCTTAGGAGAAAATATATTCACTTTCCTTTTCAAACTAGAGGCTGCTATTTCAGCTTTCAAGTCAGATCTCAGGTAAGACTTTTACAGGAAAAAATTAAAAATAGAAGGAAATGAAACTGGTGTTTCATCATTCTTGAAGTTTTTTTTGACCTTTAAGGGAAATGAATGGCATTGAGAGAAGTTGTAATGAACACTGGCTCCAGTGTTGTGACATTTCTATTAACTCATTGTTTGATAACTTCTGTCTACCTTGCTCATATGATGTCTGTAGTGTGCTTTTTCCATTTTTCACCTTGTGATTTATCCTGTGTTACTGAGGACTCGGTCTGTTTACAGTAACTCTGTTTTTATTATTCTTGTCTAAGGATGACTTTATGATTATGAGTTCCCTCTGAGTCTGCTCTAAATTCTTTGTTGCTAGCATTCTACAACATTACTTTAACTCATAATGTCTTACAGTACACTACTGTCGAACAAATGCTGCACAAATTTATTTCTTTACCTCCTCAGACTTTAATTCTGCAGTCAACTGTCTTGGGGAGTGGTTTACTCAGTACAGCAAATGAAAGAGATATAGATCCACGAACCAATATGGCTGGTGAGAAAATTCCACAGAAACAGAAATATTACACATTCATAGCTTTCGTGCACTAGTAAACTCCCAGAATTTTCATTTATTTTGTAAATGTAAAGATAAACGTGAAGGCTATCTTAAAATATATTGCACCATGCACACCTTAATGGGATGTGAATGTGGAGCTGTCAAGTTATGCTTACAAATAATGTTATTTTCTAGACAATTTTATTTTACAGATTTGAACACATTATTTTTCCTGAGCAAATACGTGGATTAAGCCAAGATATGTCAATAAAAGTGCTGGGGAAATGTCTTATGGGTATGAACACATTATCTGATAAAAATTCGTATGCAGCTGTTTGCTCATGGCTGAAGATATAGGTAGGCCAAAGATCATTGAAGAGGAAACAAATCCTATGAATTTGGAATCCTCACCATAGTGAACACATACCTAATACACCAAAACAGCACAGTATAGATTTTTTTTTTTGAATCTGCAGTTGTGTTTATGATCAGTGAGAACTGTGGTCTCGTATAAATAATTTTGACCTTAAAAAAACTGTGGTGCAGACCTGCTTGCCATTGTGCTGCTGACTGGAAAAATGTCCATTCACCTCTTTTTGCCTTAAGTATTTTTATAAATTAGGATGTTTAAAGAACTACTCCAAATCAGAGTATACTGGCCTAGAATATTCCTGAGTACCTTCTTTAACCCTATACTTTGGTAGGAGGCTACCTAGGACAGTGTTTAAGAGCATATCCTCTGAGGTCAGACAGCTGAGGGTTTAAATATTGGCTTTGGACTTCCCTGGTGGCGCAGTGGTTAAGAATCTGCCTGCCAATGCAGGGGACACGGGTTCGAGCTCTGATTCCGGAAGATCCCACATGCCGCGGAGCAACTAAGCCCGCGTGCCACCACTACTGAGCCTGTGCTCTAGAGCCCACGAGCCACAACTACTGAGCCCGCGTGCTACAACTACTGAGCCCGCGTGTCACAACTACTGAAGCCCGTGCGCCTAGAGCCCGTGCTCTGCAACAAGAGAAGCCACTGCAATAAGACGCCTACGCACCACAACGAAGAGTAGCCGCTGCTCACTGCAACTAGAGAAAGCCCTCACGCAGCAACGAAGACCCAACACAGCCAAAAATAAATGAATAAATTAAAAATAAATAAATGAATAAATAAATAAATATTGGCTCTGTCAAACACCCAGGCTATGTATGACGTTGGGAGTTTTTTCAGAAGAGAATGGGAATAAAAATGATACCTGTCTCATAGATGTTGTGTAAAGCATTTAGCCCATGTTAGAGGAGGCATCATGGTGCCTAGAAAATGGTTACAGTGATGTTGCCTATCTGGAAAAGGAACACACTGCTGCTTCCCTTGCACCCTAGTGCACAACCAGACCTACTGAAATACCATTGGCAGAATAATATTACTTTCTTTATACATTTGGGCATATTTGCTGTGCATATAGCCAGTGTGGGCTCCCTCTATTTGTTGGTCAAGAGACTGGTGACCCAATATTTACAAACCTCAAGGCCTATGTACCTTTCAGAATTGCTACCATTAGGCATTAATTATATATTGATTTAAAAAATCATTTCATGAACTTTAGAAAAGGAAAAAATCACTACGTATCTAGGGGTAGAGGAAGCATGATTAAAAATAATGAAGTGTGATCTCCTATAATCATTTGAAAAATGAAGTTTTAAAATTGCAATGTTGAATCAAAGCAGAATGCAGATAATTGGGAAGAGACCTTCAAGATGGCAGAAGAGTAAGATGTGGAGATCACCTTCCTCCCCACAAATACATCAGAAATACATCTATATGTGGAACAACTCCTACAGAACAACGACTGAACGCTGGCAGAAGACCTCAGACTTCCCAAAAGGCAAACTCCCCATGTACCTGGGTAGGGCAAAAGGAAAAAGAAAAAACAGAGACAAAAGAATAGGGACAGGCCCTGACACTCGGGGAGGGAGCTGTGAAGGAGGAAACGTTTCCACACACTAGGAAGCCCCTTCACTGGAGGAGACGGCAGGTGGCAGGGGGGAAGCTTCAGAGCCACGGAGGAGAGTGCAGCCACAGGGGTGCAGAGGGCAAAGCGGAGAGATTCCTGCACAGAGGATCGGTGCTGACGAGCAGTCACCAGCCTGAGAGGCTTGTCTGCTCACCCGCCGGGGCGGGCGGGGGCTGGGAGCTGAGGCTTGGGCTTCGGAGGTCAGATCCCAGGGAGAGGACTGGCGTTGGCTGCGTGCACACAGCCTGAAGGTGGCTAGTGCGCCACAGCTAGCCGGGAGGAAGTCCGGGAAAAACTCCAGAACTGCCTAAGAGGCAAGAGACCATTGTTGCAGGGTGTGTGAGGAGAGGGGATTAAGAGCGCCGCCTAAATGAGCTCCAGAGACCGGCGTGAGTCATGGCAATCAGTGCGGACCCCAGAGACGGGCATGAAACACTAAGGCTGCTGCTGCCGCCACCAAGAAGCCTGTGTGCAAGCACAGGTCACTATCCACACCTCCCCTCCCAGGAGCCTGTGCAGCCCGCCACTGCCAGGTCCCGTGATCCAGGGACAACTGCCCCGGGAGAACACACGGCGCACCTCAGGCTGCTGCAATGTCACGCCGGCCTCTGCTGCCACAGGCTTGCCCTGCATTCTGTACCCCTCTCTCCCCCCGTCCTGAGTGACCCAGAGCCCCCTAATCAGCTGCTACTTTAACCCTGTCCTGTCTGAGTGAAGAACAGACGCCCTCAGGCGAGCTACACTCAGAGGCGGGGCCAAATCCAAAGCTGAACCCCAGGAGCTGTGAGAACAAAGAAGAGAAAGGAAAATCTCTCCCAGCAGCCTCAGGAGCAGCGGATTAAATCTCCACAATCAACTTGATGTACCCTGAATCTGTGGAATACCTGAATAGACAACGAATCATTCCAAAATTGAGGCGGTGGACTTTGTGTGATTTTGTCTGTATAGCTTTCCTTTTACCATTTGTCCTGGGGTTCTGTCTGTCTGTTTTTTTTTTTTTTTTTTGTACAGTTTTTAGCACTTGTTATCATTCGTGGATTTGAATTTTGGTTTAGTTACTCTTTTGTTTTTATTAAATTTTAATTTTATTTTTAATATATTTTTAAAAATTTTTAATAACTTTATTTTGTTTTATTTTTTCTTTCTTTCTTTCTTTTTTTTTCTCCTTTTTCTTCTGAGACGTGTGGCTGACAGGGTCTTGGTGTTCCGGCCGGGTGTCAGGCCTGTGCCTCTGAGGTGGGAGAGCCAAGTCCGGCTCCATGTAATATCTAAGAGCAAAAGCTCTCCCAGAGATCTCCATCTCAATGCTAAGACCCAGCTCCACTCAACGACCAGGAAGCCACAGTGCTGGACACCCTATGCCAAACAACTAGCAAGACAGGAACACAACCCCACCCATTAGAAGAGAGGCTGCCTAAAATCATAATAAGGTCACAGACACCCCAAAACACACCACCGGATGCGGTTCTGCCCACCAGAAAGACAAGATCCAGCCTCATCTACCAGAACACAGGCACTAGTTCCCTCCACCAGGAAGCTTACACAACCCACTGAACCAACCTTAGCTACTGCAGGCAGACAACAATAACAACAGGAACTATGAACCTGCAGCCTGTGAAAAGGAGACCCCAAACACAGTAAGTTAAGGAAAATGAGAAGACAGAGAAACACACAGCAGATGAAGGAGCAAGGTAAAAACCCACCAGACCAATCAAGTGAGGAGGAAATAGGCAGTCTACCTGAAAAAGAATTCAGAGTAATGATAGTAAAGATGATCCAAAATCTTGGAAGTAGAATGGAGAAAATACAAGAAATACTTAACAGGGAACTAGAGGAACTAAAGAGCAAACAAACAATGATGAACAACACAATTAATGAAATTTAAAATTCTCTAGAAGGAATCAATAGCAGAATAACTGAGGCAGAAGAATGGATAAATGACCTGGAAGATAAAATAATGGAAATAACTACCACAGCGCAGAATAAAGAAAAAAGAATGAAGAGAATTGAAGACAGTCTCAGAGACTTCTGGACAACATTAAACGCACCAACATTCGAATTATAGGGGTCCAGGAAGAAGAGAAAAAGAAAGGGACTGAAAAAATATTTGAAGAGATTAGAGTTGAAAACTTCCCTAATATGGGAAAGAAAATAGTCAAGTCCAGGAAGCACAGAGAGTCCCATACAGGATAAATCCAAGGAGAAACACACCAAGACACATACTAATCAAACTATCAAAAATTAAATACAAAGAAAAACATGAAAAGCAGCACGGGAAAAGCAGCAAATAACATAAAAGGGAATCCCCATAAGGTTAACAGCTGATCTTTCAGTAGAAACTCTGCAAGCCAGAGGGAATGGCAGGAGATATTTAAAGTGATGAAAGGGAAAAATCTACAACGAAGATTACTCTACCCAGCAAGGATCTCATTCAGATACGATGGAGAAATTAAAACCTTTACAGACAAGCAAAAGCTAAGAGAATTCAGCACCACCAAACCAGCTTTACAACAGATGCTAAAGGAACTTCTCTAGGCAGGAAACACAAGAGAAGGGAAAGACCTACAATAACAAACCCAAAACAATTAATAAAATGGTAATGGGAACATACATATCAATAATTATCTTAAATGTAAATGGATTAAATGCTCCAACCAAAAAACACAGACTGGCTGAATGGATACAAAAACAAGACCCATATATGCTGTCTACAAGAGACCCACTTCACACCTAGGGACACATACAGACTGAAAGTGAGGGGTTGGAAAAAGATATTCCATGCAAATGGAAATCAAAAGAAAGCTGGAATAGTATTTCTCATATCAGACAAAATAGACTTTAAAATAAAGACTATTACAAGAGACAAAGAAGGACACTACATAATGATCAAGGGATCAGTCAAAGGAGAATATATAACAATTGTAAATATTTATGCACCCAACATAGGAGCACCTCAATACATAAGGCAAATGCTAACAGCCATAAAAGGGGAAACCGACAGTAACACAATCATACTAGGGGACTTTAACACCCCATTTGCACCAATGGATAGATCATCCAAAATGAAAGTAAATAAGGAAGCATAAACTTTAAATGATACATTAAACAAGATGGAATTAATTGATATTTATAGGACATTCCATCCAAAAACAACAGAATACACTTTCTTGTCAAGTGCTCATGGAACATTCTCCAGGATAGAGCATATCTTGGGTCACAAATCAAGCCTTCATAAATTTAAAAATTGAAATCATATTAAGTATCTTTTCTGACCACAACGCTATGAGACTAGATATCAATTACAGGAAGAAATCTGTAAAAAATACAAACACATGGAGGCTAAACAATACACTACTAAATAACCAAGAGATCACTGAAGAAATCAAAGAGGAAATCAGAAAATACCTAGAAACAAATGACAATGAAAACACGACGACCCAAAACCTGTTGGATGCAGCAAAGGCAGTTCTAAAAGGGAAGTTTATAGCAATACAATCCTACCTCAAGAAACAAGAGACATCTCAAACAACCTAACCTCACACCTAAAGCAATTAGAGAAAGAAGAACAAAAAAAAAACCCCAAAGTTATCATAAGGAAAGAAATCATAAAGATCAGATCAGAAATAAATGAAAAAGAAATGAAGGAAAGAGTAGTAAACATCAGTAAAACTAAAAGCTTGTTCTTTGAGAAGATAAAATTGATAAACCATTAGCCAGACTCATCAAGAAAAGGAGAAGACTCAAATCAATAGAATTAGAATTGAAAAAGGAGAAGTAACCACTGACACTGCAGAAATACAAAGGATCATGAGAGATTACTACAAGCAACTATATGCCAATAAAATGGACAACCAGGAAGAAATGGACAAATTCTTAGAAAAGCACAACCTTAGGAGACTGAACCAAGAAGAAATAGAAAATATAAACAGACCAATCACAAGCACTGAAATTGAGACTGTGATTAAAAATCTTCCAACAAACAGAAGCCCAGGACCAGATGGCTTCACAGGTGAATTCTATCAAACATTTAGAGAAGAGCTAACACCTATCCTTCTCAAACTCTTCCACAATATAGCAGAGGGAGGAACACTCCCAAACTCCTTCTACGAGGGCACCATCACCCTGATACCAAAACCAGACAAAGATGTCAGAAAGAAAGAAAACTACAGGTCAACATCACTGATGAACATAGATGCAAATATCCTCAACAAAATACTAGCAAACAGAATCCAACAGCACATTGAAAGGATCATACACCATGATCAAGTGGGGTTTATCCCAGGAATGCAAGGATTCTTCAATGTACACATATCAGTCAATGTGATAAACCATATTAACAAATTGAAGAATAAAAACCATACGATCATTTGAATAGATGCAGAAAAAGCTTTTGCCCAAATTCAATACCATTGAATTTATGATAAAAATCCTACAGAAAGTAGGCATAGAGGGAACTTACCTCAACATAAAAAGCCCATATATATGATAAACCCACGGCCAACATCATTCTCAATGGTGAAAAACTGAAACCATTTCCTCTAAGATCAGGAACAAGACAAGGTTGTCCACTCTCACCACTATTATTCAACATAGTTTTGGAAGTTTTAGCCACAGCAATCAGAGAAGAAAAAGAAATAAAAGGAATCCAAATCGGAAAAGAAAAGTAAAACTGTCACTGTTTGCAGATGACATGATACTATACATAGAGAATCCTAAATATGCTACCAGAAAACTACTAGAGCTAATCAATGAATTTGGTAAAGTAGCAGGATACAAATTAATGCACAGAAATCTCTTGCATTCCTAGACACTAACAATGAATAATCTGAAAGAGAAATTAAGGAAACACTCCCATTTACGAGTGCAACAAAAAGAATAAAATATCTAGGAATAAACCTACCTAAGGAGACAAAATATGCAGAAAACTATAAGACACTGATGAAAGAAATTAAAGATGATAGAAACAGACAGAGAGATATACCATGTTCTTGGATTGGAAGAATCGACATTGTGAAAATGACTATACTACCCAAAGCAATCTACAGATTCAGTGCAATCCCTATCAAACTACCAATGACATTTTTCACAGAACTAGAACCAAAAATTTACAATTTGTATGGAAACACAAATGGCCCCGAATAGCCAAAACAATCTTGAGAAAGAAAAACAGAGCTGGAGGAATCAGACTCTCTGACTTCAGACTATACTACAAAGCTGCAGTAATCAAGACAGTATGGTACTGGCACAAAAACAGAAATAAAGATTAATGGAACAGGATAGAAAACCCAGAGATAAACCCACGCACATGTTGTCACCTTATTTTTGATAAAGGAGGCAAGAATATACAATGGAGAAAAGACAACCTCTTCAGTAAGTGGTGCTGGGAAAACTGGACAGCTACATGTAAAAGAATGAAATTAGAACACTCCCTAACACCATACACAAAAATAAACTCAAAATGGATTAAAGCCCTGAATGTACGGCCAGACACTATCAAACTCTTAGAGGAAAACATAGGCAGAACACTCTGTGACATAAATCACAGCAAGATCTTTTTTGACCCACCTCCTAGAGAAATGGAAATAAAACCCAAAATAAACAAATGGGACCTAATGAAAGTTAAAAGCTTTTGCACAGCAAAGGGAAACATCAACAAGATGAAAAGACAACCCTTATAATGGCAGAAAATAATTGCAAATGAAGCAACTGACAAAGGACTAATCTCCAAGATTTACAAGCAGCTCATGCTGCTCAATATCAAAAAACAACCCAATCCAAAAATGGGCAGAAGACCTAAATAGACATTTCTCCAAAGAAGATATACAGATTGCCTACAAACAGATGAAAGGATGCTCAATATCACTAATCATTAGAGAATTGCAAATCAAAACCACAATGAGGTATCACCTCACACCAGTCAGAATGGCTATCATCAAAAAATCTACAAACAATAAATCCTGGAGAGGGTGTGGAGAAAAGGAAACCCTCTTGCACTGTTGGTGGGAATGTAAGTTGATACAGCCACTGTGGAGAACAGTATGCAGTTTCTTTAAGAAACTAAAAATAGAACTACCATACCACCCAGCGATCCCGCTACTGGGCATATACCCGGACAAAACCATAATTCTAAAAGAGTCACGTACCACAATGTTCATTGCAGCTCTATTTACAATAACCAGGACATAGAAGCAACCTAAGTGTCCATTGGCAGATGAATGGATAAGGAAGATGTGGCACATATATACAATGGAATATTACTCGGCCATGAAACGAATGAAATTGAGTTATTTGTAATGAGGTGGATGGACCTAGAGTCTGTCATACATAGTGAAGTAAGTCAGAAAGAGAAAAACAAATACCATAAGCGAGCACATATATATGGAATGTAAAAAAAAGAAAGGTTCTGAAGAACCGAGGGTCAGGACAGGAATAAAGACTCAGATGTAGAGAATGGACTTGAAGACACGGGCAGGGGGAAGGCTAAGCTGGGTCGAAGTGAGAGAATGGCATGGACTTATACATACTACCAAATGTAGTATAGCTAGTGGGAAGCAGCCGCGTAGCACAGGGAGATCAGCTCGGTGCTTTGTGTCCACCTAGAGGGGTGGGACAGGGAGGGTGGGAGGGAGATGCAAGAGGGAGGAGATATGGGGACATATGTATATGTATAGCTGGTTCACTTTGTTATAAAGCAGAAACTTAACACACCATTGTAAAGCAATTATACTCCAATAAAGATGTTAAAAAAAAAGTATGCAGATAATTGAAATAAATTGTTAGAAAATACTGTTAGATAAAGAAAGCCATTTTCCACAACATGGATGGACCTAGAGATCATCATACTAATTGAAGTAAGTCAGACAGAAAGAGAAATATCATATATCACTTACGTGTGGAATCTTAAAAAATGATAAAAATAAACTTCTTTACAAAACAGAAACAGACTCACAGACTTCGAAGACAAATTTATGGTTACCAAAGGGGAAAGGTGGGGGGAAAGATAAATTAGGAGTTTGGGATTAACATATACACATTACTATATTAAAAATAGATAATCAACAACGACCTACTGTAGAGCACAGGGAACTCTACTCAATACTCTGTAATAACCTATATGGGCAAAGAATCTGAAAAAGAATGAATATATGTATATATATAACAATCACTTTGCTGTACATCTGAAACTAACACAACATCAACTATACTTTAACATAAAATAAAAATTAAAAATGAAAATACTGTAAAGAGAAAATAATATGAAACATGAACATTTCCATTCTATTGTTCATTTATTAAAATTCATTGATATTTTTGAAAAGTTGTAATGCTTCTAAAGCAGGCACAAAATCCATCTCAGCAAAGGTGATATTAACCTTATAACAAATTAGGTTTCATTTTTCAACTCAGGCTCAAAGTTTCCAAATAAATCTAAGGAGAGTTTAAGCTGTGATTTTATAACTATCAGAAGAAATGGATACAGTTACTTGAGTGTCTAAGGGAATTAGTTGTTGAGATGTTGGAGAGAAGCAGATTAATAATGTATACTAAGTGCTCTCTACTTAATTAGTGAACAAACTGATGTTTCATGTTACTCTTATCTCATGCGAAAATCTCTTTATCTAAACATAAGGTGGTAGCAATGCTTTTTATTGTTGAAGATATAGAAATTATCGCTTTTAGAAAAAAATTGTCTGCATAAAATTTTAAAAATGTGCCCAAAGTAAACAATGCAATGCAAATGTCTTCATAACCACATATACCCATTTACTCCCAAAGGAAACCTGGTTCTAGTTTTGCTTCACAAGTTGGATGGATACCCTTTAGCTCCTCCCCTGGCATAATACTGAGCCTGGGGTCCAAGGCTTATAATTTCAGCTATGTGATATTTGAGACTGGAATCAGGATTTTTCATATCAGTGTTTGGTGTTAGGGAAGTAGAAACCCCCCCCCCCTTGCATTTTAGGCGTGATGTTAAGACTTGCAGTTCACCAGAACAGATTCCCTTTGTAACTGGGCTATAGCCAATTGCCAGGGAAACTTGCATCTCCCAAGTTCTTAGGGGGAGGCCAGCCTGCAAGGTATAAATCTTGAATTGGTTAACTCTTATCTCTCAGAGTCTTTGGTTTGATATTATTTTTTATTGTAATGCTTCCCCTTCATTTTTCTGTCTAGTAAATTGTCAGTACCACTCTGGACCTGAAGTGAAATACCATGAACTTTACTTGATTCCTGTGGAACTCAGTAGTAAGAAATACCCACTCAAATATATAATTATAGTACATCATAGATTAGATTGGTCATATTACTTGCCACTTACACTACCTATATCTATTTATACTCCATCCACTACACTGATACATTTATGTACACTCCTGTCATAATCTCATCCATCCTCTTGGCTTTAAATTCCATCTATATTCTATTGCCTCCCAAATGTATACCTCTAGCCCAGAACTGTTCTTTGAAACCCAGACCTGTATATCTAATGGTGTACTTGATTTATCCAGTTGAAAATTAGAACTAACTTTCTGAATCTGAAACCTGACTTATCCAGCTGGCTTTTATCAACAGAGGAGAGGTTAATTGCCACCCCAAAAGACACTCTAGAGATCACTGAGTTTTTAAAAGTCTGCTGAGGACTTATAATTATTCATTTAGTCTTAACTCTTTTTGAATGAAATTATTTTTCTACTGCTATCATATTTGGGTTAATGGATACTGTTCATTTGTTAGTTCAATATGTCTTTAAATTACTAGACTAAGTTAAAAATGTGTCCCTTTCTATTAACATTAGACATACATAGTTTATGTTGACTTTAGTTGTGCCATTCAAGAATTCATGGAGTTCAGTAATACCTACCCTAGTTTTTGTTTTCCAAATGCAAAAGTTCAGATCTTTTCATTCTCTTCTCATAAGATGAAACTACTCTTTTCAATTCTCACTCCTATTTCTGGAAGTCTTTATTAATATTTTCATGAATTATTTCCATCTCAGACTATAGTAAAAATTCTTACCCAGAGGTAGACTTTTTAAAATAGAAGAAGCAAGTTTCCCTTTGATTCATCTTGTTGTTTTAATGATATCTAACAGTTTGTATTTTTACTGGACTCAGCTCATTCCAGGAGAAATATAACATAGAAAAATCTATAGCCAAGTTTGCTCAGTGGTGTCTCCTGACTCACTCTTTAAAAAAATCTGTTTAGAACAGTGTTACTGAGATACAATTCACACACCATACAATTAACCCACTTAAAGTGTGCAATTCTATAGTTTTTACTATATTCACAGAGTTATGTAACTACTACCATCATCAGATTTAGAGCATTTTCACAACCACCACAAAATAAAACCTACAACCTTTAGAAGTCATTTTCCATTTTCTCCCGAAGTCCTCCTCCCTAAGTTCTAGGCATCTATTAATCTATTTGTGTCTCTAACTGATATTTCCCTATTCTGGAAATTTCATCTAAATGGAATCATGCACTATATGGTTATCTGTGACTGGCTTCTTACATTAACAATATTTTCAAGGTTCATTCATGTTTTAGCATGTAGCAGTACTTCAGATTTGTTATTGCTAAATAATAATCCATTATATGAATATATCAAATTGTGTTTGCTCATTCTTGGGTTTTGGCTTGTTTCCACAATTTGGATATTATCAATAATGCTTCTATGAACATTCCTGTACAAATTTTTGCATGGACATATATATTTTTAATTTTTTTTTTGGAATGTTCCTAGGTATGAAATTGCTGAATTGTGCAGTAACTCTATGTCAAACTTTGGGGAAATTGTTGGGCTGTTTTCTAAAGTGACTGTAACATTTTACATTCCACAGCAGAGTATGAGGGTTGCAGTTGCTTCACATTCTTGCCAATACATTTTGTTATCTCTTTTTTTGATAACAGCCATCCCAGTGAGTATGAAGTGATATCTCAATTCAGTTTTGATTTGCATTTCCCTGATGGCCAATAATTTTGAACATACCTTCATGTGCTTTTTGGCTATTTGTATATATTCATGGAGAAATGTCTATTTAAATACTTTTCCCAATTTACAATTGGACAATTTGTCTTTTTTGTTGAATTTAAGATTTCTTTATTTAATTTACATGCAAATCCCTTACTAGATACATAATTTAAAGACATTTCTCCCATTTATGAATCGTCTTTTCACTTTCTTGATGGTACCCTTTGAAACACAGAAGTTTTTCATTTTAAAAAAGTCCCACTTGTATACTTTTTTCATTTGTCACTTTTGGTTTTGGTGTCATAAGAAAAGTCCTTTGATTAAGGTCATGAGGATGTACTTCTATACTTTTTTCTAAGATTTCTATAGTTTTAGCTCTTACATTTAGGTCTATGATACAGTTTGAGTTAATTTTTGTGTGTGGTGTGAGGAAGAGGTCCAACTTGATTCTTTTACAGAATATCCAGTTGTCCCGGCACCATTTATTGAAAAGACTATTCCCCCTTCCCATCATTGAATTGTCTTAGCACTCTTGTTCAAAATGAATTGACCATAAATGTGAAAGTATATAAATGAATTCTTAATTCTAGTGAATTGATCTATATGTTTATTTTTATGTGAGTACCACCAGTTTCTTGACTAATATAACTTTGCAGTCAGTTTCGAAAGGAGGAAATGTGAATCCTCCAACTTTGTTCCTCTCTTTCAGAATTATTTTAGCTTTATGGGCTCCTTTGCAATTTTATATGAATTTTATGATCAGCTTTTTCATTTATGTAAAAAATACCTTTGGAACTTTGAAAGGGATTGTATTGAATTAGAGATCAATTTGAAGTGTATTGCCCTCTTAGTCATATTAAGTCTTCTGATCCATGAACATGAGATGCCTTTATATTTATTTATGTCTTCTTTAATTTCTTTCAACAATATTTTGTAATTTGCAGAGTACAGATTTTGCATTTCTTTTGTGAAATTGATTCCTATATATTTTATTCTTTTTGATGTTGTTATAAATGGAATTGTTCTCTGAATTTTATTTTTGTGGGTACAGTTGATTAATGCATATTTCTCTTTAACCCTTCAAACTTGCTGAATTGGCCTATTAGTTTAAATATATTTTTAATGGATTTATCAGGATTTTCTGTATATAAGATCTTATCACCTAAAAATAAAGATAGCTGATTTCCCCTGTTCAGTGTAGATGATTTTTCTGTTTTTTTCTTTTTTTTTTTTTTGACTAATTGCAGTGGCTAGAAACTTTACTACAATCTTGAATAGAAGTAGTGAAAGCAGACATCCTTGCCTTGTCTCTGATTTTAGGCAGAAAGCATTTAGTTCTTCACCATTAAGTATGATCTTAGTTGTGGATTTTGCAGATGTCCTTTATCATATTGAAAAAGTCCATCTATTACCAGTTTTTTGAGTTTTTTTAATCACTAAGTGAGGTTGGATTTGTCAAATGTTTTCTCTGTATCTGTTGAGATAATTATGTATTTTTTGTCCTTTATTCTGTTTGTATAGAACATATCTATATCTATATATCTCTATATATGATCTTTTATTAGCTGCAAATGTTATAATTTTTTATATTTTCCTGATAATTAAACATTTTTTCATTATAATACAGCTTTATCTCTAGTAAGTTTTTTGTTTTAAAGTCTATTTTGTCTGTTAGTCTAGGCATTCCAGTTCACTTATGGTTTCTGTTTGCATAGTATATTATTTTTCTAACCTTTTATTTTCTATACTGTGTCTCCTGTGAGCAGTATGGTGGTATAGAAGTTTTCTACTATTATCCACCCAAAGAACATTGATTTTGACCATCACCCACAAATGAGAATACTTTTGTAGGAATCCAGGAGTCTTAGCAGAAAAGTTTCAGTACACTGTGAGAGCGAAAAATCCATAAATAGATGAATTGAAGAGGGTAAGAAAAACAGTTTCACTTAACTAGTGTCACCCCTCCCCTAAGGTGGCACAGCTCAATACCAAGAGAGACCTCCCCCACTTAGACTTTAGTTTCTCCCATTGGAATAATGAGAGCAGAGTGAGTGAGTGTCTGGCTTCCCTATCTGTGCAGGATGCTGCCCAAGAGGGCTACTTCTTTCTAACCACACTCAGAATACTGAGGTTATCATCAGGGCTGAGGGGTTGGGAAAGGCAGGGAGCACAGCAGCCAAGGACTGGAACTCATCAAAGGTCCATGTATCCCACAAATCACTTTACAGACTCCATAAGACCCATGAGCCTCTTGGGACACCTCATCTTCAGAACCCATAGGTTGGCCCATGGGCACCTCTGACATTCTGCACACCTCACCCGCAACCCAGTGGCTGAATCTGCCATGTACCAGCCCCTGTGGATGGTGTATGTAAACCTTTGCAGATAGTTTGAGAGCATGTGCAGAAAGCTGGCCCAATTTTGTGGGATTGGGAGAAAACACACAATCTTGAACATTTCAGGGTCCTGCCCTAAGGAAAATAAATGAGATGCTCTCAGCACTTGGTCTGGCTTTGTGGAATTGAGAGAAGGTATACAATCTTAAAAATTACCCCCTAAGAGGGAACAAGAGTTCCCTCTTGTAGGTGGGATCATTCATAGAAAACATCTGAGAGAGCCTCATAATCCCTAGTCAGACTGACTGATGAAGATGTTTCTCTCCCAAAGCCAGTCAGTAAAGACTGAAGGAAGTGACTGCTTCTCTATATGTGAAGACAGCACTGCAAGACATCAAGAAATATGAAAAATCAATGAAACATTATAACACCAAAGAAACACCATAATTTTCTAGGAATTGGCCCTAAAGAAATGGAGATCTACTAACTGCCTAACAATGAATTCAAAATAATTGTTTTAAAGACCCTCAATGAGTTACAAGAAATTACAGATAGACAACTCAGTGAAATTAGGAAGAGAACACATGTACAAAACAAGTTTAACAAACAGAAATAATAAAAAAAAAGAACCAAACAGAAATTCTGGAACTGAAGGATAGAGTGAATAAAATGAAAAATGTAATAGCATCAAGAACAGAGTTGATCAAGCAGAAGATAGAATATGTGAATGCAAAGAAAAGTCATTTGAAATGATCCAGTCAGAGGAGACAAAAGAAAAAAAGTAAAGAAATGAAGAAAGCCTATGGAATTTATAGGACACCATACAAATAATAATATACACATTATAGGAGTCCCAGAAGGAGAAGAGAGAGAAGAAGTGGCAGAAAGCTTATTTAAAGAAATAATGCCTGAAAACTTTCCAAATCTGGGAGAGATATGGGCATCCAGGTACACAAAACTCAAAGGATCCCAAATTCGTTCAACCCAAAGAAGATTTCACATGACACATTATAATCAAACTGTCAAAAGTCAAAGACAAAGTGAATTTTGAAAGCAGTGAGAGAAAAAGGGACTCACCACATAAAAGGAAACCACATAAAGGGAGTCTACTATGTGACCCAGCAATCCCACTTCTGGCTAAATATCAGAACAAAATAAAATTACTATCTCAAAGAGATACCTACACTCGCATGTGTATTGCAGCATTATTCACAGTATGCAAAATAAGGAAACAGCCTAAGTATTCATTGATGAATGAATGAGTAAAGAAAATGTGATACACACACACACACACACACACACATGATGTAATACTATTCAGCCTTAGAAGGAAATCCTGACATTTACTACAACATGAATACACCTAGAGGAATTAAGCCAAGCGAAATAAGCCACAGAAAGGCAATCACTGTATGATCTCACTTATAGGTGCAATCTTAAAAAGTCAAACTCATAGTAACATAGAATAGAATGGTGTTTACCAGAGCCTGAAGGTTAGGGGAAATGTGGAGATGTTGGTTAATGGGTACAAATTTTCAGTTATATGATGCAGAAGTTCTGAAGGTCTAATGTACGGTATGGTGACTAAATAATAATGTATTTTATATTGGAATTTGCTAAGAGAGTAGATTTCAAATTTTCTCATTAAAAACAAACAAAAAAAGGTAACTGAGATGTTGGATATGTAAATTAGCTGGATTGTGGTAATCATTCCACAATATATATCAAAACATCACATTGTACACTTTAAATATATACAATATTTATTCATTGATTGTACCTTAATAAAGTTGGAAAAAATGAACTGTGTGTCTTGTAAATGGCATGTAGTTGAATCTCATCTTTTTAATATTCAGTCTGACAATCTCTGCTTATGATTGGATTGTTTAATCCATTAACATTTAATTTTATTGTCAATAGATTTGGTTTTATCTCTGCCATATTACATTTTGTTTTCTATGTAACTCATTTCTTTTATGTTCCTCTATTCATCCTTTATTTCTTTCTCTTTCATTAGGTGAATAACATTTTAAATACTTAAAGGATTTTTACACTATGTTTTAGAGTAATTATTAGTACTGGTTGCTTTAGGGCTTACCATATACATCTTAATTGAAAATCTAGTTCAGAAATACTAATTCTGGTAATATATAGAAACATTATTCTTATATAACTCTATTTCCTTTTCCTTCTTTTTGTGTCATTATTATAACACGTTACATCCATATATATTGCAAACAAAGCATTGCATTGATATAACTATTTATATAATTTGTGCATTTATCTTCTGTGAGTCTTTTTAGTGAATTATTGAACTTGAGGGTGGTTTTGGGTAATCCCCTGTATTAGTTTTTCTGGGATGCCATAATAAAATACCAAAAAACTTGTTGCTTAAACAACAAAAGTATATTTTTTTAAAAGTTCTGAAAGTTGGTAGTCCAAGGTTAAGGTGGCAGCGTTTTGTTTTGTTTTGTTTTTCTTCTGAGGCCTCTTTCCTTGGTTTACACATAGCCTCTACATTTGTCAGGGTTCCTCAGAGAAACAGAAACAATAAGATATATATCCTTTATTTGCCCCTTTGCAGGAGGATTTTTTGAGGCTGGTCTTTGTGGTTTGTTCTCACCCTAGAAGGACTCTTAGTTATCTCTCTTTCTTTTCTTGGTTGCCTTTGGTAAACTATTTGACCTATAAATAAGCTTAATTTTTTAACGGATCTACTAGCTTCCTCTTAATTGCTTACTGCTAAAATTTACATAGTTTTTAGAAGTATCCTATACATGAACTTCCCAACACTCTGTTCCAAATAAATTTAGTTACTTTGGAGAGAATTTTGGATCTCTCTCGTCTTACGATTTGCCTCTATCATTAGGCAAAATCTCTTAGTTACTACCCCAGAGTTGGTGGCAGGGATACTGGCCCACATCTCTGGGAGTGATACTTTTGTTTTATGAGCAGAGCCTAGGCAGAGGCATTAGTTTATAGTCTTCTCAGCTGCTTCTCCCAGCATGGATGTTCCATCCTGCAAGTGACCTAGGCAAAGGCAATCAGGACCCAGTATTCTTAGTCTGCTGTGTCTGAGGCAGAAACTCTACCATACAGGAGAGTGCTGGGTTAGGGAAAGGAACCTTCAGTTCCTCAGCAGCCCTTCTCTGGAATACAGCCTGTGAAATACAGGCTGATGTGAAATGCTGGTGACCTGCTTCTCCCTGAGAGATACTGTAGCCCTTGACTGGAATTTGGGGGAACAGTGAGCTCTACCTTCTTGGTCATACCTACCAAATCATTGGTTATTCTTGCTCTAAGACCTTATACTTGCTACCTTTCAAGCCTTACTTTACTCTGAGAGATTTTTTCCTCCCATGCCATATACTTTTTCCATTTTTTCCCCCTGAACTGCTAATAGAAATGTCTAAAGTCCTGGTAATGTTTTATCCAGGCCAATTGAGCAGTGACGTTTAAATATCACCCACCTTCACTGTGTTGACTTTCTAAATCAACAGTAGCCATCCACCATTAAAATAATATTTATCTTTTCGAAAGTAGGAATACAAGTATCTTCTTAATTTCCCCAAAAGACCAAGATTTTATTTCCCATGAAATGTAAACATCTTACTATTTCCTTTCGGTTATACAAATTCGCTTTCCTCTTTTCTGCTCACTTTATCAGATCTTTCTCACAGTTTATCTGTGGCTATAAATAAGAATTTTAACCATTCATATTTCATACTAGGTCTTTAAACTCTGGTCAGATAATCTATGAGTCATTGTAATAACTTTTATAATTAACAGACATTTTAATGAAAATTATAGTATAAGTACTTCATTAAGAGTTATTTATCAATGATTTTTATAAAAAATAATAATTTATCAATTATGGATCTACTGTGGGCATACTCTTTTACAAGTGGTTTATCCACATCATATCATTATTGGTAACAAAAAACACTTTTAGGTGGATATTGTCATTATCATTGTATCACTGAGTAAAAAATCAGCCTTTATAAAATAACACTGTATTCCTACTTAATGCTTCTCATACACAATCTATAGACCGTATTTACTCCAATCCATTGATTACTTTTTGGTTCTATACAAGACAAGAAAAACAAATATGTTATTCATATAGTCCCCATTTGTCCTATTACCTCTTATTTTTGCTAATCTTTTACCTCAAGACTTTTGTATTTCATTTGCCATTTATAGTTGCCTTAGGCAGCTTGAGATATGTAAAGTAAACCATATGAGCTTATAAACCATTATGAGTTTGCTTCAGTTTTCTGGGTGGAGTTAATCTTCCTTTCAAAGAAGATATCTGTTCTGACTCTTAATTTACAACATGGAGTACTTTGACAGTGATTAGGAGATTTTCCCACTGAATAAATAACAAATATCATCACTGAACGTGCTTCAGGGCAAGTAGAAGGTATAAATTTATGACATTAATTTGAAGTAAGAAAACACAAACATACATTAACTCCCCAAGCTTGGCTATAGGTATTAGTTACTTAATGTTTTCAGGAAAATAATAATATAGAACAAATTATTATTTACTCTGAAGGCTACTAATGGTTGCAATTAGATTTTGCAATAGATGAGTGAAAGAAAGAGATGCTGTTATTTTGTGTGAATCAATTTGTGTTAGCATTGTGGATTTTTAAGCAGGCAAATAAGTTCCTATCATTCTCTTAAGAGAAAGAATTGTTTCCCAGCAGAGTAAAATTGTGTGGATATAGCACCCATATTGATTAAACAAGGATCCACTAATATCTAGAAAATAACATTTAGAAAACTCAAAGATCTCTCTAAAGGATTTCAGACACAATAGGGACCAAATTCAAGGTAAAAGAAATGACAATGTTAAATTTCTTGGAAAAAATATACTTTATATACTCAAAAATTTTGATTTCAATGAAATAATTTTAATATTAGAAGCAAATAACTTTTTAATAATACTGACTTGCTATATAAATTTGAAATTTATCCATAAGAAATTGCTCTGCATGATATGTTTTATCTTAAATATAACTGCTTTAGTGGGTATGAAATGGTACCTATGGACTAACTGTCCATAGTTTTAATTTTTCATCCATTAGTAATATGTTAACGGTGACAAAATACTATATTTTCAACCTGTGTGTTTACTTTGGTGGAAGTTTATGTAGTCTTAAAGCTTCCACTCAATCAATTAATGAGTTTGAATTTGGTAAGAATAAAAACAACTGTGACCATAGATTTTATCACCCTGTATGCTTTGGGTGAAAGTGTGGTACTATGGCTGCCATCAGTGGGAATCTCAAGGCAGAAGACAGGATATGCAATAAAAGGTAATGCATTGTGGTAGCTGATGAGAGAGAGCATATCAAACATCCTTGGGCAGCAAAGGCATTGTATTCATGAAGCGAATTTCTGTTGCATTTCCCTGCTTTACCTGTTCTATAAGATTTAGTTCAAGGTCCCCTTTTCCTGGAAAACTTTCATGAGTTCTCCTACCTAGAATACTTGTTCTTCCTCTTCTTTTACAGCACCTTGAGTTTATAATGATCTTAGCACTTAACATACTATATTATAACTCTCCATTTTCTTGTTTCATCTATTTGACTAGACTGTGAGCTTCCCAAGGGACAGGATTGTGTTGGATTCATTTTAAATATCCAAAGCCTAGAATGGTGTCTTGCCCGTATGAGACATTTAAAAATATTTTTGGGTGAATAAGTAAATGGATGAACTGAAATTCTAAAAGCTTCTGTGTTATCTAGGCTAGTAAGTGTAACTACATTTTTAGTAAAGAAAAATAAAAACAAGTCAATTAAAGGTTATTTTCAAAACCAATAAGATTGTTTCTTTAGAAGAGTCATTAAGTCAACTTGGAAGCCAGAATGTTTTTAGATAATAGAAATAGAACCTTGGAGAAAAGAGACATAAGAAAGGGCTTCTCCTTGTTATATTGATAGGCATTTTAGACCTGTGTTGTGACTTACTATATGTTTAAGGTATTTACTTCCTTAATGGAAAGAAACTTCATGTATCTAGTAAGTATTAAGTTTCTAGGAATACGTGGGGGTGGACTCCAACCAAGATTTGTCTTTCCAGTTCTGCTCTGACTGTGAAGTGAGACATGCCTTAGGGCAACGAAAATTTAGGGAAAAGAAATGGCTATTTGCCAGATTTTATGCCACATTTGTTGTCACTCAGCTGTTGTTACCATTCACTTATGACTTAAATTCCTTTCATTACATCTCCATTTCACCATATGGGCATATAGGGTAAAACCATTTTTAGTGCACACAATTTCCTGTTTAGCCTCCAAAGACTTAGTTGAGTGCTTTTTCAATATGTGAGGCCTATCCAGCTTTCCAAATTATGTGTTCCTGGGGCATTTTGCCTACATCTTCTGAATTGAAATAAAAGATCATGGAAAATAAAACAGTGGGAAGCTTTTTTTGCTCTTAGGATAAAGGAATAGAATGGACATTTGAAGAATTACAGCAAAGAAACTAAATTTTAAAACTTTATTTTCCATTTCATGGGGCTTATGAATACAAATGTTGGATAGACATTTCTTCAAAGACATACAAATGGCCAATGAACACGTGAAAAGATCGTCTGCATCATTAGTTATTAGAGAAATGCAAGTCAAATCTCCAATGAGGTACCATTTCATACCCACTAAGAATTGGGGTATGTATAAAAAAAAAACACCAAAGAGCAACAACAACAACAAAGAATAAAAAACAACAAATGCTGGTGAGAATGTGGAAGAATTAGAATCCTCATATATTGCTGGTGGGAAGGGTTCATTCTCTGTGTAAAAGAGTTTGGTGATTGCTCAAAATGTTGAACATAGAATTACCGTATTACCCTACAATTCCACTGCTAGGTATATACCAAAAAGAATTTTGAAAACAGTCATTCGAACAAGTACATGTACACATATGTTTGTAGCAGAACTATTTACAAGAGCTAAGAGATGGAAACAGCACAATGTCCATCAACAAATGAATGGATGAGTGAATTGTGGTGTATATATATATACATATATATATATATATATACAGACACACACACACATACACACACACACACACGCAATGGAATATTGTTCTGACATAAAAGTCAATGAAGTACTGATATAAGCTACAATATAGAAGAACCTCCAAAATGAAAGAACTTGATACCAAAGATCCCATATTTTACGACTCCATATATATGAAATACCCAGAAATAGGTACGTTCATAGAGACAGAATACAGATTTGTGGTTGCCCAGGAAAAGGGGAAGAGGGCTAATGGATAATGGATTTTACTTTGGAATGATGAAATGTTTTGGAACTAGATAAAGATGGTAGTTGTACAACATTATAAATGTACTAAATGCCACCGAATCGCTCTAAAATGGTTAATTTTGTGTTATGTGACTTTCACTTCCACGTTATTTAAAAAATATAAATGTTGACAAATATTTATATATGCAAATGAGTTTAAGGAGTGGGATGATGGCAGACAGAGTTTGGATGAGATCTTAAACTTATTTTTAAGACTAAGTTGGTTTCTTTTTGAACTAATTGCTGAGTCTTAGGAACTGTGATTGTAGGATTTGAAAATGAGATTAAACCACTCTAAATATAAAGAACAATGCCAAAGGCATTTAATTTCAATAATAATAAAAATAATAGTAATAAACATCTGGAGAATACATTGTCAAGGGTCCAATTCCATTAACAATTACCAAAACAATAAGTTTGTTCCTATTTCCTACACATCTCCTCAAAATTGCTTTGGAAAGGGCTTCTAGTTCTAAATTTTCTCTTAATAAACAACTGTTAAATTACTAGACTAAAGTCAAAATGATGTTTCTCTATAAAAGAAATCATTTTCTTGCTACTTTTTAAAAAATTTGTCTTTTATACAAGCCCAGAGACAACGTATTTTATCCTAATCTGTCAGCCTCCTCTCCATTATACGGCTATCACCATAATAACCCTCAAGGAATGATTTAACTTCATAATTATAAAGATTCAAAGAATGATTAGAACAATGTTTTCCTTCTGTCTCATTTCCTCTTGTTAATTCTCTAGCCTGCAATTCGCTTTTCCTTTAATGTTCACTGTCAGGCCCAATAATGCCCCCTGGTAGAAGCAGGATGAGGAGTTTATTCACTGCTGAATGATGAATGTCTCTGCATAGCAGGGGGATGCACAAGCATATTAAATTGATTGCTGGCTTGCTTTCCCCATTTCCTTTAAAAATTTGTGGTTTAAAGACCTGTAGTGACAAATACTAACTCTGACTTTTTGGAAAATATCAACAGCTATTTTTAGAGTTCTACAGAGCAATATTGACTGAATATATTTTATGTTATTTTAAATATCTCACATTTATATAATTGGCTGTAAGTGCACATTCTAGTTTTAGGCCATGTAAACTCCTGGACATTTTATCACAAGGATTGAATTGAAAACAATGGATTGTGTAGTTGTGTCTGCCTGTCTTTTCTTTACTACAAGTCCTACTTAATTGTAGACAAACATTTTATTTTTATAGCTTGGTTAATAAATTAAGGCAAAATAAGGGTACAATTAAGGAGGAAATATAAATACATTATTAAGATGGACTCAAAGCAGGCTAAAGAAAACTGAGATTTTAAAGGGATTATAACAGAATGCAAAATAGAAACTATTAAATAAATGCTTTTGCAAAAGTTAGCTATCTATTTGGGTCAAAAAATAATGTTAACCCCCTGGATAATACTATGCCAAAAGTTGAAGATGTTCAGATAACTTAAACGTGGAAAAAATGTGCACACACTAGACTGGAATATAAGAAAATTGTTTCTTTTTTTTTTTTTTAACATCTTTATTGGAGTATAATTGCTTTACAATGGTGTGTTAGTTTCTGCTTTATAACAAAGTGAATCAGTTATACATATACATATGTTCCCATATCTCTTCCCTCTTGCATCTCCCTCCCTCCCGCCCTCCCTATCCCACACCTCCAGGTGGTCACAAAACACAGAGCTGATCTCCCTGTGCTATGCGGTTGCTTCCCACTAGCTAGCTATTTTACGTTTGGTAGTGTATATATGTCCATGCCACTCTCTCTCTTTGTCACATCTTACCCTTCCCCCTCCCCATATCCTCAAGTCCATTCTCTAGTAGGTCTGTGTCTTTATTCCCGTCTTGCCACTAGGTTCTTCATGACCTTTTTTTTTTTTTTCCCTTAGATTCCATATATATGTGTTAGCATATGGTATTTGTTTTTCTCTTTCTGACTTACTTCACTCTGTATGACAGACTCTAACTCCATCCACCTCACTACAAATAACTCCATTTCGTTTCTTTTTATGGCTGAGTAATATTCCATTGTATATATGTGCCACATCTTCTTTATCCATTCATCCGATGATGGACATTTAGGTTGCTTCCATGTCCTGGCTATTGTAAATAGAGCTGCAATGAACATTTTGGTACATGACTCTTTTTGAACTATGGTTTTCTCAGGGTATATGCCCAGTAGTGGGATTGCTGGGTCGTATGGTAGTTCTATTTGTAGTTTTTTAAGGAGCCTCCATACTGTTCTCCATAGTGGCTGTATCAATTTACATTCTCACCAACAGTGCAAGAGTGTTCCCTTTTCTCCACACCCTCTCCAGCATTTATTGTTTCTAGATTTTTTGATGATGGCCATTCTGACCGGTGTGAGATGATATCTCATTGTAGTTTTGATTTGCATTTCTCTAATGATTAATGATGTTGAGCATTCTTTCATGTGTCTGTTGGCAATCTGTATCTCTTCTTTGGAGAAATGTCTATTTAGGTCTTCTGCCCATTTTTGGATTGGGTTGTTTGTTTCTTTGTTATTGAGCTGCATGAGCTGCTTGTAAATTTTGGAGATTAATCCTTTGTCAGTTGCTTCATTTGCAAATATTTTCTCCCATTCTGAGGGTTGTCTTTTGGTCTTGTTTATGGTTTCCTTTGCTGTGCAAAAGCTTTTAAGTTTCATTAGGTCCCATTTGTTTATTTTTGTTTTTATTTCCATTTCTCTAGGAGCTGGGTCAGAAAGGCTCTTGCTGTGATTTATGTCATAGAGTGTTCTGCCTGTGTTTTCCTCTAAGAGTTTGATAGTGTCTAGCCTTACATTTAGGTCTTTAATCCATTTTGAGTTTATTTTTGTGTATGATGTTAGGGAGTGTTCTAATGTCATACTTTTACATGTACCTGTCCAGTTTTCCCAGCACCACTTATTGAAGAAGCTGTCTTTTCTCCACTGTATGTGCTTGCCTCCTTTATCAAAGATAAGGTGACCATATGTGCGTGGGTTTATCTCTGGGCTTTCTATCCTGTTCCATTGATCTATGTTTCTGTTTTTGTGCCAGTACCAAACTGTCTTGATTACTGTAGCTTTGTAGAAAATTGTTTCATAATTAGTGACAAGGTAGGCTTTCTATTTCTACTTAAGTTTTAACTGTAAAGCAAAAGATTGGTGGGTTTTGCAATGCAAAATTTCAAATCAGCACAGTGAAATATAAAAGGTACAATTTAAAATACAGGTTGAGAATAAATACATGAAAAACACTTGCTAAATAAAATATCATCCATTATATATAAATAGCTTATAGAAACCTATATAAAGTGTTCGGACTCACTGAAAATCGTTAAAGGCAAAATGTTTCACATCAACAAATACGATTTCTTACATCTCATATTGGAAAAAAAGGATTGACGATATCTAGTATTGAACATGAGTGGTAATGTATATTTTCATACATTTCTGAAAGAAATATAAACAATAAATTCTTTTAAGATCTGTTTATGAATAACAAAATTTTAAATGTGCATTCCTTGGCTTAGCAACCCTTTTAGAAATATTCAAACTAAAGAAATGTTTGTACATGTGCTCAACTCCTTCTGTATAAGAATATCCAGGTAACATATTTTAAGAGGAATTTTCAAAAGCAACGTATATATCCATCTCTAGGAAATATTTGGACAAATATTAGTACATCTGCCCCCTATAAAAAAGAATGAAGTAGATTTGTGATAATGTGAGAATAATATATTCATGATTTTTTGTTCCATGAGGGAATTTTTTAATTTACAGAAAATATCGATAGTATGATCTCATTTTTATTTAAAAATATCCATATGGCTATGTGCATAAAAGTCTCTGCAACTGCATAGAAAAGAGCCCTGGATGGTTATTCAATATTATCTCTGATACACAGAAAATAATGTATTGAGGACTGGTGAAACAGGACATGTAAGCTTTACCTAATATACCCTTGTACTGTTTGACATTTTTATAAGTGAGTAATATTTTAATAAGTTTAAATAGCATAAAAAAGAGTAGAGAAAAACAACTGAGACATTTGAGTTTTACCTTTTGCATAATTTTTAAATTGAGATTTTTCATAAATTAGTTGTCTAAGAAAACTCTCCAAAACATTGGTTGCCCTAATACGTAGAGCAATTAAAATGAAGTCACTTTTCAAATTAACCTTTTGATGACATTATGGATTGAAATAAAATGGGTATATTCTAACAGGGCTCTAGGCATTTTCTCTGCATGTGTACTTCTGTGAAAGAGCTAAAAAATGTGAGGTGTTTAAATCAGAATGTCCTTGAGGGAATATGGACCCACGAATCCTCTGAAGTGTTGGAGAAATTACAAAAATCAAATTATTCATCTTGTGAAAAAGTAATCTTCAAGTGTTACAGATTTCCTTGGATCTGGAAAATAACTTTGTTGCCTTTCACCTTGCCTGAACTTGTAACTCACAGTGCACTCCTTTTTTCTGACTACACAAACTACTCACTAATGTTAAAGGAAAGCTTTGATATTTGTACATGATTTTCATATATGTGTTTATGCTAATAGGTACACTCTTATAAGGGATTTGTCTGTTTAGCTGCTCTTTGTACATTCTCTAGCATGTCATAACACACATTCAAAATACCTTTTATGAAAATAATTGAATTATATACTAAATTGTAGAATATACTTTCCTAATATTATATGAAGAGGGACTTTAAATCCTTTTTTTTTTAGTTTACAATTACTGTTTCTAAATGAGTGTTTTTTAAAAAGTATGTTTAATATATGCCTTTTATTTTCTCTATAATTGGTTAGTTGATCACTGTTTTTTAAAAATAATCTCAATTACTGTGAATTTCATAATAATAATATAACAATCACGGAAACTTATTGGCTATACTGTGTGTGACTTGCCAGAATATAAATATACTTGGACATTCTCTATTGCGGAATAGAAAATCTCTAAGGGATTCTCAATTAAAGGGGCCACTTGGATAATGTATTTTTGTTTGCTGGTTTCTCCACAGGTTTATCTCCATGAATTAGAAAACTAGGAAGAAAAGAGTGACGGATTACAGAAAACCATCCCTAGATGATGCTCCCTTTTAACCAGTACAAAAGAGAGGTAGGAATGATACTTTTTTTTTTTTATCATTTACTTGGGCATGTTGTCGTGGATCTATGTTTTATAGATGAAAAAGGTTGTTAAAACATGGAAATTATAGCTAGAGACATCCTCCTTATTCTTCTCACTTTGCACTCTTTTTGTTTTTCCTTTTCCTTAGAACTCTTTCCTCTTTCATTCAAGAAATGTAGGCATTTATTCTAAATTAGTTGCTGTTACTAAGAAAAATCCATGGGTCTAAAGTACGTTTATTTTTGCACATAAGAGTTATAGTCTGGTTTTTGCAGAATTATAGGTATTCAATATCCCATTAATCTCTGTGAAACCTTCTGTAATAATACAAATGAAACAACATTGCTGATAACATTCTGTATCAATCAACTATAGAAGTTGTTCTTTAGCATATTGCGTTTAGTTTATCTACAGTAGTTATAGTCTTGTCTTTGACAACTTGCTTTCTAGGTTGCAGGGTACTATTGTGAGTTTGTCCCTGTACTATTCTAGATATCTTCTTGAACTTCTAAAATATTAATGAGTGGAATTTGGCATAAGGTAATTTACCTGGGAACGCATGTTGCCATAATAATTTGGGATTAAATGATTTCCACTGTTGCCAATTTAGGCAACGCTTAAACTGTTCAGTTGTGGTCTGCTTTTCTGAATTAAGGAGTAAGTGAAAGTAGTTATAAAGTCATTTTGTAAATAAGACAGGAGATTGGTAAGGTGCATGTTCTGACTTAAATTCAGTGTCTTTCAGTAGACTTGTAGCCATAGTGCAGGCATACTAATATGAAAATTGTCAATTTGGTTTTCTTACCAAATATCTCTCACAAGTTTATTTTGATGATTATTGTATTTACTAAAACCTCAAAAAAACCTGTTTATGACCAAAAAAAAAAAAAACCCAAAAGACAGAAAACCTATATTGTGTCCTGTTTTGAGGTAAAATTTAACAGATATTCAAAGTAAGAAATAATACATATGTGACATTTTTGTGTGATTAAGAACAATCCCATTAGGACTTTCAAAACTTTAAGGGAAAAAAAATCATAGCTTTTCAAAATCTGTTTTTATATTACTTTACATAAGTCTGTTTAAGCATTTTTTTCATTTTATATATTATGGTCTCCAAAGTATGTACCAATATAGCTGCCTTTTTTTTTTTTTTTTTTAAGAAACATATGTTCAATCAAAAATAATTTCAGGTAGTGTAGATTCCTTGCTGGAGATTGTTTTAGAAGAAGATACGGTCAATATTGAGGAAAAATTTTAAGATATATCAGGACTTTGTATGTTAGATTGCTGTGTGATGATTGATTTATATTATAAAATTTAAGAGAAATTACCAATTGCAATTAGGTAAACTAAACTTTGGGAATATAAAAAATTTACAATTTCTAGTCCAAACTCATTAAATGTTTCTTGCACTTTGTTTTGCTACTAAGGGGATAATCATTTATTTCTCTCAATGACTGGGGCTTTGAAACAATTGAGTCTGTACTAATAAACTAGGTGTCTTATTAAAGTAACCAAGGAACAAGAAAACATGTTTAGATGGTGAATCTATCATGACTTCTCAATTAAATTATAATTCCATATATGCATGGTTAATATCATTCAATGCTGTTTTTATTACTGAGCCACAAATTACTGGTCATCATTTTCCAATCTCAAACAAATTTCCCCACTTTATATATATATATGGTAATATATATCATATTTATATATCATGCAGAATAGTTGCACTATTCTGTGAAAACAGAAATCCTCTGTGCTCCACCTATGCATCCCTTCTTAACCCCTAATCATTGGAAATCTCTGATCTTTTTAGTGTCTCCATAGTTTTGCCTTTTCTAGAATGCTGTATAGTTGAAATCATACACGATGTAGCCTTTCCAGATTGGCTTCTTTCACTTAGTAATATGCATTTAAATTTCCTCCATGTTTTTTCATGGCTTGATAGCTCATTTCTTTTTAGGGCTGAATAATATTCCATTATCTGGATGTACCACAGTTTATTTATCCATTCACCTACTGAAGGACATTGTGGTTGCTTCCAAGTTTTGGTAATTAAGAATAAATCTGCTGTAAACTTCTGTGTACAGATTTTTGTGTAGGCATAAGTTTTCAACTCCTTTGGATAAATACCAAGGAGCACAATTACTGGATTGTATGGCAAGAGAATGTTTTGTTTTGTTGAAACAGCCAAACTGCCTTCCAAAGCAGCTGTACCACTTTGTGTTCCCAGCAGCAATCAATGAGAGTTTCTGTTGTCCCCCAACCTCACCAGCATTTGGTGTTGTCAGTGTTTTGGATTTTGGCCCTTCTAAGTGTGTTGTGGTATCTCGTTGTTTAACTTTGCATTTTCCTGATGACATATGACAAGGAACATCTTTTCATATGATTATTTGCCATCAATATATTTTCTTTGTGAAGTGTCAGTTAAGGTCTTTGGCCCATTTTTTAATTGGATGGTTAATTGTTGAGTTTTAAGAGTTTTTAAAAATATTTTGCATAACAGACCTTGATCAGATTTGTCTTTTGCAAATATTTTCTCCCACTCTATAGCTTGTGTTTTTATTCTCCTGACAGTGTCTTCACAGAGCAGAAGTTTTTAATTTTAATGAAGTCCCAGCTAATCAATTCTTTCTTCCATTGATCATGTCTTTGGTGTCATACCTAAAAAGTCATCACCAAATCCAAGGTCATCTAGATTTTCTCCTATGTTATCTTCTAAGAGCATTAGAGTTTTGAGTCTTACATTTTGGTCAGAGTTCCATTTTGAGTTAATTTTTGTGAAGGGTGTAAAATCTGTTTATAGATTAATTTTTTTGCATGTGGATGTCCAGTTGTTCCATCACCATTTTCTTTATTGTATTGCCTTTGCTTCTTTGTCAAAGATCAGTTGAGTGTATTTATGTGGGTCTATTTCTGGGCTCTGTTCTGTTTTATTAATCTGTTTGTTTATTCTTTTGCCAATACCTCACTCTTAATTATTGTATCTTTATAATAAGTCTTGAAGTCAGGTAGTGTTAGTTCTATTTTTTTTCTTCTCCTTCAATATTGTGTTTATTATTCTGGGTCTTTTGACTCTCTATATAAACTTCAGAATCATTCTGTTGATATTCATAAAATAACTTGCTGGCATTTTGACTGGGATTTCATTGAATCTATAGATCAAGTTGGGAAGACTGACATCTTGACAACATTGAGTACTCCTAAACATGAACATGGAATATCTTTCCATTTATTTAACTTTTCTTTGACTTCTTTCCTCAAGAGTTTTATAATTTTCATCATACAGATCAAGCATATATTTTGTTAGATTTATACCTAAGTATTTTATTTTTTGGATGCTAGTGTAAACAGTATTGTGTTTTTAATTTCAAATTCCACTTGTTCATTGTTGGTATATGGGAAGTGATTGACTTTTGTATATTAACGTTATATCCTGCAACCTTGTTATAATTGTTTTTCAGTTCCAGGGATTCTTTTTCTTGTTCTTCTTCTTTCGGATTTTCTACGTAGATGATCATGTCATCTATGAATAAAGACAGTTTTATTTCTTTCTTCTCAAGCAGTATACCTTTTATTTTATTTTCTTATTTTATTACATCAGCTAGGATGTCCAGTATGAAGTTGAAAAGCAATGGTAAAAGGGAACACCCTTGCCTTGTTCCTGGTCTTAGTGGGAGAGCTTTTAGTTTTTCACTGTTAAGTATAATGTTAGTTGTAAGTTTTTTGTAGATATTCTTATCAAATTGAGAAAATTCTTCTCTATGCCTAATTTACTGAGAGTTTTTGTAGTGAATGGGTGTGGATTTTGTCAAATGGCTTTTCTGTATTCATTGAAATAATCTGTGGCTTTTCTTCTTTATCCTGTTGATGTGGTGGATTACATTAATTAATTTCCGCAGGCTTCTTTCAAAGTACTAATTTACATTTTCCTATGGTTTAAGGGGAGGACATGCCTTTCCGTTTTTAGGTGCAGGACACATAGGTAAGGCTCAGATAATAGTTCTTTAACTATTTAATCAATTGACAAAGCAAATACTCATGTACAATTTAAATCAATGATTGAAATATTTGCTACTGAAGTTTATATATGTGTATAAATGGCCCTATTTACTTTTCCACTTCTGCAAATCAGAGTGTATGGAATTTTCCCCATATCTGGAAATTATTAGTGTATTTTACTTGAAAGAATTTAAAATACAAACCATTATCTTATTGTTACCTTTCTGTAACCCCAAAATTTATATAAGTTTTTGTTGTTGCTGAAGAATGATAAGCTTCCACTTAATGATTCATATTATTGTTATCCATTGGAATAAGATTTAGAGGAATATCTCTAGAACTGTATATATGCTAGTTCATTGATACCACAGATGGAATGCTAACTTGGGTTATCCTCATATAATTCTTCCTACTTAAGAGTCAGTCTAGTCAAGTACCTGGTATGTTAACTTATCCACAAAACTGACTTGCAATTACAGCGCACTTAATGTTGACTGTATATATAGTTCTTTCTTTTTGACATACTCATTTGAAATAATTTTGTTTATCATATTTTCTTGCATCTAGTATTCATTAAATATTTTTTTGAGAATCTAGCAAATGTCAGGTGTTGTTCTAGGTACAAGGAGTATGATGGCAAACATACTTTCCCTGCCCTAAAAGTCCTTACCTTTTAGGGAGAATGGTGTAGGGGATTAAAAAAAGGAAAAAATTGATGTGTAATATACTGGGTGTTGAAAAGTGTAAGGGGATATTAAGCAGGATGAGTGGGTGGAGAATGAAAGTGGGATGCTATTTTAAGGTAGTCTGAAGTCTCTGTGATATAGTGATATTTAAGGAAAGATCTAAAGAAAGTGAAGAGGAGAACCTCCATGGATGTCTGAGATTAAATCATTACCTGCAGAGGGAGTTACAGTAGCAGTTCAGTGTGTTCAAAGAACCGCAAGGAATCTAATGTAGGTAGACCACTGAAAAGACTGTGCTTTCTTTACATGCTGTTGGAGAACTCTGAATAGAAGAGTTTTACTTTGTGACTCTGGCTCTATTTTGAGAACGAAGAAAAGCAGGGAAAAAATAGAAGCAAAACTGTGAAAGGTGAAGCATAATGCTGGCTTGAACCAGGGTGGCAGTGGTTAAAATGGCACAAAATTGTTACATTTTTAATATATCTGGAAAGTGCATTGTCAGGATTTGTTTATGGATTGTATGTGGAGTCTGAAGGGAAGAGTCAAGGTGATGTTTAAGTTTTTGTTTTGAGTCAACAGAAATTTGGTGTTTCCATTTATTTAATGAAGAAGACCAAGGGAGGAAGCTCTTTGGAGAGAAAAAAATAATTTGGTTTTGGACATGTTAAATATGAAGTTTTAACTTGTTAAACATGTTAAATATGAAATATAGTCAGAAGTGTAAGCTGAATATGTAAATTTGAAACTCATCAGCATATATGTAGTATTTAAACCCTTTTAAGAGTGGATAATAGAATGTGGGGAGTGGGTAACCCTAGATATGAAAATATGTCTAAGGACTAAATCCTTGAACAGTACAACCAAAGAAACTAAGAAAGTTAGCAACCAGTGATAAAGGAGGAGAACCAGAAGATGTTATTCTGGGTGTCAAGTGAATATAATGTTTCAAAGAGGGAGTTTTCTCCTGGGTCAAAAGATATATATGTATCAAACACTGCTTATAGGCTTGGGTAGGATCTTACTTTTGAAAGCATTTTTTTTTTTTTTTTTAAATTCTTTAATTTGGTGAGCTCACTGCAAGAGAGAAGCCAGGGACATATTCTGGGCTAGCAGGATTTTGTGTCTGGGTTCACTAAAATTAAATTTTGATACAGACAATCAAAGTAATACAGAGTTTCTCATCTCTCCTTCCCTCTGATCCTGCTGCCATAAGGAGAGCTTGCTTCCTGTAAATATATATTTTCTGTGTGATTTCATGTTTACTTCTAATTTTTCTGCTTCTTACAGAACCAGATGGGTTCAGAGAAGTTTTGCCAGTAGAGTACCCCTATGCAATTGTTTGCAAATCAGAATTTTTGCTTTTGCATGTGGGAAAATGAACTTTTCTGGCTCATTCCCAAATATGTAGCCACAGGGGTCTTCTCTGCTTCACCCAGAGCTCTGGATCCAGATCAATCTCCACTATGTCTGGCGTAACTCCTACTTATTTTGAGTTCAGCTTTATTTCATTTGAAAATGATATTGGAAGATACATTGTACTTTTTTTCTGATGGTCTATAGAGGAAAGCTTTATTGTTTGTGACAAAAGAAGTTAACATTAAGAAATTTGTACCATGTTTTTTATATTTTATTTTGATAAAAGGGAAGAAAAATAGCTCTAAACTAATGAAACTCAAAATTGTTATGTAATAAATGATTTGACTAAAATTGATCTTACTTGAGATAACAAAATTATTAAATTTTAAATTAAGGGCAATTTTATGGATAAACTGATTATTTCATATGACTGCTCGCCTCTGGCTCCCTCATAATTCAACACAATGAATCATTATATAAAGTAGCTTCTTTTGTTTATGGGAAGGATCTGTCTCCAGGGAACATTTGAGATCCCTTTTGGTAGTTCAAATTTTGTTGCAGTGGCAGGCACATCAGAATGATTGTGAAACATCTTGTCGTTGTAAGTCATTGCAAAATTTGTGGCTAATGGTCACAGAAAGGGACAGATTCACCTGAAGTATTACAAATCAGACTTTTTCAGTGTTCAAACTGAAACTTAAAATTATGCAACTGTAGCACTATATCAAACTTGAATAAGGGAATAAATTGTTTATTGAAGAATCAGGAAAACCCACTTAACTTTAACAGAACAGAGGACGTTGTGTCATTTTTTCCTCTTCATCTTCTCCTACTTCTGTTCTACATGATTTCTACTGGCTTATTTTGGCTTGGTTTCAGAATGAATAGAGGAGAACGTTGAAGAAAGTGTGATTTACTCCATCTTTTCCAGTGTTACATTGCCAAAACATGGCCAGAAAAGGCACTCCTTGGTCCATTTTGGAAAGCAAATTATAACCTCGTAGGTTTTAATAATAATATTTAAATGCTTATTTAAAGTTTACACAATTCTACAAGGAACTCAATCAGTCCTCATTTGAATCCCATGAATTATCACATTTTACAGATGAGAAAAATGAGGATTGTAGAGGATGCATAATTTTTCCATGATTAAAAGCTATCATTGTAATTACAACTATAAATTTATTAGTTGCAGGCTTTTATGTTTCTGGTTTCACAAAGGGAATTATATCAAATAAATACAACTACCTCATCCTCTACTACATAAATTCAGAAGTTTTGAGTGTTCTTTCTTTTTTATGTTCTGTTTATTTTTTGAGGTACAGACATATAATATTAGTTCAGATGTACAATATAATGAGTCAATATTTTTATATATTATGAAATGATCACCACAAGAAATCTAGTTAGCATCCATCATCACACATAATTCTTTATGTTCCTAAAAAGTACTAGGCACTATGTGCTGTGACATTCTCAAGTAGAGAAATATTCCAAATAGCTCTCAGTTTCAGGCCAGAGAGACATAGATTGAAGATTTCAGAGCAAGGTGGAACAACCAGTGCTAAAATAGAGGGGTCATAATTACGTATGGGAAAGGTACTTAGGCAGGCCCATGGGCTCAGGTGAGGCCTCCTGGGGACAATGATATGTGAGCTGAGTTTTGAAGGCTGTGAAGACAGTGATAAGAAGAGTGTAGGTTAGAGCAGGGAGGTGGCCGGTGCCATCCAGTGGTGCTCTAATGTTGCTGTCACTCCTAATCTCCTTATGATGAGTGCAAGGATAAGGCAGTCATATGAATACAGATAGACTTGCTGAGTTTGGTTTTTGCTTTAAATTGAACAGAAGGGAAGGACAATCAAATGGCACATAGTTAAGTTTTTTGATTTTTGTTTTTTGTTTTTGCCAGATCTAACCTTTTCACTCTGTCTCAATTCAAAACTTAGTCTAACAGTTCTAATTATTGTTGAAGAGGTGACCACTCTTCCCTTAAAGAAATAGCTTTACTGTTGATAACTTTTGTCAAATTCAAATAGTCTCACTCTGTGGAGTATAATGTAGAGTTTATAAGTTTACAAGACTTTGAAGTCAGAATGCCCGGATTGAAATCCGGGCTTTATCTGTTGTCTTTTGGCAACAAATTCAGCCTCTTTTTGCCTCTGTTCCCTCATCTGTAAAATGGGGACAATACTAATGCCTATGTTATAGTATTCTGTTTTATGGAATGAGTTAAACATTGGAAGAGTACAATGCCTGGTACTTTGCCAGCACTCAATAAACAGTAAGTTCTTTATTATGTAATTGCAAAACTAACTGGAACTGCAGCAACAAGCAAATAGAACCTTGTATAAACTGGGGAATGGCAAGTGTGAGACAGATAGATGCATTTGCCTGGATTCAGGTATGGCTCCTTTGAGAATGACTATAAATCCAAATGAAAATGTCTATGAGAATGTGAGCAACTCACACTTTATCTGTGTTGTCAGTAGTTAAGTGTTTTAACAATGTATGTGGCGGGGTGGGAGAGTGGTCCAGGTTATAGCAATACCCTTAGCCAGGACAGTGTATAATAGCTGAGGGGAGTAGTGGTGATAAGATGAAAGTAATGAGAATATAGAGAAGATTTTCCTAGGATAGCAAGTAGCTAAAATCTCAGTAGAGAAACTGAGTCAATCAAATACCAGAGTATCACGCTGTACTGTAGACTGTGAGTCTCTACAAGAGATAGAATGAAAGCTTTTTTGCATAATAAGCAGTAGGATCCTCATTGTACCAAGAGGTCCGTGAAAACCCAGGACCTAACAGAGTAAATGAAAAATGAATACCTGGGTTTGGTTCATTCACTCCAGGCACATATGTTGCCTTGGGCAAGATACCTCCTAAGTCTTTCAGTTATTTCAACTATAACACAAGTATAATAATATGTTCTTTACAAGGTTTCTGTAAGGATGGGCAAAAATCATGTAATAAAAATGTTGTGAACTTTGAAGTGTAGTACAGATGTTGTTATGGTTATTGTATTATTTTTATTTCCTTCTATTTCCTGAGAGTTTCTTATTCTGTATGTCTTTTCAGAGGTGAATCTTATTAATATTTTCTACATTTAAAATTTTTTCTTAATATAACTAGGAACCCTCTTGTTTTTATCATCACTCTGCATACATTCTAGTGACTCCAGTATATCTTTGACTCTTCAAAGACCCTGTTTTACCTGAGGACTGACAACTCTAATCTGGATCATTCAGCCATTTGAAAAATCTGATTTTTGTAAAATCCAAAATGAGTTAGAAGCAGTATTAGGGCAGTGCTCTTGCATGGGAAACAAAGTGAAAACTGGTGGTTGGTTAGTTATTTTTAGATCAAATTGCAAAGTCAGGATTACTGTGGTAAGAGTTTGTTTAGCCCAATTGAGTTTACTTATTTTATATTTACTAAACCAGTTGAATTTCACTTAGATTGACTCATAATACATCCACTTCATCTCTTTGAAGCTTGGTGAAAATTAATCTACTTTGGATCCTGCTTCCATCAAAGAAAACATCTAACAATTTATCTTTGAGTCATAAGTAGGAAAATCATGGGGGACTGATCATTTTATGACCTCCAAATTGAAAGAGCTTATTTAAGCTAGAAGCAGTGATAGCACATTTTCATTTATCTTTTTTCCTTTGCTAAAAATCTTACAGCGAATATTCTCTGGTGGCTGCCTTTACTAATGTGCAAAAATAGTTAACTCTTGATTAAATCCTACTGGCTGAAGGATAAAAAGAACCCATGGCCTTTGCTTGAACCATGCTTGCCTATTTATTCAGCACTACTCATGCTTTCTTTTTTCAGCAACCCACGGGATATTATTGGTAAGCTAAACATCATGTTCACAAGATGAAGCCTCTACTTTATTTTCAAATTCTTGTCTGAATAATTGAATATTATCATCTGAGCCATGCATATAAAGTCATGCCCAATGAATCTGAAGAAGAAAATATGCATGGCTGACATGTAGTATCCTCAAAATACAAAGAATTCTACCGAGGTAGCAGGCTTTGACTTTTTCCAATGATACACACATTTTATTTTGATATGTAGTCACATGTTGCCTTCCAGAAAGGCAGCTTTAGTTCACATTCTCATCAAGAGTATGTTTTTGTGCTGGCTTCCACAGATTCTCTTCAGCAGTGGGCGTTCTAAGACTTTTAAATCTTTTCAAATCTGAGTCATGAATATTTAAATGTTATTGTTCTTTTTCTTTATTTTTAAAACAGGTATTATGAATGAGACTGCATGTTTCCCATTTTGTTTATTTGATAGTCACATTTCTTTCTTTATTGAGGTACAGTTGACATGTAGCATTATATTAGTTTCAGGTGTACAACATAACAATTTTATATTTGTATAGATTGTAAAATGATTACAATAAGTCTAGTTAACATACTTCACCATACATAGTTACAATTTTTTTCTTATGTGATAATCACATTTCTTACACAGATGGTCCTTGACTTATGATGGTTCAGCTTAACAAATGTTTGACTTTACGAAAATACAAAAGCAATGTGCATTCAGTTCAAACTGTACTTTGAATTTTGAATTTTAATCTTTTACCGGGCTAGTGATATGTGGCACAATACTCTCTCATGATACTAAGCAGCAGCAGTGATTCACAGCTCCCAGTCAGCCACATGATCATGAGGATAAACAACTGATACGCTTACAACCATCCTGTACCCATACAACCATTCTGTTTTTCACTTTCAGTACAGCATTTAATAAATTACATGGGATATTCAACACATTATTATAAAACAGGCTTTGTGTTAGATGATTTTGCCCAACTGTAGGCTAATGTAAGTGTTCTAAGCATGTTTAAGATAAGCTAGGCTAAGCTATGATGTTCGGTAGGTTAGGTGCAGTAAATGCATTTTCGACTTATGGTATTTTCAACTTACAATAAATTTATCAGGACTTAACCCCATGGTAAATTAAGGAAGATCTGTACTGTGATTTACTTACTTATATCTCTTATCCACTTTTCTTTTGAGCCATTGGTCTTTTACCTATCCTTTTAACAGAAGGTTTCTTAGTATTAATAGGTAATTGTGTTTGAGGGTTTATTATATGTTGAGTAGGCTTTGACTTTTAGAGCAAAGGATCTCCTGCTAAATATGGCATTGTTTGGTTCTTTCAAAACTGTGAGCTCTTTGTAAAAATTGAGCATGAAAAATCATTTTTCAAAATTCTAGCTTGAGTTTTTTTCCCTCCTATTATATTTCTGATTCACGCAGATTATTTTTTGTCTATGTAATTTTTTAAAAAAATAAATCATTCATGGAGACAAATTTATATCGTGCTTCCAAATGTTACTCATTCTACTACTATGATTAAAAAACCAGTCATTATAATTTCAGAGACTCATCAACAGAATATCTAACAATAAGGACTTCTTTTTAATTTGGTTGTAGTGGTTGTACCTAACTAGTTTTTTCAAATTCATGATAGTGGCCTTTGTTTTACTTGTTATTACTTCTATTCAAAAAATAGAACTGATTGAAATTGACAGATTAAAATAAAGATTAGTGTTTCTAACCAACTCTTTCAATTATGATGCCCAGAAGTCTACCTATGTTTTGTGTGGACTGCATTCCTATTTCATACAGACAAGGTTATGATTATTTGAGACACATTTATAGTGTTAAGCTTATGTGATCAGCATTACACAAGGCATAATTTTTTTCACATTTACTTTAAGCAACTATGTTTTAAGAATCTATTAAAATCTGACACATTTCAGCCTGTTTATTGGCTTAATTTAATCAATTCTAATTAGACAGTGTATACCAGTTAGAGAGATATTAATTGATTGTGAGACATCTGTGTCACAGAAGTAGGGCTGAAAGTGTAGCACTGATTACTTTCCCTTGAATTTTTCCCTAGATAGCCATAACACCAAGTTTTCTAATGGAAAAGAATCTTAGTAACCACATAGTCCAGTCATTCTCCATTCTGCCTGCATATTAGAAACCCTGGAGAGTAATTACCCTGACAGAATTTTAATTATAAAAATCAGAAACTTGAACAATGCAAATGACCATCAATTAGGTAATAGATAAACCTACTATGATACATTTATAAAGTGGAATATTACCCACCAATGAAAGTCAACATATTGAGTAATGGAAACCAGACACAATGAAAAACATTTCATCTGATTTCATTTATACAAATGTCTAGGATAGGCCAAGCTATTGTGGGAGAAATCAGATCATTGGCTTCTTGGGGAAACTGGCAAAAGGGAATTTATAGAGAAGATGGCAATGGCAATGTTTTTTCCAAAATTTTATTATGAAAACTTTCAAATACACAACAATGTTGAAAGAATTTACAGTGAACATTCATTCATATATCCATGACTGAGATTCTACCATTAATATTCCACTATTCTCCATTTGTTAAAAGTCTGTCCACTTATTTCTCCCTTTATCCATTCACTGATCAATCTTTTTGGTGCCTTTCAAAGCAAATTGCAGACATCAATATACTTCCCATTAAATACTTTAGCATGCATATCATTAACTAGAATTCAATCAGTCAAATTGTTTTAAATTTTTATTTTGAAATTTTTCTTGCCAGTATGTATAAATAGGATTGAATTTTGTATAGTATTCTTGTATTCTGCAGCCTTTCTTAATTCACATAATGGGCTTAGGCACTTTCCATATTCCATAGGTTTTAATGTAAAATATTATGTCATGTGCCAATAGAGACAATTTTACTTCTTTCTTTCACATTTTAATAACTTTTATTTCTTTTCTGTTTTTTATTGCAATGGCTAATACCTCCAGCATGATGTCGGATACAAGTGACAAGAGGAGACATTCTTGTCTTTTTCCCAATCTTTGTGGGAAGCGTTCAATATTTAACCTTTTTATATGATGCTAACCGTTGGTTTTCTGAAATGCTCTTTATAAGTTTGCTGATAGTTTTCATTACAAATGAGTATTGATTTATTCCAAACATAATTAATGCATCTATTGAAATAATCATATAGGTTTTTTTCTCCTTTATTCCTTTGCGATGTTGAATAATATTGATAGATTTTTTTAATGTTATACTAATCTTGCATTCTTGGCATATACACTACTTTATCATGATAATATACCTTTTTTATATTTCTGACTTTGGTTTGCTTATAACTTGGTAAGTATTTCTTGTTTATGTTCTAAGGGACATGCCTATGATACACTTTTTTGAATTTTTGCCAAGTTTTGTAGTAGGACCATGATAGCTTTATACCATGAGTTGGAAAGTTTACACTCCTCCTATTTTCTAAAATATTGTGTGTAAGATGGCTATTTTTTCTTCCTCAAATATTTTATTCAATAGAATTCACAAGTGAAACCATCTATGCCTTTTGTTTTCTTTGTGGGAAGGATATATATATCTCTCTCTCTCTCTCTCTCCAAGATAGTGCAGGTTTTATTCCAGGACACTACAATAAAGTAAATAACACAATAAAGTGAGCCACGTGAAATTTTTTGGCTTCCCAGTGCACATGAAAGTTATGTTTACACTATATTGTAGTCTATTAAGTGTGCAATAGCATTATGTCTAAAAAAAATTTTTAAATTTAAAAACAACATTAATTAAAAACAATGTTATTGGAAAAATGGTGCTGACAGACTTGCTCAACACAGGGTTGCCATAAACCTTCAACATGTAAGAAATATGGTATGCCTGTGTATATAAAGGAATATTCTGATGTACTGTTTCATATTATGTCACTTTTATTGTGGTAAGTTGTATATTTCAGTGGATTTGTTCATTTTATCTATGCTGTTTATTTTATTGGCATAAAATTATTCATGCTATGTTATGATCTGCTTTATGTCTGTAGTGTCTATATTGATAAGCCCTCTTTTATTTCTGATACTGATCATTTTTGCTCTTCTCCTTTTTTCTTGATCAGTCTAGCTAAGTATTTATATATTATTTTGAACTTTTTCAGTAACCAAACTTTTGGCTTTGTTAATTTTCTTGATAGTTTTTCTGTTTTCTACTTGATTGATTTCTGCTCATTTCTTTATTATTTCTTTCCTTTTACTAACTTGGGTTTAATTTTGTCTTATTTCTTTTAGCTTCTTAAGGTTAAACCTTAGATATTTGAGTTTATGTAAGCATTTAAAGCTGTAACTTTCCCTTGAAACACTTCTTCAGCTGAATATTACAAGTTTTTATATATTATATTTCCATATTTTTCAGTTTGAAATATTTTAAAATTTCCCTTGTGATTTTTTAACACATGCACTATTTGGAATTATACTGTTGAATTTCCCAATACCCTGTGTTTTCCTCTGCATTTTATTATTATTAATTTCAAATATAATTCCATTACTGAATTAGTTTCCAATGACTGCTGTAACAAATTATGATTAACTTGATGTGTTAAAACAGCACAAATTTATTTTCTTACATTTCTGGAGGCCAGATGTCTAAAAATGTCCTATGGGCTAAAGTCAAGGGGTTGGTGAGGCTAGTTCCTTGTGGAGACTCCAAGGGGAGAATCTGTTTCCTTGTCTTTTTTTAGTTTCTAGAAGCCACCTGCATTTCTGGGCTCATGACTTCTTCCTTGCATCACATCACCTTTTCTCCCCCTGCTTCCACTGTCACATTGCCTTTTTCCACTTCTATAGTCAAATCTTCCACTGCTTCCCTCCTATAAGGATGTATGTGGTCCAGCATAATCTCTTCATCTCAATATTCTTAATTTACTTACATGTGAAAAGTCACTTTTTTGATATAACATTTACAGGTTCCTTGGATTAGGACCTGGATATCTTTGGGGGCCATTGTTTAGCCTACCACTGTTATGAACATATATGATTTCAATTATTTTATGTATATTAAGACTTGTTTTATAGCACAGTATATGGTCTATCTTGATGAATGCAGCATTTGCTCTTGAAAGAAATATGTATTCTACAGTTACATGGCTTAGTGTTCTAAAAATATCTGTTAGGTCAAAGTTGTTGGTTAACTTGTTCAGATCATCTGGAACTTCATTAACTTTCTTCTGATTTTTCTATTATTTGCTGTTCTTGAGTGTTAAAACCACCAACTGGGATTGTAAAATTGTTTAATTTTCCTGTTGAGTCAGTAAAGTTATGCTCTGTAAATTCCAAAACTCTTATGATTTATTAGCACATTTATCATTTTACATCTGCTTGATGCACTGACCCTTTTATCATTATGGAATGTCTCTTTTTTTCTGGGAATGTTTTTATCTGAAAGTTTGTTTTGATATTGATCTAGCTACTCTGGTATTCTTATGCTTATTGTTTCCATGCTATATCTTTTCCATTCATTTTTTAAATCTCCCTGTGTCTTTTTTATTTAAATTGCATATTTTTTTGGTAGAAAACAATCTCTGAATTTTACTAGAGTGTTCAGTCCTTCAACATTTAATGTCTTAATTTATGTAGTTGGATATAGCTCCACCATAGTATTATTTTTTGTCCGTATTGCCAGTTTGTTTCTCTCTTACTCTTTCCTGAAATTTCTATATTTTATACTCAAAAGTTTATATTAATTTTAAAAATCAAAATTATATTTTATTTCAATTTGTCTTTGGCTCCTTTGCTATACCTTCTTTACATTGGTTGCTTTGATAATTACAATATATATTCTTATATTTTTAAAGTTTACTTATAATTAATTTTTCTACTTTCCATCAAATATAGAAAACTTGCAACTGTTCAGGTCATTTGTGCTATAGTTTTCATATGTATTGCATCTAAATACATTATAATCCCTACACAACAATGACTCATATATATATCATACTCTTCATATCTACTTGAAGATGTATATTTTTACCTGTATTCCTTTAATCTTTCTTATACAGCAGGTCTTTTGGTGACAAATAGTTTTGATGTTCTTTTATATAAAAATGTCTTTATTTTGCCTTCACTGTTAGGCACAGAGTTCTGGATTTGTACTTTGTTCATTTATTTATTTTTCTCTTAACACATTAAAGATGTTGTGAAACTGTCTTTGATTTCCATAATGTCTTATGAGACGTCAGTAATTTTCTCGTTTCCCTGTATGTACTGTCATTTTTTTTTTCTGATTGCTTTTGAAAATTTCTCATTAACTTTATGTTTAGGCAGTTTGACTGTGACGTACCCAGGCATTTAAAAAATCCTACTCTGATTCATGATCTTCTTAAATAAGTAAATATATATATTTTAACCAAATTTGTGACATTTCTTAGGACGTACATCTTCACTTTTTTTTTTTTTGCCCCACTTGCTCTTTTTTTTTTTTCTTCTGGAATTCAAACTACATCCATATAGTAGACTTTTTGTTATTGTACCAAAATTGTCTCTGAAGCTCTTTTTTTTTTTTTTTTTTTAATCTTTTTCTCTTTTATCATCATGTTGGATAATGTCTATCTTCAAGTTCTCTGATGTTTTCCTCTTCTTTCCCCATTCTGCTGTTCCACTAAACCAGCAGGTTTTAAATTTCAGGTAATATAATTATTAGTTCTATTATTACTTTGTATTTTTGTTGTTGTTGTTGCTTAGTTTTTACTTCTTTGCTAATAGTTTCTATCTTTTCAGTTATTACAGGTATACTTTCCTTCAGTTTATGGTCATAGGGGTTGCTTTGAAACCTGTGTCTGCAAATTCCAACATCTATATCATCTTAGATTTGATCTCATTAGATTATCTTTACCTGTGAGTTAGATGTGTTTTCATGATTGTTTTGTGTGATGAATAATTTTGGGTTGATCTTGAATGTTGTGAAAGTTATGTTTTGGAAACTCTGGATCATTCTACTTTTCCAAAGTATATTGATGTTTTTGTTTTAGTGAGCAATTTACTTCGTTGAATTCAAATATTAAATTTTAGGTCTTGGGCTACAGCTCAGATCTCCATTAAATGATTGTTTATTTAATGGTCACCAGAGAATTGTGCCAACTTTATACATCAAATCAGTGGCCCCTTCTCTCTGAACCCCTGCTTTCCAGCATTTCTTTCTACTTTCTAGTGGTTCTTGTTACCTGAATTCTGTTCTTCAATCATTAGGCAAAAAATGATTCTGGGTTTTCTGAGTTTCGTATCTCCACGTGGGACTGACTTTGTCCTGCTTTTAGTCTAAATACTGTGAAAATGGGAAACATGTTGTGCTAGTACTTTCTTCCAAGCTTTTACTACACTCTAGAGTCTTCTTAATTTAAATCATTTTCCAGTGTTTTTAAATCATTGTTTTTCTATTTTGTCCAGAGTCTATAACTATCATCTGTAGGAGCATAGGTCCTGATGGAGTTTCCTTGTAAATTTCAGAATCTGAAAGATTTTACATTTTGATTGATGTGATTATATTACTGATATGGTATGCATCTGTTAAATTCATAAAAATGTATAAGCATATTATTTAATTGTATGTAAATTTTTCTTCAGTAGGATGAAGAAAAGTTTTAAAAGTTGACATGGCACATATAACTTCAAATTATTACATGCCAAAACAACAAAAACTAATCCAGGTTATAACTTGAACCAATGGTTCTCAATGAGGGAAAGGGGAGAATTATGACTTCTAAGGAATGTCTGGAGATATTTTTGGTTGTCACAAGTGAGGGGGTAATTAGGTGGATCCTATTGGCATCTTATGAGTAGAGGCCAAGGATGGTACTCAACATATTACAATGCAAAGAACAGTCCCATACAACTAAGAATTATCCAGTTCCAGAGTTGAGAAACCCTGTCTGAGTCTAATTAAATCAGACATTCTGGATATGAACCTGGGTACTGGTATTTTTTTTTTTAATTTCCCCAGATTATCCTAATGTACAGAAATGATTGAGAAATAGTTACAAAGTTCCATCATATAATGTTACTAATTATAGAAATTAGAAATTAAGTAAATCATCCCAATTTTATAATTAGTATGTGATAAATCTTAAAATAGAACTCAAGGTAAAGTTAAAATTTCTTTGCTACTTCTTATCATGGCATTTGGTCTGATTTCAATTCACCTTGACAATTCTATTCATATCAATTTTTTCATATAAAGTATTTTCTAACCACACTAAACTTACCATTCTTGACCACATCAAGCCACTCGCATGTTATGCCTTTATGTGTGTTCTCTTATCCATTTATAAATTAAAAATAACCAAATCCTTTTTTGAAGTCTCACTTGACTGCCTCAAAAGCACTGATTGACTCTTTCTTCTGAGTATCTACAGTGCTATTTATAGAATACTTTTTCAAACATATAAAAGTATAACAGTATTTTTCCTTCATAAATTGTGAACAACTATAGAGAGATATACTTGAAAACATTTAGAAGCAGGAATTTTGGCCAAGATAGTACTTGATTGCCCACTTGTATACAACTGATTTTTTAAATCTATAAACTTGATTTCATAGAGTTTGCTTTGAATCTTATAAAGCTTGTCTGCTATTGGAGTGAGAAATGCTTGGATATTGCAGGCTGTGTATTGTAGCTTTGGAATAAATATTTACCTTTTATGGTAGTTATCCTATCCAAGGTTTACTTTTTTTTTTTTTTTTTTTTTTTTTTACTTATTTATTTTTGGCTGTGTTGGGTCTTCGTTTCTGTGCAACGGCTTTCTCTAGTTGCGGCAAGCGGGGGCCACTCTTCATCGCGGTGCGCGGGTCTCTCACTATCGCGGCCTCTCTTGTTGCGGAGTACAGGCTCCAGATGCGCAGGCTCAGTAGTTGTGGCTCACGGGCCTAGTTGCTCCGCGGCATGTGGGATCTTCCCAGACCAGGGCTCGAACCCGTGTCCCCTGCATTGGCAGGCAGATTCTCAACCGCTGCACCACCAGGGAAGCCCCAAGGTTTAAATATTTTAAAATTGCCTCTCCATTTCCTAGATCCGATTTCCTCATTGCTAACCCTGTTAATGAGATCATCAGTGCCCACCAGCATCCCCTACACTTAGAGGACATTGCAACTGTCTGAGTGCTAATAGCTCAAGCTCTACCATTGATTCCTGAAGGCTCTTAGCTGATATTGGTGGTCCAATTTAAATTATTGTTCGTGCCATCCCATAGATTTATTTTTATCGTTTAGGAAACATTCCTCAAGCTTCCAGTATAAATATAGTGCTTAGTTTAATTTTAAGTTTACTTACTCCATCTATTTTTTTTAACTTACTCTAAATAAATTTTCTTAAAGGTGATTTAAAAAATAAATTTCAGTATTACTTCAGAGGCTTAAGGAACTAACTCTGGAATCAGACTCTAAATTAAAATTTTACTTCTACCAACTACTAGCTGAATGAACTTAAGTGAGTTAAACTTTCTGTGAATGCTATTGTGAGAAATCTTAATTTTGTTTGGTACTTAGAATAGGTCTTGCTTCAAATTATGAGCTCACTAAATGTTGGCTATTATTTTTCTCACAGACTTTAAAAAAAGTAGTTAAATCTCCATTCTTCTTATAAATATTTTTAAGAAGTATTCCAGAAGTTCTCTTAACTGATCTCTTCTTAACTGGCTAAATTAAGCAACAATTTCCTTCTCCCTCTAAAACATACTAAATATTTTAAATGTTATACAGAGTTCCTCCAAAAGGCTAATTCTAATGTGCTGTCTGCTTTTGAAACCATAAGTCGAATTGTGATACCAAGAATCAGCCAGGTGCTCCAAAATATGTTTATATTGATTGTATTTGCTGTTGATATTTGCTAATTAAAGGACAAAATATGAGTTTGAAAGAAAAAGAGCTAACTTTTTTTTGTTAAAAATATGATTTGAATGCTTTGGTAAAATATAATAAATAGAAGTCAATGGAAAAATATGCTATTAATGATGTGTGGGTAGCAAAAACTATAAAAGACTGGATGTAGATTATAAAAATTCAGAGGAAATATGCACTCAGTAATAACTTTACATTCCTCTTTAAAGGAAGAGAACATAGAAATTGAATGTGAAGTGTTATTTTCTGGCTTATGCAATAAAGATAATCTGCAAATCCAAAGTGTGGACCCACACTAAAAGAAAAGGCCTGATCTCACATCAAAAATTGGTAAAAAAAAGTATGATACAAGTAGAAATAAAACACTAGTTAAATTTGGAATTACCAAATACAGTTGTTAAAGTATGAAAGAAACAATTCAAAATCATGGTTTGTGATTGAAAGACTTTCCACAATAATTTATTTTTTAAGTATAAAAGTATTAGCAAGAATAACAAAGATTTGAACAACACTATCAACCAATTTGACTTTATTGATGTTTAAAAATACCATGTCTAACGATTGCAGAAAATATTATTTTTTCATATAGAAACAAAACAGGTCTGCATAAATTTGAAAAAATTGAAATCTTAGAGATTATGCTTTCTGATCATTGTTACCTTAGAAATTAATAACAGAAAGATGTTTAGAAAATCCACAAGATTTGGCAACTAAAACTAACTTTGTGGGGTCCATGGTTCAAGAAAGAAAGAAAAAAGCGAAGTTAAAAATAGTCCAAACTGAGTGATAACGGAAAAACAATATAAACATTTGAGGAATGCAATAAAAGCTGTGCATAGAAGGCAATTTATGACATTAAATGCTTATATTAATTAAAACAGTTATTTGGATTCTATCTCAAAAATCTAGAAAAAGAGCAAGTTAAACCAAAAATAAATAGGGACATGAATATGATGAATATAACAGCACAGACAATGAAATATAAAATAGAGAAACAAAAGAGAAAATTAACAGTGAGAAGTTTTTCTTTACAAAGATTAATAAAATTGACAATTTTAAATACATTAATCAATTTAAAAAATGAGAGAAACAGGTCAGAAATCGAAGAGAATATCACCATAGATCCAATAGACATTTAAAGGATTCTAAGGTGATGATGGTGTGAGGAGTTACATGACAATAAACTTGACAACATAAATGAAAAGGAAAAAATCCCAAAGAAACAAAACTTGCTAAAATCAATACACATTCTACATATTGCTAAGCTTTTTATTTATTAAAGTAATTAAATTTCTAATTATAAAACTTTCTCATAAAGAACATTCTAGTCCCAGATAATTTCACTTTTGAACTTATTCAAACTTTAAGGAAGACATTATCTAATGAACAATATTCTTCAGAAAAATGAGGAAGAGGAAGTATTTTCCAATCAGTTTCATGAGGCAGTATATCCCTCTTACATAATCATGACAAAGACATTATAAGAAAAGAAAGCCACAGATTGATATCATTGTGAGAAAGAAACTACAACCTACAGGCTAAATCCAGCCACACCCATTCATTCATACATTGTCCATGGCTGCATTTACATTAGGCGAGCAGAGTTAAGCAGTTAGATCCCATTAAGTGAAAATATTTATCTTTTCCTTTATAGAAAAAGTCTATGCTGCTGGCATACATTTAAAGACATGTAGCAAAATATTAGCAAGTTGATCTAGCAAGAAGGACATAAGAAGGAAAATATATCACACTTATGTGGGTTTATCACAAGTATGTAGGTTTGGTTCAACATTCAAAAATCAATTTATACCATTCACCACATAAGGAGAAAAATCATGATCATTTCAATGGATACCAAAAAATTAATGAAACGTAATGGCCATTTACGACAAAACCAAAGAACAAAGCAGAAAACTTCCTCTATTTGATAGCATAGCTACAGGATCATACAGCTAACCTCATAAATAATGGTAATGTATTACATGATTCCTTGTTATGATCATGAAAAGACAAGAATTTTCTCTGTCATCTCTCCTATTCACCTTTCTAAGGCAAGTCTTAGCCAGTGTAATGTGGCAAAAACAATAAATATTTGAAATGAAGGAATAAAACTTTCTCTGTTAGCAGTCACAAATTTTAACTTACAATACGCAACTAAAAAACAATTACTTCAAAAGGGTTAATAAAAATCACAGATATATGAATACATAATAAATATTTATTAAACAATAGTAAATGTTTCCTTTTATTTATTATTACGATAGAAAAATGGGACAAAGTGTAAGCAACTGATGAATTTGGGTTGAGAATAAATGGGAGTTCCTTGTGTTGTTTTGGAACTTCTTTGTGAGTATGTAATTATCTCAAAATAAGAATTTAAATAAAACATACATTATTAGTTAGGTTGAAGGCTAATCTGCTTTAACAAACATCCAAAAATGTAGTGGCTCAATAAGTAGTTTATTTATCTCTCATTTTAACAGTTTAGGGCAGGTGTGTATGTGTGTGTGTGTTCTAAGTAGACACCTGGGGATACAGGCTACAAAGTGGCTCTGCAGTCTTTAACACTTGACTTGTAAGATTGCTTTGGTTAAAACCATTTCCAGCCAGCAGGGTGAAAAAGGGGAGAAGCAAGTCTCCAAGCATCTTTAAGTGTATGATAAGTGGCGCTGAACTGCATTTGGTCTGTTTGGTAAGGAGGGTTGTTTAGGGGACCTTATACATAGGAGCAGAGTGGGGTGGGGGGGACCTGCAGTTGGCCATGCCAGGCCCTTCCTATCTAGATATCAAGGCAGCACAAAGTATGAAATTTAGGCCTTACACCAAAGAGGGTAATACATAAATAAATATACATAAATAATTATAAAAGTAATCATTAGATTAATTACCATCATTAGAACAGAACGTTGAACCCTCTAAAATATCAGGAAAATTACACATGCATAGATACATATACCCACCAAAGAAAACAAATCAGATATTGAAAGGTTGAAAAATAAATGTAAACAGGAAACAAAAATGCAATAGAAAATAATATACAACTAAGGACAAACATATCTATCAGGATAGTAAAATTTAAGTTCATCAATTTAAACAAAAGTGTTTTCAGCAGACAGGATAACAAAACAAAGCCTAAGATTTTACTATTTACAAGAAACACACCTTAAAGCATTAAAAAGGGCTGAATATTAAAGAATGGGCAATGATACAACAGATGATTGAAAATAAAGCTAGTAGGGGTAGTGATCTTAATATACATGGGATTCAGACAAACGTGCAGACACTTTAATGTCAAATATTGTCATCATTCACAATAAAGATGTAACATTTAGGAATGTCTACTGACAACAGCAGTAATATTCTTAAAAATAATTAAGGGGAAAATTGAAGAAACATACTGACTTGATATTTTATTTGACCTCTTTAATAAATAAAAAAAGAAAGAAAGAAGGTGTGACTAATAAGACAGATCTTACTGATATACACTGAGGTATTTTTGATACACATTGATATACATGAATATACAATTGATATACATTGAAGGTATAACTTACTGGTATACATTGAAATGTGTTATGTGAAAATAGAACCCACAGCTTCTTTGCAGGTAGCTAAAGAGTGTTTAAAAATATTGATGTTACCTTAAGTTATGAAGACAACCTCCATGAGTCCCAAGCAATAGAAGTAGTACTGAGAGCACTGTCTGCTCAAAATTCAATACACCTAGAAAATAGGCTGTTTCACCTGGAAATTAAGTGCTTCTCTCTTAAGACATTATCTTTAGAAAATCATTAATTATTTGGTCAAAGAATAATACAAATCAAATAGTACTAACTCTAGCAAAAATAATAATGAAATATTAGATATGAGAATGTTTTCTGTACAGCTAATCAGTTCACATGGAAATTCATACCCTTTATTGCATGTATCAACAAATAAGGAGATAATGAAAACAAATACATTCAGCACTGACTCCCAAAATTAGTAAGAGCACTAGATAAACTGAATTGAAGCAAAAGGATGAAATAAAGATAAAACATATTATTTAATTGAAAACAGAAAACATACCAGTAATCATCAATAAATCCAAACTTTAGATCTTTGGGAAGAATCAGTAAAATAGATAAGCTGATCAAATAAGATAAGAGAATATTTAAACGTGTAAAATACAAGGGTGAAAAAAACACAGAAAGAAAGGAAAATAAAGTAATTAAGAAAATAATGAAACTACCAAAGTTGCTTTGTAGCTCTTTGCTTTTATATCCTCCCTTATTACTCTACCAGCTTAAAGTCTATTGTAAAGTATTTAAAAATTAACCTTGCTCCTCACTTGTTTCACCATGTAAATTAGGCAAAATACCACCCTGATTTAGTCTGACTCTGCATCTCCTCTGTACTTCACCCAGGCAACTGAATGTGGCTGGAGAAAAACTCAGCCATGCTGACTGGTCTCATTCTCACTTAATGATCATTAGCCTCAAATGATGCTTCCAAGTCATTACAGTCTACTTCCATTTACATCTTCTCTTCTTTCCTAAAGCTTTCAACTCCTACCTTCCCTTCTTTACTATGTCAGCTGATACCTTTGTTCCCTGTATCACTGAGAAAATTGAAGCCATAATAACAGAACATTCCCATTACCACATACTTTATATCCATATATTCTTCTGCATTCACACATTTGGCGTTCTCTCTGGCTACCACACATAAATTATTCATGCTTCTACCTAATACCTAGATGCCATTTTCTTGAGGAACATCTTCAGATAGTTATTTTACCTCATTTCCCCCAAATATTTAATGAAAATTGTGTTCACTTGCTTTGCTATGATCTTTATGCACAATGTATTTTTAAGCAAGCGAGTGTTTATTCATAATCACAAAGACAGAAAAAAATCATACTGTTTCTGGTGAATGCAGAACCGTACTGTGGTCCCTCCTTACAATGGACTACAACTCAAATAAAAAGAATGAAATGTGATACCTACAACAGTATGGATGAATCTCAAATACATTACACTAAATTTTAAAAATCAGGCTTGAAATGCTACATATTGTATGAGTCCATTTATTTGACATTTTGGAAAAGGCAACATAGTAAGGAAAGAAAACATGAGTACTTTCCAACTATGGTGGGACTAGAAAGGAGCAGCACAAGGGAACTAATCTGTACATCGATTATAGTGGTAGCAACACAACTGTGTGTCTTTCTCAAAACTCAAGAAATGAAAAAAAAATGTTAATTTTTCTGTATGTAAATAAAAGTAATATAAAGTGAAAAAATAAGGTTCAGAAAATATATATAGTATCCTACCGTTATACGAAAAGATGGAATAAGAATATATATTTGCTCTTTTACATATATGTATAGCTGACTCTGAAAGGTTACACAACAATATATTAACACTTGTTACTGATATGTGTACATGGAGCAGATGGGTTGTTATAGAACATAAACAGGGGACTGAAATACACAGAGGCTTTCACTCCTGTATCTTTATATTTGTATATTTCTTTTGTTTTTTAAATTATGGAAACAAGCACAACCTATTAAAATATCTCTACTAAAAATGATGAAAAATAAGCCTGATATAATGGAATTTTTAAGTACAGTATATTGCCAAAAAAGGGACAGTTAGAATCACAAGGAAAGATAAAGTACTATCATTCAAAGAAGAGAAATGTAATGATAGTACTCTGCTTGTCTTGGCTGTGAACACACTCACGAAGACATATTGCCATAAACGTTCTTGTAAGGTTTAATGGTAAATAGTGACATAATACTTTGAGAAGATGGAGAAGGACAGTTGGGCTTGTTATAAGATTACTTAATCCTCATCCATCATAGCATAAAGTAAAGAAGGTGTATAGACTTTATCATTTTAATTAGCAATGCAAGTATTTTAAAAAATAGTGCTAATTTAAACAAGAATCTGAGTCAAAACTGGTGGCTTCTGAGGAGAGGGAGGGAAGGGTGGGGAAAGTGGGATCTGAGAAGTGTTGATTTTCAGTATAATATCTTTGGTACTATTTGACTTATAAACCATGTGCATTGATTACTTCAGTAATTTGAATGAAATTATCCAAGGTGTAGTATAAAAACAGAGAAAAAAATCCATGGGGAAAATCTTTCATTACAATCTGAAAGGATTATTTTACCCCCTCCCACAAATTTATAAACTATTGATCTAAGACAGTAGACAAATTAACATCCTTTGGCCAAATTCATTCTGCATATATGCTTTACTTGGTTATACAGTATTCTAAGGAGTTTGCATGTACATGCCTTTAGTTTGGATATGCATTCTCCAATTTAACCCAGTCCTTGGTCTTCAGCATCCAGCCTTCAACATCCAGTATGCTATATACATTAAAGTTCCCTGCCTCATTCAGGAGGCATTTGATTTGCAACTGCTGGGCAATTTGCTGCTATGAGAATGAGAAGTCAAAGAAATGCTCTTTATAGGAATAGGGAATCATGCTAAGGGAGATAACAGTTTTAAGACAGAGGGATGAATCAACTGGTGAAATGAGGCAACTAAGAAGTCATAATTGTAATTACACACTCCAAGCTAGTTTAGCCACTCTTAACTATCAGCACTAACCTCTGCTAATCTTTTGGGTGTTTGCTGATGCTATATATCAAATCCAGTTGAGCTCATTAAATATAATCACCCACACACAGAGTCTTCACTGCAGTAATCCAAACAACAGAGACAGACACATACCTATTTTATATAAATGAAGATTTGTTTTATCCTTGAGAGTTATGATGAAATTATGGTATATTGTAATTAAGAATATTTTTTGCAATACTTTAGTCTCAATTTTTGAGCTCAAATACCTCTTTAGTTATATCAAACTTTTAATGAATGCTGTCGATGAGATTATATTTCAGTATTTGCAATCTGGAAGAGTAAAAAGGGGTAAAAATTATTTTAAATAGGCTACAGCTATTTTCTAATTCATCTTTGAAGAAGGCTAATGTTTATTTTGGGGAAAGATATTGTAATGATCTTTTGCTTATGTATTCAATAGAAGTTGAGCCAAAATCCTTTTATGAAATGAAAGTGTTTAAATAAGTGAGGAGGTAAACCACTTTACATACCAGTGTAAAATGTTGTCTTTCTCCTTGTCAGAGTTTCACTTCAAGGGGTTGTGTCTACTTTGAGTAGACACAGACTTTTGTTCTGAGAGTAAAAAACAATTTCATTTTTCTTGCAAAGTGCTGCAGTGTGATGGAAGGTTATGGATTGGAAATGCTCCACTCTCTGCTGGGAAGAGGACTCTATAGGCTTTGGGTGCTTGGGATTCTGGAAGGCCGGAGACTACATGCAGTTTCACGTTCTTATGCGGAAAAAATAACAGCGAGATTTTTGAGATTGGATCCTAGCGGTATGTGTTCTCTGTGGCTAAAAGTTAGTCAGACAAGATTTTGCATGATTATAGAAGTTTCATGGGGCAATTTTTGAGAAGACTTAAGCTAATGGGACAACCTCTCTTGCTTTGAATTTCTCTTTTCAAGAAGGGCCCAGCGCCTTTTAATGGCTCACCCAATTAGATCATGCCCACCCAGGAAAATTTATCTTCTGAGTAACTCAAAGTCAGCTGATTTGTGGCCTTATGGCTTTCTAACCAATTAAGTGAGGTTGATCCAGTAAATCAAGAGAAAAAAATGTTGACCAAGTACTTCAAACAGAGTATAACTTTTTTGGTGTTTGCACTCTTCAAAAATACAGCTATATTACAGTGATCACCCAAGTTTTACAACAGGATATAATAATTATCTAGTTAATTGATTTACTTCTTAAAAGGGGAACATTCCACTTGAAACTTGAATTTAATGGCAACATACTTGTACATTGTCCTTGTGCAATATAAAAATTGAAATCACTGATTAAGTTAATGGTTACTAATTGATGGCTATTAGAACAAAGAGTTCAGGGCAAAGAAACTAAAGTTTCAAGTATAAATGTATGACTATTAGCAATTTAAAAAAATCTCCACTGTATATTAAATGTTTATTATGTGCTGGATCTTAAATTCAGGTAATAATAATTACCTGAGTATTTATTTTGTGACTGGTATTGTTCTAAGCATTTTGTGTGTATTGTTCCATTTAATCCCTTTGCAGTAGATATTGTTATTACTTCCAGTTTGTACATGAGAATTTATGTAACTTGTCTCATACCAGCTAGTGGTGGTGCCAGAGTTTAAAGCTTGGTAGGCTGACTCCAGAGTCTACACTATATGTCTCCCAGAATAAAAAGGAATAGACCTTCCTGAAGATCCATTTAGAGTTGTAATATTTATTCTTATAATAAACATCCAGTGATCCTCATATTACTCAGAAGAGATAGTCCTAGTTTAGTTTAGAGTCTGAGTTTTTTCCTACTAAAGATTGAGTTCTAGCAAGCATCCACAGAAAAAAGTGATAAATTCCTTTTTTTATGGGCAATTATATCCTCACGTATGGCAAGGATAAAGGTAGTTTTTTGATATAATACATTCAATAAAGATTTTTTAAAAATATGCATTTTCTCTTTAGTTGTATTTATTTAATATAACTTATTTTTTTAAACACACTTTTACAGGCATTTTGATTTATTTATCTATTTATTTATGGCTGTGTTGGGTCTTCGTTTCTGTGTGAAGGCTTTCTCTAGTTGCGGCAAGTGGGGGCCACTCTTCATCACGGTGCGCGGGCCTCTCACTATCGCGGCCTCTCTTGTTGCGGAGCACAGGCTCCAGACGCGCAGGCTCAGTAATTGTGGCACACGGGCTTAGTTGCTCCGCGGCATGTGGGATCTTCCCAGACCAGGGCCCGAACCTGTGTCCCCTGCATTGGCAGGCAGATTCTCAACCACTGCGCCACCAGGGAAGCCCCAATATAACTTATTTTTATGTTCTTTAAAGAAATAAAAAAAACACTGGAATCTCTTCCTTTATCCTTTCCTTAATTCCTTGCTTTCTCCTTGTCTAGTCAAACACTTTATGTACTGAATACTCATCCCCTTTGGCAAGATGATAGTTTGTTTTGTTCTAAAGACTACACAGATTAGGTTGTGATCTATCTAAGAATTATGCTGCTCAGGGCAGGTGCATCCTGACAAGAAGTGACATTCTGCATGTTGACACTAGGAGTTCTTTAGACAAACACTGAAAATGTGACAGTAGCATTAACATTAAATAATAAATATTATAAATAACCAGAACAGTATGAACTGGAAGTCAGCAGCTTGCTAAAGAAAGCCTACATATTTAAAGCTTATACATACATGACCCATCATTAGAGTGAACCAAAGTGCTAGCACAAATAGAGCTGAGGATACCATATAAAGCAGAAAAGTAATTGCCAAAGATAATATTTATCAGATAACCAATATAAAGTTTAAGCAATTAGCAATATCCTTGAAAAGCTCTCAGATCTCAATCCCTGATCTTTGAATGTCAACATATCATAGAATATGCATGTGTCGACACAAATCTTACTTTCAAATGATTATTTCTTACCATTTTTGAATAAGACAGTGGAATCATTTAATGTCTTTGCATTTGATTTTTTTTTTTAAATGGATTGACATGTTTTTATTTATTTATTTATTTATTTATTTTTGGCTGTGTTGGGTCTTCGTTTCTGTGCAAGGGCTTTCTCTAGTTGCGTCAAGTGGGGGCCACTCTTCATCGCAGTGCGCGGGCCTCTCACTTATCGTGGCCTCTCTTGTTGCGGAGCACAGGCTTCAGACGCGCAGGCTCAGTAGTTGTGGCTCACGGGCCCAGTTGCTCCGCGGCATGTGGGATCTTCCCAGACCAGGGCTCGAACCCATGTCCCCTGCATTAGCAGGCAGATTCTCAACCACTGTGCCACCAGGGAAGCCCCTGATTTTCTCTTTACCTTTTTTCATGTCATGTTGCTTTTGCCTTGAGTTCTGAATATCATATTTCAAGATTTACTGTTTTAACTTACCACTGTTTTCAAGTTAAGAAATCTAATTGCAAGTTCATTTAGATTTTTATCTCTCCTCTTCCGAAATATTTCTAGCTTTAAAAATTTACTTTCATAGAATTTCCCTCGGCTTTCTGTTAGAGTTTTCAACTAGTAAATTGTCTACCAGGGACAATGAAGGGATGGGGTAGGGAGAGGAAGAGTGGGAAGATATATTTTAACTATTTACCTAACTAGATACTTAATGAATGTAGAGGAGAATGTTATGGTGAGGAGGATATACAGGTTTGCCTTGCCTGATCCAGCTGTTGAGATGTTTTTGATGTCTATTTTTCTTTATTTGAAAATTTTTCAAAAACATTTTTTCTTTTTTAGATTTTCATTTCTTTTATTTCCTTTCATGCACTTAATCCCTCAAATTCTGTAACATACCAATTGGTTTTTTGTCTCTTTCTCTCCCCTTTTGCTATCTTATGTTAATTTATAAGTTATTCCTTCAATTCATTTCAATCACAGAAACTGGTAGAGTTTTCTCTTCACTCTAACTCCTTCTGTAATTCTAGGATACCTCAATATCACCACCTGAGGAATACATCATTCTCCCTTTATTAATTGGGCTGGTACTCAATGACTCTCAACCACGGAAGGGAAGGGCATTTTGAGTTTGACCAACATGGATACTTCTTCACAGTCTTCTGGCAGCTGAAGGGATAAAGAAGAAGGATTGTTTGATCTGTATTTTTGATCACCATTTCCTTTCTATCCATTATATGCTCTCTGCCCTTTTCCATGATTTTGTTCTTTTGCCCTTCATTCTGACAACTGTATGTTCTCTGCATCTTTGGGATCCCCTGTTCCTTAGACCAGGTTTGTGTTCTCAGGGTTGGCAGCTCCCTGTTCAACTCATGGAGTGGAACTATATCTTACTTCATCTCTGGCTTCTTTCGTGGTATAGTCAGAGGAATGCTCTACCCCTACTGGGGGTTGTCCTTCAGAGTCAGAAAAGTACTTGTCTAAGTCAAGATGAGACTCAGAAATGCCAGGGGGAAGTAGAGTCAGGAAGGAGGTGGACATTCCACAGCTGTTCTTAGTCCTGTTCCTGCACATGGTGGTTCAACACTGTGTAACTCCCAAAGCCTCGCTCATCTGCTAAGGCAATAGTTGCTACAAATGGAAATCCCCCATATCTATTAATTCCAGTATTTTCCCCACTACACTAAGAAGATTACCTTTCAGTTCAGGAGAACAGTAAATTTTGTCTGATAGGACCGTGCCACATTTTGAAAATCCAAATAAACAAAAATGCTCATGGCCTGCAAACTTCCTTTAGGTATAGCTCCATACTTGCTGTCTATTTCTTGGCCAGGCATCTCATCTATCCTCTATTTCCATTCAATTTAAAAAAAAAATCTTTATAATTTGCCACAAAATAGACAAATTATAAATTTTTCACAGTTATCTCAGTCTGGGGCTTGTGTCCTTTGCTGACATCTCTCAATATGACCATCTTTGTTTTGTACATAAGAAAAAAAACTGTATTTTCTCGAGGTATGTGGATAATGCTTTTTTCTATCCATGTTCATACCAGAGTTTCTTTATTGTGAAAGTTTTCTCTTCTCATTTTGTTTTTGTTTTATTGTCACAGAGTTTAGACACCTTCTATTACTAGGCTATCATTGTCTTCCAATTCCAAGGGAGAGTTATTGAGAAGAGAATGTAACATAACAAAATGATATTTTAAAATATGATATTTTAAAATATGTTAAATAGAGACCGTAAAACTAGACGTAGCCTATTCAAGCATCTAGGCCTATACTGATAAGGGGCTAATGTGGAAATGTAGGACAGTGTTATGAATTAGAGAAACATGGCACTTACATTGGAGGTTAATTTGAAGGGAATGTAAAGGAGATGGATAAGCCTCAGTGACATAAAGGTTTTTGAGCCTAGCCATACCAGTTAAAATAGCTGTTACTGTAGAGAGTATGAAACACTGCAGGAGACAAATGGAGTGAGAAGTTTATCAGTGAAACTCACTGAAAGCTCTCTGCATGAGAAAAAGCTGATTCTAGATATATAAAGCTGTTTTGCAGATGTTATATTAAAATTCTACCATCCCCATTTGAGCAGCTGCTAATTTTCCTTTGACATAATAAATGCAGTCCTTCAAAACTTACATTCAAGTTATAGGTGCTGCTGACAAGTACAATTATACACAAGTTGTTAGAATTCTTATTTTCCATAAATGGGCATTGCCAGTGTTGCAAGTAAGTTTTGTAGTAGTTCAAACCCAGAGGTATTCTGTTTGGTGTGCAGAATTTATACTGAATGCTTTACAAATGAATTTGCTAAGCATTAGTTACACTCTCTGGAACTTACCAGATTTCCGTGTAACATAGAAGTATAAAGAAATTATTAATGAACGCAGTGGTTAATAATAAGAAACATTAACAAAAAAAGTCAATGAATTCACTGAGAAAATCTTGGCAAAGGAAACAACGCAATCACACTTTACAGATTTTTTCAAGAAAAAAAAATTATGCTTTCCCCCTGTAGTCAGACTTGTCTACCTATAGTCCTGACATGTATGACATAGTTAGTGAGAAACATCTTCATACCCAGGTTTGGGCTTAAGTTCCTTCTCCTGTCCCCATTTACTATTCCATCCTTTCCTAATCATGTTTGTCCTCTCCAACAAATTCTCATCTAAATGAAATAAGAAATAGAAACTTCTTTCTGTAGCAATGTAGTATAAAACCTGACAGTTGGTTTTTCTTGTTTTTTAATGCAAGTGCCTGACTTAAGCTTTGATTGCCAGGTATCGATTTCAAGGATGGTTGTCTAGAATAAACACATCACCAGCCATGTGAAAGAGCCAGAGCCCCCAGCCCAGGCTCCTTTGTTTTAGAAATCTTGGGTGATTTCAATAACTGATTATTTTGACTGTTTGGACTGCTTGCTTTTTGTTGTTGTTGTTGTTTTTGTTTTTTCTCTTCCTGGGCTTTGAATTCCCACTCTAAAGTTTCAAATTCATCAATAAATAGTGAGCTCCAGAAACCATAGGCCCCCACCTTTAATCCCAATAAAAGCAGAACCCCAGGCTCATGCTCACACTTCCACTCTCCACCACCCAGCTTGCTGTGTGGCCCCCAGTGTGCCATGTAATTTTTAGGACATGTATGTGATAAACCTTTTTTTCCCTCTAAGTTTCCTGATGGTTATTGCTGAGGGTGTCTTGCAGTCATAAGAACCACAAGGGCCATTCCAGCCACATGATTGATTACTGATAGCCTGAGACTGGCACAAAACAAGCAACTATAAAAATTTCTTATAAACAAGTGCTAATGAAAAATAAATTAAAAAGGGAAGAAAATGGGATGATAAATTATCTGTGTATAGCTGATTTTTATAATGCTTCCTTCAGCCTAAAAAAGGTTAATGGTGGTTCATGGTTGTAAAATATTCAGTGACAGTGGAGGAAAAAACCCTGCCAAAATTCAGGTTTTCTTATATCCCCAAATATACTCTTTTCCTAAACACCCAGTATAAAAAAAAAAAAAGTATAGCCATTCCCAGGAGTGTATAATTGGTATACAAGTATGATACGAAGTTCGACATCTGACCTACAAAATAGGCCAAGTGAACTGCCCATATTCCCATTGCTGGTCATGAGAGACGGCTCTGCTCTTTGCTGTATGCAGTTCTCAACATGGTGCCTTGGACTATACCACTTCTGAGGATAATATAATTTTCTCACCGTCCTTTGGGATATAGTGCCTACAATGTGGTAATCAGGAAAAGTATAATCCAGAAATGTGAGTGTATATTCTCTTTTGCAATTGCTTATGGAAGCACTTTTTTTAAGAAAAAATTAGAACTCACCAAGAGCTCATGAATTTAGACTTTTGATATCTATTGTTGATGGCTCTTTAATACTGTTGGTGTTTACCTGGTATCTATGTGCATTGTCTTATCTAAACTGATTTAAACATTTTTTAGGTTCAATTTTTGGGGAAAAAAAAAAGGAGCTAAGGATGTAGAGATCACTGAGATTAACATAGTCCTTTCAAAATGCTGTCATAAGGAGATATTACAGATGATAAATACATCTCATTTTATGCTCTCTAAGCAAGCAAAATTTTAGGTATATGTATGACTTATAGTAAGCTTCATGAGTGCAGGTACTTTGCCTTTTGTGTTTACCATTGAAACCAGTGTTTTGAACTCAATGTAATATGCCAAACTCTGGTTTTCTGATATAGAGTAGGTATTCATTAAATATTAAGAAATGTATTTACCGTCTCAAACTCTTTTGTCATGTCTTTTGGAGGCTCTGTCCAGCATCAATACAAATGAATTTTTCACTGAAGCAACTAATTTGTTGTCTTAACTGGACAATTTAGTTGTCTTAACTGGAGAACTAATTTGTTGTCTTAACTGGTTGGACTCTACCATAAGGAAAGCCTTTTTCTTGAAGAAGCTTCCTTAAGTGAATGGTGCTCATTTTCCCATTTCAGGTACCACTATCACTTTGAAAATGCATATTCTCAGCTTCTACTCCTACTATAGCACATTACATACTCATTCACGTGTAAAATTTCTTTCTCTGCGGCCATGCTGTCTGATTATAACTGTACCTTCTTGAAATGTTATCTAGTAATTATCTACTATTCATCAATGGCTCATGCCTATGAATTTCAAATGATTTATGGGGCTTCAGCATCTACAGAGTTGATTCTTCTAATATTTAAGCTACATATCTTTGACTTTTTTCACTTTCATGAACTTTACCTCCATCAAATTCTGCCTCCTGTACCCATGTTTACACCTTGGTCTTTGACATCATCTAGGATTTAATCAACTTTGAAATCATAAAATATAGCATACATAGGACTTATTAAATAGTGTTTAGATTGCAATTTTCCAATTACTCAGTTACTTATAAAAACTGAAGTGAAACTTTATAAAATAATACTAAAACCCAAGCCTGGTAGAGACAATCATTGCCGTAGATGAGAGGAGATAGAATTTATCATAAGTGAGATCTGAATTGAGAATACTCTACCCACCCACACTTCTGGGCAAATCTGGCTTTTACCTCATAAAGAAAATACCAACTGAAAAAAGGCAGAAAGACACATCACACCTCTTTAAATGCAAGCAGATATAAATGGAAACGGGTGGGCATATATTATTTTAGGCAATATCTATATATTTTTACTGAATTTCATTAAAACTACCAAACAAATGTTGTGAACCATTTTTTCCTATGGTTACTGCAATATTTTGCTTCAAAAGTTTGTCTTTCCACACCCTCTTGTATCCTATGTTGTTTGTCTGTTATGATGCAGAAATTTTTTTGAGGCCCCACATTTATTCTGTTTTTCATCCTTGAGCATTTGGAAATCTAACTAAGCCTAATTTTTTGTCCATAAAGAGAAGATGCATTTTCTCACTCCACGTGAGTGCTGGAATTTCTCTGCTAATCTTAACCACCTGGAGTAGTAATTAATATGTAGAGTCTCTAACCCTATTTCTGGAATATAAATTTTTTATATACTGGCTAAGCCTCTTTATCTAGTGAGACATCTCATTAACTACTCCCTGGAATAAATTGACTTTTTTCTGTAATAGCCTGAAACAGTCCGAATTTGGTATTTATTTCATTAAAAATTTTTATAATGTTCTTCCTGGAAGAAACAGTAAAAACTACCGCCTCAAACTACACTATGTAACTGCTGTGACTCTTAACCAGTGGACATGTGTCTTCATTCACATGAGATGGCTGACAAATGAAGTCTTAAAAAATATATATATTAATGAAAAGAGTAAGGGTATGGGCTTGCTCTAGCTATACTAGAAATCAGTTTTTAAACAGTCTTTGCTCAGGTAGGCAAGGGGCCAAGTGTGTGAAGTAGTAGCAGTACAATGTAATGGTTAAAAATAGTCTCCCAAGTCTGATTATCAGACTGTGTTGAAATCCTGATAGTACCAATGACCCAATTACTTGATTTATGAACTTGTAGAAGTTCCTGAACCTCACTAGGCATCTCAATCACCAGTTCTTAACACGTGTAAAATAGTAGGCTTCATTCTGAGGATGAGGTATGACTGTGTATGCCCTGCACTTTGTCCATAAGACAAGTGGACAATTGACCCATGATGGGAGAATTATCAGAATCTTCCAGAATATTAGATCTGGATATCAGTGACATGCCATTTTTTTTCTGCTTCTGGCCAGAACTTTAACTGGAAACTTGGGAACTATGTTATTATCATATTAGGTCTTCCATAATGTTGAGGAAGAAGAGAGAGAAATAGAATAATCAGATATGTAAAGAGAAGAAAATGTAAGAGATTTAAAAATTATCTTGATCGTTTTCCACATCCTGGTTACAATCTCTCTTTTCCATGGCAGACCCCCACCATTGAGTTCTGTGAGATAGTTCTATTTTCTTAGGACAAATTTATCCTAGTCCTATCCCAATTTTATTTTGTAAACTAGCTCCAATATGCTTCTTTCACTTGAAAACAATCAGTGCTAACTAACATATCCATCTTTTTTCTGCATCTGAATTCCAACCACAAAAGCCTTCTCACACCACCCTATGTTCTAGTATGCCTCTGACTATTTGGTTACACTGCAGAACAAAACAAACAGAAAAAACTATCTATTGTCCTTTCTTTCTTTATATGCTCATTAAAGTTTTATTTCCTTTGTGGTTTAGATTAAATGATTCACCCATGATGTCACTTCTATTTCCTCAGTTGAATTAATTGTCCCTTCCATGATCTATCCATGGACATATGTACCTGCTTTGTGGAAGTTATTTCATTTTGTCTCACATTATAGTTACTTAAAAATCTGCCCCAGTTTGAGTCTCTAACTCTTTTAAGGGCAGTGCCATATTTTCTTACTCATTTTTATATTCCCCATGGACCTAATATATATCTTTGCATATAGTGTGTATTTAATGAAAGGTCATATATGTGAGTATATATATGAAAATCCATTTCACACATATATTCATCCCTTTTATCACATATAGTCAACATTTGTTGAAGGTTTACTGCATTCTGTGTCTGTGTCTGTCTGTGTGAATGTTTGCATAGCAATATATCACAGAAGAGAGAGTAAATATCTGACTAATATTTGATTGGGTGATGAGAAAAGAGCAAGTAAAAAATCAAAGCAGCAAGTTTCATTCAAGCAACTGTAAGCAGGGTTCCAGGAACATAAAGCATAAAGTTTGATGAGAGCAATCATGATAGATACAGAGGGCAAGATAGCTAGGAGCTGGGTAAAAAGGGATCTTTTATAATATAGTAAAGCGATAACAAATTGCCAAATTTATGGAATGTAAATTAAGTCATTTGGAAGTATATTTACTTTTCAGGTCACTGGAAGAACATTGAATGGATGTAGCTGTAATATTAAAGAGAATGCATTAATGGCCTGAAAGACTAATTTGGTCTTCTGTGGCATTTAGATAAGGTAATCTACTTTTAGTAGCACAGACTGATTCAAAATTAAAGAGACTGTTAAGCACTCTGAATTAATTGGCTTCAATTTTATATTTGAATATAGATTTGAATTTCACTATTGAAATTCAGTCCCTGCTCATTATCCCCTGGGCAGGAAATCTAAGTGCAAATGTGCTAAACTGGCAGAGATAGCTATTGTCCATGTAATGCATAATTAATGATAAATTGTATAAATGTTTATGTTCCTAAAAGATTAGGAAGTTCCAAAATAAGACAGGATTGTGCACTGGCAAGTTTGTTTCACTTATTTCTTTATTACTTTTTTCTTTTAATAAAGGAAAAAATACAGAGTAAACTGCTCCTTCTTCTTTCTCTTTAAAGTTATACTGAAAGCATACTTTTAGTCATTAGAAATGCTGATGTTATTTGCTTTCTCCTTTGGGTAATGAATGCAGAGCTTAAAGGTTACTGAACAGTGTAATATAAGAATGCTTGGTATAATAAGTACCAAGAATCGGTTGGTATAACAAATCAGAATAGTCTATTATACATGAATTTTTTCCTATTTATCTCCCAGAAAATTTTGTAACCTCAAATGGTTTATGATCAGCACACTTAGAGTACTTATAATAATATATCAATTATTGAACCTGATAGTTGATCTCTAAAGTATAGCTCAGGGATCAGCTAATAGCATAATATGTAATCGAATTTATAAATATCTGCACACCTATATAATGTGATTTATAAATATAATATTTATAATGATTTATAAATATTATATAAATACTAATTTATATAAATTTATAAATACATTTGTATTATATTTATAACATGTTTTATGTACACATGTCCTTAGCAGAAACTCATAAAAATTCTGAGATTTCTATACTGCAGATTCATCAACATCATGATATCTTATGGACTTTTTCTACCTTCTATGTTATAAGATTATTTAATAGTGGTATTTCTCATTTTTGACAGTTTATAGAGCAAAGGGTAAGAATCAACTGCTTATAAAACTCGATACAAATTAATTCAATTTCAGCCTTACTCCTATGCATATTGAATCATACAGCTTCTTGCCAGAAGTCTGGTTTATGTGTATGTATGTTTGTTTTTATTGGAGCTTTTCTTTGCAAGTGATAGCAACCTGACTCAGAATACCTTAGGGAGAAATGAGATTGCATAGGCTCATGTAACCAAACTATGGCAAGGGCAGGGCTGCAGGTGTGTCTAAAACCAGAGATTTTAGTGCCTTAAAGAAATTCTGTGGTTAATAGTGTTGAGGTCATTTTCCAGTACTACCGAGACTTTCTTTTACTTAGGCAGGAAGCATTACCAGATACTCAAATATCTGAATGCTAACCATCTGATAGGAATATGGTGTCTCTGGTCCAAAATGGGAATGGATATTGGAAGGAGAAATCATCAGAATTAGGTAAGGAAAGCAGAAGCTACCCTAGACAGTCAATATGGGAAGAAGTTTATTTTAGGGAGGTAGAGGTTTATAAAATCTTTGCAAGCCAGAACAGATTAGAAAGGTAACTTTCAGGACTACCAGAAGGGTCAGAATCACATAAAAGATAGTATCTATGTTTTTCTGCTTCCTACTTCCCCTAAGCAGAGCGGGTTCTTCTCAGGAAGTTGTCCAGAAATTGCTGGCAAAAACCTACTTATGCACCCTCCTAACACCAGTGCATGTCTGAGCCATTAGAAGTCTTCTACAGCATACCGAAGAAGTTCTGGTTTCTCAGATTATTTTCCGGTGTTGCTGGCATTTCATTAAGCAACCAAGCAAATTGTGAGTGCTATTCTGTGTTCAAGCTTATAGGTTAAATTGAGAATCTCTAGAAAGTATACTCAAAACTAGTAAATTTGGACAATCCAAAATTATATTCTTCCTCCTTGATCTAATATCCTTAGAATCCATCCTTTCGCATACTCCAAATGTTTCCATCTGTATATATTGGAAAAAGTTTGCAATTTGTCTGGTATTTATGTACCTTCTCCTGGGACAGATTGTAATTTGTCTTCCTGGGTTGCTAGGATATGACACTAAATATAGATCTATACGTATTTAGAGTAGGTGGCTCTATGGGTCCTGAGAGGAATCAGCTTTCCTTACAAGCCAACTCACTCAAATGGGATCATTATTGGGTCTTCAGAAAGTGGAAGCAGTGGCAGAAAGTATGCTTATCATGGCAAGATAGGCTCAGTGGAATCTTGGATTGCAAATGTGTTTGTATTATTAAGAGTACAAACAAATATCACTATTTCAATTCTCAGGGAACTCTTCCCCTAATCAATCTCTTGACATTAAGGATAGACATCTGATAAGGCTGTGAATTCATCCTACATTATAATTCAGTAAACCACAGCATCATTTTTTTTTTTTTTTCTGATTTTCAGTAAAACTGATCTGTACCTATGAAGAAAGATATTATTTCAGGGCAATAGTAGGAAATCTCTGGTTGTTGGCTATACCTTTACCTGAGAATTTAAACCCTCTACTTATAATTTTCTGTAAGTTCTTCATTACAGTATGACTTAGCCATCCTATATCTATAATCTGTATACTCATTATTTCCACTATAATGTTTTATTGCAACAGTGACATGGTCGTTTAAATTCCATTTTAATTACCACATTCAAACAATAACGATGTAAATTTGTAAATGTAAGCACATACCAGAATCTTTGCATATACTGGCATGAGATCATTACTGCTTTCAAATCTAACTAGATCAGAAAACCAATTCCAGATTCTCATATTTGGGGTTGTTTCTTTAGAATCACTGCAGGTAATGAATGTTGATTTGGTTAGGTTTAGTTTGGAAACTGAAGTCGCTCTAGGTATTTAAAATGAAATTACATTTAGTACAGAGAATTAGAAACTTGCACAACACTTTGAAGCCTGAGGGAGCAAACATCAGCAAGGCCATTTAAAAAAAATCTGGGTGTGTTGAAATGACAAAAAATTTGTTACCAATAGTCCTAGCTTCCATCAACAAAGAAAATACCCCAAACTTTCTTTGAAAAAAATCCCCAAACCCACCCACATTCATAGCTGCCAACTTTTATTTTTCTTTCATCCTTCACAAATCATCCCAGTGCCTCTCATGGTGAAATTTATTTGGGACTCTACTCACAGAAGAGTCTGGGAAACGTAGCTTCCTTGACTCCTTTGGGAGTCAGGGATGATCTATGAAAGATAAGGATAGTTCTGAATATTAACAAACTATCTGGAGTATCAGGTATGTCCATAAAAACAACACCAGAAAGCATTATTGATGACAAAATATTGAAAGTCTGCTTTTAGTTCAACAATGACACAAAGATTCGCACTGTCACCATTCCTACTCAACAATTTACTAAAGTGCTAGCTAAAGCAAAGCAAGATAAAATACATCAAAATAAAGGAAGAAACAAAAGCATGCTGTTAATACACTATAATATTGTCTATATAAATAATTCCAAAGAACCTATAGCAGAATTCTTAGAATTATTTTGCATCCTTAGCAAGGTAGGAGGTAAAATATAAATCCACAAAGATTGATTGGAGTTCCTTATACTCATAAAAAAGTAGCTTATAGGTATAATTTAAAGATACTATTCACAGGACCATCAAAATATAAAGTAGACAGAAAAAAACTAACAGAAAGATTTAAAATATTTATAAAAAATTTATAAATTTATTGAAAGATATTTTAAAAACCTCTAATTTAAAATGACTAAATATAATATTCATGCCTTGTTAAAAGTGTCAATTCTTTCCAAGTCTTAATGGAAATATTTAGGAGTCTTAGTTAATTCTAAGATTTAAATAGAAAAGAAAAGTGTCAAGAATAGCTAAGACCCTTCTGAAGAGGAATAAGGTTAGGTGACTTTCTGACCTGATATCAAGAATTATTGTAAAGTTGTAGTAATTCAGATGGTGTAGTAAGAGTAATTGCACCATGCAACTAAATAGAGAATCCAGAAAAACACCCAGGCAATATGGAAATGATTTATGAGAGGTCTGGCAGTGCAGAGTAGTAAGAAATAAAATGAGAAGAATGAAGCTGGGCCAACTGGCTCTCCAAAAGGATAAAAGTGAAATTAGACTCTGTGGTCAGCAGAATTCTAAAATGCCTCTAAGATTCTCACCGGTGCACATACTCTGTATAATCTCCCTTTGTTAAGTGTAGGCTGAACCTGTGAATTCGGTGGGATATCACTCCCTAATTAATATTACACCACCTGGCAAAAGGGCTTGTGCATATGTAATGAATATCCCTAGTGAGCTGATTTTGAGTTAATCCAGAGACAGATTATCTTGAGTGGGCACAGCCTATTCAGGTGATCTCTTAAAGAAACAAGAAACAGTAGCAGACACTCTCCCGCGGGCTTGATGAAGTAAGGAGCTATGCTGAGAGCAGTCCGTAACCAACAGCTAGCAAGAAAACTTGAACCTCAGTTATACAGCCACCAGGAAATGAATTTTGCCAACAACCAGTGAGTTTGGCAAAGATACCGAGCTCCGAATGATAACATAGCCCAGCTAACACCTTGAAATCACCTTGTGAGCCCTGATCAGACAACCCAGCTACGCCACATCTGGATTTTGACATATAGAAACTGTGAGATAATTAATGAGGATTGTTTTAAGCCACTAATTTTGTGGCAATTTATTACACAGCAATAGAAAATTAATACTGATCCTTACTTCCATCATAAACAACATCAATTCTAGTTGGATTAAAGACTTACATATGAAAGAAAAAAAAAGCATAAAACTTTTTTAAAAATGCATGGTTAAAAAAGCCTTTATAACACCAAAGTAGAGGAGTATTTCTTTAAAATATACAAAAAGCACAGACAAAATGAAATAATTTATGTTGAGTACATTAAAATCAAAAATATTTTTTCTAAAGATACAATAAAGAGAATGAAAAACAACCCAAAAAACTAAGAGTTTTATAAATACCTAAAATTGACAAAAGATTAGTATCCGGAAGTTATAATAAGCTGTTATGAATCAGCAAGAAAAATACAAATAGTACAATAGGGAAAGAGGTAAAAGAGATGAATAAGCACTACACAAAAGAAGATATCCAGATAGCTAATAACCATAAGAAAAGATGCTCAGATTCATTAACAACAAGGAATATACAAACAAAATAAAAATGAAGTACCGACACACAAACTCCAGATTTTGGGAGGAAGTAAAAAAAAAAAGTTCCACCAGAAATAAGGGTTGGCAAAGATACGGAGCAAGTTGAACACAAATACTGTTGGGTCGAGTATAAATTGGTAAAGCCCCTTTGGGAACAAAACAAAACAAAATGTGGTTTTTCCTAGTGTTGAAGAAGCACATGCCCTATGACCCAGTGATTCCGTTTCAATTTAAATACCATAGAGAACCTCTCACACTGTGCATGGCAAGACAAAAGTAAGATGTCGAGACTGTGTTGTGATGCTTTATTTCTTACATAAATTTTGTAAATATTGTTTTGTATCTACTCAATATTTCATAAAGATATTCTTAAAAATTCTTGGAGATTGTCTTTTGTTGTGTTTTCTTCAGACCAATCACAGTTGTCAGAAAAAAAGATGAGTTTCATTTGAAATTAGATTAGAAAGAATATTTTCGAAACTAGTGGGGGGGGTGTTTGTTCTTAAAGTCCAGGCTCAAGACAAAAAAAAAAAAAAAAAAGAATAGAAACTACCTTTGCTTTACAATAAAATCTGAAATGTTAAAAGTGAAAGTTAAAGAAAAGTAAAACAATTGTAGGAATATAAAACCCTCCAGGAATCAGAAAAATTAATATGATCCACACTATATAATGATCCACACTATATATGCCAAATTATAATGATCCACACTATATATGTCAAATTAGTCTAATTAATCAGTATGCCTGACTGAAACTCTTGGCTGATGGTGAGACTGAAGAGTTTCTCAGCAGGAAAAATGCCGTGAGCAGTTCTTAGTGTAAACTATGGCGGTAGTAGGATAGAATGGTGGGCAAAGTGTTTTACATATTTGTTAGTATCTTATTTATATACTTGCTTAAAATAATCCAAAATGTTTACTGAAAGCATTCTACCAGCTAATGATAAAGTGAAAACCTACATAATTGCAAAAAATTCATAGTGTTCTTAAAAATAAACCAATTACTCAGAAGAAATACAACACTTCTTAGATAATCATTCTAGAAATACAACACTTCTTAGATAATCATTCTCCTGAAATCCTCATAGGTGTGTACAATTTTATATATTGTACTATTGTTTTTTAAATAATAGGTGTAACAGGGAGTTGCACAGGGTTGTCTTACACTGATACTCAATATAAGCTGAAGGTATCAGACTAAAAGCAAACCAATAAAAGTGATTTTTGCCTTCAAACAATACCAGAGGTTCATGTGCCATCTTTCTGCTGATTATAGTTTGAATCAGAAATAAAATTAGATTAGATGAAAGAAAAACAGGTGTACTTCAAATGGTTTTCTCCAAATATTGTTTTTATCATTTCACAATTTTATGGATTCGAAATGTATTTTATGAGCACTGACAATTTATCTCAGAGATATTTGAAAGGGAGTGGGAATTAGTTTAATATTTTCTTGTGAGGACTGAGGAGTCCCTGGTCTTTTACCACATCAAGGAAATAAACTGATGGCACAGGTGTAATTGGGAAAAAATTATTCTTAAACATTTGTTTTGATTGTACTCCAGTGAGCTAATGTATGAGTAATGGAGGGCCCAGAATTCTAATTCACAGAGGATTTTTTCCCTTAAAAATGAACATTTCATGGCTGTAAGCAATGTCAGTTTACCATATAACCATAGATATTGTTCAAGAAAGTCACTGAGAACCCAGAGCCCTTCCTGAGTCCTCCTCTGCCCATTCAGTTTTCTTTGTCTCTGTCTCAAGAATATTCCTCACTTTAAGAAACCATATCAGCACTGCAGAAAGTAAAAAGAAAAGGATTCAAGGCAAAAGGCAGGTAGCGCCTGTAAGGTCTTTCCCTATTTATCAAAAATCTCCTATGGCTTTCCTAGAAGCCCCATTTAGTATACTTCTGCTTACTTTTTTATTATTATTAATGGACTTTATTTTTCAGAACAGTTTTAGATATACAGAAAAAATGAGCAAACAGTACAGACTTAGAACATATTACTTCACATATAGTTTCCCTCTATTATTAACATTTTATGGTGGTTTGCTACAGTTAATGATTTGATATTGATACATTATTACTAGCTAATGTCCATAGTTTACTTAAATTTCCTTAGTTTTGCTGTAAGGTCCTTTTTTTCTGTTCCAGAATCCCATTTATGATACCGTAGGGCATTTAACTGTTACGTTTTCCTAGGTTTTTCTTGCCTGTGACAGTGTCTTTGTTTTTGGTGACTTTAGAAGTTTTGAGGATTATTGGTCAGACATACTGTAGGACTGGAATTTTTCTGATGTTTTTCCTCACTATTAGGCTGCAGGGTTATAGGCTTTTGGGATTACAGAGTTAAGGTGCCATTTTCATCACGTGTTTTATGACTATTGATGTTGACCTGGATCACCTGGCTGAGTAGCGTTTATCAGGTTTCTCCACAATGAAGTTACTGTCATTCTCCCTCTTTCTATTCTATGCTCTGGAAGGAAGACACTACACACAGCCCATACTTAAGGAGTAGTGAGTTATTAATTTATTTAATCATTTATTCATATCAGCATGGCCTTATAAACAATTATTTTATACTTATAATCCAAGTTGTCTTATAACCCAATGGTATTTAATTTGTTTTGTTGCTCAGATCATTCCAGCTTGGGCCACAGGGAGCTCTTTCAGTTGGCTTTTCATTTGGCTTTTGTATCATTTTGACGAGCCTCTATCAATTTTTTAACACTGTTTGTTTTCTGGTATCACATGATGCGCCAGGCTCATATTATATATTTCTTGCCCCTCTCTTAGAATCAGCCATTTCTCCAAAGAGCCTTGGTCCCTTTTATTAGAGAACGATATTAGAAACCAAGATCTGAGTGCTAGCTGTTCTGCTGACACTGGGGTATTATTTCTTTTAGGTCCACTCACTTGCCTGAGCAAGATAATATGTGCATATTAATATTTGTAGATACAGATAGCTATCTATATATTTTATATGTCACCATTTGCATCTATATTAAGCAAAACATGAGCTCTTACTGATGTCTGCAACTTTAATTTGTTACCATATGAATCCTGCGAGCCTCTTCCATTTGCTTACCTGCACGTTTCCACCCCGACAGTGAGAACCTGGCTCCTGTCATCTGCCATTTATTTACTTAACTGTTCGATTATACCACACATGTAGAGCAGTACCAAAATTGTTTAACCATCCCCCAGGGTAAACACACTTTATCAACTAGAATACAATGCTTATGTGCAATTCTTTTTATCTATAGTCTACAGATTCTATTCACTTTAAAAGTTACTCAGATTATCACCTTATTCTCTGTCCCTTTCAGTGAGGTTTTTCTCAAACATTTGTAATATAGGTAGATTATTCTGTCATAGTCTGCATTCTTTCCTTGGAGTCCCCAATCTCCTAAATGATCTTTAAAAATGTGCATTCTTGAGAGTTCACTTTTTCTGTTGTAAACTTCTACAGGTTTTGACAAACGCAAAATATCACGTATCTACCATTTCAGTATCATACAGAATATCTTAACTGCCATAAAAAAATCCTCTGTGTATTCACTCCTCCTGTCATCCTGAAACCTTTGCAAATAATGATATTTTTGTGGTTTCTAGTGATTTGCCTTTTTCAGGATGTCATATAATTGCAATTATACAGTATGTAGCCTTTTCAGACTGGCTTCTTTCACTTAGCAATATGCATTTAAAATTCCTCTATGTCTTTGTGTGGCTTGATAGCTCATTTTTTTATTACTAAAAAATTCCATTGTACATATGTACCACAGCTTGCTTATCCAACTACCTATTGAATAACACCATGGTTGCTTTCAATGACTATAAAGCTTCTATAAATAATTTTGTGGACGTTTTTGTGTGGATATAGTTTTTCAACTCAATTGGGTAAATACCTAGCAGTATGATTATTAGTTCATATGATAAGACTGAGTGTAGCTTATGCCAAACTATCTTCCAAAGTGTACCATTTTGTATTCCTACCAGCAATAAATGAAACTTCATCATATATGAATGCAGTTCTGATGTTTGCTTTGTCTCTTCAGATTGTGTTTTGTCTTGCCTTTTAGCATGCTTTGTCATTTTTTGTTGAAAGATGATCGTGCAATGGCAAGTGAGGTAAACAGGCATTTAATGTGAGATTTATGCTAATCTGGCTAGGTGCTGGCTGTGTTTAATGTTTACTGTAGCTGTAGATACCAGAGGCTTAAGTTTCCTCAAGTGTCCTTTTTTGTTTTTGTTTTTTTGAACCTTGCTGTCTTTGCTTTTCCCTCACTACTCCTTAAGTAGAGTCTGTGACTTGCATCTCTTTTAATTGTAATCCTCTGTTACATTGGAGCCCTGTTGATGTAGTGGCAAAGTGTGGAGAGAGGAAGCATTCCATAATATTGTGATTAAATCTGTCTTTTAGTGGGCCTGAGTCCCTTAGCTCTGACCTTAGAAGTGTTTCTTAGTGTTCCTCCTCCTGTTGGTAAGACTAACAGGAAGAGGAACAGGTAATTAGAAGAACCTGAATTCGGCTAATTGCCCTTTCCCCAAGTTGCAAAAAGTCTCTAGTAATCTGGTTTCCTTTAGAGAACAGGTTTTTGTTACAGGAAATGCTATGGAAAATTTTCAAAATGGTTACTTTGCTCCTCTTCCTGCTAGAAACAGGAGGATTTTTCTCAAATCTTTACCATGACAACGTGATGGGTTTCCTGGAAGTAAAACACATGAATATGTGGGGTCCTTCTTAAGACGGGGTGCCCAGGAGTTTTCACGCTCAAGTTTGTCCATACTCAACCTCCAACCATTCTCCAACATTACTATTTAAGTGTTCTTACCCATTTATGCCTTTAGTGGCTTCTGCTTCAGGTAAGCTTATTGTGGCTGCAGTTTTCTGTATTTGCCTATTCTTCAGATTTGGGGGCTGACAGTTTTCCATGTAATCTCAGTTCTCTAATGGATTTAAGAAAAGTCAGTGATTATTAGTTTCTTCAGATTTTTTGTTGTTGTAAATTTGGGAATAATGACTTCCAAGCTGAAACCAGAAGTCTTCTGCCTACTTTTCTTTGGTAGAATCATGTCATTAGTGCTACCCTGTCCACACACTGCTACTCCTAGTGGTGCATATTGTCAAAATTAGAGGTCTGTTAGTAAATGATGAAGGAAGAGTGAACATTGAGTAGGCACTAGTAGCAGTAGTTACGTTTACTAAAAGTAAAATAACTTCAGAGAGAAAGTTTTTATTCTGTTAAATTATGTTGTCTTCTAAAGAGAAAGGTCTTTAAAGCTGGTTCATAATTAGAAATATTTGAGTTTAATTCAATTTTATAAAATTATATATTCCCTAGTGGTTCAAATCTTATTTATGACATTTACAATCCATGTAAATATTATTTGAATTGAAGGTTCTGATAAGTTTTGCTGAAAAAAAAATCTGATGTTTATCATTGTGTCTGATATATTTATCACTGAAACAGGAGAATGATTATATATATAAAATATTAATAAGAATGATGGATAATTGGCAAAACATCAATGAACTTCATATCCAACTTTATTTATTAGTATGCATTTTCAAATCCATACTATAAATGAATCATCCACACCTGGTTAGCCTCACATCCATTGCCTTTTAATCTGGTGAGGTTTCAGTTTATTCTGCTTTATCTAACTACCTTATTAACCTTGCCGTATCGTTTTTTCTTATATAACAGAGGAAACTACAGATAAGTAGAATTAAAGTTTAGCCTAAAGCTTAAGGTTGGCAACTGCATGCTTTTTAAAACAATATATTTATCCGTATCTTCCTATTCAGAAAGTAGAAAGCTAAATCTAGAGTTATTGCTTTGAATCAGTCTGAGAACGTTTCAGCTTGTAATGGAAGAAATTCAACAGATTTGAAAGCTCTTTCTGCATTGGATTCTGAGTGTTTACCTGTATTAACACTTTCAATTATTATACAAACTACATGAAACAGATACTGCTATTTAAAAATGAGGGAAGAAAAATGATATGTAACTTGGCTATGTTTATATAACTACTAAGTGACAGGATTCAAACTCAAATTTTTTACTTCCAGAGTCCCTTCTTTTAAATTCCATACAGTAACTCCCCTACATACGAACGAGTTCTGTTCCAAGAGCACGTACATAAGTCCAATTTGTTCGTAAGTCCAACAAAGTTAGCCTAGGTACCCAACTAACACAATCGGCTATATAATACTGTACCATAATAGGTTTATAATACTTTTCATACAAATAATACATAAAAAACAAACACAAGAAATAAAACATTTTTAATCTTACAGTACAGTACCTTGAAAAGTACAGTAGTACAGTACAACAGCTGGCATACAGGGGCTGGCATCAGGTGAACAGGCAAGAAGAGTTACTGACTGGAGGAGGGAGAGGAGGTGGGAGATGGTACAGCTAAAGGCTTGCCAGCAATAAGAGTCAGAGGGCAAGCTGCAATTTCACTCACACCTGACATTGATGGCACAGGTTCTGGTTCCTTGCTGGATTCAATTCTATCTTTCCTTTTCAAAAAACAATCCAGTGATGTCTGGGTAGTAGCTCATTTTTTGTCATCATAGATGACACGGTAGCACTGGATTGCATTCTGAACAGCTGCTGCAAACTTCGTGTACTGTTCTACATTCAGGTCCTGTGCCTCAAAAACTAACAATGCCTCCTCTTGCCATTTCCTGTGTCATGAATCTCTTTAGTTCTTCAGTTACTTCTTCCTCTTGTCTCTCTTCGTCCTTTCTCTGGGCATGTTTGCCATCTTCGAAAGTTTGTAACTTGAAGGTTCATATGTAGGGGACTTACTGTACTCTCATAACTTTTATCTGCAAATAAGTTTACAAATTTTTAAAGGAATATTGTTGAATTTTGAGTTAGGCTTTGGCATGTATCAAACATGATCATATAAATTATACTTTTAATCTGTTCATTTTTTTAAAGGAGATAAATCCAAAAGTCATAAATTTTGAAAACATCTGATGGGCTTTATTCAGTGATTCATGAATTGAGCAGCATCTATTCTAGCAGACAGAAAGGAGCTCCAAAGAGTTGTAAAAGAGAGAAGGTTTTATAGATGGAAGTAAGTAGAAACAAGGAAATTATACTGGGCATTTGCTGACTGATTAAAGCAGTTTATTTTCCTTATATGGAACAAAGGGAAGTGTTGGACCCGGGCTAGGTAACTTGTGCTGAGCAGGCAAGCACTGATTGGTTGACCCAGGCCTTCCTTTTCTTGGAAAGCTGAGCATAGAAACTTAGTTAAGTTTTGGTTTGCTGACATGGGGCTTAGCATAAGCGACTCTAGCTTGGGTCTAGTGTGGACACTTCAGCAGCTTAAAAATGTTATATACCATCAAAGTATGCAAACATGTATTAGGCACTGGTGAGTCAGCTGTGTGATAGAGGATCCTGTTTTCATGAGTAAAGAATAAAATAGAGATTGACATAAATCTAATAAATACATAACATATGTATACAAAGTAGAATAAAATTGTTATAAATGGAAGGAGCCCATGGTGATGTGAAAAAGATACAGTTCATTAAAGATGTGCATGGATATAGAAGTCATGGGAGACTGTTTTAAGGAACTAACATTAGAACTGAAACCTAGCACTGTAATAGGACTTAACCAGATGAATAATGGGTGGAAGACAATTCTATCCACAGGGAAAAATATATGTGAAGACCTTGTTCAGGAGTTAACATAATAGACAGCAGGCCACAGGTATGCAGGAGTGTCGTGAGGAGAGTCATGGGTGCTTTTGAGTCCTTTCAACACTCACGCTTGTGAAATCTTCACAGTTACTTATTCAACAGTATACTAGAAGTATTAGCTAATGTAATCAAACAAAAGAAATAAATTAGAAGTATAAGAATTAGCAAGGAAGAAGTAAAACACTATTTTCAGAAAATATGTTAGTAAACCTAAAATGCTTAGAGGATCATCAACAAAATTACCTCAGACAATAAGAGAATTCAGTGAGAGTATAGAATATCAACTTAATAGGAAGAATCAATAGTCTTTATATACACGATCAATAACCAGTTAGTAGAAAATATAATGTTTGAAAAACTCTATTTACTATAGTAAAACAAAGATAATATATTTAGGAAGAAAGTTAAAAGAACTATTTTAAATCAATATAAGAAAACTTTAAAACACTCCTGAAAGACACTGGTATAGACTTGAAGAATTGTAAAGACATCCCTTGTTCTTAGATAACATGACTTAACATCATATAGATTTTAGTTCTCTCTATTTAATATTTAATGCTAGTCTACAAAAATTATCCACAGCTTCTGTGAGGAACCAGTTGATATTTCATTTCACACAGTAAAATAAGTCTTTAAGAGTTGTCAGTAAACGCTGAAAAAGAAAAGATGTAAGGAGACAACTGTACAAATTCAGAATTAAAACTTCTTGGTACAGGTGCTTGACAGGCAAGCAATAGCAATACTCTTTAGCACATGTTTAGTATATCATAAAAGAAGCATCTCAAATCACTGGGGCAAAGATTGAGTAATAAATATTGTTTTTGGCTGACTAAGTGAATAACTATTGGACAAAGGTAAAATTTGATCTGTATCTCACAAGAATTAATTCCAAATGAATCAGACCTATGAACACAATGAATGAAACTATATAAACATTAAAAGAAAATGAGTGAATTATTCTATAACCTAGATGTAGGACAAGGTTTTTTAACAATGGCTCAAAATCTAGTTGCAATCAAAGAAAAGATTGACAAATTCAACTACACACGCATGCATACACACACACAGACACACACACACACACCCCCATACGTATAAGGCAACAACAAATACATAAAACGCTATAAGTAAAATCAGTCAAACGATAAACTGAAAGAAAGTATTTGCAACATTTGTCATAGATAAAATGCTGAAATCCCCTATGATATAAAAAATATTTTAAAATTGAGGAAAAATAGACCACAGCCCACTCAAAAGAAATGGGTAAAAGACAGAAGCAAGCAATTCATTTAATAAGATATAAAAATTGTTTTAAACATATAAAAGTGTCTGCCACTCATAAGACAGAGTTTAGCAATTATTAAAACTCTTGACAGTGTACTCTGTTGATTGGATTAAGCAGACATTCTACACAATTGCTACTGGCAGTACAAACTGATAATAAACTGATACAATTCTTATGTAGGAGTATTTGATAACCTCAAAACAAAAAATATTCCTATGTGTTTATCTTTCAGCCCAGCAATCCCACTTCTTGGAATTTATCCTGAAGACATACTTCCAACAATTCAAAAAAATACATATATAAATGTATACACACACACACACACACACACAAGGTTATTCATTGCAGTATTATTTGTATTTTTCAAAAGAAGAGTAGAGAAATAAAAACAATAGAATGGAAAACAATCAAGGAAGGTGGCAAGAATATACCAAGGATAGCAACAAAATTATATAATTTCGATAATGATGAAATAGTGTTAACTGTCAGAGAGAGACTGCTAAGGGACTGATATAAAAACAAACAATAGGTGGACCATATAGAACTCGGACTCACAACCTGCAGGCAACTACCCAAGAAACAAACTCCCTTATCTACAGTAAACAACTCTGGAAGCCAGCCTGTTGTAAGTCAGACTTACAGGAAGCCAGATTGCTATCACTGGTAACGGATTCAGGGAGCTAAACAATAATTTCTGTAATAATTGGCTAAAAAGGTCAAGGACTTGATTAATAACTGACAGCTTATCTAATTTTTGTCCTTGCTTTCAACTTAGCACCAACCTGACTCCCTAGCTAAAGCAGGCCCAGAATAAATAGCCTTTGCTTTTCTCTTTTGGTTAGTCTTCATTTATTTCCACAATACCAAAACCCATACATGAAATAGTGGGAGCCATTTTCGCAGAAGATGAATGGAAAGTGTCAGTTACCTTACAAAATGAAAGGGTGTGGTATAGCATGAAAAGTGAAAGTGCGGGTGAGAGACTTCGTGAAAAGCATTTCAGTCCTCAAATTCCCCTCCTCAACCTGCCCATATAGAAAACAGCGGTATTGATAGATAACCAATACTTTTCTCTAGCTCTGCATCTAGAATGCCAGCAATGAGGCTTATACTCTTCATCCAGAAGGATCACACTAAACTGGATCACACCAACTGCCTCAAACAAACAAAAAAAGATAATAATATGGATAATGGAGACCTTCAGCTGCTAAGTCTCTATATGATTAGTCTGCAGTAAAGCTTAGCACTGGGAAAACACTGTTTCTACAACCAGAACATCTAAGTAAATTTCAATGCCTCCATCTCAAATATGAATGGACAAATACATTTGAGGAAGGTTTTTTAATATGAAAAATAGATATAAAAATCATACAGAAAACTAAAGGAACTCAGAGGAAACAGAAGAATCAATAGAAAAATAACAACCTAGTTAATACCTTCAGAGAAATAAGAAAAGATAATACACATGCAAAACAGATATTTTAAAAGAATGTATACTCTTGGAAATAAAAATGGTAGTAGAAATAAATATTAATTAAAATATATAGGGTCTAGGTTGAAGAAAGTTTTTTAGACAAAACAGCAATAACAATAACTACAAAACTCAAAAGGGAGAAAAAATAGAAATACAGTTTAACTGATGCAACTTTTGAATAATGAGTTACAGAATGATCAAAATAATACAAGAAAATTTTCCCAAACTAAAGGAAATGTGTTTTCACGTTCAAAGTGCTGCAAAGGACCCTACACAGTGATTCCATAAAAAATAAACTAAGACACAATGTTGTAATTTTCTTAGTTTTTGAGGAACAAAAATAAGATAATGTTTCCAGAGAGAAGGAGGAGGAGAAGGAGGAAAACACATTGCATACAAAGACTTGGAGGCCAGAATGATGACAATAACATTTGAATCTACAAGGGAGAGGAGAAATACCTGCCATGTTCTGAGGGTAAAATATTGTCCATCTAGAATACTATCAAGGCAAATTATTAATCAAGTGTCAGGATAGAATAAAAGACTTTTTCAGACATGCAAAGTCTCACTATTTTTAACTCCCAATCATTTTTCTCAGGAAGTTACTGGAAAGTGGGCCCTGTTCATGTATAGAAAGGTTGAGTATTGTTAGAAATATCACTTATCCCCTATTAAAATACAATAAATATTTACTCCCAAATCCTTATCAAATGTTTCATAGAACTTCACAAGCTGATCCTTACATAAAGGTGAAGACGTAAACGAATGAAATGGACAAGAAAATTGTGAGGTAAAATGTTAGGAGAACATGCTATATAACAAATATAAAGATTTGTCTTGAGGGCATGGACTTTAAAACCCTGTAGCACTGATTCAGCAATATACAAGGGATTAGTCTAAAGATCACAAGAACATTGCCCTGTACTTGTGGAAACTTACTGTATGATAAATATTCCATTATTATTATTATGTTTTTAAATTATTAGCACCGTTAATTATTATCTATTTATTTATTTATTTATTTGGCTGTGTTGGGTCTTCGTTTCTGTGCGAGGGCTTCCTCTAGCTGCGGCAAGCGGGCTGCACTCTTCGTCGTGGTGCGCGGGCCTCTCACTATTGTGGCCTCTCTTGTTGCGGAGCACAGGCTCCAGACGCGCAGGCTCAGTAGTTGTGGCTCACGGGCCTAGTTGCTCCGCGGCATGTGGGATCTTCCCAGACCAGGGCTCGAACCCGTGTCCCCTGCATTGGCAGGCAGATTCTCAACCACTGCACCACCAGGGAAGCCCCCATTAGTTTTTAATAAGAAAAAGTGGTCTATATGACACAGAGGGCATCAAAATTCTTTGTTTGCATATCCCCTCAAATACGTTTTTAAAATCTAATCTTTACACATTTTTTTCATTCTAATTTGTAAAATTTGTAACTGCTGTATATTTAAACATTGATTTTAATGAAAACTGTAATAAGATTATTATGTATTTGAACAGTTTGCAAAATATATTCAATGGAATATAAATATCCATCAACATTCACTTAAAAATTAATGAACATGCTCTTTTTAACATTCTGAAACTTTATGTCTTCCCTTTTTCTACTTTGAACTCATATTTTCATTCCACTTTCCTTGTAGAATTTTTCTCCCAATTTACTGCATTTTATGTTTGAAAGTTATTTATTTATTATCCTATTTGTCTTTAATAAAATATGTGTAAAAGTGACATTTTCTCTTATATTTTATTTTCTATGACATTAAAGATGTAAGTATTCAAATATTCACTGGATATTTTACTTCTTTTTATTAAGTAAATTTTCACTGAAATATAAAACATGTGTAAATAGTCACAAATAATAAATATATATTGGCAGCATTTTCACAATGTAAAATTATGTTCCCAGATCAATAAATAGAAAAAGACCAGCAATCGAGAAATCTCCCTCTCCCTCTTATTCACTGCTTCCCCTGAAAGAGACTATTATCCTGATTTCTAACATTATAGAGATTAGCTTTGCCTACTTTTGAACTTCATGTAAATGAATCTTATGTTAAGTGCTTATTTCTGTGGCTTCTTTTCCTCAATATGCGCTTGTGAGAAACTTCCACATTGTTGCATGTAACAGTGGGTCATTCATTCTTATTGCTATTTAGTGTTCAATTATGTGACTGTAACATGTTTTTTTTAAATTTCTCTCTACTTCTGCATCTACTTAGTCCTCTAAGGTTCCCAACTGAGATGATGAGGTGTCTACCAAGGGTGCCTCTCCTTGGTGAGGTCTTGAACTTTAATTTTTGTCTTCTCAGCACTGAAAACTGCAGGAAATTCCTATTTGACCACCAGGAACTTTCTGTCTAGCTTCTTGTATTCTGCCCTGTGCAGTTCAAGGATTTGGCAATTGCCTTAAGGACAAAACCAGTATAATGTTAGGTTTACTTTTCCTGTGCCACATTCTCACAGGAATATATCTGCTAACTCCCTCTCTCTCAAGTTCTGACTGTTTTTGTACTCATAATCCTTACTTTGTTTCCTGCAGCCCCATGAAATCAACAGAATATCTCCTGGCTTCTCTGCCTTTAGTAGTAGTATTCCCTACTTGGACCATCTCTCAAGATATATACCAAGAATTATCAAATGGCCTGAGGGATGAAGAGTCTGCAGAATTTGCTCCTTTATCTGTAGTTCCCTTTCTCTTTAGGATATTGGCTTCTTGAGTACTATTTCTTCTGGGAATTCTCTGTTGCCTTCTAACGATTTTGTTGTGGTGGTGGTTGCTATTTGTTTGTTTTTTATATTTTATCTGGCTATTTCCGTACTTCTCCATGGTAGATTTGACTGTTGCAATTATTTTATCATAGCCCTGTAGAAAAGTCTACCATCATTTTAAGGAAACTCTTTTTGTTAAAGCATAACATTCAAATAGAAAATTGCACAAATACAAATGGACAGATCCAAGAATTTTCAAAAGTAAATGTATGCATATAACTAGCACCCAGATAAAAGTAGTAAATTAATACCCTTGTGCCTGTTCACAGCCAATTCCCACAACTATCCAAGAATATCTACTATTCTAGCTTCATAGATTAGTTTTCCTTATTGTTGACCTTCATACATAAGAAATCAACGTGGACTTTTGGCAGTCTTACTTTGCTTAACATTTTGTTTTTCAGTCAATCATTTTTTTTTAATCATGTTGAGGTCTATTTTTGTTAATTGGTGAATTGATTTATTTTCAAATGTTAAACCATCTCTGAATTCCTAGAATAAAATTTGGTTATGACAATTGGCTGCAATATATTATCTGGATTTGATATTCTGATATTTTGTAAGAATTTTTGTATATGTTAATAAGGGTTTTTTATTGCATTTAGGCTTAATGTAATTATTTCATATTTTTTGGTTTGTGTCTACATTTTACTTTGTGTTTTCTATGCGAACCACCTGTATTATATCTTTTTATCAGTCTTTACTTGACTGTTTTGATTAATCTAGTGTATTTATCATTGAATTTTATCATTTATTAACATGTATAATATAGTTATTTATTATTTCCTTATTTTTTAATGGCTACCATAGGATTTACATGTATCTTTGATTTATTACAGTTTAATACAGTGAACACTTTTATCTCTCCCCTAATAACTTTAATAAAGTTAAGACTTTAAAACAATTTATTCCCATTCATGTACCTCACTGTTGCCTTTTGTTTTACTGTTTCATGCATTTTAATTTTAATTTATATATATTTGAAACCCCATAGACAGTATCATTTTGAGCCCTCCTTCCCTCTCTCTCTCCCTCTCTGTCTCTCTATCTCTCCGTCTCTCTCTCTCCCCCTTTGCTCTCGCACACACATACACTCCCACATGGCTACCTCTTCTGTTCTTCATAACTTCCTTTTCTTTTCCTTATTTCCATCTGAAATTATCATTCTGCATGAAGAATATTCTTTGATTTCCTTTAGATCAAATTTAGGTTGGTAATAATATTTGAGCACATTCAAGATGTCTTTGTTTATGTTGGGAAGCCACCTGTCTATTTTATTCTATTGCTGCTCTGGTGAAGGTAATGTATCTTTATTCCTTAGTTGCTTTTAAGATTTTCTCTGTCATGGGGGTTCAGCCATTTCACTAAATAAACTAGGTTTGGCTTTCTTTGTGGTTATTTTTTTCTCCTTAGAGTTTTCAGAGCATCTTGAAATATATTTTGATATATTTTATGAACTCTGTCAAATTTTCTCTCCTCTGTCTCTGAAACTCCATATAAATATGAAATCTTTTCATTGGGTAGTATATGACTCTTGCTCTTTTTTTCCCTCTGTGCTTTAGTTTGTATATTTTCTCTTGGCTTAATAGTTCACCAATTCTGTTGCCTGCCATTGTCTAATTCTTATTATGCCAATTAATTATTTATTTCTGTTATTGAATTTTTCAGTTTTAGATTTCCTATTTAACTCTTTCTTCAGTTCCATTTTTTTGGTAAAGTTCTCCAGGTTTAACAAATTTTTTCTCCATCTTATACTATTTCTTTAAAATTTTAATCATGATATTTTAGTCTTTGTGATTATACTCCAATATCTGAATCACATATAAGTCTTCTATTTTCTTGATTTTCAGTTATATTTTCCCGTATCTTGGCCATTCTAATACTTGTTGATTAAATTATGGACACTGTGGATAAAAATTTTAGGTGTTCCACATGGTATATTTCTCCTTCAAATACAGTTCACCTTTTCCTCTATTAGGGAGATAGAATGGGGATCTTTACCTTAATTCAATCAGAAACAGCTGAGTCAAACTCTTCTGCACATTTGGTATTACTCCATCTACTTCTGTTTCCCTCCTGTCCTTAGAGAAAAATATCTAAGTGTGTTATTGAGATGCCAGTCCTCATGGGTATACATTCTATTGCTATGTCCTGAACTGAAATTTTTTTCTGTTTAACACACCAAGATATTCAAAGAAGTTTTTGTATTGCCTTTCTATCTCTTCTACTCATGCGGCCTCCAAAGTTTTCAATGTGTTGAGTAGAAAACTTGTTTCATTTAAGCTCAGTTCTCTGGTCATTTTTTTCTCATCAGGATCTTGATATCCCTAGCTTCTAATTTTTTTCCCTCAACTCCTGAAAAACTACAAAATTTCTCCTGATTTCCCTATCCCCTATAAGTGTTCCTCTGTCTCGAAAATGCCAAGGTTCTAAACTTCTTGTCCTACATTTAGTAAGAGAAAATATCAAAGGGAAAATGCAGCTGCCAAATGTCAGCTCATCTCTTCACAGTTACTACTTCTCTGGGATTTTGCTCTTCTATTTCTGATTGCTTCATTAGTTATCTGGTAACTTTATTTTTTTTTATTTTTTAACATCTTTATTGGAGTATAATTGCTTTACAGTGTTGTGTTAGTTTCTGCTGTATAACAAAGTGAATCAGCTGTATGTATACATATATCCCCATATCCCTTCCCTCTTGCGTCTCCCTCTCACTATCTGGTAACTTTAAATAAATGTTTATTACTATTGTGGTTGTTATTTAGTATGTTTTTTTTCTAGTTATTAGATGGAGCACTGGTTTTCTGTACAGTACTTCATCATACTCCAAAGTGCACATCTACTTTCATTTTTATTAGATAATTTTGATGGGTATAAATTTATATGTTCAAAGTTATTTTCTTTAAGCAATTTAAAGATATTTTAATATTTGCAAGTACCTATTGTTCCTTTTGAAAATCAGCTGTCATTCTAATTTTTACTGGCTAAATAATAAGGTAAACATTCTTTGTTTCTCTGCCTCCTTTCAAAGAATTTTCTCAAAAGTGGAACCCAGTCATTTCTGCTTGTATCAAATTGGTCATAACTGGGGGCACAGCCACACCAATTGGTAAAAGAGACCAAGAAATATGTTTTTTCAGCTGATTTTATTGCATGCCTCTTCTTATTGCACACAGTGAGAATGGAAATTTGACATAGATATTTATTTCTCATTCAAAATACAATCATTGTGAGGAGACTGCTATAATATATCTTATGTTTATGTTAGGAAAGATATGTTAAATGAATTATTTTAAAGGTAAAATTCTACAAATTTAAGTAATTTTTCTGCATGGAAATAATTTACGGTGTGTAATACAACTATAGCATGTAGCATATCTATAGCATCTATCTATTTACATCTATATATTAACTATGTATCTATTTGTCTATAATCATCACCCTTATAACTATTTAGGAGAAAACATAAAGAAAGAAAGATGAGAAGCAGAGAGAAGAGCTATGATAATCTTATACTTTTTCTGTACGTATGCCAATGTTGTGGCAGTTGTGGGGTGGAGATGGAGTGCAGTAGATGTTACTAAGATGTAATGGCAGATATGACCTACAACAATGTTTCTAGAGAGTGGCATGGACATATATACACTACCAAATGTAAAATAGATAGTGGGAAGCAGCCGCATAGCACAGGGAGATCAGCTTGGTGCTTTGGGACCACCTAGAGGGGGTGGGATAGGGAGGGTGGGAGGGAGACGCAAGAGGGAGGAGAGATGGGGATGTGTGTATATGTATAGCTGATTCACTTTGTTGTAAAGCAGAAACTAACACACCACTGTGAAGCAATTATACTACAATAAAGATGTTAAAAAAAGAAATGAATTATATCCAAACACACAAAAAAGAATAAATTTGCAATAAACATTTATATACAGAAAAAAAAATATTGGTGGTGAAGGACATTTGTGTAAAGATCACTAATCACTTACAGGCCAACATTTTGTAAAATAAACTAAAAATAAATTACAACGAAATAAACTGACAAACAGACACGAAGATGTAATCCCAGTTTGATTATTAGATTCAACTGACATAAATTATTGTGTTAAATTGCTATGAGAATTTCTAAATACTGTCTCTATTTCTGTACATATCTCATCCCAGAGTGCTAGCAGTTTGTAGACCACACTTTCAGTTGCACTGATCTAGAGGTTGTGAAGAATGAAACAGAAAGGGATACACTCCTTTTTGGCTATTACTTTTGTATTAATATGAATATAATTTTGTATTGGTATTTTTATAGTATTGGTATTGGATTTATAGTTTGAACAACTGCATGGGTGTTTTCAAAGGATACATTTATATTGAGAAAGCTTAAAAAGAATTATTTTGACAGGCAACACACTGAGATTTGTGTGTAGCATGTTAACTTTGAAATTTCTTTGAACATTCACGATTGATATTTCACGTAGACATTAACACCTGCAATCTTTCCAGAATACTTAAAGTTGAAATTACATGAGATTTTATTTCTGCCATTAATAGTCTCTTAGTATACTTTCCTTTAGGAGTCTTACCTATAGTATATATCATATGACTAGATATATCTTTCCAGTCATATATCATATGACTGGAAAGATAATTGTGTTTTCTTTCTGCTTGAATGTTATCTTGTATTGAAATTATATTTTCAAGCTCTTGCTTCATTTTCTTCCAGAATCCATTATGGCTATTCCATACCAAATTTTCATTTGCTCTTTTATAACAATACTTTTAATTTTTCTGTCTTTATCTGGATGATTTTGTAGTTCTTAGTTATCCCTGTTATAAAATTGCATCCTGCTCAGCAATTAAAGAGCACTTAAAATTTATAAATTCCTATCCGTCTACAGTTCTGGAAAATATTCTTGTTTTATTTCTTTCATTAATTTCCCCACCAACCTCTCTATGAAACTTCTTTTAGATTAATATTAGAAATGCTAACTATATTCCATGCATTTAAATTTTTGTCCATCCTTTTTTCTTTGTGATAGAATTGAACTTCTTTGTATGGTCTTCTGGTTCTCTAACCCTTCTGTAATGTTTACTTAGCAATTCAACCTATATATTGCTTTTATTTATATATCATTGATCAAATGTTTTCTTTTAAAAAATCTGTATTTGTATGAGTTTTTGCCTGCAACTATTCTGAATTTTCTGTCAGAATAATAACTGTATTCTGCTGGATATATGTATTCTGCTGGATATATATATCCATCTTGTTGAATTTGTTGCCCTACTATTTTGGTATTTTTTAGTTTTCTGGTCACATTTTATTTGAGAGAACCTCTTTGCCTACCAGTTTTTTTTAATGATAAGCTACCTCAATAAATAACAACCAGCCATCTTGCTTCTCCTATTCCATGGTCAACACTTATTTAATTTGCTGATAGATATTACTGTCAAACTCAAGTGTGTTGGGCAAGTAGGGGGATACACTAATCAAAGTGTTGATTGAATCCCAAAGCAATTATCCTTGGAAATGTCACAGGAACTCCTCCAATTACTTGTATCAGCAATACTAGAATTAAATACTATATACTTTTCTTTACAATTCATACTTAGTCTTATATATAATGCTCACCATTAGCCTTTATCTTGATTTCTCTCCAATCATTTGGTTGCCTAAAGCTTGTACACTAATAAATTCTTTAAGAAAGACTCATGGGAACACTATGTCCTGACTTCTCTCATATTGATAACTCTTTTCTGTAGCTTTTACTTTTGAGAATCTGTTGGCAGATAAAATATTCTTAGTTCATATTTTCTTTCCTTGGGGATCTTAGCTATTTTGATCCACATTCTTCTGGCCTAAAGAACTGAGGTTGAAAAGTAATGAAAATTTGTTTTTGTCTAATCCCCTACTCTGTTCTTTAACTTCGTATTTTTACTTGTTTGCCTCAAGGTTTTATTTATTTATTTAACTTTTATTGATTTTTTTTTGAGAGTATGTTTCAGTGTTGGTAATTCTGGATTTATTTTCTCAGGAACATGATATGCCCATCCAGTATGTCATTTCAATTGGTTCTGCTACTCAAGGACATTTTCTTGAGTTATAGTTTTTAGTACTTTTCCCTTTATTCTTACTTTGATTTTCTTCCTTAAAGATTCCTATTATGTATATGACGGATCTTCTTTGTTTGCCATCTAATTCTTCACTTTCCTTTGAATTTTTTAAAAGTTTCTTCCTTCCTTTATTTTTTAAAGTTTTTATTAAACTATAATAAATATATAGAATAGAAAACATAAATGTGAAGCTAGTTAAATTGTCATAAACTGAACATACCCATGTAACAACATGTGGGTGAAAAAACAGAACATTAGCAACACACTGGAAAACTTTTCCTGTCCCTTGCCAGTCTCTACTGCCCACCTGGTTAACCATAATTATGACTTTTAACAGCTTATTTCAAGTGTGTCTCCTTTTTTGTTCTACAAAGATGTAATTTCTATGTGAACACTGAGGCAATTTCCCTTTTAAGAGTTTTAAAATGTAAAATTTCAAATTATTATATCTTGGCATGTCTACATCTTCATTCTATTTTTACTATTTATATTTTGTTTTTGATATCCTTTTTTTTTACTTGAAATATTACTTTTATTGAAGTAAACTATAAAAACGTCTACATTTTTAAAGAGATTGTAAGATAAAGTAAATGATAAATGTGTATCACTTAAATTACTCTAGTCATTTCAACTTGTACTGACCACAAAGAAGATTTTTTTCTAATATGGACTAAAGTTAATGGTTATTCCTCCTAACAATGTTGTTTTACAAAACACAGCTTATTGTATGTGTTGAAATGCTTACAGAATTATGTCAAACTATTTAATTTGACTTAAATTGGATCTCTTGTAGCCATGAAACTTATTGGAAGATTCAATTAATGAAGCTCTATTATTATCATATTAATCTATTAGGTAAAATATGAATTTATGATATCAACTAGGAAACTTCTCTATTCTTAGCAATAAACAGCAATTACTATAAAACCAGTGGCAAAAAATAAAATTTGTTTCTTTCTCTTTCTTCCAACAATATTTAATATAACACTTTTCTCTGACCTTGTGAGTTATTGTATGTGAAAATATTTTGTAAACTGTAAATATGTATATAAATATTAAATGTTATTATAGCTACATTTTAAGTATAGCTGATTATAAGTTGATTTAATGCAAATAAGCTAAATCAATGTAGCTGGTGTGCATCTCTATGTAACAATTTTCCTTAATTGGAAAAATTAAGATTTCCAAGTATAATTTCCCTATATGTATAACATTCAATACCAAATTAGCATCTGTTGAAACAGTTGTCTGATCAAAATTCTATTGCCTCTCTGTGGCATCTAGTGAGAAATGAAACCTAGGCAGTATGTTGACAGTGCATATTCATTCAACAAATATTTTTGAACAGTTTTCCCATGCCAGAGATTATATTTAAAATTGAAACATAAATAAGACATGATAACTTGCATTTTAGTTATGGAAGGATAATTGTGGACATGGAAGGAACAGTAATTACTGTACTACTATGAGCATAGGTTAGGATTCTTACCTATAGTATATCACTTAATTCTTACAGTCACCTGTGATGAAAAGTTTATTTTATGTATTTTATAGATAAAAAAAGTGATGCTCAGATAATTTTTGTGGCCAACCAAAAGTTAAGCATACAGTAAGTCCAGGGGCTGAAATTGGAATCTCTGCTTTTCTTACTTTAATGCCCAAGATCTTTCCATTTTATACCATATGGCTTGTTAAATAAATTTAAATGTACTTATGTGATAGTGCTGTGTAAGTATATAATGAATCTCTAAGTGGGAGTCAGTTTTCTAAATTCAAAGATTGACATATAAGTATCCATGCATTGGGACTCAGAAAATGTTAGTATCTTTAAAAAATTAATATGGCTATTATATCTTAATAAATCCTTAATTAAGTAGCTATCTTACAGCATATTATTCAATAGTCAAAACAATAATTTTGTTTTTAGCTACATATTTCCATTCTGTACTAAAACGTGCTAGTGCATTTTTCAAGAACAATACTTTTTCTTATTTCTAGTTATACGTGAACAATTTATAGCCAAATCAAATAAATTCCAACTATTTCTAATGGCAATGTTAGGACTTGAAAAATGAGAATCACTTGTTAGATTAAAGTGAATTTATTTCAGATTCCATTTATTTGCAGTGGTCAGTAAATCTTTCAGTTTACCTTAAGGGCTCAAGAAATTCATTCAAAGTTTGTCTAAAGGGAAATTATACCCCTAGTGGGAAATGTTATTTATTTTATTTTATTTTATTTTATTTTATTTTATTTTATTTTATTTTGAGGGGGGAGAAACAGGAGGTATTTATATTACAAAATAACATTCAACTCAACTAGTTATAATATTTGTTTGATAGAATAGGAAATCTTGGTATTTGTAACAGTTATCCAACAAACTGACAAATATAAGAAATAAAAGTTTAATTTTAAGAATAATTGTCCTAAGCAATGAATTACATTATAAATTATATATTTATTTTTCTGTTTCTAGAGCTTTTCATATTTAGCTTCAGAATTTGAAGAAATAGATATTGAAAGAATAAATCCAATTACCTTGATCCCATGACTTTCTTTCACAGCAGAATTAACAAACTTACCTAGGTGTTCACTGTAAGCATTTTTAAAGGATTAGTTCTTCATTATATATTGTCTAGTAATTGTATTTTTTTTTCTTTTTTAAAAGAACTTTATTGAGTAATTCACATAAAATTTGCCCATTTAAAGTATTCAGTTTAGTGGGGTTTTTTTTCTTTACATCTTTATTGGAGTATAATTGCTTTACAGTGTTGTGTTAGTTTCTGCTGTACAACAAAGTGAATCAGCTATATGTATACATATATCCCCATATCCCCTCCCTCTTAAGCCTCCCTCCCACTCTCCCTGTCTCACCCATCTAGGTCTTCACAAAGCATTGAGCTGATCTCCCTGTGCTATGCAGCAGCTTCCCACTAGCTGTCCATTTTGGAAATGTTATTTTAGATGAGATCCTGCAGCAATCATGAGGTGTTATAGTTACAGAGATTAATTCTTCTGGAGAGATATCATTCCTAAAATATCTCTGGTGTATGTTTATGTCTCATGTAACATAAATTTATTAATTAATTCATTCATAACACCTTCTAAGTTATGATAAATATATGGTCATCTGAAATCCAAGATTAAGTCTAAAAAATTAAAAATAGAAAATAACTGGTACATTAAAATTTCTTCTAAGTTTAAAATGGTTGTAGAATAGAATGTCTGAACATCTGGACCCTTCTTGGTCCATTATCAGAGTCAGAACCATGAAGTACGAAGAAGTCTAGAGATATTTCATATTAATTTTGCCTCTCTGTAAAAGAAACATTTTATTTCTTAGATATCTTCAATTCTTAGGAGGAAAATGAGGATGTAAAAGGAAAGAAAGAATATAAAACTGTATTTCTCAAGGTAGTGTATGGATACCACTAAAAAATACCTGTTAATATATCCCTAGGGTTATTTAAATTATTTTTATTGTACTGTTTCTTAAATATGTACAAATATAAACAATAAATTCTTATAACCATAAACGACAAACCAAAAAGCAAATTTGTAAGCTAATACAAGCAAGACTAGAAAATCAATAACATTTTAATCAAAAGGATTAACTTGTTGTGTGAGTTGACATTTTGTTGAAAAACTAAATTGTATTTCACAGTGTGGCTTGTGTACTGATACTATTGCACAGGTACTTGTGAGTTTGGCATATCTATGTTGCCATGTAAAATATGATAAGTAATTTAGTCCACCATTTTCCTCTAGTTAAACTATTGGAAGACATTTATTCATACATAATATTCTGATATCATTCAGTTCTCACATAACAGTGATGGACATATGCACATTATTCTCTTTTGCCCTTATTAGCCTACTACAATTAAAGTGGTAAAGACGCCAAGACAAATATAAATGAGAATATAATATTAAGCATTGAAATTGCATAGTAAGTAATGGTTATCATCCAAACCATTTTAAAATTAAATTTAGATATTATAATAGTATATTATTATTATAATGAAAATCAAGAGTTACTGACTTATATTAATGGGCATGGAGGGGTTGAGATGGCATATTGATCAGCTCATCAACCCAAACGGACTAGTGTATTACAAATGAACTCCAGAGACATCTTCCTCTTTAATCATCTTTGTGATATATCTCTAATCCTCAGTAATTAATTCTGTAAGTCTTTCTGGATTGATTGAAATGCTAATTACAGAATGTTTCTACAATCTTAAATCTGCAAACTCTTCAGGCATATCAATTGCATATATATTCTACCCTTGAAATCTCAATTCTTGTTCTAAAAGAAATTGCAGATATCAGTGCAATGGAGAAATTTCATTATACTTCCTAGGTAGTTTATTTTAATTTCCACTAGATGTATTCTTTATCTTAGCCTTTTATAGGGTATAAGTATTACAAATATCTTCTCCCAGTTTGTGGCTTATTTTTAATTTCTTTATGGTACCTTTTGAAAAAGAGAATTTGAAAAATGTCAGTGCAGTCATTTTGATCAATGTGTGCGTGTATGTTTGAGTCTCATTTAATATATACCTCCCTACTCAATGGTGAAAAATATTTTTTACATTTTTAGCCAGATGAAATTTTGGTTTTCACACTTAAGTTCCTCATCCATTTGTAATTCATTTTTATGTAAGATACGTTTTGAGCTGAAATGTGTTCCTCCAAATTCATAAGTTGAATCCATAACCGCCAGTACCTCAAAATGTGACTGTATTTGGAGATAGGGTCTTTAAAGAGGTAATTAAGTTAAAAATGAGTTCATTAGGATGGGCCTTAATCCAGTATGATTAGTGTCCTATAAGAAGAGAAAATGTTAACAGAGACACCAGCGATGCACATGCAGCAGAGGAAAAAACATGTGAAAACACAATGAGAAGGTGGCTTATCTGCAAACCGAGGAGAGAAACCTCAGGTGAAATCAAGCTGGCCAACACCTTGATTTTGGATTGTTATCTTCCAAAACTGAAAAAAGTAATTTCTGTTTTTTAAGCCACCCTGTCTCTGGCAATTTGCTATGGTAGCCCTAGCAAACTAATACGCTATCACATTCCTGTTGGCCACAAATATAACCAACCATTCCAGGGTCATTTTATAGTTTCTCCTTTTCCCACTGCTCTGTAGCATCACCTTTGTCCATGTATCAAGTTTCCATTTATATATGGCTCATTTTCTAGGACCTCTATTCTGTTCAGTCTATTTGTGTAGTCCTGTCCAATTCCACACATTATAATTACCACAGCTTGAAAATATAACTTGATAGAGCAAATATTCCTACTTCATCATCACCTTAATCAGTGTCACCATCAGTCTTTTTAATACAATTATTTGTCTGGATTCATAGCAAGAGTTCTTAATCAGAGTAGAAGGCAAGGCAAACAACGCAGAAGTCTTCCAAGAACTGTAGATAAAGGAAATGCCAGGAATGAACAAATAAGTTTGAAAAAGAAAAAAAGGGTAGTTGAAGTTCTAGAAGTTGAAAATATAAAATAAAAATGTATTGGATGGCTTAAATAAAAAAAAAAAAAACACAGCTGAAAGGAGTGTTATAAGCTGGTAGATATATCTAAACAAATCACTCAGTGTGCTGCACAGAGAGACAGAAAATATATACGTGAAATAGAAGGTAAGAACTATGTGAGAGAATGCAAAGGTTTAACATGTGTCAGCATAGAATCACAGAGGGAGAGAGAAAATGAAGAAGTTAATATTTGAAAGAAAATGGCTACAGTTTTACAAGACCGAAGAAAATAAAAATTCACAGATCCAGGATTTGTAACATATCACAAGCAGAAGAAACAGAGATCAGTCTGAGTCCAAACACATCAAAGTAAAACTGTAGAACACAAAGGAAAAAAATAAAATATTTTATGCAGCCAGAAGAAAGGAGAGCCAGAAGAAATAATAATACTTTTATTCTGCCAATTGTTATGAAAAATTGATTATTAACCTACCTTTAAATTCTCAGAAATATTATCATTCAAGAAAAATGATGAATTAAAATTCCACCAAAAAAGCCTATGGTGAGGTAATTTTCTAGGATATATTTCAAAAAGAAAAGTCATCCCAGAATAAGGTCTGTGTTGCCAGAAAGAATGAAAAGCAAGTCAAATAATAAATGTGTGTGTGAGTAGCTCACTACTTGATCATCTGTAGGAGTCTAGCAGGCCGAAATTCAGTAAGCTTTTCTCCAGACAGGATTGTTTCTTTTTGGCTTAGGGGAAGCAACCGACTAGAAACAATCTCAGCCCCCTTAAGATTTCTGCCTTAATGCAAGCAGCCCGGTTCACACTGGGCCATGGATCAGATATTAGATCAGCTTTCCTATTGGCACCCACCCGAAGGTACCATACTCTTCCCATTTGCCTGTTGCTCCTGGCTTAAAGCTCTGATTTCAAATCATACGTGTGTGTGTGCTTGGTTAGATTTGCATCTGGTGGTGATGTGACAGCGAGATCATCTGAGGGTCTTCCTCTACTTCTTATGAGGGCTTGAACAGTATGTTTTGCCCATATCTGTATTGGGAGGGCACACAGAGCACCCAGTTGACCAAGATGCTCGTCACAACTGTTTAACAATTTCTTGGCATCCGTGGATGACGAATGCAGCTTTTATAGTTATGACGAAATATCAGTCAGTATTTCTGAAGCGAAGTAGGGTTGAATGGTTTGTTTCATAGATGCAGGCACATTCCATTCTCCTTATTTTTAAATGTTACAAACAACTTTGCAAACATAAACAACCTTGGAAATGGAATGGGGAAAAATGACTAACAAAATTTTAGAAAATTATAAAGAAATAAAGTGGGGTTTTCTTATCTTAACAATTCTCCAGGACTGCTAATTATTCCTTACAGTATTTTCCTGATCTCTTTTGCTTGAACTTCATGGTAACATTTATTACTAGGGTAAAGCAATATATTTTTGTTGTTGTTGTTCCAGTGCTTTTTTTTCACTCCTTCTATTCCATGTGCTTTGATTAGTTGTTTCACACTGTTAGTTATCAGATGACAAAGCTCTTGAGTATCACATGTGTCTGTGTCCTTACAAGTTGGTCCATCTGGCAGTTGAAACAGCTTTATAAACTTTGTAAGCTTTATAGGAAGAGATACACTATATCTTGAAAAGAAAATTTGATTCTTTGCAATACATGTGGTTAATAAGTAATACTTAGTAAAATCTCTGCCTCTATTGTTAGAATAATAGTGATTAACCAAACTGCTATACTACTCCCACATGGATCTACAGTTGGTCTTACTACACTGTGTCCCTGGGGTGTGTTAATTGTTATGTATTTTTTCTCCAAAAAGGGATAGTCTGGAATCATAAATGAATGCACCAGAACCTAAGATATTCCAGGAAATTATTACTTGTTATGTTATTTTTTAATTTAGAAGGCTTTAAAAAATATATTCCAGGCCAACTAATAACAGTTTAAATATTTTTACTTCACAAGGTGCAATGATTGGAGGTATATTAACTTGAAGTTGTGTTTTCCAGTGTGGAGATATTTTCCTAATATAAGTCTGTATTTATTTCTGATTGAGAACTGGTGAAATGTGATGAGTATAAATCATTGCTTTTTATGAAATAATCTTATTTTACTCCAAAGTGACTCTCATGTTAGTAGTTACTTCATCTGCAGCAAGTCAAAATTTTGTTCATATGAACTTCTTGGCTAGAGTCTGTGTCTAGTGGCCTGGAGTAGTTTTTGCTATATACTTACCAAGAAAAGGATAGCATGAGCCTCTCTGCCAAAGCTACTTTTTAAGGAGCATTGACTAAGAAGCTTTGGTTAGAATTTGTCTTTATTTTTTTAAAAGAATGTTGTGAGTCATATGAATCACTCTTGTGTTTATAAATTATGGAGTATATGTAATACAGAATCTACCTTAATATAAATTTTTTGTTTTTGTTTTTAGTTTGTTTCTTTGTTTTGCCATCGATGATTATTATGTAACATGGTTTGTCTTTTTTTATAGATTTTATTTTTTAGAGAAGTTTTAATTTTCAAAGCAAAATTGAGCAGAAACTAGAGTTTCCATATATTCTTTGCTTTCACACATGTACAGTCTCCCTCACCATGAACATACTGTACACGGTGGTATATTTGTTACAAATGATGACTTCTTACACGCCATTATCACTCAAAGGCCATAGCTTACATTAGGGTTCACACTTAGTGTACATTCTATGAGTTTTGACACATGTTTATTGGCATGCATTATCCACCACTGTAGTATCAAACAGAATAGTTTCACTGCCCTAAATGTCCTCTGTGCTTCTAAAAATCCTTCCCTCCTTCTTGGCAACTACTGATTTTTTACTGTCTCTATAGATTTTCTGTTTCTAGAAAGTAATATATTTGGAATCAGATAGTGTGTAGTCTTTTCAGATAGGCTTATTTTACTTAGTAATATGGATTTAGGATTCCTACATGTCTTTTCATTGCTTGATAGCTCATTTCTTTTTTAGCACTGAATAATATTCTGTCACCTGGATGTACTATAGTTTATTTATTCAATCACCAAGGACATCTTGGTTGCTTTCAAGTTTTGGCAATTATGAATGAAACTGCTTTAAACATCCATGTGAAGGTTTCTGCATGGTAAATACCAAGGTGTGTGATTGCTCAATTGTATGGTAAGAGTTTGCTTGGATTGTTTAGTTTTGTAAGGTATAGCCAAACTGTCTTCCAAAGTGTCTGTACCATTTCACATTCCCAGCAACAACTAATGAGCATTACTTTTGCTCTACATTCTCACCAGCATTTGACGTCAGTGTTCCAGATTTGGCCATTCTAATAGATATATAGCGATATCAATTGTTTTAACTTGCAATTCTCCAACGGCTTATGATGTAGAATAATTTTCATGATAATTTGCCATCTGTATATGATCCTTGTGAGGTATCTGTTCAGTTTTATGGTCCATTTAAAATTGGGATTGTTTACTTCCTTATTGTTGAGTTTCAGGAGTTGATTCTAAATTTTGGAAAACGAAATTTAGATTTGGATAACATCCATAAAATGTTACAGAAAAACCTGAACAAACTTTTTGGCCAACCCAGTACATCATCAGATGTGTTTTTTGCAAGTATTTTCTCCAGTTTGTGTTGTTAGTCTCTTGAAATTGTCTTTTACAGAGCGGAAGTTTTTAAATTTAATGAAGACCAGTCCATTTATTTCTTTCACAGATCACACCTTTAGTGTTGTGTTGAAAAGGTCATTGTTATACTCAAGGTCATCTAGGTTTTCTCCTATGTTATATTCTAGGATTTTTATGATTTTGTGTTTTATGTATGGGTTCGTGATGTATTTTGAGTTAGCCTTTGTGAAAAGTCTAAGTTATATAGCTAGATTTATTTTTGCATGTGGATGTCCATTTGTTCCAGCACCATTTGTTGAAGGGACTACCTTTGCTCCATTGTGTTGCCTTTGCTCCTTTGTCAAAGATCAGTTCACTGTACTTATGTGGGTCTATTTCTGGGCCATCTATTCTGTTCCATTAATTTCTTTTTCTGTTCTCTCACCAGTACCACACTGTCTTTGATTACCACAGTTTTATAGTAAATCTTGGAGTTGGGTACTGTCTGTCTTCTGACTTTGTTCTTCTCTTTCAATATCGTGTTGGTTATTCTGGGTCTTTTTCCTCTCCATATAAACTTTAAAATCACTTTGTGAATATCCATAAAATAACTTTCTGGGATATTGACTGGGATTGCATTGGAATCTATAGCCCAAGCTGGGAAGAACTGACATCTTGACAATATTTAGTTTCTATCCATGAACATGAAATATATTTCCATTTGTTTAGTTCTTCTTTGATTTTGCTCATCATAATTTTGTAGTTTTTTTCTCATACAGATCTTATTTTGTTAAATTTATAACTATTTCATTTTTGTGGTGCTAATGTAAATGGTATTGTACTTTCAGTTCTAAATTTCACTTGTGCATTGCTGGTATAAAAGAAAGCAATTGACTTTTTTTTTTTTTTTTAAAGCTGAAATCTTGAGTGTTACATCTTTTTTTTTTTAAACTTTGGGTTTGTTTGTTTGTTTATTTATTTATTTATTTATTTATTTATGGCTGTGTTGGGTCTTCGTTTCTGTGCGAGGGCTTTCTCTAGTTGCGGCAAGTGGGGGCCACTCTTCATTGCGATGCGCGGGCCTCTCATTATCGCGGCCTCTCTTGTTGCGGAGCACAGGCTCCAGACGCGCAGGCTCAGTAATTGCGGCTCACGGGCCTAGTTGCTCCGCGGCATGTGGGATTCTCTCAGACCAGGGCTCGAACCCGTGTCCCCTGCATTGGCAGGCAGACTCTCAACCACTGCGCCACCAGGGAAGCCCCCAATTGACTTTTGTATATTAACCTTGCATCCTACAATCTTGTTCTAATTGCTTATTAGTTTCAGAAATATTTTGTTGGGGATTCCCTGGTGGTGCAGTGGTTAAGAATCTGCCTGTCAATGCAAGGGACGTGGGTTTGAGCCCTGGTCCGGGAAGATCCCACATGATGCGGACCAGCTAAGCTCATGCACCACAACTGCTGAGCCTGTGCTCTAGAGCCCGTGAGCCACAACTACTGAGCCCACGTATCACAACTACTGAAGCCTGCATGCCTAAAGCCCATGCTCCACAACAAGCGAAGCCACCCCAATGAGAAGCCCACACACCTCAACGAAGAGTAGTCCCTGCTCGCTGCAACTAGAGAAAGCCCGCATGCAGCAACGAAAACCCAACACAGCCAAAAATAAATAAATTAAAATAAATAAATTTTTTAAAAAAGAAATATTTTGTTGATTCATTTGGATTTTCTACATATACAATTATTTCATCTGTGAACAAAGACAGTTTTATTTCTTTCTTTTCAATCTGTATATCTTTTATTTTATTTTCTTGTCTTATTGTATTAGCTAGACCTTCCAGTATGATGTTGACAAGGAGTGGTGAGAAGCGACATCCTTGCCTTGTTCTTGATCTTAGTGGGAAAGCTTCTAGTTTCTCACCATTAAGTATGACGTTAGCTATAGGCTTTTTTTTGCAGATATTCTTTCTCAAGTTGCAGAATTTCCCCTCTGTTACTAGTTTATGGAGAACTTTTATCATGTATAAGTACTGAGTTTTGTTAAATGCTTTTTCTGAATCTATTGATACGATTATGTGATATTTTTATCTGCCCTGTTGATATGATGGATTACATCAATTGAATTTTGAATGTTGAACCAGCCTTGCATACCTGGGATAAAGCCCACTTAATCATGGTGTATGATTCTTTTTATACTTTTTTGGATTTGATTTGCTAACATTTTGTTGAAGATTTCTTCATCTTTGTTTATGAGAGCTATTGGTCTGTAGCTTTCTTTCCTTGTAACATGTTTGTCTGTTTTAGGTATTGGAACAATGCTAGCCTTGTAAATGAGTTAAGAAGTATTACCACTGCTTCTATCCTCTGAAAGAGATTGTAGAAATTTGTATAATTTTTTTTCTTACAAATTTGGTAGAATTCACCAGTTAACCCATCTGGGCCTGGTGTTTTCTGTTTTGGAAGGTTATTATTATTTTTGTTGTTGTTTTAATATTTTTTTAATTTACATTTTTAAATTAATATTTATTGGAGTATAGTTGATTTACAATGTTGTGTTAGTTTTTGCTGTACAGCAAAGTGCATCATTTATACATATACACATATCCACTCTTTTTAAGATTCTTTTCCCATATAGCTCATTACAGAGTATGGAGTAGATTTCCCTGTGCTATACAGTAGGTTCTTATTAGTTATCTATTTTATATGTAGTAGTGTGTATATGTTATTCCCAAACTCCCAATTTATACCTCCCCCTCCTTTCCCCCTTGGTAACCATAATTTTGTTTTCTACATCTGTGACTCTATTTCTGTTTTGTAAATAAGTTCATTTGTAGCCTTTTTTTTAGATTCCACATATAAGCGATATCATTTATTTGTCTTTCTCTGTCTGACTTACTTCACTCAGTATGACAATCTCTAGGTCCATCCATGTGGCTGCAAATGGCATAATTTCATTCATTTTTATGGCTGAGTAATATTCCGTTGTATATATGTACCACATCTTCTTTAACCATTCCTCTGTTGATGGACATTTAGGTTGTTTCCATGTCCTGGCTATTGTGAATAGTGCTGCAATGAACATTGGGGTGCATGTATCTTTTTGAATTATGGTTTTCTCCAGATATATGCCCAGAATGGAAGGTTATTATTTATTGAGTCAATTTACTAGATATTGGCCTATTCAGATTATTTCTTCTTGTGTAAGTTTTGGCAGATTTTATCTTTCAAGGAGTTCGTCCATTTCATGTAACTGAGTTGTTCATAGCAGTCCTTTATTATCCTTTTAATTAATCATGTGAATCTGTGGTGATGCCTCCTCTATCATTTCTGATATTAGTCATTTATGTCTTCTCTCTTTTTCTTAGTTATTCTGGCTATAGTCTTATTGATTTTATGGATGTTATCAAAGAATCAGTTTTTGGTTTTGTTGATTTTCTCTACTGATTTTATGTTTTAAATTTCATTGATTTCTACTTTAACTTTTGTTGTTACTTTTCTTCTGTTTACTTTGGGTTTAGTTTCCTAATGTGGAAACTTTGCTTATTGATTTTAGAGTTTTCTTCTTTTCTAATACATGCATTCAATGCTATAAATTTTCCTCTAAATACTGCTTTCATTAGTCTCATGACTTTAATTTTGGAGGACTGTTTTGGGGAAATATTACCTGGATTCTGGGAAGTTCATTTGCAAACTCATCCCAAACCTATATTTCAGCAATTGCAAACTTGCATGTCTATATTTTCATGATAGTTACTACTAGAAGCTCCAATCATGTTGAATTATGAATATAGAAAATGTTCTAAAACATGCTTAACTGTGACCACAGAGGCTTATACTAAGACTTACAAATTAAACAAAATTATATTCTGGGTGCTACTGTCAGCACCTACTCATTAGTTCTTTTCTACAGTAGTTGGTTTTTCGTTGGTGCCTATAAAACCAGATCACGGTAGAATTTTACTACTCTTAGAGTCATACAGTCAAAATTTACAAGGTTGAGGGTGTTTATGTGTCACTGGGCTTCTCTAATCTTTATGAAGTTTCACAAGACTCTTCTCCAGAACACTGTGGCTTCAACTACTGAAATGACACTATCCTTTTATAGAGTGGTGTGTCTATATCAAATTATGTGACTCATATTTTTAACCTTCTTAAAAACCTGAGGAAGAGAATGTGGGAATAACCAGATGAGGAACCGAAGCAGTTGCTGCTTCTCTCCTTGGGCATATGTTCTATATTTATGATTTGGTCAATGTATTTTTTAAAGACAAATTGTTGGCATAATGAGTTTAGAATCACCTGGAGAACTAGTAAAAATACTGTTTCTTGGGCCTAACTCCAGGTCAGTTAAATGAAAATCTCTGTAGGTGAAGACTTAGGAGTTAGTATTACATATTAACTTTCTAGTTAATTCCTATTATTCCTGCATAATAGGAAACAGTGTAAAATCAGTAGTCTGTTTAAAATTTAACCGAAATGCATGGTCAGTCTTTGTGATGCTTATAAAGATTGTTAAAGGTTTGCCCATATTTATGTGCTGTTTGACCCACCAACAAATGCAGTAGGTCTTCTCCCTGGGCCCCTGTGATGCCCCCAAACTTATTTTACCTGATGTGAGAACTTGACTCAGATTCTTCAAATGAATGATATATGATCTGAGGCTCACATAGAGTTATGGATATTTTGAGTTCTGGTGGCTCGTTACTGCAGGTGATTTAATGTGGAGTTAATGTGGAGTTAATTCATTAGTTTGTCCAGAGTTAATGGAAGTAAAATGGAAGTTCTAGTTCTGCTCATTTGTTGCAAGTGTTATTGCTAATGAATACAGGTAAATCCGGCAGAAATAGACAAATGCATATTTATTTTCTAAATTACTGAATTACCCTAACTTAATGTGGAATTTTTTTGAAGCAGAATTTCCTACCCTTAGTGCTGTGTATGTCTTAAATTATTTTCTATCACAGAAAGTGATATGCAATGTCTATTTAAGATAATATAAAAAGTATAGCAGACATTTCTTGGTGCACAAATCATAACTTATCTTCATTGAAAAGATATGTGGCTGAGTAAACGATCAAAAAGGTTTCAACTTCAATATGATACTTTCAAAACCAAAGTTTGAAAAAAAGGAAAAAGGATATGATACATAGATGAGAATTTTATCATTAGAAAGGAGAAGTGTCTTTTTTTAATGAAATAAATGATTCTCCTAAGGGTCTATTTGAATTATTAATTTTCTTCATTACTGCTTTTCTTTTGCTTATCTTTCATACTCAATTAAGATTTTAAGCCTCTGGAAACTCTTTAGAGCTTGTTTCTGTTGTTTGGGAACATTTTCCCAGGTATATTTTCTTTTCTTTGAGAGTTTCCTTTCTTCTATGACCTCTGATTTAAAGCAAAAGTAAATGGGCACACAGGAGAAAAGATGAATACTGGGCTAATTATGTACCTATGTATTCTGTGAAGCTGACACTATTCAGTAACCTTAAACCTAATGAACTTTCCTCCTGACTGAAACTTTCAATTACTCACTCACTGTTACATTAGTACTTAAACATTTCAGTTATTGCCGTAACTCATTAGAATGTAAATGAAGGCCAAGGATTGAATGAGCACATTCAGGGCCTAAGTCAGGATGAGTTTAGACAGATTTTCTTTCAGATGTCAGTTTCTCTTATGATATGCAAACAATATACATCAGATCAAAGCAATTCTATTACTCACAAAATCTTCATGTGATTTTTTAGCAGTACTAGATGTGCACATATATGGCTTCATAACGGGGACAGTCTGCCTATTTCTCCTACTCACAAGAGATCCAGAATGAGCATGAATAATGTTTTAGGAATAAAGACTTGCTAATGTTTGATTGCAGTTTCATTGTTTCTAACACTTCTCATTAGCAGTGTCACATTTGCTTCCCAAAATAAACCAGCCACACTGTAGTTCACCAGAGCGAGGTTGTATGATAACATTGGAGTAAACTTAATGGATTGGTCAAATTCTTTCAGAAGACTAGCCTAGAGATCATTAACTTTTCCAAATAAAACAAATATTTAAAACTAAAAATAGTATTGTTAATGACTATTGCTTATTTTAACCAAGAGGTCCAAAACCTTTAATATATTTTACAATTATTGAATATGCAACTGATTCTAATATGATTATATATACCTGTGTTTTTATGTATAAATTATGTAAAAACTTTAAAAATTATTAACATGTCTTCAAATTCTTGTAGTTGCATAAAAACCACATGGCTCTGTGTCCTGATTCTTTTACCCTCACCTTTGGTACTTTAATTGAGGCTATGAGAGCAGCTGTGTCTGTCCACATAAAATGCACTCAGAGGCCATTCTCCTGGGGAAAAAATTTTGTAAGAGCAGAAGTGGGTAGCAGAGATAAATATTTTAATTACCTACATTATTGGGAAAGAAGAATGACATAGGTAAAGAAAATTTATCAATAATCTAAAAGTGTTGTTTTTATAAATTGTGTCAACCTATTTCATGGGTGTTTTTTATTTTAATGATGTGAAAAGGAATGGTTTCAGGCTTTGTCCACGTTTTTGTTCTCCTTTCTTCAGTTTTTCCTTAAGGAGAAATGAATTACCCCTAAATTAATAAATGTTGTATTGTCCCAAAACAAACAGCTAAAGCAGAAGAGGTGAAAAGAAAAAAAAAAACCCTGCATAGTCCATTCACTCATAGGCACCTCTTCAATAAGAAGTTGACACTTCAGTAAATTGCAAGTCAAGCCCACTGCCACTGCTATTTTTCAAATTCAAGGCAGGTGAGCTAGTTCTTTTCAGGACTATCTGAAGGATGCAACCATACTCCAGGTACAATAGCTAGTCAGCCACAACCAAGAGCAAGCAAAGTTCTGATCATCTCTAGGCAGAAGTTACATATTTGGCAAACCACACATGCTGTACATTACAAAAGAGGTTGAAGTAGGACGTGCCATTTATTGTACCTGGCATGATTTTACTGAGAATTAAGGTGGTACTGATTGCATGGGAGAAGTCAGATGAAGGGGTTCTTGGTTAGACTTCTGGCGCCATTTTATATCACCCTGCCTGACAGGTGTCTCTTGATCTGTGTTCTTCCTGGGATTGCATTAAGATTTTGATAGTATGTAATTCTCCCTGCTTCAGTCTTTCCATATGAATATTTCCTTTAGATTATTTTAATTAATTGTAATGGTAAATTAATTTGAGAAGAACTCAATTAAATATTGTTTTTTAATGATTTCGTGAATCATGAAGAACAAGAACACGGAGAGTTTATTCCAGCTCTTGTTTTCATGAATCAGCTAAGCCTTTGTCAGTGGCCTTCATGGCCATGATTGACAATTCAGGCTTGTTTAGATTGGATTGGGCCTCAGAGAGGATTTTATTCTTGGTTTGAAGAAAGGGAGGTGACTTGATATGGGCCATTTCCAGGCTTCTTTGAGCAGAAAAGAATGTGTTTCTTGGAAAACTAGAGCTTCTGATTTGAAACTTGAGCTTTGTAAATCGGAATAAGTATGAGAAAAATAACTTGGTTTACAGATTATATCACCTAAAATATATTTTTCCTACTTGTCCCAATTGGAGGGCTCATTTTTTTAAGTGGGTTGAAGATCATCAGTTTGCAAAAAAAAATTTCCTCATGTTCAAAATTTTAGACCTTAGCCTTAAAAGGATGTGAAAAAAGAATTAAAGTGGTAAAGCTAAGATCTGGGCCTAGATGATAAAATGTGAGAGCTGTTCTCACACTATTCTATCATAATCTGCCTCAATATTTACATGTTTTTTGAAAAGAGTCTTACCCATGTTTTTTGATAAATTAAATTCATTAATATGGCATTCATTGGTAAAATATCAAAAAGAGAAGGAGAAAAAAGTAAACATAGTCTGTAATTTAAAAAAATCCAGGATGAACATTTTCTTTATCCTTAATATCTATTTCTACATTTTATATGCAGTTAAAATCATATAATGAATACTTTTCTAAACATACATTTTCACTAAACATCATGTCAGAAACACTTTCATGTCCATGAAAACCTACACAAAATGATTTTTATTATAATAAGGCATTATGTTTTCCTAAAACAATATCAGTGTGTTGTAATAAAATATAAAACACTTAAAATAGTAATATTTACATTGCACTTACTTTGTGCCAGATATAAGTGCTTTATTTGTTTATCTAATTATTTTTAAAAATCCTAAGCTTTTAGCTACTGTGCTGCAATGTTTCTAGATAGTGTAAATAAGTGAATATATTAGAAATTAAAAATACTCACTTCCCAGAAATTAAATTCTCATATATCATTCATTAGATTATACATATTTCAATGAATAGATCTAATTAACTCCCATTTGTTGATGTATAGGTTGCTTCTATTTTATAATGAATGTTGTGATGAACAATTTGTCACTTAAGCTTTTAACATATTCCTAATTATGTCTTTATGTCTGGGCCTCTCAATTTGGGATGAGTATTTGTGGGAACGCAGTGATGTGCCAAGATTATCTCAAAGACACAGGATACATATGTTGAGTTTTTGTTAAGTTTAATTTAACTCAATGATTTAGGGAAAAAAAATTCATTTTTAAAATTTTATCCATTCAATTCAGAAAGTATTTATTGAGTACCTATTTTTCCCAAGATTTGTTCTAGAAGCCCCATGTATCAACACACTGTGTGCATCCCTTATACTCTCTTGGCATCATGTGACTGGGTTTTTTTCTTATGGTTTTTTCTGGGAAATGCCATCTCCTCTATGTAATTATAGGCTTTGAAATGCTTTAACTTTATTTCCAAATGCACACAAAGCAAATAAATAAATCCAGTAGCTTCAATTTTGTATTGTGTGGTAAAAGTCTAGTGAGGAAAGGACAATGTATTATTAAGAAACAGGAACTCTGTCTAGGAGGAAGTATACCTGTGTTAAACAGAGAACACAATCAGAGAGAAGAGGGCAGATTACTCTTTGTGTAATGTCACACGTTTAGTGAGAGGTGCTAGTCTGCCGGATTGAGCAAACTGCACTGTTAGTTAGATTCATCAGTAAATCTGAAAAGGTCCAAGCAGCTGGCTTTATAAATTGTTGAACTTGTCACTGTGCAAACAGTATTTAAAAAATTTGTTTTTGGTTACAGAAAATTAAATGGTGACACTCATGAATGCATTCAAATCATGTTACAATTATACTCAATCAAATGTTATTTACAAACACCGTTAAATTATGGTTCATTCCGTTTCTCAACTCAGTGAGTTTGCAGATATCATAAAATTAAAAATTTTCTAGTTTGTATATTTTGATGCTATTCTTCATTTACTTTTAAAATTCTTTAATTGAAGTATTATATGCATACAAAAAATGCAAACACATATAAGCGTAGAGCTCAATGAATTTTCATAAACTGAAGCATGTAATAGACACCTAGATCATGAAACAGAACACTCTGCAAACTGAACTCAAGCAAAAGTGCTCCCTCGCCTGCAAGAATCCCTTCCTGACATGAACCTATCAAAACAAACCACCTTCAGGGTCCAGAAAGGGAAATGACTGTCCATACTCCAAATGCTTGTCCCCATTCTGGTATTTTAGACTCTCTAGTCCAAGTTATTTTCCAGTTCTCTGATGCTCTACCCAAGTTTTTCTAGTTGTTGGCAATGGGATTCTTGGCCTGCTATGAACTACTATATACTACGTGGTATAATAAACCCTCATTTTTCATTTTCTTTAAAAATAACACTCCAATTAAAACCTACTATTTTGTGATACAGAGTAAGTGAAATCAATCTAAAAGTTGTCAGATAGTCAAATATGTGCTTTATTACTGATTAATTAGAAGTGAGACTAAACATGGTGTATCTTCGGAAAGAAAAGTGTAAGTATAGCATGAAGGCTATAAGCATAATACAGATCTTTAAAATCAAATTAGGAACATTTTGAAGAAAAATAATTTTTAATTGATAAACTGAGTTGAGCATAAGTATAACAATCACAGTAAAACAAGGAAGTAAAACATGCCAAATACCTGAATCTTTTATTCCCCTAGAATTACTGTGGATAGAGAGGCCTTCATGATAGGTAAAAATATTGGGGAATCTACAAAGTAGTTGTGTCCCAAACTATTTTCAATCAGGAAGTTAAAATTAAGCTGAAAATGAAATATATGCTCTTAAAAACACATTTTAGGACTTCCCTGGTGGTGCAGTGGTTAAGAATCCTCCTGCCAATGCAGGGGACATGGGTTCGAGCCCTGGTCCGGGAAGATCCCACATGCCGCCGAGCAGCTAAGCCTGTGCGCCACAACTGCTGAGCCTGCACTCTAGATCCCGCAAGCCACAACTACCGAGCCCGTGTGCCACAACTACTGAAGCCTGCACGCCTAGAGCCAGTGCCCTGCAACAAGAGAAGTCACTGAATAAGAAACCAGTGCACCACAACTAAGAGTAGCCCCCGCTCGCTGCAACTAGAGAAAGCCCGTGCGCAGCAACAAAGACCCAACACAGCCAAAAATAAAAATAAAATAAATAAATTTATTAAAAAAAACAAAAAACAAAAACCACATTTTAATGGCCCCCAAATTCATACTTGACCATCTGGTTGAAAGAATATTAACCTCATTTTTAACCATGTAGCTGGACCAAGAAGAAGATGTTAATGTTTTTGCAAATTAATTTGTATTGATTCCTAAAGTTATACTCATGACTTGCTTGTAAACACTCGGTGACCAAGTAATTATCTAAGAATTTTATTAACAAATGCCTTTTGTAACCATGATATTGATTTAAAAATATAAGAAGTACAAAAGTCCAGACAAACATTTTTACTGGCATGATTTTAGGAGTTAATTTAGGAATGAAAATTTTTTCTACAACATATAAGAATAAATCTAGCAAAGTGTTGATAAGAGTTTAAAAATCAGGATGTTTGTGTTGTGTGTGTGTGTGATTGTGTGTATCATACTATAGATTATTTGGTGATTATATAGAGTCTCTTGTACTTCCCAACACACTAAAGCAACACTTGTTTTTGCTAGATATGTCTCTTGTTTTTTATTTTTTTAAAAGTAGATCACAGTAATGAATAAAACTAAGAAATTGAAGCCAGAAATGCTAGATTGATTTACACTGGAAACCTACAAAGGAATGCTCTCTAAAGAGAATAAAATATGTCCAGAAGAAAAGGTGAGGTGAGGGTCATTTGGATGTGAAGTAATTTAGGGACTTGCAAAAAAGGAGGTGCTTGGGGAAGAGTTGTGCTATACGTGAAAGGAATAATAAAAATATAATTGTAGTGAATTTTCCTGAGAATACTTATAAAAATTCTGTCTCTTTGCAGAAGTGAATCTTTTCTAAATGGCTTTTTATTTAATTTTTTTAATACCAGAGTACTGTGAAAGTACTGGTGACAACTATTATTAAAATTCTTATCCTAAAATAGCAAATATCACACTTTTTCCAAAATAGCGAGACTATTCTACAAAGGAAAACAACCAATGAAACCACGATGGGCTTTGGAACACACTTGCAAAGTCAGAGGCATCCAGTAGAGACTGCTTTGTGACCAGAATCATAATGTTTGAAAGAGGAAATTATCAGGGACTTAATAGAAAAACAGAGCTAGGCAAGACTGTGTGCTTTCTCTAACATGAGAAAATCAATTTTCAAAAACTTTTTCATAAAGTTACAAACTAGAGATCAATTTTATTCAACATTTATAAACATTTCAATTATTAAGAAGTTAGAGAACTTTCTGAATGAAGATACTAAGCAGTTGTTAAGCTTTTATACGTTAAAGTCATTGCCCTGCTTCCCTGGCTGATAAGGGTCCCTGAAGGTTTGGCTGGCAGAGACAAAAAAAGTATTAAAAGTTTTTTTGGAACCACTGATATAGTCTCTTTACCACTGGAAACTAGAAAAGACCAACTGGAAGGTATATCTGTACCAGAAAAAAAGTGGATTTGGGTTCTGGTTCTAGAAGTTAATAAAACATTACAGGGATAGATTTGGACAACCACATTCAAGGCTGAGTATCTGGTGTTTGGTATTATTTCTGGACTTACAAAACCGAAACTTTTTTTTTTTTTTTTTGATTGTGGCTTACAGCACTGTTCTAGAAAATATATAAAATTGAAGTGTCTCTCAGAAAATTATATTGAGTTTATAAACATATTCTGAAAGGAAAAAAGATATGATACATAATTCAGGATGACATACAACTCAGATTAAAAGGACTTTTTCAAGAGCCCACCAGTAGGAACAATAGAATGAGACTTGGCAAACCAAAAGTACTTTTAAGTAAGAAAGGCTGAACATGCCAATGAAGACATGCCTACACTGATGGTCTTTGGTAACTTAGGTGCGGGAATTTAAGGTTAACATCGGGGTCTATATATGAGGCACTGGGCCCATGTAAAGCAGGTATTAAGAACTTAGAACCTCATATGAAGCCAGAATAGAAGAACCATTGCTTTAATGAAATTACAGACTGGAAAAAAAAAAAAAAAACTATCAAAGGAAAAGAAGAGTGGCTCTTTGTGAGTTTGGATTTCAAATTTACACCATCTGCTTGTTGTGGGTAATTCCAATCTGAGAAATTAACTGAAAATTGTATTATTGCACATGATAGACTCTAACATAAATCCTTTCAAAAAGAATACATTCTCAATTTTTCTCAAAATATTTCCGTATTAAAACAACTATTTTTTAAAAAACTGTTTTTGGCTATCAAGGATCAACTTATATGAGACTAAAACCCCAGTTGTCAGAATGTGTCAGAGAACATCCAGGGTACCCAGGATTTGAGTATAAAAGATGCCAAACAAAGGAAAATGCATTGTGAAGAAAATAACATTCTCTGCCACTTTTCCACTTTGATGTATTCACTCATTACATTGTGGTTCTGGGCCAAGTGACCGAGCCAAAACAGGCACCCCCAAGCTTCCAGCTGTCTCATGGTCCTAGACAGACAAACACTGGAAGGTAGCACGACCCAAGCAGGCAGGAATTGAGACAGTATCACTGAGGGAAAAGAAACTAAAGGGAAGTGAGCTGACTTTATGTGGTGCTCCCCAGCCCTCAAGGCATTAGCTGATATTTAAGCTGAAGAGAACAAAAGGTCAAAAAACCCAAGCAGAAAGTTGTAACAAGAAGATAAAAGACTAAGCAGAGCTTTCACCAGTTTTATTGAGCTGGAGACACAAAAATTAGTGTTTAGGGCCACTAAGGAAGAGACATAGTATTTATACTTGGCTTGCAGTTGAAAAACCTGGAAGGCTTTTAGTTGAAATACCTGATTAGTAAAGTATACCAGAAATAGATCAGTACTCACAGAGACAGAAACATGGCCTAATAATCTCAGTCTCTGATTGGAACAAGAACTGCTTCTATTCTAACTGCTTGGCAAAAGCAAATGAATAATCTCTGAAGGAGTATTACATCATGTAGAATATCTACCTTACTTTATATATAATAGCTAGCATAAAAATTAATGAAGACAGAAATAAATGTCTAAAAATTAAGAAAAAATAAAAGAGACACAGACCAACATGCAATTCAGATCCTGAATTAATTAATTAATTAATTAATTAATTAATTAATCCTATATTAATCCTAAACATAGAATTAGAAATAATTTTGTTGAATATGCTCAAGAGAATAGATACATTGATGGAGAATTTCACTAGAAACAAATCTATAATATCTATAAAAAATCGAATAGAAATTTCAAAAATGAAACACAAAATACTTGATATTAATAATTCAAAACAGGAGTTAAGAAGTGGAAGAAAAATAATTAGAAAATACAGACTAAAGCAAAGAGATAGGGTAAAGATATATGGACTATAAGAGATATGGTTAAATATCCAAACTATGTATAAATGGACCCACAGAAGAGGAGAAAGTTATAAGGCAGAAGTTATATTTGAAGAGTAAATAACCAACAAATTTCCAAGATTTGAAACAAATGAAGCCACAAATTTAGGAAGCTTCAAGAGCTTTAAACAACATAAATCCAAAGAAACCCACACCTAAGCAAATAATGGTAAGAGTTTGTAAACCAAATGTAAAGGCAAAGTCGTATAAACAGCAAAGAAAAAAGTAATATTAAGTGTAAAGCTACAACAATAATTTGACAGCTACTATTTTAACAGAAAAAAAATTTTTAATACAATTTTCTATTTGGCATTTTTTTATTGTGAGAAAACACACATAACATAAAATCTATCATTTTAACCATCTTAAAGTTTACAATTTAGTGGCATTTAGTACATCCATAATTTTGTGCAATCATCACTGTTATCTAACTCCAGAACATTTTGTCACCCCCAAAAGGAAAACCTGTATCCATTAAGCAGTCACTTCCCATTTCCCCCTTCCTCCCAACCCCAGAAAACCACTATTCTGTTTTCTGCGTCTATTTGCCTATTATGTATATTTCATATAATGGGATCATATAATATGTAGCCTTTTGTGTCTGTTTTCTTTCACAATGCTGTTTTCAAAATCAACCCATGTTGTAGCATGCATCAGTAATTCCTTCTTTGTTATGGCTGAATAATATTCAGATGGCATTAAAAGTGCTGACAGAAAGTAACTGAAAATGTATAATTCTATCTGCGATGGAATTACTCTTCAAATATGAAGTTAAAATAAAGATGTTTTCAAACAAATGGAAACCAGGAATTTGTCCCAAGCAGACTGCCACTAATAGAGATCCAGGAAGAAGGGTGTTATGTATTATCTCTGAAAATGCAGAACAAAATTGAGAAAAACAAAATATTAAAACATGAATAAATATAAATTAATATTGATTAAATATAATTAATAATAATTATTATAATTACTAATATGTTTTGGAATTTTTAAATGTAAAATTAAAATAAATGACAAAGTAATCAAAACCATCAAAGAGTTGTAAATGCAGTTACAATGATCTAAGATCTGGTATTTACTGGGAAATGCTAAAAGTGATTATTTGCATTAAACTAATAAACTGAGAATTCATAGTATACTTTCTATGGTAACTCTTGAAAACAAAAAATATCTATAAATAGAGATTTACCAGGGAGAAAAAAGAGAATTAGAAAAGATACTTTTTAAAATTCAAAAGCAAACAAGGTACAGAACAAAGAAAGATAAAAAATAAAAGAAAGGAAAGGAAAGGAAAAATAAGGGATGTATATAAGTAGAAGATGAAAAATTTGAAACAAATATGAGTTCTGACAGTAAATGTAGAGAAACCAAATACTCCAATTAAGAAAAGTGATCGTTGGAATGGATGAAATACAATTCATTTATATGCTGGTAATAGTAATCAGCACAACTTAAATATTAAGTATAGAGAAATATTGGGGAAAAAGAATGCAAAAATATATACCATAAAAACACAAATCAATGGAAAGTGAAAGTGACTATTCAATATCTGACAAAATGGACTTATAAACACATTTAATAGTAGACATATCATAGATTATGTAGTGAATCCACCAAGAAGATGTAATGTAGCTTCAAAATAGAAAAATAAAAAATTGACAGATTTTAAAGGAGATATAGCAATTCCATATTCATGGTAGAAGATTTTAGACAAAACGCTCAATAGCTCCAAGTTAAGGACAAATAGAAATCAATTAAGTGCACAGACTAAAAAAATCCCAGCTCCCCAGAAACAAAACAAAATATAAACCTAACAATAAATGCTTTAAATATGGTGATTGACAAAATCAAATATGTATGTATGAATCTATAAGTATGCTTGTATGTATGTAGAGATATAGATATAAAGATGTGTATCTATATCTAGTTAGATATCCAGGTAGATATAGATATAAGTAGATATATAGGTATCTCCACTAACTGAATAATTCAATTCTTTACGAGTATACATTGGATTAGTTATCAAAATTAACCACATACTGGCCACATAAGCAAGTTTAAACAAAGGTCAAGGAATTGAAATTATATACAGTATGATCTCTGAACACACTGGAATAAAGTTAGAAATCAATAACAATATGACAACTAGGGAATCCAAAATATTTACAAATTATACAATAATTATAACAACATATGGGTCAAATAAAAACACACTGAAAATTAGAAAATGAATTGTGCTGTATAATAATAGAAATATGAGGCAACAGTATTTGATGGGTGCATCCAAATCTGCTTATAATAAAATTTAGAGCCTTAAATATTAAAAAAATGGCTAGAAAAAATTAGTTGTCTACATATTCGTTTCAAGAAGTTCGAAGTGGTATCTGTTTAGAAAGTTTGATATAACAAGAAACAAAGAGAGTAGGTCCAGTATTATAGTAAGAAATTATGCCCACATTTTACAATAGTAAAAGAAGTAGCAGGTAACAACAAAATCAAAACAAAAACCCAGAAATATTACAGAAGGTCTAAAAAATGTAACAAATTCAACCAAATGAATATATATAGAGAGAGTCCTACAAGAGTGAGAGTATGAGTACTGATGGCATTCTGGGTTTTAAAGGAATAATGATTTAAGTATTATAAGATACTGAAATCATTAGGAGTCTGCTATATTTCCAGAGAGGAAATAATTCAGAAATTGATAAACAGAAAAAAAAAGAAAACAAAATTTTCACCTGCTTGAAAATTAAGCAACTACAATGCTAAAAACTATGTGGTTCAAAGAAAAATAACAATGGAAATTAGAAAATACTGCTCTAGTGTAAGGAAAATATATCAAAACTTGTACAGTGTTGCTAAAATAATGCTTAGTTTTACTTAACCTTAAATTCCTATATTAAAATATAAGAAGAGCTGAAAATTAATGTTTTCATCTCAAGATGCTAGAAAAAAATCAAACCTGAAGAAAGTGGGTGGAAGTGAATAGTAAAGATAAAAACAGAGTTCAGTGAAATAGAAAACAAATAGACAATAGGGGAAACATCAAGTTTTGATTCAATTTCTTTAAAAGTTTAACCAAGTCAATAAATCACTAAAGAAGAATAAAGAAAATACAAATTACTAATATCAGGATTTAAAATGTGGTATCACTATAGTTTTAACAGAGATTAGAAAGTAATAGAAGGATATTATAAATACCTTAAGCAATAAATTTGATAATTTAGATTAAATCGACTCATTTCTTGAAAAATATAATTTATGGAAATTTATACAAAAATAAAAATACAATTTAAACAGGCCAATGGCAATTAAAGAAATTAATTTGTGATTAAAACCCTTCCCACAAAGATAACTCCAGATCAGTATGGCTTTTGCTTTTGAATTATACAACTGTTTAAGGAAAATTAACACAAATATACAAACTCTTTCAAGAAGTATAAAACTAAGATGCACTTCTGAAATTCCAACATTATCTTAGTCTCAAAACCCAACAAGGATCTTACAAATCAGGAAAGTTATACACCAAGAACTTCTACTTGACATGCATGCAGAAATCCCAAGCAATGTGTCAGGAATTTAAACAGCAAGATTGCTTGTTCAAGGGAACCAAGCTATAAGAATTATTGCTATGTGAGTTATCTCCCAAGATATAAGATTTAATGCCTAACAAGATTTCCAAGAGATGGTGCATATTTGCTATGAGGCTGTTTCCTAGAAGCATAAAACAAGCAATGACCCATGGTAAGTAAGGTCAAAATACCATAACTGTCAGGGCAGACGGTGAAAGAAGGGATTGAAAGGTTCAGGAAAGTGGGCAGGTGAGGGTAAATATACTATGTAAGGCCAGAGGCCCAAAGAGAATTGTGTTCCAAAGGCAGGTCCAAGTGCCATATCAGTTACCAAAGCCATAAGGAATGCAGTAGTGAGAAAAGCACCAGAATCTCGTTCTGCTCTGTAGATCAGAGTGAATAGTAGGAGAGACCATTATAGAACTAGGCTCAATGAGAAGAATGATAGAACCCTGAAGCAACAGAAGCTAGGTGGCAATAGGTAACTGCTCAAAACCAAATGGATATAATTTTAATGGATTTGGTAAAGCTAAAGTGGCAGCTAAATTCTGGAGACTGTTAATTGAATAAAGTGTTTGTCGGTGCCAAAGAGGTGATTGAATTTTTACAATCATAAAAAGTCAAAGATGGATTTTCAGAAGGCTGAAGGCAATCAGCACAATAAAACATCATGAACCTTGCCCAATTTCCAGGTCCTGACACCATTGTCTTGACAGTAGGTCAGGTGTCCAGGAGAAAGTACTCTATAACATCATCTTTTCCCTAAGGGACCTGCAGCTCATTATCTGGAAAGGGAAATATCCAAATATTTTGAACACTGTTTGACACAGGGAGGAAGTTGACACTGAAACCTGGGGACTCAAAGCATAATCATTACCTCCTTCATAGAGTAGGGACATATTAGTTCCAGGTAATAAATAGAAAGATGATACTCTTTGATTCACTGCCTGTGTGGTACCACATATCAATTAGAATGATTAACCAATGAATGTCTTCATTTTCACGTAATCAATATCCTCCCCATCACCTTTGTGCACTCACATACCTTTGGAATTTGTTCACTGACTGTATCAACTAAATTTTGGCACGCAAACATTAGCACAGGAAAAAATAATATTTTCGTATATCATTTTAGAACAGGATGTTCTAGATTCTTGTTGCAAAATATTGTGTGAATATTCCTGTTGAAAGACTGGATGAGAATATCATATTTCCTTTTTGTCCATAGGAATATATTTTTTACTCATCAATTATCTGGTTTGCAAAAGATACATTCTAAAAAGTATAAGAATAAAAAGGGCCAAGAATTTTAAAAATTTTTCCTCAGAAAAAGATCAAGTTCGGGTATACAAGTCCTACTCAAGATCAAGACAATGTCAATATTATCATAGTGTATTTAGCTACATACAATGCAATTTTCTGTTTTTTCAGCATATATAAGCTAAACTAATCCTTGCCAAATCCTCAAATTATATGGTGACTAAATAGCATATTGTGAAAGTCACATAGCTGACAAGTTGTAAAGATAAGATTTAAATCTGCAGTGTTTGTTTCTATGAGTTTGGCTTTTTAAGATTCCACGTGTGATATCATACAGTATTTGTCTTTCTCTGTCTGACTTATTTTACTTAGTGTAATGCCCACAAGGTCCATCCATATTGTTGCAAATGACAGAATTTTCTTCTTTCTTATGGCTGAATAATCTTTTATTGCATATATATATATACTATATCTTTTTTATCCATTCATCCATTGATGGACATTTAGGCTGTTTCCATATCTTAGTTATTGTCAGTAAAGCTGCAATGAACATCAAAGTGCAAATATATTTTTGATATCCTGTTTCTGTTTCCTATGGATATATACCCAGAAGTGGGATTGCTAGATTATACGGTAGTTATATTTTTAAGTTTTTGAGGAACCCCATACTGTTTTCCATAGTGATTGAACCAGCATACATTCCCACCAGTACACAAGGTTTTCCTTTTCTCTGTGTCCTTGCAAACAGCTGTTATCTCTTGTCTTCTTGATAATAACCATTCTAAAAGGTGTGAGGTGAAATCTCATTATGGTTATGATTTGCATTTCCCTGATTAGTAATGTTGAACATCTTTTGACATTGAGCATCTTTTCAGGTACTTGTTGGCCATTTGTATATCTTCTTTGGAAAAATGTCTGTTTAATTCCTTTGCCCATTTTTAATCAGATTGGAGGCTTTTTTTGTGGTTGAGTTGTATGAGTTTTTAATATATTTTGCATATTAACCCATTATCCAATATGTGGTTTGCAAATATTTTCTCTCATTCTGTGGATTCACTTTTTATTTTCTTGATTGTTTCTTTTGCTGTGCAGAAGTGTTTTGGTTGATATAGCCCCACTTGTTGATTTTTGCTTTCGTTGCTTGTGCTTTTGGTGTCATATCCAAAAAATCATTGCCAAGAGCAATGTCAATTTCTTCTCTATGTTTTCTTCTAGGAGTTTTACCGTATCAGGTCTTATGTGAATAGCATAAGATAGGAATCTGATTTCATTTTTCTACATGTTGTTATTCCCATGTTCCCAATATCATTTGTTGAAAAAGCTATCCTTTCCCCATTGAGTGTTTTTGGCTACTTTGTCAAATATTAGTTCACAGTATATGTGGGGATAGAAACAGAGAGTAGACTGATGGTTACCTGTGGCTGAGAGGTGTGGGAATTGGGGAGATATTGTCAAAGGGTACTAACTTGCAATTAGAATATGAATAAGTTCTGGAGATCTAACGCACAGCATAGTGATTATAGTTAACTTTACTGTATTATATGCTTTAACATCGTTAAGAATATAGATATTATATGTTCTCACCACGAAAAAGAAATAGTTATGTGAAATGGTGGAGATGTTAGCTAAAACTACAGTGATAATCATATTGTGATATATAAATGTATCAAATTAACATGTTGTACACCTTAAACTTACACAATGCTGTATGTCAATTGTATCTCAATTTAAAAAAATCTATATTGTTTGCTGTTCTTAACTATTTTCTATATTGAAAAGCTGTTGTATTTAAGATAGGATCAGGGATAGATAAATATAACAACAGAAAAAAATATCACAAAACACAGCACACACATCAGAATTGGAATGCAGATCAATTGTGGAAAATAAATGAATTATATGACAAGTTGTACTAGAACAATTAGTTCTAGAAAATATAAAAGAAAATATAACTTTATCCTTTCTTGAGACCATACAGAAAAAACCTATTATAGATAGATGAAGAAATTAAATTTTATAAAACCTACAAATATTTAGAAGATAATATAACAAATATCTTTTGACTAGGGGGTAAAGAAGTTAGTTCTTTTTTTTTTTTAATTTATTTATTTTTGGCTGTGTTGGGTCTTCATTGCTGCACGCGGGCTCTCTCTAGTTGCGGCGAGTGGGGTCTACTGCTAGTTGCGGTGCACGGGCTTCTCATTGCTGTGGCTTCTCTTGTTGTGGAGTACAGGCTCTAGGCGCTCAGGCGTCAGTAGTTGCAGCACGCGGGCTCAGTAGCTGTGGCTCGCGGGCTCTAGAGCGCAGGCTCAGTAGTTGTGGTGCACCGGCTTAGTTGCTCCGCGGCACGTGGGATCTTCCCGGCAGGGCTTGAACCTGTGTCCCCTGCATTGGCAGGCAGATTCTTAACCACTGTGCCACCAGGGAAGCCCTAAAGAAGTTAGTTCTTAAATAGTAATCAAAAAGGGCAAAGCACAAAGTAAATGACTGATTAATCTAACTACATTAAAATTGAGAACAAACATTGTTTATCTAATGTTATAAAGAAAGTAGCAAGATAAGCCAAGAACAGGGAGAAAAGATTTGAAAACATAGTCAAAATATAATCTCTATAAAGTTTTCAAGCTTCATAGTTACTTTCTATAAGTCAATAATAAAAAATATTCAATAGAAAAATAAGCAAAATATACGAACAGGAATTTCCCCAAAGAACAAACATGACTAATAAGAATCTGTAAAGATGCTCAATCTCCTTAATAATCAGAAAAGTACATATTAAAACCACAGGGAGATATGTTGTGCCCATTTAATTAGCAAACATTTTCAAGTCTTATTGTACAAGTGTTCGGAAGGATGTATTGTCAGGTGTTTAGATCAATGACACCTATCATATGCTGCAAATAGGAAGGAAAATTGGTACAAACTGCTTTGAAAACCCCTTTTGATATTATCTTTTAAAACTGAATATGTGTACATCCTATAGCCTTTGAATTCGAAAGTGTGTACATGAATGAATGTCTTGCTTATGTACGTTATATATATGTACACTAATCATAATAACATTGTTTATAGTAATATAAAAGTTAAAATCACCAAAATATTAAAAGAAAAATGAAAAAGTCAATGTGGTATAATCATAAAACATAACTATAAAAAAGTAAAAGAGAAGGAACTAATATATTAATGATGGAAAAGTAGGAATTTCAAAAGGGTACATGCAGTATGATACCAATCATCTATAGGATAGAAACATGCAAAATTACAATGTATGCTTTAGCAATGCATAATAATATAATAAATATATAAAGGAATTAATGCAGTTGGGACAGCTGCCACCAGAGTATTCAACAACATGAGTAATACTGATTTCTTGAACTCTGTGGTGGGTAAATGGATATTATATTATTCTGTATACCTTTTTGTATCTCCCAAATATTTTATAGTATATTTAAAAATAAGTTTAAAAAAAAGATTGGTTAAGTAACTTTTCTAAGGTTATACAGCTAATAAGTGATAGTGACAGAATTTAATCACAGGTAGCCCTACTTCTGACCCTAAGTTTTTAATAACTACAATACATTATTTCTTAGACTCTTTGATACCAACTGTACACTTTCTATGTATGACTGTAGTCACAACAGTAGGGAAAATAAAGAAGGTCATCATAGCACAATTTCACGAGCAATCCAAACTAATTATTTGAATAAAAATTCAGTATGCCTAATAACTAGAACCAACTATTAATTCTTTGGAGAGAACCCCCCATTCCTCCCACACACACCCAGAGAGACAGAGAGAGAGAGGGAGGGAGGGAGGGAGGGGGCGGGGAGAGAGAAAGAGAGAGGAGAGAGGGAAGGCAGGAAGAGACAGAAAAAGGAAGGAAGAGAATAGAGGGAGAGGGTTTGGGAAAGAAGAGAGAAGAAGAGCAAGAAGTAGGATAGGAAAGAAGAGAAAGATATTTGAAACTCACCAAAAAATAGACAAAAAGCATTAGGAATAGAAGTGTTGATACAATGACAGAGATTAAAATAATTAAAAAGAGAATATTATAGTATACTATATTCCACTAATGTCAAAAAACTATAAAGGTTTTTTGAAGGTTAACTTTTAGATAAAGTATGAAGACAAAGGTTAACTTTTAATATAGTATGTTAACCAAATTGATTCTAGAGATTAGAAACATGAATAAACAAATGATAGAATAATCAAAAAAGAAAAGTGATCTATTTTCCTTCTTCTCTCTCTATTTTCACATAAAAATAATTAATGCCTAGATGGTTTTAAAACAAATTCCTGGAAACCTTCAAGATACATACATTTTCTTTGACAATTAACTTGCCCATTGAATAGAAAACCTTCTGAACAGAAGTTTAATGTATCCATTTATACAAAATTAGGCTAGGATGACACATATTGCTTACTAATGAATACACAGAAAAGCTAATAGAACATTAGCAAGATAAGTGCACTATATTAATGATATACATCATGACTATTTATGTCTTTTTAATGTAAGAATAATCCAATCTTAAGAAGTCTATTAATGTTCGGGTACTCAAAATTGGTTCTCTCTCATTCTATTGAATATTTGTGAGAAATGATCACATGACTCCGTTTAGTTTCACAGGGGTTGCGGAACTCAGAAAGGTAGTGCATGGCTGGGAAGTCATTTCCCAGCAACACTTCTACTCCAGGGAAGGGGCCCAAAAATGATTTGGTGTAACTGTAGCCATCTCTATACTACATCAAACACCAGAAATGGGCTCTGAGTATTTGAAACTAATTGGCATAATCTGTATTATCGACCATGGTGGTTTCAAAGATGGGCAAGTGATTTAAGCTGCTCTAATCAGTTTCAGTTCTAGGATTTGAACTGGCAGTACTCTGATACAGATTCTCTCTTAACTGTTGAATGTGCTCTTGGGAGATTAAAGCCCTGGGAGCTACTAACATCCTCTGGTGTCCAGAGGAGTAAAGCTTGACTGAGAATGGAGCCAGTCCAACTGAAGGAAGAAAATCAAGAGATGGATCCTGATCTTAAATGCTATTTAAGCACTGAATCAAGCTTCATCTGAAAAATACCAGATTAGGCCTGTTGTGTTTAGTTATGTGAGCTAATTAATTTCACATTTTTCTTAACTTTGAGTGTTCACTTATTTGCAGCTAAACATGTTCTTAAACAAAAATGAATAAAAAGGTTCATTAATGTGACCAGTTAACATAGCTTTGGAGAAAACAGTAGCCAATTTATAAGAGCAATGGGAAAAAAAATCCCATTAATGCTCATAACAAAATCTATTAACAAAGAATGAGCAGGACCTATATGAAATATATTAAAATGTATATATAGAGGCCTGGATTTAGCTTTTAATAAAATTATCTTATAGTGAGAGCTTGGAAGATCTGAATCATAAATTAATACGGATGAGTCTTTGTTTTAGAGAATTGTCCTTCAACTTTTTTCTCCGATTTTATACATTATTGGTTTTTCTTCTTTATGGTGATAATTTCATTCTCTATGTTTTCCTAGAAAATGATCTACTTTGTGGAGGTTTTCAAATTCATGAGCACAGTATCTCCCGTAGTGTTCTCTCATAATTACTGTACTATGATATCTCCCATAACTGCAGCAATAGCTCATGTGTGTTCCTAATGTTTTGTACTGTTGTTTCTCCATTTTTCCTGGTTAGCCGTATTAGATGTTCCTAGAGTGGTTCTGTCCCTCTATTACCCCTGTTTAACTTAGAGGAAGCAGAGACTGATTGGGTTGCAAAATACTAGTTGTTTATTGATGTTATGATGCTCAATTGCTTTCAGCCCGGGAGTCTGGTATTAGCTTTGGCCAAGGCTAAATCAGAGAGGAAAAACTTTATAAAACCATTCTTTTTAATGCAAACACCAGTCTAACATTATATTACTTCTTCCCAATTCTACCCTCTGTATTTTGGAAAAACAACTTTCCCTGGTCTTTGCCTTTAAGTATTGACCTTTTCTGACAGCATATGATATACAACATACCCCCAATGCCCTTATTCTTCCCAGAAACTTTGGCAACCTCAGGAATATTTAAAGTTCACTCACAATATCTCAGTGCCCAGCAAGCATGAGCCAAAAATGTAAGAAATAGCAATTTTGTATTCCAAACAGGTAAGAAACAAATGGCTATCATGAGAGTCACAGAAAGAAAGGAAGGAAGGAAAGCAAGGATGGAGGAAAAAAGGGAAGGAAGAAGGGAGGATGGCAGGCATACAGGCAGAAAGTCTTTTAAAGAATTTACTTAAAGAATAAATCACTTGCCCTTCTAGCTTCCTGAACATGATAGCTCAGACAGATACATGTGTTGTGGTCAGGTAAATGAAAACAGTTTAAACATTTCTGATTCAACTGAGTTTGCTTCAATTATATTTGACAGTTAGGTCCCCTTTATGTTAACAGTAAGTGTCTCATATTAAATCTAATTAGCATTTGGGTATTCACATCAGTGATACTCATAATATTCAAAAAATCCCACAGCACAGAGAGTAGTCAGAGCAGATGCTGGCTATAAGCAATTGGTAGACTGTGTTGGTGCACACTGTCTGAAAAATCAGCCCGGTGTTCATTGCAGCATGAGGAGGACAACGCCGACAAACCCACTAAGAAATTCAATGTATTTAATAAATTCTATTGTTTTATGTTTTCTAAATCAATATTTTTCTTTATCTTTACCTATATCAATTTTCTGTTTTGCCTTGCTCATTTGTAAACCTTTGCCAGTTTATTTGACTGGATAGGCTCGTTTTCTTTTACAGCCTGTTTTACTGTACAGTCTTTGATGTATATTAATAAAGAATTTACAGGTTTTTCATCTGAATACAACTTAAATGCCATGTTTGAAATGTGTTATAATTTGCTTTCCCCTTAATTGGTCACGAGATGCAATGCTGTCATCTTTGCTAACCCAAGTTTTACTTAAGAGATTAGTTTTTTTAATTTACAAATATTTGTAGCTTTTTTTAGGTGGGCCATTGTTATTAATTTCTTATTTTATGGCAATGACATCAAAGAAAACATTTAACACATTTTGATTTTGAGATATTAATTTTTATCCCATAATATAATAAACTCTTATGATACTCCATGATCCATGGCATTTGAGGAGTGCGTGATATGAAAATATGGTATGCTTTGGAAGTTGATCCAAGATATCCTTTCTCCCTTTTTTTCTTTTTGACATAAAAAAATGTTTGCAATAGTTAGTGCCCAGCGCAGAATATGCCACATCACAGACTCCCTTGCAGCTTGAAACAGTCATGTGAACCAGTTCTGGAGAAGTAAGCAGAGTATGGACTGAGTGAATCCTGAGGAAAATGACTGCTACTTTATGAGATTAGAATAGTCAACAACAAGGCTTTGTGGATGTGAGACAAAGGAATTCTTTATTTCTTTAAGCCACTATTTGTATTAAATATAGTTTTATTCTCTGCAGTAGAGGTTGGCAAAACTTTTATAGAAAGAGCTGGATAGTAAATATTTTAGATTTTGTGGATTTTATGGTCTGTTGCAACTATTCAACTCTGTATACAAATGACCTTGGATATATTTCCTTGAAGCTGATTTTACAGACAGTGGATCATATTTAATCACTGTGATGATTCTCATTCTCTCTCTCTTTTATTTTCAATTTTATCTGCTAAATGCAGAGGTAGATTTTCTCAGTATTACTGTTGTTTTTTTCAATTTTTTCCTATTTTGTCTATATTTTTAGTATTTTCATGCATTGCCATAAGTTTTAACAAGTTACAGCTTAATATTTATTTGTAAATTTTATCAATATAAAATGATCCAGTGAACAATTTAAAAAGGAAGTTAAGAAAATCATTTACAATATCCTCAAAAAGAATAAAATACTTAGTAATTAAATTAAGCAAGTAGATGAAAGATGTACACTGAAAACTGTGAAATAATGCTTAAAGAAATTAAAGAAATAAAGAAATGGAAAGACATCCTATCTTTCCATTCATGGACTGGAAATATTCATGGATTGGAAGATTTAATATTATTAAGCTGTCACTACTACCCAAAGTGGCCTGTGTGTTAAATTCAGTCTCAATTAAAATCCCAATAACAATTTTTTGCAGAATTTGAAAAATCCATTCTAAAATTCATATGACATCTCAACAGGCTCCAAATAGACAAAACAATCTTAAAAAAAAAGAACAAGTTTTCAGGTCTCTCGTTTACTGACTCTAAAACTTATTACAAAGCTGCATTAATCAAAACAATATAGTACTGGCATAAAGGAGACATATAGACCAATGGAATAGAATAGCGCCAGAAATCTGACCTCACTTATATGGTCAAATGATTTTTCACAGTGGTGCCAATCAATTTATAGAATCTTTCCATCAGACCTGAAATTTCCCTCATGGCCTTTGTAGTCAGTCAGCCTTCCCCCATTCTGCAGGATTGCTTTTTGCATCTTTCCTGTTTGGGTTTTTCTGACCTCCTTGGATGTTGTAGTTTGTTGTCTTTCACTAATTTTGAAAAATTCTAAACCATTATTTTCTTATACATGTCTTTTGCCTCTCTCTTTTTTTCTTTCTGAAAATGCAATTCCATGTATGTGCTGACTCATATTGTTATATAGCTCTTGGGAGCTCTGCTCTGGTTCCCAAACACAAACACACTTTTTTTTTCCCTCTAAATAGCCCATTTTTTATTGAGTTGCTTTTTTTTTTTGATATTGAACTCTGTATATTTTAGAAATTAATCCCTTGTCAGTAGCATCATTTGCAAATATTTTCTCCCAGTCCTTAGTTTGCCTTATCATTTTGTTTATGGTTTCCTTTGCTGTGAAAAAGCTTTTACGTTTGATTAGGTCCCATTTGTTTATTTTTGCTTTTATTTTTGTTACTCTAGGAGACAGATGCAAAAAAATATTGCTATGATTTATATCAAAGAGTGTTCTGCCTACATTTCCCTCTAGCAGTTTTATGGTTTCTGGTCTTACATTTTTGGTCTTTAATCCATTTTGAGTTTATTTTTGTATATATGTTACAAAATGTTCTAATTTCACTCATATAGCCTAAAGTTACATAAGGGATAGATATAAGTAAAAAGGAAATCACAAAAAATTTGGCACAAGCACTGTAAGACATGGAAGAGTGTCATTTGACAATTAGAGAGTTTAGAAATTTTCTAATAATAAGCAATAACCCTGAAACCTGAAGAATTATTGAGGTTTATACACTAAAGAGACAAAGGTAAGAGAGTTATGAGTGGAGGGAAGTTCAGAGTTTAGAAATTAAATTGCACATTCAATTGATCTATTTATGGGGAGTAGATCGAGAAGGGAAAATGTGGAGGCAGGCAGACTTGTAAAAAAGATATTTATTGTTTTGTTTTGTATTTCAGCTATATAGTTGAGACATACGTAGGTTGGTGCCAACAGAGATAATGAAAAATGGATGGGTTTGTGAGTTTAGCACTAAGAATTGACATGATTTGATGGCACATGGAATGAAGGAAGAGGCAGAATGAAGGTATTTTTAAAGTGATATGAAATGAAATCTTCTATATCAACAAATATTTAGAAAGTTAGGCAACTTTCATTAAGATGGTCAACTCAGAATCATAAGGCAAAATGTTTAGTTTTGGAGATAATGAATGTGAAGTGTTATGGGACAATTCAAGTGGAAATATCAAGTCAGCAATTTAAGTCTGAGTCTAAGGAGATAGAACTGGTGAGAAGCCATAGATATTTTGCTTATGGTTACAGCCCTGTTAGAAAAGGTGGAGAGATCACCCAAGGGGAGTGAAAGAAAAAGGGACCTAATACAGACCCTGAGGAAGAATGTCATTTATGACATAGACAGAAGAAAAGGACCATACAAAGTAGTTTGTGAAAAACAGTGGCAGTACAAAAGGAGAAAATCCTCAAGAGTTCATCATCATAGGAGGCAATATTTAAGAAAGTCATTCTTTCCTTTTTATGGCTGAGTGAATACTATTTAGTCATAAAAGAGAACAAAATTTTGCCATTTGCAGCAACATGGATGGACTTGGATGGACTTATGCTAAGTGAAATAAGGCAGAGAAAGACAAATACTATATGATATCACTTATATGTGGAATCTAAAAAATAAAACAAACTAGTGAATATAACAAAAAAGAAGCAGACTCAAAGATATAGAGAACAAACTAATGGTTACCAGTGGGGAGGGAGGGTATTATATATAAGGGTGGAGGAGTGGAAGATAAAAACAATTGGGTTTAAGATAGGCTCAATTGTATGACACGAGAAATAAAGTCAACATTTTGAAATAACTATAATGGAAATAACATTTAAAAATTGTATAAAAATTTAAAACATTAAAAATAGCAAAAAAAGAAAGTCATAGTAAATGGTGTTAAATGCTGATGAAAAATAATGTATAATAAAAGATTGACGTGTCTTCCTGATTTAGAATCCAAAATACATTAATAAATCTGTGAAAACAGTTTCAGTGCTTTTGTGAGGAAAAAAACTATCAAGCATTGTGTGAGGATTAAATAGTAAGTGAGGAAAAGGAAATGCAAAGGAAATTCAAATTTTTGGCCAGAAAGACGATCTGAGACCTAAGGCAGTAATTGAGACAGTAAGTGGAAGAGACATTCAAGAGAGTATTCATGAGGCATTCAAGAAATTGATGTGGATTCAATGAGTTGCTGTAAAGCTGAGAAAAATAAGATTTGGAAAACCTAGAAAGATTGAGAGGCAGTTTTCAAGTCGGCTTTGGAAGCCTTGATTTTTTTTTTTATTATGGTAAAATTGTGCTATAGTATTGCTTTCTATAGTAGCTTGTGTGAAGGTGTAGAGAAGAGTTGGTTTAATCCAGTGCTACATATTTAAACTGGAAAGAATTAAAGAAATTGGAGAAATTGAGTAAGAATACTGTCAAGATTTTGCCTGGATAGCTTAGATGACTGGGGTTAAAAATGAGGATTGGGAGAGTCTGATCGATAAAGGAGAATTAGAAGTATCACTGTTGTTTGAGATTAAAGAATAAGTGAAATGAGAATCAGAAAAAAATAGCAGTCCTTCAGCAAGATAACATGTTGAATTTAACATTTAAGAAGTGGAGCTGTTCAGGGAGATGACAGAGTAGAGTGTGTCGCCATTGGAGTGGGTGGTTGAATTGAAGTAAACGTCCGGGTCACTGAAGTGCTGCCCAGCTGGGATGGCTGATGAATTATTCTCACTCATATTTTTTCTGACTGAATTAACATTCTTACTGACCCTACCTTCTCTGAAGAATTTCATCTTAGAACTGCCATTTATTTCACTTCCAAACTTAATGAAACCTCTCGTCCTGCATTACACACTTTTTCTAACAGGCCACTGATGACTTCTTGTCTCCAATTTCTATCTTCCTCATTGATGTCTCCACAACATTGGAAAGCATTGATTTCACCCAGTTAGATATTTTCTCACATTTCCTCCAAAGTAACATACAGTCTCAATCCTCTTCCATCTTTGATGACTATTTCCATCTCTCCTCACTGGTAGCTTTTCTTAAGATCTATTTGTCTATGGTTTTGTCTGTTTCATCAGCTCACAAAGCTACAACAAACATCATTTTCATGAACATTACTGTCAAATCTAGTTTTGCAATGTTACAAATGCTTAAACATAGTTTTGAAAAGTCTAATCTTACAGAGAGATTTGTTTATGTCAAAATAGAAACAAATAGCTGAAGTTCTTTTTTTCAGGTAAAAATTTAATCATTTATTAATTTATGGACATTTTCAAGTATGTGATCTCCTGGTTCCTCAAATTCAACATGTCTGAAAATAAACTTTTGTTTAGTCATATCAAACTTTGTCTTTGTTACTTAGTAAACACTTTCTCAATTCTTCCAGTCATTGCAAATCGTAAGACCTCTTCTTAAGACCTCTGCTTTGGTTTTAACCCTAATCTCCAGGCTGCTTTTTTTTTGCAATTGGAATTTGGGGACCTTTAGTCTTCAGTATCTTCTGTAATTCCGTTTTTATTGCTTCCAAATCCTTTTACTCTTGTTATTTTGTCAGCCTGGAATAGCATTTTCATTCTTCTCTGCGTGTTGAAATTGTATCCATGATGTTGAGGACTGGTTCAGATATAATTTCCATGAGGAAACAACCATGAAGCACCATATGCTCTGTTCTCTGGATTTTGTTTCAATATTCAAGTTTAGGTACCCACTCTGCAGATCCTAAACCTGTTTTGAAAGTCTTTCATCAAAAGGACTATATTTTCCAGTTAAGTATTAGTGAATATTTTATACATATATGATAGTTTAATAAATCCTTTTTGCCTTATTTTTATTTTTTTTAGAAATCCCTGAATATGTTTTAATTTTAACATCTGTTCTTTAAATTTATATTATAATGCTTCATTGTTAGAGGATTTATAAATTACTAATCGTACTTTTTGAAAATGAAAGAAGCATCTTACTATTGAGTGTCCTGCTTAAGACCTAGTAAATTCAATAGCTTTTTACTTTGAGGTGGGTTGCCTTGTTATTGTCTAGTTAAAATTGTCTTTTGAAATGAAGAGCTGGTATTTACGTTTGCCAAATTACCCGTGTGCACATACATATGCCCACACATAGGTACTGAGAATCTACTCAGCGGTGTAACATATTTGCAAATAGTCTTCAAAAATATGATTTGGGTATCCTGATATGTTACATGAATTAATTATTCACCTCTCATCTCAGTTAACCTTGGCTAAATAATCAAGAATGTAGAAGTGTTCATTCCTAAATAGGGAGTGTTACAAATTCAATACACGTAGAAGATAAATGATGAAGTATAGCCTACTATCTGATTTCTAGATTTATTTTTGTTTACTGTTTTACCAATCCTAGAAATAAAGAATAGAGTTATTTTTATTTACATGTGCTTATATAACTGTCTCCCTCCAAAAAATGAGAAATTTAATGGAAATAAAGTAGCAAGAGTTTAGAAATAGTTTAATTTCATGGTAATTGAACTAATTATACTAGACTGATAACTGATATCAGTTAAAAAATGAGATTTCATCTGGATATTTCTTCTCTAGTCCTAGGGCCTTTGCTATATATTAGGTTCTGGCCATGCTACAAAATATTTATCTGTATTATATTTTATGACATTTTATATTAAGAAATATAATGAAGAGTGTCATCCTTTATACATATTTCTTTATTCATAAGTTTGCTTTCCCTGCTCACATCACTGAAGTAGCAATAAAACTTTTTCTTCTGAATATACAGACTGCTGAGACCTAGATTAAAAACCTATATTTAGTTAGTTTGTTTGTATTTCATTTCTAGTATGTCTAAGGAAATGAATGCTTAAATAAATGACTTTTTAATATGGTTGCTTAAGTGTTTGTTCCTTTTCCTGTCTGTGGTGACAAGGGTCTTATTAAATTTTGTTTTAAAGTGGATACTTTAAGTGGCTTTTCTTCCTATAAACTGCAAAACTGGCAATTTTAAGGAACATTTTAAGGTACACACAGTTAAAGGAAAACATTTATTTGCATTGTTCTTGGAGATAAGGATGAAAGCGATTTTAAATAGAGAAGAAACCATTTTTTAGGCTTTTTATTTTTAAAATATATTGTGAGATAGCTGCAGGAAATTTTAACTACACCACTGTAAACTTAACTATTTAATTACAATAATGTACGATTAAATACAAAAATAAATGTGTTTAATTTCTTCTTACTGTATCATTTCTGATAATGATAAATAATAATTCTGTTGGGAATAATATGTTTTCGATTTTAAAGAGCACTGTAACAATACTAATTAAAACTTAGTATAAATTTTTATATAGAAAATATGCTTAATTTAAATACATTAAAGGGAGTTTAAGAGAACTTTTTTTTGGAAAATGACAGGCTCTTTGAATTTGATATCACTGTTTATAATAATTGATTAATAAGTAGTACTACTATATCTTCAAAAATCAAGTAATAGAATTTAAAATAGATATGCATCTCTTTATTTATGTTGCAAGACTGGAGAGAAACTTGTCAAAGACCTGAGTATAGATAAGCTTCAAGAACTGAGAGTGAAAAAATCTATTTAGACATTCATTACTGATTTCAACCTTGAGATCCAAGGCAAATATTGAAATGATCAGACATCTAATAAAGATTCACTGAACCATCAAAATCATTGCAAGACAGTTTGATAAAATGGCAGCATGAAGGCAAATATACTCTTCTCTGCTATCCTTGAAATTTTCTAAAACCAATGAAAATATTGAAAATAAAGGAAAGAAGTCTGTATTTTTAAAAAGCAGAGAAAGTCAGAATTCCAAACTACAAACTCTGAAGAAAAATTACCCAGTACTATGAATTTAGACATATACAAGAAGGATGTTGATAACATATATGTAACTCAATAGAATTCAGGCAGGTACACATTTCCCTAGGAGTAGTTAAGCAGTTGTTACATCTTGAAGGCTCCATCTACCAATTTTGATTACAGTGAACCTATATAGCAGCTAGGGTATGAAAAAGTGTATGTGAGGAGGGATGAAATCATATCAACACTGCATTTTTATTTTCAACATCTTAGCCCTCTATATGACAGAGATTGTTGTGATGAGGCAGGATGAAAAGGGAAGCAGCAAGGATCATACAACTGCAAAGTCATCATAACTGAATCCCTTTGATAAGCATAGTAACTTGCTAATCCTGGGAATCTAAGGACAGAACTCCTTCCAGGGCAATAATCATCTGGGGAGGAGATATTTGAGAAATTTAATATCAAAAATATAAAATTAAAATTAAAGTTTTCTGTAGTTCTCTCTTTTAATCACTTGCCCTGTTGAGTTGATACTTTTTAAAAGAATACTAATCATAAGTCAATCATCATGGAACTAGAGCATATAAACTTAAGAAAAAATGGAAAGGAATTATGCAAAAGATAGGTAAACAGTATCACAAGAGGAATTGCCTGAGATTAGACAAATCATGCTCTGTAGTTTCATAGAAACGACAGGCATAATGATACCATAAAATGAGTTCAGGGAGTGATATATAGGAGGAATGCAAGTTTAAAAAAGAGATTAATAAAATAAAATTAAAAAGTCAAAAAAATTGAAATAAAACACTTAAGAGATGATAGATATAATGAAAACAATAAAGGTAGACTCAAAGGAAAGAAAATTGAGTCAGGCAAGGATAAAATAAGCACAGTGAAGTCATACAAAAGAAAATGGAAAATTATAAAAAACATTAAAATGCTTTGAAAGATGATAGAAATTAAAGGGAGGCAGAGGAAATCTAACATAAACATACTTGCAAACATTAAGAAGAGAAAAATACAACTACAAACACACAAAATAAAAATATGTAATAGAATAAAACCTAAGTATAGAGATCTCAATGTAAATATTTTAAAGTCATACACTCAACAGATAAATTGATAGAAAATTATCATCACTCAAGAATAACCTTTAAAATATTGAAATTCAGTGGAAAAAAATAATCCTATGGGCCATTAGAGAAAGAAATAAAATCATCACTATGGGAAAAATGTCATTCTGTCTTAAATTTCTCTATACCAATATTTAAACCTAGAAGGTGACTGGGAACTGTATAGTAAATTTTTAAATAAATTTACATATTACTTAATAATTTTTTATATCTTATTTTTCAAATAAGGTATTTTCAGGTATGCAAAAACTTACAGCACCCATTAGCTCATTCAGAAAAGAAAATTTTGAATATAAATGATAGAAATCCAAGAAAATAATGAAAATTTTATATTCAACAAAGAAAAGCTATTGTAAAAAGGCAAACATAAAACAGAAAATCATTTTTTATACAGAAATAAGGCTGAACAACTGTGGGAGTTTAATTAAAGAATAGATTGAAAATGAAATAATAAAGAAAACTTGACAATGAAATAATAAAGTAAAAAGCACAAACAAAACAAAGCAAACGCCAAAAACCTAGGAAGAAGAGATGAATTGTGGAATGGAGGCATATTTTTCCTGTTCTTAACTTTTTCTGCACAGAGTAAATAGCTACCCTCCTAGATTAAACAATATACTTAAAAATAAAATATACTGAAAATATTAACCTATATGGAATAGTCCAATAATGAATCCCCTCTACCTCTTTTCAAACAAAGCCATAAAAACAAAAAGGGCAAATGAAACCACACACCCACAGCACCCATAACTTCTTTTTTCTAGGACACAGAGAACATTATATTCTCAAAGTTATCTGTAAGTAGAAAAATAAAACAAACTCCAATAGAGCTCTCACTGCCAAGAACAAAGAATAAAGGCTTACGAGATTCTGTGACAGTAAAGAGAAGGAGAGGATTTAGAAGAAGCACACATGAAATCACCCCCAGAAAATAGAAAGTGAAAATACATGACAAATTACTAAATATGGACCAGGTCTTGGTAGTCCACAGCTCTGACTAGAGGAAGAGACTAGGAGCTGTGTGTAACAAGATTAGCAGCCTCCAAAAAGCATGGTTTCTTAGGGAGAATCAGATATGTAAAGAAATATTGATACTCTTGGAGAGAAGATAGTGAAGGGAAAGAAGAAATAAGATGGGAAAATAAAGGGTGTTAAGAAAGAAAAGAAAACTAGACATGCCAACTCTTCTTTTTCAAGTAGAAAAAAAGCAAGCTTATATCTAAATATCATATTAGATCTGTACCCTGAAAAAAGAGAACAAACCATTTTTCAGGGACTCATGGAATTTTTACAAGAATTTATCATATATTAGAGTTCATATTATCAGAAAGTCATAAAATATATTCAAATACTGAAATTATAAAGATAACTTCATCTAATTATAGCTCAGTAGCACTAGAAATTAATAACAAAATACAAGAACAATATGCTTTTCTAACTGGAAATTGGAAAAGAAAGGCTCCCCCTCAAACACCACTTGACAAAAAGATGAAGTCTAAATGTAAACTTCTGGATATCTACAAAATATCAAATATTCTATTAGTGTTACCTTCCCTTTGGTTTGTTTTCCTTCCTCCTTGTGAGACTCAAGGAAAGATTTTACAGCCCAATCTAATCATTTCCTCAAAATCTGCCTTTATTTATTTAAAGCATAGTGCTTGTTCTCTTTACAAAAACTCATTGTTCAAAAAAAGAGAATGAGGAAGGCATTTCGGTCCTGATGTGTAAGGATCTCCAAGAGATAGTTGCAGGTTATATACTGTGTAATCCTTATGCACATCTTAAAATGTTGTATATCCAGTGACATACTTAAGGTATGCACATTTTTGTAAGGAATAATAAAAATACAGTTTTAACTTTTGAGGATGGGTGGAGAAGAGGAAAAACTTTTACTTTTCATTCTACACATATTTTGTACCATTAGAATTCCCAAGCCATAAATATATATACTTTTAAATAGAATATATATTTTAAAATGCATTTTAAATGAATATATAGTTTAGATGTGTTTTATATATTTTTAAATAAATATATATTTATAACTTACATTTAAAAATAAAACAAGTGCAAATGAATAGTTGGATTATCAATCACTTTTTGTTTCTTCTTAATACTGCTCTATATTAATAAGTTATCCTTAAGTTAAAAAATAAATCTCAGGCAAATGTTTAAAAATTACATTTCGTACAGGTAAAGCAATACTATGAAAGAAATTCGTAGACTTAAGTATTCATATTAAATGAAAGAATGAATATAAAAAAATTTCCAAAACCAAAATATTGAATGACAAAATAAAGAAGGAAAGAATTATTTAGCATAGGAGAAGTTATTTAGAAAACATAGAGTCATATAAAAAATAAATACATTCATAGTTGATCAAGATAAAAGAAAATATCAGTACTTCAAATAAGAAATTATAAGAATGAAATAGTCATAGAAACAGGGAAAACTGAAGCAATCACAGATTGGTCAATCTGTACCAATACATTTAAAAACTTAAATGAAATTCATAATTTTCTAGGGAAATATAGCTTACTAGAACTCATGCCAAATGCATTAGAAAGTCTAGACAAACAAAATAATATAGAAAAAATTTCTTTGTTTTTTTTTTTTTCTTTTTTCAAAATGTTGGAAAGCAAACCTTTTTAGATTTTCTGGTGTTCCTATAGATTCCTGGCTTTCTGAGCAACAGAAATTAATGTGCTGTAAAGAAAGGTAATGTATCCGTTTCCCCAAAACCATTTACTCCCACTCTAAGGTGATAGACCAAGAGACACTTCTCCCCTCTTCTAGGAACCATCTGCTTCCACTCAAAAGTAATAAAACTTTTCCTTTTTCAATCTCCCTTGATCCAACCGCTTATATTTCAGAGTAGAGAACTTCCCCTACTTCCCTAAGGTATGATTTGTTACTTTCCAGAGTAAAAGATAATGTCTATATCTTCCTCTCCCTCTCCCTCCCCCTTTCCTTCTCGCTGTGTCTCTGTCTCTGTCTCTGTCATCTATCTCTATTTCTAAAGGGAAGATGAACGGATGACCGGAAGTCCCTATATAAGCTTTGAGTTTCGTAATTTCTGTGTATTTACTATACACACAGATGTAAATATCTGGCTTCTATCATGTTGCCCTGCGGACAGCTGGGTGTGGGGAACCTGCACTATGCACTTACTCCTGCTGTTGTTACTGCTGTGAGTAAATAAAGGTTTGATGCCCCATCCAGCCAGTCTACGTCAGGCTACTTGTTAAACTGCAACTTCAGACTTCACATAAAAGGATCCCACACACTCCCCCTCCCCCCAAAAAATCTAGAACCAGTCACTTTCACAGAGTAATTCCAAGAAACAGTGAAATGAATAGATGATTCTCGTGCTATTTAAGATATTACAGAATACAACAAAGAAACAAAATGAGCAAATAATTTTCATGGAATGAGCATTATATTAGTATTTACACTCAAGAGGACTACTTACACAAAAGAAAACTTAACATCAAAATTACTTATAAATATCAATGCAAAATCCTTAACAAATTCTTACTAGGCAGAGTATTCCATATACCATAAACAAATGAGGTTAATTATGGGACTGCAAAGATGGTTTGCTATCTAAGAATTCATATGCAACATATCCAAGAAGAAAATCAGATCATTGGTATAAGTGACAATGCTTTTGATAAAATTCTATGCTTATTATATTTTGACAGGAAACAAAATTATATAGTAGGAATACTTACATGCTTCCATATCATTCTAAACCATCTATCTCAACCTCAGAGTGATGTCGTACAAAAAAGGATAATTTATAGGAATAGTCACATTAAAATTTTTTAAATGGTAGTTATGTCTGTTAATTCCACTATCAATATACAATGGTTTGAACTCTTAGTGGGAAAAATAAAATGAATTAGAGGTATAAAAACTGAAACACAGGTAGAAAATTACCACTTTATTCAGATAATATGACTGTATACTTGAAACACCACATGAGATCTAAGAGAAAAATAGTACAAATAGTAAAAGATGTCATGAAGATGTATGGATAAAAAGTAATAAATAATTCATCACTTTTATATTGTGCAAAGAACAATCATTGAAAATATATAATGAAAGAGGAGACCCATTTACAATAACAACAACAAATTAAATGCCTATGGCTAAGACTAAGAATAGTAAAATATTTATATAAAAATAACTTTAAAGTATTTGTAAGATACATTAATGTATCTTGGTCAAATGTAATAACATTCCTTCCTTATATAGGTCTTATTATCATTCCAAATTACAAATGAGAAAATTGATAGAGCAAGACAATAACTATGGGTCCAAGGTTACACACAGTACCTCAATACATTACAAAACCAGAATTCAGACCTAATCTGTATGATCATAGATCATAGATCTTAGATTCTTAACCACTGCACCATCCTCTCTATCTAGAAAGCCTCAGAATATCAACCAAACCCATTGCAGAACCAGTCTGAGTTCAGTAACACAGAGATGAAGTACTACACAAATGTAATAGCACAAATCATCATTTAGCAAAAATCAGTTATAAGACACTATAGGTAAATAAAAGATCCCCATTCTTCTATAATAGCATAAATAAATAAGTAAATGCACACATAATGAAATTTAAATGTACTTTAAAATAAGTTGAGTAATGAATATGAGAGTAAAAAATGAAAAACAGGAAAAAAGTTCTGCAACATATAAACTAAGACAAAGAAACACACTTCCTTTTCTTGATGAAAGTTTTTGACTATTGTAAATATGTCATTTTTTCAAAGGTAATTTACAGATTAAATGTAATACCAATGGGGGTTTTAGTAAATATAATTTTAAATTTTCTGAAAAAATGACAGGATACTTAAGATAATTTTTGAATAGATGATGAATTAAGACTAGATGTCTTCGCAGACATTAAAGCATATTATAAATGAATGTGAATGATAGAAGAGCAGACAATTTGGTCAGTGGGCAAATATAGCCCAGATATAGAACCAGAGTGTGCTGGAGCCCCCTGATAAAAGCCCACAAGAGCCTATTCTGCACATCTCTTATCAACTCTGCTTTCAGAGACATCACATTGGTAGTTTGAAATAGCCCACGGTGCCAGTAATTTATGCCATGAAAATTGACTGCTATTTTTAAAACAGTTATTACCACATCACTGAATAGAACTAATGATATGCAGTTGTTACATGAGAAAATTGGCTTCATACATCAGTTAGAGGAGAGTCTCTAAAATGATATTTATCTCATGGTGACAATTGTCTCAATTCCGAACTATATTCCAAGTGTATTAAATGGTTTTTTAAAAAGTGGACAAAATTTCTGAAACTTTGTAATGATATAGGCGAACATTTAACTTTTCAAGATAAAGGAAAAGCAAACTTTCGCAGGTTAAATTATGTAAAAAGTTTGAATAAATTTGAGAAAAACAAGTACAGGCAAAACTATAAGACTAGTATGAACATGGAAAAATATCTTCCAAAGTTTTAGCAAATTTTTCTTGCTTATAAATAGTGTTATCTAAAAAGAAAATCTAAGTGTCTAAAAAATAAACATCATACACATATACTTTATTACAAAGAAACATAATTGCTAAATAAACATGAAAAATCATTCTCATGAATTATCAAAAATTGAAATGAAATACACAAGGTGCCATATTTCCCTATCATATTAACAAAGATTAAAATTTAATATAAACACTAATTGTAGGGGAGTTTGTAGTATGATAATAAACCTCTTATAGGATTATTAAAAGGTATAACCTACATAAAAGTGTTTAATTATAGGTATTAAGAGTTCCTAAATAGTTCATATGCTTTGAAGCACCAAGTAAAAGAAATAATTGGAAATACATATAAAATTGAATATATTATTATTTATATTTTTTATGTTTTATGGTATACATATATTTAATTTTTATTACCAAGGAATTAGGACATGAAAATATCCCACAGTTATGTTCAATTAAATTATAAAATATCATGAATGAATTTATAGTGACCACTAAAATGGTATTTAAGATATTTTAAAATATATTGTACATAAATGTAGGATGTGTTAATAAAAAACAGAACAACAACATTTTATATAAAATATGTAAAAAATATATTAACACTTCTATAGCAAAATATTTGAGGGAAAATATTCTGCTGGTAGATTTATTAATAGCTGTTAACCTTGTTTTTATAATTTCTTGCATTAAAAAAATTCTCCTCTGGGCATTTCCTTCTTCACTTTATTTTAGCACATTTTGTCATTTGTTCCCTCCTGCTTTGCTGATTCTTCTTATTCAAAACTCTATTTTCATGCCATTACCTTCAATCCCTCATCCTAGAGCCATGGGTTTGAACCTGACATCATTTCTGCCTCTATTTCTTATTTCTTGGACTTAAACTGATGCTTACTTACCATTTCCCCTACACTGACTCTTGTGTATCTCCTTTGGTACTTGATATTTAGAGAGATATATGTGATATAGCAAATGCTTCATTCCTTTCTGTGGTATCCTTGCCAAGTGCTAATCTAAGTTAAACTTGAAGACTTTGAAGTTCAAGGGAACTCACAAGTTTCTGAGATCCAGATTCATCTTTGGATGGCTATGGCTTTTAGACAGACTTCACATTTACTGAGTTGAAATCAATCTCCCTGTAAACGCATTGACCTAATGCCAGTACATAAAGTTATAAAAAGCAAATTAATCATTTTTAATAGTCTGTGGTACACCTCTCAACCTCTCCCTGCAGCCACACTTTTGCTATGTGACATTGTAAATCCTTCTGTTAAAATATTATATTTGATGGGAGAAGTGGAAACAGTAGGACTTCCATGGAATAAGAGGTTTGTTTTAGAAAATGGCCAAAGACAACTATGTGAGCTGGTTAAACAATATACGTATACCTATTGCTTCTGCACCTGGTGCCAGGCGGTTAGCAAGATGGATTTGTGTTGGGAGAGAGCCAGGACAAACTTGGAAACTATGAGAACTAACTGGAACCCACAAGTGCAACACTGTCCCCTCACCACTTGTAGTGTCAATACCAGTGACATAGGTAACCTACAGTAGAAGATGGTCACTTCACTATGGAGCTAAACATCAAGGATGTTTGTATAGCTAACAGTTGTGAAGACAGACCCTTTCCCCAGGACAAAAGGCATACTTATTGCCGACCAATACAATAAAGATACTGTCTTCCTCAGTTGCAGACTTTGGGAAGTTTTGCTTACGTCACCTTTAAAAGATGAGGCTTTCCTCAGCTCAGTATTTCCTCAATTCTGATGAATTGAGGAAATACTAAGCATCACCCTGGACCATTTCATGTGGCCTCTGTGGGTTTTGCAGGACAAGAGAATAAGCACAAACGTGAAGTTCATGCTGCCTGTTGTGCTGTGCAAAGTCCTTTGATTCTGACCTAGGGATTTTGTGTTACTGCCAGCATCCACGAAACTGTGGCAGGCTAATTTGTTAGGTCGCAAGTTGAGTAAACTGAGACTCATCATAGGTTTTGACAAAGATTCATGGAAAGTGGAGGAGCTGCAGGACCTATTGTGGCCTCGCAAGGTGGCTCAACAAGGTATGCCAGCAGGTCTGTGACATCATGCATGAGCTACAGTAGCGTCTCCCTCACACCCACATCCCCATGGCTGCTGCTTCACTTCCACTTTCAAATCTCATGCAGATTTCCCTAGTGGCCAATCTTTGCCCAGATCCATGCAGGAAAGGGAAGTCTGGAATGCATGGTTAGATCAGTCAGCAGAGTGCACAGCCACTACAGAGTTGGAGATTAGTTCTCTCTCCATTCAATCTGAGTTGTGTGGTATAAGGCTTGAAATTAAAATGCAGTATGAATTGCTGCCTTGACATCTTTGCACCTCACAGGGACTCGAAGTCCTAACCATGAGTTCCCTTGCCTTCCCCAGATATGCCTTCCAGCAGATGGGAAGCTGTGCCCAGCTAGTTCCTCTATCAGCCAGACGAGCTTCACTTCACCACTCCTCAAAATAATGGGTTTCATGTCGCTGCCAGCCCTTAAAATTGTTCAAACAAGCCAATCAAATCCTCCTGTGGGAATCAGGGGCACTATCCTTCCTAATACTACAAAGTTCTCCTCCCGCAGCCCCTGCTTGTTCCCTCTGTTCCCAAGTACAACTACCGTGTGGACCTATGCGGCGTGGTCTTCTCTTCCCCAAGGATGTGAATATATGTGACTAATAATCTGCTGTCAAACTCATCTGTCCAGTCTCAGGTGTTGTGTGCTTGGGCAGTAACTTTGGGCAGGAATCCCTCCCTCACTGACAGAGTGAAGAGGAGATGAACAAAGCAGCCCAAACTTGAGACTTGTTTTGGCCAAAAGAATTCCAAGGCAGTAGCATTTTGCAGTTTCCTGTATCCCATCTTTGTACCTCCTTTATAGTTTCTCAGAGAGTAGTAACATGCCATAGTTACTGAATTTGTAGGTTTTCTTAGACTCTGGGCAAATTATTTTTCTTGACTAAGATGCATAGGTTATTTTATTACAATTTTTCTCTCTAGTATTGGACTTCAGTTTTCTACAATCTAATTTTGTTCTAATATTTTCAGTCTTATGGTCACTTCTGACAAAGAACACAGAAGCAGATAACCAAAGAGTCTAATAACAGTTACACCTCAGAGCCACTCGAAGCTTGCCTTAAACATAAAAAGCCTGAAGATCCTCCATTTTCTGTTTTTTTCCCAATACTTAAATATCCCTGCCTGTCCCTAGAGGAGTGAAGTTTTGAATTTCCTTGTCCTCTACTTGACACTTTTCCCTATCTTTACCTCTTTATCCAAGTGTTGCTTTTTTCTTCCCTTTTGGAGAATTTTCCTCTATCGTTTCTATATTGCTTTATTTTCTGCTGATGGCTTTTCCATGGGCCAAGCCATACCCTGTTATATATTTCCATGGTCCAGATTATTTTTCCTTTTCTATTACTCCATATTAAGTGAAGTCTTACTGAGTCTCTTCCACCTACTAGCACACCTCATTTATTTATTTGCTTAATTATTTATTTCTATTTTTTAATATTTAGGCTCTCTTCATCTTCTCTGATAATTTGAAAGAAAGAAATACTACGAAGGGAACATTTGGGAGATTTCTGAAAGTTTATTTGGGACCTCCTTTAATGGATAAGGCAATAGAGACTGAGAAACAAAGTATTTTATTAAACCTTTTATGGCTGATAGATCCAAAATAGCAATCAAATTGCTTTCTATAATGGTTCTAGGTTATCTTGGAAGAAGGGTTCTTACCACTAATTTGTAACTATTCATGTTCCAGTCTATTACCTGCCTAGCTATTCGGATAGACTGAAGTATGAATAAACATACGCCAAGACTTTGAGATAGCTTCCTAACTGTTCAGACCAATCTGCCTTCATTATATTTGCATGTAGATTACCTCTCATAAGGGTAACAGATTGGTATAAAACTTTTGTATGCCTTTGGAATGATTGCTCAGGCAAACTCCTTGTTTTTTCGTAGGCTTTTATTTAACACAATCAGATCTGAAAATGGCAGTTAATACTACTTGCTCTTCACATGATCTTGTTCAGTTCCATGTGCACTAAGCTACTACCAGATAAATGCAACCAATTACCACCAATTAATGCCAGCTTGCAATAATCTTCAGAATATGAAGAATACAGAAATTAGAAAAGGAGAATTTATAAAACAACATTTTCCCTCCTTTCAATATTTATTCATTTGTTCTTAACTATGAAAATACTGTTAGCTTTATTGGATAAGGTCATTGATATTTACTTATTTAAATAAAATAGTTTTGGTTAAAACAGAAGTATTAAAATCAAGGTCAAAAATAGTAGGTTAAATAAAGTGAATAGGAAATTTATACAAACAATGTACATAGCACCCTTTGGATAATGATTCCCACATTTAAATATATCACTAGAGGGCAAAATATGTAGATTGCAGAATCCTCTCTCCTGATGATTCTTCCTTCCACGAAAAGAAGTAAAGAAGCCACTTGGGGGACCTAAACTGTAAAATTAAATCTGTAAATTTTCAGGTCAGATAGTGCTGTAAGATAAATGTATTCAAGATAAAATGTATTCAAAATCATATTTCAGTTGATACCTTTGCCTCATAACAACACTTAGAATAATAAATAAAATAGAATAAATAAATAAGCAATAATAGAGAAAGAAAAATAAAATAATAAAAATAATAATGTTGGATTCATATTTTTGCTGAATCTTTACAGCGAAACTTCTTATATTATGAATAAAGAAAGTGTGTCCAAATTTATTAAATAAGTTCCAGAAGGTCACACAGATAGCTGTGTGGGTAGAATTCAGATCGTTTAAACTTAAGTCTGTGTTGCTTTTAACTTAATAAATTAACTAAAATTAAATCCATGAGACATTAAATGTCCCTGTTTTCATTAGTAGCCAAGTTACCATTATTTTTATGATTCAGTATTGTTTCCAGCAAGTCAAAAGTGTATTTGACATGTTATTGTACTGAAGTCCCTACTGTATAAGACTCTGGAAAATGTATTTGAGATCTTTTACAGGTACAAATTATTTGGGTCATTGATTTCATTAAAAATCTCAAATACTTATGTTTGAAAAATGATAGGCTGCATTCATGATAGGAAGAATATGAGTCTGTTCAAATGAGCTATTCAGATGGTCACAGGACCATATTTAATTTATTCTACATTTAAGGTAAACCGTGGGAAGGAGAAAGGAAAATTATAGGTCTGCAAACCTTAGTCCTCTTTCCTAAAGGAGGTTGAATATAAAAATAATGTTACATATGGTCATTTATGTGAACTGAATGATTCTTCTGCCTATTTTATGTGAGATGTGATATCTAAAAATAACTGTCTAGAATATTCATCCATAAGCAACTCTTATAAACCTACATAGTGATATTGATCCCATATGAATTAAGACTGCATGAGAGGGCTTCCCTGGTGGCGCAGTGGTTGAGAGTCTGCCTGCCAGTGCAGGGGACACGGGTTCGAGCCCTGGTCTGGGAAGATCCCACATGCCGCGGAGCAACTAGGCCCGTGAGCCACAGTTACTGAGCCTGCGCGTCTAGGAGCCTGTGCTCCGCAACAAGAGAGGCCCGCGCACCGCGATGAAGAGTGGCCCCCACTTCCCGCAACTAGAGAAAGCCCTCGCACAGAAACGAAGACCCAACACAGCCATAAATAAATAAATAAACCCAAAAGGTTAAAAAAAAAAAAAAAAGACTGCATGAGAAATATTTCCCTAAACTTAGTATATAGGATCTGATGCATTCAGGAGGCAATGAAAAGTAGCTTTGAAAAAGACAAATTTATGAAGGAAAAAGAAATAAGCACCAAAGATATATTGTAGGTGGAAAGGTGATGGCATATTGGGGAAAAGAATACAGAAGAATGTTTGCTTGGAAAACTGAGAAAGCTTGACTACATTTTTAAAAATCAAGTGCAACTTCAGTAATTAGCGTAGAAAATTAGAAGTAATTGCTTTTTTGCTGAATTGTTCATTTTGCCCCCTTAAGTTTGTACCAGTGCAAAATTGTCATATTAAAGTTGAAATTATTTTAATATGATATACTGAATTATAATTAGTATAATTGAAATATGAAATATTTTAGATCTGTTTATTTGATACAATTGTTGCCTTAGGAACAAGGAGAAAAGAGTTTATTAATGTGTACTTTGCCCATTAATGAATAATATATACAGCATTTACTGTAATATTTTATATGCTTTTCATTAATATATCAGAAAAAATCAATAGAAAACTAAGAATAGGCTATTTCCTGTGGTTCTTTCCTGGGGATGTGACATTGCACTTTTTAAATGAAAAAAAAAAAAATCAAATTCTTTCATGCCAGCAAGAACCACAGATGTATTCCAGTATTGATCTCCAGCAATTATAATTTTTAAACAGTGAGCAAATACATATGAAATATTTCTAAAGAGGCCAAAAAGGAAAAAAGCAGAATGTTTTTCACATAGACGGCCAAAACTCAACAATTTTCAATTTAGGCCACAAGGCCTGTGTTTTCTATACCTTAAAATTTATTGAGAACTTTAAGTAAGGGTAACACCATTAAACCCCATACTGAGTCAGTGTTGATCATAGCTAAATGATTTTTGTAAGCTCATTTATTAATATCAAATTACAGATGTTAACCGTGTTCTGATGCAGAAAGGAGCCAGTGAGTAAAGGGGAAGCATAGCCTGCAGCTCTTACTAAGACAAAGAAAAGGTAAGTGAAAGAGAACAAAGTATTAACATATGCATTCAAGTGTTTGGACTGCTAGCCTTACAGCTCAGTATTCAAGCACAAGATCATTGTTAACACGTTTATGTCAGGTAATTTCTCATTCTTCTGAAAGTTCTTTGATATTTTTGTTCCTCTGTTCCTACGTTAATATTTTATTATTAAACATTTAAAATAAGAGATCTGTTTATTTACCTTACCCATCTTAAGTCAACTTAGTATGACGCTATTCTTCACATGCATATTATATATCTAAATATTTCAAAAAAAGATATTTGAGCCATTATAAAGGCCAAATCACTAATAGAATGCTGCTTATACATCACTTGTTTGTAGAAAGAAAAGAAATGGTCGTTTTTTCCCCTTCCTTTTTATCTTTCTTTGCTTCTAGTCTTCCTCCCTGTGAATAAATGCTTTAGGATCTTGGTATATGTTAAAACCATATCAGGACCTTTTACTATTAATTAATACTACTAATGTCCTCATGTAAAATTATATGTTAAAATTTCATAACTATATTTGACTTCTTTCAAATCTTGGGAATTCCCTCCAATAAAGCCAACTGCTGTTCTTATCTTTCTGGGCTTTAGGTAGTGTTGGTCACAAAAGGTGTTCTGGGAAATAACCTTTGAGTCTGCTTGGAGGAACCCTCTGGGAAGCATTTACTGTCTTTTAACTATTAGTAATTAGCAGTAATTAGATCAGCTAGGTGAGTCCACCCTTCAGTAGGCAACTGCATATATATAGACATTACAACAATATTTTTCAAAATATTCTATTTTTGTCTTTCTACTTCTTTCATTCCTTGGCCTATTTCTTCTGATTTCCTGGTTATATTGGAAACTTTTACCTAGCAACCAAGTTACTGACCCTAATAAATATAGAATATGAAAAACCTTTTATGCTTTTCTGTGGAGGATGGAGTGGGTTTTTAGGCAAATTAATTCTTATGCAAACACGTCTCTAGGGAGCTTAGTAATGCATTTAATGAGTCCAAATACTTATAGAAATGAAAGCCAGAAATGATCTATTATGTTATCCTTTCTCCTCTTGAGAGTTCAGTACTCTGCACTCCCTCTGGCTTCTCTTACAATATTATCAAAAGTGATTGCTTTGATTTTTTTGTGTTTCCTACCAAATTATAGCAATTCTTGTTTGCATAACATACATTTTATTTTAACAATTTTCTACATAGTATTTCAGTGAAATAATTTACATGTATGGAGAGTCACTACTAAGTTTGTAGGCAAGCAGTGTCTGAATACGTACTCGCTCCTCCACTGGTGAAATATCCGGGAGAAATAGGTGAGAAAATAGATAAATTGGAAGATGCTCAAGGTAACGAATATACTTTTAGAAACTGTGTTATGGAATGGAAATATAGAAAGGTGTTTGGCTTGACAACTAGTCTCCTCTTTTTCTTTTTCTCTACTTCTATAAGGGTCACAATGAGGGTCATTGTGATTGTCCTATGTTTTGAAAGTCTTAGGAGAGAATTAATATTATGCCTCTTCCAAAACTCAGAACTAATTAAGAGGTCAGTATATAATTCAGTCATACCTTTATTACTAAAGAAGTGATGAAAAGTTTGACTTTAGATCTGTGACCAAAATAGCTCACTGATAAAGCTCACTTTCTGAGAAGAAAGCAGACTTATCTAACCAGTTACAGCCTACTCTGCACAATTCTAGATCTCCTGCACCCTTCCTCAGGGAGCAGAACCTGCTCCCCTAATTTGTCACATACATGAAAGCTGAGTAAAATACACTCTCTGAAGCGGAACAGGCTAAGATAGTAATGATGATGGCAGTAATAATAATGATGATGACAGTGATGATGATGAGAAAGAGAGAAAGAGAGATTGATTAAAAGAAAGGAAGGAACTAATTTCCTTTTCCCCTTACCCTCCATCCGCATATCCATTCCCTTGTCATTCTCTTTTGTTTAAGGAAGAGCAGGAAAGGCGATGTAAAGAGACCAGGAAGGTTATTCTAGTCTTTCATCTGTAATGTGAGTTCCAGAAAAAAATCTCTACCCCACCTTCTGGGTCATAATATATACAATCAGGTCACATGACAATTGAACACAATTGTTAAACTGAATTTAACAGTTTATGAAAAATTTTCATAAATATTCTCAGGTGATTTGATATTAAAATAAAATTTATAGATCTGCCTTCTAAATATTAAGATCAGACAAAGTACAAGATCCAAATTTAAGATTTCGTAATCACTCCATAAAAAGGGTAGACAGAAAATTGTCCTTAAATTTGTAAAGTGACAAAATGGAGGTCTGTCATCTGGGGTCAGATAAAATCTCATAAGAAGACAGTACCTTGTAAGGTCACTCATCACTTTCAAAAGTTTAATGTTCAACTTTGCAGGTACATGGAGTAATTTAACAGTTGATCTCCTAAAATGTATTACTTTCCTAGGGATTAAATCATTGTGACCAAATTCACAGGATACTAATGTGTAAAGAATCTCAGATATAAGTGAGAAATTGTATATCTACAAAATATTTTGGACTATTAGTTGTCACTGATAATCAGTGGGATCCTCCTTATGCTCAATTTCCTCATCTAAAAAAATGACATTACCTCATAAATTAGTTGTAAGGTTAAGAAGATCATGCATACAAAAGTCTACTTTATTACCTGGTGCATAGTGAAAACTCAATATATATTAATTACTATTTAGTGTTACCTAGCACTTCTTAACTACTTTTTATATACCAGACTGTCTTCTAAGGATTTTGTATGTATTAACTCATTGAATATTGCAATAATACTGGGACTTTGATGCTATTACTACTCTCATTTATACATAAGGGAATTAAATCTCTACAAGTTGAACATTTGTACCACATTTGGTATTTGGTGGATCTAGATTCAGTCAAACTCAGGCATCTAATTTCACTACTCCTTATAGATAGAAAAGCTAGAATTAATGGTGAAAATATAATTAGAAAAAGCAGAGTTAGATGATCTTAAAGCGTCTAGATGATCAAGTTATGCCAGGTATTTGTTTTTGTTTTGTTTTGTTTTTTGCTTCTAACTTCACTAATATCAGAATTGGATATTTGTATTCATTGATATATCATGATCTCCCTAGGCCAGAGTCAAGATACAATAACTAACTCTTAACTAACTTCTTAGCTTCCTTGAAAGCTATTTCTTTTTTATTAATTCAGTATTTCTTTAGGTAATATATGACACAGCTAATTAGACTTGGGTTTCTTATTTAAAATCAAATATAATTTTCCAAGAAAATAATTTAGTTAATGAAACAGGAGTTTGGGAAGAGAGGGACACTTCTCAGTTTTATAGATATATATTTTTTCAATTAAGCTTTATTCCTTTAAATATGAATTTTATCCAGTAAGTGAGAATTTAACTTAAATCTGAGCTGAGATAGTAATTATTTTCAATTTCTTGTTGCATATTGTAGTTATTTTCATCCTTGTTAATAATTTTATGTCAGCTAGTTAGAATGTAATAAATACCAGATGCTGAATACACAGAAATAATTGTAATGCAACAGCAACACTATATGACTCACAGTTCAGATCATCTGGCCTGAAATTTTAGCTCTGCCTCTTGATTAACTAGTTTGGTCAAAGCACTTAAGGTCACTAGGTCTCCTTTTCTTTCTCTGTAAAATGGCAGAACCTTACAATGTTATTGAGAGTTATATGAGCTAATATATGTGAATATCCTTTATATGTGTGTGTATATATATTATAAAAATATTAAATTCTGCAGAATTTTGCTTCCCTTACAACTTGAAAGTCATAATTTAATTTTTGATCAAGTTAGACAAAAAGTACTCTTTTACTTTAAAAATTTTCGAAGTATTGATTAAATCACAAACTGCATAATGAAGCAAACATGAAAGATAGTTTATTATTATTTGTTATTATTTTAAATTAATATTTTATTAATATAATCCTAGTTTTATTCAATACCAATTCAATGGAGAAAGGTCATCTTAATAAACTACATGAAATGCTTCCTTTAAAAAGCCAGTTTTAATACTTATCCTCTAAGTTTTAGGTTAGTCAAAGGGTAACAATGGATTTACTGGTGATGATGATGGAGAGACAAGAAGCATATGAGTTCTGCTTTCTTCTGTCCTAATTAAAAAAAAAAAATGTATGACAAAACTGAACTTTTGGAAAAATAGAATTTCATTCCTAATTTTTTCCAACAACTTTTACATAAAGTACGTGCTCATGTATTTCCATATGCATTGCAAAGAAAACTTGTTTCTAGCATTTTAATAATTTTCAGTTATAATTTTATTTATACAGATTTTTTAATATGAAAGTTTTTAAAATCTTTTCTGTAATATTTTTGCCGTATCAGTCCTGGTTCAGTGCAAGAAGAAGAAACCACATTTGATATTTTAAGCTGAAATGGACTAAATACAGAGAATGTGATGCTTAAGAAATCATTGGAAGGGGTGTGGAATAGAAGTCAGGGGACCACAGTGGCCACAGGACCTGCTGGGGTTCGAACATACTTCCTTAGCTAGATGCTACTGTTGCCTCCATGGTTGCCATGAATCTGGTGATGACTTTGGAAAGCTGCAACATCCTCTTGACTTTCAGGCCCCCATGGCTTCACTTGTGTGTAGAAAAACAGAAGTAGGCCAGAAGAGAAACTTTATTGACTTTCATTCAAAATCTTGCATGAAATTGTTTTCAATTGAAGAATGAAATTCACTTCCAGAACTCTGGCAGCAAGGGCCTGGAAATAGGGCTTTTAGCTTCCAGACTTCATAGTACAGAAAGGCCTGTGGAAAGAGGTGGCAATAGGGCAAGCAATCCACAGGATACACTATACATGCTTTCAATATAGTACATGTTATAGAGCTATAAAGGAGATCAAGAGATTTTCAATGGAGTAATGCACATTATTACATCTGTTAGAATGTCTTAATATAAATTACTAGGTCCCAGACTTCAGTTATTTCCTGTAACAACTCACGTGACAGGTAAAGTTTACCTTTATGGCATATTCTAATAATAGAACTCAAGCTTGTATTTGATTCAGTACATACATCTAAACTTTCATTTGTTTTCTTCCACTGAAGACAATATGTCAGAATGTAAGGAAGAGGGATATAATTATATGTTTCATCTTTAATCTGATCACATTTGTGAAACAAATCACTCAAAAGCAATGGCAATTTACTATTAATGAAATATTTACACATTTTTGTTAATAATAAAATACATCCTATATAATGCAGTACTGGTTAATTATTAAGAATCTCAGGCCCAGATGAACTCTTTGGTACAATAAATTACTGTGAATTACAATAAATTACCATGATTCTCTAGTCTAGCCTAATGTTTTAGAGTTGATCTCTCTAGAAATTATCCTCAAAATATGAGCCAAAAACTACAGATATGCTTCAAATTCATTAAAACCTACAAGTTCTTTCTTTGCTTCTTATAGCCAAGCAGCAAGTAGTTAATTTGGCTTTCATTTTATATACATGTAAGAACTATTTATTAGTGACTTACTGAATTGTGAGTTATTATAATTTTTCCATGTGTGGAGAATCTGCTCCTTTTTAGCTCCTCCTGTACTACTCATTGTGAAGAGCCCAAATGGCAGGTGACATCTAAAAACATTACAGGAAAATTAATGTAGATAAGTATACCATTCGCCTTTTCAGCTGCTATTAACGTAAAAAAAATTTTCCAAACATGCACACTATAAGTTTTCACCTCTTTGGAATCTATTCTTTCTTATGGAAAAGCAACTTGAGTTATGTTGTAGGAATAAAATAATTACTTTTAAACTATTAAAAAGATTAGCCAACAGCAGTATTTCCCAAAATATGTTTTGTAATAGTTAATGCCAAGGGATGATTTTTAAAATACTTAGTTCAAATGAAAAAGTTTCTGTGGTCAAATGAGTGCAGTATATTCTGATTTGAATAATTTAAACTATGGATTACAGAGCCTTTAACATGTTAATAAGAATTTTAAACTTCCAAGAGGCTTTCATTGTATTTAGCATATAGCTAGCATTTTCGAAGTTTATCTTATCTTGTAATCTTTTAAAACAATTTCTATGAATATATCATGAGATTAGTTCCCAATGCGAACAATATTTGGAAATATTGACCAAGAATCTCAATCCCTGTGCAAATCTATTCCTTCTCTACCTTCACCTTTCTTGTACCCTTGAGTTTCTATTATTAGGTTAAGGAAGTAAGAATTATGGAGCAAATAATTTAGTTAGTTTTTGCTTGTTTGATTACTTTGTTTTGGTTTTAGTCTCCTTGTCTTTTAGATACATTGGAAATGATCTTATACTTGTTACACAAAAAAACTTCATAAATCGTCACATGTAAATATTAATTTCAACTTCAAACTTGACATATTCTGAATGACTTCTCAGAAATTATTAGCAAGTGTTTGGTAATGCATTGTTATAGCTAAAACTAATTTAGATAGTGTTGAAGTTCCCATGATGAATACAGAATGAAGAAAAAAGACTAAAGTAGAAGCACACATACACACTCACATATATGAAAGGAAAATTGTAAGTGCAAATTAAATTAGTCTATTTTCCTGTTGTTTTTAAGACCTTTCTTTTCTGCAATCACCACTCTCCTTCATGCCCCCCACAATCTTGCTAGATTTTTTGTAAGTGTTTAGAATTGCAGAAATATAGGTCTCTCTCTACTTTTTCTACGTATCTTAATATACATCTAAATAATCCCCATTTTTAGTTCAACTTTAAAAATAGCTCAACCTTGATAAAGCAGCAATTCCTGGATTAAATAATTTTTATTTCTCTCACTGGTTATATTAGGTACACTAGTCACATTTTTAGCTTCTACATGTTTTCCTGCCTGATAGAGTGACAGTCTTGATGTAAATAAATCAGTAGAGCTCCGTGAAAGTTACAAAAATGATATACCTTATATTCCATCTATATTTCTCACAGTCATCTGAGAAGCTTCATACTTAAGTCCATTACTAAAAAGGGTGCTTTTTGTTTGTTTGTTTGTTTTAGCTTTGATGATGTAATTTAATTCTGGATTTATTGGTTGCTAAGTAGCTACAAATTTGAGATAACCTTTATATTTTATGAATTCAGATTCTTTTTATTCCTGTTCAAAGGGTACCTCAACTAAGGAGCCCAGGATACTCCACCTGTCATTAAATATGATCTCAACCAAGAATGGAATATAAATATAAATTACTGATAAACCTTGAAAGGGCTCTCCATTACATGATCTTATCTGAAAGCCTCACACATGACCATCGATGACATTTCCCTCACAATTGTTTTAACAGAGGAAGGTCTCAAATCTTAAGAAAGAAACTTTCACTTGAAAATTTTAATAAATTTTACCATGCATACTATTGGGTTTTGCAAATAGAGTTTCCCTTTTCTTGCATTGAAAAGATATTTCTTTCAAGAGAAATGAAGCTTATCAAAGATTTTTAAATAGGTGTTTCTGAGAATGATTCATAATTAGTCAGGCCTTTTAATAATGTATTTGATTATTTTAAGGACCTTTTTTAGATAATAGACTACATTTCGTTTTCAGGATGGCTTTGACCTTCAAAATGATTGACTTCGTGGGTATGAGTTGATATGTCAATGGATGGGCTGACCCAACTGACTTAACTTTGTTTAAGAAAAAGCCATGAAAACGTGTGCATGCACACACACATAAATAAAAATGGTGAATGCACTCTATTCTTTCAGGCAGACAAGCACTGTGAAGTGATAAACATTTTTACCCCTTTTATTTATTTTTTCTTTCCTCAGTAACAACTATTTGCTTTTATCTAAACTTCTGTAGAACTCATGTACACAAATGAGAATAGATGAAAAGTCAGAGATAAGAAGAAAAATGGGTAGATTATTACTTTAACACAACAGCTTCATTGAAGTGTAATTGACAATTATACTACGTAAATGTTGTATTTTGACCTACGTGTACAACCTTGATATCATCACCATAAGCAAGAAAATGAACATATCCACCACTCCAAACTTCCTTTTTTCCCACTTTAATCCATCCCTACCTTTCCTATTTTTTCCCTCCTTTCCAAGTAACCACTGGCAAGCTTCACTATAGGTTAGTTTCATTTTATGGAGTTTTACATAAATGGAATCATACAGTATGCACTTCCTTATGTCACTTGGCATAATTATTTTGATATTCTTCTGTGGTGTTTTATGTATCAATAATTTATTCTTTTTATAGCTGAATAGTATTCCACTTAATGAACATATCTGTCGAAGGATACTCTAATGTTTTCCAGATTTTGGCTACTAAAAATAAACCTTTGATGAACATGCATGAACAAGTATATTTTGTGCTTTTGCTTAATGATCTGTTCTTTTCCTCCTGACACAGAATACACGGTGTCTTTTCCAACATCTTTCTCCAACTCTGACGCTAACTAGGTATCCGAAAATTCAATTCTGACACCATCTACCTGGTGTTAACAGTAGCTCCCACGAGTTAAAGTGCTCAGTCCCACAAGACTGCTCCCACTTCAGATGCCAGTTGCAAATCTCGGGTCACTTGTATTTCTGTCTGACCAGCTGTAAATTGGGTCGTCCCCTTCTCAGGTTCAATAATTTGCTAGAGTGGCTCACAGAACTCAGGAAGGCAATTTACTTATGTTTACTGGTTTATTGTAAAGTATACAAATGAATAGCTAGATGAGGAAGTATATAGAGCAAGGTCTAGAAGAGTCTTAAATATAGAAGTTTCTGTGCCCCTGGAGCTAGGGTGATCTGTCCTTTTAGTACATGAATATGTTCACCAACTCAGTAGCTCTCCTTGTTGTTTAGGGGTTGTTATGGAGGTCTCATTACATAGGCATGATTGATTAAATCATTGGCTGCTGGTTAACTCAATCTTCAGCCCCTTCTCCCCAGGAGTTGGGGTTGGAGGTAGGGCTGAAGGTTCCAAGCTTCTGGGGCTTGGTCTTTCTGGTGTTCAGCACCTATCCTAAAGCTGCCAAGAGCTGCCTCATTTGAACAAAAAGAGTTCCTATCATCCTTACAACTCAGGAAATTCCAAAGGTTTTAGGAGTTCTGTGCCAGAAAGAAACCAGGAGCAAAGACCAAACATGTATTTCTTATTACCTGGCATTTAGCTAAATCCTAAGATGTAAAATGACTAGATCATAGGGTAAGTTGTCAAATTGTTTCCCAAGTGTTTGTACAATTTTACATCACCACTGGCAATGTAAGAGGGTTCTAGTTCCTCAACATCCTTATCGATGTTTGGTATGGGCAGTTCATTTTATTTTAGCTATTCTGATAGGTGTTTAGCGTTACCTCATTTTAGTTTTAATTTGCATTTCCCTAAAGACTAATGATGACACGCATCTTTTTATGTGCTTATCTGACATCCATATATATTCTTTGGTGAAGTATCTATTCAAAGATTTTACCCTTGTTTAATCTTGTTATTTCCCCATGTAGTTATCATTTCCAGAGTTCTTCATCTTTTTAAGAAGGTACATACTTCCATTTGGTTTCATTTTCTTTCCACCTGAAGGACTTCCCTTAGTAGTTCTTGTCATGGAGTCATGATGGTGATGAATTATTTCTAGTTGGTGTGTCTGAAAAAGGTTTTAATTTACTCATTTTTTTTTTTTATAAGATATGTGAGGTACATCCTTAACTTTTTTTTTTTTTTTAATTAATTTATTTATTTATTTATGGCTGTGTTGGGTCTTCGTTTCTGTGCGAGGGCTTTCTCTAGTTGCGGCAAGTGGGGGCCACTCTTCATCGCGGTGCGCGGGCCTCTCACTATCGCGGCCTCTCTTGTTGGGGAGCACAGGCTCCAGACGCGCAGGCTCAGTAATTGTGGCTCATGGGCCTAGTTGCTCCACGGCATGTGGGATCTTCCCAGACCAGGGCTCGAACCCGTGTCCCCTGCATTGGCAGGCAGATTCTCAACCACTGCGCCACCAGGGAAGCCCCTGCTCATATTTTTGAAAGATATTTTTACTGAGTAAAGAATTCTATTTGAACATTTTTTTCTTTTTTCATATTTTAAAAGTAAGGCTCCATTTTCTCCTCACTTGCACTGTCTCTTACATAAAATATGTTGTCATCCCTATTTTTGTTTCTCTGTATGTAGTGTGTCTTGGTTTTCTGGCTGCTTTTTTTTTTTTTTCCTGGCTGCTTTTAAATTTCTCTCTTTATCAGTGATTTCGAGCACTTTTACTATGATATGCCTTGGTTACATTTTCTTTATGCTTTTTTCACTTGAGTTTCTTAAATTGGTGGGTTCATTGAGCCTCTTGGTTCTGTAGTTTCATAAATCTAATCACATTTGGATTTTTTTGGCTTTTATCTCTTCAAAATCGTTTAGCCCTCTTTTCTTTCCTCTACTATAGGGACCCTAATTGCATAAATATTAGCAGGCTTGAAATTGTCTCAAATTTCTCTGGTATCCTTTTCATTTTTTGTTTTTTTTTCCTCTCTATTTCATTTTGAATGTTTTCTATTGTTATATTGTCAAGTTCACTAACCTTTTCTTTTTTTTTAAGATTTTTTTTTTTTTGATGTGGACTATTTTTAAAGTCTTTATTGAATTTATTACAATACTGCTTCTGTTTTATGTTTTGGCTTTTTGGCCACAAGGAATGTGGGATCTTAGCTACCTGACCAGGGGTCAAACATGCACCCCCTTCATTGGAAGGTGAAGTCTTAACCACTGGACCACCAGGGAAGTCCCAAGTTCACTAATCTTTTCTTCTCCAATAACTAATTTGCTGTTAGCAGCGTACAGTGGATTTTTCTCCTCAGACATCTCTAAAAGTTTATTTTAGGTCTTATTTATATATTCCATGACTCTACTTAACTTTTTAAACATATGGAATGCAGTTTATAATAATTGTTTTAATATACTTGTCTATAAATTCTAGCATCTGTGTGAGTTTAGGTTGTTTTTTACAGGTTGATTTTTTTTCGCATTATGTGGTGTATTTTTCTGCTCACTTGCACACTTGGCAATCTTTGACTTGATGGCAGACATTGTTAATTTTAACTTTTTGTTTGCTAGATATTTTTTGTATTCCTATAGATTTTATTAAGCTTTATTCTGGGACAAAGTTAACTTACTTGGAAACAGTTCGTTCCTTTTGAGTCTCATTTTTAGGATTTGTTAGGGGTGTTTAGAGCAGCTTGTAATCTAGGGATAATTATTCCTCACTACTGAGGCAAGACTTTTCTAAAAGCTCTACTAGATGAGTCTGAAGAATGAGTTTTTCCAAGCTATCAGTCATTATTTCTGTTCTTGTTTGCAGTGGACATCGTTTAATACTTTCAGATGGATCTTCCTCTAGCCTCAGGCAATTTCCTTACATGCATACAATGAACAGTGTTCTACTGAATGTTCAAAGGGTGCCCTCTGCGGATCCCCAGAGCTTTCTTTCAATGATGCTCTCTTTTTTCCAGTAATGTGTTCTGCAACTGTAGTACCTTGTTCTTCCCAGACACTCAGCTCAATCTTCTCAAGGAATCTGTTTTAATCCTCCTGGGTTTCCTCCTCCTGAACTATGTCCTAAAAACTTTCTCAAAAATTTAAGCTGAGGTAATTATAAGGATCATCTTGTTTGTTTCCCACCTCACAGTGATCACTCTCCTTTATTGTCTCATGTGCAGTATCTTGAAAACAACTCTTTCATATATTGTGTCTGATTTTTTATTATTTCAGGCAGGCAGATAAATTTAGTTCATGCTACTGCATCTTGACCAGAAACAAAAGTATGACTAAACTTTTAAAAATCTGTCTATATATGTATTTCAACTTAAAAATAAAGCACATACATTTGTGCAATATAATGATGCATTTAGTCCTGCACTTGTATTTTCAATGTTTCCCTTATTACTGTTTAACTTCCTACATGTCACACATTTTAATTTATATTATTTAGTACAAAGTTGCAGTGGGTAAACTAAGGTAACAGCAAGATGCATTTTACTACAGTTCAACTAGTTAATATTTTTTAGACATGTAATAAGCATTTTTTCTTGGTATGTTAAGTAGTAATTTTTTCATGATAGACTGAAACGGATTGCAACAATATTATTGTGCATCGAAAAGTTAACATGTACAGTTGACCCTTCAACAGTGTGGGGGTTAGGGGCACCAACATCCTGCCCCATCAAAAATTTGTGTACTGCTATCTCTGCCTCAAAAACAAAGGAATTTATAAATCACTCATCCAAGTGCAGGAAGCTGAAACAGTTGAGATAGAATCAGGACTCAAACCCTAGTTCTCAAACCCTATGATTCTACATATTGTGATCTCTAACTGAACACAAACTTTTCCCTATACATAACTAAAGATCTGTAAAATAAAAATACAGATACTATATTTATTGAAAAAATCTATGTATAAGTGGACCCACATACTTCAAAAGTGTTTTGTTCAGTGGTCAACTGTATTTATGTGGGTTTTACATTCTTGTAGCCACTGAAATACATACTTCTAGGGATTCAGGGATTTAAAGAAAAGTTTTAGTGTTCAACTTCACTAAAACCTGTGGAAAGAGTCTGGCTTCCTGGTAGTTGAGACCCATCTTTTTTCCCCTCTCTCTAAGATATTTCTTTGGGTGTTTGAGATAAAAACAAGCTAGAATTTTGCAAAGTTTTAAAAAAATTGAGTTTCTATACCATAGATTATATGAGCATAAGATGAATACAAAATTATATGGTAAAATCCATTAATATTGTTCCATAAGTAATATATCATCTTGTTTCTGTGTTAGATGTAAAGAATTCTAGTCTTTTTTTAAATATTTGACTCTTCCTAAGATGGTATATGTTTGTTTACTTTTGTGGGAAGTGCAGCTCCTCCCTTACACTTTTGTTAAACTTAAATATTTAATTCACAAAGTACTTCAAGATCAGTAGGTAGAAATAATTTATATCATGAGTGTAAATTTGTTCTGCTAATTGCATAAATATTAAAAACATCCTAATGAAGTAGGTCAAGCTTAAAAGTTGTTACATTTCAAATAATTATTATAATGATGTATAAAACTGAAACATTTAATGCCTGCACTTTTTTATACATGGGGGTGGGTTTTCATTATATGACATGGATTTACATAACTGAGTACTGTACAAGTGTGTTTTGAAATCCTCATAAACCCTTAGTTACAAGTACAGAACAAGTTGGCAACAGGATAAGCTCTATCATGGGGAATTCTGGAAAAATAAGTTGAGCCTTAGATAATTTTTACTCTCTTTTAGTGGCTTATGCTTATATATCTAGTGGAAAGATTAGTTTTACTAAGTAAAACTTTAATTCAGATAACTCAGCTCTAATTTCTTTCTAAAGTAATCTATATTATACACTTTAAGTGATACTATCTATTATTTACTATTTAGAATATCAGCCAAGTCTAAATATTAAACATGTAGAATCACATATCATTTTTCTAATTAGATAGGATTGCCTATAAAGAGTTACCAAACTAAATGTTATTTTCACACAAAAATTAATAAATAAGATAAAATATTGGGGGGAAGAAACAAAAATATTTAGGCCAGAAAGTGAATTATTTAAAAAGTTTTCCTGTCACTCATAAGCTAGCTTCTGGTTTTTGAGATTTCTGTGCTCTCTAAGCCAAAGAATAAGATAAATGTTCAAATGGATCTGTTTCATGTCCCCATTCTCACCTGTAGTTTTGGGTCGTTTGGCCAACCAAGACAGTATATTTGACTTTTACAGTTTGTGATTTTTACAGTTCATCATTATTTTGACAACTACAGTCTAAGAGATTGTATTGTCTTTAAAATTTCTCATCTTGTAAGTAGAGCTGTAACTTTTCACTTGAAAGTTATCAAGAGAAAGAGCAGTAAGCACAGTAAAAGGTTCCACTGTTCTTCACCATAATTAGCAGATGTTCTATGTTATTTGTCAATATTGTGAATGCAGTTCCTCCACTTAAATAACTGATGTAACAGGAGGAAAAGATTATCTTCACTGTTCTTTGTGAAAACTTAACTGATGCTATAGTATGGTGCTTTAAATAAATATATGTGATTTATGGATATGAAGTGGTGCATATTTAATCCCATTAGTATTTATTTCTACTTCATTATTGCAAATGCAATACATAATAGATAAAATAAAATATAGAATGGCTGTAGTTGTATCATATATGATGAAACTCCTTTGTTTAAAGTCCAGCTTCATTAATTATCACATTTTTAGCATATTTTCCAGGTTGTATCTCTCCGTGATTATATCCTACTGCTTTTAAATATTGGAGAACATGAAAAGAAATACAATAATGTAATAGTCAAGCACCAAGATCCACTTATAAGTTATAACTGAATTAATAATGGTGGGGAAATGAGAATAACAAAAAAATGATGTGATATTTAATGTATGTTGTCAATTAATGACATACAGTAATATCAATAAATTGTTGCAGAAATAAGTTTAATTTAAAGGTATAGGAGTCCATTATGTGTTATAATTATTCTGTGTTAATTCTTCTCAATCTCATATTGTTTTCCAAGTCTATATAAATTAGCAAATTTTATCTTAGTACAAAGGAGGCATGATGTTTGGGTCTGTCCTAACCAAACCAGTTTTTCTGAAATAAATTACAAACTGACAGATCATGCAACATTTGTTTCATACTGAACAATTTAGAAAGTTGTTTGCAATAAACGAATTATTTCTTTATCCCTGATTTATAAGTGTATCAGTGAGAGTTGAGTCAAGGAAACAGAAATCGTACTAGTTTTTTCAGTAGAGGGAATTTAGTAAAGAAAAATGTTTATTCAGGTGTTGGAGCACTTAATGAACAAGAAGGAAAAACAGAGTCACCCCAAGATAACTTGAGGAAACAGGTAACCTCCCCTCAGGTTTGGAGTAGAGAGGGAGAGGTTGAGGTTATCCAAATCTACAGTCTCAAAGAGAGACTCTTCAGATCTGGAGCTCAGGTGTTAGAAGGTGAGATGCTACCAGGCTGCTGTGGCACCCCTGAAGGAAGCTCATGATGTTGGTTCCAAGTATGTGAAGATAATCTGAAGCCTGGAAGTTACTACTACACCTGGGTTTCAGTGCCATTGCTGAAGTGATGCTGAAAAGCAGAACCATCTGCAGACCTTGGCAAGGTGACCCCTCTAAGTCCCACTCCCAGTACTTGGGACCAATTAGGGCTGGCAGTGGCATTTGAGAGTAGTGCTCTGAGCCTGGTCCAGGATCTTCTGAGCCCTGTTTTCCATTTCACAGTTTGTTCTCTCTGACCACGTACTAATGCATCAGTTCAACTGTTTGTCCCATGGTACTTGGCAAATTGAGCCTATGAGTTGTCTGAGCCTGTGGTTGACCTGGATTGCAGAGGGCATCCTAAGGAGAAGATTCCTCTCACTGGTTGCTGTGGTGCTTCTTTTGAATGATCACACAAAATTATGCTGCCAGAATGGTGTTGATTTGGATGTTTCTCCCTCATGTTGGACACAGGATGAGTTAAGGATTCTGGGCTATGGAGGGTTCACTACCAGCCTTTGGGCTTAAGGCACATGTATGGGTCCATGTGTCAGATCTTGCCTGTCTCTGTTCTGACCACAGTGCCTCCTCCAGTCTACAGGCAGTGGGGATGGTGGCAGGCATCCTTCACCCTGTGTGCTTCTTGCCACTGGCACCCAGGGTGGCCACCCTAACCCTTCCATAGTCTTCATGCTATATGTCAGGAATTCTTGTGAGGGTGGCCATGACTTTCTCATTTAAGAGCTTTCAAGACTGTTGCTTGACAGTGACAAAAGGCCCTTCAGATCGCTGTCTTCTCTTTCCTCTGATTGATGTGGTGAGGCACTGCTCTTCCAAGCCAGTGTTAAGCCATCCTGGACAGGAAAAGGTATTCCTTGAGCAAATAAAACTGCGCTTTTTGCTCCACCCATATCCCCTTCCCTTATTTTTCCCACTCATGGTAATGTGTGTAAGACAGGGGTTTAGTCAATTTTGAAAGAGATTACATTATCGGAATGCATTGATTCTGACCTTGAGGGCTCAAGAGAAACACAGTTGGAAAATGTGTTATCCCACCTTAATGCTAGAAAATTCTGAACAGTAAATTTAACATGACTAGAAAGTGAATTATTATTTATGTGGTTCTGCATAATCTGAGCAAGACTTGCCTTCATGCTTATAGTCAATGAAGCACAGTAATAACTTTTGAGAGAATCACTGAAAGCCAGTATTCTCAAGTGGCCCAATAGCTAATGCAGCATAATGAACAATAATGTAAGTAGCACTAAATAAATGATGTGTGTCTCAGAGATATTGCAGGTTTGGTTCCAGACCACCACAATAAAGTGAATATCACAATATAGTGAGTCACACAAATTTTTTTGGTCTCCCAGCACATATAAAAGTTATGTTTACATTGTTTGCAATAGCATTATTTCTAAATAACAATGTACATACCTTAATTAAAAACACTTTATTGCTAAAAAATGCTAACCATCATCTGTACCTTCAGTGAGTCATTGTAGTAACATCAAAGATGACTGTTCACAGATCACCATATCAAATATAATAATAATGAAAAAGCTTGAAATATTGCAAAAATTACCAAAATGTGACACAAGACACAAAATGAGCAAATGCTGTTGGACAAACAGTGCTGATAGACTTGCTTGATGCAGGGCTGCCACTAACCTTCAATTTGTAAAAAAAAATGCAATATCTGTGAAGCATAGTAAAGGGAAGTGCAATAAAATGAGGGTATACCTGTATTAGGAAATGAACTATATTGTTTCAGTACACACAAGCGTTAAACAGGTATGGCCTTGTAAATAATAACAGAGTTACTTTTTTTTCAGGATAGGACATAAGAAATTATCCAGGAATGTCATATTTGAAAATAGAATAGGAGATTTGTGCATTTCAGTATATGTACATTTACCTCAAAATAACTATATAATAATGATAATAATTGAGCAAGGTTCTGCAGAGTGAGAGGAGTAATATATGAAGTAAAAGGATAGGATATTAATATTTATGGAAGATGAGTGATGGGCAAATGGGTTTACCTTTTACATGTTTGAATTTTTCATGATAAAAATATTTTTAAAAAATTACCGAGAATCAAAGTATGGACAAATATTTAGAAACCAATAGCACAATGAAAATAAATATAAATATTTATCATACTAAATGATGTTTATATTAGGCATGTTAGAATGATTCAATACTTTGAAATCCATTTGTGTAATCCATCATTTCATTAGATTCATTGTATGATCATGTTCATAGACATAGAAAAGCATGGGGCTAGATTCAAGAACACCACCAGAAATTAGAGGTTAAAGGGGACATTAATGTGGTCAATAGTGAACCACTTCCTTGGGCAGATATTACGGTCAAGAAGGATGGTGAAGTGAATCTGAAGGGATAAAAGAAAAGTACTCTGTGAATAAATTTTCTAAAGTTTTTTCTTTTCCCTAAAGTTGTTAAATGAAAAATTGGTCTGTTTAAGCATTATAACTCAAATATAGTTAACTTTAGATATTTGCTTTTCCCTAAGGAATTATCTATCTCATTTAAATGAATTTTTTTGTTGTTGGAGGTCACCAAAGTCGCACTTACGATTTTAAAAAATTTTCTCTGTTTTAATACTTATTTGCCCCCTTTTATTTCCTCTTTTATACATTTTGCCTTCTTTTTTCCACTGATCAAGTTAGTTAGCAGTTTGCCTATTTCATTAATTTTTTTCAATGAGCCAGCATTTTTATTTATTAATTAAATCTACTGTTTTCTATTTTCTGCCTCATTAAGCAGTGCTTTTTAACTTATTATTTCCTCCTTTATCCTCTATTTTGATTTCCTTGGTTGTGCCTTTTTAAGACTTTTTAGCTTAAATTTGGGGAATTTAACTCTCAGTTATTTTTATTATTTTATTTTTATTTATAAAAGTATTTGGTGCAATGAATTTACGTCTTCCTCCCCCCCCCCTTAAATTGCACCCGTAAATTGTGGTAAGTGCTGTTTTTGTTGTTATTATTTTTATCCTCCTGTTTCTATTTCTCCTTTTACTTTGGAGATGTTTAATAGGAAGTCTGTAAATTTCCAGATGGAAGGACAATTCTGTCTTTGTTTTTGTGAGGAAATTCTAGTTTTATTTCAGTGTGATGTTTATGATGTTTGTAAAATTTCTCCAGTAAATTCCCGAATAGAAGTGTTCAGGGCCATTTTGACTTGTACTCAATCTCCGATGAAAATACATTTTTTATAATATGAATTCTCATGAAAAAATATTTGCTGTTACCCAGGTTTAGTGGTCAATAAAGTATGCATTTCTATGAAAATTTATGTTAGAAATGGAAATCATCAATTTCTAATTCAACTCTGGCTGTAATCAGAAATAAGAATAAATCCTTTAAATATACATATATATCATTAATATATATATAAACCCTATATATGTGTGTGTGTGTGTATATATATATATATATATATACATATTCAAAATGTCTGGGGTGAAGTCTAGACAATAGTATTTTCAAAACTCTGCTATTCTGTTGAAGGAAAGAACATCCTAGGGTTTTTGCAGGTAGTTTTCTCATTTTTTACAGCTTTCTAGATAATTCAATTAATAATGGTGAGCTGTACATGAGAGAAAATACTTGTTGATTAATATGCCAGTTAATTTGTTTATTAGTTTCATATTTAATAGAAAAGTATAGGATGAGTTAAAGTTTATATCAAGTTAGGTGACCACCACTTTTCTAATTAAAGAGAGAAAAGATTCTGGCATCTTATCAGAATATGGAAACTCGTATTGAAAGGGATCTGTTAGATATGTCAGGGATTATCTATTTTAAAGTGTGAATTAGTTGAATTTCCTTTCACAAATAAGAGAGGAGAAAAATATTTTTGGCAAAACATTCAGCATTTCTAAACCTTTATCATCCAATTTAGCAAAATATTATTTTTAATAAGCACCATGTAAAATTAGCAAACGTTATGAAATGATACATGCCGATGTTCTTCATTTTTTGCAAATATTAAAAATATGTTTTATGATGGATAATTTTAATGGTCTGGGAGAAAATAAGCATATAAATTAAATATTTAATTATCTTTAATTTGGAAGCAAAACAGTAATATATTATCTAAAATAATTAAAAATCACAAACATAAGTTTTAATATGTACCTTGTTAAAACTTGCAGATCATTATTTTCAATTCAGACCTTTATTAAAAAATTCTGGTTTTAATACCAGTTTTTATTAAGAAAGATCATAAAATTATTTTTCTAAAGTGTCATTCATTATAATATTGATAGGAAACATTTTTTAAAATATTCCTTTATTAGCCTCATAGTTCACATTTTCAACAGTGGCACCAACCAAAAGCATTTCATATACCAGTGAAGAAAAATCTGTAAGAAAGTTAAAAGGACATATATAAACAATTCATATATGAACAATTGACCAAGAGGTCCAATTTAGGTAAAAGGTGAAAAAAGTATAAAAATTTTATTCAGACTTTTCACTTCCATTAGGATAAATAATAAAGCATGAAATATTATATTGGTGGTTGTGCTCATGAGCATTTTTTATTCTTTGTGGATATTTCCTATTTTTCCTTCATTGAGCTTTCATTTTTTATGATTAGAAAAAAATTCCTACCATAGAAAACTACTGCAGTGTGATACCACTAGTGGCAATGGATAATTTGAAAGGAGACATGTAATACAAAAATAATGAACTCCAATTTTGAGAGAGTTACATTTATAACAAGACATTTTGGAAATAATAGTTTGCAAAAAAGAACAAAGCCAAATTCTAGTTCTACTAATATGACTGGTTTATGTGTGCAAAGCCTAGAATTCCAGCTAGATGTAATTTTTGACCAGGAAGGCCTCCACTAAAAATAAAGGAACTTAATGCTTATGTGTCCATAAGCATGCACACACACACACACACACACACACACACACACACACAGAGGTACACTGTGCCTTCTTTATAATATTCCTCATAATCCCCCAATTAAGGACTAAGAATCTCCTGTTTAAACATATATCATTCTGGGTTTTTATGTTATATATGTCAGGTTAGGAACCATATGCATGATGTTCAAATTGCACAGGGTAGGTACACATGTGTTCTTTCAGTGAACATGTTAACATCCATTACGAGAAAACCATGAGTTCATTTACTACCATGTTTCCACAGGGATAGTTAGGTTAACCTGATAAAGAAGGACACAACACAGGAAAATATTTGAAAGGAAGATGTTGTGTATTTGTTTGATATGAGTTCAAATCCACTTGTTTATAAGTAAAGCTGCTTTAATATAAAAGTGAGCTTGTTGTGTCGGGAGGTCATCGTTGACATTTGTGGTGGCTGATATGTGCTCAGTAGCTCAGCTGCTGAGGGGTGCTGCTGGGGACTTATCAATAAGAACCCATGAAGAAGCAACTATGGCGAGGGGACATTTAGTCTATAAATACCCAGAGTTTGAGAGGACTATCTGAGAATGTTCGGCCGGGACAAGGTGACTCTTGCTCTCCAAAGACCTTGGGGCATTAGCTCCTGTCATGGTAAGGCAAATCTTTGCTTGGAAGTGGTGGAAGCTGTGCAGTGACACCATGAAGGAGGTCATCTTGCCAGCCAGCACTGACACCTTTGTTCGCTAGCAATGTGCTCTAGTGACAGGGACTTTCCTTTTTGCCCTGGCAGCTGGGATTCATATACTCCATAGATTAAGCCTCTCTCCTGAGAACCAATTCCTAAAAAGGTATACCTCAAACTAAATTTAGACTTTATTCCTTTTATCTCCCCTTGCCTGGAACAATAGTACAATTAATCTCTCATTGGTTTGGAGTACATTATTTCTTTATTGGCTTATTAAGACACATTATCCTGTATGCTATAAGCTTGTGAAATTATTATAATTTCCACAGTGAACCTGTGTTAAATAAAACATGGGCAAAGGCAATCTCAGTCTCTGAGCATAATTTGCCCCAGAAACAAAACAGAAGGAAAATAGAGTGAGACATCTATGGGTAAGTATCCTACAGGTAACACAGGCTTAGAAGTGGAAAGTGGTGAATTTGAGCAGTCTTGGAGCAGCATAAAACCTGGACACGGCACAAGTGGCTGCTATTGCAAAGGGAGGCATGTTTGCTGATGGAGTCGAAATACTTAGAATGAACATTTTTGAAACAAACGTGGACAGGGCCTTTATCAGCATAAGTCTAGAAGATATTTTACTATGGTTAGGTGAGAGAGATCATGTGACCCAGAAAGACTGATATGGCCATTCTAAAAATTCTACCCATTCTGTAAAGTATGGATCATGTCAAGGAGAAGTGTGAACATGTATTTATTTAGGGAAATCTGAAGGTTAGTCAGATTGGAGGGAAAACCAAGGTTTAGCATTTAGTTTGTAGTTTTGTAGGTCCAGAAGCTATCAGGTGTATCCATAAATGATTGTGTTCATTGGTATGTCTCATTCTGACCAACTTAAAAGAATATTTTGTAGTCAGTTAACAGTCATTTATTCATTAATGTGATAAAAATAACTTGCAAAGAAACTTGAAATAGGTACTCTAGTAAGTGTATTTTTCCTGTGGCTTGGAGAAAATTAAATTATACTCAGACTTTGCTTGGCATGGAGAGTGCTACACTTTAGTGTTTTATCCAAGCCATGATGAAGACCAATGTGCTGTTCTAACTCTGAAATAGAATAAGCCAACTATGGAGATTTCTCAGTGCTTCTGAGAAAAGCCCTAGACTCTTTAGATATGGAAATGTATACAACGTAAAGGTAAGGGATGTTTACTTTCACTTCTCCTAGAAATATTTTTCTCCTCGCATACCATGATAATTAGAGCTGTAGTCATTTATCTAGTTAATTGCACTGATCCAAAAAGATAATAAAACTTGTTATCTACCTGAGATTGCCATTGGTTATAGCCTGGACTAAGCTCCTAAACTAAACTTCCAAGGTGCCAGGAAAACTGAAGCACTGTCCCCCTAGATATTTGCATATCAATGGGATGAAGCCCAGTTCTTGGAGACATCTCTTTATTTTGACACTGGGGCTTATCTGGCTCTTACATATATGTAGTTACGTTCGAAAGAGATAGAGTAAGATGCTAAGATCCTTCACATCTCATCTATATAGAGCCAAAGTGATTCCATCTTTTCAGGAGGGAAGAGGGAAGCCTCTACCTCTTTCCTGTGTGAAAATAGAAGGTCCGTTGTTCTCCATCCCATGCCTCCTCTATAGAGTGAATCCCACCACTCATGCAGAAAGTTCTCATTGGCTCTCATTGCCTTGCCTGCAGGTCTAGATGTGGAGGATGTATGCTAACTGTGTCACTCTGGCAGTTGATTGGGTTGTATCAAGAAAGAATTCTTTTCCTTGACTTAAGTGTCTCATGTTTCATGTATAAACATATACATTTACTATATACATATCTCCATATACCATATAGTACATATATACATATACATATATACATGCAAAATGAGGTAATATCTCCTTCCATTCACAGTTCTTGACAAAACACTTACTTAGAATCTGTTATATTTTCATGAGCCGAAAGCTTTTCTCAATTCTACTGGATTTATTTGCATCCTACCCAGCTCTACCTACCTCTTTGTTGATATATTATTTCTTTAGCTTATACATCTAAAGTTAACAGTAAGTTATACCATCACTTTATATCAGGCTTTGATTGCATTTTTCATACTTCAGACTTTGGGGCCTGAGAAATAGCCAGATTTTAAGGAACTTCCATGGAAGGATATTCTGTATGTGGCATGAAATCACTGAAAATTTTTGAATAGGGCAGTTACATATTCATATAGTGCATAGGCTGGGTTTAAGATGGCAGAGCTGGAGGTGAAAGGGATCTGCTCAGAGTCTGTTAGTGTAGTCCTAATGAGAAATAATGAAGCCCTCAGTTAGGGCCAGTAGCAGTGGTTAGGAACCAGAATGTGAATTAGAAATGTAACTGCTTTATAAAAACCACTTAAAATAAGTGATTTCTTGTGAAAAATTATAATCCAAGTTTAAATTTTAATAAGGAAAAACTGTTATCTATGTATCTAGTTATTTCTTTTGAGTTTTACATAATTAACTACATAAATAGCAATGACAATGCCTGGGCCTCTCTTTAAGCTGTCTTACATACTTCTTAGACGTATAAGAGATATAAAAATTGAATGAGTTAAGGAATAAAAGAATTACTCAAACAATCCTTATATATTCACAATTTCAGATGTACACTAAATATTAGGTGAAAGCTTTCAAATCATTAAATATTGTCATGAAATAGATCTGTTTAAACCAGAAGCATCTTAATTTTACACAAAAACTTGAAAAATGTTTTCTTGCAGTTTTATTGAGATATAATTGAGATATAGCACTGTATAAGTTTAAGGTGTATAGCATAATGATCTGACTTACATACATCATGAAATAATTATCACAAGTTTGGTGAAATCCATTATCTTATATAGATACAAAGCTAAAGAAATAGAAAAAAATTTTTTTCTTGTGATGAGAACTCTTAGGACTTAACTCTTAACAGCTTTCATATATAACATAGAGCAGTGCTAATTAAATTTATCATATTGCACATTACATCCCTAGTACTTATTTATCTTTTAACTGGAAGTTGGTATCTTGTGACCACCTTCATCCAATTCCTCCTACCCCCGCTACCCATCTCTGGTTACCACAAATCTGTTCTCTTTTCCTATGAGTTAGTTAGCTAGTTTGTTTTTAAAGTATAATTGACCTACAATACTATGCTAGTTCCTGTTACACAAAATAGTGATTTGGTATTTCTATACATTTCAACGTAATCACCATGATAAGTCTACTTACAATATGTTACCATACAAAGGTATTACATAGTTATCGACTGTATTCCCACCCTGTACATAGCAATATATATGTAATTATTTTAAGTTGCTGGTCAGAAAGGTTCAAATGCAGCATTTTAACAACCCTGCATTTTTACTAGACCCCCCCCCAATGTTTACTGTTTTTGATATCATATTTTACATCTTTTTTGTTTTATGTATCCCTTAACTACTTGTTGTGGATATAGATGATTTTAATACTTTTGCCTTTTAAAATTCCTACTCACTGGTGGGTGGGACTGGGTCCTGAGATTTCTGGCTGCAGGACCTGGGGGTCCTGGGGCTTGACCTGCTCATGGGCAAGGCTGATGCCCAAGGGGTCCTGCAGCTAGTGCCGGCTCACTGGTGGGCAAAGCTGGGCCCCAGGGTCTCTGGCTGCAGGGTCTGGGGGTCCCAGGTCTAGTGCAGGTACACAGGTGTTTGGGGCCAGGTCCTAGGCCCTCTGATGAACAGGGACAGGTCCCAGGGCAGCTGTAGTCTCAGGAGGTCTTAAGACAGCAGGCCTGCTGGTGGGTGGGGCTGGGTCTCTGCCTGACTAGGTGCTTGGCCTGAGGTGTTCCAGTACTGGTGCCTCTAAGCTGGTGGATGGGACTGTGTCCCAGTGCTAATAGCTAATAAGCTAGTGGGAGGATTCCAGACTGGCACTTGCCAGAAGCAGTGTCCACATGGTAGAATGAGCTCCCCAAAATGGCTGCTTCCAGTGTCTAGTTCCACAGGGTGAGGTCCAGTTACCTCCTGCCTCTCCAGAAGGCTCTCCAAGATCAGCAGGTGGGTCTGATCCAGGCTCCTTTCAAATTACTTTTCTTGGGTCTGGGAGCATGTGAGATTTTATGTGTGCCCTTTAAAAGTGGAGTCTCTGTTTCCTACAGCCCTCTGGCTTCCCCTAACATAGGCCCCACTGGCTTTCAAAGCCAATGTTCTGGAGTCTCATCTTCCCCAGCTGAAGAGCCGAATGTGGAGCTTGGATCCCTTGCTCCTTGGGGAGAACCTCTGCAATTGTAATTAACCTCCAGTTTGTGAGTCGCTCACCTAGGGGTGTGAGTCTTGGCTGTACAGCATCTCTACCCCTCTTACCCTTCTCATTGTGGTTCCTTCTTTGTATCTTTAGTTTTAGACCTTTTCTGCTACTCTTCTGATTTTTGTCATCAATACTTGTTCTGCAAATAGTTGTAATTTTGGTGTTCTCACGGGAGGAGGTAAGCCCAAGATCTTCCTACTCTGCCATCTTCTTATATAGAAGCTTGTGGTATCAGCAATTATTAATATTAGTTAATATGTAATATAAATTGGTTTAAAAGTTTAGTGACTTTTCAAGAGTTCCTGACTGGTCTATATAAGAATGGAAGCTCCTTGAGAGCAGAAGCATGGCTATCTTATTCACCGTTATATCTTTGGCTGCTAGAACAATGTCTGCAATGAGTTTAGTTTTAATGAATAATTCTTGAGTAAATGAATAAGAACAAGATCTCTAGAAATGTCATATCCTGAAAGCTCTTAATTTTGAATATTAATAATTATATAAAAGCAAATAAGTGACCATAATATTAGGGATAGGAATAAAAGAGTCAATATTTTAATTTTAGAAGATTCTAAGTGAGTATGAATGAGCTCCTGTATTAGTGTCCTCCAGGACCAAAGGGATGTGTATGTCTGTCTGTCTGTATACACACACACATATATATATATATATAGAGAGAGAGAGAGAGAGAGAGAGAGATTTTGTTTGTTTGTTTGTTTGTTTTTAAGGAATTGGCTCATGTGATTGTGGGGTTAGTAAGTCCAAAATCTGCAGATCAGAACCCATCAGGCTAAAAACCCGGGAGAGAGTTGGTGCACCAATCTTGAATCTGAAAGCAGTCTGGAGGCAGAATTCCTTCTTGTTTGGGAGATCTTGGTCTTTTATTTTAAGGGCTTCAACTGAATGGATGAGCCCCGCCCACATTATGGAGGATAATCTGCTTTATTCAAAGACTATAGATTTAAAGAGTTAATCACATTTAAAAAATATTTTTACAGCAATAGTAGCTTAGCCAAATTAACACATAAAATTAAACATCATAGCTCTCCATAGTGAAGGAAAGGATTTTTTTTTAGTAGTGTGGAGTACAATGATAAAAATATTATGAGAATGGTATAAACGTGTTAATGCAATGATACAGATACTTGAAATACTACAAGTGATTCAAGTTATTTTTTTGCTGTTGTACCAAAAATAGTTCATTGTATATCTCCATACCCACAGGAAAAACTATAGTATTTTTTAAAATCTGCAGTTAAATTACTAGTGAACTTGAATCTATACCTTTTCTGAGTACAGCATAGTGGAAATTCTCCATATTTTACTTTATTATAATTCAACCCTTTTCTTTGTTCAGTTTCCTTAAAATCCTTTCTTGTTTTCTGAAGTTCTTTCAGGTGATACTTTGCTCTACCTGTTGATCTCTAGGACAGTTTTACATATGATGACTCATCAGTATGTTTTTCAGTAATTATTAGCATAAAAAACTAAAATGACAGTTGGATGCAGGGAAGATGTTGAAGGCCATCATCTAAACTTTGGACACAATATTTGAAGGTGCAACCTTTAAACTGGTACTTCTTCCCTAAAGTTAGAAATAATAATAAGATTACTATAGCAATTCTCACCAAGAGAATAATTTCTTTTCTGATTGGGCCATGGATTTTTTACTTTGCTGCAAGCTTCTGTAGGCATATCTGTGATTAAATGAAAGAACCAAGAATAAAATGTGTGTGTGTGTGTGTGTGTGTGTGTATGTGTGTGTGTATGCCATGATAATTTCCCTCCCCCTCCCTGAAACTGCTGCATTGAGCTATTACAGCTATTATTTCCTTAGGCAGACTGTTTTATCCTCAGAGTAAGCTTTTACTGCTAACGTTACTGGATTCTGGGGATGTCAAAAACAAAAGAACTTGTTCTTCGTAATGGCATATTTTCCTCCTTGTAAAAGTCTCTGAAATGTATTCATAGTGTTCTGTTGCTCAGCGTTCTAGCACTTTGTATTCTCTAAGAAGGTATACTCACCTAAAAGCCAAAATATTCAGCCAGTCCATTTGTGCAATCCCAAGTGAATTTGCTTGGTATGAAAGGGGCAGTTGATTGGGAATGAGTTTTACTTTTTCTAGCAAATTCTTCTTTGAGTGTAGTTATAGAGACAAAAAATTTTGAAAGAAATTGTTTTTCAGCCTCTCTCCTGTTCTGATGAAATTGAGATACAGTAAGAAATCTGCCCCCAAAGGCTTTATAAATACAGAATGAGGCTGCCTGTGAGGATTGCTTACGGCTATAAGTGGTTTATAGAGACCAGATTTGAAATTTACTGGATCTCTGTCAAAAATAATACTGTTAGTCAGTTGGACAGATCAAAAGTTTAAGCTCACATGAGGCAGGTTTTTTCACCTCTAGGTCAGTGACATGATTCTCTAACCGTTTGTAAGGACGGAGAAGTAGATTTCTTTCTCTGTATATTTCCCAGTGGAAAAACAATATTACCGACATAAAAATAACATACTAATAATACTGGTTCCAATCACACATTCACACACATAAACATGCAGATACTCATACATTACCTCTCCAATTAGATTATTGGTTATAATCTAAAAATAACTGAAAAATGAAAGTTGAATAAGGAAATTGGTATAAATTCACCAATAAAAGAATTGAAGAATTTTATAAGGAAATTGTGTTTTCTTTTGTGAGGTTTACAAGTGTTTATGTAACCCAGACATCTGTATAGAAACTTTTATGTATTCTTTATGTATCTAAAAAATATAAAAAGGAAAGAAAATATTTTCTTTAAATAATGCTCTATATCTATTCTAATTATTCTTATTTTCTTGGTATACCCTGTGTTGTTTATGAGTTTATTATAATCATCCTGGCTCTTAATCTATAGCAGTATAAATTTCTCAAGAACCTGCTTAGTTCAGCCGCTTGCCCTGTGCTTATACCTGGCCTTATAGATTGATGCCAATCCTGTTATTAAAAACCTTGAAGGAATAAGACTGCTCAGGTTTTTAAAAGTTTCTTAATTAATTCTTCCCAGTAGTTAATAACCTTTACAGAGAAGAAGAATTTTTAATTTATTTTGAGCCTGAATCCTTACTTTGTGATTTAAGCTTAGTTTATTATTCTTTCTTAAGATAAACTTTTATAAGTATGACAGTTATTATGGTCAGTCTCCTTGCTGCCCACCTTTGATAACTTTAATTTAGTAAAATGCTCTTCTTTTTGTTGATATCAATAATAGTACTACCTATGGTTTACAAATCTTTAATTTCAGGTCCACCTGCACACATGCAACTCTACTCACTAGTTCTAGATATGTTAACTTCTGGCTTCTTAGGTGATCAGTTATATTTTCTTCATTATGTATCAAAACAGTACAGTCCTTTCGTTTTTACTGATTAATGCTTGCTATACTATTTCCAAGTGATTCTAAATGTCCTGAGCTAACTAACAAAAACAACATTTTTTTGAAAAATGTTCACTTCTAGAGCCTTGTAGGTGTTGGTTTGGTCAATATAAAAAGCCATTAACTTCCCCCCACAATCTCCATGTGTAACTGTGAGTACAAAAAAGAACATTTCCTTTAAAAAATGTAGACTTTGAGAAAAGAAACCAAACTTTGAGCGATATTTTGATTCATCTTTGAAGTTAGGGGAAACAGAAAAAATAATGAGTAATAAAACCAAGAGATGGGTTTTTTTCAAGAAGAATGTGGTACACATAATAAAATCTTGCAAATATGGAGACAGAGGAAAGACTACGACTCAGTCACAAGACAATCACTGATAATATTACGGCAATATTGGTAAAACGTTGTGCAAGTTAAATAAAGTTTGCATAGGAGGAATAAAGAAAGTTGAAATGGATGAAGTTAAGCAGCATGATTTTTTATTGAATCTCATTAACAAAAAATCTTTAAACTATATCCAACAATAATTAGGAGACTGAATTTAAAGGGAGGAACATGAATACAAGTGTTGAATTAGCAAGAGAAGAAGGAGATGGGGGTTTTATAAAAAATGTAGCCTTATTTTTTAAAAAAAATTAATTTTGTGATTAAAGACCTTGGAGGAATGAGTGATTGGCAGATTTGCTGATAATTAAGGGGTAGTGAATGGGGAAATGAGATAGGTGGTTGCAATCTGAGAGAGAGAGAGAGAGTTCTGTTTCGGGTTTGAGGAAAGGGAAAAAGAAATAATAATGCTGCTCAGAGAAATTAAGGGAATTCTCCTCTTTATCTTTTCTGTTTTCTCATGCCCCAACCCACAGGCAATGTCATTGCTGCAGCAGCAGTAATATTGGTCATAGCAGCACTGCAGACCTACAAGAGCGTAAAACTCTGAGGCAGGGCAACCTTCTTTTCTTATCAGGTGACCTATGGTCCCTAGTGGCAGAGCAATCCACATTGCTTTTGTTTTTCTCTCCATCTTCCTGCCACTTGGCCCCTGCCAAAAACTATACAAAGAGATATAATCAAAAACATGATAAGTAAAATGGAATATTAAAATATTTTCAGTAGAGGTGTAAAAAACAGGAAGAACAAACACAAAACAAATAAAATGATAGACCTAAATCAAAATATATTGATAACTAAACCAAATGTAAATGATCTAAACACACCAGTTAAATAAGAGATATTGGCAGAATGGATACAACCAATGATTTAACTATATTTTGTCTATAAGAAACTCACTTCAAATAATGTAATATACGTAGGTTAAAAGTAAGAAAATGGGAAAAGTAAACCATCAAAAGAAAGGAATGCAGACTTGATTATTATCAAAGTAGTCCTAAGGGGAAAAAATTAAAAGGGATAAAGAGGAACATTGTCTAATGATTAATAGGACAGTTCATCACCAAGATGTAATTATCATACATCTGTATACACCTGTAGTAAGCAGAATAGCCCCTCCCAAAGATGTCCATGCCCAAATCCCTCTGTGAATATATTACATTACATTGCAAAAGGGATTTTGCAGATGTAATTAAGGTTATGGACCTTTGAATAGGGAAATTATCCTGAATTAGCCAGGTGGACTTAATCTAATCACATGAACACTTAAAAGAAAAAACTTTCTCTGGCTGGAGTCAAGAGATGCAACAGAAGAATTTAGAGATAATCCAAACACAAGAAAGATTTTAGCTGACGTTGCTGGCCCTGAGATGTAGAGGACCATGTGCAAGAACTGGAAAGAGGTCTCTCATACATAAGGGCATCCTCAAGCTGACAGCCAGCAAGGCAATGGGAACCTCTGTTTTATAGCTCAAGAGACTGAATTCTGTCAACACCATGATTGAGTTTGGAAGTAGATTCTTCCCAGAGCCTCCAGTAAGATCCCAGCTGAATAACATCTTAATTTTGGCCATGTAAAACCTGGATCAGAGAAACTAGCTAAGCCAAACTAACCTACAGAACTGTGAAAAAAATTCTGTTGTTTACTTCATTAAGTTTTTGGTAAAATGTTACAGCAGCAATGGAAAACTAATACAGTGCCTAATAGAGCTTTAAAATATCTGAAACAAAAACTGACAAACTGAGACGAGAAATAGAAAAGTCCATAATTATATTTGGAGATGTCAAAACTTTCTCTCAGTAATAAATAGAACTAATAGACAAAAAATAAACTAATTTATAGAAGACCTGAACAACACCATTAACCAAGAGGATCTAGTTGATATTTACAGAGTATTCCATTCTTTAACAAGTATGCATCCTTTTAAGTGAATATGGAACATTCTCAAACAATGTTCTCAAAGTATTCTGAGCAATAACACATATCTTGACAAATTTAAAATAATTGTTATTATGCAAAATATATTGATTAATAGAATTAAACTACAAATTAAAAGAATTATAACAGGAAAATCAAACACTTGGAAATTACACACTTAGAAATAACTTAATGATCAATGAGGAAATTGCAAGGAAAGTTAGAATATTTTTGAATTGGTAGAATGCAAAAATACTGCATATCAAAAGTTGCAGGATGCTGCCAAATCAGATCAAAGGGGGAATGTATTAAATGCTTATAGCAGAGGAGAATTCTCAAAACAGTAATCTAAGATTCTACCTTAAGAAACAAACAAACAAAAAGAGTAAAACACAAGAGGCTAAAGGAAGTTATAAAGAATAGTAATATATGAAATTGAAAACAAAACAATAGAGAAAAATATTGAAACCTAAACCTGTTTCTTTGAAGAGGTCAATAAAATTTATAAACTTTGACCCACACTGATAAATGAAAAAGGGAAAAGATACAAATTACCAATATCAGGAATAAAATAGGTAATACCACTGTAGACCCCTGTTTCCCCAGACTTCAGGCTTATAATGAGGCCATTTTACAAACTCCATGAACATAAATTCTGAAAAGTAATAAAATTATCCAATTTCTTAAAAACCACAAACTACAAAATTCATTCAAAATAAAATAGATAACCATAAGGAATATATAACTATTAATGAAATTGAATTTATACTAGAAGCTTCTGAATAAGAAATTTTCAAACTCAGATGTTTTCACTGGCAAACTCTACAAAGGAGTCACATAAAAAGTAATACCAATTCTACACAATCTATTCCAGAAAAGAAAAGATGAGTGAAAAACTCCTGGTTCATTTATGAGGCCAAACCCATGTGCTAAGCAGAATTCTAAGTTGGTTTCTATGATTATTGATCCCTTATGTACATGACCTATATGATCCCCTCCTCTGGAGTGTGAGTGGGGTCTGTAAATATGATGGAAGACCATTCCCATGATTAGGTTACTGATCTCTTAACTTTGAGTTATTCAAAAGGGAGTTTAGCCAGTGTGGTCCTGACTTAATCAAATGTGCCTTTTAAAAGAAGGTGTAGTGCCAAAGAGATATTTTTCTGCTGGTCTTAAAGATGCAACCTTTATGAGTTCTGTGGCTGGAAGGAAATTGAATTTGCCAACAATCATTTGAGTTTGAAAAGAAGTCCATGTTCCAGATGAGAATGCAGCCCAGCTGATACCCTGATTTTAGCCTTGTGAGACCCTGAGCAGAGAAACCAATTATGCTCTACCCAGTCTTTTAATCTTCCACCCCAAATCCCTGAGATATTAAATGGCTATCGATTTAAGCCACTAAGTTTTTGGTAATTTGTTATGCAGCAATAGAAAACTAATACACCCTGATACCTAAACCAAACAAAGACAGTATAGGAAAAGTAAAATTACAGACCCCCAATCCTCATAGATATAGACACAAAATCCTCAAAAATATTAGTAAATAAAATCCAGAAATATACAGAAATAATAATACGTTATTACCAAGTTGGTTTTATCCTGAGAATGACAAGGTGGTTTAGTATTTGACAATCAATCAATGCAACTTATCATACTAACAGAAAGGGGAAAAAAGCATATGATAATGTCAATTGATGCTGAAAATTATGTGACAGAGCTCTATCCCCATGAATAATAAAAACTTGCAACCAGCTGAAATTAGAGGGAATTTACTCAACATGATGAAGGGCAAGTATGATAAATTTACAGATAATATCAAGTTAATGGTGAAATAGTGAATGCTTTCCTTCTCAGATCTGTGAGAAGATAAGAATGTCTGTTCTCTCTGTTCTTACTCATCCTAAAACTGGATGTCCTAGTCAGTGCAGTACGGTGAGAAATTGAAATAAAAGACAAACAAATTGGAAAGGAAGAAATAAAACTTTTCATATTTACAGGTGACATGAATCTCTTTGTAAAACCCCTCCCCCACAAATCTATAAAGAAAAATTAACATTTTCTAGAACTTTAGTTGGAATATAATTTCAGCATACATATTTTAATTGAATTATTACATATTAGTATTAAATAAATGAAATTAGAAATGAAAATTACCATTTATAAAATTACAAAAATTAAATATTTAGGTATAAATCTAATACAATATAGATAGGATTTGAATGCTGTTAACCACAAAATACTGATGAAAGAAATCAAAGAGTTAAATAAATAAATGGAGAAACATACTATGGGAATGAATTGGAAGAATCAATATAGTAAAGATGTCAAACTTTCCCAAATTGATTTATGTGTTTAATGCAATTCCAATTAAAATCCAAGCTGGATTTTTGAGAAAACAAAGCTGCTGCTAAAATTTATATGGAAAAAATATGAATTATAATAGGCTCAATAATTTTGATTAAGTAGAATAAAGTTGATATAGTAATTAAGATAGTGTTCTGTTGGTGAAGTTATAAGCACATATACCAGTGGAACAGAAGAGAGGTCCAGAAATAGATCCACACAGATGATGGTTAGCTGTTTAATGTCTCATGAAATTTTCATTAGTAGTCTGAACACAATTGTTAAGAATAAGTAAATTAAATAGATGTAAATAAGGTAAAAGTTTATAAATAAACTTTTCAACAATAATTATGCTTCATGGCATGTCAACTTGAAAATAGTTTCTGAAATCTTTTGGTCACTTGAAACCTTAATGCTATACAGTCTTAAGATGGGGTTATGTTCCAATAAACTAACTGTTAATTGAAAATATAAGTTGAAAATGCATTTAATACCCTTAACCTACCAAACATCCTAGTTCAGCTTAGCCTACCTTAAACGTGTTCAGAACACTTACATTAGCCTATAGTTGGGCAGAATCATCTAACACAAAGCTTACTTTATAAAAAAAGAGTTGAATGTCTCATGTAAAAAAAAAAAAAAATAGATCCACACAAATATGGCTATTGGATTTTTGACAAAGATACAAAAGCAATTCAGTGGAGAAGGGATAGTCTTCAGCAAAGACTGCTGGAAAAATTACATACAAAAGAACCAAAAACAAAACCTCATTTTAAATCTCACATCCTATAAAAATTAACTCAAAACAAATCATAGATCTAAGTGTAAAACAGTATAAAACTGTAGAAGAAAACATAGGAGAAATTATTTTTGCCCTGAGATTAGAGTTCTGATGTGATATAAAATGTACAATCCATTAAAAAATGAATAAACATGAATAAACTAGACTTCATCAAAATTATGTTTTGCTTTATAAAAGATATTTTTAAAAATTGAAGTATAGTTGATTTACAATGTGTTAGTTTCTGGTGTACAGCAAAGTGATTCAGATATATATATGTATATATATATTCTTTTTCATTATAGATTATTACAAGGTATTGAATATAGTTCCTTGTGCTATACAGTAGGATCTTGTTGTTTATCTATTTCATATATAGTAGTTTGTATATGTTAATTCCAAACTCCTCTAATTTATCCCTCCCCTCACTTTCCCCCTGGGTAACCATAAGTTTGTTTTCTATGTCTGTGAGTCTGTTTCTGTCTTGTAAGTAAGTTCATTTGTATCAGTTTTTTAGATTCCACATAAAAGAGTTATCATATGATATTTGTCCTTCTCTGTCTGACTTACTTCACTCAGTATGTGAATACAAATGAATAGCATGAGAAAATTTTGAGGGGTGGTTGTACTTTTCTGTATCCTATTTGTGGTCATGATTCTATGAATGTATACAAGTATTCAACTTCATAACACTGTACACCAAACACATCAATTTTAAGTTATATTAAATAAAAATACATAGACTTTTTTACATATAAGTTCAACACACAGTATAGCCACATTATCATATCAACCTTTCTTCTTAATTTATCAATTAACAATTTTTAAACCTTTTAGTATCAAAAAATTTCCTTTTGATATTGAAAATTCAAAAAAAAATTGTCCATGTGTGTGTTAATAAGAAGATTTACCTTAAATGTAAGTATAAGTTTGGAAGAAATTAAACATCCCATTTCATAATAACTTCAAAATGTATAATACTACACCTATGTTTCTTCAAATACATTCCAAAGGCTTCAAATATCTCTGCAGTCAAAATGTTTCCAGTAATTTTATTCATCGGAAAAACTTCCCAGAATTTCTAATATATTTGTTAAAAACTTCCAAAGATTTTCTTTTTCTGCTAAAAACGCCCTTCCCCCCACAAAAAAAAAAGGCTTAAAGATAGCAAACATTTACATTATTTGCTGTAGTGTCCAATTTATGATAAAACAATCAAGTCATTCAAATATTAGCTTTTTTATATTTGCTGGCAACATAAGAACAGCATCTTTTGTCATTTCTCCTGGCATTCACAAATGACAGAATAGATGTAACTCAGTTTCTGTTTCATCTTACAACCTCTGGGCTCTCATTCCTTATTTCAAGTCTACTGTTTAAATGCAGGAATATAAAGCACTGTATGGGTTGAAGACACAAATTGAACAAGAAGAAAGCTCAAATCATTCTGAACTGTGATAAACTCTTGAAACAAACATAGGTACCTGGACATTAGATGATTCTGGGTTCTTCAAACTAAATTATGGGTAAAGTATAATGTTTATTAATGAATACATAATAAAAAGTACATATGTGTAGCATACATATGTATTACATAACTGCAGAAATATTTAAGAACATAGATAAAATATATTATCACTGATATTTTTAAGAACTGAGAATGCATATAATAATCAAATTGGACTAATTTATAATTAGCATTATTATTGTTTTAAATTCTGTACCAGCAAACGCACAACCTTATTGCCTGCATTTGGGCTGTATAACTCCCACAATCCCACCCTTGATGCTCTCCTACCACTTGATGAAATGTTCCTAGCATCTGCATCCTTCTCCCTGTCTTCATTTACCCAGCTCCTACTGGTCCTAAATTTTTTATCTCAATCTTCATCTTCTCCAAGAGACATTTCCTGATTCTTCCCTTGCCTTTTCTCCAAAGCATGTTGCTTTTACATTTGTTTTAGTATTTGTCAGGTTATGGCAACTTATCTATTTTCACAAGTGAACATAGTTTTCTTCATGTGGGATCCTCCAAAAGTGACTCTTGAGATAAAAATTCTAGTGTTAAGTAATTTGTTGGAAATGATCCCAGGCTACATTGACAGACAAGTGGGGAAGGGTAGCAAACAATGTCAGTATCCTATTCAATATCCTCAAATCTTCTTATTTCAAAATATTTATTATGCTGCTTCACAAAGGACTGTATCTGCATCTCCAGGTATAAGGGCTTTCCCCAATGTGTAGGTGACTCTGCTGGTTCAATCAGCAAGGCAGGAGTACCAGGGAACTAAATGAACCCCAGAGCACTCAAACAATAACTTATGGTAGTCAGTGTGTAAACCCAGGTCTCCCTTCCTTTGGTTGACACAACTCTGAGTATGAATTTTCCTTTTATCCCATAGTTAAGCAAACCCTTTCATTGCTAGCTTAGTAATGCACACTAAAATGGATTGGTTTCTTCCTTTAATCACTTCCCTATTTCTTTGCCTATGTTCCTTTATACCTCCCAAATAAATGACTTGTGTTTGATACTTGTACTGAGTTCTGCTTCTAAAGGATCTAAGCTAAGACAGCAATAAGAATGTGAAAGGAAAATTGCCAATGAAATGGATGCTATAAAGCAATTTATACTGAGAAATCATTCTAAGCAATAAGATCTTATTCCCACGGAGGAATTTTGGGAGCCCGAACATGAGCCTCAGACTCATCCCACCCAAAGGAAAAGGGAGTCAGCATACTGATACATTAACTCCTACCAGTCATTAGGTGAGTGCCACTTCTAGGAAACATCTCTGGCTTGTCCAACTTGCTTTGGGCAAGGCAGACAGGGACCTTGCTGCACGAGAAAGCACTCAGGAAAATAAATGCAGGTGCTGACCTCTGTAAATAAAGCCAGTTGGCTATGGAATGGGAAAGACAGCCGAGTTATAGGAGGTATGTAACTCCTATACCTTCCACGTTGGAATAGCCTTGAGAAAATTACTATTGACCTTAAACAACAAAAGAGCCAGTTATTTTACCAGCAAAATGAGTGTATTTGGGAATAGCAGAGAATAGCAATTAGAGACATGCAAACTATGGCAAGCCATAGGAAAGTCCCAGGAGATAAAGGGAAGGCCAGCTTTTATTAGGTTTTAGGAGGACATTGGGAAGGGATGTGATGTTTCTTCATTGGCTGCAGGTGGTGGGCAGCTTGTTGTTCATGGAACAGAAGGAAATCTTTCTACCTGCTGGGTTTGTAAGCTGTGGTGAGTGATACATGCATGAGAGTTCCCCCTTCAGAGCTTCACCACTCCACTTTAAAGGAGGTTTCCTTTATTTATTTTCATATGACCATATTTTACTTGCCTTTCTTCCCAAGGGCTTATCACAATGCCTGATACATAGATGATGTTAAAGTTTTTCCAGATATAATAATTGAGAGGATCAAACAACTGTAAGGCTGAGAAATTATTGATCTTCAATACAAGTCTTTGAGGATGATGGTATGGAGGGGGGATTATAAGAAAATCTGAGCTAAGTGTTGAACTTTGTGAATAGAGCATTTCCTGAAGCTTCAATATCAAATGGAATTCAAAAGAGATAAGCCAGTGAGAAAGTTAGTTTGGAACTCTTGTTATGGATCTCTCCCCTAGCTGAAGAAGACCAAAGAGGTAAAGTGAGGAAGGACACACTGTAACTAAAAGAAATCTCATTTTCTGAAAGTTATACAAGGTGAATGGATTATTGTTTTAAAAATCAGATGGAAAATGAACACTGTAGAAAAAGAGAATATGAGTATCCAAAAGACACAGTGAAATATAAAATATTAATAAGTCAGAAAATAATAAAGAGACGGTTTTACTTCTAGGGTAATAATTTTTCATAATGATAAATAGCTCTCAATATATTTCAGAAGAATATTCTGAAAAATAAGTAGGGAAAATTTCACCCATTTTAGGACCAGCGCCGTGAGTTTACAACATTTATTTAGTTATTCTTCTCATGAGAAATTCAGGCCACTTCACTGACTAAATTTTCTTTGGGAAAGGAAAAATCTCTCCACCTTCTTAGTCAGTAACTACTCTAAGTCTGGAAAGAAGAGAGAACAGGCAAATAAACTTTGATGTGAGGAGAAGCCTGCTCTGTCTTTGGAAAGGGAGAAATACAGGTGATGGAATCAGTGTCAAGCATCCCATAGCTGCTAATGATAATTTCAGAAGAAGTTCCTGATATGAACAACGTGTTAAATTTTCAAAATGCCATGAAATGTGCTAGGTGCAACCTATAAATTATCTTGCCAACTTTGTCTCTTTTAGAGTTCTTTGACACCAAAGCTCCAAAGCTCAATGACAAAGTACATCTCACTGTGAACCAGACAAATAATTTTGCTTACCCTTGATTTTTTTATTCCTCATCTTGGTGTTGTCAGTCTTGTTTTTGCCATCTGTCTGTTACTTGAAAGACGTTGGCTGCTTTAAGGTCATCATCTTCTCATAGACATGTCTGGATTGATATATACTGTGCACCAGCTGAAGAAGACAGTGGTCTTCTTTAGGGATCCAGGTAAAGTGTCAGATTTATTACCTATTCCCTGGAGGAGTCAGCTTCAAAGTGGAAATGAACTTGGTAGCTCAAGATGTCCAGCACACCAACAATATTTAGCCTTCCAGTGGCAACGGCAATAAGGCAGTTTCCTCCTTAAACAAAATCATCAAGAAAATGTAGCATTTGCATTAGAATAACATATTCCCTGAAATCTCTCTTCATCAGACAGACTTGTTTTCTCTCTCATTTGCCCATCTATGTAATTGCTGTGTCTGGATTTTTTCTGTGTTAACTTAGCAGATACATCGAATGAAAAAGGAGTTAAGTTGACATTTACTCCCCCAATACTTTTTCAGAGACTAATGACTAACAGCACAGAAGGAATAGGTACTTTACATGAATGTTTCAAGGATGAATTCCAATATAAATTTTCATTAGTTTTAGTAGAACAATTATTATGATTACAGTTACAGCTCTGATTAAGTGTTGCTTCTGGTGCTGTTTCTTCTGACAGGATTTTCCTAAAGTGCACTCCAGAGGTCTGTGTGTGTAGAAGAAGATGAAGCATGAATGGTGACCTTTTTAATCTGCCAGGAAGTCTCCCGGTTCTCACCAAGTTTTCTTGATTTTTAGCTTTAAGTCTCCAAACCAAAATATCACTAAGAGATTTTTTTTCCCCACAAATTCCATTAACCTTCAGAAGTACAAATACTGTTTTAAAAAAAGGCAGTGTTTAACTCATTGTTCTGCTTTATTGAACCAGCAAAACTAAGCATTTTTATTTCACTGGGAATTTTCTGTCTTCTCTTTTGAATGCAAATTAAAGTAACTCACAATGTTGGCAGATATAGATACAGTAAAATAGTTGGCTGTGTGGTCCTCTTTGAATTATGAGATAAAATGTGTTTGTATGTGTGTGTGCATGTAAAAATGTACATGCTTTTATTCAAAAGTGACAGATGTAGGAACATCTACAAGCAAAGAAATTAGAAAGTCGTAACCTTAAAGCTAAACGGATCCATTGGCCCTCCCAATAGACCATGTAAGTGAAATAAATTTATGAGTATCAGCTGATTGCTAAGGTTCTGTAGCAACTGAAACAAATGTTAGCCTTGATTTGACAAATATGGGCTCCCTTGACTGAGGAGATTTTTTAACACACTACCTAGTCATCTCCTTGTTAATGCCTCTAAACGTGGCAGGGTTCTTGCCAAAAGTGACTGAAAAAGGAGCACCAGAAACAATTGAGATTAATGTTTTTGTTTCAAGGCACGATTTTCTATGATTTCCCAGAAACTGTCTCAAGATAAAAATCCTGCGCCAGAAACCTTATTTACACAGAGAGAATGTATCTCAATTGGTTACCTCAGTTATTCTCAATTCCTTTAATTACAGTTGCTAAACTTTGGTTGACTGTGCACAATCCCAAATGTAGTTTTTTATTATCCTGTGATTTAGATAACATCACAATAAAGAAGACCTTCTAATATATGAAGAAAATGGCAAAACCAGACCCAATATACTTAAAAAAACCCTGAAATTTATAAATGATTATCCAGTCAGATTTGAGTTGTGTTTAACCAGCAACTATCAAGATATAGTGGCCTGAATTCTGGGGTATATTAGTTTTCCAGGGCTGCCATACAAATCACCACAAGCCAGGCAGCTTTAGAACAACACAAATTTGTCTCAGTTCTGGAAGCTAGAAGTCTGAAATCAAGGTGTCAGCAGGGCTGTTGAAGGTTCAAGGGAAGGATCCTTCCTTGGATCCTCTTTCTGTTGTTTGGTTAGTTGCCTGCAATCCTTGGCATTTCTTGACTTGTAGAGGCATCACTCCAATCTCTGCTTCCATCTTCACATGGCATTCTCCTCTATGTCTTCACATTGTGTTTCTCCTGTTTATGTCTCTGTGTTCCAATTTCCCCCTTCTTATGAGGGTATCAGTCTTGGATTAGGGTATCAGTCTTGGATTAGGGTTTATCCTAATCAAGTATGACCTCACCTTAACTTGATTATATCTGCAAAGACCCTATATCTGCATAAGGTCACATTTTCAGGTTCATGAGTTTTTTGGGGACACTCTTCAACCCAAGGCACAGGCTATGTAGGAGGAGGAAACAGTAAAGCTACTAGTGTACCACAGAACCAGCTCCACACTGACCCTGTCCTGTTTCTAAAAAGATACTGAATTGTTTTTCAGAGACAGCAGAACAAAACAGCAAGTCGTACAGCTAAAGCATACACAGAGGAGAAAATTTTAACCTCAAACAACACCTGGAACCAAAGTTTCCCCCCTACCCACAGAACCAAAGGACAGGGACATGAATGCAGAACCCTTTCAGAAAGGAAGGGTCCATTGTCCAGGAAGATCTAGTGCTGAAGCCCCTTTACCACAGCTTACCATAAATGGTCTAGTTCCAAACCCTCCAATAGAAACCTGCCCCACCACTGCTTCTGCATACCAGCCCTCCTCCCCTAACTCATAATAGTTTGACTAAACCCCAGATTGGGGAGACAGATTTGAGCCCTGCCTCCTTTCTCCTTGCTGGTTGACCTGGCAGTAATACTTTTTCTTTTCTCAAAAGCTGCTCTCATATTGGCTTTGCACAGCATAACACTAGGAATAAATTTTGGTTCAAGTGACTCACTGGGAATTCTGGATTATTTAAGGAATCAAGGGTGTAAGATAGTTATAATGAGGCAACAGTAAGATGTATAGGGTTTTTGCGTTTTACTGTAAATGATTCGATTTTCTTGAAGGTAACACAAAGCCATCAAATGGTTTCTAATCAGTGGAGACAAGGGTTGAAGCTTGTTTTAGTAAATTTATTCCTTTTTAGCAAGCAATTTAGAAACTTTGTTGGAGGTCTTGATGGTGAAGGAAAAGAGAGAGGGCAGTACCTCAACAAAAAAATAGGCTCAAGGGCAGATATTTTTTGTAATCGAGAGAACTTCAACAGTTTATATTCTGCAGTATAGAATCTGCTAGAAAGAAAAAAAAGTTGAAATACATGACAGAAAGTGAATAGCCAATGTTTAGTCAGAAGCATATCAAAGCAAGAAGCCACATGGTTGACGTAGACTGCAAAGCAAACAGGACAATCTGTTTTTTGAGAATGAAGAAAATGACAGAGGGTTACTGCAGATGTGAATTTTTATAGGTAAGGCCCGGAGAAATTGAGAGGATTATGTCTCTGTAAAGTAGAAATCAAGGTTGAGTGCTTTATAAGTGCCAAGTTTGATGTGGCTCGAGGCAGACAAGAATGAACAAAATAGACATAGCTCTTATGATGTACAAATTTACAATTTAATGGGAGATATAATGATAATAAACGAGATAAGGAAAGTGGGGTATGCTGCAGAAATACATAGAAGATCAGATGCAGTTTTACATAATCAATGATTTAAACTGAGACCTAAAGAATGAATAGGAATAATTGTCAAATCCATGTATATAGGGAAGTGTATTCTAAACATAGGAAACAGCATGCTTAAACCCAGGAGAAAAATTATATGGCAGTTTCAAGGGATTGAAAGAAACTCAGTGTGGCTGAACTGCTAACTATATGGGATAAGTTGAGAGGTAAATAATGCTAAAGTGAAAAAACAATGACCAGACAGTTTTAGCAGCTACTTTGTTTAGACTTTATTCTAAGGAGAGAAGATGAACCATTGATATGTTTTAAGTAGGAGAGTAACATGGTAGGATTAACATATAAAATGGTGGCCCTTGTTGCTTGTGGAAAAGGGTTAAAGAGGAGAGAGGAGAACAATATGGAGCCCAGGGCAGTAATCCATGTGAAAGGTAATGGTAATGTAAATAAATTTATAGAAGTGAAGGTAAGAACTGATAAATTCTAGGTACATTTAGGAAGAACAGTTCACAGATTAGATGAATGAGGGAAAAAAGAAGGATGAATAAACATCACACTCAGAATCCTGACTTGCATAGGTGGATTAATGCTGGAGTCACTCACTGATACATGAAACTGGGGGGATTATAAATTCCAAGTGTGAATCAGGGCATTTGAATTACGTGAGAAATATCCAACATTAGGAATATGTAAGGAAGACCCAAGTTAAGTTGTCCTAAACTTTAGGAGAATGATGTAGGCTGGCATTCACATTTTGGTAGTCATCTAGATGAAGGTAGAAACTTATGCTATAGAAAGACATGAGATGAGTTTGTAGAGTGATAAGAAAAAGGGGCGAAGAACAGAAGCTTAATAAGTTTAATATTTAAAACAGAGTAGATGAAAGAGAGAAAGCAAATACATGGAGAAAGATCAGACAGAGAAGCAGGAAGAAATTGTGGAAGATGTAGTATAACAGCAATAAAAATAACATCTTCAAAAAAGAGATATGGTTAGCTAAGAGGCTAAGCAAAATAATCCATGAGAAATGTACACTTGGATTTTGAAACTGAAGAGGAATTCAATGTCAACGGATGATGGAGGAAACAAATATAAAAGTTGGGAAAGCTCATATAGGCAACTGTTTCAAAAAGTTTGACATATAGTTTGTTTTCCCTATAATTCATATACTTATAATGTCGGATGCTTTTTCTTCATTATGTATATTAACTAGATATGGCTGATATGAATGAGCACTATTGAATTTGGTATATTTGTACTGGTTTTGACTATTTTATTAAACTAATTTATCAATTCTAATTCCTTTCACTTTTTAAGGTATGTATCATGCCATCTGAAAAAAATGACTTTATGGACCTTTCATTTTAATATTTGCTCTTTTTAGTTTCATTTGATAAAGTACTGCATTGATTATGACTTCAAAAATAATATGGAATGCCAGTGAGAGATGGTTTCTCCAAGACAACTGGTTCACTGGCTGATTGATTGTCTGCCCTGGGAGGAAGGGAAATTATTGAACTTCCTGATTACAGTCATAAGTCTTACAAGCCTTTGACATAATATAGTTCTTCCTTTTCAGGGCATTGTCTGGTTACCTGCTCCCTACATTTAGAAGTCACTGACAACCTGTTATTTCAGGAGACTTTAAATAATAATCTGGACACTCTCTTGAGATAACATTCTTCCTTTACTTATTGAAACATTATTTTTCTCTTTTATTCATTTTATAAATCAATTTATTTTTTGAGAAATTCAGTAGTACTAAAGAATTAATAATAAAAATCAGTTATTCCTTGCTCCACATATCTCCAGCCATAGAATTTCTGTCTAGAAGCTATTCCTACTAAGCATTTTTGCTTTTCTTTAAATTTGTGCTTGGGTTTATCGTCCTAAATAATATGGTTTCACTATTATTTTTGACTTTAAATAAACCCCTGATATAAAAAATAGAAGTATAATCTTATTTAGACGTTATCACCCCCAACCGCTTCCTTTATTTCATCTGCGTTGAGCTATATTGTATATTTATTTTGTTTTTCCACTGCTTATACTTACACATTAATATGCTCAATTTCTTTTTCCTTCAATTACATACAGCTTTCTTGCCTCTCCATGCTATGATACAAGTCTGGTAATTTATCTACTCTTTCCTAGCCTCTCTTTCTCCACCTCTGCTACCTACTTCTAAGAATGGTACTTTTACTTTTATATTGTCAAGCTTGTCCAATTTACATTCTCTCTCTATCTGGCTTTTCTTAAATAATGGTGTCTTTCACTTCTGTCTATGGGTTCATTCTAAACACTGAAAATCAATTTACATTTATATTATGATAATTCTTTATTGCAGAGACAATTAGTGTTTAACAGTTATGTTTCCTTCTTCATAATTTAATGTCACAATATCTGTTCCACTTGGACAACAATGATGCAGGTTAAATGAATGACCTTTACTTGAATTCCACAATTTGCTCAAAATCATACCATTATTTTTTTTGCCTCATATAGAGACCTTTTATCCTGGAGTTTTTAATGAAATTTCATTATTTTTGATATTGATAGAAGTAAATGCCTAATTTTCCGTTCTCTATTTGATTTATCTCTATTCTAACCTTTATTATTTTCTTCCTTCTGCTATGTGTTTAGTTTCCTCTTCACAAGTTAGTTCTTTAAAATGTACAATGAGTTTATCCATTTGAGATCTTTCTTCTTTTTTAATGTAGGCTTTTACAGCTATAAATTTCCTTCTGAACACTGCTTTCACTGCATCCCACAAATTTTGGTATGTTTTGTTTCATTCATCAAGGTCTTTTAAAATTTCCCTTGTGATTTCTTCCTTGACTCATTCATTGTTTTAAGGATGTTGTGTAATTTCTACACATTTCCTGTTTTCTCTCTGTAATTCATTTCTAGCTTAATTCCATTGTGGTCAGAAGAGATTCTTTGTATGATTTCAGTCTTTTAAAACGTATTACTACTTTTCTATGCCTGAAATATGGTCTACCTATAGAATGTTCCATGTGCTCTTGAGAAGAATGTGTATTGTGCAGGAGGAATGTTCTCAATATATATCTTAGCTCCAATTGGCATATAGTGTTGCTCAAACCCTCAGTTTTTTTAACTAATTTTTTGTCTGGTTGTTCTATCCATTATTAAAAATAGTGTGTTGATGTCTCCAACTATTATTGTAGAACTGTCTATTTTTCTCTTCATGTATTTTTGGAGGCTCCGTTGTTAGGTCTCTGTTTATGAATGTATTTAAATGTAATCCACCAAAGAGTTCTTCCCTGAACAAACAACTCCTTACCCTCTGTTCCCCATTAGTCAAAATGTGGTGAGCAGTCCAGCAACATCAGCATCCCCTGGGAGGCTATTAGAAACGGAAATCACAGCCCTCACTCTAGAACTGCTGCATTTTAATACTGCATTTTAATACTCTTGCTAGATGATTCTTATGGACACTTAAGTTGAGTGGTATTCTATCTCTTTACTTTTTTATTCGTTTTAATAATACTTATGACTTCTTCATATTTTATGTATTAATTTGCAATTTTGTTTGTAGACTATCATCCTTTACAAGAACATAAGCTTACTAGGACAAGAGCTTTGTTATGTTCCCTGCCATATCCCAATATGTATCCCAATAAATATGTAGTATAGTCTGTTCCTTAGTAGGGACTGAATGATAAAGTAACTGGGAGAAAGAAAGAACGAATGAAAATATTCCTGAATAAAGTCTTCAAGTGACCCTTCTCTGTCTTAGGATATAGATCTTAATTCTTCTTCAAAATTATTCTGTCACCCTTCATTCCTGTTACTTTTATTCCAAAACAAAAAACAACAAAACAAAACAAACAAACAAAAACCACTGGACTTTTTGGTTTCTTGAATATGCCATACCCCTGTCTCTCTCAGGTCCTTTGGAAGTGTTGGTCCCTTTGCATAGTGGGCTCACCTCTCCCCTATTCACATAGCTTATTCTTATCCATCCTTTAGCTTCAAACATCTTTCCTGATCAGATCAGACTGGATTATGCTATCTATGCGTGTTTCCCTGAATTTATTCACTATAGAATTCGTCTCAATCAAATTATGTTTTAATGTCTGAACCTCCAGCTCTAAATGGCAAGGAATATGTTTACTGAAGTTACTAGAGTAATAATCTTTACTAGATTAAGGATATATCTTTTTATTATACTTTGAAAATAGTTATAAATGGCTTATATTTAATAATATATTACTATTGAAGATATTTTAATTTTGATGTAATGTATAATATTTATAAACTGTTTTCTTTATCTTGAACTATCCTGCTTTGGGAGGTGCTTCTTAATTCTATCCCTGAGTACTTGATTTGATATGTTTCCTGTTATGAACAGCAACCCTAATTATATCAACATGTACTTGCTATTCTCGTTTTTTGTATAAATGCATTCTTTCTTCCTATAGGTAATAGATGTTTATACATGTAACAATTGTTCCTTCAAATAGATTACAAAGATAAGAATTGTGTCTTTTTCTTTAGTGCTTCCCACTATTTAGCTTATTAGATTTCTAAACTTCCATTTTCCATTATGAATAGAGACAAGTATTTCATTAAGTACACAAGCTTGAGTTCAAGGAAATTCAATTTAAACACCCACACTAAGAAGCAATGTGACCATGAGTGATTACTTAACCGCTCTAAACTTGTTTCCTTCTCTGTAAATAATACTTATCCTATTATGTTGTCTTCTGACAATTCTGTGGGATAATACACGTACGTTCCATTTTTGGCACAGAGCGAGCAGGCATCCAATAAATGGAATTGTTGTTATTTAGTGGTGTTCTTTAATAGGCAATATCTTATTTATGAGTTTGCCTGAAACTCTTTTGAAAGTGCTGTCTCTATTTGTACTGCAAAGTCAAACAGCAGAATTCACATTCTTTTATTTCAAATAGACCTTGATGAGCCATGGCTGAGCCAGGTAGACTTTGCAAGTACCCTCTTACTGGTTACCTGTGTTCCTTACAAATTTAGAGCTTTAATATGAGTAAGTCTCAGCATGGTCCTTGAGGTGGAAAAAAAGTAATAAACATATGCAGTGTAAAACCATATCTACCTTTGCATTACTTAGGAGAATAGAAATGTGGAGAAATATCCTGGAGACAAGATATGAAAGATGTCTTGTTTTATCTGGTAGTCAGCTCCAATCCCTTTTTCAATTTCACTTAACTCGAAAAGATAATAATTATTATTTGACTAGAAATTTTCATTTTCTGGTTTTCATTAAATGGGATTGAAAAATCAAATGCCATAATTGCATGAACGTCATAAAAGTATAGTATGTGTTTAAGCTATTTAAAATAATTTAAAAGTGTTTCTTAATGCACTTAGCATGTATTATATAGTTCAATATGCTGTCTTTGTTCTTGATTCCTTTTCTAATTGAATTAGTACAGATAATACATGAAACTTATGAGTGAAAGGTATTAGAGGTACACATTTATAGATTTTCTGATCAAATGTCTAAATTATCTTATCATGTGGGAAGACATTTCAGTGCTTCTCTATTTTCACAAGAGTCTCTCTTCTCCGACTTGCCCCCAGTGTTGGAGTTTTTATGCTTCCCTTTTCATTTGTAATTTTCTTCTGGAAGTTTGAGCAACCTAGAGATAGGGAGCCAAGGCACAATAAAGGAGGATGTGACAATGGCTATGGACCATATGACCCAGCAGCTCCATTCCTAAGTATTTATCCAAAAATAAAATAGGTATCCAAAAATAAAATAGGTATACAAAAGACCTGTACACAAATATTCATATCCAGCTTATTCATAATAGTAACAAAAGAAAAGAATCTCTCTACACTGAGTAAAAGAAAGAGACAAACAATATTCAGCAATAAAAAAGAATGATACAGAATACATTTTACTAACTGAAAGAAACCAGAAGCAGAGCATGCATTTATACAAACTACAAAAGACAAATTTAATCTATTGTTAGAGGAAGAAGATTGGTAGTTGCCTAGGACAAATAAGATGGAGGAGTGGGTGGGGCAAGAGAAATAGCAAGAGATTCTGCCTTCCTTGATATGATGCCGGTCTTCTTATTGGACTGACATTGTCTGCCAGGCTCCTTTAGAATAAGTCACCCACTCAGGAGGCTCCTCGATTTGCATTAATCTGTCCTACAAGCTTTCTAGACACATCTTAGATAAATTTAGATTCCAGCAGTGAATGCACCTTAAGTTCAAATTGACATAGTTACATAACAGTGTTTTACTTAAGAGAAGTATCCCAGGACAGCTTGAACATTACTCTGAGTGAGCATTAGGGAGCAAGGAAATCTACCACCTAGTAGGAAGACGAATTCTTATAAAACGGCTGTGAGCAAAGAAGCACAGAGGAAAGCCCTAGCACACAGAATTGATTTACTCTTTTAAAGAAGGGAGAGGGATTTTTATTGCAACAACCTTCACATTCTAATACTCTAACTCCATATTAATATCTTAAAGTAAGTTTCTACTATAAAACTAAAGTTTGGGGAATATTGCAGATTATATGTGAAAAGCAACTTCCGTCTTAATTTCTGTTGAGATAGTCTGATTTCTAGTGACCAATAGTTTATATTAGTAGGTTCTGTCAGGTAGAAATTACAGTAGATTCTTAAATGCATAAAACCATTAAAATAATTCTATTTAAGATAAACTGAAATGACATGTCTGCAGTAAGACAAATAAAATTGATTTCTAAATTAATAAAAACAAATCTATGTTAGCAATACTAATATGTCACAGGATTTTTATGCTAATAACTCCCAAAGAAAGTTTTTTTTCTTTGCTGGTATAATGTGTTTTCTAAACCTTTCCTCTAGTACCCAAAATTCAGTGGAAAATAATGCATGTATCAACTGATCTTTCTTCCTGAAACCTCTTCATTGCCTAATTTTGTCCTTATCATCAATATTGTCATTAGCCTACCATTTTACTAACTTCAGTTTAAACCACGTGTTATTTTCTAAATCCTATTGTTTTCATTTCACGTATCTTAACTTTGCCCTTTCCTTTCTTATCATCAATAAAGCACTCAGTTCCCTTACCTTCACATAATTAGCTCTCAAAATTCCCCTTGTTTGGTCATTTCTGTCTAAAGTTTGCCCTTAGCTTTATTCACAATTATTTTGTATGCTCACTGTTTGGGCCCAATTATTTTTCTTCCTGAGATCCCATCAATGACAAATTATTACCATTGAGATTACGTGCAGTCTTCTGTCAGTAAATGTCAAGAACCTTCTGCACTCTTATATTTTATATCCTATTCCATATTTGACTTTCAAAAGTCCTACTTCATACACAACTCAGCATGAAGCTTCCTTTCAAGGTGAGTACTCATGAGCTGTCTCCTTATCCATCTGTGTCATCTTCTTCATGAAGTCATTCCTCATTTGGACTAATTCCTCATAATGTGGCCACAGTGAACTGACAGATTTGGTATGTTCAGGTTTTGGCTTTTCATGGCAGCTCTGACAGAAATTCAAACTTTGAGCAGCCTGGGAAAAGTAGAAGTAGTGATTTGCAGTTCAATCTGGAAGAAAATTGGAAGTAGTTGGAAAAAATTCCTACATTAAGACTTGCTCATATAAGACAGAACAATTAAATCACTTATAAACTTTCAGTTCTGATTTTATTTTGCTTTTCAGGGTATATTTAATTTTAAAGACAATATTCTAATTAATTGGGTGTGATTTTCTTTTTTTCCATTTGTCCCTTTAGCCCTTTCTCATCTTTATTCAACAGAAAGTAGGCTGGAAATGTGTACTCTTGTACTACTTCTAGATGTATTTCTGCTTCATCTCTTAAGGAATGGTAGGATTTTAAAAGGTATTTTATACAGTTCACTTTCTCCTTCTGGCATAAGTGAAAACAATACCTATAATGGACTGTATGTTTTTGCTCCCCCAGCAAATTCATATACTAAAGCCCTAACCCCCAGTGTGGCTGTACTTGGAGATGGGTCATCTAAGAAAGTACGTGAGGTTAAATGATATCATAAGGGTAGGACTCTGATCTAATAGGATTTGTGCCCTTAGACACCTAAAAGCCCTCTCTCACTCTCCCTCTTTCTCCTTCACCCTCTCCCTTCCCTTCCCCACACCAAGGAAAGGCCCTGTGAGCATGTATCTGGAAGCTGTTCATCTACAAGCCAGAAACAGGGGTCTCACCAGAAACCAATCATGCTGGCACCCTGATATCAGATTTTTAGCCTCCAGAACTGTGAGCAAATAAATTTCTGCTGTTTAAGCCACACAATCTGGGGTATTTTGTTATGGCAGCCCAAGCCAACTATGAGAGTGCCTGAGTTCCTGTAAGCTATTTTTGAAAGAGTGGTATTTGGTTAGGACCTAGAATCCTTGACCTTGTTTATTCATTCCACACCCTGTCCTCATCATTCAGAAAAAAAAAAAATATATATATATATATATATATATATGTGTGTGTGTGTGTGTGTGTATACACACACACACACACACATATATATATATAGTGTTTCAGAAGCTATTGAAGCCTCTTGTTTACCTGGCTTGATCACAGAGAGGACCATTCAGCCTTTTCTGTGGGCAGACCTAAGCAATCTATATCGGTAAAATAGGCTAAGCAGATCCAAGCAAGCACAGAAGTCATGACTTTACCACACAGGTGGCAAGGCAAGGAAGTGAAGATTAAAGGAAAAGGATAATATGCAGAGAGGGAGTATTTTTATTGCTATTTAGTTAAGGTCACGCTTTGATAATATCATACTGACTAAAGTTATACTCTGCCCCAGAGCTGCTCAACAACTTCATTCAGCCCACTCCTTCCAAGAATCCCTTACCAGACAGGCCTGGGCATTTATAAATCCTTGTTACACATGCACTCTTCTGGTTCCCTAAAGTTTTCTGGAAAGTCATTTTAGACAGGTAGGAATTAGCAAATTGAAAATGAATTACCCAGTGTTAAGTATCCTTGCTTTCTTTGAAAAGTAGCATAGTATGTTGCTCAGAGATATTCTCAGTGCGTATTTCCTGATAACAAAGTGCACATTGTTTACATACAAGGAGTTGTAAGTAAATCATTGTATTTGGACAAAGTTTATAGGTATTTAATTCAGTCCATGTGAGCTTGTTGAGAATTTTTGGTAGAATACAACTAACTTTGCATACTGTAGGATTCCAGGAAAACTTTAAAGATATTTGAATACTTTTTTCCCTGTTCATAAGTTTCCAGTGTGTTTTTCTATTTGTAAGACTCCAGTTCTTTTTCATTTATCCCAATCAATTTTCTTCAGTGTCCCTGTGGATTGGAGCTTAATTAGTGAATTTTTTTCCTTTTATAAAGTATTAGTGTCTGCTTTCCTGTATGACACAGCCTAGAAAAAGAAACAGTACAGATAATCTCCTGGAAAAAAATACTTTGAAAACATAAATTTTTGGTGGAATTATTTAAAAATTGATATATATCTTTTAAGATATTAAACATAATTTACTACAAAGTAAGTTAGGTTAACTGGATGCATTTTTTTATGCACCTCCTTTTGTAAAACAAGCAAATTCTAGCTGGCAACTTGTGTGGTTTAAGTTTCAAGAAGTGATAAAAATTGCTTTTTTATTCAAGATATTTTATTGCTTATATAGGTTCACATTTTACAAATGAACAGTACAATATTATACCTCGACAGTAAGAAATTTTAAGGAAGTGAAAACTTAATATGCTACAAGATTGAAGTATACAAAATTATCAACTTTAGGAATTCACAATAATTTATCAGTGTTGCTAGTATGTAGAATTGCAAGTAATGAAATAACTCAATTTTTGTGCTATCTCAGGTTTCTTATTCTTGCTGGTAAATAGCTGGATGAGCAATAAATTTTATCTAGGAATACAAGGGAAATTAGAAAACATTTTGGCAAAATTTTCCAGAAGGGAAAAACAAAAGCAAGATAATGCTGTAGTCTTAATTCAAATTCAAAGAAGGTCACAATGGATGTAGTTTTTAGAGGTGTTTATAGCAAGCATCACTTCTGGGCTGAGGGTATAGAAGAGAACAAGGTAAAGAATACTAAAATGCTCAATTCTAGTTCACTGGATTAAGTGCTCATTTATTCAAGACAAAGTGAGACCCATCATAAACGCTACATTTTTTTCTTTCATCTTCCTGGGATTCAGATAAAGTTAACCTTGGAACAATATTATCGGTGAAGCCAGCTCTGACTGTGCATTCTCTGCTTAAGATGGTCACATGGAAATTAGAAGCATTTTCATGTGTCATTTCTTTAGTAGATGAGATGGAAAATTAATTTAGAAACAAAATTGCATAAAAGCTGGATTCACCACTATTTTATTCTATAAGTTAATATGTTTAAAATTAATCTAATTCCTTTTATGAATTGATACTTTTATCTGAATTGTATCAGGAGTTATTAGAGGACATCTTGTCTACTTTTCTATTATGATTCTCTGGCAATCTATAATTATATAATCATACTAAATTTGTTAAATGTTTTCAGTCATAAATTTAGTAAAGCAAAGAACACAAAAATATTCTTCATCTCTGTAATAGCCTTATGCAATGTCTGGATGAATTTCCTCCTTTTGATAAGATTTTACAGGGAAAATTAGTCTGAAAGAAGACAGACAGTGGCAAATATGATATACAAGAATAAACATTCTTAATTGAACCTGTCACTTGAAACTGGTAACCAAATAAATTTCACTTATTCTGTAAAGCATCATAACTTATGTGAGATCAAATTGACAAAAGATATTTTCTGTAAGTAGAAGAGAGGTTAAATAAGGTCCATAGTCTACAGTGATATGGATGAGATAAGCACTAATTTGTAATGACAAGGAATATTATTATTGTATCAAAGCTGTTCTACAGTGGGTATACTGCTGTTTATGTTAAGATCTTCTCTCATCATTTAGATGGTGATAAATGTGTCAGTAATAACCAAGTGATATTAAGAGAAATGATAAGATATATATGACTAGGCTTGCAATATGTTAACCAAGTGGCATCCAATTGGCAATAACTCATCCAAACAAATGGTGAAATGTCAAAGAACTAAATATCTATAAAACACACCTCTTCCAAAATCCTCTTGACTTAAAATTTCTATATTAGTCTACTGCATCCTTGATTTTTTTCTTTTGCTTGTTTTTGATTTCCTAAACAAATTATATTCTCCTTTCAGTAACAAATGCAATGAACACTCAGCATAGAACTCAAAGGCAGTTTCCTTTACTATCACCCAGAGAACCCCAGCCACGCACCCATAATATATGCGACTCAAAGACCATGAGGAAAATGGCCCAGGGGATACACTTGTCAAACACTTCAAGCGACCCTGAAAATTTAGGAAAGGAGTTTTTCATAAGCTAAAGTTTAAAAAAATTCCTGCACTTCATGATTGTAATCTGAATGAAGGAGCACTTAGACTTAACTAAAAAATCCTTAATTCTGAGAAAAGCAGTATCCAGAGAAGTGCTTAGAAAGTGTTGTAGCAAAAAACACGACGACCCAAAACCTATGGGATGCAGCAAAAGCAGTTCTAAGAGGGAAGTTTATATCAATACAATCCTACCTCAAGAAACAAGAAACATCTCAAATAAACAACCTAACCTTACACCTAAAGCAATTAGAGGAAGAAGAACAAAAAAACCCCAAAGTTAGCAGAAGGAAAGAAATCATAAAGATCAGATCAGAAATAAATGAAAAAGAAATGAAGGAAACAATAGCAAAGATCAATGAAACTAAAAGCTGGTTCTCTGAGAAGATAAACAAAATTGATCAAACATTAGCCAGACTCATCAAGGAAAAAAGGGAGAAGACTCAAAACAATAGAGTTAAAAATAAAAAAGGAGAATTAACAGCTGACAGGGCAGAAACACAAAGCATCCTGAGAGATTACTACAAGCAGCTATATGCCAATAAAATGGACAACCTGGAAGAAATGGACAAATTCTTGGAAAAGCACAACCTTCCGAGATTGAACCAGGGAGAAATAGGAAATATAAACAGACCAATCACAAGTAATGAAATTGAGACTGTGATTAAAAAACTTGCAACAAACAAAAGCCCAGGACCAGATGGTTTCACAGGTGAATTCTATCAAACATTTAGAGAAGAGCTAACACCTATCCTTCTCAAACTCTTCCAAAATACAACAGAGGGAGGAACACTCCCAAACTCATTCTATGAGACCACCATCAACCTGATACCAAATAAGACAAAGATGTCACAAAGAAAGAAAACTACAGGCCAATATCACTGATGAACATAGATGCAAAAATCCTCAACAAAATACTAGCAAACAGAATCCAACAGCACATTAAAAGGATTATACACCATGATCAAGTGGGGTTTATTCCAGGAATGCAAGGATTCTTCAATATACGCAAATCAATCAACGTGATACATCATATTAACAAATTGAAGGAGAAAAACCATATGATCATCTCAATAGATGCAGAGAAAGCTTTCGACAAAATTCAACACCTATTTGTGATAAAAACCCTCCAGAAAGTAGGCATATAGAGAACTTACCTAAACATAATAAAGGCCATATATGACAAACCCACAGCCAACGTCGTTCTCAATGATGAAAAACTGAAACCATTTTTTCTAAGATCAGCAACAAGACAAGGTTGCCCACTCTCACCACTACTATTCAACATACTTTAGGAAGTTTTAGCCACAGTAATCAGAGAAGAAAAAGAAATAAAAGGAATCCAAATCAGAAAAGAAGAAGTAAAGCTGTCACTGTTTGCAGATGATATGATACTATACATAGAGAATCGTAAAGCTACCAGAAAACTACTAGAGCTAATCAATGAATTTGGTAAAGCAGCAGGATACAGAATTATTCCACAGAAATCTCTTGCATTCCTATAAATCATGATGAAAAATCTGAAAGAGAAATTAAGGAAACACTCCCTTTTACCATTGCAACAAAAAGAATAAAATACCTAGGAATAAACCTACCTAAGGAGACAAAAGACTTGTATGCAGAAAACTATAAGACACTGATGAAATAAATTAAAGATGATACAAATAGATGGAGAGATATACCATGTTCTTCGATTGGAAGAATCAACACTGTGAAAATGACTATACTACCCAAAGCAATCTACAGATTCAGTACAATCCCTATCAAACTACCAATGGCATTTTTCACAGAACTAGAACAAAAAATTTCACAATTTGTATGGAAACACAAAAGACCCCGAATAGCCAAAGCAATCTTGAGAAAGAAAAACAGAGCTGGAGGAATCAGGCTCCCTGACTTCAGACTATACTACAAAGCCACAGTATTCAAGACAGTATGGTACTGGCACAAAAACAGAAATATAGATCAATGGAACAGGATAGAAAGCCCAGAAAAAAACCCACGCACATATGGTCACCTTATTTTTGGTAAAGGAGGCAAGAATATACAATGGAGAAAAGACAGCCTCTTCAATAAGTGGTGCTGTGAAAACTGGACAGCTACATGTAAAAGAATGAAATTAGAACACTCCCTAACACCATACACAAAAATAAACTCAAAATAGATTAAAGACCTAAATGTAAGGCCAGACACTATAAAACTCTTAGAGGAAAACATAGGCAGAACACTCTATGACATAAATCACAGCAAGATCCTTTTTGACCCACCTCCTAGAGAAAGGGAAATAAAAACACAAATAAAACAAATGGGACCTAATGAAACTTAAAAGCTTTTGCACAGCAAAGGAAAACTTAAACAAGACGAAAAGACAACCCTCAGAATGGGAGAAAATATTTGCAAATGAAGCAACTGACAAAGGATTAATCTCCAGAATTTATAAGCAGCTCATGCAGCTCAATATCAAAAAAACAAACAACCCAATCCAAAAATGGGCAGAAAACCTAAATAGACATTTCTCCAAAGAAGATATACAGATAGCCAAGAAACACATGAAAGAATGCTCAACATCACTAATCATTAGAGAAATGCAAATCAAAACTACAATGAAGTATCACCTCACACCAGTCAGAATGGCCATCATCAAAAAATCTACAGACAGTAAATGCTGGAGAGGGTGTGGAGAAAAGGGAACCCTCTTGCACTGTTGGTGGGAATGTAAATTGATACAGCCACTGTGGAGAACAGTATGGAGGTTCCTTAATAAACTAAAAATAGAACTACCATACGACCCAGCAATCCCACTACTGGGCATATTTCAAAAAGAGTCATGTACCAAAATGTTCATTGCAGCTCTATTTACAATGGCCAGGACATGGAAGCAACCTAAGTGTCCATCGACAGATGAATGGATAAAGATGTGGCACATATATACAATGGAGTATTACTCAGACATGAAAAGAAACAAAATTGAGTTATTTGTAGTGAGGTGGATGGACCTAGAGTCTGTCATACAGAGTGAAGTAAGTCAGAAAGAGAAAAACAAATATCGTATGCTAACACATATATATGGAATCTTAAAAAAAAAAAAAAAGAAAATGGTCAGAAGAACCTAGGGGCAAGACGGGAATGAAGATGCAGACCTACTAGAGAATGGACTTGAGGATATGGGGAGGGGGAAGGGTAAGCTGGGACAAAGTGAGAGAGTGGCGGACATATATACACTACGAAACGTAAAATAGATAGCTAGTGGGAAGCAGTCGCATGGCACAGGGAGATCAGCTCTGTGCTTTGTGACCACCTAGAGGGGTGGGATAGGGAGGGTGGGATAGGGAGGGTGGGAGGGAGGGAGATGCAAGAGGGAAGAGGTATGGGGACATATGTATATGTATAACTGATTCACTTTGTTATAAAGCAGAAACTGACACCATTGTAAAGCAGTTATACTATAATAAAGATGTTAAAAAAAAAAGTTCATGAATCTTAGTGAGAACAATGGGAGGACATGACTATGTCCAGTATTGTTCAGCAGCTTGTATGTAGCCCCTGTGAAGATGGACATTTGAATAGATCCAGAGTTTTGGATTTGCCAAGAAAGTGAGACAGTAAACCAATAGGGAACAATGAGATGTGTTTGGCCAGATGGGGTTTAAAATGATGGTTCATTTAACCTAAGGGAACAAAGTAAAGACAAAGAGTTATATTCGATAGAGAGCAAGTGGAGGAGTCAAAGGAGTGGAGACTCCACTACTTACAAGAGAGCAAAGAAGATGAAGAAGGAGGAGGAGGAGGAGAAGGAGAAGGAAAAGAAAGAGAAGGGACAGAAGAGGGGTACGGAGAGGAGGAAGAGGAGGAGGGAAGAAAGGAGGAGGAAGAGTAAAAGAAGGAGATGGGGAGAAGGTAAAAGAAGAAAAGAAAAAAAGCTGTAGTGCAAGTAATTGGGTAAGAAATCTGAAAGAAAAATAAGTATGGACGGAGAGAAGGATGTCTCAGTCTGATATTTTACAGGTGGTTCAGAGTCCAATTTTAGCCATCAGTGAGGGAAAATGAAGGGCTGTGTGGAATAACAGATTCCTGCAAATGAGAAAGTAAACTAAGATTCTAATGTTCCAGATTTCTCCAGACTTAATTTGTCCTAGGGAAGACAGAGGCAAGCCAGAAAACTAGTAAAACCAAAATCAGAAATGCTGTGGCTAATATCTGGAGCTGGGATCTGGGAGCCAAGCAAAGACTGCTCAAAACTGGTACTAGCAATGTTCTTTGAAAGCATAAGTCCACTTGCCTACACTAAGAACAGGGAGCATTATATGGGCATAGGGCCGTCTTTAATAACAAATCAGAGCTATACAGAGGGACTCAACAAAATTAGAAATTATCATGTCATCTGGAATCTCCTTCATACCATTTATACCCTCCTCTTTGTGTTTTCTCTAGTCTCTTCAGGAGGATTGTGTTTCTCCACTTTCTTACCCAGCAGGCAAATCCCCTGTAATCAAGTAATTAGTCCTGAGCAATAGGACAGGAGATGCTATGTAGCATTAAAAAAATCCCTCTTTAAAAGAAATCTAGAAATAATAAATTAATACTAAACACACTTTTGAATTCATAGCTAAATTTGAAGTAAAAAATTTTTAAAAATTCTCAACAGCCAGTTTAAGAAGGAGTTGAAATAAAAGGGATTGCTGTGATCCTAAAGCTGTGGGTGACCTGGGGCTTTTGTGATATCATGTGAGGTAGGTGTTGAAATGAAAGCATAGTAAACATATAGGATTTTGCAGAAATATACCTTCAGTACAGAGTGTGTGTGTGTGAGTAGTACAGAGCGTGTGTGTGTGTGTGTAAATTTCACCAGCTGGCTATTTCAAAGAAACTTGTCTGATATTGATCTCCGATCCAAGTAGGAGACAAATCACTTCTTTGTGAACTCAACAAAATTTCCTACCTCACAAATCTTGAGGGTTTAAATATACACTCCCTGTGTGGTACAGCAAATGCTGGCCAAGGGTTAAATTAAAGTAGTTATAGATTGCTATCTTGTGAAGTACTTGGAAGAAGCAAAAACCCAGTCTCCCTGTAGAAACACACTTTAGGTCTCATAGAATGTCTACAAATAAAGTCCAAATTAACATGGATTCAGAGTAAAGAGCACAGGCAAAACTAATGCACCATGAGCAAGAGTTATCAATAAGACACAAACAGATTGAGATGCACAATAACCCCAACATACTGAGATTTCAGACACAGACTATAATAAAGAAATAAATGAGGAAATAGGAACAGAAAAACAACTGACTTCCAAAATGACTACCAAGATTAAAAAAAAAAAAAATAGAATCTCTAAAAATAGTACATGTAATCACTGAAGTTAAGAACCCAAAGAATGGGGTAACAGCAGAATGCACATTTATGAAGGGGAAACTTGTGAATTGGAAAATAATTCTAAATAAATCACTGTTAAGCCAGTTCAGATAGACAATGAGATAGAAATTATGAAGGATATATTAATACACATGGAAGACACAATGAAAAGGTATAATCTGTATTCTCCAAAAATATTTAAAAATAACAAAGATGGAAGACTTACCCAACCTAATTCCAAAACTTATTATAAAACTTCAGTAATCAAGCAGTGTGATATCAATAAAGGGACAGAAAATGGGAAAGAATCAAAGTCAGAAATAGACTGACACATGTGTGGGCTTTTCACTTTCATAAAAGGTGCAAATGTATGTCATTCAATGGAGAAAGAACTGTCTGTGTATAATAGAGAAAGAATAGTCTGATCCTGCTGGAAACCCTAGCCTCTCAGTTGAGACACCTGGAGATCTATTAATATATGTCTTGGAATTGGTTCAAACCAGTAACAGAAATAATCACTAAATATATGGTTAAAGATCAGCTTGGACACAGCAGGAGACTAGTAAACTAGAAGTCATTAGAAAATATTCTGGCTGAAACAGAGAGACGAAAGAAAAATAATACAGAATAAAGCAAAGAGACACATAGGACACATAAAATGTCTACAATATGTACAATTGAAGCTCTAGAAAAAGATGAGGAAACAGAAGCAATATCTGAAGAGCTAGTGACTGAGAATGTTCAAAACTGATGAGAGATAACAACCCACAGATATAAAAAGTAATATGAACTCTAGTAGAATAAATGTAAAGAGATCCTAATTTGACACACTGTAGTAAAACTTCTAAAAACAAAATACAAAGGGAATATATAAAGATCAACCGGGCTGCACCAATAAGACAGCTGGCTTCCCAACAAAAACAACAAATAAAAGCAGAAGGTAATTGCATAGGATATTTAAAATGCTAAATAAAAATAACTGCCAAACTGGAATTGCAAACCAAATGATAATGTTCCTCAAAAGTGAAGATGAAACAAGATAATTTCAGACAAAAATTGAGAGGTTTCATTGCTAGCATTAGAACAAATAACAAAGAAAAGTTTTGTTGTGGTTGTTGGTTTTTTTGGTTTGTTTTTAACCTCAGAGACAAGGAATTTTATCCTAGAAAGAAATATAAAAGTAAATGAAAGAATAGCTGAAGAGCGGTGAAACTATTCATTATGTGGATATATCTTGATGACAAGTAACTGTATAAAATATATCAAAATAAGTAACAGTGTTGACGTGCACATACACATGAAATACATTTTAAATGCAAAGAAGTAATATCACAAGAAACAAGAGGGTGTAAAAGGCACAGATTTTCTGTATTCCTAACATTGTTTCTAATATATTAAGCATGCATAACATAATCTCAAGGGTAACAAATAGAAGAAGGATAAAATAATGACTTCTTCATAAGCTAATAGCAAAAAAATACTAAAGATATCTGAATATTGCAAATGAGGAGAGAAAAGAGCATAAAATGGAGGACAAATAGAAAAAAAACCTGTTAAAGAGTAGATATAAATCTACATACTGTGTATTCAACTTGTCTATCTCTTCATGATGTCTACCAACTCTTAAAATATAGTATCTGGGGGCTTCCCTGGTGGCGTAGTGGTTGAGAATCTGCCTGCCAATGCAGGGGACACGGGTTCGAGCCCTGGTCTGGGAAGATCCCACATGCCGCGGAGCAACTAGGCCTGTGAGCCACAATTGCTGAGCCTGCGCGTCTGGAGCCTGTGCTCCGCAACAAGAGAGGCCGCGATGATGAGAGGCCCGCGCACCGCGATGAAGAGTGGCCCCCACTTGCCACAACTGGAGAAAGCCCTCGCACAGAAACGAAGACCCAACACAGCCATAAATAAATAAATAAATAAATAAAAATTAAAACTTAAAAAAAAAAAACAATTAGGAAAATATAGTATCTGACTTAAAAATAACAATGATAATCCTGATGTGGATGTCACAGCTATCATATATTCATGAACTTTTCTTGCTGTAGGAGTCTTGAAACCTATTAATATAGGAATTCATTTTTAATTATTTGAGATATTAGTCTTCTGAATTAACAGCCCTAGCTATGGTATGATAGAATACCAACAGTGGAAGTAGGAATATTGTTGGAAGATGAAGCTTTGCAAGGCTATCTTAGCAGGGCTGGCCTTTGAAGCTCAACAGCTCCATAGGGTATTAATATATTGCAAAACAGGGCATCTTAGAAAATGAGTTTTGGTTGGACTTTAGGATTAGCAATTCACTTTCCCTCACTTGAGGCCATAAAGGTCAAATACGTTGTTCAAGATCACAAAGCTAAGTAATAGTATATAACTAGTAGGAACAGACGTTCTTAAGATTTACTTTCAATCCTAGAAGATAAATTGTTATATAATAGCATAATAGGGATTTTTCCTTAAAACTTAATATAATATTAATTTCTAGTAAAATTATCAGAATGGATTCAATTGCTATTTGAATGAGGTCATCTAGGAACTTTTCTTACATGTAAAAATGTACTGCTACAGAATACAAATAGTTTTGAAACATTTTTACAACGATCTCAGGAAAGAAATACATTACACATACACATGTCCAAGCAAGCATCCCTAAATAAAAGTTTCAAGTGAAAATTCTTACTCTTATAATATATTCTGCTATTTTCAGTTCTATTCTATTGTGCTATTTTATTTACACAAACATGCTTGTTATGGTCCACTAAATTCATTTAAGGATGCACTGAAGGATTTGAGACCTACAATTTGAGAAATAGTGCTTTAGATATCATCATTTCTCAAATTGTTTTATATACTCAAATGGTTTAGAGTGCCTTTTTTCAGTTTTGCAGTTTAGGCTTGGATGCTAACATAAATTACCAACTATAAAAAATAGTCTGAGAAAAAAAGTTTGCAACAAAATAGTGAAAATTACAACTTATCGTATTAGCTGTAAGCATAAGTTACTTCTGTAGGTGACATTATAATGGGGTTAGAGGAACTTGATTATATATATAAATGAATGTATTTATAAATTTATGTATATTTATATATATATGATGTCCCTTTAAGATAACGATTTATTCAAACCATTTTTATTAACTAAGCTATAAAATTTCATATTTGGTCAATACCAAATATTCGAATAAATGTAAATCATTACTAATTTCTTTCATTAAAAAATGTTTTTCATGGATTTCAATTTACTCTAATATAGAAAATACAATAATGAAGGCTATTTGGAAAACATTACTTTGGACTGAGATAGAGATGGGAACTAACATTAATAGCTTATCTGTGATGTGCCAAATATCACTTGACAAGTGAAGGATATCATTACTGTAATGTTTGGATAACGGGTATGGCAAAACTGGTAAGATTATCACTAAATCCCTTTCCTTTTCTTTAGAGCACAAAGCTAAATTACATGTTCTAGTTCTTTTGCATCTAGATGGTGCCACATGAATAGTTCCCTCCAAATTTAAGCAAAGTGATTTGAGTCACTTTAATTTTAGAACAGTAGAGAGCAGATGTGCTTCCTTTATCCTTTCTCTGTTTATCCTTACTCTGCTCTTCTTCCGGCTGGATAATGCTCAGAAAACCTTCAAGCCACTTACTAAAGTTCAGTGGAACCTGGGCCTTTGAATGACTGCAGAACCAGAATGCCCCTGACCTGACTCTCTCCCTGCTCCTCTCTCTCTTTTCTCTCTCTCTCTCTCTCTCTCACACACACACACACACACACACACACACACACACAATCAACCTGCAATGGACACTTAGGTAAATAAGAGGTAAATTTTTATTTCTAAATAAAAGTAACAATCTTTAGGCTTTATGTGTTATAGCAGCTAAGTTTGTTAACTAACTAATAGAAGGAAACTAAAGTTCTGAGAAGCTAAGTCACTAGAAATTTGAATAATCATAACCATTGCGTTATCATTGGGTTTGTGGTCAATTAAATAACGATTATCTGCCAATCTGATAACTTTTTGAGGAATGCTTATAAAGAAAAATTTTGGTAATCTTTCTTTTAATAAAAGAAAACTCATTAATCAATGCTTAATTTTCATGTGTAAATTCCACTAACAACAAGGAAAAGGGCATTTATTAAACTGTAATGAATTATTAAAGGTCTATTCACAAAGCATTTCTAAAATGTCACTTAGCTAAATCCTGCACATTATGAATCAAAGCACAAAACTCTTTCTTGATCTAAGTGTGATTGACCTTTACAATGGCAACAAAAATACTGAGAGAAGTGTCATAAAGGTAATTTTAAGGAACTATACGATTGTGTAACATTTTCATGAAATTCAATTTTATGATTCATATATCTGACCTCACTAGCTTCACATTTCAGGTTATTGATGTATTTGTTTACAAATTTTGTTAAATATATTACTTGTTTAATGAATTGTAAAGTGATGAATCTTTGCTAAACTGAAACTTAGAAAATAATGGAATTAGATTTTCCTCAGCTATACCATGTGATTAAAGCTGTCCAATGTGACCCGAAACTCTATTGTTAGCAAGAAACTCAGGAAAGCTCAGTCACTTGTTATCAATTAAATATTAAATTTAAAAGCTTGTTTTCAAAATTAGAATCAGTTAAAATAGGCTCTTGCAGAATTTTTAAGACTAATAAATGAGACTTTCATGAGATCATAATAAATGTTTTCTTTTTTTAACTTGGTATCTTTTTATAATATTGGTTAGAAAAACAGTATTAGAGATGATTATCTGTACTTCATTCTCTAACCAAGTTGCTGGGAAAAATTCAGAGAGCTTTCTATTTAATTTCCAGAACAAACACTGTGCTATGATTTCTGTGTTTAACAAGGTCAAGACTTGTAAAACAGACACAGCTTTTAAAGAAATATAAACATGGCTCTTCTTTAACTAAGTGTCCAGAAATGAGTATGATCATTTTGAGAGAAGAAAGATGATACACATTTTTTTCCTTGCTGAATGCCAAATCATTGTCTGGTTATTGCAGTTCTGGAGGGTAAGATACTTGAAACTGAAGCCCAGTGTCCTGTAAGTAAGCGACATCTGTATCATCTTGGAAATTTTCAACTGTATTTAACAGAAAGCCCAACATTCAGTGGACTAATCATTTAAAAATAAAAACAGGAATTATCCATTATAAATAATAAATCCAAACAGAGAGCACTTCCAGGACTGTTTATTTCAGTGGCCCAACAACATCAGTGTTCCAGGTTTTTCCTATCTTTCTACTTTATCATCTTTATTCTGTTGAGGATTGTTCTCAAACTTGTCCCCTGATGATCACAGGTTGGCTCCATGAAACTCCAGGCATTTTACCCCTGCGGGGAGGAGAGAGAAAACCAGAAGAGGAAAAGAAAGTGCAGCAGTTACTTCTCTCCGTTTTTAAAGATTATTAAATCTTAACAAGAATGCTCACTAACAGCTAATTGACCAGAATTTTGTCACTGTCCAATGTTAACCTAATCACAGCAAATAGATTAGGATTAACATAACATGACTGGCTTAGACTAATCAAGACTCATCCCCTAAAGTCTGAAAGTGACCAATCTCTCTTGAAGTTTATAGATTCTAAAGCCAAATGCAATGGAGATTCCATTAGGAAGGAAGAAGAGGAATGATAGTAATGCATGCAGCCAGAATTGCCAGCCGTAGTATATAATCAATATTGTCTGAATAGATAATCTAGAATTTTGGAAGATACAAACATCTTGTATTTTCTCTTTCTTAGTTAATTCAGGTTTATTTTAAAGGAGAAGTAAATATTCAAAAGAGCCCTTTGAATTGGGTTATGGCCAATATTATCTGAATAAACATTTGATTTCTCATTGAATTGATGCATGAGTAGCATAATTCAGAATAATTAGAGATTTTTTTTCATTTTTCCCCATGGTGAAATAGGAGAATTCTTTAAAATTGGTACAAGTAAGGTTAGGAAGAATATATATTATGAATAGCCTCTCTAAATATGTCTTCAATGGACCTAATGATAGTTTAGCATCCAGAAAAATGCTCATCTCAGTGTTAGAGAGTGTCCTGGACCTGTTTCAGTTGCTAAACACTGGAAATCAGTAGAATTGTTGTAGTAGAGATTGCTAATTGCAGTCTCAATTTCATTCTTGTGCGCAAATTAAAAAAAAAAAAAAAAAAAAACGTAGTTAAAGTTTCCATACCCCTGTCTCTCTTGTAGCTCTCTGTGCCCATGTGAGAAAGTTTTGGCTGATCATGCAAGCAGAAATTATTTGGTGGAACTTAACACCTCAATTTGGGAAACTGGGGCAGAAAGTTTGTGAATGTCTTTTTTTTAACCTTTCTTATATTAAATGCATACATGGTGGCTAGAACTCCCACAGCTGTGTGATAACGGGGGCGGTGGGAGGCTGTAAATATAAAAGGCGAAGATGGAAGAGCAGAAAGATAAATGGGACCCAATAATAGTGGGACTCCACTTGAATACTGGCCTGCCTATGTGGAGGCATTTTTTATTCAGGTAAAGAGAATAAACAAACAACTTCTATATTTCTTGTTATTCCTTGTTTCTGGTCATAACAGATAAATGCACTTCCTACCTGTGTTTCCTGTAATCTCTGGGAATGTACCTAAGACAAGTAATTATTATATTAATAGTAACAGCAATAATGACAAAAATAAACATTTCTATGAACCATTTGACTTAAAAATAACATTAATAATCTTTTATTCTACAAGTTAATGGAAGAGAAATAAAACTGTATATGCTACTTATATTTGGCATTTGCAAGGACTTCAGAACTTGAACATTAATGTTGTTATTCATTATTTGCTTTGAACTGTCCAGTTTAATATAGAATAAGAAAACAAAACAAAGAAACCTGATATATAAATTAATAATTTTTCTCTAAGTTCTTCCAAATTTAAGATCCAGTTGCCTTAAAATTAGTCCATAAATAATTCAATGATTCTTTATCACCTCATGTTATTTTAATGCTTACTTTTACTTTCTTTATAATTAAAGATCAACAAAAAGGTCTTTTATTTGTATGTTTTAGTGATCACCACAATACTTATCATAAGCCACAGACATTTTTTAAACACTCAATAAATTTATTAATTTAATAATAATAAGTTTATTGGCAATTATGAATAAATCTGCTATAAACATCTGTGCTCAGGGTTTTGTTTGGACATGATTTCAACTGCTTTGGGCAAATCCCGAGGAGTGTGATTGCTAGATCTTATGGTAACAGTGTGTTAGATTTTGTAAGAAACCAGACTATCAGACTATCTTCCAAAGTGGCTGTATCCTTGTGCATTCCCATCAGCAACAGAAGAGAGGGCCTGTTGTTCCACATCCCTGCCAGCATTTGGTGTTGTCAGTGTCCAGGACTTTGGACATTTTAATAGGTGTGTAGTGGCATCTCACTGTTGTTTTAATTTTTGCATTTCTCTGGTAACATATGATGTAAAACAGATTTTTCATATGCTTAATTTGCCATCTGTGTATCCTCTTTGCTGAGGTGTCTGTTAAAGTCTTTGGCCCACTTTTAAATTGGGTTGTTTGTTTTCTTATCATTGAGTTTTAAGAGCTCTTTGTGTATTTTGAGTAGTAGTCCTTTATCAGATGTGTCCTTTGCAAATATTTTCTAACACTTTGTGGCTTGTCTTCTCATTATCTTGACATTGTCTTTTTTTTTAGGTAGTGAAATTAGAGGAAGCTTTATTATTTATAGTATTCTTCCATTAATCTACTTTATACCATGCTAATTGTAAAATAAGTTGCACTCATTTTTTGAAATATGTGAACATTAGTGTTCATCATTTATACATTTCATTATACCTGGAATATAGAATTAGTAAACTAGAAAAGAGAACTTGTCCAATGCTTGTTCATCCTATTTGGAGAAAAAAGCTGGGGAAAGGAATTAACAATTATGAATGCTATTTTATTATGAGCTAGATATTGTCCTCGTTCACAAAATACATCATCTCCTTTTAACTTCATCACTCCATGAGAAAGTTTTATTACCATCTTTTTTTAAGACTATTTTTTAGAGCAGTTTGTGGTTTACATCAAAATTGAGAAGAAGGTACAGAGATTTTCCAAATACCTCTGTCCCTACATGTGCATAAATTCCCCCATTATCAACATCACTCACCAGAATGGTACATTCTCTAACAAGGATGAATCGATACTGACGAATCATCATCACCCAAAGTCCGCAGTTTACCTTAGGGTTCACTCTTGGTGCTGTGCACTCTGAGGATTTGGACAAATGTATAATGACATGTATCCATCATTATAATATCATACAGAATATTTTCACTGTCCTAAAAAACATTGTCTTTTGCAGAGCAGGCTTTAATTTTAATAAAATCCAGCTTATCAATTATTTCTTTCATGCATCTTGCCTGTGGTATTCCAACTGAAAACTCATTGCCATACTCAAGGTTATCTAGGTTTTCTCCTATATCATCTTCTAGGAGTTTTATAGTTTAGCGTCTTACCTTTAGGTCTGTGATCCATTTTGAGTTATACATTAGCTTTGCAAGGTCCTTTTTGGTTTATTAAACTCTGCACTATTTAATTTTGTGCCTTCTTTCTCTACATTTCTCCCAGAATTTTCCTCCTTTTTCTTGAACTACTCTTAGTTATCTAAAATGAACCACTTACCTTAAGTCATTTAATATGATGACATATTAGTCAGAAACCTGACTGGAACAGATGAGACATTCAAAGGAGTATTTGAAAATTTATAGCAGTGTGGGCAACAAAAATAAGATGATGATGCCTCTGGGACCCAGCAACAGTGGGGAATGATCACCTGCCATAGGCCTGGAAGGGGAAAGAAAGGGACATTTGCTGCAACCCAGTGAAGGCTGTTTTCTTGGGAGTGGGACCCAGGCAGAAGCTATGGCCTGGGGAGAAGAATGCAGCAAAGACCAGAGTATAGACTGAAAGGCAAGAAGCAAAGAGAATGAATACCCAACCTCTCTCTCTCACCAGAGTCTCCCATTAATTGAACTCAAATGGAAGCCCCAGAGGTCAGGCCATCTTGTATACAGAGAAGGGCAGAGAAGGAGGAAGACTAGATCTAGAGGTACAAACATAGAATACACAGTACAATACACAAATTATGCCCCTTGGTAACCACTCTAGCCCTTTGTTTGGCTGAGGAAAACTGAGCCCTCAATATAGGAAAACATAAGTCCTGAGTAGTCATGTATTTATTGAGTTTCCACAGTTTTCCATTGATAGTATTATTAGGCATGGGAATACTAAGTGGCAATGCAGTCAATATTCTGATTCTTGACATTATTCCTTCTTGCCCCTATTTTATATCATGACTGGTAGTTAGGATCACTCACTCACTTCTCTTTGGTTCAGTGCTATAATGATCTAAAAAATTGTCAGGTGGCTCTCTCAATTTTCCATTTATTGGAACCAACTCTTTGCCCTGATAGAAGCATTTATATCTTAAGTACCCAATGATTGTGAGAAAAAAAATCCTTCTGTGAATTATTATTATTATTATTTATAATTGTGAGAGGGCCATCCCTACTCCTACGCTTGGTCCCTGGACCTGGGCAATTTGGCTATGTGGGAAATGGCATCACATGTTGACCACTGATTTAAGGCATAAAACGTATCCTATAGCACAGTGCTACAGGCTTCTAATGGCTTTTCTTCTAGTATATTCTGCAGTTGAGCCTGCATTAGTCTGTCTCATCATTCTATCAAGCTAACGGCTTTAGAGTAAAGGGCACATGGTAAGACAGTTGAATACTTTTGAGTATCAACTCATGCATGTACTTCTTTTATATAAAATATGTCCTTTAGTCAGCAACAATATTGTGTGGTGAAGACTCAGGCATTCTGTAGATCCACAAATGGTGATTTTATATGCACTTAAGCAAAAAGGCAAATTCATGTTACAATTATATATTTCCTTGAGTACAACATCTGCCCCCTCCAAGTCAAAAACCCTTTTGTGTAATCAGCCTGCCAACATCAGCTTGTCACAGAGTGGTGTTCTGCTCCGCTTCCCCACAGTGAAGAGTGTCATGCAGGGGTCAGCGTTGGCCCCTTCTATGAACACAGACTGTCTTTACAATCTGTGACAATTCTGAGATGTCCATCCTCATATCTCTCTCTTAAACTGCCTTGTGAGCAAATTTTTATTTTATCCATTACCCTGACCAGTGTGGAATATTTTCTCAACTGTTTCTTTTACTCAAAGAATACAACCAGGTATATATACTTAAAGTCACAAGACAAGATAAAGCATACGCTAATGTTTCTCCTCCTTCTCTTCTCTTCTTCCAACCCTACGGCCTGTATACGTGTCCTTCCTCAGGTTCCTAAAGCAACTTGGCTTTGTGGAAAACTTGCCAAAATATCTGTTTATTATATCTGAAACTGTTCTCCTATGAATAGCAAGATTATCTCGTCACTCTGTTTTACAGTGTGAAGACATGATTGAATCCCTGAAAGTAAATGTTAGTTATATTTTCATAAGATATTTTACCCAGAATCTGCTTGACATTAATTGCAATGTTTCTTTGTCATGCAGCTACATCTGCTGTATTCTGATCTCATCATAGCAGTGGATGAAGTGAGGCAAAATTTGTATGTGTTTAACTGATTAAACTTTGCTGTAAAGATTCAGGCAATATGAGCTGTACACATTGATTTATGAATTTATCTGCACATGGAAAATGTGACATTTGCTGTGTAAACCCCTAAGGGCTGGGAGCCAGAATTTCTCTGGGATGAACACTAATCCATAACTATTGCCTGAGGAGAGTTGCTAAGTAAAAAGTTTACCAAATTATACTCACAGAAATGAATAAAGTTTTGCTTTTCTTTTCTGCCAATTATCATCTTTCAGTGATGAAATTAGAAAGTATTTGAAATGAACTTTCCCTGTTACATAAAATAATCAGTAATACTAGAAGAGAATTAGAAATATAATATCCATAGACAGTTTTACATTTGCTTACCTTTAAAATTATGACTTCACTAATTATATAAATTTTTATTAGGGATGTTAAATGGTCTTGTTAGGCTTTTTTAATTGCTAGTAAACACATAGTTAGATTAATGGGAAATCAAAACTTTCATTAGACATTTGAAACCTGGCATTTAATTTTGTCAGCAGGAAAAGAAGGAGATGTGCTTCCTCCTTTTCATCTGTAGGTATAGAAATCCTGAAATTTAAACAGCTTGGATTGTGAAGTTTTGGCACCTGTTTTTTTTTATGCGGTATTGCCTCTGGTTAACAGTAGTAAAATGTTAATTTAGTCTTTAATAGGACATATTAGCACTATAACTCAGAAGAGTTTTGGTATGCCAATTCTGAAATAAAGTGTCTCTGATTAATGCATGAATAAATATTAAAACTACTAGATGTCTGAAATGACAAAGTTGATCAAAGCTGCCAAAATGGTATGGTGATGCCATCAGTGTTAAATGCATTCCAGTTCTATATGTTAAGTGATTTCAGGGAATTATAAATGAAACCTCTAATTGATAACATCTGAAAGCATGCACATTACACTGTTTTCCATGCTATTACCTGGTTGTACACGTTTTTAAACTATGACAATGAATATTTTGAAATTTATCTTTCTAATATGCTGACTTTATTTCACAGATGATAAGAAATAAAGCCTGATGAAAAGCATCAAATATTTTCTTCAGTATTTTCTGGTTAAGATCATACAAAACATTTTCAAAATAGACTGTTGTAATAAGAAAACTTGAGGATAACAGTAACATATTTTCTCCTGCTTCTAGTTAGTTGGTAAGCTAAGAAAGGTTTATTCAACCTATTTTTATTACCATCAAATTGTCTCATAAAATAGACAAGCTGAGGAGGAATCCGATAGCCATCATATTCGTTTTTTTTTTTTTCTTTATCATCTTCTTCTGGTTCACCCTTACATTTACAATATTTTTCCCTGTTCAATCTTATGCTTTTGGAAGGGTGTCACAACTTATATTCATGGTTATTTTTTTTATCACTCAGAATATTCTTCAACCCTAGCCCATTTCCTGAAATATTACAACCATTTATAGATTTATGTTAAAGAGTTATCTCCACAACAGCCACTACATTCAATTCTACAATGTCATACTTAATCTTCACAGCACTCTTGGTAAGGGTATTCTAGCCATTTAAAGTATTATTCAATCTGTTTGTCAATTGGATTCACTGTCAGATTCACTGTCAGAGACAGTTAAGATCTCATTTATCTTGTCAATGTCCTCACTAAGAGGAATGTAACAGAGGACAATGATAACTCCATCTGCTCAGAGGAACAGGGGCATGGAAAATGAATGGGATATCTAATTTGTGAAAGTTAAACAAATTAATGAGTTATGAACAGAACTTAACAGTCTGTACGTGCATTCTTCTTTTCTGGTGTTGGGGCTTATTGCATTAATGAAATGGTACTCTGATTTACTTAGTATCTTTTTCTGAACAGCTCAAGAAATTTTAAATTTATGATCTTATTTACTATCTGAACTTTTTATTAGTTTCTACCCTCTTCATAACATAACATAAATTCCACTGTCCTCATAACATCTAATAGAATCATATGTTCTTTGTAACATTTTAAGATTCTATGTGATATTTTCATACTCTATACTTATTTTCTGTATGATTTTATACATGATTATCTATTTTTAATTTTAAATGTTATGATTGAGGACTGGAAGAGTAAAAAACTATGACTGTATATTTTTCTGCATTATTATTTTCAATTTCTCTACTGAGTGTCCACCCCTTCGGAAAAGATTATCTTCTTCCCTATTCCATAAATAGCTGTGATTTCCCAATCCTTCTGAAGATATTATATCCAAAATACTGGCTCTTGTAACTATGCCACAATGTTACATTTGTCACATTCCTATCTCTTATCTGTTTTTATTAAGTAGTAACCATGAATAGCAACTACTAGGACAACTGAATGAGGCATAAAGAAGATATGCAAGTCTTCAGTAGGAAACTGACAGTAAAAAAGTTGTCAGTGTCTTACACAGAAATTACACCTTCATCAAAAGTGGCCAAGACAGTTTCTGATATTGAATAAGATGCTCAGAGTAACTATTTCTAACCACAGACTGCTAAGTTTTGACCAGACTTAGGCCAAAATAATCAAATTTATAGGAAATAAGCCATTAGAAACATCTGCCATTGAGTCTGAAAATATCCTCGCTAAATTCTTAGATATGTATGTTGAGACAGAGAGAAGGTATTGAGGATGTGGTGGTATTTCTCACATCATCCCATATGTTAGTGCCATCCTAGAAATGCCTTATAGATATCTCTTGCCAATTTGAGATCAGCTAGTTCTCTGAACTTGTAAAAGTATACCACATGAAGTTGCCTAAGGTTATGGAAAGTTAATTAGCAACATGACGGGTAGTACTGGATGCCAATCTCATGAGCATATTTAATGTAGATGATAAACTTGAATTAAATACCTGCACATTTATGCATCACTTCATTTTGGTTCCATATCGGTATAGATATGGGCTGAGAAGTGGCCAAGAGTTACGTCATGTACAGTGTGTCTACTTTTCAAAACCCTACATGAAGCAATTTTAAACCAAGTCTCATGTCATGCAGTTCAAGAGTATGAAAATAGTATCAAGGATCATCTGAATGTATCTGGATATTTTATGACAAGTTATATTCTGCTTAGTTTAAAGCTTAAGTAAGCTTCAAAGAATTTTGATACACTCTACATATGTCTATTAAGATTTAAAAGCTACAGTAGAATAATTTTTTTTTAATTCGGATTTAAATGACAAGTCCAAAATTAGTAACTCATTGCCTTGTCTCTCATAGTCATACTACGTGTTATAGGGGAGAGCTGGAAATTCAGCATCATCTATGATTATGCCCTTTCCACTCTCATTCATTTGAAGTTATTGAAAGTAATAGACATATCCAACACCTCTGAGAGTTTCTTACATCACTTTAGTGTTTTTTTGTTTGTGTTTGTTGTAAGAACACTGAACATGAGACCTACCCTCTTAGATTTTTAAGTGTACAACACTGTATTGTTAACTACAGTCCCCAACTTATAATGTTTCGACTTACGAGTTTTCAATTTTTCCATGGTGGGAAAGTGATACACATTCAGTAAAAACCAATTTTTTTACTTCCAATTTTGAATTGTGATCTTTTCCCAGGCTAGTGATATGCAGTAGTGCTCTCCCATGATGCTGGGCAGCAACAGTAAGCCACAGCTCCAGTCAGCCACATGATCACTAGAGTAAACAACCAATACACTTAACAACCATTCTGCACCCACACAACCATTCTGTTTTTGACTTTTCAATACAGTATTCAATAAATGTCATGAGATATCCAACACTTTATTATAAAGTAGGCTTTGTGTTAGATGATTTTCCCAACTGTAGGCTAATGTTAAGTGTTCTGAGCATGTTTAAGGTAGGCCAGGCTAAGCTATGATATTCAGTAGATTAAGTGTCTTAAGAGCATTTTTGATTTACGATATTTTCAACTTAGGATGGCTTTATCTGGGCATAAATGCATCATAAGTCGAGGAAGATCTGTATAGGCACTATGTTGTAGAGTAGATCTCTAAAATTTATTCATCTAACATAACTGAAAATGTATGCCCATTGAATGACAATTCCTTGTTTTACCCACTCCCTAGAACCTGGCAACTGCTATTGTGTCCTATGTTTCTATGAGTTTGACTGTTTTTGATATCTCATATTAGTGGAACCATGCAATATTTCTCCTTCTGTGACTGGCTTATTTCACTTAGCATAATGTCCTCCAGGTTCATCATGTTGTTGCAGATGGCAAGATTTTCTTATTTTTTAAGGCTGTATCATATTCTATTGTTAGAGATATATACCAAAATTTTCTATTCATACATCTGTCTATGAACGTTTGGGCTGTTTCTGTATCTTGTCTATTGTGAATGGTGTTGCAGTGAACATGGGAGTGCAGATACTTCAAGATACTGATTTTATTTTCACTTGGAAATATACAGACATACCTAGTTTTATTGCACTTCATAGATACTGTATTTTTTACAAATGGAAGGTTTGTGGCGACCCTAAATCAAACAAGTCGATCGGCCTCATTTTTCCAACAGAATTTGCTCGCTTAGGGTTTCTGTGTCACATTTTAGTAATTCTCACAATATTGCAAACTTTTTCATTATTATTATATTTGTTATGGTGATCTGTGATCTTTGATGTTTACTATTACAAATGATGGTTAACATTTTTTAGCAATAAAGCACTTTTAATTCAGATATGGGCATTTTTTAAGGTATAGTGCTATTGTACACTAAATAGACTACAATATAGTGCAAAAATAACTTTTATATGCACTGGGAAATAATTGTGTGACTCACTTATTGCAATATTTGCTTTACTGGGGTGGTCTAGAACAAACCCCAAATATCTCCATGGTATACCTGTACTCAGGAGTAGAATTGCTGGGTCATAGGGTAGATTTTTTAATTTTTTGAGGAATATCCATACTGTTTTCCATAGTTGCAGTGCCACTTTACATTCACACCAACAGTGTACAAGGGTTTGAATTTCTCTAAATCCTAGCCAACATTTTTTTTTTTTTTTTTTTTTTTTTGGTTAATGGCCAACCTAACAAATGTGAGTTAGTAACTCATTATAGTTTTGAGTTGCATTCCTCTGATAATTAATGATGTTAGACATCTTTTCATGTACCTACTGGTTATTTGTATGTCTTCTTAAGAGAAATGGCTGTACAAGTCCTTTGCTCAAATTCAAAGGGTTACTTGGTTTTTTGTTATTGACTTGTATGAGTTTCTTATATATTATTGATATTACCCCTTATCAGAAACGTGATATACAAATATTTTCTCCCATTCTGTATGCTGCCTCTTTTTTTATTTCCTTTAATGTGCAGTGTTTTAGTGTTTTTTTTTCCTACCCACAGAGGTCATGATTTAATTGATCTGGGATATATCCTGGGTAGGATGACTTTTATATATATGTTTTTAACATCTTTATTGGAGTATAATTGCTTTACAATGGTGTGTTAGTTTCTGCTTTATAACTAAGTGAATCAGCTATACATATACATATATCCCCATACCCCCTCCCTCTTGCGTCTCCCTCCCACCTTCCCTATCCCACCCCTCTAGGTGGTCACAAAGCACCGAGCTGATCTCCCTGTGCTATGCGGCTGCTTCCCACTAGCTATCTATTTTACATTTGGTAGTGTATATATGTCCATGCCACTCTCTCACTTCGTCCCAGCTTACCCTTACCCCTCCACGTGTCCTAAAGTCCATGCTGTACGTCTACATCTTTACTCCTGTCCTGCCCCTAGGTTTTTCAGAACCTTTTTTTTTTTTTTTTTTTTAGATTCCATGTATATGTGTTAGCATACAGTATTGGTTTTTCTCTTTCTGACTTACTTCACACTGTATGACAGACTCTAGGTCCATCCACCTCAATACAAATAACTCATATTCGTTTCTTTTTATGTCTGAGTAATATTCCATTGTATATATGTGCCACATCTTCTTTATCCATTCATCTGTCGATGGACACTTAGGTTGCTTCCATATCCTGGCTATTGTAAATAGAGCTGAAGTGAACATTTTGGTACATGACTCTTTTTGAATTATGGGTTTCTCAGGGTATATGCCCAGTAGTGGGATTGCTGGGTCGTATGGTAGTTCTATTTTTAGTTTTTGAAGGAACCTCCATACTGTTCTCCATAGTGGCTGTATCAATTTACATTCCCACCAAGAGTGCAAGAGGGTTCCCATTTCTCCACATCCTCTCCAGCATTTACTGTTTGTAGATTTTTTGATGATGGCCATTCTGACCGGTGTGAGGTGATACCTCATTGCAGTTTTGATTTGTATTTCTCTAATGATTAGTGATGTTGAGCATACTTTCATGTGTTTCTTGGCTATCTGTATATCTTCTTTAGAGAAATGTCTATTTAGGTCTTCTGCCCATTTTTGGATTGGGTTGTTTGGATTGAGCTGCATGAGCTGCTAGTAAGTTTTGGAGATTAATCATTTCTCAGTTGCTTCATTTGCAAATATTTTTTCCCATTCTGAGAGTTGTCTTTTTGTCTTGTTTATGTTTTCCTTTGTTGTGCAGAAGCTTTTAAGTTTCATTAGGTCCCATATATTTATTTTTGTTTTTATTTCCATTTCTCTAGGAGGTGGGTCAAAAGGATCTTTCTGTGATTTATGTCATAGAGTGTTCTGCCAATGTTTTCCTCTAAGAGTTTTATAGTGTCTGGCCTTACATATAGGTCTTTAATCCATTTTGAGTTTATTTTTGTGGATGGTGTTAGGGAGTGTTCTAATTTCATTCTTTTACATGTAGCTGTCCAGTTTTCCCAGCACCACTTATTGAAGAGGCTGTCTTTCCTCCATTGTATATTCTTGCCTCCTTTATCAAAAATAAGGTGACCATATGTGCGTGGGTTTATCTCTGGGCTTTCTATCCTGTTCCATTGATCTATATTTCTGTTTTTGTGCCAGTACCATATTGTCTTGAATACTGTGGCTTTGTAGCATAGTCTGAAGTCAGGGGCTCTGATTCCTCCAGCTCCATTTTTCTTTCTCAAGATTGCTTTGGCTATTCGGGGTCTTTTGTGTTTCCATACAAATTGTGAAATTTTTCCTTCTAATTCTGTGAAAAATGCCATTGGTAGTTTGATAGGGATTGCATTGAACCTGTAGATTGCTTTGGGTAGTATAGTCATTTTCACAGTGTTGATTCTTCCAGTCCAAGAACATGGTATATCTCTCCATCTGTTTGTATCATCTTTAATTTCTTTCATCAGTGCCTCATAGTTTTCTGCATACAGGTCTTTTGTCTCCCTAGGTAGGCTTATTCCTAGGTATTTTATTCTATTTGTTGCAGTGGTAGATGGGAGTGTTTCCTTAATTTCTCTTTCAGATTTTTCATCATTAGTGTATAGGAATGCAAGAGATTTCTGTGCATTAATTTTGTATCCTGCTACTTTACCAAATTCATTGATTAGCTCTAGTAGTTTTCTGGTAGCATATTTAGTATTTTCTAGTATAGTATCATGTCATCTGCAAACAGCGACACCTTTACTTCTTTTCTGATTTGGATTCCTTTTATTTCTTTCTCTTCTCTTATTGCTTTGGCTAAAACTTCCAAACTATTTTGAATAATAGTGGTGAGAGTGGACAGCCTTGTCCTCTTCCTGATCTTAGAGGAAATAGTTTCAGTTTTTCACCATTGAGGACGATGTTGGCTGTGGGTTTGTCATATATGGCCTTTATGATGTTGAGGTAAATTCCCTCTATACCTACTTTCTGGAGGGTTTTTATCATAAATGGGTGTTGAATTTTATTGAAAGCTTTTTCTGCATCTATTGAGATCGTATTGTTTTTCTCCTTCAATTTTTTAATATGGTTTGTCACATTAATTGATTTGCCTATATTGAAGAATCCTTGCATCCCTGGGGTAAACCCCACTTGATCATGGTGTATGATTCTTTTAATGTGCTGTTGGATTCTGATTGCTAGTATTTTGTTGAGGATTTTTGCATCTATGTTCATCAGTGATATTAGCATGTAGTTTTCTTCTTTGTGACATCTCTGTCTGGTTTTGGTATCAGGGTGATGGTGGCCTCATAGAATGTTCCTCCCTCTGCTATATTTTGGTAGAGTTTGAGAAGTATAGGTGTTACCTCTTCTCTAAAGGTTTGATAGAATTCACCTGTGAAGCCATCTGGTCCTGGGATTGTTTGTTGGAAGATTTTTAATCACAATTTCAATTTCATTACTTGTGATTGGTCTGTTTATATTTTCTATTTCTTCCTGGTTCAGTCTCAGAAGGTTGTGCATTTCTAAGAATTTGTCCATTTCTTCCAGGTTGTCCATTTTATTGGCATACAGTTGCTTGTAGTAACCTCTCATGATCCTTTGTATTTCTGCCGTGTCAGCTGTTAATTCTCCTTTTTCATTTTTAATTTTATGGGTTTGAGTCTTTTCCCTTTTTTCCTTGATGAGTCTGGCTAATGGTTTATCAATTTTGTGTATCTTTTCAAAGAACCAGCTTTTAATTGTATTGATCTTTGCTATCATTTCCTCCATTTCTTTTTCATTTATTTCTGATCTGATTTTTATGATTTCTTTCCTTCTGCTAACTTTGGGGTATTTTTGTTCTTCTTTCTCTAATTGCTTTAGGTGTAAGGTTAGGTTGTTTATTTGACTTCTTTTTTGTTTCTTGAGGTAGGATTTTATTGCTATAAACTTCCCTCTTAGAACTGCTTTTGCTGCATCCCATAGGTTTTGGGTCGTCGTGTCTTCATTGTCATTTGTTTCTAGGTATTTTTTGATTTCCTCTTTGATTTCCTCAGTGATCTCTTGGTTATTAAGTAGTATATTGTTTAGCCTCCATGTATTTGTAGTTTTTACAGATTTTTTCCTGCGATTGATACCTAGTCTCATAGCATTGTGGTCGGAAAAGATACTTGATACGATTTCAATTTTCTTAAATTTACCAAGGCTTATTTTGTGACCCAAGATATGATCTATCCTGGAGAATGTTCCATGAGCATTTGAGAAGAAAGTGTATTCTGTTTTTTTGGATGTAATGTCCTATAAATAGCAATTAAGTCCATCTTGTTTAATGTATCATCTAAAGCTTGTGTTTCCTTATTTATTTTCATTTTGGATGATTTGTCCATTGGTGAAAGTGAGGTGTTAAAGTCCCCTACTATCATTGTGTCACTGTCGATTTCCCCTTGTATGGCTGTTAACATTTGCCTTATGTATTGAGGTGCTCCTATGTTCAGTGCATAAATATTTACAATTTTTATGTCTTCTTGGATTGATCCTTTGATCATTATGTAGAGTCCTTCTTTGTCTCTTATAATAGTCTTTATTTTAAAGTCTGTTGTGTGTGATATGAGAATTGCTGCTCCAGCTTTGTTTTGATTTCCATTTGCATGGGCTATCTTTTTCCATCCCATCACTTTCAGTCTGTATGTGTCCGTAGGTCTGAAGTGGGTCTCTCATAGACAGCATATATAAAGGTCTTGTTTTTGTACCAATTCAGCCAGTCTGTGTCTTTTGGTTGGAGCATTTAATACATCTACATTTAAGGTAGTTATTGATTAGTATGTTCCTATTACCATTTTCTTAACTGTTTTGGGTTTGTTATTATAGGTCTTTTCCTTCTCTTGTGTTTCCTGCCTAGAGAAGTTCCTTTAGCATTGTTGTAAAGCTGGTTTGGTGGTGCTGAATTCTTTTAGCTTTTGCTTGTCTGTAAAGGTTTTAATTTCTCCGTCGAATCTGAATGAGATCCTTGCTGGGTAGGTAATCTTGGTTGTAGAGTTTTCCCTTCCATCACTTTACGTATGTTCTGCCACTCCCTTCTGGCTTGCAAAGTTTCTGCTGAAATATCAACTGTTAACCTTATGGGGATTCCCTTGTATGTTATTTGTTGCTTTTCCCTTGCGGCTTTCAATATCTTTTCTTTGTATTTTATTTTTGATAGTTTGATTACTATGCGTCTTGGTGTGTTTCTCCTTGGGTTTATCCTGCCTGGGACTCTTTGTGCTTCTTGTACTTGAATGACTATTTCCTTTCCCATATTAGGGGCGTTTTCAACTATAATCTCTTCAAATATTTTCTCAGTTCCTTTCTTTTTCTCTTCTTCTTCTGTGACCCCTATAATTCGAATGTTGGTGCGTTTAATGTTGTCCCAGAGGTCTCTGAGACTGTCCTCAATTCTTTTCATTCTTTTCCTTTACTCTGCTCTGCGGTAGTTATTTCCACTATTTTATCCTCCAGGTCACTTATCCGTTCTTCAGCCTCAGTCATTCTGCTATTGATTCTTTCTAGAGAATTTTTAATTTCATTTATTTTGTTGTTCATTGCTCTTTATTTCTACTAGGTCCTTGCTAAACGTTTCTTTTATTTTCTCCATTCTATTTCCAAGATTTTGGATCATCTTTATTCTCATTAGTCTGAATTTTTTTTCAGGTAGGCTGCCTATTTCCTCTTCATTTGTTAGGTCTGGTGGGTTTTTACCTCACTCCTTCATCTGCTGTGTGTTTCTCTGTCTTCTCATTTTGCTTACCTTACTGTGTTTGGGGTCTCCTTTTCACAGGCTGCAGGTTCGTAGTTCCCGTTGTATTTGGTGTCTGCCCCCAGTGGCTAAGGTTGGTTCAGTGGGTTGTATAGCCTTCCTGGTGGAGAGGATTGGTTTCTGTGTCCTAGTGGATGAGGCTGGATCTGGTCTTTCAGGTGGGCAGGACCGCGTCCGGTGGTGTGTTTTGGGCTGTCTGTGACATTATTATGATTTTAGGCAGCCTCTCTGCTAATGGGTGGGGTTGTGTTCCTGTCTTGCTAGTTGTTTGGCATAGGGTTTCCAGCACTGTAGCTTGCTGGTCGTTGAGTGTAGCTGGGTGCTAGCGTTGAGATGGAGATCTTTGGGAGAGCTTTCACCGTTTGATATTATTTGGAGCTGGGAGGTCTCTGGTGGACCAATGTCCTGAATTCGGCTCTCCCACGTCAGAGGCACATGCCTGACATCCGGCCAGAGCACCAAGAGCCTGTCAGCCCCACGGCTCAGAAGAAAAGGTAGAAAAAAAGAAGAGGTGATTTGTTCAAGATGGTGGAGTACATGGACATGCTCACACTCCCTCTTGCGAGAGAACCAGAATCACAACTAACTGCTGAACAGTCATTAACAGGAAGACACTGGAACTCACCAAAAAAGATACCCCACATCCAAAGACAAGGAAGAAGCCACAATGAGACGGTAGGAGGAGCACAATCACATAAAAATCAAATCCCATAACTGCTGGGTGGGTGACTCACAAACTGGAGAACACTTATACCACAGAAGTCCACCCACTGGAGTGAAGGTTCTGAGCCTCACGTCAGGATTCCCAACCTGGGGGTCCAGCAATGGGAGGAGAAATTCCTAGAGAATGAGACTTTGAAGGATAGCGGGATTTGATTGCAGGACTTCGACAGGACTGGGGCAAACAGAGACTCCACTCTTGGAGGGCACACACACTGTAATGTGCGAATCGGAACCCAGGGGAAGGAGCAGTGACCACATAGGAGACTGAACCAGACCTACCTGCTAGTGTTGGAGGGTCACCTGCAGAGGCGGGGGTTGGCTGTGGCTCACCGTGAGGACAGGGAGACTGGCAGCAGAAGTTTTGGGAAGTACTCCTTGGCGTGAGCCTTCCAGAGTCCGCCATTAGCCCCCCCAAAGAGCCCGGGTACTTTCCAATGTTGTGTCACCTGAGGCCAAACAAACAACAGGGAGGGAGCCCAGTCCCACCCATTAACAGGCAAGCAGATTAAAGTTTTACTGAGCTCTGGCCACCAGAGCAACACCAAGCTCTCCCTACCACCAGTCCCTCCCATCAGGAAACTTGCACAAGCCTCTTAGATAGCCTCATCCACCAGAGGGCAGACAGCAGAAGCAAGAAAAATTACAATCCTGCAGCCTGGGTAACGAAAACCACATTCACAGAAAGATAGACAAGATGAAAAGGCAGAGGGCTATGTACCAGATGAAAGAACAAGATAAAACCCCAGAAAAACAATTGAATGAAGTGGAAATTGGTAACCTTCCAGAAAAAGAATTCAGAATAATGATAGTGAACATGATCCCGAAAGAGAATGGAGGCAAAGATCAAGAACATGCAAGAAATGTTTAACAAACACCTAGAAGAAGTAAAGAAAAAACTAGAAGAATTAAAGAACAAACAAACAGAGAAGAACAATACAATAACTGAAAGGAAAACTAGAAGGAATCAATAGAATAACTGAAGCAGAAGAACGAATAAGTGACCTGGAAGACAGAATGGTGGAATTCAGTGCTGTGGAACAGAATAAAGAAAAAAGAATGAAAAGAAATGAAGACAGCCTAAAAGACATCTGGAACAACATTAAACGCAACAACATTTGCATTATAGGGGTCCCAGAAGGAAAAGAAAGAGAGAAAGGACCACAGAAAATATTTGAAGAGATTATAGTCAAAAAATTCCCTAACATGGGAAAGGAAATAGCCACCCAAATCCAGGAACCGCAGAGAGTCCCATACAGGATAAACCCAAGGAGAAATACGCCGAGACACATAGTAATGAAATTGGCAAAAATTAGAGACAAAGAAAAATTATTGAAAGCAGCAAGGGAAAAAAGACAAATAACATACAAGGGAACTCCCATAAGGTTAACAGCTGATTTCTCAGCAGAAACTCTACAAGCCAGAAGGGAGTGGCATGATATACTTAAAGTGATGAAAGGGAAGAAACTACAACCAAGATTACTCTACCCAGCAAGGATCTCATTTAGATTTGATGGAGAAATCAAAAGCTTTACAGACAAGCAAAAGCTAAGAGAATTCAGCACCACCTAACCAGCTCTACAACAAATGTTAAAGGAACTTCTCTAAGTGGGAAACACAAGAGAAGAAAAGGACCTACAAAAACAAACCCAAAACAATTAAGAAAATGGTCATAGGAACATACATATCGGTAATTACCATAAACATGAATGGATTAAATGCTCCAACCAAAAGACACAGGCTTGCTGAGTGGATACAAAAACAAGACCCATATATATGCTGTCTACAAGAGACTACTTCAGACCTAGGGACACATACAGACTGAAAATGAGGGGATGGAATATGATATTCCATGCAAATGGAAATCAAAAGAAAGCTGGAGTAGCAATACTCATATCAGATAAAATAGACTTTCAAATAAAGAATGTTACAAGAGACAAGGAAGAACACTACATAATGATCAAGGGATCAATCCAAGAAGAAGATATAACAATTTTAAATATATATTCACCCAACATAGGAGCACCTCAATACATAAGGCGACTGCTAACAACTGTAAAAGAGGAAATCGACAGTAACACAATAATAGTGGAGGACTTTAACACCTTACTTACACCAATAGACAGATCATCCAAAATGAAAATAAATAAGGAAACAGAAGCTTTAAATGACACAATAGACCAGATAGATTTAATTGATATTTATAGGACATTCCATCCAAAAACAGCAGATTACACGTTCTTCTCAAGTGCGCACGGAACATTCTCCAGGATAGATCACATCTTGGGTCACAAATCAAGCCTCAGTAAATTTAAGAAAATTGAAATCATATCAAGCATCTTTTCTGACCACAACGCTATGAGATTAGAAATGAATTACAGGGGAAAAAACGTCAAAAACACAAACACATGGAGGCTAAACAATACGTTACTAAATAACCAAGAGATTACTGAAGAAATCAAAGAGGAAATCAAAAAATACGTAGAGACAAATGACAATGAAAACACGACAACCCAAAACCTATGGGATGCTGCAAAAGCAGTTCTAAGAGGGAAGTTTATAGCTATACAAGCCTACCTCAAGAAACAAGAAAAATCTCAAGTAAGAAATCTAACCTTACACCTGAAGGAACTAGAGAAAGAAGAACAAGCAAAACCCAAAGTTAGCAGAAGGAAAAAAATCATAAAGATCAGAGCAGAAATAAATGAAATAGAAACAAAGAAAAAAATAGCAAAGATCAATAAAACAAAGGCTGGTTCTTTGAGAAGATAAACGAAATTGATAAACCATTAGCCAAACTCATCAAGAAAAACAGGGAGAGGACTCAAATCAATAAAATTAGAAATGAAAAAGGAGAAGTTACAACAGACACCGCAGAAATACAAAGCATTCTAAGAGACTACTACAAGCAACTGTATGCCAATAAAATGGACAACCTGGAAGAAATGGACAAATTCTTAGAAAGGTATAACTCTCCAAGACTGAACCAGGAAGAAATAGAAAATAGGAACAGACCAATCACAAGAACTGAAATTGAAACTGTGATTAAAAATCTTCCAACAAACAAAAGTCCAGGACCAGATGGCTTCACAGGTGAATTCTATCAAACATTCAGAGAAGAGCTAACACCTATCCTTCTCAAACTCTTCCAAAAATTTGCGGAGGAACACTCCCAAACTCATTCAATGAGGCCACCATCACCCTGATACCAAAACCAGACAAAGATAGTGCAAAAAAAGAAAATTACACACCAATATTACTGGTGAATATAGATGCAAAAATCCTCAACAAAATGCTAGCAAAGAGAATCCAACAACACATTAAAAGGATCATACACCACGATCAAGTGGGATTTATCCCAGGGATGCAAGGATTCTTCAATATATGCAAATCAATCAATGTGATACACCATATTAACAAATTGAAGAATAAAAACCATATGATCTTCTCAATAGATGCAGAGAAAGCTTTTGACAAAATTCAACACCCATTTATGATAAAAACTCTTCAGAAAGTGGGCATAGAGGGAACCTACCTCAACATAATAAAGGCCATATATGACAAACCCACAGCAAACATCATTCTCAATGGTGAAAAACTGAAAGCATTTCCTCTAAGATCAGGAACGAGACAAGGATGTCCACTCTCACCACTATTATTCAACATAGTTTTGGAAGTCCTAGCTATGGCCATCAGAGAAGAAAAAGAAATAAAAGGAATACAAATTGGAAAAGAAGAAGTAAAACTGTCACTGTTTGCAGATGACATGGTACTTTACATAGAGAATCCTATAGCTGCCACCAGAAAACTACTAGAGCTAATCAATGAATTTGGTAAAGTTGCAGGATACAAAATTAACGCACAGAAATCACTTGCATTCCTATACAATAATGAAAAATCTGAAAGAGAAATTAAGGAAACACTCCCATTTACCATTGGAAGAAAAAGAATAAAATACCTAGGAATAAACCTACCTAAGGAGACAAAAGACCTGTATGCAGAAAACTATAAGACACTGATGAAAGAAATTAAAGATGATACCAACAGATAGAGAGACATACCATGTTCTTGGATTGGAAGAATCAATATTGTGAAAATGACTATACTACCCAAAGCAATCTACAGATTGAATACAATCCATATCAAATTACCAATGGCATTTTTTACAGAACTGGAACAAAAAATCTTAAAATTTGTATGGAGACACAAAAGACCCCGAATAGCCAAAGCAGTCTTGAGGGAAAAAAACAGAGCTGGAGGAATCAGACTCCCTGACTTCAGACTATACTACAAAGCTACAGTAATCAAGACAATATGGTACTGGCACAGAAACAGAAATATAGATCAATGGAACAAGATAGAAAGCCCAGAGATAAACCCACACACCTATGGTCAACTAATCTATGACAAAGGAGGCAAGGATGTACAGTGGAGAAAAAACAGTCTCTTCAATAAGTGGTGCTGGGAAAACTGACAGCTACATCTAAAAGAATGAAATTAAAACACTCCCTAACACCATACACAAAAATAAATTCAAAATGGTTTTGAGACCTAAATGTAACACCGGACACTATAAAACTCTTAGAGGAAAACATTGGAAGAACACTCTTTGACATAAATCACAGCAAGATCTTTTTTGATCCACCTCCTAGAGTAATGGAAATAAAAATAAACAAATGGAAGCTAATGAAACTTCAAAGCTTTTGCACAGCAAAGGAAACCATAAACAAGACGAAAAGACAACCCTCAGAATGGGAGAATATATTTGCAAACGAATCAACAGACAAAGGATTAATCTCCAAAATATATAAACAACTCATGCAGCTCAATATTAAAAAAACAATCAACCCAATCCAAAAATGGGCAGAAGACCTAAGTACACATTTCTCCAAAGAAGACGTATAGATGGCCAAGAAGCACATGAAAGGCTGCTCAACATCACTAATTATTATAGAAATGAAAATCAAAACTACAATGAGGTATCACCTCACACCAGTTAGAATGGGCACCATCAGAAAATCTACAAACAGCAAATGCTGAAGAGGGTGTGGAGAAAAGGGAACCCTCTTGCACTGTTGGTGGGCATGTAAATTGATACAGCCACTATGGAGAACAGTATGAAGGTTCCTTAAAAAACTAAAAATAAAATTACCATATGATCCAGCAATCCCACTACTGGGCATATACCCAGAGAAAACCATAATTCCAAAAGACACATGCACCCCAATTTTCATTGCAGCACTATTTACAGTAGCCAAGTCATGGAAGCAACCTAAATGCCCATCGATAGACAAATGGATAAAGAAGATGTGGTATATATATGCAATGGAATATTACTCAGCCATAAAAAGGAACGAAATTGCATCATTTGTAGAGATGTGGATGGACCTAGAGACTGTCATACAGAGTGAAGTAAGTCAGAATGAGAAAAACAAATATCGTATATTACTGCATATATGTGGAACTTAGAAAACTGGTAAAGATGAATCGGTTTGCAGGGCAGAAATAGAGACACAGATGTAGAGTACAAACGTATGGACACCAAGGGGGGAACGTAGTTGGTGGGGGCTGGCGGTGTGATGAATTGGGAGTTGGGATTGACATATATACACTAATATGTATAAAATGGATTACTAATAAGAACCTGATGTATAAAAAAGTAAATAAAATAAAAATCAAACATTTAAACCAAAAAAAAGAAAAAATAAATGAAATAAAATAAAATAAAGTAATTAAAATAAAATTTTTTTAAATTATTAAAAATAAAAAAATTAAAAGTAATTTAAAAGAAAGAAAGAAAGAAGAGAGCAACCAAACCAAAAAACAAATCCACCAATGATAACAAGTACTAAAATCTATACTAAAAAAAAAAACAAAAAACAAAAAAAACGGACAGACAGAACCCTAGGACATATGGTAAAAGCAAAGCTATACAGACAAAATCACACAAAGAAGTATACACATACATACTCATGAAAAGAGAAGAAGGAAAAAAATATGTATATGTCTATATATATATTAAAAAAAAAAGGAAGCGAGCAACCAAATCAATAAACACATCTACCAATGATAGTAAACTCTAAATACTAAACTAAGGTAAACATAAAACCAGAAACAAATTAGATGCAGAAAGCAAACCCCAATCTACAGTTGCTCCCAAAGTCCAGTGCCTCAGTTTTGGGATGATTCATTGTCTGTTCATGTATTCCAGAGATGCAGGGTACATCAAGTTGATCATGGAGATTTAATCCGCTGCTCCTGAGGCTGCTGGGAGAGATTTCCCTTTCTCTGTTTGCACAGCTCCTGGGGTTCAGCTTTGGATTTGGCCCCGCCTCTGCATGTAGGTCGCCTGAGGGCATCTGTTCCTACCCAGACAGGACGGGGTAAAGGAGCACTGATTCATGGGCTCTGGCTCACTCAGGCTGGGGGGAGGGAGGGGTACGGAATGCTAGGCCAGCCTGCAGCAGCAGAGGCTGGCATGACGTTGCAACAGCCTGAGGCGTGCCATGTGTTCTCCCAGGGAAGTTGTCCCTGGATCACAGGACCCTGGCAGGGGCGGGCTTCACAGGCTCCCGGGAGGGGAGGTGTGGATAGTTACCTGTGCTTGCACACAGGCTTCTTGGTGGCTGCAGCACCAGCCTTACCATCTCTTGCCCGTCTCTGGGGTCCATGCTGATAGCCGCAGCTCGCGCCTGTCTCTGGAGCTCGTTTAGGCGGCGCTCTGAATCCCCTCTCCTCGCGCACCCTGAATGGTCTCTTGCCTCTTAGGCAGTTCCTGACTTTTTCCCGGACTCCCTCCCGGCTAGCTGTGGTGCACTAGCCCCCTTCAGGCTGTGTTCACGCAGCCAACCCCAGTTCTCTCCCTGGGATCTGACCTCTGAAGGCTGGAGCCTCAGCTCTCAGCCCCCACCTGTCCCAGCAGGTGAGCAGACAAGCCTCTCAGGCTGGTGAGTGCTGGTCGACACCTGTCCTCTGTGCACGAATCTCTTTGCTTTGCCCTCTGCATCCCTGTTGCTGTGCTCTTCTCCATGGTTCCAAAGCTCCCCCCTGCCACTCCCCGTCTCTACCAGTGAAGCGGCTTCCTAGTGTGTGGAAGCTTTTCCTCCTTCACAGCTTCCTCTGTTAGGTGCAGGTCCTGTCCCCATTCTTTTGTCTCTTTTTTCTTTTGCCCTACCCAGGTACGTGGGGAGTTTCTTGCCTTTTGGGAAGTCTGAGGTCTTCTGCCAGCGTTCAGTAGGTGTTCTGTAGGAGTTGTTCCACATGTAGATGTATTTCTGATGTATTTGTGGGGAGGATGTTGATCTCCATGTTTCACTCCTCCGCCATCTTCAGGATGACTTTTCCAGTTTTTTAGTTTGATGTAGTCCTATTCTTCTATTTCTCTTTTGTTGCCTGTGCTTTTGGTGCAATATCCAAGAAATCATTGCTATGACTAATGTCAATTAGTCTAATGACAATATTACTAATGTCAAGAAGATTTTCCCCTATGTTTTCTTCTAGGACTTTTACAGTTTCAGGTCTTGTGATTAAGTCTTTATTCAATGTTGAGTGAATTTCTTTTGAAATTCAAAAGAGGTGTAATGAAGGGGTCTGATTTCTTTTTCTTTTACTTTTTTTTTTTTTTTTTGGCATGTGGATTCTAGGTTTCACAACACCATTTCTTGGAGATTATTCTTTCTCACTGTGTGTTTTTGGCACACTGTCAAAGATAAATTGACCTTATATGCATGTATATTCTAGGTATGTGTGTGTGGGTAAATTCAGTTTCTTCCCTATCTTAAGACTTATGCATCAAAGGGGGCCAGAGGAAAAGAGGTGTTTCAGTGACCTAGAAACAGGCTTATCCTCTGAGACAGTTAAAGACACTGAGAGGGCAGACTGAGCTATGCCACTGGAGGGAAGTCCAGGATGCCAGCAGAGTACAGTATCTGTCTGAATGTTGTCAGGGTAGAAGTTGGCAGCTGGTATTGATAAATCTGTTAAGACTTGAGGGTGGGATATTTATAAGCAACAAGCAGAGCTCTGTGATGTCAAATCATGGGGATGCAACACTGGACTACTGAAGCAGACAAATAGGCTTTTCAAAAGTATGCTGTTAGTAGATAGAAAGGCCTCATTCTGGGTTGGAATTAAGAGGAAATATTTCATGTATTTTTGAGAGGCTGGCAAATCGAAGACTAGGCTCTAAACCTTTGTGCCTTTTGTCCAAGACAGATTGTTTAAGTGAAGTTCATACACAGGAAAATACAGCAAAACAGAAATTCAAAGCCATAGCTGAATTAATTACTTGACAAGATGACTTTATGCTAATGACAGTGATAAGTTCTTTATGTTGACCAGGTCTAATTTTCCCTAGAAATTGAGAAAGAACTGTGTGAGGGGAAGGTGGAAAAACTGGGGAACATTTATTAAGGTCTCAAAATTTTCTCAGCTGCAAAATGGATATGATAATGCTGCACTAACTTATGAGAATTTTAAAATTTTAACATTATCTATACACGTGATTCTTCATTCACGTTGTCTTATGATGAAGACTTCTCAGTGTTTATCAAAGTCTATTTTCCCCTTCTTTTTGAGATTATAAATGCGTTGAGTTTCCCATCCCCACTCTGCAGTTATATATATTAGTAATGAATCCCGTGAAGAAGGGATATGTGCCATTTGTGGACCATAAATTTAGGAAATAGGTATTCCTTCTACAAGATCTCTTTTCTCTTCTCTTAGGTGTGTGTGGATTGTAACCACAAACTAAACAATGGTGTATGTCCCTGACTCACCACATGTAAGGAAGCCACCCACCAACCTTCACATCCATACTATACTGTGTGTAAATACATGAGCAAGGAAACTATTTTGTTTGATTCAGTACCCATTTTATTTTTTTTGTTAGAGTGGTTTCAGTGCAACTACTTAAATTGGGCTCTGAGTATTTCACACTCAATCGTTAATAAAATTTTCTATAATTGCCTTTCTACTCTATTTTTCTAAAACGCTGTATCCTCTATCATCACTACACTAGGATTCTTGTCACTGAATTGTAGCCCTTTACTGGTCAATCTCATAATAAGGAGTTTAAGCATATGCTACTGATTATCATTAAATTTTACAGAGCTTTATTATTTTATATTATTTTGCTTATTTATTATTTTATTTATTGTTATAATTAGTAATTTATATAAATAAAAATAACAAAAACTTTGACTTCAAGTCATATATTTGTTGATTATAAATATTTTTATTCATGGGATCTATAGGTATACAAATATCTATCTATTTGTCTATAAATATTGATCAAGGAAGAGAAACATTAATATTAGTGCAGGTCTTGGTTAAACATTTCCAAATATCACTGGAATTTATTGGGTGTGGCTAGGACTTCCCTCTTCTAGTAATAATTTAATGCACTTTTATATAGCATGCCTCTCTTACTGCCCTTATAACTAGAAAGATACACAGGTAAAAACAACTATTTTTAATAAATTATTCTTCAGGATTCTGACTGGTAGTATTCATGGTATCCAAAACATTTATTTAGTGTCATTTAAAATTCACCTTTGCCAGGTATTAAGTTAAAAACAAAAACTCTTAAAAAATCATTGTTTACAAGAAACATATTAAGATTCTATAATGGTTTAGGAAATAGGATGCTAAATAGTGCCTACAAGTATTTTATATCACAGACATCTCTTTCAGCTTCCTTCCATGAGGTTGGGAAAACCTCCATTTAGAAAATAGCTCAACTTGGATATTTCATGTCTTATAACCTGACGATATGCTATAAAAGTCCTATTCCTCAGGACTCAAAAGAATAAATATCTTAGAATATTGGGTAGAAAGATGAGATATCAGATACCTGCTCCATCTCTAAAGATTCATTTAAACGTGATATCTGAGATAGTTGTCCAATGGCCACTACAATGATTAATCTGTCTCTATAATCTCTCTCCAATATATTTCATAAAACCTATGTAACTTGACTATATCCTTTTGACTCCAAGGAGATATGCTTCCACAGAAATATAATTTGTCTATCCACAAATGTTACTGATAATTGATACACAAAATGTCCACATAAAGCCAGTCTTTATTTTTTATGTAATTGCTCCTGAGGATATTGCAAAACATCCTTTACAGAGAAATAAATGCCAAAAATTCCCTTAGCATTTAGATAAAAAAGGATTTCCCCCCTAAAAAATAATTATAGCCGCAAACTCAAGATTCTAGTATCGCTATCTATGAATCATCTATCTACCTATTTATCTATCTGTATCTGTATGTCTCTATATAGCTATGTCTACCTATCCATAGATATAATTGAAAACAATTATATACAACTGTTTTTAGCAAAGTAGATTTATAAAATAGTTATTTTACCTTTAGTCATAGAGCATCACCTCCAGAGAATTTTTAATATTTTAAATTCAATTATACTGATTTCATTACATTTCATCACATGAATGAATGAAATCATTTTTATTGCAGCAGTTTCCAGACTACTGAATATTTAGCTTTCTTCACTTTTGTGTTATATGAAATGTAGTAATGGATATCACCATTCCTCATTTTATTTGTGTGTGCTAGATTATTTCTTTAGATACATTGGTTAAAATACTGGGCTGAAAACTTTCAACCATTTTGAAGTTCTTGAAACACAATGACAAATTTTTTTATATAAAAAATCAATTCATATTCCAAGGATTATGAGAGTTACTACCTCACCACATTTTCAACAACCTGATTATTATAATTTAAAAATATCTCGGGCTTCCCAGGTGGCGCAGTGGTTGGGAATCCGCCTGCCAGTGCAGGGGACACGGGTTCAAGCCCTGGTCCGGGAAGATCCCACATGCCATGGAGTGGCTGGGCCCGAGCGCCACAACTACTGAAGCCCACACGCCTGGAGCCCGTGCTCTGCAACAAGAGGGGCCACCACAGTGGGAAGCCCACGCATTGCAGCGAAGTGTGGCCCCCACTCGCCACAACTAGAGAAAGCCCGTGTGCAGCGGTGAAGACCCAATGCAGCCAAGAATAAATAAATAAATAAATTAATTAATTTTTTTAAATCTCTAATTTTATAATTTTAAAATACTTTACTGATTTTTTTAATAATGTTTTGTCAACTGCTAGTAACATTGTACATGCTGTCAAGTGTTGCTGGAGATCTTTCACCTGCTTCTGTGAATCCCTATGCATTTTTTGGGAATTTTCATTTGAGTTTTGCTCATATTTTTAAATTTACAAACATATTTATGTATTATAGAAATTAATCTTTTTTCATATTAATTATTATTTTCCAAGCCTGTGATTTGTATCAAAATGTTGATATTATTTCCAGTGCAACAATATTTGCATACTTAACATTAATTATATTATATATATTATATTACATACTACATAAATACATAAATATATTACATATATTAATTATGTTTATACTATTGTCCCCTCAAAAGTTTCCTGTGCCTTGAAGTCCTTCCAGGGTACTCCAGTTTCCAAAGATACTTCAATATTTAATTGAATTCATTATAAACATTATAGTTCATTTATACCTCTTTGTAACATGTCATATTTTTATATATCTTAGTTACCTTTCTTATTTTATTTAATATATTGTACCTTGATTTTACAATTAAATATGCAATTTTCTTAAGAATATAGATTATTCTATTGTATTTTATCATTATATTTTATTCCTCTCACAGTGACTAGCACATGAAGTTATTTGGTATTCTTATTTGAGTATTTCTTTCATTATTTTGTACAAAGTAGGTAAAAATAGCTGTTTTATACACGAAGTTTCTTTTAAAAACTCTTGATTACTATAATGTAATGCTTGTATGACATTATCTCGTTCAATATTTTTCTGTACAAATATATTGATAATTGTATTTTATTTTTAATCCATTAGAGATGATATGCTTTAGTATTATCCTTAAACATGCATTACACTTGCTTAGATGGTTCCTAGAGCAATAAAATAGCAGACTTTTCCAAAATATAATATGATCTTATACTTTATCCCAAATAAGATAAAATAAGTATTTATAATGAAATTGGAGCTTAGAATTTAAATCCTCTAAGGCATTTTATGAATCTTTGCAATTAATTTTGTTTAGGAAACTTTGTTGCTTTACACTGAATACAAAATTTGAAATTTTCAAGGTTCAGTAGCTAAACCTTGAGGGTAGTAACATATGCAGTCTGTGCTTACTATGCAACAGTATTACTTTTTAAAAAAATCTCTATTTCCTCTAGGGTACTTTTTGATTGAGATATCTCTTTCCTTGGGGGAAAAAACTTTCCTGCTAAAGAAAACCTAGCTTTTCACAACTAGTTCTTCTTTGAAAACATGTAAAGAAATTAGCTATTAAGGTTAAATAATATATTTGAAAGAAAAATTAAAAGACTGCCAACAGGAGTAGACTGCTTTTACACAAACCCTCCAGTCCTGAAAAATGTTAGATAAGACCCTAAGGACTATGACCAGTGTTCTTCTTGATTAAATTTGAAGTGAATCCACTTAATCTTAATGTCTAGTGTTCCTGTATTATCTCTTTCATTCTCATAAAAAATAGAAATTATAGAAGTAAACATTTATGTATATTATTCAAAACTAAAAAAAGACACCAACTGATAAAATTGTTTTTAGAAGTGGAACTCCTATCCTAATATTTGGGATATATTCTAGGATATAGATCATGTTTTCAAAATAAAACCGTTCTACTGTTATGAGATTGAGAAGACAGTCTTCTTCCAAAGTTATTATTTTTTCCTTTACTGCTTGAGTGAGAAGAATTATTTTAAGGAATTGGCTCACACAGTTATGGGGGCTGGAAATTTCAAAGTCTGCAATGCAGGTCAGCAGGAGACCTGGGGAAAGTTGATGTTGCAGTCTTGAAGCCAAAGGTAGTATGGAGGCAAAATCCCTTACTCTTCTGGGGACACAGTCTTTTCTCTTAAGGCCTTCAACTGATTGGATGGGGCCCACCCACATTATGGAGGGTAATCTGCTTTACTCAAAGTGTACTGATTTGAATGTTAATCACATTTTAAAAATACCTTTGCCATAACATCTAGACTGATGTTTGACTAAACAACTGGGTATCTTAGCCTAGCCAAGTTGACACATAAAATTAATCATCACAATGATTCTTCTTAATTTTAAACCAATTTAATTTGGGATTTCTAATATTTCCAAAAGCATCATAACTAATACCATAGACAAATGGGAGACAAACTGAAGAAGCAAGCAAGAGTAAAAATGGATGGACACATACGAGACCAAAAAGGAATGAGTGGACTGGTGGTTTGCAGTCTGTCACAATGTCCCCTGTATTATGTTTCTGTGAATTTCACAAGACTGTAGATTTCTTCTTCAATTTATTGTACAACTTCATAATTCCTATTTATTCAAGCGTTAGAAAAATGAGATTCTCTTGTCTCATTCATATGTGTAGTTCTGTCGATTTAGGCAGGGATTTGGTTCAATAGATTCTGATCTTTAGCTCTCATATTAAAAGTTCTCATAAATTGTATGTGGCTTGATCTACACAGAAGATAGACATAGGTAAAATGACCATGTTGGTATTTAATCCACTAGATACTTGTTCTGTACACTTTTTTATTTTCTTAATTTTAAAAATATACTTCTTCTGTGGGAGAGCAATAATTCTGACTCGGTTTCTGAGAAACATTCCTAGAGCAGGACTTGATGCTACAAGGTGAATGAACTCTAGTCTATAATGAAGTATCTGAACCACATCACCTTTTGAAATTATGAGCTCCAAATAAAGCAGGAGAAAAATAATGTTCTGTCTTTCAGGTATAAATCTTCATTATTGTCAACAATATCTTCCCTATACATACAGTCATAATTTGCTATAGAAAGCTGAGTTTTGTATATAATATATGTAATCAAGAAATAGTTTCTGAATGTATTAACATATATGTTTATCTTTGATTTTCAGTCACTAACTCAATTTATTTTTATCTTATCCTACTATAAATTGCTCCCTTTTCCATAATAAACCTATAGAACACAACTTAGGTCAGTTTTTTATCAGCATAACTTTTTTCCTTTAAATTTCATAAACCTATAAATCTGAGTTTATATAAAGAATATATAGTCCACTTTCAAATATTTCTCTTATGTGTCTTTGGTCTATAATGTAGCTATTTCTGGACAAAAACAGATTGTTTCTACAAGGAATAGGAGCAAGAAGTTGGATTTCCCTTGGAGGATTTCTTATGCTATTCATGAAAACTGATCAATTATACTTTTAAACTTATACTTTTTAAAGAATATTATTAGAAACTACTATGTCCTATATTTGCCCTATTTTCAAAAAATAGAGTCACAAATTAAGTACCCTACTTGAATGGGTATTCAAGGGCTCTTTCATCAACGAGGGTCTTCTAAAAACAAGAGGGATAAAGGTTTCCTATGATAGATCACACACATAAAAGACCTTATTCAGGTTTGACATAACAGGTCACAGTAAAAATATGACGGTTTCCTTCTGTGGGTGGTTTTTATATTAAGGCAACTTTATTGTTCCTGGAAATACTTTAATTAAGAAATTTGAATAACCTTCTTAACTCCTTTTGAAAGTAATATGATATTGGCATAGCAAAAATCATAGGCCAATTATCATCACTTAGCATTTCCTGAGCTAAATATTTTACAGAGAAGGAAGGCTTTTGTTTGTAAGGGAGGTCCTTGCCTAATGTGCAAATTTTATGCTATAAATTTCCTACAAGTACTGACTCCTTAGTCTTTTAATGTATAGCCATTCACTATCTATCACAATTATTTTTAGTTACATAATTCTTTTTTTGCAGTTGAAGTAACTTGAAGTTAAATGACTTGTCCTAGATGAAAGATCAACTTGACAAAGATCTAAAATTAGATTTTGGTATTCCTAAGGTAGTCATTTTCGGATGTATTTTTATTTTTAAAGGCTTTTTTGTATTTATTCAAGTGCTAGGCATGTTATAAAATTTTAGACTTCCAATGCATTCTAAGTCAGACATTCTTAACTTTGGTCTATGAGCTTTTAGTAATATTGAAATAAAATAGTTCATAATGCAGATGCCTCTGATTACAAAATATAAATGTTGACTTTTGAACTTTTAGGTGATCTGAGTCCTTTATAAGAGGGAACTCTGCAATCTGCATTCAGTTCAGTAACACTTAAGTAGTTGGGTTAGTTTTATAACAGGCAGAATGCTAAGTAGCATTGGAGGAAGTGTCATAACACTCAAATTGTTTTTTTTTTGGTTAAAACTTTAATAACTTCCATAAAATATCCCTAACAATGTTGGGGAATGATAATTTTCCTGGATCAGTTCTGTCAGCATGGACGTTAGAGATGTCAGTTACTCAGCTCTCCCCTCCTAAGTCAAATGGGCATTAAACATTGTTATGGGTGGTTTGATATTCCACAAAGAAAAGGAGCTCCCTGTTTGCTGGACAGGAGTATAGAGACTAAAGTGAAAATTTTGCTCTGGTCCAAACTTTGGAATTAAACTGTGGAGAGAGTTGAGCTTGCTTGCAAAGTAGATTCAGAGTTCACATGTACATACTGTGTGCCTCAGAAATCCAGTGGCCAGAAGCACAGAGAGTACAAAAACAAAACATCCAGAAATAGGATTTACTGTTGTATGGGATCATGTGGGAAATGTATCTCAGAGGACATCAGACTCTCCCCAGTCAAATTAGAATAGCTATTCAGTGAGAGGGAATGGGTGAACAGAGCGAACATAAAGGTCTATTCCAATATCCTCTTCACTCTCAGCAGCAATCTCTACTCTGTCCTGTGGAAACATCTTAAAAACTTTAAAATAATAATAAAACAATAATAATAACATGTATTATTGTCTTATTATTTTGTACCCGTTGGGCAGCTTATAATCAGACCCTGAGAGAAATCAGCATAAACTACAATTTTAATAGAAATGTCCTGAGAAATAAAATTGGCTGCCCACACATGTGAGAACAGAGCAAAAGTCTAGACTAAAATAAACCTTTTTCCATCTCTACTCTTTGCCACTTAAAACTTACTAAGATAATTAAAATCAAGAGTAGGTAGTAGAATGACCAGAACTGACAGTGCACAAAAGCAAACCAGTGATGTGTAGAAAAATGTTGACGCATTTCCCAGGATTCAGAGGAGCTAGACTATGAATTTGAAAGTATGAGATGGAAGATAATAGATAAAATAATAAACTAGTTGTGTTTAAAATGGAACTGAGAATGTGGAGCATAATTATCCATGGAATAAATTAAAGAAAACCCACAACATTATGCATGTTAACACAATGTTGAAATTCAAATTCTACAGAAATTATCCTACAAGCATTCATATTGAAAAAAATAATTAGGAATTACCAACTTTCAGATTTTCCCATTTGAACAATAAATATCAGAAGACAGTGATACAGTTTTTATAGATGAAAAGTTTCTAACATAAGAAATTTATTTCCACGTAAGTTTCCATTTATGAAAGCAAGAAAAAGATGTCCTCACATCTTTAGTGGTCAGAAACTAAAACCACAAAATATGCTTCACAAGAATATTAACCAAAGGTGTTCCCAGATAACAATATGATAAATCAAAATAAGAAATCCAAGGAGAATATTTTGTTTTTCAGGAACTGCCAGGGAGAACTAAACTTGGTAAAATAGAAAATTTTGTAAAAAATTGTGAGATTAGAGATGGTTTTACTGTGAGAGGAGATACTTTTAAATAATAATTTGATAAAAAGTACTTGTTTTAACATTTTAAATGAATTTTCAGTCACACTTTACATACAGTTAAATGGTGACATTAATTAATGAGTTCTAATAAATATGTAAACCTGTTGAATCCACACTTCAAACATGTTATAGAAGATTCTATCATACCAGAAGTTTCTCTTGTGCATTTCCAGGAAATCCTCACCCCTTGACAATCAAATTTCTGATTTCTACCATAATAGCTTTGCTTGTTCTTGAACTACATATAAATGGAATCATGTATTAGGTACTATTTTTATTTCTGTGAGATTCATGTACATATTACATGTTTTCTCTTTATTGCTGAGTAGTAATCCATCATATTAAATAAAGAAATAATTTGCCCAATTTTATCACTGATGGGCATTTTGCCTTTTCCCCTTGTGATTATTAAGAATAAAGATTGTTCCACATCCTCACCAAATTTTGGTAATGCAAGTTTTCTGTTTTAAAAATTTTATCCATTCTAGTGAAACTGAATTCATATCTCATTGGGATTTTAACTTATTTCTCTCTAATAACTATTGATGTTGAGTATCTTTTCACATGCTTAATGGGCATTCATATGTCTTCTTTATTGAGTGTTGCTTTATGTATCTTGTACATTTTTTTATTAAGTTGTGGATGTCTTTGTCATCGATTTGTAGAAAATAAGTTCTTTTTCAGATATAGTTTCAGTTATATGTATTGCAACAATGTTCTGGTACTCCACGACTTATATTTCATTTTCTTGATAGTGTCTTTTGTGAAGCAGCTTTTAATTTTGATGAAGTACAGTTAATCTATTATTTTCTTTTCCTTTTATGATCTTCTGTTTTTGTCCTAATAAGGAAATCTTTGCTTACCACATGGTCATGAAAATATCATCAGATGTTTTCTTCTAGAAGCTTTGTAGTTTTAACTTTTACAATCGGTCTTAAATAGTTATCAAAGTTACTATTTTTTTCATGTATTTATTCACTTGCTAATGACGTTAGTGAAAAGACTATAGTTTCCACCTTTGCATTGCCCTGATGCATTTGTTGAAAATCAATTGACCATGCAAGGTATGTCTATTCTAGACTGTCTATTTGGTTCTACAATATTCACTGTTTGACAATGCTTATGTCAACTTAAATGAACATACTATTTTGATTACTGTAGCATTATAGAAAGTCTTGGAATCAAGCAGGGTCATGTGAGTCCTATAACTACACTTGTTATATTTCTGCAAAAGCACTTTGGGAATTTGATACGGATTATTTTGATTCTATTGACCAATTTGTGTAGAATAGACATATTAACGGTATTATTTCTTCTAATTCATGAACATGTTCTATCTACATTTATTTTGGTTTTCTTTAATTTCCTTTGGCAATGTTTTATAGCTTATTTTTGTGTGTGTAGAGTTAGACATAGAAGAGAAAACATTTCATGTTTCTTAAGTTTATTCTTATATATTTTTTATTTTGGAAGTTCCTGTAAATGGTATTCTAACATTTTATTTTTTGATTGTTTCTTACAATTTTTAGAATTTAGAAATGCAATTGACCCTTAATAAATTCACTTTTGATTCATATGAGGTTTTTTTTTTTGTATTTTCATCAGGATCTTCTGTCTTATGCCATTTGTGAAAACACATACTTTTGATTTTAATTTACCAATTCTTTTGTTTTTTAACCTCTTTTTCTTGCCTAATTGAGCTAGCTAAAACCTCTAGTACAAGGTCAAATATAAGTAGTGTGAGCATATATCCCAGCCTTGTTCCCAATTTTAAGGAGAACACATTCATTATTTATGATACTAACTGCAGTTCTTTGTTTTTTGTTTTTTTAAAATTTATTTATTTATTTATTTATTTTTGGCTATATTGGGTCTTCGTTTCTGTGCGAGGGCTTTTCTCTAGTTGCGGCAAGCGGGGCCCACTCTTCATCGCGGTGCGCGGGCCTCTCACTATCGTGGCCTCTCTTGTTGCGGAGCACAGGCTCCAGCTGCGCAGGCTCAGTAGTTGTGGCTCACGGGCCTAGTTGCTCCGCGGCATGTGGGATCTTCCCAGACCAGGGCTCGAACCCGTGTCCCCTGTATTAGCAGGCAGATTCTCAACCACTGCGCCACCAGGGAAGCCCCTAACTGCAGTTTTTATCAAATCCCTTTTTCAAACTGATGGACTGCCTTTTCATTATATATTGTTTTTATTATTGCTGAAATTATTTTTTTATCATAAATGTTTGCTGGACTTTGTTAAAGGCTTTTTCTGTATCTGGTGATATGATCATAATTTTCTCCTTTATTCTGTTATTGTTTTGAATTACATTGATTAATTTTTAAATGTTAGACTGAATATCTGTCTCTTGAATAAAACTCTTTTGATCATTATACACTAAGATCATTTATTATACACTAAACAACCAACTCCTGGTTTATCATACACTCTGAGTTACTTTTCCCTGAGGTACAAAAAGTAACTTTCTCTGACTAATGACTTTGGAATGAAATCCAGTTAAGTGTTATTCAAAAAATCTTTCCCCCAAGCAAGTGAGCTATCTTAATAAAGCATACGTTGTTCCTAACACTTTATTATACTAATTTATAGGGACAAAGCCTGCTTGGTGAGTTTAACTATGAGCTTCAGAATTATGAAGCTCACTCTCCCACAGGTATAAGCCATGTTCTCCAAATAAGTTTTATCAGTAATAAAGATGATATCTTGACCTATAACTACTTACTCTTTTTTCTTATTTCTCAGCTGACTTAGCTCTTAGAAGAGGAAGAAATATGCTATTCATTGAAGCCCCACAAACATCCCCATGGGCACTGTATTTTTTATCAGAACTCAGTAGAACCCAAACGGGAACCTGTAGTCAAATTAGACAGATAGAACTGAGCTTGATGGAATTGATCCCTATACACTGGGTATCAGTAGAGATTTAATCTGGCAACAACAAAAAAAATAAGGTACTCTAAGAGTTCTTGTTTTTAATTCGTATAGGAGCAGGAATTTCATCCTTACTCACTGATTGGTTTTCATTTAAAAGATGAAAATAAAAGTGTCTCTGGCTTATAAAAAGGACACAATTTTGTAATTGGCATATGTTACTTGTCTAAAATTGAGCAAAGAATACTCTTTGCAGTTATTTTGGAAATTCTGCATATACCTGAGACATAAACTGTGGGTCATTACTTTAGTCTTACACTTATTTTTAGAGGCACACATACATAATTATTTTATTTATTTAAGTTTCATTTTAATTGTAGTGCAATAAACCTAAGCACATTCTTAAAATGAAGACATGGATAGACTGAATACAAAGGGGGAGGGGTTCTGAGTTCTTTAGTCCACTTTTTTTACTTAGGCTTCACAAATGTAGGATTCCTCACACAAAGTAGCTGTTCAGTTGTATCTTCCAATTATTAGATGAATTGTTGTTATTCATGGACTTTTACCATTGCAAAGTTTCAGTAAATTTAGGAAAGTGGGGATCATTGTACCATTTATAAATACTTCCAAATTCATATAATTACAGTAGCCTATATAACAAAGATAGTAGATGATCTCACATTATAAGAAGTCTGAGAGCAAGGGAGTAAATATTTCTTCCAGTGTATGACTCCTTTTATTGGAGAAGAAAATTTTTCTAGAAAGCTTCCAGGATGCTTTTCTCTTCCATTTCATTGACCATAACTTATTTTATGGCTGTTAGTGATTATAAGGAAGCCTCAAAAATGTGCTCCAAGAAAAAGAATATGGAATTACCATGGTTTAGTTGATATTTGTCCATCTTTTAGAAGCTACTGTGTCCTCTTAAGTCTGCACCACAAGGAATGCTTTTTCTACTCCTACTAATCTTTTGTGTGAGTGTTCTACAGCACAATGGCGTCTACAGAGAAGAAACATCAAGTGCCTGCAAACTCTCTCTATATCTGTGGCTCTCAAGGCCTCCACAGCTCTTGCTAGTGCATGCTTAGACTCTGAATTATTTCACAACTCTAGCTGAGTTCTAACAAATGTCTATCTGTGTCTGCTCAAGTTGAGCAAATGCGCAGTTCTCCTCTCTGTCTGCAGGTATCTGCCTCTCTGTAGATTATAGTTTACTTGGTTGCCCTGTGACATTAGCTCTCTGATAGATTCAAGAAAATTCATGGACTAGCAGTTTATATGGCCATTTTGTTGTAAGACTGAAGACAAGATAATTTTGTCCTTACAAAATGTCCTTCTTAACCTCTAATAACACTTTCTTTAACTTTTTTTTTTTTTTTGGTATGGCTACTTCAGTTATCTTTTGGTTACTATTGACATGATAGATTTTTTTTCATTCTTTTACTTTTTTACTTTCAATTTGTGTCTTTGAATCTAAACTGTCTTGCAGATATAGCTGGATCATTTTTCTTTTTAATTCAGTCTGCCAATTTATGCTTTTTGATTATAGTGCCTAATCTTTTTACATTAAATGTAGTTACTGATAAGGTAGAATTTAAGTTTGATTTCATGCTCTCTGTTTTCTATATGCCATGTCTTTTTGTTTCTCTATTCCTTCCTCCTTCCCCTTTTGTGTTAAATAGACCCCTTCTAGTGTACTATTTTAATTCTATTATTTTTCCTTTTACTGTATTTTGTAGTTTTTTCTTAGTGACTGCTCTGGGATTATAATTAACATCTTAAAATAATCTTGTTTGGAATAATACCAACTTAATTTCAATAGTGTTCAGAAACTTTATACTAATACAGCTTTGTTCTCTCCCCACTCCTTTGTGCTATTATTGTCAGTCATATCACAAATTGACAATAAGCCCATCATCACAGTTTTATAATAATTGCTTTTTGCAGTTGTCTTAAATCAGATAACAGAAGAAAAGAGTTGCCAAAAAAATACAATTATACTGTCTTCTATATTTGCTTATGTAGTTCCATTTACCAGAGCTCTTCATTTCTTCATGTGGATGTCAGTTACTGTCTAGTACTTTAGTATCTCTTGTAAGGCAAATCTGCTAACAATGAACTCTCTGTTTTTGTCCTAGATTACCTTAATTTCTCCTTAACTTTTTAAAGGATAGTTTTGTTGAATATGGAGCACATGGTCAGCAGTCTTTTTCTTACAGCTCTTTGAATATGTCATATGTACTGCTTTCTAGCCTCCATGGTTTCTGATGAAACACAAACTATTAATTTTACTGACAATTTTTGGAAAATAATGGATTATTTTTATTGTCTTTTTTTCTATTTCTCAGATGGAATATCAATTGAACTAACTGTTCAAGTTAACTTTCAAGTTAATGATTCTTTCTCCTGCCTGCTCAGATCTGCTATTGAGCCCCTCTAGTGAATTTTTTTATTTAGTTATTGTACTTTTTAACCAGAATTTCTATTAGGTTCTATTTTTAAATATCTATCTTTTAATCGATATTCTCTATTTGGTGAGACATTGTTATCATACATTCTTTTTTTCTCACAGTTTTATTGAGATATAATTGACATACAGTACTATATACATTTACAGTGTACAGCATAATGATTTGACCTTCATACATCATGAAATGATTACCACAGTAAGTTTAGTGAACATCCACCATCTCATACAGATAGAAAATAAAAGAAAAAGAAAAATATTTTTTTTCCTTGTGATGAGAACTTGTAGGATTTACTCTCTTAACAACTTTTATACATAACATACAACAGTGTTATTTATATTAATCATGTTGTAGCTTACATCCTTAGTACTTATTTATCATAACTGGAAGTTTGTACTTTTTGACTTTCATCCAATTCCCCCTCCCCCCACCTCCCACCTCTGGTAACCACAAATCTGATCTGTTTTTCTGTGAGTTTGTTTGCTTGTTTGTTTGTTGAAGTATAATTGACCTATGTATAACACTAAGTTAGTTCCTGGTACACAACATATTGACTCATTATTTCTGTACATTACAAAATGATCACCACAATAAATCTAGTTACCATCTGTCACTATACAAAGATACTACATTTTTACTGGCTATACTCCCTATGCTGTACCTTTCATCTCCATGACTCATTCATTTTGTAAGAGGTAAGCTTGTACCTCTTAATTTCATAGAATATCATACATTCTTTTACTTTTTAGACATGTTTCTTTTGGTTCTTTAAATATATTTATAATATACTGTGACAAAAGATGTTGCATGTCATTTCAGTAAACAAAGGATGTTGTAGCCATTAAGCTATCAGCCACTGCAGCCACCCCCTACAGTGTGCCCTGAGGGGATTAAGATAGAGAAAAACAGGATACTGGGCCTACATAATTAAGGTGTATATCTGAGGAATAATTTCAGTAAGCTCAGACTCTTGTACCTTCCTAAAATAGAAAAGCGCTAAAATCTTAACTTGAGATGTCTGAATTTTTTTGTGATTAGCAGTAATCTTTTGATGTTCGACTACCTTTTTGGTTTGTTTGTTTGCTTTTTGCAAAAACTCCTTTATATCCTGGTTCCTCCCTTACCTCTTTGGAACAATCCCTCAGAGCTATTTGAGAGGCTGCCTTCCTGGGCTATAGTCCTCAGTAAGGCTACCTAATAAAACATAATTCTCCACTTTTATGTTGTGCATTTTTTCAGTAGACAGTACAATATAGATAAATACAATTAATGTATTTGTGTAGTGAATCCAATGGTCCTTAAAAACAGTTTTTAATGACTGCTTTGTTTCCTGTGTATGGATCACACTTTCTTTTTTTTTTTTTTTTCTTTTTATATTTGTTCCTCTGTATGTGTTGTGTCTTTTATTTTCTGGATATTTTAAAGATTTTCTCCTTATCTTTACTCATCAGTAATCTGAGTATGATGTGCCCAGGCATGGTTTTCTTTGTATTGATATTTATCATGTTTGGGGTTTTCTTTTTTTTTTTTTTTTTTAAATTAATTAATTAATTTATTTATTTTTGGCTGTATTGGGTCTTCGTTTCTGTGCGAGGGCTTTCTCTAGTTGCGGCGAGTGGGGGCCACTCTTCATCGTGGTGCGCGGGCCTCTCATTATCGCGGCCTCTCTTGTTGCGGAGCGCAGGCTCCTGACGCGCAGGCTCAGTAATTGTGGCTCACGGGCCCAGTTGCTCCGCGGCATGTGGGATCTTCCCAGACCAGGGCTCGAACCCGTGTCCCCTGCATTAGCAGGCAGATTCTCAACCACTGCGCCACCAGGGAAGCCCCACACTTTCTTGTTTACTTATATTGTCTTAATTTTTTCATTGAAAACTAGACATTGAAAATGATATATTGGAAAAAATGTGGAAATAAAATTCCCCGTTTCCCCAGGGATTGTTGTTGTTGCCTTGTTGTTTTCTTGTCTGTTTAGTAACTGTCTTGGACTAATTATAAAATGTCCGTATTCCCTGTAAGTGCAGCCACTGAAGTCTCTGGTTTGCTTAGCAGTCATCTGAACAGATATTTCTTTAAATGCCTTGAACAAATAAGGCTTCCGCCTTTGAACAGATGGACTGTGTGTGATTTTAGCACACCTTCTATCCTCCAGTGGCTTAAAACTCTTCCTTATTCTTTACTTCCTGCTTATAAAGGGATTCAGAATCATCCAGAGATGAGAGATTAGGGCCTTTACAGATTTTTCCTAGGTATATGCTCAACCCTGCATATATATGTAGTGATCTGCATTTAAATGATATGTCATAGTTTTTCAAAGTCCCTCATGGACATCTTAGTCCCAGATCTTCCTTTCATATGTGAGATTTTTCTTGTTTCCTGAGGTAAGATTGTATTGCTATAAAGTTCCCTCTTAGAATTCCTTTTGCTCCGCACCATAGGTTTTGGACTGTCACATTTCATTTTCATTTGTCTCTAGGTATTTTTGATTTCCTCTTTGATTTCTTCAGTGATTGGTTCTTTAGTAACACATTGTTTAGCCTGAATGTATGGAGGAGTTGGAGGAGGTTATGAGCAGGAAGGGACACAAAGAGGTTTCGGGGTAGCTTCCAGTGTTCTATTTTTAACCATTCTGGTAGTTACCTGGAAGATCAATTTAAAACTATTTGTTAATCTGTACATAAATATTTTAAGCAGATGTGTTTTTTCTGTGTATGTTGCATTTCACAATAAAGTTGTTAAAAATGAAACAGAAAAACAAGTTTGTAAAACTAGCTGACTTGAAATCAAACTATAATAATATGAAAGTGTTTATAATATTATTTCATGAAGAGAAAACTGGATGTGTAGGTATTAGTAGTCAACTCAAGTGATTTAAAGGATAACAAGAGATCTTTCTTATGAAATCAGTTTTATTTCCACTGTTTTCTAAATTGGTGGCTGCTCCCTGATTCTGTATAATCTCATGCTCTCTTTTGTCTGTTGACACTTTTTATGCAGAAATTCTAGCTTTCCCTGCTTCACTCATCTTTTGGTTTCCCATCTTTTTTCACCTGTGGCATGGCTATTTCAAACGTTTTCACTTTCCTTTATTTAATCAACTTCTGTCATTACCTATCTGCTTTCAAGCATTTCCAGTGATCCTTGAAATGCTTCTGTTTGACTTATTTACCCTTCTCACTTATTGTTCTCATTTGGTTTTCTTTTCAATTCTAAATACTTAGAGTGTGTAGGCTTTTCCTGCTATTCCCTTAGTTTTTCCCTGGGCCCACTCTAAATTGGTTTTGTCTGAGGCCATACATGTTACACGTCCAGTGACCTCTTCCAAAGCATCTCCAAACCCTCTTCTAAACTGCCTTAATATTCATGCTGTAAACAGCATGGTGAGTCATTCTTCCCAACTTTTAACCTTTCTCCCTAGGTTCAGTATTTACTCACTATTCTTTCTGACATACTTTTGGATTTAAATATAACTCTTCCTCTGTACGTTTTAATAATTCTTCCTCTATACTTTTAAATTAAAATGAGAAGCTCACCAATGTTCTATCTTAAAATCTCAGCTCTCTTCACTACACCTACTCCTTTAGTTAATGTACCTTTGGATTTTATCAATAAGAATGATTTGTACTATTTATTTCCTTTTCTCCATTAAATCTGTAGAAAATGTATTCTTCTATGCCTGCAAAAAAAAAAAGAGAGAAAAGAAAAGAAAAAGAATTTGTATTTTGTACTGTATCTTCTTCTTTTATACATCATACATGAGCTGTAGCTATATTTTCCACTTCTTATTTTACCACAGTACTCCCTTATTATAGCCTGATTAAACCATGAAATGACTGAGTGAGATTGTATCAAGATTCAGGCTAAACTTCTTAAATTAGCCAAAATAGGATACAATATGCTGCAGGAACAAACAACCTCTAAACCTCAGTGGCTTGTAATAACAAAGGTTTATTTCTTGCTTACACACTATCCAGAATAGATTGGCTTAGGCATCACTCCATGTTGTCTTTGGTCCAGAAACTAATTTGACAGAGAAACCTCTATTTGAATCATTGACATTATTGTGACACAGAAAAAGTGACATAATAGACAATAAGCTGACTCTTAAAGCATCCTTCCTGAAAGTATTTCATCTCCACTCACTTTTCTTTGGCCAGAGCAAGCCACATTGACTTCAATGGACCATGGAATTGCAATCCAAACTAATGTAACAAAGTAATCTAAAAAAAAATAACTTAGAGAAAAGAAGACTTCCTTACATAATAGTTCCAAGTTAAGCAATTCCGATATGTTGGATGGTTCTGTATTCTGTGGTAAATTAGGGTCCCCCAGGTTGATTCTATTTAGTTATGTAACAAGAGTATTGTCATCATCTACATAATTAAAACTGAATTACCGTGTCCAGATTCCAGGCAGTGGAAAGAGGAACGTGGGCTTAGAGGGACACATTCTTAAGACCCAGTCCTGGAAATGGTTTATATCATATCTGTTCACATTTCACTGGTATGAAGTTTGTTACAAAATTTTCACAAAACATTCTTGGGATTTTGATTGAGATTGCATTGAATCCGCACATAAAATTTTCTTTGAGGTGAGGTATTTACGATAGTGAATCTTCCAACCATTAATATAGCATATCTCTCCACTTACGTACATTTGTTTTCAATAACACTCAAGAAAGTTAGGCTACACCTAACTCCTAAAGACTGGCTTGGAAGAAGGAGAGAATGAATTTTTAGAACTTTACCATCTCCAGCAAAAAATCAGGCAAAATTGAAAAGTAAACTTTATTTCACCGGAATGTACAACTTTAGGTCCTATAGTTTATTAAACTGTCTTTTCAGTATTATATACCAAGGAACCTGAATGCTTTAGTGTATGAAACATTAAAATGTTATATTCAACTCATCATTTTCATTTGCATCTCCAGATAGTCTTCTCATTAAATATAATAAATTATTAGGATATATACCTTTACTATTATTATTATTATTATTTTTGGCTGCACCTTGTGGCTTGCAGGATGTCAGTTCCCCGACCAGGGATTGAACCCGGGCCACGGCAGTGAAAGAGTCAAACCCTGACCACTAGACCACCAGGGAACTCCCACTAATTACTTTTAAAAACCACATTTGCTTATCTTTCTTAGTTAAAGAAATAGTGTATTTAAAATATATATTTAGTTAGATTCACCCTTTACTAAAGTTTAAACTTTGTTTTAACATTTGGATAATAAAAATAAATTTATAATAAAAAAGATAAATGTCATTAAAACTAAATACTTACTGAACGTGACTACATAATTGTCTTTTTTTCCTGTCTTTTTTTTTTTTCCTCAAGAATAAACAACCTGAAAGTTCTGTGTGGCTAAGATTACTTAAAACTCTGTTTTTCCTCTTAATATTTTTGGTAATTCTCATTGTTCTCATAATTTTTTATCTTGCACTTTATATTTTACATCCTGACTTCTTGTACACTTGAAATAACTGCTCCTTCTAGAGTTCCAATGCTCCTGTCTCTCAAGTTAGAGAGATGTTATCTAATTAAAATCTAAATCTAATCTCTCAAGTTATCTTATTAGTCTTTAAAACATCTCACTATTAAGATTTTATTTTTTCTCTTTTGAGACTTTCAAAACAAAGACTTTGACATATTATTTAACTACATTTATGATTCCACCTATACCTACAAATTTGGAAATTGTGAGTTTTGTTTCTAAACTGCCACATAAATTCACAATAGAAACTATTATTTTTTTAAACTGAGTGCAACCACTAAAAAGAAAGGGTGTAACAAACAATAAAATGAAAACATTTATTCTTCTACCACACAGTTTTGCATATTAGTGACAAATGTCCCTCAAAGTTAATATCTTGAACCTTCCATTAGTGTTTTTATAGCCCATTGCCATTGCTATAGACAGTTTCCAGAAAATGCAGTGTTGCCTATGTAATACAATTATAAGCTAGAGTACAAATCAGCATAAACACATTTAGAATTTATCATAAAAGTACTTAGTAATACATTAACTCCAAAAGCCATTCCTCTAATGTAGTTCTGTAAAAGATGAAAGTGGCAGGGAACATTATCTAAAGCCTTTGTCCCTGCCATACTCATTTACCCTGAAAAACTGCAAAATGAGGACACTAAGGCAGCTTTTCTGTATTTTACAAGAAATAAAAGGTCCATTGAAAGTAATAAACCTTTGTGTTTTTCTAATCTAATCGCCATCAATGTGTGGAATTATTCCAAAAGGGGAAATGATTTAATAAAGGTTTACATGTAGCTGAGACAGAACAATGAAAATTGTCAAGAAATATTGGAACGGTTCTCTTGGTGGATATTTTTGGGAGGACTCTCTTTATGTGAGCCAATATAAATACAGTGATTGTTCTGTGGAAGCATCTAAATTCTAGCGAGATCAGAATCAGATATTGCTTTCCCTGCAAAGAGTAGTTAATTTCAGGAATAATTAGTAAGCATCCACTCTGTGCTGACCTCTAGAGAAGGCTTGAGTAAAGGATAGAATTGAGATAATAAAGAGAAATCAAAGCATATTATTTTCTTCTATTCTCCATTTTTTATTTGTCAAGTATGTGAGACAGCCTAAATTCAAAGAAATATATTAAAACATTGAGTGTTAAGATGATATAAGCAGATGCAAATGGTCAATAATTACTTTTTTTTTCTCCTCAATTCTCTTTAAGTGGATTTTTCTTGAGATGGGATTTCATTAAGTCTGAAAATAAGCTAGTAACAACGCATTATGTTATTGTGTTTATCTTTCATCTGTTGCCATTTTTTTCTCCTATTCTCTTTGTCTTGGGATTGATATATTTTATTTATTTTCTATAATTTTTCTAGTCTAGTCTTCTACATAAATATGGGCTTCCTTTATTTCTATTTTCAGCGTTGTCTTTCTCTCTCAGTTTATGTCTTAGCCATTTTCTGTATGTCTTCACTGTGTTGTAGGCAAAAAAAAAAAAGCATCATGTGCAAAGTCAAGAAAAGTATGTATCACAGAACATTTGCTCCACCAAATAGTTCTGTAAGGGTGAAACATGACAGAGGTTGAGTGGATATAGGTGAAGTGGGCAGCTAAAGAGATTGTGTCAGAGGGCCGGTTTGTGAAGGATCTTAGGTATTATACTAAGAACCATGTAACTTAACAATGGAAAATAAAATAATTTAGTAATGCAAAGGCAATGAAGGATTCTAAGCAGCCATAATTTTGTTTGCATTTGGAAGTTTCAGTGCAGCAGCTGGAATCAAGAATAGGAGAGAATGGATAGAAGCCAAAAAACATTTAGGGAAGTTTACAGCAGTCAAGAGGAGGAATTATGGAACAATAGTGGGAGTGGGGATAGAGGAAAAACAAATTTGATAGATATATGTTATATAACTGGAAGTTTTAATGGAAGTTAGCAATTGACTAAACATATAAGATGAATGAGAGAGAAAACTGAAGATTAGTTTAAGCCAGAGGTCCTCAAACATTTTTTGTAAAGGGTCATAGTTTACAATGCCTGGTTTAAGCAATTGAGTGAGTTACGGTGACACTACCTATTTTCTTCTGGGAGTTTTAGGGCTTCAGGTCTTAAAATTAAATTCAAAACTCTCAGGCAATGCATGGCAATTCGACCAATTACATAAAGAATATTTTGACAAGTAATAACAAAATAACTGAAAAGGCAATACATAAAATGAGAACATGACTTCATGCTTTTAGAATCCTAATTTTAATGTCATTTTCAGAATTTTCATAATGATGTCTTTCAGAAAAGGGTCAAATAAGAATACGTACTGTAACTTTTTAAATCATAGAAGCCCCTTTATTTCTATATGCTACAAAATTAGTGTCAACTAAAAGGTCTGTTCCCTGTGGTCATGCTGTCGAGAGTATTAACTTTTACAGATTAGTTTCCTTTTTGTGTTTCCTAGTGCCTGATAAACACATTCATTCTCCCAAATAACTTAGTTTGTGATGTCAGAAATAGTTGGTGGTTTTTCACATCAGTCATGCTGAATATTCATGTTAGATTTGTTTTGTTTTAGTCTAATAATTTTTAATTAGTTTAAGTTTTATATAGGTAAAATATTTAGAGTTCAAAGCCTAAAAATATGTTCTGCCCCAATTGTATGGGAGATTAGATTTTCTAAAATGTCTTCCTACTGAAAAACAACTAAATCTTGAAAAAGTATTTACAGCCATCCCTAGGTATCCACAGGGAATTGCTTCCAGGTCCTTACAGATATCAAAATCCGAGGATGCTGAAATCCCTCATGTAAAATGGTGTAGTATTTGCATATAATCACACAAATCCTCCCATATACTTTAAATCCTCTCTAGGTTATTTATAATACATAATACAATGTAAATGCTATGTAAATAGTTGTGAACACAATGTGAATAGTAGTAAATAGTTACTGGTGCGAGGCAAATTCAAGTTTTGATTTTTGGAACATTCTGGAATTTTTTTTTTTGATCCAAGTTTAGTTGAATCCACAGATGCGGAGTGCACAGATTCAGAGGGCCAACTCTACTCATTTTTTATACCTAGACTTCCAGGAAATAAAAGACTACTCTGAGCCTCCCTACCGCCACAATATGACTTAAACTGAAACTCTATAGAACTATGAGCAGTGAACAGTAAGAAAATGGTAGCTGGCGATATCCTTTGGGCAAAGGCAATACTGACACTGTATCGGGACTTTGTCATAGTGGGGAAATTGAACTCGATACTCCTTCGCTAACCAAGATTAAGAGACTAGAGAGCCACATCAACAATTACCTAGAGAAGTGGACAGTATCCCCTGTGCATATCTTCTGAATTCCTACAAAAAATTTTATAAAACTAATTAATAAAATGGGTATAGGAGTACAAAGATATGTCTATTTTTTAAATGCTACTAAAATTTCTGAGAGAAAAATATGTTCTGGTTTATAAGTCCTATTTATAGGCAATCCTTATCCTGGTAACTTCTCCTTGATTTCTAATTTTAAGTTTTTTGTTCCTGTTCAGAAAGTGAAATATGGGAGGAGCACATTTTCTTTTGAGTTATTAAAACAATTTCAACTATTGTCTCTTTTTTCTGTTAGTTCCAAATAGCAAAATGTTTAAAAAGTGTAATGATGGGTACCATTAAATTCCTGTGATCTCTTCAGGAGTTTTAGTTATTCTTCATTTAACCTGCCGGACTCGGAACAAGCCACTGCACAGAATCAGCTCTTCGGTCCATCGTGTCACACTATTACTGTGGTTCTACCCAATGAGTTAAGATAAATTGTGCTGAAAATACACAATTTATAGACAGTAACCATTCAGTTGCCTTGATTTTTTTAATTGAAAATTTAAAATCATTCATTATTCAGGAAGAAATAGTTTGGCAATTCCCACATTACTTTGATAGGATTTTTGTTTTAAATATGAACTCACAAATTTCTTTGTAATTTAAAATATTCTGGGATTTATTTGTGTGTGTGTGTGTATGTATGTGTGTGAAATTGTAATAGTATCATGTTATAACATTCACACTTTAAACTTTTTGATCTGTTGTTTTTCATAACATGAAATTTTCTATTCCATGTCTGTTCAGTTTGACCAAAGGAATCATTCCATGTAAACTACAATATGAACACATATTTCTCGCTATCCACTTTTTTCTTTCCTAAATTGTCATATTTTTTTCTCTATATATAATAGGTTAAAAATTGTCATGTAAAATGCAACAAGATTCCTTAGACAATATAAAACTAATCTTGACTTCTTTATGGCAAAATGTATCTCATAATCATTTCTATACCTTCTGAATCTGTTTTATAATGCTCAATCAATGGACATTTAATGAATAAAAGGAAATATAAAAATGACTTCATGAAAGCCTTATAATATTGAATCAATTTTATCAAAATATGTTCATTTAAATCTATCATCTTGTCCTTGATACTAAGTACAAGCTCAGTAAATGCAAACCTCAGTGGCTAATTTGGAAAAGAATTTCACACTATGTAGATACATGTTAATATTTGTTTCACATTTTAATATTTAAAATAGCCATAAAATGAAACAAGGAAAACTAATTTTATTTTATTTTATTTTTAAATAGAGCCTGTGTAAGGACGGATGAAAGGAGTGATACATCATTTAAATATATAGATTGCAAATATATATTTATAAAGATATTATAGTTTTGAACCAAACAGATGTGTGCTGGGTAAAGTTGTATTTATTTACTCTACAGCCATTTATTGAGTACTTCATATGTGTTCATTAGCTAGGTACTGAACATAAAAATGATTTTTAAAATCATGTAGAGATATGTAGATGAAATCAAAGAGATTGTTTTTTCCATAGGAGAATCTAGATAAGGGTGGTAGGAAATCTAGATAGGAAAAAGAGCATTTATTTTAGGAAACATTTCAGTCATGCTGAGTTTGAGATGTTGTGGATTATTCAGATGAAGTCAAGAGTTTAATGGTTAGCACTGTGATAATTAGTTTTATATGTCTATTTGGCTAGGCTCTAGTTATTTGATCTAACACCTAATATAGGTGTTGATGTGAAGGTATTTTGTAGATGTGATTAAAGTCCATAATCAGTTGACTTTATTTTTTTTTGAATTTTTTTAGTTATTTTTTTTTTAACAGCAGGTACTTATTATCTATTTTATCCATATTAGTGTATATATATCAATTCCAATCTCCAGATTCATCCCACCACCACGCCCCACCCTCACTTTCCCCCCTTCCTGTCCATACGTTTGTTCTCTACATCTGTGTCTCTATTTCTGCCTTGCAACCCGGTTCATCTGTACCATTTTTCTAGATTCCACATATATGCGTTAATATACAATATTTGTTTCTCTCTTTCTGACTTACTTCACTCTGTATGACAGTCTCTAAATCCATCCACGTCTCTACAAATGACCCAATTTCGTTCCTTTTTATGGCTGAGTAATACTCCATTGTATATATGCACCACATCTTCTTTATCCATTCGTCTGTCGATGGGCATTTAGGTTGCTTCCATGACCTGGCTATTATAAATACTGCTGCAATGAACATTGGGATGCATGTGTCTTTTTTAATTATGGTTTTCCCTGGGTATATGCCCAGTGGTGGGATTGCTGGGTCATATGGTAATTTTATTTTTAGTTTTTTAAGGAACCTCCATACTGTTCTCCACAGAGGCTGTATCAATTTATATTCCCATAAATGGTGCAAGAGGGTTCCCCTTTCTCCACACCCTCTCAAGCACTTATTGTTTGTAGGTTTTCTGATGATGTCCATTCTAACTGGTATGAGGTGATACCTCATTGTAGTTTTGATTTTCATTTCTCTATTAGTGATGTTGAGCAGCTTTTCATGTGCCTCTTGGCCATCTGTATGTCTTCTATAGAGAAATGTCTATTTAGGTCTTCTGCCCATTTTTGGAATGGGTGGTTTGTTTTTTTAATATTGAGCTGCATGAGCTGTTTATATATTTTGGAGATTAATCCTTTGTCCGTTGATTCATTTGCAAATATTTTCTCCCATTCTGAGGCTTGTCTTTTCATCTTGTTTATAGTTTCCTTTGCTGTGCAAAAGCTTTGAAGTTTCATTAGGTCCCATTTGTTTATTTTTGTTTTTATATCCATTATTCTAGGAGGTGGGACAAAAAAAATCTTGCTGTGATTTATGTCAAAGAGTGTTCTTCCTATGTTTTCCTCTAAGAGTTTTATAGTGTCTGGGCTTACATTTAGGTCTTTAATCCATTTTGAGTTTATTTTTGTGTATGGTGGTTGGGAGTGCTCTAATTCCATTCTTTTATATGTAGCTGTCCAGTTTTCCCAGCACCACTTATTGAAGAGGCTGTCTTTTCTCCATTCTATATCCTTGACTCCTTTATCAAAGATAAGGTGACCATATGTGAGTGGTTTATCTCTGAGCTCTCTCTCCAGTTCCATTGATCTATACTTCTGTTTTTGTGCCAGTACCATATTGTCTTGATTACTGTAGCTTTGTACTATAGTTTGAAATCACGGAGTCTGATTCCTCCAGCTCCATTTTTTTCCCGCAAGATTGCTTTGGCTATTTGGGGTCTCTTTTGTGTCTCCATACAAATTTTAAGATTTTTTTTCTACTTCTGTAAAAAAAGCCATTGGTAATTTGATAGAGATTGCATTGAAACTGTAGATTGCTTTGGGTAGTATAGTCATTTTCACAATGTTGATTCTTCCAATCCAAGAACATGGTATATCTCTCCATCTGTTTGTGTCGTCTTTGATTTCTTTCATCAGTGTCTTATAGTTTTCTAAGTACAGGTCTTTTACCTCTTCAGGTAGGTTTAATTCCTAGGTACTTTATTCTTTTTGTTGCAGTGGTGAATGGGATTGTTTCTTTAATTTCTCTGTCTGATCTTGCATTGTTAGTGTATAGGAATGCAAGAGATTTCTGTGTATTAATTTTGTGTCCTGCAAGTTTACCAAATTCATTGATTAGCTCTAGTAGTTTTCTGGTAGCATCTTTAGGATTCTCTATGTATAGTATCATGTCATCTGCAAACAGTGACAGTTTTACTTCTTCTTTTCCAATTTGTATTCCTTTTATTTCTTTCTTCTCTGATTGCCATGGCTACGACTTCCAAAACTATGTTGAATATTAGTGGTGAGAGTGGGCAACCTTGTCTTGTTCCTGATCTTAGTGGAAATGGTTTCAGTTTTTCACCATTGAGAACAATGTTGGCTGTGGGTTTTTCATATATGGTTGTTATTATGTTGAGGTAAATTCCCTCTTTGCCTACTTTCTAGAGAGTTTTTATCATAAATGGGTGTTGAATTTTGTCAAAAGCTTTTTCTGCATCTATTGAGATGATCATATGCTTTTTGTTCTTCAGTTCGTTGATATGGTGTATCACATTGATTGATTTGCATATATTGAAGAATCCTTGCATCCCTGGGATAAATCCCACTTGATCATGGTGTATGATCCTTTTAGTGTGTTGTTGGATTGTTTGCTATTATTTGGTTGAGGATTTTTGCATGTATGTTCATCAGTGATATTGGTCTGCAATTTCTTTTTTTGTAGTATCTCTGTCTGGTTTTGGTATCAGGATGATGGTGGCCTTGTAGAATGAGTTAGGGAATATTCCTTCCTCTGCAATTTTTGGAAGAGTTTGAGAAGGATGGGTGTTAGCTCTTCTCTAAATGTTTGATAGAATTCACCTGTGAAGCCATCTGGTCCTGGACTTTCGTTTGTTGGAAGATTTTTAATCACAGTTTCAATTTCATTACTTGTGATTGGTCTGTTTATATTTTCTATTTCTTCCTGGTTCAGTGTTGGAAGGTTATACCTTTCTAAGAATTTGTCCATTTCTTCCAGGTTGTCCATTTTATTGGCATAGACTTGCTTGTAGTAGTCTCTGATGATGCCTTGTATTTCTGCGGTGTCCGTTGTAACTTCTCTTTTTTCATTTCTAACTTTATTGATTTGAGTCCTCTCCCTCTTTTTCTTGATGAGTCTGGCTAATGGTTTATCAATTTTGTTTATCTTCTCAAAGAACCAGCTTTTAGTTTTATTGAACTTTACTATTGTTTTCTTTGTTCCTATTTCATTTATTTCTGCTCTGATCTTTATGATCCCTTTCTTTCTACTAACTTTGGGTTTTGTTTGTTCTTCTTTCTCTAGTTCCTTTAGGTGTAAGGTTAGATTGTTTATTTGAAATTTTCTTGTTTCTTAAGGTAGGATTGTATTGCTATAAACTGTTCTCTTAGAACTGCTTTTGCTGCATCCCATAGGTTTTGGATCACCGTGTTTTCATTGTCATTTGTCTCTAGGTATTTTTGGATTTCCTCTTTGATTTCTTCAGTGACCTCTTGGTTATTTAGTAACGTATTGTTTAGCCTCCATGTGTTTGTGTTTTTTACATTTTTTTCACTGTAATTGTTTTCTAATCTCATAGCGTTGTGGTCCGGAAAGATGCTTGATATGATTTTAATTTTCTTAAATTTACTGAGGTTTGATTTGTGACCCAAGATGTGATCTGTCCTGGAGAATGTGCTGTGTGCACTTGAGAAGAAAGTGGAATCTGCTGTTTTTGGATGGAAGTCCTATAAATATCAATTAAATCTATCTGGTGTATTGTGTCATTTAAAGCTTGTGTTTTCTTATTAATTTTCTTTCTGGATGATCTGTCCATAGGTGTAAGTGAGGTGTTAAAGTCCTCCACTGTTATTGTGTTACTATCGATTTCCTCTTTTACAGCTGTTAGCATTTGCCTTATGTATTGAGGTGTTCCTATGTTGGGTGCATATATATTTATAATTGTTATATCTTCTTTGGGGATTGATCCCTTGATTATTATGTAGTTTCCTTCCTTGTCTCTTGTAACATGCTTTATTTTAAAGTCTATTTTATCTGATATGAATGTTGCTCCCCCAGCTTTCTTTTGATTTCCATTTGCATGGAATATCTTTTTCCATCCCCTCACTTTCAGTTTGTATGTGTCCCTAGGTCTGAAGTGTGTCTCTTGTAGACAGCATATATATGGGTCTTGTTTTTGTATCCATTCTTTTGGTTGGAGCATTTAATCCATTCACATTTAAGGTATTTATTGGTATCTATGTTCCTATTACCATTTTCTTAATTGTTTTGGGTTTGTTTTTGTAGGTCCTTCTCTTTTGTTTCCCATTTAGAGAGGTTCCTTTAGCATTTGTTGTAGAGCTCCTTTGGTGGTGTTGAATTCTCTTAGTTTTTGCTTGTCTGTAAAGCTTTGATTTCTCCATCAAATCTGAATGAGATCCTTGCCAGGTAGAATAATCTTGGCTGTAGGTTCTTCCCTTTCATCACTTTAAATATATCGTGCCACTCCCTTCTGGTTTGTAGAGTTTCTGCTGAGAAATCATCTGTTAACCTTATGGGAGTTCCCTTGTATGTTATTTGTCATTTTTCCCTTGTTGCTTTCAGTAACTTTTCTTTGCCTTTAATTTTTGTCAATTTGATTACTATTTGTCTTGGCATGTTTCTCCTTGTTTTATCCTGCCTGGGACTCTCTGCGCTTCCTGGGCTTGGGTGGCTGTTTCCCTTCCCATGTTAGGGAAGTTTTTGACTATAATCTCTTCAAATATTTTCTGGGGTCCTTTCTCTGTCTCTTCTCCTCTGGGACCCCTATAATGAGAATGATGGTGAGTTTATTGTTGTCCCGGAAGTCTCTAAGGCTGTCGTCATTTCTTTTCATTCTTTTTTCTTTATTCTGTTCCACAGCAGTGAATTCCACCATTCTGTCTTCCAGGTCAGTTATCCGTTCTTCTGCCTCAGTTATTCTGTTATTGATTCCTTCAAGTGTATTTTTCATTTTAGTTATTGTATTGTTCATCTCTGTTTGTTCTTTAATTCTTCTAGGTCTTTGTTAAACATTTCTTGCATCTTCTCGATCTTTGCCTTCATTCTTTTTCTGAGGTCCTGGATCATCTTCACTATCATTATTCTGAATTCTTTTTCTGGAAGGTTGGCTATCTCCACTTCATTTAGCTGTTTTTCTGGGGTTTTGTCATTTTCCTTCATCTGGGTCATAGACCTCTGCCTTTTCATTTTGTGTAACTTTCTGTGAATGTGTTTTTCGTTCCACAGGCTGCAGGATTGTAACTCTTATTGCTTCTGCTCTCTGCCCTCTGGTGGATGAGGCTGTCTAAGAGGCTTGTGCAAGTTTCCTGATGGGATGGACTGGTGGTGGGTAGAGCTGGCTGTTGCTCTGCTGGGCAGAGCTCAGTAAAACTTTATTCCACCTGTCTGCTGATGGGTGGGGCTGAGTTCCCTCCCTGTTGGTTGTTTGGCCTGAGGCGACCCAGCACTGGAGCCTACAGGCTTTTTGGTGGGGCTAATGGTGGACTCTGGGAGAGCTCACACCAATGGATACTTCCCAGAACTTCTGCTGCCAGTGTCCTTGTCCCGGTGGTGTGCCACAGCCATCCCCCGCCTCTGCAGGAGACCCTCCAGTGCTAGCAGGTAGGTCTGGTTCAGTCTTCTATGGGGTCACTGCTCCTTCCCCTGTGTCCTGATGTGCACACTACTTTGTGTGTGCCCTCCAAGAGTGGAGTCTGTTTCCCCCAGTCCTGTTGAAGTCCATCTCATTGCAGCTTGTCCTTTGTCTTTGGATGTGGAATATTTTTTTGGTGTGTTCCAGTGTCTTCCTGTCGATGATTGTTCAGTAGTTAGTTGTGATTCCAGTGCTCTTGCAAGAGGGAGTGCCATAATCAGTTGACTTCAAATAAGGGAGATTATTGAACAAAATCTGTGTGGGCCTGATATAATCAGGTGAAATGCCTTATGAAAAAAGTTGAAGTTTTTCGGAAGTTAAATTCCACCTGTGGACAACAGCTTCAGCTCATGCCCAAGAATTATAGCCTGCTTATGGACAGCCTGCCTTACAAATTTCGTACTTGTCCAGCTAGCCCTCATAATTGCACAAGCAATAAATCTCTTATACATCACCTACTGGTTCTATTTCCCTAGTTAAACTTTGTTACAGGGGCTTCAGAATCAGAATGCCTGATTCAAATTCATAATCTACCACCCACTAGCTAATGTCAAAGCTAATTAAACTCTCAAAGCCTATTTCCCCATGTTTTAAATTCTAATAGAAAGAGTATCTACTTCTAGCATTGCTTTGAAGATTAAGATAATCCATAGCAAAGCTTATTGCATAATATAATACTTAGCACAAAGTACATACCTGATCAATGCTAGCTAATTTATTAGAACATTATTACTTAAAATGAGACCTACAAAAAATAGTTGGACAAATGCTTCCAGCTCAAGAGAGATATCCAGGATGTGGTTGAATTTAAGGGTCCTCATCATTTAAATGGAAGTGGACCCCGTAATTTGTATTAAGTCATGAAAGGATGCACTGGAGAATGCATAGATGATAACCAACAGTGAACAAAGAGGGTTATAAGTATATCTATTCCTTTTACATGAAGATTTATGTTCTGTCTTCTAATCTTTACTGATAAACATTTTTCAGTTTCTTAGTGAAACTGTAGAGAACATGATTATCCAATTGTAAATAATAGAAAACCTGAAAATATAATGTAGTTAGCAGAAATATTGCAATGTTTTGTGGATTTAATAGATACAGGAGATGCCCATTCACACTCCTTGGACTTTGCCTTATGCTCCACTGAACTTTCAACTGCCACTGTCTGTGTCTTTGTTCCTTAGTGCTTTGTTTCTCCAGTTATGGAAGGTCACTCTGCTCACATGCTCTTGGGAGTCTGGAAGTGCTGTGGAATTAATACCCATTTCCTCACTCCAGTAGCATCACCCAGTGCTCTCTAGAGTTGCTATATTAATCTCCAGCTCCCTTACTTTGGTTTGGGATAATTCTAACGTGTGTGTTTTAGATTGTTTCCCAGAGTTTCACCATGGAGTTAAGCTCCATTTGACTACTGTGGTGCTGGCTTGATAGCACACACTTTGTTGGCTGAATTTCCTTGTCTGTTTCAAATCTCTCCTACCATTCCCCTTTGCCCTTTTAAATAATCTCTCTGCCCTTGAATACACTTGCCTCAAGGTCCGTTTTTTCCAGGAACAAATACAGTTAGCCCTCCCTATCTGCGAGTTTGGCATCTGCAAGTATGGAGAGCCCACTTTATTCCCTGCAGTATGCCATTTTAGACAAGGGATTTGAGCATCTGAGGATTTTGGTATCCAGGAGGACTCCTGGAATCAATCCAAGAGCTTTTGTTGCTCTAACTTCTAGTTGATTTAGAAAAACTTTATGAATGTGGACATAGCTTCTTGCCATTTCATAAGTAAGCAATAACCTTATGAGTCACTTTGTGTAACCAAAGAGTAAATTAAAATATTTGATTCCGGTGCTCTTATATACAATAACTGAACAGAGGGACTAATGTCCTCAACTTTGCATACCCTTGGGCTCTCTTACCATAAGAATACTCCTCTGTTTCCTAAACCTCCACAGTCACTCCCTGGGGAGGGCATTCTCACTCTCATCTGAGACAGAAGATTCCACAAAGTATTCGAGGCAATCTGAGGGTTGAGGAAAGATGGAAAAGTCAGGGAGTCAAATAAGTTATGAAGAAGCCCTAGCACTTATCACTGTGATTGATAAACTGTCACCTTGGAAATTGAGTTGAAGGTAATTGCTTCCATTATTTTTCAAGATAGGGACAAAATTTAAATAAGTCAAATTTAACAAATTTTGAGTTACCAGTAAAGGAAGCTAAAAAATCTATATGAAATATTTTCCCAGGAAAAGGCATTAGACTTTAACGGCTGCACACGGCGTGATTGAAAGCTTAAATTTACCTAAGAAAAATGTTTTTTAATGACTTCATTTATTTGTTTTATAACTCTGTGCAATTGTCATGTAAAATCTCAAAGATACGCCTGGGTGTGATGCTGAGAGGCAATTTCCACACTTTAGAACTTCACAATGTAGTATAACCTGTTGTGCCTCACTGCTTAACCACATAATGGCATTTAGAAATGGTATATGTATAACTGATTCACTTTGTTATAAAGCAGAAACTAACACACCATTGTAAAGCAATTATACTCCAATAAAGATGTTAAAAAAATAAATAAATAAAAATAAAATATAAAAACAAACAAGAAATGGTTCAAACTGCCTGGCAAAAATGTCTTGCCATACACTATTATGGCAACATGTATTTTTATTTTGATTTTTATGTCATAAGAAAAAATATTAAAGAGCTCAGGATACATCTTAAGTGAACAGCCATAGCAGAATCACCAAGCAGAGCAAGAACTTTAAGAGTATACCTAATAAGAATTACTTTTTCATAAGGCATTGTTATTGTAAAACATGCATAGTTTTAAGCTCTTCTAAAACTGTTTCAGAAACATTATTACTAAAACAAAGGCCAATGAGACCACTTAGTGTCATATTATTGTATATGTTCAGAGAAATAAATTGATAACTTTTTTTGGTATCCCTGACGTAACAGGCAATTATTTATTATATCTCGTTATGGAAGTGGTAAAATATGACAGGGTTCAACAACAAATTGCCTACCTTTATATGTTATATACACCTCATATTCTTAATTAACCATAAAATGAAGTTATAAGCAAATTTCTAAAATGTTAAACAATAAAACAAAAGCTTGCTATGTGGTAATATAAAATGGTTCATGATTTCATTTATAGGAATAACATGGATCTGAAGAAGTCTGCATATCAAAAATATGTTGAATTAATTGTCAAACATTTGTATTTAGATTAAGAAACACATAGAGTAGAAATCACTTTTAGGAAAAAAGTATTTTCCTTCAAAGAAGTATTTTTTAATAAAAAATAATGTCAAAACAGTAAATGGTCAAAACAGTATCAGATATAGGATAGTATAAGAATGCTCTCCTGCTTAAGATTGACTGCATTTGGGGGAATACTTTGGGCACAACTAAGTAAAGTTTTCAAGTAAGTGACATTTGTCTTTGGCTGTTTTCTACCTCCTATACCAGAAATTTTCAACTCTGCAACACAATGGAAACCACATTCGCAAAGAAATTTTCTTATCTAATTGCCAAAAAAAAAAAAAAAAAAAAACCCATCTAAGTTAGGAAGTCAGCTTTCACAAATGTAAATGAAATTATTTACACATTTTTGTGTTCATGACTGCTTTTATTCAACATTATTTTTTGAAATGACTCATGTCATTATATGTAGCAGTAATTTAATTCATTCCATTATTTAAATACCACTTTTTATCCATCATACTGCTGGTTGTCATATGGATTGTTCTAATTTAAGGCTTTGTATATAATGCAGCTATAAATATTCTTTTAATGGACACAAAATTTAAGTACCTACTCAGATTCCCTCAGCTATGTGGCATGCATTTCTCAAGTTTTGAACTGGACTTTGATACCTTTCTTAATGTGGTAAATTTTGCAACACAAGTTAAATTTTTCTTAACAATTATGGGATGATGATTACATGCTTACTTTTGGTTCTGTGTTGATGCAAGATTTTCTATATATTTGCATTTTTTATACAGTTTGTGGTTTTGTGTGGGTCAATTAAATTGGCATTTACCTTAAATATTTTGGGGGAGTTTTTTTTTTTCTTTTCCACTATAGTTTAATTACAAGATATTAAATATATAGCTCCCTGTGCTATACAGTAGGACCTTGTTGTTTATCTATTTTATATATAGTAGTTTGTATCTGCTAATCCCACACTCCTAATTTATCCCTCCTCCCTCCCTTTCCCTTTTGTAACCATAAGTTTGTTTTCTATGTCTGTGAGTCTGTTTCTGTTTTGTAAATAGGTTCATTTGTATCATTTTTTTAGATTCCACATAAAAATTGTATCATATTATATTTGTCCTTCTGTGTCTGATTTACTTCACTTAGTATGATAATCTATTGGTCCATCCATGTTGCTGCAAACGGCATTATTTCATTCTTTTTATGGCTGAGTAATATTCTATTATATATATATATAAATAACACATCTTCTTTATCAGTTCATCTGTAGATCAATATATAAGTTGCTTCCATATCTTAGGTATTGTAATAGTGCTGCTATGAACATCAAGGCACATGCATCTTTTCAAATTAGAGTTTTCTTCAGGTATATGCCCAGGATTGGGATTGCTGGTTCATGTGGTAACTCTATTTTTAATTTTTTGAGGAACCTCCATACTGTTCTCCACAGTGCCTGCACCAATTTACATTCCCTCCAACAGTGTAGGAGGGTTCCCTTTTCTCCACACCCTCTCCAGCATTTACTGTTTGTAGATTTTTTGATGATGGCCATTCTGACTGGTGTGAGGTGATACCTCATTGTAGTTTTGATTTGCCTTTCTCTGATAATTAGGGATGTTGAGCATCTCTTCATGTGCCTGTTGACCATCTGTATGTCTTCTTTGGAGAAATGTCTATTTAGGTTTTCTGCCCATTTTTTGATTTGTTTGTTATTATATTTTTTTTGTTATTGAGTTGTATGAGCTTTTGGGAGATTTTTGAGATTTATTATTACAGTCTCACCTACACTCAGTATACACACACACATACACATACTTAGTCACATCTAGTGTATATATTATATTCAAAGTATTTATTTAACGACTATACCTTGACTGATAACAATTACCTAAAAATAGAGAATCTGTGTGTATCAAAGGGAGTATTCCAGAAGGCATATATTAGAAAGGAGTAATCGTCCCTGATCTCAAAAAGCTCCTGCTCTAGTAAGAGAAACAGATATATGAACGAGGGAGCACAATCTAGTGTATTAAGTGTTATGAGTGGGGTATGCCCAAGGGGCTATGGAGACATACAGGAGAAGTATCGTTGATAAACTGGTGTGGGGTTTGGGACCAGAAGAGGCAAGATTCTGTGGTAAAAGTGATAACTGAATTCACTAGACTAAAGGGGAAGTAAGAAAATTTTAGTGAAAATTAGCAATATTTGAAAAGATATGAAATAGAGAGTGAGAAAGACTAATTGATTCAGGAGAATCTTAGAGTTAATTAATCACTTTAAAATGAAATATCGTCAATATAGGAATGCTGTAGAAAGAATGTAGCATCCAGAAGCTGTAGATTTTACATCTGACTCCATGGGAAAGCCCCTTCTGAAATTTTTAATAGCATGCTATTGAGCTGCATAAACAGTCTTGTAAACATCATTACGTAAGTATGTATAAATGCTGACTGTCATCAATTATGTTAGTTCACCTTAGGCCCTAATGTCACACTGATAGTACTTTGTAACAAATCAACTGTAATGGTTGTGATTTTTTCAATTTATTTCATATTCATTTGTATTAATGATACTTCAAGTTTTTCAATCATATTTAAACTGACACATAGTGAATAGCTTCAATGTTCTGTTTTTTAAAGGGATATTTATTGCAGAAAATAAGGATATGTCTTATATTATGCTAGCTACAGAGATGTGTTGCTATCTGCCTATTTTCCAAAGCTGTATTTTCAGAAAGTAGTAGTACACATATAGAATTACTATTGCAAACTGATAAGATCTGAGTTTTCTTGCTGAATATGATAATCTGAAGAATTTTTCAGAAAAGAAAATTTTATTTTCTTTCAAATGACTGTCAGAGGTGTAGAGGGAGAGAGGGATAAATAGGCTGAGAACAGAGGATTTTTAGGACAGTGAAACTATTCTATATAATTCTACAATGGTGGCTACGTGTCATTCTACATTTGTCCAAACCCACAGAATGGACAACACTGTGTTAGCTGGAATGTAAACTATGGGCTTTGGTAGGTAATGGTGTGTCAATGTTGGTTCATCAGTTGTAACAGATGTACCACAGTGATATGGAATTCAATGGTGAAGGAGGCAACGTTGGGTGTGGGGGAGAAGTATATGAGTACTCTGTACTTTCCTCTCAATTTTTCTGTGAACCTAAAACTGCTCTAAAATAAAGCCTATTAATTTTTTAAAAATTAAACCTCTGCAGATGAAAATTTCAATATTTAAGGTGAAAATGCTGTGGATGGAATTAAAGGAGGATTATATATAGCAAAATAAAATTTTAGTGAATTTGAATATGTAACAGTAAAAACTATTCAAAATGAAATACACCTGCTAAAAAGATAAACTGAACACAGCATCAGTGAAATGTGGGACGGGTTATTCTGCAGAGGCTCAGGTGAGGTGGAGGAAGATTACTTGAAGAAATAGTGGCTCAACATTAAAAAATATGAAGAAAACTTCATGAAAGAAAATCACAAAATAATTGCTCAAAGCTAGTGATTTTAACAAATGCACTAAGTAATAAACAAGTCTTTTAAAAAGACTTAAGTAGTACAGAGTATGTTCTCTAATAATAAAGAAATTAAATTAAAAATAACAAAAAACAATCTGAAAAATCTCCACATTTATGAAAACCAAATACCACACTTCTAAATAACCCATAGATCAAGTAAGATATAAAAAGGGAAATTAGAAAATAATTTGAACTGAGTGAAAATGAAATCATATGTTCAAAGGAAGAAAGTTCTGAAATCAATGATGTCAGCTTCAAAAACAAAACCCAAAATACAAACAAAAAAAACACAAAAAAACTAGGAAAAGGAGAGCTCATTGAATCCAACATGAGCAAAAGCATAGAAATGATAAATATCAGAGTGGAAATCAATAAAACAGAAAACAGAAAAAATAGAGAAAATCATTGAAACCAAAAACACATTTTTTGAGATTAGTAAAATTGATTAATCTCTAGCTAGACTGATTAGGAAAGAAGAAGGAAAGCACCAACTTCCAATATCAGGAATCAGAAGTCTGGCATCCATAGACATTCTACATATATGAAAATATAATAATGGAATAAAGCAAATTTAGCCAATAAATTTAACAACTTAGGTTAAATGGACAAATTCCTTGAAAGAGATGAACTGAAACTCTCTAAAGAAAAGCCAAGATAACCTCAGTAGTTCTATACTGATCTTTTTTTAAAACTGAATTTATGGTTAAAAAGTTTTCTATAATGAAACCACCAGACCACACGGCTTTATTGGTGAATTCAAACAAATCTTAAGGGAGAAATAATACCAAATTTTACATAAGTTCTTCCAGAAAATTGAAAAGGGAGGACGACTTTTTCACAGCTTATTCTATGGAGTCAGCATTATCTTGATACCAAAACCAAATAAAGACATTACAAGAAAAGTAAACTATAGATGAGTATCTATCATGTGTATAAGTGTAAAATTTTTCAACAAAAATTTAACAAATCAAATCCAACATTAAATAAAAATGGTAACACATCATTATTCAGTAGGGTTTACCTCAGGAATGTAAATATTTGAAGATCAATCAATAAAATTCACCATATTAACAAACTAAAAAATAAAAGTCATATGATCATCTTCATAGATATAGAACATATTATCTGACACAATTAAACGTTCATTCCTGATTTTAAAAAATCCTCTCTGCAAACTATAAGTAAAAGTAATTCATTCAACTTGATAAAGAGCATCTATACCTAAAACTTACATCACGCTTAATGCTTACAGATTGAATGCTTCTTCCTAATGCATGAATAAGGCAAAGATATCCACTGTCAACACAATGCAATAGTGTTGACAGCCATGCAATAAAGCAAGTCAAACGATTTTTTTTAAAAAACATCTAGATTGAAGAGATGAAGTATAACTTCCTTTATTCACAGATGACTAAACCTTTTTATAGAAAGTCTAAAAAAATAGTTACTAACAAGTGTATCTAGCAATGTTGTAGGATACAAGACTAATATACATTCAACACATGAAAATCAATGTATTTCTAATACAGCATATCAACAGAGTAAAGGATAACCCATGGGATCATCTCAGCAGATGCAGAAACAGCACTTGGCAAAATCCAACACACTTTCATGATAACACACTAGGGTTAAGGCACCTTCTTGATCTGAAAAAGAACATCTACAAAATATCCACAACTGACAACACTTCGAATGGTAAAAGAATGAAAACTTTTCTTCTAAGATCAAAAGCAAATTGAAGATAACTTCTCTAACCACTTCTATACAACTTTGTACTGGAAGTCCTAGCCAAGGCAATTAGGCTATAAAAAGAAATAAAAGACATCCGAATAGGAAAGGAAGAAGTAAAACTGTCTCTATTTGCAGATGACATGAACTTGCCTATATAGAATCCTGAGGAACATGTACACATACACATGCACAGCTAAAGCATTAGAGCTTACAAACAAATTCAGTAAGGTTGCAGGACACAAAATCAATATACAAAAATCAACTGTATCTCTATACACTGGCAATGAATAATCTATAAGTAAAATTAAGAAATCAATTCCATTTATAACAGCATCAAAAAGGAATAAAATGTTTAGGAATATATTTAGCAAGAGAGAGTCAAGACTTGTACAGTAAAACTACAAAATGTCAATAAAAGTAATTAAAGAAGACCTAAATAAATAGAAAGAAATCACATGTTCACAGATGGGAAAAATTAATATTGTTAAGACACAGCAGTATTTCTCAAGTTGTTCTATAGATTCCACCCAATTTCTATCAAAATTCCATCTAGGTTTTTTTTGTTGTTGTTGTAGAAACTGACAAACTGATTTTAAAATTCATGCAGAAATGCAAGGGACCCAGAACAGCCAAAACAATCTTGAAAATAAAGAACAAAATTGTAAGACTCATACTTTCCAATTTCAGAACTTACTACAAAGCTGCACTAGTCAAGACAGTGTGGTAGTGACTCAGTGATAGATATACAGATCAATAGAATCATATGGAAAGTCCAGGAATAAGTTATTATATTTATTATCAATTGATTTTTGATAAGAGTGCCAAGACCATTTCAATGGGGAAAGAATATTCTTTTCAAGGAATGGTGCTGGGACCACTAGATATCTATGTGCAAAATAATGAAGTTGAAAATTTACCTCACACCATATGCAAAAATTAGCTCAAAATGCCCTTAATGACCTAGATGTAAAAGCTAAAACTATAAAACTTTTTAAGGAACATATAGATGTAAATCTTTGTGAACTTGAATTAGGCAGTGGTTTCTTAGACATGACACCTAAAGTACACACATCCAAAAGAAATAGATAAATTTGACTTCATCAAAATTAAAAATGTATGTGCCTCAAAGGATAGTATCAAGAAAGTGAAAAGAAAGTCCAGAGAATTGGAGAAAATATTTTCAAATCATATATCTCATAAAGGCTTATTATCCAAAATATATAAACAACTCTAATAACTCAACATTAAAAAGACAAATAAATATAATTAATAAATGAGCAAAGGATTTGAATAGCTATTTCTCCAGAGAAAATATGCAAATGGCAAGTAAGCTCATGAAAAGATGCTCAAGATTGTTATTCATTAGGGAAATGTAAATAAAAACTACAATGATATACTACTTCATACCCACTAAGGTGGCTATAATCAAAAAGTGATGATGACAAGTGTTAGTGAGATTGTGGATAAAATGAAACCCTCATACATTGCTGGTCAGATGTAAAATGATGCAGCCACTTTGGAAAACAGTTCAGCAGTTCCTCAATGAAGAGTTATTATATGACTTAGCAATTTCTCTCCTAGTTATATATCCAAGATAATTAAAGACATGTTCACATGAAAATTCATAAATGAATATTCATAGAAGTATTTTCATAGCAGCCAAAAGTGAAAACAACCAAAATCTTCATCAATGGATGAATGTATAAACAAAATTTGATATGTCCAAATAATAGACTATCATTCAGCCATAAAAATGAATGAGGTGTTGATACAGGACCACTTGCGTGAACCTTGAAAAGCATCATGCTAAGTGAAAGAAGCCACAGACAAAAGGTTGCAAGTTTTGTGAGTCTATTCATATGAAATGTCAAGAAGGCAAACACATAGAGAAAAGAGAGTAGGTTAGTGGGGAAGTGAGGGTAATTGCTAATGGATGCAGGGTTTAATGATTGTATTTCTATATGAAAAACAAACAACTATAAATTGAAAAAATTTTAAATATCATTTACAATAGCATCAAACATGAAATAATTAGGGTGAATCTGACAGAAGATATGTAAGACCTGTGCACTAAAAACTAAGAACGATTACGTAGAAATTAAAGTAGATCTTAATAAATGGAGAAAAACACCTCATTAATGGGTTGGAAGACATATACGGTAAAGATGTTAATTTTCTCCAAATTGATCTATAGATTCAATGCAATCCAGATCAAAACTGCAGCAGACTTTTTTAAATATAGAAATTGTGAAAGTGATTTTATAATTCATATGGAAATGCATCAAATTTATAATAGTTAATACAATGAGAAAAATAAGGACAATGTGGCAAGAGCATTACCTGATTTCAAGATTTATTATCACCGTAATCAAGACAGTATGGCACAGCTGTAAAGAACTGTTGGAAACTAAACACATAATTAATGACTGAAATTTTTCAGGAGATACCAAAAGTATAGTAGGGAGAAAAAATTATAGATGATGAGGGGTCACTCTTCCAGTCCACTGGAGAATGTAATGTACAGAACTTTAAAACAAGTGTGAACAGGGGTAAGGACTTTTCTTTTTACTAAAATTACCAATATAGAAATGATTATATAGAATTAATAAGTAATAAAATCATGTGTCTGCTTAATTTTGAATTATGTACAAATATTTTCAAAAGAAATTGCACAATTTTTTTATTATGTTTTATGAATGCTGGTCAGGTTGGCCAGTTGTGCTTTAGAACACGTTTCCTTCTGGTAAGTCAATCATGAATGCCATCCTTCTTTTTTCTCCTTCCTCCACCTTTCCCATTCCTCTTCCACTTCTATATCCACTCCCACTTCCTCCTCCTCCTCCTCTTCTTTAACTCAAACTTTGTTAACTATATTTTTCATCCTTTTACTTATTGACTGGTTAATAATATCATAAATCAAATATTGTTTTACCATGTGTATACTTTAGGGAAAGATGAATCAATTAAAAACAGTGTGAGTTGGTCAAATTTTATACATTCCTGCAAGATCAATGTCTTCTTGGTAAATTAGGCCTCCTTCACAAAACATAGATGAATCACTATCTAATAAATACTTAAGGGATTGCTGCAGTACACTGTCTTCATTAAATTGCTCTTTGTGATGGGCCCTTGAGATCTGTGATTCTAAGAATGTCTATTAATTTAGAAACACTAAGAGCTTTAATGTCAACAAAAGTAACTAAAACATTTTTGCTTAGTACTGCATACTGAAGTAAGCAGTTAAATGATATGATTTAAAAAAAATAGTTGCCGTAAATGTAATTGGAAATATTCTTTTAATGTGTGCAAGGTATTTTGCTAGAAACTACTAGCAAACACATCATAAAGATAATACCTTCTAGAAACATGGTCAAAGTGTTTTGTTATGCTAACTCATTTTGTCCTCTTTACAACCATTAGCAACCATTATTTTCATTACTTATGGGGAATAAGGAACAGAAAGATTAAGTGACTTTCTCAAGTTTATACAACAGATGTACTGAGATTATATAAAGAAATAAAAGCAGCCTTATTATTAGGTAGATTGCGTCCCTCTTAACTGTTATTCAAATGTGACTGGAAATGGCGTAAATAATGACCATCTCAAAACTCATATATTTGAAATAAGGATAACCTCTTTTGTTCAGCCGACAGCAAAAGTAGCTCAGGCTGGTTTTTTTCTTTGAAATAATTGTAGAGTTAAAGAAAGTTACAAAAATAGTATAAAGAGTCTCATATATCCTTCATCCAATTTCTCCCAGTGGTGACACTTCATACAGATGTAGTACAACATCAAAATCAAGAAATTGACATTGGAACATTACCATTAACAAGACTTTAGACCTATTTAGTTTTCAACATTTAAAAATCTGCATTCCTGTTTTTGTGTATATATGTGTGTGTGTAGATCTATGCAGTTTTATTCTGTGTATAGTTTAATTTATTCCATGTATTGATTCATGTGCCACGTATAAGTTCATGATTCATATCAATGATATGACAGGCTACAACCAATGTTTTCTTTTTATCTTTATCCGTTGTATACAAGTCACCCGACTAGTTCCATCACCTCCAAATGAGGAAATGTTTTGCAGGAATCTCATTGCTCAGCCCTGCTCTTGGACTCATCTGTCTTGGTTTACTAACTTGGAACACAAGGCAGAAGTTGGGTTTCCAAGTCCTTTTTAGGAAGGGAAGCCCTCTTCTTTTATGCAAACCAGGGATAGAAATTCCTAAATAGTGGGAAGAACTTTGTCCAACTCAATCATATAGCATGTGCTCATCACTTCCCCTGGATACATCAAGGGAACTGTTCCAACTCTACTTGAGTCTGAGCACAGTCAGATGCCCTGCATATCCAACTACACCTGGAGCACTTCTGTTTGGATATCCTAAGCCACTCTCAACTCACCATTTACAAAACAATACTTCTCAACTTTGCTCTTATGCTTCCTTTTTTTCAGTATTTTCCATTGCCGTGAAATACACTATCATAGAGTTAACCACAAACCTTGACAAATAACAGACTCCTTTTATTTCAACCTCTGCTTCTTCCAAATCTAATTCATTGCCAAATTGTGGTAACTCTATGTCCTTATTATCTCCTAAGTCTACTCCCTTGGCCACATTCTCTCAGCTACTGCCATATCTCAGGCCCTTCAAATTTTTTTTATCTATATGATATCTTTTGCCTTTTAATTGACCTTTCTGTTTCCACAAAGATCTAATGTTTCTCTTATATTCCACTCTGCTTTCAGACTGAATTTGAATAATACATGGCATTGGACACATTCTCCTATTAAATGTCAGTCATTAAGTTCACCGTAAATATAAGATACAGTTCAAATTCCTTAGAATCATATTTACGGCTCTTTATAATTTTACCATGCCTATCTCTTCAGTCTCATTTCCAACCCATTCCCTTCCCAGAGCTAAGGTGCCTATGAAAGTCAAACTACCAGATGTTCATCAAATGTGGAATATTCTCTTGCACTCTAACACCTTTGCAAATAAACATTCAGTTCTTCCCTCTACTTAAAAACCTCCTTAAATAACGGACTCCTACTCATCTTTCATAACTAATAACTCTTCCCCCTTCTAAGAAGCATTTCATTGTTCCCACTCCACACAGTTAATTCACAATGCTTTTGATACATTTTAGAATTACCATACTGCATCATACTTTCACCTTACCATCTGAACTGGAAGACCCTGAGAACTATCTTTTATTTCATTTCTGTATTTCAAGTTATTCTAGATATAATTTTCATGAATATTTGTTGAATGAATAAAGATGTTATAACTAGCAACTAAAATTATAGAGTGCAACTGCTGCCAGTCTCTACAGTGACTACGTGAATAATTTGAGCACTTAGCAAAGATATTTTTCTGCCTCTGTCATCTCCCATCTCTCTGTCTGAATATGAATACTGTGGAGACTAGTGAAGGAGACATTTCTAAGCTCATGATTTGTATTCTTCTAGGGTCCCATCCTCTTGAATATTACCAAGAGGATAATATTCAAGGCTAGGGAAAGGGAAAGACATATTTAGTTTTTAGATTTTTTCAGTTGCAGTGTCTGTTCACCATTTCTGAAACATATACTAAGCCGTAAGTGTACTTGTTTAGGTGAGTATTTGATTTTGGTTTTTGAAGCTGTAGTTATATGAGAAAGAGTAGAAATTGTGATGTTGGAGAAATATAGACCGATAACTCTTGTTATGCTAAGCCAAATAGAATTCTTGCAAATTTGTCTTAGTTTGACAACTTAAATAGCTAGAATGTAAGAACTAATTACAAAAACCCTATAATATATTTAAAGTCACAACATGCAGTGTCCTTACCAAAGAAATTAGAAAAGTAGAGTAACTTGTACTAAAATTTACCTCCAACTTTCTCCTCCACTGTGACAGAAAATCCATTTTAGTGTGATTATATTAAAAGAGCTATACAGTCTAACAAAATAAGTTATTCAGTCCCCAAGAAAAAAAAATCTAATGAGAATATATACAAATAATTTTCAAGTGATAAAAGTTTATTTAATGAAATGCCAGTTTCTCCTTTCCTAAGGCACCAGTGAAATACCATTAACCTTTGAAAACTGAGTCCAAGAATGCTAACCTTTAAGATTCTTTGAAAATACAGTTGGAGGATAGCTAGCTAGCTAGGTACATGGATACTTTGACATGTAGACAGACTACACACAAAAATTGGTTCTAACATGCAAACTGTATTCATTTTTTCGATTTGATTTTTATAACTTTTGTTTTTTTATATCTATTTGAGAAACCACATTGGGAAAAACAAACAAACCTGAACTGAAAGATATCCTGGAGTAATGTGGAAAAAAGTGATTTGTGGTTAGACCCAGGCACAAAGCCTGTCTCTAACCCATTTCTACTCTTTTACAACTGTGTGACAATGGGAAAATCACTTACAGTCACTCATTTTCTTTAATTATGTTTAATTATGAGCAAAATAAAAGAAAATATTTACCACAAAAGAATTCCAAAAAGAAGACTCAAAATCAATATAAGTCATCTCTCCTCTTCCTTTCTAATTCTTCTATTTTCTTTTTCAATCAATAATTTGAGTGGGCTGAAGTTTCCTTTATCCTGCTCCACCCAACAAAATAATGTAAAACATGGTAAGAGAATTGAAGAGACAAGAAAAGAGTGAAATAAAGTGTCCACTTTTGATATTTGATTGCTATAACTTTCAAGATTCAACTTCCGCTCCCTCCATCCACATCTGGACAAAGTAAAGCCTAGCTGTTTCCTGCTTTGGCACCATAAGGACGTTTATACCACATAAGCTCAACCCATACTTGTGGGAAACCCTTATTCCAGCCCCAACCCCTAACCACCATAACACTCTAAGCCAGTTGCTCCTCCTTACTTTTTCTCTCTCAAGCCATTTTTGTACCAGCCTGGGAACATACTCTGCTTTTCCCAGAAAGCCTCAGTGTATGAGTAATAAATCTTTTCATACCCTCTTGTTGTGCATGTGGCTTTATCAATCCCTACATTCTAAACCAAACTTTGGATGGAGGGACCCATCCCATATCCATGGGATGGCCACAACAATGGACATTGTGAGCAGAGTGTCTGTGTGATGAGAAACCTTCACCATGGGTCTTTCTTCTCTTGCCTTGGCTTGTTGATCTGGCTCTGCTGCCTGCTGGTCAGCATGTACTTTGAGATGCTGCATGCTGAAAAGCTTGTGCTTTTTGCTGTGCTACTTTGTGCTGCATTTGCTGAGTTGTATGGAGCATCTGTTACAGATTAACCAACCCAAGACAAAATTTTCAAACATTTAGAAACAAGAATATGAGATGAGAGTCCACTTTAAAGTGCCATTGGGTTAAACGTTTCATTCCAGACTCATATATATTTCATATGTATGTATACATGTATATATGTATTTCTCTTTAATTATGTTTAATTATGAGCAAAATAAAACTTATCTATATTTCTCATATATTATCTCCTTTAGGAAGGCCCAAACCTTCTTGATAGTGACCAAGGCACTCATTTCACTTGTTAAAATGCACAATGTTGGATTCATAAAAAAATAATTTATCGGCCTCAGGCTACAGGGGTCATAGAGTGCCATAATGCTTTTGTAAACAAATTCAAATTTAATTAAATTAAACATGATGTATTTCATTTATCAGTAAATCTTCAGGAGTTAATTGTAATAAAGAATCTGACTCCAGTTTTGATGTTTAACTCTTGACAGGTTTCAAGCCTATCACTTCTCCTTCCCTGCTATACCACATCTGGGCAAGCTGATAAGAAAGCCTCAGTGTGCTCTCTTTTGGCATCAGTGGGAAGTTCAAACCATACGATATGAGTTTGCACATGTGAGAACATTTATCCCAGCCCACTTCCTCACCACTATAAAACCCCAAGCCAGTAGCCCTTCCTTGATTTTTTTTTTTCTCAAGCCATTTTGAGGTCAACTTGGAAGTCAGCTGAGCTCTCCCAAGAAAGCATGGTTATGTGAGTAACAAACCTTTTCATACCCTCTGGGTGTGTGTGCAACTTGCAAATGAAATTTTGAGTGGAGAGTCCATCTCACTTCTTTGGGCTAATCACAATAGGATAAATAATATCATTTTCATAAAGTGTACTTTGTTGGAAAGGGAATGTTTGGTTGCTTTTTACATTGTTTTACTTTACTCCTCTTTTCTCTTTTCCTTTCCATTCTTCTGTTTCAGGAAGAAGATTTAGACTGATTCTTTCTTGACTGCCCTTGTCTTTTCTGCTGTTTTCCCTATCCCACCTCAACCCCATTAGTGGAAGACATAGAACAGCATTTTTTAAAATTGAAGTATAGTTGATTTACAATGTTCTGTTAATTTCTGCTGTACAGCAAAGTGATTCAGTTATACATATATACATTCTTTTTTATATTCTTTTCCATTATGGTTTTTCTCAGGATACCGAATACAGTTCCCTGTGCTATAAAGTAGGACCTTGTTTATTCATTCAATATGTAATTGTTTTCATCTACTAACTCCAAACTCCCAGTCCAACCCCCACCCCCTGCCCTTGGCAACAACAAGTCCGTTCTCTATGTCTGTGAGTCTGTTTCTGTTGCGTAGATAGGTTCATTTATGTCATAGTTTAGATTCCAAAGATAAGTGATATCATAGTATTTGTCTTTTTCTGACTTACTTCACTTAGTATGATAATCCCTAGTTCCATCCATGTTGCTGCAAATAGCATTATTTTGTTCTTTTTTAAGGCTGAGTAATATTCCATTGTGTGTACGTACCACACCTTTATCCATTCATCTGTTGATGGACACTAAGTTGTTTCCATGTCTGGGCTGTTGTGCTTAGTGCTGCTATGAACCGAGGGGTGCATGTATCTTTTTGAATTACAGTTTTGTCAGGTATATGCCCAGGAGTGGGATTGCTGGGTCATATGGTAATTCTATTTTTAGTTTTTTGAGGAACCTCTATACTGTTTTCCATAGTGGCTGCACCAACTTACATTTCCACCACCAATGTAGTAGGGTTTCCTTTTCTCCACACCCTCTCCAACATTTGTTATTTGTAGACTTTTAAATGATGGCCATTCTGACCAGTGTGAGGTGATAACCTCACTGTAGTTTTGATTTGCATTTCTCTAATAATTAGTTATGATAAGCATCTTATCAAAGCACAGTGGTTTTAAGGTGTGGTCCAGCAACATCCGCACCACCTGGGAACTTAGAAATGCAATTTCTTGAGTTCCACCCCAGACCTATTGGAGCAGAGATTTGAGGGCAGGGGCACTTATCTTTCTGTGTTTAAACAACTCTCCAAGTGACCCTGCTGATCTTAAAATTTGAGAACTAATGATCTCAGCGTACAAGAGAGGGTCTTTTGAAAAGATAAGGAGTGTGTCAGACTGGCTGTGTTTCAGGGTTCTCACATGGCTTGTGGGATCTTAGTTCCCCCACCAGGGATTAAACCCATGCCCTCGGCAGTGAAAGCACAGAGTCCTAACCACTGGACTGCCAGGGAATTCCCCTGGAATTTTCTTTCCATGTTTGTTCTTAAGATGTCAAAGGTAAAGTTTGGAGGGTAACCTTGTTTACCTTGAGACCTTAGGTTATAATAAAAAGTAGTTTTGATGAAAATGATATATTATCTACCACAAATTTGTTCTGAGTGTAAAAACTAATGATGCAGGATAAGAGATTGGCTAAGAAAATGGAGCCAAAGCCTCCACTTATAATAAAGAGTCCTTTGGCCTGGACCACCCTTTGTGTGCATTTTGTGTCTGTATGGGTACAAACAAATGCACACATATACAGTACACACCCTGGGAAATAAATTGGCAGGAAGTGGTTGATTTGTTGTCCTGCCAAGTCTCTTTCTATCAGAGACACAATTAACAAGCAAGATGGAATAAATTATTTCTAATATCCTCTCCAGGTTCAAAATTTGAGGGCCTGTTAATAGTATTGAAGTTTTCATCCTATGATCAGAGAGAAGGTCTCAGTCCTTTTTGCTTTCCCACTTTTCTGTGGGTCAGGTTTTCTGCTACAGATATTTTTTAAAGAAAACTTTGGTCATATGTTTACATATTTTTTCCATTAGCAGAATCTTCACAATATTGGTATAAATGGAATTTTTCTACTACTTTCTGTAATTGGATTCTTAGGGGAAAAACTGCATTATAATTAGAAGATTAATCCAGTGGTTATCAGAAGATAATCTTTAATATGAATAAAAATGTTGACATTTTCTTTGTTTGTAACCTTATATTTTCATGGTCGTTTTATATTCTCTCTGCCAGGATTTTATGAAGATCAGGATTTTTCCAGCATATACTTTCTTTCTTTAAAATTTTGGGTTTGTAGCGGTCTACAGTATTACACTAATTTTGATAAGTAAAAAATAAACTTCTGAGAAATAAAATACCCTAAGCCTTTGACAAATTTTGTGTATGCAGATTTTTTCGGCTATAAAATTATCATGATTCACAGAAATTAAAGAAGTTTAATTTACCAAGAACTGACATATCCAATGTTCTCTAATTATAATGTTTTTTTAGTGGATAGTTGATGTGATTGTCTTTCTAATTTTTTTTTTTTTTTGCTTCTTTATATTTTCCTCTCTTTATTCCTTGATTTCCTAGTGAAAACTGTGATAATTTTAAGGAAGCATTTTTTCCTCTATAATATCTCATTTATCTTTCTATTTCCAGAAACTTAAACACAAACACTGTACATAGTTGACCACTCATTCCTTTATGGATGAATTCTTTTAGATTATCATTTTAGTATAATGGGATAGGGGACTATTTCCTTAGGCTGTGAAATAATATTTCTATTCATTCTGAAAGTCATTTTTTCCTACTAGATTCTGTAATTTTTCAATAGTTATCCATTAAATCCCTGGATTGGGTGTCAGAAATTCTTAGTTTTTTTTTTTAATTCTGTGTGAAGATGAAGTTTAAGTCTCATTAAGTAGGACTCATGTGTTCTAAGAGTAGTGAAGAATTTGCACTCAATTGTTGTTGACTCTCACTAGAATGGTCCTAAGGCCATGAGAATGGAGCCAAGCTAACCTAGTCATCATGGAATTGAATTGTATCAAAGCAAGCCCCCTCCTCCAGGCTAAAGAGCAGCAGGCCTAGAGGCTGACTCAGCTTGAGCCAAGCTGGCATTAATTAGTTTTGAGCTTTTCTGGACCAGATGATCTCTGAAGTCACATTCAATTTTGAGATCCTTTTTTGAACTTGTCATTGTCATTGATAATATTTTAAAGTATCTTAATACTATTAAAATATTATTTATAAATAATTGCTTACTTCAGGTTATTTCTGAAAGATGGTTAATAATTTGGATTTTGTTCTGGTGCTTGGCTTCATTTGTAATTAATGACATGAATAGAGAGTGCATTGAGCTTCTAATTGTCTTATGTGCTAGGAATAAGATTAAGTATAGCTAATGTAAAATTAAAATTACAGCCCTTACCCTTAAGGAGTTTACCTGTTGACAATTCCACTTGCAATAAAGAGCTAATTTGGGTACTATTTACACTTAATACTAGTAGTTATTACTAATTAAAGATTTTTCTTCTCCCTACCTAATCTCTACCTCTCAAGCCTCTGCCGCACACCTTCAAATTAAGATTCTGAGTTTTTCTCATCTTGTCCTATAGTATTCACTAACAGGGTATTAATTTCTAGAGCTGTTTTTACTTCTCTACCTGTAGGGCATAACTATAGGATTTATATTCTAAATATTGTGTGTATATGTGTATAATCTCTAAAATTCTCTCTGAGATAATTTTCATTTAAAAATGAGGGAAGTGTTAATTACAATCACAGGATTTATCAGAGTGCATGTAATTGAGGCATACCTTGTGTATGGAAAATGTATGGGATAGAAACCATGCCTATTGTCTTCATAATTTTACCTCAGACTTCTTGTATAGGGCATTATGCCTAGCAGGAATTCATTAATTATCCACTGAATCGATTCTGTTTGTTTACTTCTCATTTACTCTGTAACTCTGTGCAGTGTGCTTCCCTAGTCCATAATACCATTAAAAGTATTCTTGCCATGGTCATTTTTCTAAATCCAAGGAAAATTTTTAAGGTTCTAAGTTATCTTACCTTAATTAAAATGGTTTGAAAGTGTGTTGAGGGTGTCTGCCTTGAAATTTTTACTTCTTTGATTTACATAATGATACTTTGATTTTCTATCTCTCATTTTTCAATAATCCTTTATCTTCTTCCCCTCTTTCTCTGAACATACTGATCATGTTGAAGTTCTACAGAGTTCCACTTCCAATCCTCTTCTCGTTTAATCTCACCAAAAGTATGCCAAAGTTTCAATACCCTTCGACATGGTGATGAATCTTAAGACAGTAATCTTCAAGCTAATTTTCCAAAATTATATGTCCATCTCGCCACTAGATATCTCCAACCAGATAATCCAAAGTATAGTATCATAAGTGTAATGTGTATAAAACCAAACATTTTATCAATTAATAACCTCCTTCTCTACTTTAAATCTGTTTTAATTCTATGTTCCCTTTATCAGTGAATGTCCCAGCCTTTCACTCAGCTTTAAACATCACAAAATCAGAAACCATCATTTAGTTCTCCTTTTTACTCATGTAATCAGCTACCAAATCCTATTGATTCAATCCATTTAGACCTCCTTAATTTGCCCAATTCTTTTTATCTCCTCCAAAATGTTAAGGACTATCATTCTCAATTCTCACTGAGATTATAAAAACAATCTCCTAATCAATCCCATACCTCTAGTCCTTACTCCCTTCAAATAAAAAAAATATATGATATGCCACGCCTGTTTAAAATCCTTTAGCTATTTCTCATTACCTGTAGTAAAAGGTAATGAGACTCAGTTCTTAGACTCTTGCCTAATTGGTGACTGGTTTCTCCATCACCCCATCTCACCACTAATTTCTTCTTTGTTATAGCACAAGGCATGGGAACTATTCCCAGTCCCAGAATGTACACTATACCAGTCTCCTCTCCAGTGGTTGCATGTGCTTCCTTTCCCCACTTGGATGACTTCTATTTATCCTCCAGAACTGAATCATCACCTCCTCCAAGAAACTTCCTCTAAGGTTGTTCTGCCTCTGGGGTTCAGCTTTGGGGAACCCTTTATATGTTCCAATATCATCTGTTGTAGTTCTACCATAGAAATTATTACACTATATTGTATCATCTCTGTTTTTACCTGACCTTTCCAATACCCAATTATATTGAAACTACTTGAGGTAAGAATGATTTAGCATTTGTGCAGCCCAATTCTTGACAGAATACAACTCCTTAATGATTTTGAATGAACGAGTGAATGAAACCAGAATCTGTGTCCCATCAGAACTTCTTTCTTAGGAGGTATATTCTGGTTTCTCAGTATGCACATTGTACGCTAGCATCTGTGGTTCTTATTGTTTAAAATTCACTATTTTCTTTCCATGTGGGTGCTTGCTTTATGCTTTCAAAACTTCCCTGGTAGTCCAGTGGTTAAGACTGGGATTCCAGTGCAGGAAGGGCGGGTTCGATCCCTGGTGGGGGAACTGAGATCCCGCAGGCCACAGGACATGCCCAAACAATAAAAAATTTTAAAAAAGGAAATCTAAAATGTGCTTTCTGTGGATACAAGGTAATGTAGAGGAAAGTTTTTAACTTTTCCAGATGAGTCATGTTCTATTTTTTCTATGCCGTGGCCATTCATTAAATGACCTCTTTTTCTCTGAAAATGTTTATGCTCCTACATACATATTCCTTACTCTACCTAGAAGTTATATGTAGCCTAGTAAATTGTGTTTTGTGAAATTCATTTAATTGGCTTGGGAAAGTTGGAGGTGACTGTCACAACGCTTTAATTTAGTTTCTACTGGATGTTTTGGCTATAATGGAAAAGTTAACAAACTCAAATCTCAATATTTCATTACCGTGTGGTGGACAAATTTATGAAATACAAGGTTAGGAATACAATGGAGAGAGTCAGAGGTTGATTCTAGATTTAGGAAAGGGAATTCATGGCTTTCTAAAATTATGACATTAAATTTGAGGTTTCTCTCATCTCTCTTTTTTATGTGGGCTCAACAAAACAATTGCTTGGGCACACACAAAGCATTATAAGCTACTCAGTACACAAAAAGTACAAAACATGAAATCATAATTTTTTTTGTTTAGTATAAATGATTGAGAGGTATTTTAAAATGTTTCAAGTTACTGTGAAATTCACTACCATTATTGTCATCACCTGTTTAATGTTTCTTACTTTTGGGAATGATCTATAAATTATAATATTTAAACAATGATTCCACTAATATTCTTAGCAATTTTCTATTTTAGGTGCATTAGACTGAAATTAATTCTCTGGAAGGGATTTACATGTATATATTTATACATCTTCTCCACATATATTTCTCTTTTAGGTGGTCAAAGTAGGAGCATTTATTTCTGACATGGAGCATATTGAGCCAAAATTTTAAATGACTCTGATATTTAAAAATGTAACTTATTCTATATTTAATTTACTGAATCCTAGAATAACTGGAAGATCGGATATAATGGAGAGAATTAGTGATTATAACTTCTGAAAAATATGTAAATGTTCCTTTTTTTTTAATTATACAGAATTCTGGTACATGAAGCACTTTTAATTTATAGAGTTATTCTTGGGCAATACATGTCACATTAGATCTGTTCATTCCACACAGGAATTATTGTTATTATTACATTGTCTTCATAAAGAATGTCACTCATTATTTCACTTAAAGTTTACTCCCTGAGAATACTGAAGGCCATGATCTATAGACAGACAATGAGAATAGTTTAAGAAAGTTAGTTTTCTTTTAGATGATATTTGAAAAGCAGAAACGAAAGAAAATAAGGGTATTTTTATCTAAGTTACTTTGTTTATTGAAGTGTTTAATTGTGGTTGTTATATCAACTTATATTAGACCTTTTCTTGTGTGTTTGTTAAGTTCCAGGAAACATTATTGGTTCTTTAGCAAAATCTTTACATCTTAAAGCTTATTTGAAGATTATTGTTTACTTTTTTTAACGTTTTACCCACAGTCTTCCCACCTTCAATTTTATAATCTTATATGCATTTATTCCTCCTTGAAATTAAATCTGTCAGTTTCTGAGCCATATGCTTTGGATAATTCATTTTTAGTGAGTGCTAAAAATTGTAAATGTTAACTACAGTAGAAAAAGAAATTTTAACATGTGCTAGCAAATATCCTCAAACATCAGCAGTAGAAAGAATCTCAACTAAAAATTCCTACCAGAGATGATTTGATCATAAACCTTTCAAGCAGAAAATTGGCAATCACTGTAGAAACAATTCCTCAGGAAGGTATTCAGCTTTCAAATAACCCTGAAACAAAGCAACCCAATGACATTTGCTTTCTGAAAAGGAAAACTCCCTGGTCCCTCCATCTCAGGGTCCTCTGGAAAGCAAGCCTGGAGGAAAACATGACAAACAGAGACGCTTGGAAGTGCGAGCCTTCTGTGATGCACAGGAGGTAAAAATATTTTCCTTTCTTCCTGAACCTTTACGAGCCAATTAGCTCCAAAGTCTTTTGGAAATGGTACAGGTTTGAATGGTATAGATTATATAAAGATCATAAAAATAGACACCAGGGCTCATTAACCTATTGGTGAGCTGAAATATGCCCCTAGCCTTTTGTACAACTCAATTCAGCCAGTCTGGAAACATTCTGGAACACAAACAAAACTCAGTCTGGAACCACTCAGAACAGAAAGAAACATAAAGATGAATGCCTTGTGTTTCAGTTTTCTTTTACAGATTGTCTTTAAAATTTAAGATATTTGGTGGGTGTACTCTGCCCCTTGGACTTTATATACACAGAAACATTATTATACGTGTGTGTGTGTGTGTGGGTTTATTCAAACTCTACTTTTTCTTTTACTTTAACACAACTTCTAGATTTACACATTTTGAATAAATTTATATGTATATTATATATATATATATATATATATATATCTTTTCAGCCACTAATAATTTTCAGAATAAATTTGAATTTAGGAAAGGCATTAGGAATTACAGAAAATCTATTCTAACATTTGACTTAAAACATCATGACAAAACTTCACCACAAGTCTCTAAAATGACCATGTCAGAATTGAGAAATTAAACATAATATACAATTTTAATCTGCTAATATGTATTCCCCAAAGTAAGCTGAGAGGAAAACATGTATTTTATTGTACAGGATACTCTTAGTCACTCATTCAAGTCCTATTTTCTTATATTTAGCTTATACTCAATTATAAAATGCTTGCTTATCTAGTTTGTCATTTCTAACCTACTATTAGCATCAAAAGGAGGCTTCTAGGCTACAATGTTTTAAATGCAATCAAACATAGGAAATGATGCCAAGGTAAAATATAATCATAAAGGCTGAAATGTACTAAAGAATTCAACACTATAGTGTAGACTGATGGACAAAAGTTTCCATTCACCTCCACAACTGTAGAGGGAAGAAAGGAATCTGGCAAATGAGGTGGGTAGAAGGAGCCCCTAGACCTGGGTTAGAGCCCTAGGCTTTCCGGTCCCTTGCGAAGATGATTCTCTTACTGAGCCTCAGTTTATTCTTTTACAAAATGAAAGGGCCAAACCAGACTAGATTTTTTCATCACTAAAGATCTATTATATAAATAATTATGAGCTGGATTCCTCAGGAAACATGTAAGATAGATTTACTATTTGTTTAACGGGACAATGTCATGCAGAAAGGATTCTAAAAAAACTCCATTAAAATGCATAAAGTATAAAAAAGCATTAGTGATTAAAGTGAGTTAGCTCTGATTATTTGGAAACCTTTATATCTGTATAATAATTTATGTCTAAAAACAGAGAGCAAATTAGGAGTTCCTGCATTTCAACCAAAATTTAAGAGAGATATTACTAATTTAAGAGTAGAAGTATGCATTATTGACACTAATTCACATACTTAATATAAAATAATATTTTAGATTTCTAAAAATTAGGTTATTGAGTCTAATTAGCTATGTACTCCAGCAAACCCAATTCACTCATAAAATTGAACAAAATAGTATTAGACTGGAAATGCTAACTCAAAATACATCTGCAGCAATAGGATGTGTAAGGTGATAATAAATTTTCTAGAAAACCAAGTGGGTTATAAAAGAATAGTTGCATTGATTGATTAATTCAAATTTGGGTATGTTAGGTACACAATTTTTATGCTAAAATAGTAGTGTGCAATTTAGGAATAGCAGTGGTTGACAATTTGAAATAGGTTTCTTATTGAAAAATGCATTGAATAGATGTTTGATCACCAGTAAATCCTATCATATCGTATTTTTATTATGTTTTGTTCATGTTTACTTGAGGCAGGAGGAAAATCAGATTGGAGTGGTATTAAAATACTTGAGTTCTCTTTGGCTCTACCTTTAATCGGCTTGGTGGCCCAAAGCAATTCAGTAGGTTGAATTAGAGGTTTTAACTAATGACTATTAGATCCTTTCAATCTCTAAAATAATATAGGCTTATGAAGAGTATTTGGGGAAAAAAATGGCTAGCAGAATAGTCTGGGATAAATTCTTTCCACAAGTGAGTGTTCCTATTTCTCTTCTATCTGAATTTGCCCCATTCCAACATGACCACTTCTCCAGTAACTTCTGATTCTCATTTCTCTACTACAACTTCACACTTTATTCTCTCAATTCCCTACCTACTCAAACATCAATAATTCTTCTTTTTGAATCCATGTCTTATAATTCCTATTTCTAATTCTTTTGTCTCCTGTGTCTTTATATATTTTCTTTGCTTTTTTATTTTTTTATTTATTTATTTTTTTGCTTTTTTATTTTTAATCTGAGCACAAATATAGGAGTTGGAGTAGCACAAATGTAAATGCGCAGCATGTGTATTAGCAAAACTTTTGGTTCAGAAACAAATATGATGTGTACTTTTTTTTACTACATAGTGACGCTTAGACTCTGAGGATCACAGACTGGATGATCTAATTAATTTTCCCAATTTAATGAGCATATTGTGTCAGCTATAGACATGACAAAGTCAATCTGTAAAGATTGTGGCTGTATGTAGTGCATGTGTCTGTATGTGTTTGTTTAGCTTAAACTCACATTTTAATTATATGTCTACTGATTTTCTAGAAATTATTGTTAGTTTTAATGAGTTTTAGTTTTGGAAAAGGTGACTTTTGTAATTTTAAGATTTTTCTTTATGTAAACTTCATAAATCAAAGTACTTAGCATTTGGGGGGATTCTGACCTTCTATTAAGGTAACACAATACTGCTAATACTCCTAATAACAATCATATACATTAATGTAACAAATAAATGCCCTGATGGTAAAGCAATCGAGCCAATTTCCTGTATATTGTTTTTAGAAGGTAGTGTCCATTTCTAACTAATAGATGGAGAGAACTTTGATGTATGTAGTGTGGTTTGAAGTGTACTGAAAACACCACATTTCAAAAATACTTTCTATGCTATGCAGTTCCTGTGAATTACTAAGGATTGCTCCTATATTCCAGGAGACACACAACCATGAATGGGAAGTCCACTGTCTTTCAGTTATTAATTTATACTTACAATGGGTTTGAGTTTTCAAGTGTGAGAGTTCTGATCTACAACTTATACTATAGGACTAGAAAAGAAGAAATATTTGCGAAGGAGTTAAGTATCAAGGAATTTCTGAGGGAAGATGACCCACCTGTAATGTCAGGGCAAGTTGGATTTTGCAAAGCCAGAGGACAGCATGAGAAGAGAAGGAAATATAAAAAGGAATTGAAAAAGCACATAGACGGGAGATGTGAAGGCAGTGTTCCTGACTTTAGGGTGCTGAAATTAAAACTTCATAGCAAACTTCATTAAAAAATTATAGATCTAAATTTTCCTCCTTAAAATTGGGTAGTGAATATTACAGAACAAATTTTAATATACCAGTCAGTTGATAATTCATATTTGGAAGGGGAAACTCCAAGTTACTTTCTGAGAAAATTTCTACTTTTTCTTGCAATAATTTCTGTGTACAAGAGGAGAAGTGGTACATTCTTTTTTAGAAGATTCGTTAAACTTTAATTTTCATAATGCAGCTACAGACTCATTCTGGGTTTTAGAACATTTGAATTGTCCCTTATTTCATAGTAACCCTATACTTCTAGTAGTAAGAGAGTAAAGAGTAGTAGTGAGAGAGCAAATTGGAACCGTCTTCTATCTAGCTCCTGTCAAAGGCAAAGTGATGCTTGGAGAAAATTTTATGTTTATGTCATTTGTGCTACTCAAAAATATCTTTGTATTAAAAGATACCATACAAAATATAACTTGGTCTAAAGATTTTAGTACAACATAAAACCACTTTGAATGAATTCAGTTTTGAAACTCACAGTGTGAAGCAAGGTTACGCTGAATAGTAACTCCCTAATCTCAGAGACTACAGATAGGTTTTATTTCTTGTCCATGCCTTATGTTCATTTCTACTCTCAGATGTCCTGCTCTGAATTATTCTCACTCTGGTACACAGGCTAAGGAATGGCTACAATCTTGAACATCATCACTGTACCATGACAGAAGGAAAAGAGTGCTGTGGAGAACCCACACTGGCAGTTAAGTAACACATGGCACTTACACTTAAGAACCATTAACTAAACCGTTCATATGGCTGGACAACCACAGTGAGCAAAGAAGTGCAGCTGTCATCTCTGTCTAGAAGAATGAGAATTGGAAATATCCACGGAGTAGAATATATAATCAACACATACATAAATACCATAAACAAATATTAAAAAATATTTTTACATGGCCTTTTCCACCATGTTATACATATATTTGTTATACGTATATTACTAAGAATATTTTTATACGTATATTTGTTATACATATATTACTAAGAATATTTTTTAAAAAGTTAGAGTCTACTATATAAGATCCACATGAAGACGTATTTTAGATTATAAAATCAAGGAAAGTTTAATTTTTGTTACTTTTTACCCTGAGATTTACTTCCTGTCTGATAAGCTTCACTGTATAATTGAGTTTTTTTCTTTTGTGTCATGATTGTCAGGAAACTTAAAGTAAATTTGAAATTCAATCAAGAGTAATTTTTCTGAACTTTAGAATTATAAGGTTTTGTTTGTTTGTTTTTTCCTTAAGAAGCATTTGCTATTTGTATTTCTAGTTTAATATTTAGGTTAAACATTTAAAAGAATGAATGAAATAGATCTTTCTGGAAAAATAGGTCATTATGATTTTGTTCTACAGTGAACCCTGATTTCTTTTTAAAAAATTATTGTTTTTAATGTGGTAAAAAAACTTAATCTGACATTTACCCTTTTAACTGAGTTTTAAGTGTATGATACAATATTAACTGTAGGCACAATGTTGTACAGTAGTTCTGTAGAACTTATTCATCTTGTATTACTGAAGCTTTAAACCTGTTCATCAGTAGCTCCCCATTTTCTCCTCTTTCCTGCCCCTGGCAACCACAATTCTTTCTGTTTCTATAAGTGTGGCTATTTTAGTATCGTTTAGAAGTGGAGTCATGCACTATTTGTCTTTCTGTGACTGGCTTATTCCACTTAGTATTATGTCTTCAAGTTTCATCTGTGTTTTCACATATTGAGAATTCCTTTCTTTTTTTAAGGCTGAATAGTTTTCCATTGTATGTATATACCACATTGTCTTTATCCATTCAGCCTTCAGTGAGCATTTAGGTTGTTTCCACTTCATGGCTATTTTCAATAATGCTGCAATGAATGTGAAACTGCTAGTGTATCCTCAAGATCCTGATTTCAACTCTTTTGGATTAATACCCAGAAGTGAGAATCCTGGATCATACGGTATTTCTATTTTTATATATTTAGGAAACTTGATACTGTTTTACATGGTTTCACTATTTTGCCTTACCACCAATGGGAAGGGTATAAGGGTCCCAATTTTCTATATTTTTGCCAACATTTTGTCTTTTTTTTCCTTATAACAGCCATCCTGACATCCTGTGAGGTGATTTTCATTGTGGTTTTGATTTGTATTTCCCTGATGATTAGTGATGTTGAGCAGTTTTTCATATACCTGTTGGCCATTTGTATGTCTTCTTTGGAGAAATGTCTATTAAGTTCCTCTGCCCATTTTTAAATCGGGTTATTTGTTTTTATGCTATTGAGTTGTGGAGTTCCTTATATATTTTGAGCTCAACCATTTATCAGATATATGGTTTGCAAATATTTTCTCCCATTCTATACAGTGTCTTTTCATTCTGTTGATTATTTCCTTTGCTATTTAGAAGCTTTTTGGTTTGATGTAGTCCCACTTGTCTATTTTTGCTTTTGTGGTCTTTGCTTTTGGCATCATAGTTGTGAAATCATTGCCAAGACCAATGTCATAAAGCATTTCCCCTGTGTTTTATTCCGGAGTTTTACAGTTTCAGGTGTAATGTTTAAGTGTTTAATGTTAATGTTTAATGTTTAATCCATTCTGAGTTGATTGTTGTGTATGGTATAAGTGTCTTATTTCATTCTTTTCATGTGGATATCCAGTTTTCTCAACACCATTTATGAAAAAGACTTATCCTTTCCATACTGTGCATTCTTGACACTCTCATTGAAGATTAATTGACCTTATATGCATGGGTTTATTTCTCTATTCTGTTTTATTTGTCTGTATGTCTGTTTTTATGCCAGTACCATCCTGTTTTGATTGCTGTAACTGTGTAATATATTTTGAAATCAGGAAGTGTGATGCCTCAAGTTTTGTTCTCTCTCAAGTATGATTTGGCTGTTCATGGTCTTTTGTGGTTCCACATGAAGTTTAGATTTTTTTTGTACTTCTGTAAAAAAATATCAATGGGAATTTGATAGAGATTGCACTGAATCTGTAGATTACTGGGTATTATGGAACTTTTAGTATTGTTTCTTCCAGTTCATTAACACAGAATGCCTTCCCATTTGTTTATGTCTTCTTTAATTTTTCATTAATTTTTTTGGAATTTTCAGTACATAAATCTTTCACTTTTTTAAGTTATTTATACTTAAATATTTTATTTTTTGTGTGCTATTGTAAATGGGATTTTTCTCTTCACATAGTTCATTGGTAGTGTATAGAAATGCAAATGATTTTTGTATGTTGATTTTGTATATTGCAACTTTGAGGAATTTGTTTATTAGTTCTAACAGTTTTTTGCAGAGTATTTATGGTTTTCTACATATAAGATTATATCATCTGGAAGAGGGACTTCTTATCAGATTTGGATGCTTTTTAGTTCTTTTTCTTGCCTAATTGCTCTGGCTAAGATTTCCAGTACTATATTAAAGAGGAAAAAGTGGCATCTTTGCCTTCTTACTGATCCTTTTCAAAAAAACTTTTATTTTTTCACCACTGAGTCTAATGTTAGCTGTGGGCTTTTTATATATGGCCTTTATTGTGTGGAGGTACTTTCCTTCTATTCCTAGTTTGTTGAGATTTTTATCATGAAAGAATATGGAATTTTACCACTTTTTTTTTTTTTGCATCTATTGACAATCATGTGATTTTTATCTTTCATTGTGTTAATGTGGTGTATCACATAAATTGATTTTCTATTTTGAACCACCCTTGAATTCCAAGGATACATACTTGAAATTTATCCATGGTGTATGATCCTTTTAATGTATTGTTGGATTCCGTTTGCTAGTATTTTGTTGGTAATTTTTACATCTATATTCATCAGGGATATTGGCCTGTAGTTTTTCTTTTTCATGGTGTCTTTGTCTAGCTTTGGTATTAGGGCAATGTTGGCTTCATAACATAAGTTTGGAAGTGATCCAAACTCAAATTTTTTGGAAGAGTTTGAGAAGTATTGCAATAATTTGTCTTTAAATGTCCTGTAGAATTCACCAATGAAGTCATCTGGTCCTGGACTTCCTTTGTTGGGAGGCTTTTGATTACTGGTTCCATCTCCATACTAGTTATAGATCTGTTTAAACTTACTATTTCTCCATACTAGTTATAGATCTGTTTAAACTTACTATTTCTTATAATCTTAGGATAGTTATAAGACAGAATATGAATGTTACAATCTTTGACAATGTAAAGCATAGTTAATAGAGAATGGAGAAGAAAGGAAAAAGAGAGGTTAGATGAAGTTATATCTTCATATTATAAATAGTGTATTGTAATTTTTGAGCACTTACCATAGAAAGACATTGTGCTAAATGCTTCACATCCAATAATTCATTTAAAAACTCAACTTCATGAACCAGGTTTTTTTAGATGAAAAACCTGGAGGCACACAGATATCAAAGGGTTTGACCATGATTACACAGGAAGTAAATAGCATTGAGTGAAAATGCCAAAAAGTGATTGAATTATAGAGAGAGCCTAAAGTATTAATTTAAAGTATTGTTTAAATTTATAAATGTAAATAAGGGATTAAAATCATTCTAGAGCTATATTTGGAGGAAGATGCAGAAATAGAAGAACAAGCACAAATGCTTTAAATGTGTTAATACTTATTAATCAGATTTACATGCTATATAATGTCTGAAGTTAATCAACAATAGTATATATTTAGATATTTATTTATAGATATGGTAAAAACTATCAGAAGATTTTAAAACAGTAACAGTTAAACGTTTTTGCCTAACAAAGGAAGAATAAATATGGGGAAGGTTAAGGAAGATGTTTGTTTTGCTACCATGTGTAAAAATTATTTGATTTTTTAAAATGTAAAATTATTATATATTATAGAATTTCAGCAAAGCAAAAATATTTTCAATTTTAAGTGCAGTGATATATAAAATATGTATTTTATATGTCATTTGGACAAAAGTTTAGCTCATAATTGTTATGACAAAATGCTATCTTATCACAAAATTTTTGTTTTACATACTTCCAGAAAGAACTTATAGAAATAATTTATTTGTACCTATTTACACATGTATTTTTATCACATACTGTATTAGGCATAAAGAAAAAAGGATACTGTAACCAAAATGAATTTTATAGTATACCTTTTGCACGGTCTACCCCTTTCCCATCTAAAGTGTCCTGCTCTTAAGCTCTTTGCCTTGTGTCAGTGTCACTTTAGCAGAAATACAGCAGCCATTTTGTCATTTTGTCAGGGGAAAAAAAAAGAAAAAAAAAAACAGGTAGCTTCTTGCATATTTGGTCTGCTCTTTAGAATACATTCCAAAAAGATGAATTACTAGGCATTTTTTTTAGTAGTCTTGTGGCCTATTTTTAATTTGATAAATAAAAGCAGTAGTAGTTTAGCTGGCTCTTGTTTGATTCTACATGTTCCCTGAGAAATTCATCAAAACCATGACAATTGGAAAATAACATGCAAAAAGAAAGATTTTAGAAAACTCATTTTAAAAATACATTTTCATTTGCATATTTATCTCAATATACCCATGTATGCAAATAAGTTTTTTTAAGTACAAATAATAGAAAGAAGTGTTATAAACATGACAAATGATGCTGTAAAAGCTAATGTGCCCATGTATGACTATGTGGGACTAAATACTTCGGAGCCTAATAAGTCATGTCCAAATATTTGAGTGAAACTTTTATATGAATTAAAACTCATTTAAGAAGATTAAAATGGCTACAGTTTATGAAAAGGGCCACTTTGGAGTGGTTAGCCCTAATGATGGGTCTGTTAGACATACTCTGAAAGCACAAATGAGAGAAGAGTTGTCTCTGATTATTTTCTCTCTTCTCTCAAGCATTCCTCTCCCAATTCCTATTTGCCTTTGGTTAAATTTTGCCAAATTTCTTTCTAGGAATTTGGCACTAATTTACCATTCCCGCACTAGTATAAATAGAGCTCACTTCTGAAAAACTCAGGCCTTATAAGATTACCATTAAAAAGAAAAAGAAAAATTTTGTATCTTTTGAGTTAAAAATGGCCGCTAAATTTAAATTGCATTTATTTGGCTTCAGTAAGTTTTGAAATATTTTCACGTTTTCTATTGCTTTTGTAGGTGAATTCACAATCCCGTTTATGGAATTTCTTTTATAATTTTTTATTCATGTCTACTGCTTTTAGTTATGTATATATTGAGAAATTTACTTCACAGTGAGAGTAGTATTAATGACTGTATTAATATGTACACAAAAAATTATTTTCTTATGTGCATAATTTCATGTTTTTAAACATATAAATCCCAATTTTATCTGTAATTTTATTTTTGATATGGTGTAAATTAAGAATCTTCACTTCATAAGTCAGAAAGAGAAAAACAAATATCGTATATTAACGCATGTATGTGGAACCTAGAAAAATGGTACAGATGAACCGGTTTGCAGGGCAGAAGTTGAGACACAGATGTAGAGAACAAACGTAGGGACACCAAGGGGGGAAAACTGCGGTGGGGTAGGGATGGTGGTGTGCTGAATTGGGCGATTGGGATTGACATGTATACAGTGATGTGTATAAAATTGATGACTGATTAAAAAAAGAAAAAAAAGAATCTTCGCTTCAAAAAATTCTCATAGTATATTATTATTCAACATCAGTTAATGTATCCAAAATTCTCAGTGCTATTTAAAATTTAAACTTATATTATTCCTACAGGGAAATAAGTTGGGGAAAATAATATCAAATTCAAGTTGATCTTTCCTTATTTCCTTTACATTGTATCAGAATTGTTTATTTGCTGTCTCCTCACTAGACTTTGGCTATCATTATTGCAGTGTTAATACCTTCAACTGGTATTACAGTAAGTAGTGCAATAGAAAATACTCAGAATATTTTGAATAAATGAATGACTGTATTAATATGTGCACAAAAAATGAATAATGCATAATCCCTTGTAGCCATTATTGATGATTATTTATTATTTTAATCTATATACTTGAAGAGTCTATTCTTTTGGTTATTTTGTTTGTTCTTTTGCAGGTGTAGTATATTTTAAAGTGTGATAGGCAGATAAGTTTCCCCATATCCATAAAAAGATTATTATGATGGAGATGTTTACATTTCTTACAGATTACCTTTAGATTGCACACTGACATTTCTCTTGGTGTTGTCAATTTTTGTCCATCAATGCAAATCTATATTATAATTTCCACAACCTGTAGTTAATATCTGAAGACAGTCCCCACATATACACCATGAATGGAGTGTTTTAGAGCATATTTCTCAAGGAAACAAACTGAAAACCTCTAACATGGTTGAGTCACCTTGTGATGCATCATCTGCATCAGAGGCAGTCAATTTGCATATATACTGTGAACATTTTCTAACAGAAAGCTATAAAATATCTTCTTTTTATAATGTTAGTATATTCTGACAAATTTCTGACATATGGAAATAAAGTATTTTGCGGAAGGATCTCGTCTTGATAATTTGTGTAAAAGCACTATAGAGGCTAGTAGTGGCCCTGTTGGCAGAATGTCAACAATGTATTTTATTTCTTCAAATAAAGTGAAATGTTGACTTGATATGCTTGATGGAGACTCTTTAAACTTGGTCAGATTTGACAATGATGTTAATATTATCTAGTTATCTTTCTTAACATGATACATTAGTATGCTCAAAGTACATAACTTAAATATATAGCAATATATAGCAATATATAGCAATTAATAAAAGCATTTTCTTGAGTTAGTAATATATTACATTTAGATAATGCTTAAGAGTGATTTTTTATAATAAATTCAGCTTGAAGCTAGTTATCTCCTATATACAATTATATAATCTTTTCAGCTCAGTCTTCACTTTAAGTCCTTGCATCATATAATACCAAATTTATATGATTTTCTTGCAACAGTTACTTAGGAGTTGAGATTTCTTTTCTGCAAAAACAACTTTCTCATTATATGGCCAGCATTATGCTTATATTTTAACTTTTCTTAATCACTCTATCTCTGTAGAGTTCATAATTAATATTCAGAAGCCAGATTTAATTAAGACGGTGCCAAAGAAGTGTATGTTGGTTCTGAGTGATTTGGGAGTAGGATTGTTTTCTACGTGCATTTCAAGTTTGTAATTAAGCAAAATAGCTTTAGATGGAAAGATGATTTAGCATCCTTAACTAAACACCCACGTTTTTAAACAAACTTGTAATTTGCATATTCTAGGTGATTTGCATTTGCCGAGCTTATGCTATACCAGGCTATTTGAATTTAGGTAAGTGGGCAGGCAAATGGCACAACGCATCAATACCTATAACAACAACAACAACAAAAAGAACAGCTGAACACTGTTTATAAAGTGCCCTTGAACTTCTTTATAGTGATCTGCCAATGATCATGCCAGCTGCTTCAGGTGTAATTGGTATGATCAAAGAAAAGCTACCATGTCAGAGATAAGAAAGTAATAAGTGAAGGGAGGTGGAACCAAAGGAAATAATTACATTTGTGGACTTCAAAATGTATTTGATTGGAATATAAATTAATAAGCCTTCTTGAACAGGTAGGACTTTATTATTATATGTGAATAACTTTGATTTCATGCATTTACTGTTGAGAAATAATGTAATATAGTATTTTTTTTCTTCAGGTTTTAATTAAACATGACCCTAAGGAAAAAACCAAGGAATGAAATCACACTTTAAAACATGATCAAAAAATATGTGCATAATTAATCAAACATTCAACCCAACTGGCCCAGGCCAAAAATAAAGCCACAAAAAGGGAATTTTAACATAAATTTTAAGTAATTATTTATATTCATAAAAAATACTTCTTAAAATAATGTGTTTTTCACACATTAACTAACAATTTTTGTAACTTTGGAAGGTTGAATACACTTTCATTATTAAAAATATGTTCAATAATAATCCAGTCAACATGATGAAGTCTTTGCTGAATTATTTTTATTACAGAGCTTAAATGAGACATTAAATTGAAAGATTTGTCTTTGTCCTTTTCTCTCTGTCAACCCCACCTCCACATCAGCAACTCTCCCCTCTGGAGAGCCTATTCCTCCTTTCTGCTTGTTTTGCCTTCACTGAAGCTAGTTTCATGTATATTACATATAACGTAAAGTTATAAGTAAACTGAAGTACTAGTGTACCCTTCTTTTAACCTCTTCCAAAATGAAAAGTTCATCTTAAAAAGACTTAAAGGTAATTTGGATGTAATTAATCATATTTTCCCTTCAGTTTTCATTTAAAATTAAAAGTATATTATCCTCAAATTTGAGGGAATCAAGTTAAAAATCACCCTTAGTAGCAATAAGCTGTTTTGGGAGAAAACTGATAAAATGTCCTGATATATGTATATTTATAATAGCATTCATATTGCAGTGGCAGAATTTAAACATTCAACTGACTCAATGCCTTGAAAATAGAGTCTTAGGAAAGACAAACTGTTCTTTCATGCATTCACCATTCATTTACTAGCTTATTATCCAGTAGAAGAGACAGAAGTTAATTATTACCCAATTAAATGTAAAATTACAATCTGAAATAATACTGATTAAATGAAAGTTTCTTCGTGAACAAGTAGATTCTGTCATATATTTTTGCATTCATACTAAAGTAAATAAATATTTCTTAAAAAAATAAATAAATAAATAAATAAATAAATATTTCTTTTCAAATCCCAACCATTTTAGAATTTTTTATAAACTAAATTTATCTTATGGGTAGCATGCTGCTTTTCTTTAACAATCTTAGATAGTAGAAATATTTTTCATAAATATATGTGGTATATTCTTGGGGATTAGAACCAGTTTAACTTTTTTCATGCAGAGATTTTAAATGTTATTAAAAATGTTAACGTATTTCAGGATTTTGGTATATTGATTACATTTGTGAATTTTATAATATTAACTTTTTGACAAGTTAATACATATTACCATTTTGAATTATTTTTTTCTGAGTGTGAGAGACCTTCAGGGAACTCCTAATAAGTATTTATGTACACACATATATAAATAGTACAGAATATAATTTCTGAAACTTTATTCTTTATTTTGTTTTATGAGGGAACAAAGTAGAAGGCTTGGAAGTTTTTTTGTTTTTTTCCTTCTCATGTTAAAATTTGGATTTTTACATTCACTGTGATAGTTACAAATAGTTCATTTAAGAAAGCAATGCCGCTGGCAATATTGTTAACCCCAGGGAAGAATATCAACACTATTCATTTACTTATCATGACCATAATTTTCTCTACATTTATTGGAATAATGGATAAACAATTTATTGGGAAAATGAATAAATGAAGTCATTAAATAATGTTTTACATATTTTATTAACTACGTATATAGAAATAATTATTATATCATTTTCATTCTTTACTTACATCAGACTTTCCAATTATTTCTATTTCCTATTCTTTACATTTATATCTCCAGGTATGATTTGAAATTCATCTAGAAAGATGAGCAATTATAATGACTGCTCACACATTTATAGAAGCAATGTGTTTATTGGGAAAAAAATGGAAATGGAAATGGAAATTTAACCAGAATTATAGCTATGAATATAATTGTGAGGTAGGAAAGCTTTTGTTTTCTTTAGCAGCAGATTTTTTTTAAATTTAATTTAATTTATTTATTTTTTTATACAGCAGGTCCTTATTAGTCATCAGTTTTATACACATCAGTGTATACATATCAATCCCAATCTCCCAATTCATCACACCACCACACCCACCCCCACTTTCCCCCCTTGGTGTCCATATGTTTGACCTCTACATCTGTGTCTCTGTTTCTGCCTTGCAAACCGGTTCATCTGTACCATTTTTCTAGATTCCACATATATGCGTTAATATACAATATTTGTTTCTTTCTGACTTACTTCACTCAGTATGACAGTCTCTGGGTCCATCCACGTCTCTACAAATGACCCAGTTTTGTTCCTTTTTATGGCTGAGTAATACTCCATTGTACATATGTACCACAACTTCTTTATCCATTCATCTGTCGATGGGCATTTAGGTTGCTTCCATGACCTGGTTACTGTAAATAGTGCTGCAATGAACATTGGGATGCAGGTGTCTTTTGGAATTATGGTTTTCTCTGGGTATATGCCCAGTAGTGGGATTGCTGGGTCATATGGTAATTCTATTTTTAGTTTTTTAATGAACCTCCATACTGTTCTCCATAGTGTCTGTATCAATTTACATTCCCACCAGTGGTGCAAGAGGGTTCCCTTTACTCTACACCCTCTCCAGCATTTGTTGTTTGTAGATTTTCTGATGCTGTCCATTCTAACTGGTGTGAGGTGATACCTCATTGTAGTTTTGATTTGCATTTCTCTAATAATTAGTGATGTTGAGCAGCTTTTCATGTGCTTCTTGGCCATCTGTATGTCTTCTTTGGAGAAATGTCTATTTAGGTCTCCTGCCCATTTTTGGATTGGATTGTTTGTTTTTTGAATATTGAGCTGCATGAGCTGTTTATATATTTTGGAGATTAATCCTTTGTCCGTTGATTCATTTGCAAATATTTTCTCCCATTCTGAGGGTTGTCTTTTCATCTTGTTTATAGTTTCTTTGCTGTGCAGAAGCTTTTAAGTTTCATTAGGTGTCATTTGTTTATTTATTTTTCTAATTTCCATTACTCTAGGAGGTGGGTCAAAAAAGATTTTGCTGTGGTTTATGTCAAAGAGTGTTCTTCCCATGCTTTCCTCTAAGAGTTCTATAGTGTCCGGTCTTGCATTTAGGTCTTTAATCCATTTTGAGTTTACTTTTATGTATGGTGATAGGGAGTGTTCTAATTTCATTCTTTTACATGTAGCTGTCCAGTTTTCCCAGCACCACTTATTGAAGAGGCTGTCTTTTCTCCATTGTATATCCTTGCCTCCTTTGTCATTGATTAGTTGACCATAGGTGCGTGGGTTTATCTCTGGGCTTTCTATCCTGTTCTATTGAACTATATTTCTGTTTTTGTGCCAGTACCATATTGTCTTGATTACTGTAGCTTTGTAGTACAGTCTAAATTCAGGGAGCCTGATTCCTCCAGCTCCATTTTTCCTTCTCAAGATTGCTTTGGCTATCGGGGTCTTTTGTGTCTCCATGTAAATTTTAAGATTTTTCTCTTCTAGTTCTGTAAAAAATGCCATTGGTAGTTTGATAGGGATTGCATTGAATCTGTAGATTGCTTTGGGTAGTATAGTCGTTTTCACAATATTGATTCTTCCAATCCAAGAACATGGTATTTCTCTCCATCTGTTTGTGTTGTCTTTGATTTCTTTCATTGGTCTTATAGTTTTCTGAGTACAGGTCTTTTACCTCCTTAGCTAGGTATATTCCTAGGCATTTTATTCTTTTGATCTTTCATTGTTAATATATAGGAATGCAAGAGATTTCTGTGCGTTAATTTTGTATCCTGCAACTTTACCAAATTCATTGATTAGCTCTAGTAGTTTTCTGGTAGCATCTTTAGGATTCTCTATGTATAGTATCATGTCATCTGCAAACAGTGACAGTTTTACTTCTTCTTTTCCAATTTGTATTCTTTTTATTTCTCTTTCTTCTCTGATTGCCGTGGCTAGGACTTCCATAACTATGTTGAATGATAGTGGTGAGAGTGGGCAACCTTGTCTTGTTCCTGATCTTAGTGGAAATGGTTTCAGTTTTCACCATTGGCAATGATGTTGGCTGTGAGTTTGTCATATATGGCCTTTATTGTGTTGAGATAGGTTCCCTCTATGCCCACTTGCTGGAGAGTTCTTATCATAAATCAGTGTTGAATTTTGTCAAAAGCTTTTTCTGCATCTATTGAGATGATCATATGGTTTTTATTCTTCAGTTTGTTAATATGGGGTATCACATTGATTGATTTGCATATATTGAAGAATCCTTGCATTCCTGGGATAAATCCCACTTAAACATGGTGTATGATTCTTTTAATGTGTTGTTGGATTCTGTTTGCTAGTATTTTGTTGAGGATTTTTGCATCCATATTCATCAGTGATAGTGGTCTGTAATTTTCTTTTTTTGTAGTATCTCTGTCTGGTTTTGGTATCAGGGTGATGGTGGCCTCGTGGAATGACTTTGGGAATGTTGCTTCCTCTGCAATTTTTGGTAAGAGTTTGAGAAGGATGGGTGTTAGCCCTTCTCTAAATGTTTGATAGAATTCACCTGTGAAGCCATCCGGTCCTGGGCTTTTGTTTGTTGGAAGATTTTTAATCACAGTTTCAATTTCATTACTTGTGATTGGTCTGTTTATATTTTCTGTTTCTTCCTGGTTCAGTCTTGGAGGTTTATACCTTTCTAAGAATTTGTCCATTTCTTCCAGGTTGTCCATTTTATTGGCATAGAGCTGCTTGTAGTAGTCTCTTATGATGCTTTGTATTTCTGCGGTGTCTGTTGTAACTTCTCTTTTTTCATTTCTAATTTTATTGATTTTAGTCCTCTCCCTCTTTTTCTTGATGAGTCTTGCTAAAGGTTTATCAATTTTGTTTATCTTCTCAAAGAACCAACTTGTAGTTTTATTGAACTTTACTACTGTTTTCTTTGTTTCTATTTCATTTATTTCTGCTCTGATCTTTATGATCTCTTTCCTTCTACTAACTCTGGGTTTTGTTTGTTCTTCTTTCTCTAGTTCCTTTAGGTGTAAGGTTAGATTGTTTATTTAGAATTTTTCTCGTTTCTTGAGGTAGAATTGTATTGCTATAAACTGTTCTCTTAGAACTGCTTTTGCTGCATCCCATAGGTTTTGGATCACCGTGTTTTCATTGTCATTTGTCTCTCGGTATTTTTGGATTTCCTCTTTGATTTCTTCAGTGACCTCTTGGTTATTTAGTAACGTATTGTTTAGCTTCCATGTGTTTGTGGTTTTTAGGGTTTTTTCCCTTTAATTGTTTTCTAATCTCATAGCGTTGTGGTCGGGAAGGATGCTTGATATGATTTCAATTTTCTTAAGTTTACTGAGGCTTGATTTGTGACCCAGGGTGTGATCTATCCTGGAGAATGCGCTGTGTGCAGTTGAGAAGAAAGTGTGATCTGCTGTTCTTGGATGGAATATCCTATAAATATCAATTAAATCTATCTGGTCTATTGTATCATTTAAAGCTTGTGTTTCCTAATTAATATTCTATCTGGCTAATCTGTCCATTGGTATAATTGAGGTGTTAAAGTCCCCCACTATCATTGTGTTACTATCGATTTCCTCTTTTATAGCTGTTAGCATTTGCCTTATGTATTTATGTGTTCCTCTGTTGGGTGCATATATATTTATAATTGTTATATCTTCTTTGTGGATAGATCCCTTGATCATTATTTAGTGTCCTTCCTTGTCTCTTGTAACATGCTTTATTTCAAAATCTATTTTTTCTGATATGAGTACTGCTACTCCAGCTTTCTTTTGATTTCCATTTGCATGGAATATCTTTTTCCATCTCCTCACTTTCAGTCTCTATGTGTCCCTAGGTCTGAAGTGGGTCTCTTGTAGACAGCATATGTATGGGTCTTGTTTTTGTATCCATTCTGCAAGCCTGTGTCTTTTGGTTGGAACATTTAATCCATTCATATTTAAGGTAATTATTGATATGTATGTTCCTATACCATTTTCTTAATTGTTTTGGGTTTGTTTTTGTAGGTCCTTTTCTTCTCTTGTTTTTCCCATTTAGAGAAGTTCCTTTAGCATTTGTTGTAGAGCTGGTTTGGTGGTGCTGAATTCTCTTAGCTTTTGCTTGTCTGTAAAACTTTTATTTCTTCATTGAATCTGAATGAGATCCTTGCCAGGTAGAGTAATCTTGGTTGTAGGTTCTTCCCTTTCCTCACTTTAAATATATCCTGCCACTACGTTTTTGGCTTGTAGAGTTTCTGCTGAGAAATCATCTGTTAACCTTATGGGAGTTCCCTAGTATATTATCTCTCATTTTTCCCTTGTTGCTTTTAATAATTTTTCTCTGTCTTTAATTTTTATCAATTTGATTACTATGGGTATTGGCATGTTCCTCCTTGGGTTTATCCTTCCTGGGACTCTCTGCCTTTCCTGGACTTAGGTGGCTCTTTCCTTTCCCATGTTAGGGAAGTTTTCGACTATAATCTCTTCAAATATTTTCTGGGGTCTTTCTCTCTCTCTTCTCCTTCTGGGACCCCTATAATGAGAATGTTGCTGCATCTAATGTTGGCTGGAGCCTACCTGGCTCTCTGGTGGGGCTAATGGTGGACTCTGGGAGGGCTCACACCAAGGAGTACTTCCCAGAACTTCTGCTGCCAGTGTCCTTGTCCCCGTGGTGAGCCACAGCCACACCCCGCCTCTGCAGGAGACTGTCCAACACTAGCAGGTATGTCCGGTTCAGTCTCCCATGGGGTCATCGCTCCCTCCCCTGGGTCCTGATGTGCACACTGCTTTGTGCATGCCCTCCAAGAGTGGAGTCTCTGCTTCCCCCAGTCCTGTCGAAGTCCCACAGTCAAATCCTACCAGCTTCAAAGTCTGATTCTCTAAGAATTCCTTCTCCCATTGCCGGACCCCCAGGTTGGGAAGCGTGACATGGGGCTCAGAACCTTCACTCCAGTGGTGGACCTCTGTGGTATAAGTGTTCTCCAGTTTGTGAATCACCCACCCAACAGCCATGGGAATTGTTTTTATTGTGATTTCACCCCTCGTACCATCTCATTGCAGCTTCTCCCCTGTTCTTGCATGTGGGGCAATTTTTTGGTGAGTTCCAGTGTCCTCCTGCTGACGATTGTTCAGCATTTAGTTGTGATTCCGGTGCTCTCACAAGAGGGAGTGAGCGCACATCCTTCTACTCCGCCATCTTCAAGAGTTCTTTTTCAGATTTTTTTTTTTCTTTTAATTAAGAATTTTTGTGCTAAATAAGGGCTGAATAAATGAATCCCAAGTATCTTAAGTAAAAGGGATTGGTAACTCCAGGTATAATTGTTATTTATCTTCTTGTGCCTATTTTCTTCTTCTTTTCCATCTGCCGCATTAATCTCTTTCTATAAGAGTGGAATTTAACCTAAATACATCTTCAATAACTCAAAAAATATGTAAATTTAGCATACCAATAAGTTATCTTAATAAAGATTTACTAAAGGGACGACTATAGAAGTGATATGGATCTTAGGATAAATTTCACTGTATGTTTAATAAAGATAAAAAATAAGTGACTGCTTTGTGTGAAATAACATCTATATTCTGACCTGAGGAATTAAACATTTATATCACAAACCCTGGCAGTTCCTCTGACCGCCAGACTCGCATATTCAACTGCTCATTCCACCTCTCTCTACATATGAACAGGAGTCACAAAATTAATATATCTAAAACTGAACTCCCAACACTTTTCTCAAAAAAGAACCTGTTTTTTTCCACGACATTTTACATCTCAGTAAATGGCCATTTTATTCTTCCAGGTTCTTCAGGCTCTTTCTCTGACACTCTGCCTCTAATTTATCAGAAAATTCTATGAATGCTATCCTCAGAATGCTAACAAACCATTTAAAATAAAAGGAAGGTAACTTAATAGTAAAAATCCGTAGCTCTTTTCATTGGAACAGTTTTTCCTAGTCCTTAAATAATTGGAAACTGCCAAGTAAAGAATGTCTCTCGCCGTCCATTTCTACAGGGATTGAGTCCATAGCCACTGCAGTCACTGACCTTCAACACACCCTAAAGGAACTCAGGGAGATCGGGAATGAGGCATTCTGTGCTCTGGGAAAACTGGCTAAAAAGGACTTCAGATAATTAGGTATTTTCAGGAGAAAATTCTGTGAACCCCAATTTTTGCATCTGCCCATACTTGGAAAACACTAAAACCACTAACTAAGATACCTGTTCTCTGTGACAAGCAGTAACCTTCTAACTAGATGTGTGCTTCATCGCACTTACCCCCTCTGCCAAAATCACATGTATACTGACCTCACCCCTTACCTCTTCTGAACAGTTACTCAGAATTATCTGATAGGCTCTTCCTAGGCTATAGTCCTCAGACACTGAATCAACTTGACTCACACCTTTTACATTGTGTGGATTTTTTTGATTCAACGAAACATAATAACAATTATTATGTTTACAAAAGCATAGGAAATTATTTCAGTAGGTCACTGAAGTTCTGATATGAAGGCAGATTATACAGATGATTACATGCAGTCTTTCATAATATCGATTAAGTCACTAATCAGTAAACCAAGGAAGCATGTCCATCAAAACTAAGCAAAATTTATCAAAGTCTTAATATACTTTATAACCCCTTCACAGATTCAGGTATCATAAATCAAGAAAAATAAAATTTAATTTCCAAATTTTATCTTTCATTATGCTCTTTTATATTCTGGAAAATGCTGATTACTTTAAGGCAGCAATTTTTAAAAAGCATTCATTTTTAAAAATAAATCATTAAATATTTTTAACATTTTCAGTTTTTATTTCTCATGTAGTAAAATAATGAAGAAAATTTGTGTCCTTGAAAAACAAAAAAGAAAGAAAATTTGTGTCCTCAGTGATTTTAAGAATGTAAAGTGATCCTGAGTCAAACAATTTGAGATCAGCTGCTTTAAGGACAAAACTACTCTTTGACACACACACACACCCAGTTTCAGAGTTTTATTGTTGTGCCACTATTGATGCTAGTATAGTCTCAACAACTCATATTAACTGCTACCTTTACCCACACTAACTGATTTCTATTTCACAGAGAAAACTGAGACAAGAATAATTGAGAACTGTTTGCAACGTAAGCCTTTTAGCCAACTATCTAAGTGTTTGAACATACACTAGTCTCATTCACCAAAGATTTACCTTAGTTATTTGAACTTAAGTTATTTAAGATATTTTGAGAGTTTGCATTTACTGAAAGAATATTTTTTTTTTAGTCCATAGCATTTAAAGTATTAGAGATTTAGTTTCCTTATTTCCTGGAAATTTTAGGAAAATTCTATTTAAATAAGTGCTTAATTACTTTTTAAACTAATCAGAATAGATCTCTTTTAATTTAAGGGACTTTATAATCCAATTTATTAATACTCTCTGGAGAAGGGAAAATATTTTATCATCACACAAGTGGTCAAGACCTCTCTGAATTACAGACACATAGATACATAGATACATAGAGAGCTTATAACTTCATTTTACAATTTCAGCAACAGGTCAAGAGTACAAACAAACACAAGCATTCCTTCCAGACTTCAAAGAGCCTTTCTCCTTCTCAGTAGATATAAAATTCCTCATCGATTTGATTTTAAAACAAACAAATAGACAAACAAATACAAAGGACTAACAAACTAGCTCTTTACTGTCTCTCACCCAACAGATAATGTATCTGTATCCTCCATCTCACATCAAATACTCAGACGATAAAACCAAAATTCCAGTCATCACTGACAGCAAGGGGAATAAGTTATCAGTCATGATCCATGCATGAACCAAAAACACAACAAAACACTATGTGAAATCAGTAAATAAAAAATTCTAAAGAAGCAGTTACAAAAGTTGAAGTTCTACTGTTGCTTGATATTCTGTCTGGGAACCATATATATGATATATATACACATACCTAGGCTTAATCTATCATAAGTAACACTTTTATGACCGTGCGGTTTACCTCTCTCTATCAGGTGAATCTCTTTGGGGATATCAGTGGATAAACTCTAAAACTGTTGAAACAATTTTTTAAGGTAACTTGCATACAAGTATAAATTTAATGTGTGTCAAGGACTTTAATTTTGCCTTCACGAGGGAAGCAGTAAAATGTAAAAATTGGTTCAAGGGAGAATTCAAAGAATACATACATGTACAGGTAATCAGAAGGGCTGAAATGAACCTGCAACTAAATGCAAAGCTGGCCTCTTTCATGGGTGGACGTCAACTGCACCTTCACTGGGAAATGTACATTTGAATTATTTTGAACAGGCTTATTTGCACCACCATCAGCCCTCTACAAGTAACTTCTTTCTCTACAAAGTTACAAAATAATCAAAGACAGTGAAAGATTCATATCCCTACAATATCAGATAAATCTGGAAGGTGCATCTGGATGTAAACAGTGCCTAGCATTTTACTGAAAGGATACCCATTTATCTTTTTGCCCCTTTTAAAATGTTTCACTTTTTTCCCTTGACATAATGTCTGCAAAAAAGAGGCTCTGGATTTGTTAACAGCCCTGCATCTGGGAACTAGGTATACAAATATGAATCCCTCTTATAAGAATTGAAATCAGTTTTATGTCTAGCAGACTCAGAATTCTTCTATTTACATGATTCACATAGCCCTTAATAGACTGCCCATCTGTTTAATTCCTTGAGACTCTGAGATGAGTTAGCCATCCTCACAGACCTCTGAAGAAAAAAGCAACCTGAACACCAACATCAGTGTAGCTTATTATGCCGCTCATTCCCAACTTATGCACAAGGTTTAGCAGTCTCATTCACCTCTGTCTGGGATCTCATTTCCATTGAAATCAGGAGCCCAATAGCTCTGAAGCGTGTTTTACTACTATTTCCAGGCTATAGTTGGAAAATACCACAAAATTTTATGAGGATGCTGTTGGACCCCTCTCCTATCAACCTATATAGGTAGATTTCTCTATTCTATTTTTTCCTGTTATATGTTTCTGGTACAGCAGCTGATTTATGTAGGACATCTGATGCCTGTTATTCCTAATAATGAACTTCTCTCTGATTGAGTCATCTCGATTTTTCCTCTTCCGTGGATTATTTATGTCATTCTTTCAAACCTTTACCGTACCTTTTATAGACTTTCTATGTTAATTATTTTGCTTATTACTTCCTTTTAAAGTTCTCTTATAGCAATATTTCCCTCCTAAAGATTTTATTTTATAGTCGTTATTATTGTTTTGTTATATTTGGTCATTGATCTCCTATTTCATGGTATATGGAGTGTATGTGCAAAATAGCATTCAAAATTATATTATTTTTACTGTATTTAGACTTCTTCCAAAATGTTTAGTCCAATTTTAGACATTCACTCTCAGAATATTACTCCTATTTCTCTTTAATTTTTGTTTTTACCTAAGTAAAGAATATTACGAAAACCTTTGAATTATTCAGATTTATATTCCCAATATGTACATCACCTGGAATAAAATAAGCTCTCAGTGTTAATAACATCAACAACAGAAAATAATGGAGTGAATTAAATATAGAGATCAAATTTAGAATTACATAATTATAAAGAATTTTAAGTCCTAAAAAGGTCAAAAATACTCATCATGTTAACAATAGAAATATATCATGTTAAGAAAGATTTATTATGTATATATTTCAGTAAATTATAATTTAAAAATGAAGGATTTATTCATTGATGCTACCTAAATCCAATTGTGCAGACTTAACTGTACATGGCCATTGTTTTTATATCGAAGGATATCTTTGACTACTTCTTGCTACTTTTTACTTTCTTTCATTCAATAATATTTCACACTAAAGTAATTTTTTTGCAGAAAATCAAGAGGCTTTATTATCTTTGCCTGTAATTCCCACTCTTCCTGTAATTTTTATTAAAGAATAAAAACTACTTCATCACTGATGCAGTCAGTGAGAAATGCTACATGCTGGTTATGACACAGCAACCCTAGCTGTCAACAGCTCACATCTGAAGTCAATGATATAAAGGCTATAAGAGATTTTAACATCACATACTCTAATCTTTTAGTTATATATAGAAAGGACATGAAACTTGGAGATAGAAGTGATTTGTCTTAGTCACACAGCAAAGGTCAGAGCTGGTATACTAAAAATTATATTCTTTTAACTCCCAATTACATATGGAAGGAAGAAATAGTTCAAAGTTTAAATTTTTTCAGGAAACATACTGAAGAGTACATACATATCTCTTTTTATATTTGCATTCTTTATTGTGACTACATATAATAGATGAGAATGTATGTATGATGTATATTTAAATAATAATAATAACAAACAATCTCACTTCACATCAAAAAATAGAATTCTACCAATATCTTGGAAGCCCCTTGTCTATCTCTCCTCAGTTGTAAACTCCTACCTCATCACTTCCTTTTCAATTTATGATTTCACTAAAGAGATGAAATGATGCTGTGGAGAACAGTGTTTTAAGAGAGTGGATTGGAGATAAAAAGGAAGGACTCATGTTTTTCAAGGACTCATAAAAAATAAAAATAGCTCGTTTTGCCCAAGGACAATTGTTAAATTACAATCAACACCAAGACTCATACTCAAATTCAAGGTTAGAAAAGAAATCCTACAGTAATACTAGCAAAAGATGTAGGAGAAAATCAACCTGGCATGGCTTTCACTCGGCAGCGTTGGTTTTCTGAAAATGGAATAATGCTTACAAAGCTCAGAAGGGAAAACTGTGTTACACAAGTAGTCTATATCTTAATTATTATTAAGCAAAAAGCTGGAGATGTAAATAAGTCTTATGGAATTCAAAAATGTGAATGGAATTTACAGTAATAAATGTCAAGTAAGAAAATATTTAATATATTCAACAAAAATAGTCCTACAATTCAAAATATTGCCGACGTATATAAATACATTTTACTCAATTTATAACAACTTATGTAAATTCTATTTCTAGCTTTAACAACTTCCTTTATTATTTATCTTATAGCATAGAATAATCTCTAGAGTTCAGAGAGTAATAAGTTACGTGAATGAACAGAGGGGTTTTTTTGTTTGCATTAATGAAACTTGTGCTTTGATTCCAACAGGACTTTTTTAATTTGCATTTTATACAGAATATTTTTAAAGGAATCCAAATCATTGTTATATGATTTATTTTTTTATAAGTATTTTAAAATTTTTATTGGAGTATAATTAAATGATTTATTATCAGTGTTACTTATGGGGGGAAATTTGGAAACAAGATTTTAATGTAAATTAAGTTGTTCATGGGAGTTGCAACGAAATGCATATTTACCTTAACCAGAAAGATATTACACCTCATTGTCATAAACTGAAGATGTTATGATTGCAAAGCTCCAATTGAGAAAACTTGGTCCAGAATTTTTCCAGTGGGCTTATTAATATTGCTTATAATGGATGAAGAAAGATGTATACTTCGCACTCATCTTAAATCAGGTAAATGGAGTTGTTACTGGCTATCATCAATACTAATTATATTTCCCCTCAAAAAAGGTTATAAAAGGACTCAAAATTCCTTTCCTTAGAGCCAAAAAGTTTGTATCGAACTCCATAAAATGTAGGAAGTCCATATCTACATAGACTACTCATCCTACAAACAAAGGTCAAAAACTCTGTGATAATACTGGAATGTTTTGAACGTTTTGTGTTTAATTGTTTAAAATTAGTGGATATGAAGCAGCAGAATAATAGCTGTCCGCCTGTGTCATAGGTTCCAAGTATACTAGGTTTTCCAGCTCTTTGATTAATTAAATAGTACACCAAGCCTAGAAGGGAGTCATCCTCACAGTTGGCAAGTATCTATTATGTGGTATTTACAATTAAAGAGGAAATTTGACACATCTGTGCCTAAGGAATCATGATATTTAAAGAGCACATCACTTTTTTCCCTTTCAATTCATCAAGACATTAATTCAATTAGAACATTTAATTTAGATATCTGATTGATGTCAACATATATTAAAATATTAGAATAAACTTTGGAAAGCTTGATGATCCTCTGGAGTTTTTTTGAATGATGAACTGTGTACATGTTCCATACACAGTAGCATGGAGATTTAACTTTATGATCATATGCTTTATCTGAAGGTGATTATAAATTCATGAGGAACCTCTCTTCGTTGTGTTGGTTTTCAACTTGTTCATCATCTATCTTTTGAAGAATCCTGTAGACTTTTAAAACCACACAACTAATCAATATAATAAATTCTGAGTCCTGGAGGAATATACTCATGTTAATAATCATCTTATACTCAGTTCTTCTTTGTCTTTCACCCTTAGATTCCATTTGCTTCCATGCTCTTGGGATTCCTGCCAGGAAAACTGGCAAACCCTGCAAATCCTTGGTGTATAATCTATCTGCTCCCAGATAAATTCTTTTACAGGAGTATATAGGGATTTAGCTCAGGAGAGCTAAAATGAATCGGGGGCAAAGAGGGGTGATGAACCATTCCAAGGAAAATAAGCAACCTCTGTTAGACAATGGAGCACGTAAAGTCCTTAAGACTTTTTGTTCCTAACTAATAAGGATCTGCTGTATGACACAGGGAACTCTACTCAATACTCTGTAATGGCCTACATGAGAAAAGAATCTAAAAAAGAGTGGATACATGTATTTGTATAACAGATTCACTTTGCTGTACACCTGAAACTAACACAATGTTGTAAATCAATTATACCCCAATAAAAATTTTAGAAAAAAGAATCAGATCAAATTGTACTCTTGTAACCTATGATACAGTTCCATGTACATAATAGATTCTCAACAAAAATGCATTGTATTGAAAAATTTAAAAAGAAAAAGACTTTTTGTTCCTGAAAAGATGTTTCTTTCAGGTACTTGTAAGGATGGGAATAGGGACATGTTGTTTCTACTTTCAAAAAATTTCGTGATATATTAGGGAGTCCAACAGGACCAAATTTATGTGTGTCTATTCGAAAGTTCCGTTTAGTGAGAATTGTTCCAATGCTTCACTATCACTGCCCTTTTTTGAACATAAGATGCCTGGTAGAGCTGTGTATTTATTAGGTTCTTCTAATCTACAAGTATCGCATTCATGTTCTAGTATTAATTTCAGCCATGTCTGCCCTTTACATACTTCAGATAAGGTATTACTTTAAAAATATCAAGGAGGCTCTCTAATCTTTCTAATTTTTTAATCAGGTTTATTGAATTTATGAATTTAAGACATTAAATTTGTACTTTACTGTATATACTCTCTAGGGCAGCAGAAGATTTCAGAATGCCCACTAAGCTTTGTAATTGTCATTGATGCCATATGTCTGGTGCTAAGTCCACTTTTTCTACCAATGTTCAACTCTCCATCTCTCTTTAACCCTATGCCGCTATTGTTTATAACTAAAGCGATCATAGTACCACTGCCTTGGATGATTACTGTTTCATTTTTTTTTCTCCAGCAAGGAAACTGTCCATAAATTAATTAAATATATGACATACCAAATTCCAGAATCCTATTTTGAGGGTCCTTTTCCTGGGCCTACTCATGGTACTAATTACTGTGTCAGTTCTGGTCCCAGAAGGATGGCTTACTCAAAGAGAAAATTTAAAAGAATTTAATAAGGAGATCATGTATAAAAGTATGGGTAGAATTAAGGGAACTAACAAAGGAAGATTAGGTACCCAGTAACTAGCAGCGATGTGAATTATTATTCATAGGTCTAAATGGAGAAGAACTTTGGTAAATTGAACCTGAGGAAAATTTCAGTTTGGCAGAGGATGGCCAAAAAGGAGCTATGGCTACAGGTAGAAAATTGATGCCACTAATTCAACCACAGACTGGTGGGAGAGAACCAAGAATATAATTCCCCCCAAACTTCCTTCCAACCCACAATCTCCTGCCAATACTTTGCATTATCTGAACCCAACTAGAAATCAAGAGGAAAGGAATCCCAACTAATGCAATAAAATAAATTATCCTCATAGAGCACAGAGAAGGACAAAGAAGGGTAGAGAGTGTTTCAGAAGTGATAAATACAGAATAAACTTCCCACTCTATCAAACTTCATTGGCCTAAAATAATAATTGTGTTCCCACTGTTTTCCTCTTAGTTTACCAGATTGAGAACTGCTATATCCATTGACATAATTCCAGGAATTTCTGTGGCCTCAAAGAGTAGTAACTCCACACCTTTATCACCCTCTTCTATAAATTTCTTGGTTATGTTCATAAGACTGGACTTTTGCTATTACATTCCTCTGGTTAGAACCATGGGCCTCTCAACAACTACTCACCATGTCCTATCCATAAAGTGGAATCCACTGCTGCCCCCATTTCTTATTGAGTCTCAAGAGATTTTTTTTTTTTTGGTTGAGTTCAGATAACTTATCTGAGGTCAACTGGATATATTCATTTCTCTGTAACTCAAGGTGAAAGAAGGAAGGACGGAAGGAAGGAAGGAAGGAAAGAAAAAGAAAAGGAAGGAAGAAAGGGAGAGAGGGAAGGAAGAAAGGGAAGGAGGGGAAGGAGAGAGGAGAAGAAAGGAAGGAAGGAAGGAAGGGGAGAGAGGAAAAGAGGGAGGGAGGGAGGGAAGGAGGAAGAAAGAGAGAAAGAAAAGAAGACTACACATCTAAATTTAAATTCATCATAAATTACACCATTCGAATCTGTTCCTCTGTGCATTCTCCATCCTAGTGAAAGACACTGCTTTTCTTTTAGTTGCCAGCATCAGATATCCTTAAGTTAGCACTGACTTTTTTCCATTATGCACTTTAACCTACTTCCAGTTAGTGTCAATATCCTGTTAATTTGACCATCTAAATATTTCTCAATCAGTCCTTTTTCCTGATTCACTAATGTTAGCTAAATGTCTGCCTTTCTCAATTTGCAACTGCATTGCTTCAGTAGCTTCCTAACTCATCACTTTGCCCATAGATCTGTCCTTCCTTCTGGAGTGCTGTCTAAGTGATCTGTACAAAACACAAATCTTGATAGCAGTGACCTAAAAGTCATTCATGACTGTTCTCATATTGGCACACAACCTTCATGATCTGGTCCCTCCCTGTGTATGAAGCTGATTGTCCTTCATTTCATAAGTAACTAATGATACAGCAATGTTTATGGTTCTTTGGATATCTGTTTCTTCAATATGGAATACTATTTCAATTCATTCTTCTGAATTTATCTATCTCCAAACTTACTTAAAGTGTCCATTCCCTTCAAGAATCTTCTCTTACTTTTTTTTCTGAATTGTTACTCTCTGCCCCCATAATTACTTTGCTTGCTTCTGTCATACTGTATTATAAGTATCTGCTTTTTCCACTAGTCTGAGATACTTGACTGTTAGACTGAGTCTTGTTTATGTTTTGAGGTTTACAGCTCCAGTATCCAGCAAAGTATCTGAAACCTTGTAGATATGAAAAGAATATTTAATGAATAATGAATGAATGTTTGGATCTTTAAAAGATATATTCCTGAATAAGGATCACTCATTTGAATTCTTAGACCTGAAGAGTCCCCAACATTTGACGGGATTGGACTCCGTGGAGCTAAGAAGTAACAAATTGTTATTTCCACTAGTATAATGCTGGCCCCTGACTGATGTGGCAACACTACCTGGCTGGTTTCTTGTAATCAGGTAAATAACTCTTTATCTTTCTCCTGTCCTGATTCATTGACCTCTAGCTAAAGTACTTTATACTTTCTTTTCTCTAACTCCTATGTGTTGCTCAATATATCAATATTGACTTATTTCCAAGTCATGAATTTTAGCATTTTTCTAACATGTTCTTATTGCCCCAACATATATGGAAATTCTCATTTAGATTTACTTTCAGAGCCAAAGAAATAACAGCTTTACGTATTCTCAACGATTGCAAATATTTCTCCTAAAACACTAATTGTATTTGAAATTACTAAAAATCATTTAGAATCAAATCTACCAAATAAGGTGAATTAGAAGATTGGATAAAACAGTTTTGACCAAGTACACAAAGTTCATATAAAGTAACATCACTAATTTATTCTTGAAGATACCACATAGATGTCTAAAAAGTATAAGACAAAAATAAATAAACATGTAAGAGGCTGGCATCAAAAACACAAAGAATCACAAAATAGCAATCACATTTTTTCAGTGTATTTTTATTTAAACTGAAATTAAATATTTTTTCAGTATAGTTTTAAAGTTTGATTTTAAGAATGAGAAAGAATATGATGGAAAAATATTGAAACAAACAAAGCACCTGCATCTCCCAAACTTGGATATGCTTGATCCCAGTCATCTGGTCACAATGTGTTCTCATGTATTAGTTTTCCTGGGCTGCCATAACAATATACCACAGACTGGGTAGCTTAAACAACAGAAATTTATTTTTTCACGGTTCTGGAGGCTAGAAGTTCCAGATTGAGGTGCCAGTAGATTCTGTTTCTGGTGAGGCCTCTCTTTTTGGCTTGCAGTCACCTTCATGCTGTGTCTTTACATGGCTTCTTCTCTCTGTGCACATCAGAGAGAGAGAGAGTGAGATTGCTAGTGTCTTTCCCTCTTCCTATAAGGACACCAGTTCTGTTGGATTAGGGCCCCACCCTTATGACTTCAGTTAACTGTAATTATCTATTTAAAGGCCCTATCTCAAAATACTGTCACATGGGGGGTTAGGATTTCAGCATGTGAATTTTGTGTGGAGGGTGGGTACAATTCAGTCCATAACATCTTCTCAGCAAATATCCTACCCTAAAACCAGATCTGATAAATGTAGTATCAGGAAAGGAGGCAAGTATACTTACATTGAGGAAAGCTTTACTCAAACATTTTAGGGAAAAAGTACAGATGAGGGGGTATTAATTTCCATCTTCAAAACTAACTTCTATAGTCTGAAGTTGAAAACATAGCAGAAAATAACAGATAGTTCTGAAAGAATAAAACAAAGTATCTTTTAAACCAATCACAAATTAAAATGCAGAACTAAAGCCCGCCAAATGTCTTTTCTCTACTAACACCTATTCCTTGGCATTATAAAAGGAAATTTTAGTTGTATATTTTTAGTCATAAAACCTGTCATAATTGACCTGTGATGAACATGCTTTGCAAGTTTATTATATAACTGATAGGGTTTATGTAAACATAAGCTAAACCAAGTGACATTCAAAGAAGGTGACAGGAGAAAGATCAATCTTTATCATTTTGGAAATTCTTTAGTGTAAGCAAAAAGATCTGTAGCACTTGAATATGCATGAGTATTTTGAATATGCATGACTGTTATAATGAGTGAAGTTTGCTGACCTCTAGTTGTAGGGTCACAAGAAAGTCAAAAACAAGAACATTCTATTAAGAAAAACTTTACTGGTTAAAGAAATAATCTGAAAATTAATAACTGAAAGTCAGCTTTATGCAAAATAATCATGTCATTTTCTAGGAATGAAATTATTCTCCAGTTTCAAATAGATATTAAATCTTGCAAGTTCTTGTAGTGTTATTTACTACTTATGTAAATAGATGATATTAAATTTCTGGCTTTCTTTTATTGTACATAAGATTTGCTAGATGGACCTTTCAGAATCAATTTGATAAGTCTAAACTGAACCACCCTACTGGCTCTCTTTCTACATTTTATTCTTTATTGCCTGATTCTGTTTTTCTGCTAGATCTCTAAATATTGGCATGCTAGGGCTTGGTTAAAATTATGCATTTAACCAGAAAAAAAATCATGTAAGAAAATAAAGCTCACTATACTTTTGACATGAAGAATAAATTGATCTTCTTACACATACTCAGATATAAAGCAGAGAATCTGTATATACTTACCAGGAATTAAATATCTAAATGTAAATAATCCAGATAAATTACAAATGAATTAGCTGGCATTTGGGAAAAGAGTGTCTGTGCCTTGTTTCAAACTTAGGGTTAAAATACTCAAAAGTTTTATGATTAAGTGTGATATTACATGTAGTTTTTTCAAGATGCCTTTCATCAGATTGTTGGGATTTCTTTTTCATTCATATTACTGAGAGTATGAGAGTTTTTCCAAATCATTTTTTATCTGCAACTATTTAGATAGCCATATGATTTATTTATTATTCAGTTAACATGTTGAATTATATTGAATGATTCTTGAATGTTAAACTGACTTTTAATTCAATTAGTTGTAAAATGTTATCCTTTTTACATATTGCATGACTCAATTTGTTAATATTATGTAAAGTATTTTTCCATCTATGTTTATAGTTTGCATATCAGTTTGAGTACCAGGTTTCCATGAGTCTCATAAAACAATTTATATAAAAAAATGATTCTGTTTATTTCCTGAATCTCTTATTGAATTTACTAGTGAGGTCATATGGCTGGAATTTTCTTTGTAATAACTTTTTTCCTAATAATAATTCTCTAACAATAGTATTTAAATGACCTAATAGGTTATTTAAATTATCTACTCCTTTTTTGTGTCAGTTTTTATAAGTTGTGTTTCTCCAGAAATTTATAAATTTCATCAAAATCAGAAAGTTTATTGCCAAAAAGTTTTCATAATATATTCTTACCTATTTAATGTCTGTATTATTTGTAGTAATTTTCTCTCTTTCCTTTCTAATGTCTATCGATCTGTTTTCTGTTATTTTTATTCTTGACTACTTTGGCTAGGAGATAATTAATTTTATTACTCTTTTCAGGAACCTACTTATCACCATGTTTTTCTCTATTTCTTGTACATTTCATTGATATACACCATTATTCTTATTCATTCATTTCTTCTACCTAACTAGGTTTAATGTGCTCCTTGTTATCTACTGTTCTAAGGTGGAAGCTAAAATGATTGATTTTATACTTTTGTATGACAGAAGCATTTAAATCTATAAATTTCTCTCTAAGGAGTGCTTCATTTTTGACAGTTACTTTTGCTGTCAAAGCAATTCTTGGATGACAATTTTATTCTTTCAGCACTTTAAAGATAATGTCCCATTATCTTCTGCCTTCATTGTCTGTGATGAGAAGACAGCTGTCATTCTTAACCTTTACCCACTGTATGAAATGTGTTTTTTATTTTTTTTATTCCTTTACCCACTATATGGAATGTGTTTTTAAAATAGTTTATTTTTTATTTTCAGCAATTCACCTCTGATGTGCCTAAGTGTATCTCTATTTTTGTTTTTTCTTTTCTTTTAAATCTAGCTTGGACACATTAATATTTCCATATCTTTGGGTTGATGTCTATTTGTAAAATTCTCGGATATTATCTATTCAAATATTTCTTCTTCTCCATTTTCTTTCTCTTTCCTGATAGTATTATAGACTATTTGGCATTCTTCTATGGATCATAGGTACCCTGCTCCATTTTTGACTATTTTTTCTCTTTGATTAACTTAATGATAATTTCTGTTTATCTACCTTTGTGTTAATAATTATTGGCTATGCAATCAATTTTTAAGATCTTAAGTTGAATTTGTCACCTCAGATATCACATTTTTTTAATTTCTAGCATTTTCATTTGGCTCAATTTTTATAATTTCATCTCTATATTGATATTACTCATTATATATGCACATTTTCCATTCTTTACACTAATCTTTTATCATATTTATCATAGTTATTTTGAAGTTTTTTGATAATTCTTACATTTTATCCATCTCTTAGTCTGCTTTTATTGAACTTTTCTTCTCTTAATCCTGAGTCACCTTATCCTGCTTCTTCACCTGCCAGACAGTGTATGCTAGTAAATAGTACAAGTGAAGATAAATAATATTTACACCCAGAACAGGGATACCTCTTCTTCTCTAAGCCCACTAATCTGAATTGAGCAGAATGTATGCTGCATGGAAGTTAGTTCCAGTTTCTTACTTGGTTCAACGTTTTAAAATGGGATCTGTATTAAATGTTTAGCTTGGCTTGATATCTGAATACCAGCAACACGTATTCAGGATATTTTGCTCCTCTCCAGCCTAGCTCCTAGCTTTCTGAATCATGGGGAATTTTGCTCTGCTTTACCACATGGCTGCCAGTTTTCTGGTGTTCTAATGGAGTTTTTGTAGACTCTAATTTCAATCCTGGTACTGAATCTCTCTACCTTAATGCTCTATCTCCAACATTTGAAAGACCTCTTGTACCAACACACTTAGCAAAGATTCAGAGAGCTTCAAAGTGATTTCTTTCAGATCTCCTCTTGCACACCCAGCCTTCAAGAGCCAGAAGCCAACATCCATTAGCTTGCTCTCAACAAAGTCCAAAAATCTGTGGGAGAAATGTTTTTCAACTCTCTGGTCCTGCTTCCATCTTACATGATTCAGTGGTTAGCTTCTCAGTACCCCTTTTGACCCTGGCTTTCAGTATAGTCTTCAGAGATGTTCTTTGGGAAAGTGCAGATGGTGGGTACAAACTGTCTATGACAGGAGCTCCTGGTAATTTCTATGTGTTACACCAGCTCCCACATGCATGCTAAAGTTTATTTAAAATGTGACTTTTTTCTTACCCATATTTAATGCAAATCCCTCCTCCTCATGCCTCTTTGTCAGGTATGAATATAGCTTTAGGTATCTTTTTCCTAAGAATTTCTTGGCATTCTCTATATTTTAATGAATTTAGGTTTATTAGAATCTTCAGCTCTCTCATGAGGGAATAACATTATAGTCTGGTTTGTTTTCGTATTTAAGGTTGGGAATAAAAGTCATGAGACTTCCTATATCCTATTAAGAAGCAAAATCAAGTTTTGTTTTTGTTTTTACTGAAAACATAATCACAAGTTAGACATTAGTTTTAAAATACAAACTGGTTTCTTTTGACTGTTATATGAATAAAGGCATCTTAAGGTGTTCTTTAAATTTCTTCAATTTTTTAACAACTTTTCTTTAGTCAAATAACTATTGGGCATCCACTTTCCATTGTGTCTCCATATAATTGTTGATATTTACTGTAAAATGAATCACATCAAACATTACGCATTAGCTTAAAAAGTGAAATCTAGACAGGAAGACAGAGTTTGGAGTTGTCCTTTAAACATTGAAACAAAACAAAAGAAAAATTACAAATCACACAAGACATTTCTCATAGAAATAAGGCCCACTTGTACTCTTGGAAATTTTCAGTGATAATGCCACATTTATTTTTTAACCAACTTTTCAAATACTGTGGCATTATTATACTGACTCATATCTCCATTTTTTACAAAGATTTCCAAAAATGCTGTGGTTATATATGGACCACATACATCATCTCTGTTTCTTCAACCACATTTTCTCTAAGTTCTGCTCTAGTTATAACAGTTACACTTTAAATTGTTTTTCCTTAAGTCTTTTGTTTTTAATTAAAATAGACTTTCTTCCAAAAATACAGAAGTACAGAAAAGGGCAGTGATGAAAGATCTTGCAGAGTACAGATAAGGAAGAAATTAATTTGTCCACCATACTTATTGATTAAAAATAAACACCCAAACAGAGAGAGAGAGAGAGAGGATCGAATGTATAATAAAATTATTTTCTAGTGATAAATTGAAAAATGTTGCAATGGCTACACAGAAAAAGCAAATTTCATTCAGTTACATGGTGATATATTCCTGTCCATTAAGGACATGACCATGAATCAAATTCAGTATCGGTGTCTGATATTAATAGATTAAGACTGCCTTTAGATCCACGTTTTCTATTCTGATATATGATGACAATTAATGCCATTGTGAAAATCTATCAATACCAATCTGAATCTTGGACACTCAGGAATCATGTTTGTTCATGCATATGTGATTTTAAAATGTGGTAAGATAGTATGCATTCACAATGTTTGCTGATTGTATTTATATTATAGTAAAATTAATTAAATGGATATAGTGAACTTAAAGGGACCAAAAATAGAGTAATTACTTGATATTCTATCATTATAATGAAAAAGTATTTCTATATTTTCCACCTAAAATTTATGAAACTATATTTCATTGGAAAAATAAAAATCAATATCTATGTTAGTATTAAAAGTACAAGTAAATGTATAGTGATAAAACAAATCATCATACATATTTTTCCTAGTATGTTCTTTTCCTGAGCAAATCATCTCGTCCTCTTTTTACCTGAAGTAATTTAAAAAATACTGATGCTTTCATGTGATAATGTGGGCCCAATACTTCCTAATTTTATCTAGTTCTAAAAACTAACAAACAAAAACCTATTAAGCAGAAAGTCTTGTCCCAGTTTTCTTGGTTAGAAATAGGAATTAATTAAAATCTTAATAGATTCCCCATTTTTTGTTTGTACTTTTGAGACAAGAAAGGGTGAATGCAAGGTAAACTTTTAGATGCTCCTCATTCCCTAATCATTTCACATGTGTTTCTTGGCAATCTGCTGCTTAAAACTCAAGGGATTTAATGCTTAATGAGAATGTTTTCTTGATTAGGAAACAAAAACATATAATCTATGACTTTGGGTATGCTCTAATACACGTTTAAAAGATAGTCTACTGAGAATGGGAAAAATCCATTAAAAATATTTAGAATAATTAGCATCTAAAAATGGTTTTTGTCATTTTTATTGGTTTGCCATCTTTAAACAACTCATTTCAATATGTAATTATTGTAAAAAATATTAGTGAGATATTTTACCTTTTTTCACTTAGAAATTCTGACTAGCCACATTTCAAGTGCTCAATAACCACAAGTGACTAGTAGATGCTATGTTAGAAAATGAACTTCTAGACTCTTAATTCAAAGAACATTTAATGAGCACACTATAAGCCATATGCTGAGCTAACTCCTAATTAATTAAATCAGTTTCCTGAATTTTAGAATTTGGTGACGAAGGAAGGTTAACAAATAGTCCATATAAAACAGATATTTCCACAGAGATTAAGTGTAATTTGGAGGCATGGGATCATATAGACACTTTCCTTTACAGTGACGAGATAGGTATATATTAGTTTTTGAAAGGTTTCTCAAATTCAGAACAGAAAAGGTTAAAAAGAAGTGTTAAAAATACCTGAAAGTTATTTAAAGTTTTTTGAATCTTCTAAATGACTTTAATATAGTAGTAACTGTAGTAACCTTAAGATCACTTAGGGAGCCTTATTAAAATGCATCTGTCTTAGTTATACTCACAGAAATTCTGATTTAATGGGTGTTTTCTGGGTCTGGGAAATCGTATCCATTTATTAAACATCCCCATTGTTTCTGGTATAAGTAGCGCATACATCACACTTTGAGAAACACTGTTCTAGTGTCTGAGTTTTTCCTTTAGTCAACAGTCTTTCACGGTTTTTTCTCTACATTAGCACTTTGAAGAAGCAAAAATTAGGGGAAATTTCTCCAGGTTATCTATCTATTTGTTTGTTCACTTATTTTTACATTTTACACATAAAGGAATTACCAACATTAGCTCTTTTTCAATATTTTCAATGTTTTTCTCCCTGAATATTTCTTATTCATATTATGCTGTTTATGTTTTATGAGTCACATTACTTGAATTTCTCTAAGTATGTTAATTAGGGGCTTTTTGAGAATTATTTTGTTTCTTCCAAGTTGAGTTATTGGGATTATTTATCTTTCTTGTTCATTTTGATAATTATTTTGCACATGTATGATGATCTTGGTGGTCTATTGGATCTACTTTACCAAAATAATCACATGTCAACATCAAGTTTGTTTTCACTGACTAACAAGTCTTCCTTTGAGAGCTACAGAATATAGCCTTTTCTTTTAAACATTCTTCTGCCCTCCGATTTTTTGGCAAATGTTTTAGGGTTTTATGTTGTTGATTCTGATTAATAGCTCATTCTTTTCTTAGATCCCTAAAATCATTTATACTCTTCTCAGTTTTCTAATTTTTACTTGGCACAAAGACTTATTTTTTTATGACCAATTTATAATTGTTCAGGATTTGAGTGGGAATGTGAAAGTAATTTTAAATGGAGCACAATGTGTGTTTAGTTCAATAGGGCCTTTACTGAAGTTATACTTTTAAACCTGCCCAAAAGTTACATTATTTTTGTCTTAGAGATATTTCAAAGCCCTCCAAAGGCAACTATTTCAGTTGCTGTTGAGAAATCATAAAGTTATGTCCTTGTAAAGTACATTTTATCCACACTTCTTTCTTCTGTGCCTACAAAGTGAAATTAATACATATGGAAGATTTTAGAATGATATAATTGTAACTTTTAAAAATATAGGATTTTTTGGGGGTTTTGCTTCAATTGCTACACAGGCAAAATAGCATAGCCATATTTTTAGATGACTGCATTATTAGAAGTATGGAATAAGTGTCATGGTCCTGAAATACTTATGTAATTATATGCAAACAGCACAAAAGTACTAGATACTGAAGCGTTAACTTCTTAGAGAACGTATCTGAGCATAACATGTCAGAACTGTTACCCCATACTGGACAATTTCACAAAAAGTAAGCTGGTGCCTGAGGAAAATACTTCTGCTTTCTCTAAATGTAGCAAAATCAACTATAGTGCAAATTAGTGGTTAGAGAACAAACTATGCTGTTTAGGAGTAACTACGTGAATAAACATATGCCTCTATTATAGCAGTCTTTTTGCACGTGACTGCTCCTAGGACAATTTTTGCAATCTGAATATGCATCAAATTAGGGATGGAGCATTAGAATTACATTTCTAGGCTTCATGAGAGATGGTGATGGAGGCAAAGATGCAGGAAATTTATAGGGGATTCATATATATTCCTTTATGTAGTAAAGATGTCTGAACATTACCATATAGTTTTATCACATAATATGACAGAATTTTTATGTTAGAAGGAAAACTAAACTATGGGAATACAGATGACCTGTAAGTGAGGGCCATAATTGAGAGGTTTTCAAAAGTAAAGAATGTTGTTGCAAATAAATTTGAAATATATGATATGCTTAGTAGAGTGCCTGTCATGTAGAAAAATGGAAACAATTCTTTGGATAATTCACATTAACATTAATAGTTCTGTTTTCAAATACTTTTTAAAAATACTTTAAGAAAATAAGCAAAACTATGTGCTGTCTATAAGAAACTCACTTCAAACATAATGATTTAGGCAGGTTAAAAGTAAAAGGATGGAAAAATACACAGCGTGAAAATATTTAGCAACGAGAAGCAAGACTGACTATATTAATACCAGATAATATTAGCAAAGAAAATTACCAATGACAGAAAAGGGCATTATATAATGATAAAAGGTTAGTCCACCAAGACAGCATAGCGATCCTAAATGTATAGGCACCAAATCACAGAGCTGTAAAATATGTGAAGCAAAACTGATAGAACTGAAAGGAGACATAGACAAATCCATATTTAAGTTGGAGACTTTAATACACCTTTCTCCAGTTAATTTAAAAAACTAGACACAAAATCAGCAAGGATATAGAAAACCTCAACCAAACATCAATCAAGAGGTTCTAATTAACATTCATAGAACAATCCACCCAACAGTAGAATCTGCATTTTACTTAAGCCCTCACAGATACGTATAGGCTATATATGGGGCTTTAAAATAAACCTTAACAAATTCTAAAGAATTAAATCCACACAGAGTGTTTTATTTGACCACAGTGGAATCAAACTATAAATAAATATCAGAAAGATAATAATAAAATCCTCAAACTCTTGGAAACTAAACAACACACTTGTGACTAATCCAAGGATCAAAGAGGAGGTACCAAGAGAAAATGAGAAAATATATTGAATTGAATGAAAATACAATAGAGTACGTCAAAATTTGTGGGACAGAGTTGAAGGAATACTAAGAGAGAAATTTTAGCATCAAGCGCATAATTGAAATACGAAATCAAACTGCAATCTCAAGAAAACAGAAAAAAAGAGAAAAATAAACCCAAGCAAGCAGAAGGAAAGAAATAATAAATATAAAAGCAGTAATCAATGAGACTGAAAATAAAAATAATAGAATTAATGACACAAAAACTCATTCTTTGAAATGATCAAGGAAATAGACAAATCTCTAGCAAGACTGACAAATATAAAAAGAAGAAAACATAAATTGCCAGTATTAAGAATGAACAGGTGATATCACTATAAACCTTGTAGACATCAAATGCGTAATCAAAGAATACTAAAAGAACTCTGCATACATAAATTTAACAACTTAGACAAAATGGACATGTCCTCAAAAGATGAGAACTATGACAACTCACGCAATATGAAATATATAATTTGAATAATTAATAATTTAATATTTTCTATTACTGAAATTGAATTTATAATTTTAAAAAGTGAATTTATAATTTCTCAAAGTAAAAGAAATCTCCAGACCAATATAATTTTACTAAAGTGTTCTACGAAATGTTTAAAGATATATTAATATGAATTCTACACAATCTCATCCAGAAAATAGGAGTAGGAAGTGCTTCTCAGTTCATTTTATGAAGATAGTATTACCCTAATACCAAAACAAGGCAGTACAAAAATAAAAACTAAAGACCAATATATCTCATGAATACAGACACAAAAATTATTAACAAAATATTAGCAAATAGATTTCAGCAATATATCAAAGACTTATACACCACAACAAAATAAGGTTTATTGCAGTGATGAAAGGCTAGTTCAATAATCGAAAAAAATCAATGTAATTAAACTAAAGACGAAAATCATATAGTTGTATCAATTGATGTAGAAAAGGTATTTGACAAAATTCAGCATCAATTTATGATAAAAACTCTCAGAAAACTAGAATTATAGGGGATTTTCTCAATTTGATAAAAAGCATCTAAAAAAACTACAGGGAACATTATACTTAATGAAAAACGATTAGCTGCTTTCTCCTAATTTTGGGAACAAGGCAAGCATGTCTGCTTTCACAACTCATAGAACACAGTGTCTGACTTTCTAGCCACTGCAATAATGCATGCAAAGGAAGTAAAATACGTTTATATTAGAAAGGAAGAAATAAAACTGTTCCTATTACAGACCACACGATTGCCTATGTAGAAAATCCCAAGGAATCTACAAAAATAAAAATAAAAATTCCTAGTCCTAACAAGTGAGTTCATCAAGTTTGTAGAATGCAAGATAAACATACAGAAATAAATTGTATTTCTATGTACCAGTAATGAACACGTGGTCACAAAAAATTAAAATGCAATACCATATGTACTTGCTCAAAATAATGGAGCATGTAGGAGTAAATCTAACAAAACGTAAAATATTTGCTTGCTGATATCCACAAAATACTGATGAAAGTAAGTTTCTAAAGATCTAAATGAATGGGGAAATATTTCATGATTATAAATTGAAAGACTTAAAGAGTAAAGATGTCAAGTCTCTACAAATTGATATACAGATTGAATCAAATCCTGTCATACTCTCAGTAAAATATTTGTGTAAATATAGACAAGATTATTCCAATATTTGTGTAGAAAGGTATAAACTCTAGAATAACTAAAACAATGTTGAAGAGAAAAAGAATAAAGTGGAAGAAAATCAATCTATCTGAATCCAAGATTTATTATACAGCTTCAGTATTCAAGACTGTGCAAATGGCAGCAGGTGAGATACATAGATCACTTGAACAGAATAGAGAACTTGGTAACGAATCCATACAAATATTCCTGATTTTGACAAAAATGCAAAACCCATTCAATGTTGCCTTTTCCACAAAGGTTGCAGGATCTCCCACTTTACACAAAAATTAACTCAAAACGGATCATGGACTTACATGTAAAACTATAAAACTTTCTGAAGAAAACAAAAAAAATCTTTGGGCTTCCACACTAGGCTAGGCTAAGAGTTCTTAAATTTGAGACCAAAAGCACAATCCATTAAAAAATATGTTGATAAACTGGGCTTCGTAAAAACTAAACAAGAATTAAGTAAAAATTTTGCTCTATGAAAAATCCTGTTAAATTACAGAAGATACAGACTGGAAGAAAATATTTGCAAATCACATATCCAACAAAGGACCAGTATCTAGAATATATAGAAATTTCAAAACTCAATAGGAAGCAAAACAAGCAATCCAATTTGAAAATGGGAAAAAGTCATTAATATATCATTGAAAGAATACGTGAAAAATAAATAAAAGATGTTCAATATCATTAGCTGTCTGAGTTCCTTCACTAGATTCCTGAAATAATGACAATTTGTGTTAAGTTTCTAAGAATATGTCTTGATGGTCCATATATAGCCTTGCCAGCCTGAGCTAGTGCTTCTGGGGTCATTATCTTGAGGAAATAAGCAACCCTTTTTCTCTTCCTACTTTCTTCTTCAGGTTTGAGATCTAGAGGAAGTTGAGAGCAGTATCAAGTTCTGACATGCAGAATTTAGAGTCAATTGTTTCTTCCTAAATACTGTTTCACATAGAGCTAAACATATCTAGTTCATTTTGCCTGAGTCTAGGTTTCTCCTTTCCAGGACTCTATTTTAAAATATCTAGCCTAAGCACTTATATCAATGTGTCAGATGATGAGGAACCTGGAGCCTTTTTGCCATGCAGCTATTTTCAGGAACCACATGTGAAAATCTTTCCACAACCCATAACCCACACACGCAAGAATCATCTATTCAGGCAAAAGGATATCAGTATCTTAACAGCCAAAAGAAGGCCTTTAATGTGTTCATGTAGGTATGTATGCACAGGGGGAGCAAACTGGGAAAAATAAGAAGATAGGAAACCAGAGTAATTATTTAGGTCATGTAAACGATTAAGCAAAGACCATACCTGCTTTCCTTTTTAACCCCAAAAGTCAAAACACAGCAGAGATCAGATTAAAAGGAGAGGATGCCCACCTGGTAATGGATATAAAGCAGGAAGACAGCAAAAACGTGTCCCTGCCTTCCTCCTTCTCATACTGCCACCTATATAGGGACACTTTGCCATGTTTTGGGTCCCCTGAAGAGACAAGGAAAATATCCTGCAAACGTAAACTACAGAGGCAATAACTCTGAAGATAAAATGAATGTGGCTGAAGATGAGACATCAGCCTCTAGCACCATCAATATGTTCATGTGGCTTTCTTTATATCATCCCTGCCACCCAAATAAATAGTATTCTATGGACCAGGCAAGGCCAGCCCTAAATAGTTGTATTGTGCAAGAGAAGGATAATCACGACAAAGGGAATAAGCAGATCAGACCTTTTTCAGTTTTTCTTCGAGTCAAGTAAGTTCTGAAACTCCTGTTATAATTCAAAGAGGGAAGAAGCTTCCAGAGTAATAATTATAAACTAATTAACTGCAGTGAATGGTATGTGTTTGTGTGTGTGTGTGTGTGTGAGTGTATGTGCGCAATTAATATGTATAATGAGAGGTTTCTTAAACTTCACAAATTGTGGGAAATTTTATACTTCTCATGAGTAGTGACTTTTTTTCCCCTTTCAATATTTAAAGTATATGGATGTGGAAACCAAGAGAGATTAAGAAGGCCTTTTGGGAAATGAGTTCACTTATCATTATCATCTTTGCCAATTAGAATTTATTGAGCAACTGGGCACTTGGTACTTCAAGAGTCCCTTTGGAGACTCCATATTGAGACAGATTTCTATATTCTGTAAATTTATGATCATCTGTAAGAGGACAAGATTAACCTGATAATGCATTGTATCATGTGAAATAATTCTTAGATTTGTTTTTCTAAGGGAGATAATATTTTTAAACAAGTTAATCTGTATATCTCATTCAAATATTCATAATTGGAACTATATTTGTTTCAGTAAATATGATTTTACAGAGCTGGAAAAAATTTTTCCTTGTAAATTGTTGCTGTGAACATTGGGGAGAGCTATGGACCAGTTCTTACTCACGGTGGCATAGATCTACAAGTTATATTATTTTTTCCAATCTGAGTTTGCTGAGAGTAAAAAGCTGTTCCAATCCAAGGGAGGAATAACTTTCCATGTTAAATGTTACTTAACATTAAATTCACTCTAATGTTACTAGAATTTTCCTTTTTGTAGCAGCTCTAATTTTACATCTTTTTTTGATAATTGTGGTAAAAGAATTGACCAATAGAAAATAGTGAGTATTGTCTGTGCTCATCTCTATGCTAAAAACTAATGTTCACAATTTCTTTTAAAGTCTGACACTTAGACCAAAAATTAGCTCTCATACATGCATCCAAAAACAAGGCTATTTTGAAGTTTTACAGAAGTAAACAACAGTTTTAAGTGTGTTGAGAGTCACAAATTTACTCTCTCAGAAAGTCAGATATAGAGAAAAAATATAATTTACTTACCTTCAGCAAGAGACCCTACCTTCTTGGAGGGAGAAAAAAAATGAAAACAGTCTCAGCTGCTGATCACACAGTCCCTTTACGTAATGCTTATTTCTTTGAAATAGTCATTCAGTGTTGCTGTTACTGTTGCCTCAACATTTGCTCCTCTCTGAGGTTGTTTGGATGTTCATGGGGAGAGAGACTCACGTGAATGATCTCTTGGCAGCATCCTTAAGAAGGCAGAGAAGTGTGGTCAGGCAGGGAGGATGAGATTGCACTCCAAATACTCCCCTGTACAGAACTGATGCTGAGTTGGGAGATAATAGGCTTACCATGAAGTCTGCCTAGGCAGGGGTGAAACAACCTTCTAATAGGCACTGTGTGTACAATATCTAATTGAGGAGCTAGGTAAAGTCTGAGGCCACGGATAATAAGTCAGCAGGTTTTAGTTTCCAAGCTCTGATTCATTTGAGAAAGATTACAACTCTGACCACAAATGCCAGCAGAAAGCAGCAGCAGGATGCCCAGGGATTGGACCAGGCTAGCCACACCCAAAAGTTATCAAACCAACTACCTTGCAACTTGGCCAGAGGATTCAGACGACAGCTTAAGGAAATCAAAATTCATTTATTTTGCCATTATGTCAGATGATGGCATATCTCCCTGAGAGGAAATAGAAGATAAAATATGAAGAAGGTTGAGCAATTGTCTTCTAAAAGATTGAGCATTGTCTAAAATGACTGTATGTATTCTTAAATTAGACTAAGTTATGAAATGAAAAGGACTAAACATTGTATTTCCCACCACTCAATAGATCCCTCTACTCATCAAACTTGGTGCCCATGTACACACTACATATACAGCCTCAAATAAATAACAAATAACCTTCTGCATAAGGTTCCTAAGAGAGGTACATCCATAGATAATGACAGACAAAATTGTATTTCTTTTATATAGTTAATCTTAAGTCTCAAGAACTCAAGAATTCTAATGAGTTGGTATAAACCTTACAAAGAGGTCTTGTACCCAAACGAGCTCTGCTTAAATGACCTGTAAAATATAAGGCCAGCTCTAACTACTTCACCTATATGAAAACCCTAATTTTTTCCTTTTTTTACTATTTTTTAAATTGAAAATATAGTTAATTTACAATTAACTATACAATGCCTATAATGCTGTGTTAGTTTCAGGTGTACAGCAAAATGATTCAGTTATATTTATATTTATATATATATATATATATATATTCTTTTCCAGATTCTTTTTCCATTATAGGTTATTCTATAATTTCTTAATTTGAGTCTTACTCTTACAACCAAATGGAGAACAATAAATTTATAAATAAAAAATAGTACAAAAAGAAAAACACATGTTAGAACATTAATGCAAATGGAATAGAGAGAGCAGGAAACAAGAAAAAGGGGAAAGCAATGACCTACTGTTTAGAGTAACATTGGCCTAAGCTCATCAGTCCATGCTTTCTAAGACAAGTAAATTAGTGCTGAACTTCGTTATTCTTTAGAAGAGATAGTTATTCTTTAGAAGAGAAAGGATACAAAGAGAGAAATATTTTGCTTCAATTTTTCTGTTCTATTTTATGACCACATAGGTAAGAGAGAAGTTGCTGGAACCACACATTTTTAATTCCTTGGAAAATATCATCCAGCTGGGTTGGGGGTGGGGAAGTGGTTCTAACCATTGGAAATCCAAAAGATAAAGTGAAGTGATCTTCCTGTTAGGGGTGTGGAGATAGGGATATAGTACAGCAAAAGAGAAGTTCTGATCCTGAATGCTCAAAAGATGTAAAGCAGATAATTTATGATACAGTGACCTATAAAGTATATCAGAAAATGAAAAGATTGTCTGAGTGCATCCTGCATCTCATCAGTTTGCCATCATATGAAAGTGGGCACAACAGAAATATCCATTTCTTCTTCTTATTTTCCATACTCTATAACCCCATATTTTGACATTTGATGAACTCATAGAAACAAACTATGTGTAATTACTCCTCAGCCTACATGAAAACACCCATAGCGGTTCATTCTTTCAAATAAGCCTTGAAATAAAGATTTTGAGAGCACGAATGGTAGTTATACCTGGCATATTTCAAATTTAGGAAATATGAAACCCCTACTCTAAACTCCTTACAGTTATGCTTATATGGTATTATTTATTTTTTTCTCATGTTATAAGATAGGTAATTTAGTCCATCTCCTTGCCTTCAGGTCAACTCACACACACCATTTCTAACCAGGAGATAAGGTCTTTTATTAACAAATTTCAAATAAAGAAATTTCATAATAAGTTTTGCTAATTCATTCTCATTTAGCCTCAACAGGTCAGGAAGTGTTATTTTACTTATAATTCACATACTGTTGTTAGCACTTTCCTCATGAGGAGAAATAACAGACTGTTGGGCAGATCATGAAAATTTTTCTATAGTCTCTTTTTCTAAAGATTAAAAATATATTTATTTTCCTCAGTCCCCCATATAATCTGAAGTTTTGTATTCTCAGCTGTTATGTCTAAATCTCAAAATCTATAACTATTTTTAGGCTATCTTCTGAATTTCCACTTCCACTCATTTTCTAATTCTTCTTTGCCAATGAGGATAACAAATTTAAGGCCATTTCTGTGCTCTTTATCCCCCTAGTTGTGTGTAGGTAAATCACCTAAACCTCTGTGGTCATGAAAAATTCTTAGATTGTTAGAATTAGTTTACTTTTTAAAAAAATAGATCTTGCATATCCTCCAGTAGGTGAAAGAGAAAGAGTAGCTCTCCTACCACATTCTATCAGATTATAATAAAATATTAAAATTTTAGATAAAATTCTTTAACATTTACAGATGTAAGGTTGGTAAAATCCTAGCTCCCTGTTCTTTTTATTGCTCTGCAAAAATATTAAATATATCAACAGCAGAAAGACCCTAGCCAACTATCAAAGCCACATATAGAAGAACCAGCAGGGAGTCAAAGGACTATCTAGGGATTAAAACTAGGTTAATTCTCCTAAAGAAACACAGGAAGAGTAAGATAAAGCATTTGTGCAGAGAGTAGACAATTGCTACCATTTAGGTGAGCAATTAGAGAATCATTTACACACTTTCTATATAGAATTTAGGATGCTCACAACACATAGATTGATTATTGCTCTAAAATTGTTTTAATAATACTTTTCCAATTTTAACTTTGACTCCTAATTCATTCTAATTTTAGAGCTGTATGACTAAAAGATAGTTATTTCCAGAGCAAAAATTTAATGTTAACAGGGTAAAAATAGAGAGTAAGCCACATTGCTTCTTTTCCAGTTGAAATATCTTCACATTGATGTGCAGGCAGCACTGATAGCAGGAATGACTATTCTTCTGAGTACAGAATTTGCAATAAAATAAGCATTTATTAGTGTCTTTACCAGTATTGTGATGGTAATATGGCACATATGAGGTCTCACTAGAATATCCCAACAGAAAAAAAAAAAAAAAAAAACTTAGAATGGAAATACATTCAGTAGGGAAATGATTTTTATTTAAGCCTGACTCTGCAAGAAAATCTATTTTCAGAGTTCTTAGCTCTTTATTAAATGACAACTACACATTAAAAAAATATTTCTAATGAGATGGTGACGTTTCACCAATTTAAAATTCATTTCTAAATTATCTTACCACATACTTTTTGATCACTTTTCGGTCTGATTTATCATCTTATTCTAATTTGACTAAGAGTTTGGATTTTTTTTTTCTATAGGGTCTTATGTCTAGAATTGAATCTTTATGTTTCCTAGTAAACAATTTTGCATTAATTTTGAAGAAGTTGATTCCTCCCAAGGACTCAAAACTAAACTTGCCACAGTAATAGACAATGCAATATAGGGTTGCCGAGGTAAAAATAGCAATTTAGTAAACAGTATCCTTCCTAATGTTCGAGTTCAGTTAAAAATAATCTAATAATTATTATAGATTGAGTTCAAAGCCACTTTATTTCATTTTGTGATAACAAAAATCAAATGAGAGACCCAAGATCCTATGAATCCAGAAAGATAAACTGGACAGAAAAATACATTAGTGGAAATATAGTAGCATGCATAGTAATTAAACTAGTATTATTGGGACCATTGTATCAAAATGAGATGTTGGAAAATATATTAATATTTTTAAAAATATAAATCCACTTTAATACATTTTTACCCTTTCATAGTTTGTAGAATTAAGCAGTTCATTTCTACCAAGGTAAAACAATGAATAAGTCCAGTGACCAAACCTTAAGAGTTGTTCATGCCTAAATGCAGAGTACAAAAGCTATAAACGTATTCTAGAAGATAGTAAAAATAAGCACCTGAGCTCTGGAGCCAGGCTGACCCTGTTCACACCCTGTTTTTACGAAGTGCTAGTTGTGTGATGCCGAGCAAATTTGTTAATCTCTCCAAACGAATCTCGCTTCATCTATAAAGCTGTTTTCATGTATTATCATGAGGCTTAAATCAGTTGATATGTGTAGAATATTTAGAACAGAGCCTAGCGTATAACAATAGCCAATAAATGTTAGCATTTTTGCTTTTGGAAAGTTGTCTTTCTCTGATTCTGAAAGGCAGTTTTGTACAAAATGCCATGAGGGAGATGAAGCTTCTGAGAACGTTTCATGTTTGCTGTGCTCACAGAAGTTAACATCTATTTCATGTTTTGCTTTTCTACATTCGTCTTCTATTCTTAAGTATTTCTAAATAATTAGTCTTAAAGGTATTCATTGTAACTTAATTTCATTACAGTCATTCTTCTCTGTCTCCACTACTCTTAATTGCATCACATTTTCATAGAATCCTGTTTCCATTTTGTATTCCATGTAGTCCATCTTTTAACTTTTCTTGTATAGTTTCTCAGCATACTTATTCTCAGCCATTTACGCTACTTGTGAGTAAAATATGTAAAGTTATGGTTAGCTTAGTAACTGCTAAAAATCACATAAACATTGGAAACGTTTTTTTTTTTGGCTGCGTTGGGTCTTCGTTGCTGCACGTGGGCTTTCTCTAGTTGCATCCAGCAGGCGCTACTCTTTGTTGCAGTGCACAGGCTTCTCATTGCAGTAGCTTCTCTTCTTGTGGAGCATGGGCTCTAGGTGCGTGGGCTTCAGTAGTTGTGACACGTGGACTCAGTAGTTGTGGCTCGCGGACTTAGTTGCTCCATGGCATGTGGGATCTTCCCAGACCAGGGATCGAACCCGTGTCCCCTGCATTGGCAGGCGGATTCTTAACCACTGAGCCACCAGGGAAGTCCAACATTGGAAATTTTTAAAAATAGAATTCATATTGTTCTTAAAAACATTCCCTGTTCTGTATTAAATTTAAAGTTTAATCCTAACTGATTTAAATTTTTATACCATAAACTTTCTAAGAGCAATTTAAAAAGGCATTTATTTAAAAAACAGAAACTAGCTAGTTCTTTATATTAGTTTTACTCATTATTTGCATATTAGAAGATGGAGTTTTTAACTGATTTTATTTTACATTGATTTGATGCAATGTTTATAAGAAAACAGACTTTGCATAACTTCAGTCTTATTTTAGTGCATATCAATTGTCTATGATATAGAATGTGCCATGTGAACTTGAGAAGAGGGTATATTCTGCTGTTGGTGGAGTATCCTAGAGATGTCTCTTTGATCTAATGGATTTATAGTGTTGTTGATGTCTTCTATTTCCTTATTGATCTTCTGCCTAGTTATTTCATCCATTATTGAAAGTAAGGTATCAAAGATGCCAACTATTACTGTTAAATTGTCTATTTCTCTCTTCAATTCTATCAGTTTTGGCTTTATTTTGAGGCTTTGTTGTTAGGTACCTATTTTTTAACTGTTATCTTCCTAAGGGATTGCTCTTCTAACATTATAAAATATCACCTCTAGTAAGAATATTTGTATTAAAGGTTTTTTTTTCCTGATATTAGTATAGTCACCCCAGCATTCTTTTGATTATTGTTGCCATGACATATCACTTTCCATCCTTTTACTCTAAGGATGTGTGTCTTTGAATCTAAAATGTGTTTCTTGTAAACAGTGTAGAGTTGAATCATGTTTGGGTTTTTTTTTTTCCCTTGTCTATTCTAATCTCTGCCTTCCAATGGAGTATCTTATCAATTTACAGCTAATGTAATTATGGAAAAGATAGGATTTGTCTCTGCCAACTTGCTCTTTCTTTTCTATATATTGTATGTCTTATTTCCGCTCTTCTTTTACTACTGTCTTCTTTTTTGTTAAATAGATATTTTCTTGTATAGAATTTTAATTCCCTTGTTATTTCTTTTAGCATTTTAAGTTATTTTCATAGCGGTTGTCCTAAGTATTACAATTAGCACCTTAAAACAGTCTAGTTAAGATTAATACCAACTTAGTTTCAATAGTATCCAAAAAACTTTTCTCCAATATAGCTTCATTTTATCCCCCTACCTTTGAGCTCTTGTTGTCAAATTATATCTTTATACATAATAAGCACATAAACACTTTTTTATAATAATTGTTTATGCAGTTGTATTTTAAATCAGATAAGAGAAGAAAAAGGCTACAAATAAGATAAATGTATTATGTCTTTTACATTTACCTATGCAATTACCTTTCAAGCATTCTTTATTTCCTTGTGTGGATTCAAGTTATTTTCTAGTATCACTTCACTTCAACCTAAAGATCCCATTTGGTATTTCTTGTAGAGCAAACTTGTTAGTGATAAATTCTTTGAGCTTTTGTTTATCTGGGAATGTCTTAATTTTTCCTTCATTTGAAGAATAGTTGTGCTAGATAGAGAATTCTTGATTGACAATATTTTTCTTTCAGCCCTTTTGATATGTCCTCCCAACATATTCTGGCTCCCAGGGCTTCTGATAGGAAGTTAGCTGTTTGTCTTTTTGACATTCTCTTGTATGCTATGAGTCATTTTTCTCTTGCTGCTTTAAAGATTTTTTCTTTGCCTTTGTCTTTCAGCAGTTTGACTATGGTGTAGCCAGGTCTGGTTCCCTTTGAATTGATCCTAGTTGGTTTATGTTGAGCTTCTGGGATGTGTAGATTAATGTTGTTTGTTTTTTATTTTAATAAAATCTGGATAATTTTTGGCCATTTATTTATTTCAAGAGATTTTTTTTTTCTGCCTTTTTCTCTCCATTCTTTCCTTATGAGATTACCATTGTGCATATGTAGGTATGCATAATATCTCACAGGTCACTTAGGCCTTATTTATTTTTCTTCATTCTTTTTTCCTTACTGTTCCTCAAACTGGATAGCCTCAGTTGAACTACTTTCAAGCTGATTGACTCTTTCTTCTGCCAATTCACTTCTGTTGAGCCTTTTAGAGAAACTTCCATCCCAGTTATTGTATTTTTCAACCACAAGTTATCCATTTCTTTTTTATAATTTCTCTTTTAATTCATAACATTTGATAAGACATCATTCTCCTGCTTTTCTTTAATATTTTAAACATGATGTACTTCAGAGATTTTTTTACTGTATTTATAATTGTTGATTCAAATTCTTTGTCTAGTAAGTTTAACATTGGACTCCTAGAGAACAGTTTCTGTTGACTGCTCCCCACCTCCATCCCAGGCATGGGCCATGTTTCCCTGTTTCTTTGCATGCTTCTAATTTTTTTGTTAAAAATTCAGCATTTTTAATAATGAAATGTGGCAATGCTACAAATCACCTTCCTGCTCCCTCCCCAAGGTTTGTTATTATGGCTGCTTTTTGATTTTTTCTTATAGTTATTGTTACTTCTGTTTATTTATTCTGCGACTTTCTTGGACTAAGTCCAGGGTCTGTATTTCCTATATAGAGCAGGCACTGAAGTCTTTTCTTAATTAGCTTAGTAATCAGTCAATAATTGAGCAGAGATTTCCTTAAATGCTTTGAACCAATCTGCCTATTTGCCAAAAGATTCTGTGTGTATCATGACGAATGCCTTTAAATTTGGCACTTTAAAATTCAGGCTTAGCCTTCAGTTTGTGTTCGTGCATGATCTCAATGTCAGCCGCACTCGAGAGATCAAGGCTTTCTCAGGTATTTCTGAGGCATATGCACTGACCTGCGCTTGCACATGGACTCCTAGATCTCAAGGATACTGAAATTTTTCCAAGCCCCCTGTGGACATATCATTCTTAGACTTTCCTTGTAAGATTTTTCTTCCTTGCTTGTTTTTGGCCAGTCTTTTATTTGTCTCAACTGGTATTGCTGTCTTAGGCAGTTGCAATGTTAAGTAATTGCCCTTAATTGCTTTTGACGAAAATACTAAGGATAAGGCTTTTCTCACTGAGAAAACTGAGTGAGGTCAAATAAAGACAAATCATAAGAATATGACTTTTCCAAGGAGCTACCAAGCAGATGAAACAATGAAAATGATCTGGAGATGGTTCTTTTTGAGAAACCCCCAAAACTACCTCCCACCTGCCACACATACCTCAGTGATAGGTAGGGTACTACTTTTCACAACCACCATGGTTGCAATGCTTCAGTTCAAGACTAGCATTGAACTGGAAAGAAGGAGATGGGACTCAGACAAAGTAGAATGCCACAAGATTCAGCCATTTTTCTTGAATAAATGCTCCTCAGGTTATTACTAACTTTTGGTTATTTTCCAGAGTCCTGAAAAAGTTGATTTTTACAATGTTTGCAAGTGTTCTCATTCAATTTCCCAAATGTAAATCCCTCACATATGTATTTTTAATGTTTGAAGACACCTTAGGGAGATAAGAGAAGTCTCAATCCTATATCTTTCAAAGATTTTTTAAAAAGTCACTTCAGAATATGGCACTATTCTGAATACTGAACTTCTTTACTTTGTGTTGTTCCCTTAAGTACAGATTATACTATTATAGGACCTGCTCTTTTGAAGAGTTCAGATCTATATAATTATAAAAATTGATGTGTTTTAAAGAAATATTTTACATAAATATTTTATTTTTGTGAAATATTTTCAGTTTTGTCAAGAAGGGTTGTCACAGCTCTTACATAAAAAGTGGATATTTTGGCGCAATCTTTCAAACGCAATTTTCATAAACTCTATCATTTAAGATACTATATTGCTATTTCCAAGGACAAATATATTTATAGATTGTATTTCACTGTCTCATATATTTTTCTATTTTATTTATCTTGACATTCATCATTCTGTGTTTCCCCAGTTTTTTTTATTTTAAACATCTTTATTGAAGTATAATTGCTTTACAGTGGTGTTACTTTCTGCTTTATAACAAAGTGAATCAGTTATACATATACATATGTTCCCATATCTCTTCCCTCTTACATCTCCCTCCCTCCCACCCTCCCTATCCCACCCCTCTAGGTGGTCACAAAGCCCCGAGCTGATCTCCCTGTGCTATGCGGCTGCTTCCCACTAGCTATCTATTTTACATTTGGTAGTGTATATATGTCCATGACACTCTCTCACTCTGTCACATCTCACCCCTCCCCCTCCCCATATCCTCAAGTCCATTCTCTAGTAGGTCTGTGTCTTTATTCCCGTCTTGCCACTAGGTTCTTCATGACCTTTTTTTTTTTTTTTCCCCCTTAGATTCCATATATATGTGTTAGCATACTGTATTTGTTTTTCTCTTTCTGACTTACTTCACTCTGTATGACAGACTCCAACTCCATCCACCTCATTACAAATACCTCCATTTCATTTCTTTTTATGGCTGAGTAATATTCCATTGTATATATGTGCCACATCTTCTTTATCCATTCATCTGATGATGCACACCTAGGTTGCTTCCATGTCCTGGCTATTGTAAACAGAGCTGCAATGAATATTTTGGTACATAACTCTTTCTGAATTATGGTTTTCTCAGGGTATATGCCCAGTAGTGGGATTGCTGGGTCGTATGGTAGTTCTATTTTTAGTTTTTGAAGGAACCTCCATACTGTTCTCCCTAGTGGCTGTATCAATTTACATTCCCACCAACAGTGCAAGAGTGTTCCCTTTTCTCCACACCCTCTCCAGCATTTATTGTTTCTAGATTTTTTGATGGTGGCCATTCTGACCGGTGTGAGATGATACCTCATTGTAGTTTTGATTTGCATTTCTCTAATGATTAATGATGTTGAGCATTCTTTCATGTGTCTGTTGGCAATCTGTATATCTTCTTTGGAGAAATGTCTATTTAGGTCTTCTGCCCATTTTTGGATTGGGTTGTTTGTTTTTTTGTTATTGAGCTGCATGAGCTGCTTGTAAATCTTGGAGATTAATCCTTTGTCAGTTGCTTCATTTGCAAATATTTTCTCCCATTCTGAGGGTTGTCTGTTGGTCTTGTTTATGGTTTCCTTTGCTGTACAAAAGCTTTTAAGTTTCATTAGGTCCCATTTGTTTATTTGTGTTTTTATTTCCATTTCTCTAGGAGCTGGGTCAAAAAGGATCTTGCTGTGATTTATGTCATAGAGTGTTCTGCCTATGTTTTCCTCTAAGAGTTTGATAGTGTCTGGCCTTACACTTAGGTCTTTAATCCATTTTGGGTTTATTTTTGTGTATGGTGTCAGGGAGTGTTCTAATTTCATACTTTTACATGTACCTGTCCAATTTTCCCAGCACCACTTATTGAAGAGGCTGTCTTTTCTCCACTGTATATGCTTGCCTCCTTTATCAAAGATAAGGTGACCATATGTGCGTGGGCTTATCTCTGGGCTTTCTATCCTGTTCCATTGATCTATATTTCTGTTTTTGTGCCAGTACCAAACTGTCTTGATTACTGTAGCTTTGTAATATAGTCTGAAGTCAGGGAGCCTGATTCCTCCAGCTCCATTTTTCGTTCTCAAGATTGCTTTGGCTATTCGGGGTCTTTTGTGTTTCCATACAAATTGTGAAATTTTTTGTTCTAGTTCTGTGAAAAATGCCAGTGGTAGTTTGATAGGGATTGCATTGAATCTGTAGATTGCTTTGGGTAGCAGAGTCATTTTCACAATGTTGATTCTTCCAATCCAAGAACATGGTATATCTCTCCATCTATTTGTATCATCTTTAATTTCTTTCATCAGTGTCCTATAATTTTCTGCATACAGGTCTTTTGTCTCCTTAGGTAGGTTTATTCCTAGATATTTTATTCTTTTTGTTGCAGTGGTAAACGGGAGTGTTTTCTTAATTTCACTTTCAGATTTTTCATCATTAGTGTATAGGAATGCAAGAGATTTCTGTGCATTAATTTTGTATCCTGCTACTTTACCAAATTCATTGATTAGCTCTAGTAGTTTTCTGGTAGCATCTTTAGGATTCTCTATGTATAGTATCATGTCATCTGCAAACAGTGACAGCTTTACTTCTTCTTTTCTGATTTGGATTCCTTTTATTTCTTTTTCTTCTCTGATTGCTGTGGCTAACACTTCCAAAACTATGTTGAATAATAGTGGTGAGAGTGGGCAACCTTGTCTTGCTCCTGATCTTAGTGGAAATGGTTTCAGTTTTTCACCATTGAGGACAATGTTGGCTGTGGGTTTGTCATATATGGCCTTTATTATGTTGAGGAAAGTTCCCTCTATGCCTACTTTCTGCAGGGCTTTTATCATAAATGGGTGTTGAATTTTGTCGATAGCTTTCTCAGCATCTATTGAGATGATCATATGGTTTTTCTCCTTCAATTTGTTAATATGATGTATCACGTTGATTGATTTGCGTATATTGAAGAATCCTTGCATTCCTGGGATAAACCCCACTTGATCATGGTGTATGATCCTTTTAATGTGCTGTTGGATTCTGTTTGCTAGTATTTTGTTGAGGATTTTTGCATCTATGTTCATCAGTTATATTGGCCTGTAGTTTTCTTTCTTTGTGACATCTTTGTCTGGTTTTGGTATCAGGGTGATGGTGGCCTCGTAGAATGAGTTGGGGAGTGTTCCTCCCTCTGCAATATTTTGGAAGAGTTTGAGAAGGGTAGGTGTTAGCTCTTCTCTAAATGTTTGATAGAATTCGCCTGTGAAGCCATCTGGTCCTGGGCTTTTGTGTGTTGGAAGATTTTTAATCACAGTTTCAATTTCAGTGCTTGTGATTGGTCTGTTCATATTTTCTATTTCTTCCTGGTTCAGTCTCGGCAGGTTGTGCATTTCTAAGAATCTGTCCATTTCTTCCAGGTTGTCCATTTTATTGGCATAGAGTTGCTTGTAGTAATCTCTCATGATCGTTTGTATTTCTGCAGTGTCAGTGGTTACTTCTCCTTTTTCATTTCTAATTCTATTGATTTGAGTCTTCTCCCTTTTTCTCTTGATGAGTCTGGCTAATGGTTTATCAATTTTGTTTATCTTCTCAAAGAACCAGCTTTTAGTTTCATTGATTTTTGCTATTGTTTCCTTCATTTCTTTTTCATTTATTTCTGATCTGATCTTTATGATTTCTTTCCTTCTGCTAGCTTTGGGGTTTTTTGTTCTTCTTTCTCTAATTGCTTTAGGTGCAAGGTTAGGTTGTTTATTCGAGGTGTTTCCTGTTTCTTGATGTAGGCTTGTATTGCTATAAACTTCCCTCTGAGAACTGCTTTTGCTGCATCCCATAGGTTTTGGGTCATCGTGTCTCCATTGTCATTTGTTTCTAGGTATTTTTTGATTTCCCCTTTGATTTCTTCAGTGATCACTTCGTTATTAAGTAGTGTATTGTGTAGCCTCCATGTGTTTGTATTTTTTACAGATCTTTTCCTGTAATTGATATCTAGTCTCATAGCGTTGTGGTCGGAAAAGATACTTGATACGATTTCAATTTTTTTTAATTTACCAAGGCTTGATTTGTGACCCAAGATATGACCTATCCTGGAGAATGTTCCATGAGCACTTGAGAAAAATGTGTATTCTGTTGTTTTTGGATGGAATGTCCTATAAATATCAATTAAGTCCATCTTGTTTAATGTATCATTTAAAGCTTGTGTTTCCTTATTTATTTTCATTTTGGATGATCTGTCCATTGGTGAAAGTGGGGTGTTAAAGTCCCCTACTATGATTGTTTTACTGTCGATTTCCCCTTTTATGGCTGTTAGTATTTGCCTTATGTATTGAGGTGCTCCTATGTTGGGTGCATAAATATTTACAATTGTTATACCTTCCTCTTGGATCGATCCCTTGATCATTATATAGTGTCCTTCTTTGTCTCTTGTAATAGTCTTTATTTTAAAGTCTATTTTTTCTGATATGAGAATTGCTACTCCAGCTTTCTTTTGATTTCCATTTGCATGGAATATCTTTTTCCATCCCCTCACTTTCAGTCTGTATGTGTCTCTAGGTCTGAAGTGGGTCTCTTGTAGACAGGATATATATGGGTCTTGTTTTTGTATCCATTCAGCCAGTCTGTGTCTTTTGGTTGGAGCATTTAATCCATTTACATTTAACGTAATTATCGATATGTATGTTCCTATTCCCATTTTCTTAAATGTTTTGGGTTTGTTATTGTAGGTGTTTTCCTTCTCTTGTGTTTCTTGCCTAGAGAAGTTCCTTTAGCATTTGTTGTAAAGCTGGTTTGGTGGTGCTGAACTCTCTCAGCTTTTGCTTGTCTGTAAAGGTTTTAATTTCTCCATCAAATCTGAATGAGATCCTTGCTGGGTAGAGTAATCTTGGTTGTAGGTTTTTCTCCTTCATCACTTTAAGTATATCCTGCCACTCCCTTCTGGCTTGCGGAGTTTCCGCTGAAAGATCAGCTGTTAACCTTATGGGAATGCCCTTGTGTGTTATTTGTTGTTTTTCCCTTGCTGCTTTTAATATGTTTTCTTTCTATTTAATTTTTGATAGTTTGATTAATATGTGTCTTGGTGTGTTTCTCCTTGGATTTATCCTGTATGGGACTCTCTGTGCTTCCAGGACTTGATTAACTATTTCCTTTCCCATATTAGGGAAGTTTTCCACTATAATCTCTTCAAATATTTTCTCAGTCCCTTTCTTTTTCTCTTCTTCTTCTGGGACCCCTATAATTCGAATGTTGGTGCGTTTAATTTTGTCCCAGAGGTCTCTGAGAGTGTCCTCAGTTCTTTTCATTCTTTTTTCTTTATTCTGCTCTGCAGTAGTTATTTCCACCATTTTATCTTCCAGGTCACTTATCCGTTCTTCTGCCTCAGTTATTCTGCTATTGATCCCATCTAGAGTATTTTTAATTTCATTTATTGTGCTTTTCATCGTTGCTTGGTTCCTCTTTAGTTCTTCTACGTCCTTGTTAAATGTTTCTTGCATTTTGTCTATTCTATTTCCGAGATTGTGGATCATCCTTACTATCATTATTCTGAATTCTTTTTCAGGTAGACTACCTATTTCCTCTTCATTTGGTAGGTCTGGTGTGTTTTGACCCTGCTCCTTCATCTGCTGTGTGTTTTTCTGTCGTCTCATTTTGCTTATCTTACTGTGTTTGGGGTCTCCTTTTCACAGGCTGCAGGTTCGTAGTTCCCGTTGTTTTTGGTATCTGTCCCCAGTGGCTAAGGTTGGTTCAGTGGGTTGTGTAGGCTTCCTGGTGGAGGGAACTAGTGCCTGTGTTCTGGTGGATGAGGCTGGATCTTGTCTTTCTGGTGGGCACGTCCACGTCTGTTGGTGTGTTTTAGGGTGTCTGTGGCCTTATTATGATTTTAGGCAGCCTCTCTGTTAATGGATGGGGCTGTGCTCCTGTCTTGCTAGTTGTTTGGCATAGGGTGTCCAGCACTGTAGCTTGCTGGTCGTTGAGTGAAGCTGCGTCTTGATGTTGAGATGGAGATCTCTGAGAGATTTTCGCCATTTGGTATTATGTGGAGCTGGGAGGTCTCTTGTGGACCAGTGTCCTGAAGTTGGCTCTCCCACCTCAGAGGCACAGCCCTGATGCCTGGCTGGAGCACCAAGAGCCTTTCATCCACACGGCTCAGAATAAAAGGGAGAAAAAATAGAAAGAAAGAAAGAAAAAGAATAAAATAAAATAAAATAAAGCTATTATAATAAAAAATAAGAAAACAAATTATTAAGAATAAATTTATTAAGAAAAAAAATTTTTTAATTTTTAAAAATAAATTTATTAATTTTTTATAATAAAAAATACGAAAAAAATTATTAAGAAAAAATTTTTTTAATTTTTTAAAATAAAGAATATGAAAAAAATTATTTAAAAAAATTTTTTTTAATTTTTCAAAAATAGAAAATAAGGAAAAAATTATTAAGAAAACATTTATTAGGGGAAAAAAAAATTTTAAGTTAAAAAAAAAAAAAAAATACGGACGGACCTAACCCTAGGACTAACGGTGAGAGCAAAGCTATACAGACAAAATCTCACCCAGAAGCATACACATATACACTCACAAAAAAAGGAAAAGGGGAAAAATTAATATATCCTGCTCCCAAAGTCCACCTCCTAAATTTGGGATGATTCGTTGTCTATTCAGGTATTCAACAGATGCAGGCACATCAAGTTGTTTGTGGAGCTTTAATCCGCTGCTTCTGAGGCTGCTGGGAGAGATTTCCCTTTCTCTTCTTTGTTCGTACAGCTCCCGGGGTTCAGCTTTGGATTTGGACCCGCCTTTGCATGTAGGTCGCCTCAGGGCACCTGTTCCCCGCCCAGACAGAACAGGGTTAAAGGAGCAGCTGCTTCGGGGGCTCTGGCTCAGTCAGGCCGGGGGGAGGGAGCGGTACGGAGGAGGCGGGGCGAGCCTGCGGCGGCAGAAGCCGGCGTGACGTTGCAGCAGCCTGAGGCGAGCCATGCGCTCTCCCGGGGAAGTTGTCCCCGGATCACGGGAGCCTGGCCGTGGCGGGCTGCACTGGCTCCTGGGAGGGGCAGTGTGGAGAGTGACCTGTGCTCGCACACAGGCTTCTTGGTGGCGGCAGCAGCAGCCTTAGCGTCTCATGTCCGTCTCTGGGGTCCGCGCTAACAACCGTGGCTCGCGCCCGTCTCTGGGGTCCGCGCTGATAGCCGCGGCTCGCGCCCGTCTCTGGAGTTCGTTTAAGCGGCGCTCTGAATCCCCTCTCCTTGCGCGCCGCGAAACAAAGAGGCAAGAAAAAGTCTCTTGCCTCTTCGGCAGCTGCAGACTTTTTCTCGGGCTCCCTCCCGGCTAGCTGTGGTGCGCTAGCGCCTTCAGGCTGTGTTCACGCCGCCAACCCCAGTCCTCTCCCTGCGATCCGACCGAAGCCCGAGCCTCAGCTCCCAGCCCCCGCCCGCCCCGGCGGGTGAGCAGACAAGCCTCTCGGGCTGGTGAGTGCTGCTCGGCGCCGATCCTCTGTGCGGGAATCTCTCCGCTTTGCCCTCCGCACCCGTGGCTGCGCTCTCCTCCGTGGCTCCGAAGCTTCCCCCCTCTGCCACCTGCAGTCTCCGCCTGCGAAGGGGCTTCCTAGTGTGTGGAAACCTTTCCTCCTTCACGGCTCCCTCCCACTGGTGCAGGTCCCGTCCCTATTCTTTTGTCTCTGTTATTTCTTTTTTCTTTTGTCCTACCCAAGTATGTGGGGAGTTTTTTGCCTTTTGGGAGGTCTGACGTCTTCTGCCAGCGTTCAGTGGGTGTTCTGTAGGAGCAGTTCCACGTGTAGATGTATTTCTACTGTATCTGTGGAAGGAAGGTGATCTCCGCGTCTTACTCTTCTGCCATCTTGCCCCTCCTCCTCCAGCATGTAAATTTTGTTTTAAGTTATTACTACACATTATTTTATGTGTAATAGAATAAACTCTCGTTAGTTTTCAATAAAATAGGAAGAATTATGTCAAAATGTTAAATTCTTATGGATTAAAAATCACACAATGAAGTGAATGGTAAGATAGCCCCCCACTCCCATGACTCAAAAATAAATTATTCATTTAACATGGCAAAAATGAACTTGTCCTTACAATTTAGTTTAGGGATAGGAATTTATTACAGTTCATTTTTACTGGTATAAAAAGCAATCTAATGGTGTAAAAGTCAACTGTTTTTTGCTCTTTGAAAGTATTTGCTTTGTATTTGCCAAAATATTTATATTGAATCCCATATAACTGAAGGAGTGGTTTCTAAACTGTGATCCATAGACTCCTCAGGATTGTCTAAACTCTTTCAGGTGGTTGAAAATTCTTTTCAGAATAGTACTAAGCATTATTTCATATTTGCCTTTTTCACCGTGTTAACATTTGCACTGATGGTACAAGAAAACTGGTGGTAAGTAAAACAACATGTGCCTTAGCAGGAATTAGGGCAATAGCCGCAAACTGAACTTGTAGTGATCACGTTCTCAACCACATTCCTCATATGAAAGTCATATGTATACTAATCTTCATTTTACCCTACCTATCATCAGCATTTGACAGAATTTTCACTCCCTTCTCTTGGAAAAAAAAGTCTTTAATTTGATTCAAAGACAACAAATATGTTATTTATCCTTTAACTCACTGGTGGCTACTTCTCAATTGTCTTTAAATATTTCTACTATCCTTCTATACCTTTTAACATATAGAATATGCCAGAGAAAAGTCCTTAGATACCTACATACCACTGATAAAATAAAAACTCTCAAATCAAGGTTAGACTCCATATATCAACTTGCTTACCCAGTATTTCTACTTGGAGGTCTAATAGATATGAAAGAAAACACTTTTATTTTTGGAAAACAGGGGAGATAATCATAACAGAAAAAGAATTCTTAGAAATTTCTAGAGCAACAGAACAAACAGAGTCAGACGGACGAAAGATCAGATAAAGGAGAATCTACCTGAGGAGAAAGTTTGCAAGAATAAACAATACAGCCACAACATTTCCTCTATCAGTGAGTGGTAAAAACATGGGCCAGTTGTGGAGGTATGCACTGAAGTGTGTTAATATGTGAGGCAAATACATATACGTACACACTAAAGCAAATACTCAGTTTCTTATACACTGAGCAGCTGGCATTGTAATTCACTCCAAGAGGTTTATTCAATTCAGTCTGCTCCCTCAGTAAAGTCAAGGATTGTTAAGACACACACTTAAATGTGAAAAATCAGTTAACATAGAGGCAAAAATCCCTGCTATATTTGGGAAACCTCTACAAAAGTGAGAGAAGAAAAAGATGCTGACACAAATTAAATGCCATAATTTTCTCTGATTCTTTTTCTAACAGTTTTATTCAGATATAATATACATCCTAAAAATTCACCCATTTTAAGTGTACAGTTCCTTGGTTTTTAGTACATTCACCAGAGTCTAACTTTAGAACATTTCAGTCATCCCCGCAAACAGCCACAGCCATTAGTAGTTCACTTTCCCTTCCTCCCCTTCCTTAGCACAAGGCAAATATTACACATCTACTAACTCTTTTTGTAAGTTACTTCTTAGCATAAAGCTTTTAAGGTTCATCCATGTTGCAGCAGCATTTCATTCCTTTTTAAAACTGAAATGTTTATTGAAATAACTGTAGATTGACATGTAGTTGTAAGAAATAACACAAAGAGATCTCATACACTTTATCCATTTTCTCCCCAAAAGCAACATTTTGCAAAACTATAGTATAATACCACAACTTAGATGTTTGCATTGATCTAATCCACTGATTTTATTCAGATTTCCACACTTTTACTTGTATTTCATTTTGTGTATTTGCATTTACTTCTATACAATTTCATTACATATGTAAGATTTGTATTTACTAACAGAGTGAAGAATCTGGAAACTTCCATCACCACAAGGATTCTTCCTATTGCCCTTTTATAATCACAGCAACACCTCTCCCATGTCCTTCACCTCCAGTAAACCTGACTCTGAAAACCATTAATCTCTTCTCCATTTCAAAAATGTTATATGAATGAAAGAATATTGTATATAACATTTTGAATACGTTTGAATTCAACCTATTCAATATTTAAATTCTTTTAACTCAGAATAATTCTCTGGAGATTCTACAAAGTTGTTAGATATATCAGTAGTTAGTTTTGATTGCAGAGTAGTATTTCATGGTATGTATGTAACAAAATCTGTTTAACTGTTTACCTGTTTAAGGACATCTGAGTTATTTTCAATTTGGGTTATTACAAATAAAGCTTTTTATAAAAATTTTCATAGAAGCTTTTGTGTGAGCATAAGATTTCATCAACCTGGGATAAACGTCCAAGGGTAGAATTGCTGGGTCAAATAATTGTTTCATGTTTAGTTTTTAAAAAATTGTCAAACAGTTTTCCTAGTATGGCTGCACCATTTTACATTCCAAACTTCATTGTATAAATGAATGATCCAGTTTCTCCACATTCTTACCAGAATTTGATATTGTCACTATTTTTTTAAAAATTTTAGCCAGATAGATGTGTAGTTAATATCTCATTGTGATTTTTGTTTGCATTTCCCTCATAACTAATGATATTGAACATGTTTCATATGCTTATTTGTCATTTGTATATCCTCTATGGTAAAATGCCTATTAATGTCTTTTGCCCGTTTTCTAATCGAATTTCATATTTTTTTCCTGTTCAGTTTTAGGAATTCTTTATATATTCAACATAACAGTCCTTTGTTGGATATGTAGTTTGCAAATACTTTCTCCCAGTTTGTAGCTTGTCTTTGTATCCTTTTCATATGGACTTTTGTTAGCCAAAGATTTTAATTTTAATGATAGCCAATTTTCCCTTTAATGGAAATTAATTAAATTTTCCCTTTTATGGATTGTCTTTTCACTATCAAATATAAGAATTATTTGCCTAATCATAAATCCCAGAGATTCTTCTCTCCTATACTTTCTTCAGAGTTTATAATTTTAGCTCTTACATTTGGATCTGTAATCCACTTTGAGTTATTTTATACAAAAGGTGTGAGGTTTTAAGTCAAAGGTGTTTTTTTTCATTTGGATGTCTAAGTGTTTGAGCATCATTTATTTTTTTTTATTATTATGTTTTTTAATTAATTTATTTATTTATTGGCTGTGTTGGGTCTTCGCTGCTGCGCGCGGGCCCCCTCTAGTTGCAGCAAGCGGGGGCCACTCTTCGTTGTGGTGCACGGGCTGTGGGCAGGGGCCACTTGACTTCTCATTGCAGTGGCTTCTCTTGTTGCGGAGCACGGGCTCCAGGCGCGCGGGTTGCAGGAGTTGCAGCATTTGGGCTCAGTAGTTGTGGCTCGCGGGCTCTAGAGCGCAGGCTCAGCAGCCATGGCGCACGGGCCTAGTTGCTCCGGGCCACGTGGGATCCTCCCGGACCAGGGCTCGAACCCGTGTCCCCTGCATTGATAGGCAGATTCCTAACCACTGCGCCACCAGGGAAGCCCTGAGCATCATTTTTTGAAAAGACTTTTTTTTTCCTCTTCCATTCAATGGCTTTTGTACCCTTGTCAAAAGTCAATTGCATGTATTTGTGCTAGACTATTTCTGGCTTCTGTATATGATTCCACTAGCCCATGATCCTCCACATTCTCTCAATTTCTTTCTCTTGCCTTGTTGAAGTAGCTAGACTTTCCAGTACTATGTTGAAAAAAGAGTGGTGAGAGCAGACATCCTGGTTTTGTTCTGAATCTTAGGGAAGATCATTCAGTGTTTCATAATTAAGTATGATGCAAACCACAGGTTTTTATAGATGGTCTTTATCAAATTGAGATAATTTTACACCATTCCTATTTCCTCAATTTCCTTTATTCCTAACTTGGTAAGTAAATACATGTTGGATTTCTGTTAAATGGTTTTTCTCTGCAGCAACTGATCTATCTACATAATTTTTTTAACTTCAATGTGTTGATGTGGTGGATTAAATTGATTAATTTTTCAAATGTCAGGAGAGCATTGCATACCTGGAATAAATTTCACTTTGTTATAATGCATAATATTTTTATATGTATTGTTGGATTTTGGTTTGCTAATATGTTATTGAGAACCTTGTATTTAAATTAATGAGAGATATATCTCTGTATTGATTTGTTGTGTTTTATTTTGTACTACCTTTATATCAGAGTTACACTCAGAAAATGGGTTGCAAAGTGTTTCTAAATCTTCTATTCATGGACAAAATGTGTAAAACTGCTATTAATTTTTCTTTAAATGTTTGGTACAATGCTCCAGTAAAACTATCTGGGTCTTGAGATATTTATTTCTGAAACTTTTTAATTACAAATTCAATTTCATCCATGGTTACAGAGCTATTTATATTATCTATTTCATTTTGGATGCATTTTGATGTTTCATGGGTTTTTTTCAAGTATTTTTCCATTAATTCTTTCTTTGTTCAAATTTATGAGTACAAATTTTTTCATAATATTTGCTCATTATTTTTCTAATGCCTTAGGATATACAAGACATCTTCTATTTCATTCCAGATAATGCTGATTTGTGTCTTCTTTTATTTTTATTATTTTTATGGAGATTGATCAATTTTATTGATTTTTGTAAAATCAACCTATTGTTTCATTGATCATCGTTTTTTTACTTTGAATTTTGCTGATTTCTGCTCTTCGTGATTTTCTTCCTTCTGTTTTATTTTTTTTTCTAGTTTCTTGAGGTAGGAGCATGGATTATTGATTTGAATGTTTTCTCATTTTAAATGAGGAATTTATAACATTTAATGCAATATATTTTCCTCTCAATGCTGCCTTATCTGTATTCCACAGATTGTTAGTATTTGATATGTTTGTATTTTATGTTGTGTTTTTCATTCACTTTTATATATTTTTTAAATTTATTTGGGTCTTCCTCATTGATCTATGGTATATTTAGATGTATCTTGTTTTTTTTTTTAAAGGAATTCCTTTTTATTTATTTATTTATTTATTTATTTTTGGCTGTGTTGGGTCTTCGTTTCTGTGCAAGGGCTTTCTCTAGTTGCGGCAAGCGGGGGCCACTCTTCATCGCGGTGCACGGGCCTCTCACTATCGCGGCCTCTCTTATTGCGGAGCACAAGCTCCAGACGCACAGGCTCAGTAGTTGTGGCTCACGGGCCCAGTTGCTCCACGGCATGTGGGATCCTCCCAGACCAGGGCTCGAACCCGTGTCCCCTGCATTGGCAGGCAGATTCTCAACCACTGCGCCACCAGGGAAGCCCGATGTATCTTGTTTGATTCCCATGTGTTTAGAGATTTATTTTTTTATTGTCTTTCTGGTAACTGATTTCTAGATTGTTCCTTTTATGCTCATAGAGCACACTTTATAATTTCAATTATTTTTATTTTGTTAAATTTTGTTTATTTGTTTTATATGGCTCATGATGTAGCCTATCTTGGCAAATGTTCCATGGGCATTTAGAAAAAATGTATTCTGTTGTTTTGGGGTAAAATGTTCTATATATGTTCATTTAATCCTTTGGTCAATTATGTTATCCAGGTTTTCTATATCATTGATTACTTTCAGTCTAGTAGTTCTATCAGTTGCTGAGAAGCAGCTTCTGAAGTCCATAACTATGGTTGTGGATTTGTTAATCTCTCCTTTCAGCTCTATCAATTTTGCTTCATGCATTTGAGGTTCACTGATGGTGTATAGACATTTAGGATTTTTATGTCTTCTTATTTTTTATCATTATGAAATATCTGTCTTTATCTCTAGTAATTTTCTTTGCTCTGATATCTACTTTAGCAGATTCTAATTTGGCCACTCCTCCTTTTTTAAAATTAATGTTTGCATATCATGTATTTTCCCATCTTTTTACTTTCAACCTGAATGTTGTAAATGTTAATTGTATCTACAAAATACCTTCACAGCCACATCTAGACTAGTGTTTGACCAAACAGCTGGGCATCAGAGCCTAGCCAAGTGGATATAAAATTAACCATAACAGTACAATTATACCACATTTTGCTTATCTACTCATTAGCTAATGAATATTTGTGTTATTTCTACTTTTTTGGCTATTATTAATAATGCTACTATGAACATTTATAAACACTTTTTAATATTGACATATATTTTCATGTCTCTTGGGAAGAAATTCCTAGGCGAGGAATTGCTGGGTCCTATGGTAATTCTCTGTTTAATATTTTGTGAAACTGCCAAACTGTTTTCCGAAGTGCTGTACCACTTCGCATTCTCACCTGCAGTGTGTGAGGGTACCAACTTCTCCATAACCTCACCAACATTAGCTTTTACTGTGTGTCTTTTTTTTTTTTCTTTTATTTATTAAGATATGTGCTATGTACATGGGTCTTTATTTTTCTTTTTGCTATATATTATATACATATATACATACACATGTAGAGACACACATACATATTTATATGTGTATATATAAATATCTGTTATGTTCATTCACATATTTATATTCATTATGTTCATTTTTTTACATTTTTTTATTTATTTATTTTTGAATTTTATTTTATTTTTTTAATACAGCTGGTTCTTATTAGTTATCTATTTTATACATATTAGTGTATATATGTCAATCCCAATCTCCCAATTCATCCCACCACCACCACCACCCCCGCCTTTCCCCCCCTTGGTGTCCATACGTTTGTTCTCTACATCTGTGTCTCTATTTCTGCCTTGCAAACCGGTTCATCTGTACCACTTTTCTAGATTCCATATATATGTGTCTTTTTAATTATACCTATCCTAGGTTTATCAAAAAGGAAGCACTTGATATAATTACAGTATAGTCTGGAACCAAGAGATATTAGAGAAAAGGATGAAATAGGTTGGCTCAGACACCCATCCTCAATGTGTAGCTAGGCTTAGGAAGGCTTTTTCAGAGACTTGTCAAAATGTAATGATTAAGAGTACTACCTTTGTTCTAATCCTGCCTCTACCGTTTCCAAGTTATGTAATGTTGGGCAAGTTATTTAACCTCTCTGTCTTACTTCCTTTATCTGAAAATAGAAATCATACAAGTAACCATCTAATTCAAGATGTGCTATATAATAATTTATGCTAAAATAAACTTAAGAATTGTTAGATACTATTAAGTAGAACTGCCTTTGATCTCATCCAAAGACAATGATGACTGATGGATAAAAACTGGTTGTTCTTTAGATACTTTAATGTCATGGACTCCAAAAATACTGTTGTAATACTTCTGTGTGCTTACATTATATATCAAATTAGAGTGTGGATTTTTATATGGTGCTATTTTAAATTATGAAAGATATAACCTAATATGGAAGCAGATTGATGCAATTGAAGCAGCACTGGACTGGAAGTCCAGTGTGATTTACCCAGTTGAAATCACTTAAAGTCTTGAACTTTACTTTCCTCATCTTTACAATAAGGAGATTTGACTTGATAACCTCTGGGGTCCTTTAAATCTCCTCACTCATCGTTGTGAATACAGTTTCCATATTTAAAGTGTCTTATTTAAATCACTCCCTCCTCCTATTTTAATGAAATAGTTATGTAAAACATATCTGTTCTTTTGTTATTCTAAATGCTGTCAGAATGGGTGTCAGGAATCAAGGAGACAGACAAGAGCTGTCATTTACTAATGAATTACTTTATTGATGAGGAATTATATATTCAAGCAATAATTGAACTTTATCCTACTTCACTGATATATTTATAGCTGAACTTAATATTCTTGATCAAGCAAAATATCCCCTCAGGATAGATAGTCTCAGTAAAGTTGTTTAACGATGTTCTGGACCTCAAATCCACACATGTATATCAGAATTTTAATGGAAAATTTTGCTATTCTTCTATAGTCAACTCTTTATAAATGGGTGGGGGCTTAATGCACCTGTGACCATTTAGAAAAGAAATTAAATAGAAATCACAGAAAAGGCAATCAAGTTAAATGATTAGTCCATTAATCAAGCTTATTTGTCACTTCATTTGTCAATGAAGTCGTCATGACACCTGGAAATCAAGATTAAGTCAGACAACAAAACTAAATATGCTCTCGTTTTGAGTTTAATTTCTTCCATCTGCAAGGCTTCAAATGGCCATTTAAAAATTCTCCATTATGTTATGACTCCAACTATCACTGGGAAAAGAAGCTTAGAACAAATTATTTATAGGACCATTATTGATGCAAATATGTAACTAAAGATCTCTTAGTAAATAATTTATTGTTAATCCTGGCTTATACAACTTCAAAATTATTTGCATATATCAATAATTTGCAAGTCCTGAAAATATCATCTTTTCTATATCTATATTTTGTATAGGTGCTTTCTTCTCCCACAAAGAAATTTCTTGTTCAGCCTTATCATTTTCAAGAGACAACTTAAAAGCCATATTTTTATAAATTTTTAAAATCTCTCGCTTCCACCATTATTGGCATAGGTCTGTTTGCTCCCAGAGTTTTCTGGTAGTAATGTGTATACATGTCTCTATTTTACTCTTAAGTTGTTTACTTAAATTATTTTCTCAAATGTTAATACTCTAAATAAGATTATAATTTTTTAAGGGCAGATATTGGGTCTTATGTTTCCTCATTGTGTCTTTGATGCCTGGCACTCAAATTGGTAACAACTCAGTAAGTTGTACAAATGTCCTCTTATAACAGAAACACTGCTCAATAGATAAACACTGTTAAAGTGATGAAAATTTTCTGTGAGAGCATAAATTGAATCAGTGTGTATCGTTGCTTATGCACTGGTCTGAATGGGGCAGCCCATGTCTTAACAAGGGAACAAATAAAAGGAGCTATAGCATTTTCTTAACTTTGGCTTGATTTCTGAGGTTTCAGCCCCAATTTTGTCATTTTTCTAGATTATCTCCCTTTCATTCTAAATGTTAATCATTTGTTTTAAGCAGTGTGCAAATTCAGAGCAACCTGAACTAGGGAAACATCAAATTACTGCAGATTAAACCTCTGTCTTGGAGCTAAAATTGCTTTAAACTGTTTTCTCCTTTCTTATACATTAATTGTTTTCTTTATCCTCCAAACTCCAACCAGTTATGCAGGGCCTCATTCATATAATGTTTAAAACATTGTTCTTATTACAGATATTAATACATCATTTAGATAATTAGAAATTATGAACAAGAAAATTTTTAATATTTCCTGGAATTAAATTCTCAGAGGCAGCCATTTCTACTAGTTTTGTACACATCCAATCTTTTTCTCTTCTAATAATGATGTAAAATTGTATAAATTGTGCATATTATATATTATGCACTGTATGTAATACATTATGTGTCATGCACACAGACACTTTTGCAAAAACTGCTAATTATTTATCTCAATATTTTAACTTGATATTCCTATTGGAGATAACTTCTTATGTCCTTGTATATGTGAATACATCTCTATTTTTACATTTCTTATATGGTACGATAATTGTTTGACAAATTATTTACATGTCTAAATATATTTTGAACTCAGTGGGGTCAAGTCGTGCTATATAACAAAAATGATAATGATGATGATGACGGTGATAACGATAAGAAGAAGAAGGCGGAAGAGGAGGAGAATAGAATCTTAACACTGAGTATTTGTGTAGCTATTCTATAAGTAGGTACAAATGTCCTTCATATTTTACAGAAGAGGAAACAAAGCTTATATAATTTACTTATGTTACATACCTTCCAATGGAAAAACAAACACAAGCAATGTAAACATCATACCCATGCTTTCACTGTTCCATGTTTTATAAACTAAAATGTATTTCATCAATGTCCTATTGGAGTGTGTTTAGGTCTTTCTTTTTTTCTTCTTCTGTTACAAAGAACACGTGAATAACTTTATATATATATATATCTTTGCATATATTTTTTAACATCTTTATTGGAGTATAATTGCTTTAAAATGGTGTGTTAGTTTCTGCTTTATAACAAAGTGAATCAGTTATACATATACATATGTCCCCATATCTCTTCCCTCTTGCATCTCCCTCCCTCCCACCCTCCCTATCTCACCACTCTAGGTGGTGACAAAGAACCGAGCTGATCTCCCTGTGCTATGCAGCTGCTTCCCACTAGCTATCTATTTTACATTTGGAAGTGTATATATGTCCATGCCACTTTCTCACTTTGTCCCACCTTACCCTTCCCCCTCCCTGTGTCCTCAAGTCCATTCTCCAGTAGGTCTGCGTCTTTATTCCCGTCTTGCCCCAAGGTTCTTCATGACCATTTTTTTTTTTTCTAGATTCCGTATATATGTGTTAGCATAAGGTATTTTTTTTTCTTTTTCTGAATTACTTCACTCGGTATGACAGACTCTAGGTCCATCCACCTCACTACAAATAACTCAATTTCGTTTCTTTTTATGGCTGGGTAATATTCCATTGTAAGTATGTGCCACATCTTCTTTATCCATTCATCTGTTGATGGACACTTAGGTTGCTTCCATGTCCTGGCTATTGTAAATAGAGCTGCAGTGAACATTTTGGTACATGACTCTTTTTGAATTATGGTTTGCTCAGGGTGTATGCCCAGTAGTGGGATTGCTGGGTCATATGGTAGTTCTATTTTTAGTTTTTTAAGGAACCTCCATACTGTTCTCCATAGTGGCTGTATCAATTTACATTCCCACCAACAGTGCAAGAGGGTTTCCTTTTCTCCACATCCTCTCCAGCATTTATTGTTTGTAGATTTTTTGATGATGGTCATTCTGACTGGTGTGAGATGATATCTCATTGTAGTTTTGATTTGCATTTCTCTAATGATTAATGGTGTTGCGTATCCTTTCATGTGTTTGTTGGCAATCTGTATATCTTTTTTGGAGAAATGTCTATTTAGGTCTTCTGCCCATTTTTGGATTGGGTTGTTTATTTTCTTGCTATTGAGCTGCATGAACTGCTTGTAAATTTTGGAAATTAATCCTTTGTCAGTTGCTTCATTTGCAAATATTTTCTCCCATTCTGAGGGTTGTCTTTTCGTCTCGTTTATGGTTTCCTTTGCTGTGCAAAAGCTTTTAAGTTTCATTAGGTCCCATTTGTTTATTTTTGGTTTTATTTCCGTTTCTCTAGGAGGTGGGTCAAAAAGGATCTTGCTGTGATTTATGTCATAGAGTGTTCTGCCTATGTTTTCCTCTAAGAGTTTGATGGTGTCTGGCCTTACATTTAGGTCTTTAATCCATTTTGAGCTTATTTTTGTGTATGGTGTTAGGGAGTGTTCTAATTTCATTCTTTTACATGTAGCTGTCCAGTTTTCACAGCACCACTTATTGAAGAGGCTGTCTTTTCTCCACTGTATATTCTTGCCTCCTTTATCAAAGATAAGGTGACCATATGTGCGTGGGTTTATCTCTGGGCTTTCTATCCTGTTCCATTGATCTATATTTCTGTTTTTGTGCCAGTACCATGCTGTCTTGATTACTGTAACTTTGTAGTATAGTCTGAAGCCAGGGAGCCTGATTCCTCCAGCTCTGTTTTTCTTTCTCAAGATTGCTTTGGCTATTCAGGGTCTTTTGTGTTTCCATACAAATTGTGAAATTTTTTGTTCTAGTTCTGTGAAAAATGCCATTGGCAGTTTGTTAGGGATTGCATTGAGTCTGTAGATTGCTTTGGGTAGTATAATCATTTTCACAATGTTGATTCTTCCAATCCGAGAACATGGTATATCTCTCCGTCTATTTGTATCATCTTTAATTTCTTTCATCAGTGTCTTCTGCATACAGGTCTTTTGTCTCCGTAGGTAGGTTTATTCCTAGGTATTTTATTGTGTTGTGCTTTTCTAATAATTTGTCCATTTCTTCCAGGTTGTCCAGTCTATTGGCATATAGTTGCTTGTAGTAATCTCTCATGATCCTTGGTATTTCTGCAGTGTCAGTTGTTACTTCTCCTTTTTCATTTCTAATTCTATTGATTTGTGTCTTCTCCCTTTTTTTCTTGATGAGTCTGCCTAATGGTTTATCAACTTTGTTTATCTTCTCAAAGAACCAGCTTTTAGTTTTATTGATCTTTGCTATCATATCCTTCATTTCTTTTTCATTTATTTCTGATCTGATCTTTATGATTTCTGTCCTTCTGCTAACTTTGGGGTTTTTTTGTTCTTCTTTCTCTAATTGCTTTAGGTGTAAGGTTAGGTTGTTTATTTGAGATGTTTCTTGTTTCTTAAGTTAAGATTGTATTGCTATAAACTTCCCTCTTAGAACTGCTTTTGCTGCATCCCATAGGTGTTGGGTCGTCGTGTTTTCATTGTCATTTTTTTCTAGGTATTTTTTGATTTCCTCTTTGATTTCTTCAGTGATCTCTTGGTTATTAAGTAGTGCATTGTTTAGCCTCCATGTGTGCATTTTTTACAGATTTTTTCCTGTAATTGATATCTGGTCTCATAGCGTTGTGGTCGAAAAATATGCTTGATATGATTTCAGTTTTCTTAAATTTACCAGGCTTGATTTGTGACCCAAGATCTGATCTATCCTGGAGAATGTTCCATGAGCACTTGAGAAAAAGGGTATTTTTTTGTTTTTGGATGGAATGTCCTATAAATATCCATTAAGTCCATCTTGTTTAATGTGTCATTTAAAGCTCATGTTTCCTTATTTCTTTTCATTTTGGATGATCTGCTGACTGGAGAAAGTGGGGTGTTAAGTCCCATACTGTGATTGTGTTACTGTTGATTTCCCCTTTTATGGCTGTTAGCATTTGTCTTACGTATTGAGGTGCTCCTATGTTGGGTGCATAAATATTTACAATTGTTATATCTTCTTCTTGGATTGATCCCTTGATCATTATGTAGTGTCCTTCTTTGTGTCCTGTAATAGGCTTTATTGTAAAGTCTATTTTTTCTGGTACGAGAATTGCTACTCCAGCTTTCTTTTGATTTCCATTTGCATGGAATATCTTTTTCCATCCCCTCACTTTCAGTCTGTATGTGTCCGTAGGTCTGAAGTGGGTTTCTTGTTGACAGCATATATATGGGTCTTCTTTTCGTATCCATTCAGCCAGTCTATGTCTTTTGGTTGGAGCATTTAATCCATTTACATTTAAGGTAATTATCGATATGTATGTTCCTATTACCATTTTCTTAATTGTTTTAGGTTATTTTAGGTCTTTTCCTTCTCTTGTGTTTCCTGCCTTGAGAAGTTCCTTTAGCATTTGTTGTAAAGCTGGTTTGGTAGTGCTGAATTCTCTTAGATTTTGCTTGTCTGTATAGGTTTTAATTTCTCTGTCAAATCTGAATGAGATCCTTGCTGGGTAGAGTAACCTTGGTTGTAGGTTTTTCTCCTTCATCACTTTAAATATGTCCTGCCACTCCCTTCTGGCTTGCAGAGTTTCCGCTGAAAGATCAGCTGTTAACCTTATGGGGATTCCCTTGTGTGTTATTTGTTGTTTTTCCCTGCTGCTTTTAATATTTTTTCTTTGTATTTAATTTTTGATCGTTTGATTAATATGTGTGTTGGCATGTTTCTCCTTGGATTTGTCCTGTATGGGACACTCTGTGCTTCCTGGACTTGATTAACCATTTCCTTTCCCATGTTAGGGAAGTTTTCAACTATAATCTCTTCAAATATTTTCTCAGTCCCTTTCTTTTTCTCTTCTTCTTCTGGGACCCCTATAATTCAAATGTTGGTGCATTTAATGTTGTCCCAGAGGTCTCTGAGACTGTCCTCAATTCTTTTCATTCTTTTTTTCTTTATTCTGCTCTGCAGTAGTTATTTCCATTATTTTATCTCCCAGGTCACTTATCTGTTCTTCTGCCTCAGTTATTCTGCTATTGATCCCTTCTAGAGAATTTTTAATTTCATTTATTGTGTTGTTCATCACTGTTTGTTTGCTCTTTAGTTCTTCTAGGTCCTTGTTAAACATTTCTTGTATTTTCTCCATTCTGTTTCCAAGGTTTTGGATCATCTTTACTATCATTATTCTGAATTCTTTTTCCGGTAGACTACCTATTTCCTCTTCATTTCTTAGGTCTGGTGGGTTTTGCCTTGCTTCTTCATCTACTGTATGTTTCTCTGCCTTCTCATTTTGCTTAACTTACTGTGTTTAGGGTCTCCTTTTCGCAGGCTGCAGGTTCGTAGTTCCCGTTGTTTTTGGTGTCTGCCCCCAGTGGCTAAGGTTGGTTCAGTGGGTTGTGTAGGCTTCCTGGTGGAGGAGACTAGTGCCTGTGTTCTCAGAGATGAGGCTGGATCTTGTCTTTCTGGTGGGCAGGTCCACGTCTGGTGGTGTGTTTTGGCGTTTCTGTGGCCTTATGATTTTAGGCAACCTCTCTGCTAATGGATGGGGTTGTGTTCCTGTCTTGCTAGTTGTTTGGCATAGGGTGTCCAGCACTGTAGCTTGCTGGTCATTGAGTGGAGCTGGGTCTTGGCGTTGAGATGGAGATCTCTGGGAGATTTTTGCCTTTTGATATTACATGGAGGTGGGAGGTCTCTTGTGGACCAGTGTCCTGAACTTGGCTCTCCTACCTCAGAAGCACAGCCCTGATGCCTGGCTGGAGCACCAAGAGCCTGCCATCCACACGGCTCAGAATAAAAGGGAGAAAAAAAAAGAAAGAAAGAAAGAAGAAGATAAAATAAAATAAAGTTATTAAAATAAACATTAGTTATATAAAAAAAGAAAGAAAGAAAGAAAGAAGAGAGCAACCAAACCAAAAAACAAATCCACCAATGATAACAAGTGGTAAAAACTATACTAAAAAAAAAAAAAATCGGACAGACAGAACCCTAGGACAAATGGTAAAAGCAAAGCTATACAGACAAAATCACACAGAGAAGCATACACATACACACTCACAAAAAGAGAAAAAGGGAAAAAAATATGTATATCATTGCTCCCAGTGTCCACCTCCTCAATTTGGGATGATTCGTTGTCTATTCAGGTATTCCACAGATGCAGGGTATGTCAGGTTGATTGTGGAGATTTAATCCGCTGCTCCTGAGGCTGCTGGGAGAGATTTCCGTTTCTCTTTGTTCGCACGGCTCCCGGGGTTCAGCTTTGGATTTGGCCCCGCCTCTGCGTGTAGGTCACCTGAGGGCGTCTGTTCTTCGCTCAGACAGGACGGGGATAAAGGAGCAGCTGATTAGGGGGCTCTGGCTCACTCAGGCCGGGGGGAGGGAGGGGTACGGAGTGCGGGGCGAGCCTGTGGTGGTAGAGCCCGACGTGACGTTGCACCAGCCTGAGGCGCACCGTGTCTTGTTTGCATATATATTTTAACTTAAGGGTAAAGAAGACTATTGTAAAAATTTTAAATGTAAATAATAATTTTTTGTACCACCTATCAGACTCCATAACCAAATATTTTTAAAAATTTTGACCTTCTGCCACATGAAAAAAATGTAATTATTTTATATAACTGAATTCTTTAAATTATTTGTGAAATTGGAAATCTTATTAGTTTTCTTTGCATGTTTAATTCTATTGTGGATTAAACTACTCATGATCTTGATAATTATTCACTTTTGTTTTCAGCAATTTATTGAATTATAATTTATATACAACAGGTTATACACATTGAAAATCTACATGTCAATAAATTTTGACAGAAATACCTGTGAAACCACCACCACAATGAAGAACAATCTTATTACTCCCCACAAATAATTTTCATTCCCCTTTGCAGTGCATCCCTCCATCCCTGATTCTACTTTTTTATATTATTGATTAGTTAGCCTATTTTAGAATTTTAAATAGAATCGTAAAGAATAAAATTTTTTTAAATGTTTCCATCAAATATGGGAAGCTTATAGACATTATTTCATCAAATATATATTCTGCCCATTTCTCCTTCTGATTTTCTAATTACAAAAATTTTGTACCACTTGATATTGTTCCAACAAACCCCTGAGGCTCTGTTCATTTCTCTTTACTTTCTCTCTCTTTTTTGGAAGAATTGGATAATTTTTACTGATCTTCCTTCAAGTGCATTGATTCCTTATCTGCCATCTTCATTATGTAGGCAAAGATAAGAATAGTAAGGAATGACTTCAACGAATTGCCAAATAGGAGGTTTCAGCTGTCATCCCCCGCAACAGAAACATCAATTTAATACATTTCAATGGACAAAAACACCTTTATGGGAGCCCCAGAACCCAGATGAGAGATTACAGCAGTCAGGTGAAGCACAGAAATGAGGAAAGATGCATTGAAGAGAGCAGGAAGGACAGTTTCAAATGACCTGTATTTGCATTTACCAACTCTTGCTTGATCTTGTCTGCTCATTAACCCTTCTAGTGAATTTTTCAGTTCCATTATTGTATTCGTAAGCTCCATAATTTCTCTTTGGCCTTTTTAAAAATGTTCTCTATCTCTTTGTTGAAATACTCATTTTGTTCATACATCATTTTTCTGATTTCATTGAGTATTTTATGGCAGTTTTTAAAATTCTCTGTCAGATAATTCATACCTCCATAACTTTAGGGTCAATTTTTGGAGATTTTTTTCGTTGTTGTTCCTTTGTTTGGGCTACATTTTCCTGTTTCTTCATTTTCCTTGACACTTTGTGTGGGTGTTCGTGCATTTAAAAAAAGTCACTTTTCCCAGTTTTTCTGGATTGGCTTCATATAAGGGAAGATCTTTGCCCGTCAGCCCTGCTAGAGCTTCTGGCAGCTTCTCACAACTTTTCTGTGGGTATGTGTTCACTAGACTGTGTAAATTCATAATTAGAAGGATTTTCTGGTTTCTTACTCAGGAGTACATCATTTCTTGCTGCCTCTCATATCTGTCTGCTGTGCTGTGGGTTCTCTGGAGCTGCAGCATACCACTCCACTCATTTTTTGCTAATCAGCAGGCCCCAGGCATCTAGATTTCTTCATTTCCCACCAGCACTTGGAGACAGTTGAAACAGAAACTCGTCTCTTGGGCAGCCTTCTGGAAATTCTGAATGTTGGATATATGTTTCAGTGTTCTCTTTCCATGCCCAGAGATATGCCAGAGGCTGTGAGTTTTCCTGACCTTATCACAGGGGCTCTGATGGTGATTGCATACTATTCTAAGCCACCACCTTTGTTCTCAGTGGCCCCCAGGCAGCAAAAGTCTGCCAGGGTCCCCTCAGTGTTCTAACACAGGTGGTTCCGAATCTTGTCCCTTTGGCAGCCCCCTGAAGAGCCGAAATGTTGGATGGGTGTTTGCCTGCTGTTTCTGCTGTGAGCTGGAGGGACGAGCTACAGCCAATGAGGGTGTCCTAGTCCAAACTGTCTCCTTTGTTCTTAGCAGCTCCCAGCTAAGAGGCTCTTCCCTAACAGTGCTTAGATTCAGGCATGACAGAAGCCAGTCCCTTGAAAAGTCAGAATGTTGGATGTACTACCTAGTCCTCTCCTTCCCTTGGGAGAATCTGGGCATTCCGAGTTTCCTCCTGATATGTGATTGTGTGGTACTGTGCTTGGGAGAGGAATTACAGAGAAAGTATGCCACAAATTTTCCTCCCAGCTTCAGTGTGCCTCCCAGCGGGTCTCTGGATTTCTCACAAAAGGAATTCGCTCCTGTATGGTTGAATCATTGTGTCTGTGAGAGGTATAGGAGGGCTGGGGCTTCCTATTTCACCATCTTGCTCATGTTCCCCAACCTCAATTTTCTAAAGTCCTTTAGAGTGTTCTAGCTATTTATTGTCCAGTTGACTTCTAGCTTAATTGCATTGTGGTCAGAGAACAAGCTCTATATGACTTTAGTCATTTCAAATGTGTTAGCATTTGCTTATGGCCAGCCAGCATAGTATAAGTTTTTTGTTGTTTTTTTTTAACATCTTTATTGGAGTATAATTGCTTTACAATGGTGTGTTAGTTTCTGCTTTATAACAAAATGAATCAGCTATATGTATACGTATATCCCCATATCCCCTCCCTCTTGCGTCTCCCTCCCACCCTCCCTATCCCACCCCTCTAAGTGGTCACAAAGCACCGAGCTGATCTCCCTGTGCGATGCGGCTGCTTCCCACTAGCTAGCTATTTTACAATTTGTGTTTGAAAAAAGAAATATGCCCATATTCTTGGGAAGAGAATTATATATATATATACATATATATATATATATATATATGTATATATATATATATACACACACACATACACACACGGCAATTTTGATAATCTTCAGATTTTTTTTAATCTTTGCTAATATGTTTTTTCTTTTTAATATTTCATTAATGACTAGAGGTGTGTTAAAAAACTCACTCTATGATTTAATTTACGTATTAATTTTTGTATGGCTGTAACTTTTTTGTTAAATATATGGAGGTTATGTTTTAGGACACAAGTTTAAAAATTGTTATATCTCTTAGGCTTCTAAAAAATTTATTCCCCACTATTCTATTTAGTCTCAAGGCAAGTCTCCTGTAGTTCCCTGCAGAAGGTGGGACTGCTGGTGGTTTACTTTTGATTCATTCCTATTCTGAAGATAGAGTCAATGTAGATCAACATAAATTTGATGCTGAACCCCATTCTCTTTTTTTCAAGTCCATCAAAGCCACACTTCAATTTCACAGCTTAATTTAATCTAATGAAGCACCTACTTTGAGTGTTTTGTTTACATCTCAGGATTTTCCCTCTCTCTTTTTTGTCCTGATAATTTGACTTTCAGATCTTTGATTAATTTTTGAAAATCATATTTTCATATTTTATGTAGAATTTTGAATTAAATATGTTTTGTTTTTCCCACAGGAAAATGCTTCTATATGAACTAGCCCACCATTTACTGAAAATTAGAATTCATGTCGTCAGTACTTTAAGAGTTTGAAGCTGCTGTTTAATTGTGCTTACCTGTAGCTGACTTCCAGAATTAGCTTCAGCTATACTGTTCTTTTTACTCATGGCTCCCATACTCTCTCTACTCTGGTTTTGCTTGTATCTGGAATTTTCTTTTCTTCCTCCACTTGTATAACTAAGTCTCACTCATTCTGCAACTTGAAACTCAACTATAGGGAATCTTTCTCTTATCCCCAAAAAAGCTAAATTCTTTGCATAAAATAACTGAATGAAATAAATGAGTAAATAATAAATTGAAATGTAGAAGTACTTATTCAGATGTGCAATGTAAAAGTCTGCTCACTATTAATTTCTACATAATCCATGTTTGCTTAATTTTTTCTGTATATTTTTCATGACATTTGGATGGGGGAGAATGTGTCCAGGTCTCATTTGCCCATTAGCTTATTCTTTAGAATTAATCCTTTTTTCCGGTATTAAAGATTTAAGTGATCCTTTCTGTCATTCACTCTTCCTAGAAGAAAGTGATATATTACTGTGTACAGGCCACTGCATTCAGTGTACTATGTTCCTATTTGATTTCTCTGTATTCTGAAAACACTTCCCCTGGATTTTTCTTCTTGCTGTGTCCTACTCTGTCCCAGTAATTCAAACCCCATTTGAGTTTGTTTTTGTCCCTGGTTTTAAGTGAACTAACTATTTAATTGAGTAATTGGATTAGTATGAAGTACCTCATCAGGTGTTCTTATTTTGTGGATCAGAATATATTTTTCTGTGCATATCTATTTATGTTTGATAGTTGCTCTACAACTATAAAACTGGGTCATAGTTCATTCTTTGAGTTTCCTCTCATCTTCCCTCATCTTCACCCTTCAGTTCTACAAGAAGGCATGGGCAGAAAATATATAATTGCATAGTTTTGTTTTTATCCTAGATGCTAATGCTGATTCAAAATTTGGGAATGGGGTACATGTGGGGCTGTTTCCGTATCCTCTTGTTTGGAGAAGTCCTCTAACTTGACGTCTTGTGACAAGAGGACAATGGGTGCTTTAGAAATGCATACACTTAACTTATATCACAGCGCACCTCTTTTGAGTAGGGAAATTGTCAATTCACAATTTCTTTTTTCCTATTTGATTTTAATTTCCCTAGATCTTGGAGTTACTTCTCAGAGTTTGTAAAATGACGCTGTATCTATTTGCTAGCTTTAACATGGATGAAGTTTATATATCTCTATTTCTGGTTTCTTTCATTCATTTCACTGAATATCTTGGAAAGAGTTTATACCTGTATCTGCACTAGAATCTACCTTTGAAACTCATAATTGAAAAAAGAATCAATGGTAATAACATGATATATGTAACTAAAATCTTGGAATAAGTGATTTGCAAATTAATATATGAAAACTAATACAGGAAACAGACCATTTGAATACCTTATTCTAACACACTGTGTTAGCTTTAGACATTTGAATAACTTCTTGTGGGGAGAACATAGATACTCACTACTATATGCTGCCTTTTTACTAGCAAATAATTCAAGTTGATATCAAGGAAAGCTTCTAACTTTTAACAACTAAAGAATATATTATGATAGTATATTTTGAATAATGCTGAAAATTAAGTATATTTGACCCTTGAACAGCGCAGGGGTGAGGGGAGCTGACCCTCTGCACAGTCAAAAATCCACGTATAATTTATAGTCATCCCTCCATATGTGTGGTTCCTCCAAATCTGCAGTTTCGCGTCTGTGGATTCAACCAAACAGGATCATGTAGTACTGTAGTACTTACTATTGAAAAAAGTTACGTATAAGTGGACCCATGCATTTCAAACCTGTGTTGTTCAAGGGCCAACTGTAGTTAGGAGGATGAATATAATTTCTCAAATGTTTCTCATGTAGTACATTTATCCTCTATAAAACCGAGCAAGTTTTATTCTCCTCTATAAGCACATACTTATGGCTATAGAGAGCTGGGTTTCTGTAGTACTGATTTTAAAAACATCTTTAAAAACCTTCAATATTGTGTATAATTAGCACTTGGCTGTAATTATTCTAAACCTGTTATTTGCTAATACACATTTTCTTCAAATAAATTCTGACAGTTTTGCAGTCATAAAAGTCCATGTGAACAGTGTGAGGTATTTCCACATGACAGGCATATTAAGTTAATTCAAAAAGGTACACTTAAATGTTTTTGTTATTTTTCTCCTTTTCAAAAAGGAAACAGACCAATTTGTCTATTTCAGGTGTTTGTCTTGCTGTGTGCATCAGCAAGCTCTCATGTGCCTGTCTACTTGAAGTAAAAACTAAGGCCACCATATGCAGCTTTATAGCTATTACCATATTTAGGACAATAATGTCTTCAAAAGAGCTCTCTGCCTATCAGCATCATGACTCTCTTCTTTTGACCAATATCTAATTCATTATAGAAGACGTTTAGTGGAAGAATATCATTTTGATCATGAGCAACAATAAAGAAATAAACAAAAAATATGATGAAAGTGAACAAATACACATGTTCTTCCTAAGTGAATCCATAAAGAGTGGTTAAAATAATATTCAGGACTCTCTATTGAATTTTCCTTGAAACAAAATTATGGTTTTCTCAACTCTGAATTATCCCAAGAGTGATAAAAAAGACAATCAAAATGTTTGCATTTTTCCTCTGACGTCCTACCAATCTTATCTTTGAGAAATCTGATCAAAAATAACATGGCAGTCAATCATGAGACGAAAATGAATGGGAAATGGTGTATATATTGCAACTAGCAAAGTTACTTATACACAATAGGAAAATAAATAAAATACTTATAATAAATATTGACTTAGAAATAAGTAGAGCTTAGTTTAGGGAAAACTATACCCTCCTACAAATCATGATAATAAATGTCATTGTGAAAATTTGGGTTTTATAGCACTGTCAGAAAAAAGACTAATTTTGAAAGTTGACCAATTTTTCAACATTCGACAAAATGTCCATTTCTATATAAAATTATTTTTAAGCATCTATAAAATCCTAGAGATTTTAGACATTGGATCAGTTTATTCTTTATTCTTGTTACGAAGCTTTTTCTCCTACATAAGACATAATTGTCAAGATCTATTTCCTCACTAAAGTATACATTATGGTTTGCAAGGTAACCTGTAGCACAGCTAAAAAGAAAACATCTTTGTTCTCCGGACAGATAATTTTTTAAAAGACGTCAAAAGATACATGCCATCACCATAAGAAACTTTTACATATTTGCTCACCCTCTTGGATTATTTCTAGTCGCTAACCTTCCACTGTCACCAGGATTCTGATTTTTTTATACCATATATTCATTTTCCTGATTTTGAATTCTATATAAATGAAATTATATAGTGTGTGCTCTTTTTTATCTGACTACTTTCACTCCATTATTACATTTATAACAATCATCCATATCGTTAGTAATTATAGCTTATTCACTCTCTGTACTATACAGAATGCCATTGTATGAATATGCTCCAATTTATTCACCCAATATACTGTTGATGTACATATGAACTGTTTTCAGTTCAAGGCAATTATAAATAGCACTTTTATGAATATTTATGTACATGTCTTTAGATGAACATGTAGACCTGCTTCCAGTGGTTCCACACCCTTGTGACTATTTACTGTTAACAGACTTTATTTACAATATCAGTTATACTGGTAACTGTGTAGTTCAGCTTTGCATTTCCCTGATGACTAAAACCTATGAACAATTTTTCATGCATTTATTGACCACTTGCATATCTACTTTTATAAGTTTTTCCAGTCTTCCGTTCATGCTTTAAATTGGATTGTTTGACTTTTATTGAGCTGTAAGAGTCCTTTATGTATGTGGGATACTGTTACCGAAAGTAGGGGTCCAGCTGCTGGACGCTTTAAAGCCAATAAAGAGGCAAGTTGGTGGAAAGGAAAGTTTGCTTTATTTCAGAGGCCAGCGACCTGGGGGGGAGGGGAGCGTGGACTCATGTCCAAAGGCTGACTCCTCCCACTGAGAATCAGTGGGCAAGGGCTTTTATAGATGGCAGGAGGGGGCTACATGTAGAAACAGCACTTTCAGCTCTGTCATCTTGAAATTGGTCATGCAGTGGTCTGATCAGCATCATCTTTACTGTTTTAAGTACAGTTAGTCTTTAGTTCCAGGGTCGGTTTGTTCCCATTTCTTTAAGGCCAGTTCTCAGAATTGTGGAAGCTTATCAGTCTGGTCACCATGTAGTTGGCTTCTTCCACCTGGTGGGGATCTCAGTATCTATAAGACAACTCAAAGCATAGGGCTCAGGATATGATCTATAGCCCCTGAATAGGAACTAAAGGTCCTTGACTTGCTTAATGACTAAACTATTATCATTTGGTCTCGTTTGACTCTTTTCCTTTGTTTCTGCATTTTCTCACTTCTCTGATTAAACTTATTCTTTGGCTAAAGTTTTTCTACAGACAAAAGGCAGGCTGAGGACATGGTGGGGGGCAAGGACCATAGGGCCCCACTGCGTTTCAGTCTTTTATTTGCAAGATATTTCATAGATATTTGCTCCCAGTCTATACTCACCTATTCATTTTAACTATGGTATATTCTGATTGGCAGAACTTTTAAATTTAGATGAGGTTTAGTTAATCATTTTTTTCTTTTATACATATTATTTTTGTAACCTGTATAAGAAACTATTTCATATTACCAAGTCATGAAGATATTCTTCTATATTTTCTTCTAAGAGCCGTATGGTTTTAGCTTTCATGTTTAGGTACATGATTCTGCTCAAGATAATTTTTTGTGTGATATTAAGTAGAGATTGAGGTTTATTTTTTTCCCAAATAGATATTCAGTTTTTCCAGCACAACAACTTGAAAAGATGTCCCTTTCCCATTTAATAGCTTTGGTAACATTGTGAAAAATCAGATGCCTGTATGAAAAGGGTTCTATTTCCAAGTTCTTTATTTTGTGGCATTCTTTGATTTCTTACTTTTCTTTGTAGTAAATTATTGTAATTCTTAACTGACAAGTAAGACTTGTCAGTTAGGATATGTAATACACACTATTCTTTTTTTCCAAGCTAGCATCTCCATATAAATTTTAGAATCAACTTATTAAGGTTAACAAAAAAATGTCTACCAGTATCATGATAGGGATTATGTTAAATATTTACACATACGTGTGCACATGCATGCACACACACACACAGACACTACATTCTACATGGTGTGAAGCTCTTATTTCTTTTTCTAATGTGGTCCCGGAGCTGAAGTTGTAGGTAAGGCTCTCATAGAAAGATAATGGTCATACAGTGGAAGATAAAAGTCAAATTGGAACATAACAAGATGGACTGGAATCCTCTTGGGTCTCACACTACTGTCAAGCCTCCAATTTTGATGATGTAAAGATCTACAGGAAAAGTGGTTAACTTTTGTCTTGAAGCTAAACATGCATCCAATCCAAGAGTTTAGAAAAGTGGAAGGAGAAAGTTTGGTGGGATGTGGAGCTCACTGCTGCCCCATGAAACAAAGAGTATTTGTGATGGTGTTAATGAGGTGCAACAGCCTCATTAACCTCCTGTCTTCCCCTAATCTTCACAACGTATATACAATATTGCAACTATTTCATGTCTGCCTTCCAAACTTCATTCAAAATGTCTTGTGCCCACACACCAACCTGGATATGAACAGGAAGTGGAAATCTGGAAACATAGACCAGTTTATCTAAATTGACCCAATATAAATCCACCACAATTATTTTTGATGAGATTTTGTTCATTACTTTTTATTTGTACATAGGAAAACTATAGGTCGTGGAACGCTGGTATAGATTTTAGGCAATATTTGTGAACTAACACATATGCCTGAGAGTTTAATTTTTTATTTTAGGTATTTTAATGATCCAAATCTCCTTACTGCAAAAAATTATTACATGACCCTTTAGATCTTTCTTTTCTAAAACTTCACACCTATTATTTCTTTTACTTTTTCTATTAGTTTGTGAAGACCCCCCTGCAACAATGCAGAACAGTAACAATAATAGCAAGTGAACCTATTTTTTCCTTGAATTTAAATGAAATGTTGCTAATTTTTCATCATGACATATCATTTTTGCTAATAGCTTCTGATGGGTAACTTTAATCAAGTTTTTAAAAAGTCTAGTTTTCTCAGGTTTTCAAATATGTATTGAATTTTTACTATTTTTTCCATATAAACAAACATTTTAATATGAATATATTAATTTAATAAATTATTTATTTATCAATGTATTTCCTTAAATTAATCTCTCAGCATTATCAACTTCTTGAATTAAAGGCTAAGTTAATTTTCTTTCAATCTTTCTTATTATTAGATAAATAAATTTACTCCTATAAATTTCTCTCTCAAAATCACTTTGACTAAATCCCAGATTTTTCATACTAGCACACAATGCCATTCATTTAATTTTTTTTTCAGGTTCTGTTTTCATGTCTTCTACTCACAAGTTATAATAAAGGATATATTAAAATTAACTTATGAATTTTTAAAAAAACTAACTTTTAGTTATTGGTTTATAATTTAGTTGCATGTGATAAGTGAATATTGCCTTATGATATTGATTTTGTTGTAGTTGTGAAATTCTTCAGGCCTTTTATATGATCAGTGTTACCAATCAGGATTAGGTTTGTATATGAGCAATGGGAAGAAAAATATCATTGGCTTAAACTTGATAGAATTTTATTTTGCTTTCATGTAACAGTTTGGAAATAGGCTGATATGAAAATAGGCTGCTCCATCAATTCTCCAGAGATACAATCCACTTAAGTCTTTCTACTCCACTGTCTCTTAGCACGTCCTTTATCTTCATGAAAGATCAAGCTTCAAGTCCAGTATTTACAGTCCAAAGATAAGGATAAAGGCATGCAAACAACAGGGCACTAGGTGTGCACTAGTTTCTTCCTAAGAAATAGTCCAAGAAACTGCCACATGACAATTTGCTTAAAGAGTTATATCTGAAATACTACATGACTCAAGTCTAGGATCTCCACGTAGTGCTCAATCCTCTCTATACATGGAGTTTGGCTTTATAAGGGACACATAAACTAAGAGATGATTTATTTTCTCAACAATTCCCCAAATACAGTGGTTGAGTAAAAATGTTACATATACAGTAAAAACTCCCATTCAGAAAAAGGGAGGATGTGCAAAACTCAGCAGTAATTAGTTCATAGCATTGAAAAAATGCTACTGGATAAAAACTGGAAAGATTTCATCCTACTGCTAGAGTATATGCCATGATTAGTCTATCAAGTAGCCCTTAGTTCTGCTTTCTGGGAAGAATTTTCTTTTTCATCATCTCCACAGGCCCATGGACCCACGATCCTCTCCTAGTGAGCTGTAGAGTTTTGTAGCTTGCCTCATATGAGATAATGTTGCTGACAATCTGACAGTACTGATTTTATTCTTAATTCTTTAAATGAGTGTAAGCTATGTGATTTGCCACAGTGGTGTCTGTGTCTGCCATTTCAGCCAACCCAGTGCTACCATTGATACTTCATTATAATGGTTGTATAGTGTGTTCTTATAAACAACATATTGTTATTTGTACATTTATAAATGATATACAAGATTGATAGTTATATTGCTCTTCCTTAGTTTCCTCTGTAGTTATGTGTCTAGTTATCCAGAAAAACTTTACATGGAGTGGAATTATGATTGGTAGTGAGACTCCCAGGAGCATTTTTAAGTTTCTCAAAAGCCCAGGGATATATTATGTGCCTAGGCAGTATTCAGAGTTAGAATATCATTTCATAAACTTGTTAGGATAATTCATTACATTTGAATTTTAGAAAATTATCATTAAACTTACTATTATGTTTATTTATAACAGATATATATGTCTGATAGAGTAATTTTATTTAAGATTATATAATCTTACATCAATAAGAATGATCTAATTAGAATAGATATGAAATAAATAAAAAAAAAACATATTTAACAGTAAAAAATGAAAGGAGTGACCTGATCACACAATCAACTAAACAAAAAGACAGCATCAAAATAAGTTAGAAATGGAAAGATATATTATAGAATTTTCTTAATTTTTATGTTTTGAAAAAATGTTCTCCAACTTGAATGACTAACTGTTAAGATACAATATCTAAAAATGTCAGCACCTATTGTATTTAGGGAAGATGTATAGTGACTCATGATTGGTTATTCAAACTTAACATTCTATAATTGCTCCAAAACCCAAATTGTAAACAATTTAAAGTTTTTCTGCTTCACCAACTTTTAAAAGGCTGAATTTGTCTCTTTGTAAAAACTTTAAGTCTCTGAAGTATTTACATAGAGCACTTTAATTGTATGAATCAAAATATATTACCCATATATAGTCTATTCATCATAATAAATTAGGCTTGCTTTTCTTTTTTTTTTCAGGCTTGCTTTTCTTTACACTAACAATAACACAAATGTAATTAAGATTCATAAGAATAAAAAAAAAATTGCTGGACTTCTTTTTTACTGGACTAAATCCATTTTAATGATCCAAGCATTTGAGAAAAAACTGGGATGGAATCACTGTGATGCAATTTTAAATAAAATCGTATGAGAAATGAATTCTTAGGGAAGGCATCTGGACACTTCATAAACTATATCATTGACTTTTACACACGGGCGTCTCTATTAGGTTATGGATGTGGTTAGCACTGACTTCAACTTAGAATGGCCTCTAAAGTTAAGAACTAACTATAAAATTACCTTGGAGGTAGAATAAAAATCTATAAAGATACTAGTAGATTAAAAATTTATAGGACACGATTATAATTTTAAAGTTCTTAAATAAGTCCTGTAACACTGTAGCTGATGTGGTTTTTCATGTAGGCTTTTTATACAGATACATCATATTTTTTTGTGTATTCCAATAAAACTTAATTTATTTTTTAACTTATTTTTTATTGATGTATAGTTGATTTACAATTTGTGTTAATTTCTGCTGTACAGCAAAGTGACACAATTATACATATATATACATTCTTTTTATATTCTTTTCCATTATGGTTTATTCCAGGATACTGAATATAGTTCCCTGTGCAATCCAGTAGGACCTTGTTGTTTATCCTTTCTCTATGTAATAGTTTTCATCTACTAACCCCAAACTCCCAGTCCATCCGTATCCCTCCCGCCCCCCCCACTAACTTCCTTGGCAACCACAAGTCTGTTCTTTATGTCTGTGAGTCTGTTTCTGTTTTAGATAGGTTTATTTGTGCCATATTTTAGATTCCACATGTAAGTGATATCATATGGTATTTGTCTTTCTGACTTACTTCACCTAGTCTCATAATCTCTAGTTGCAGGATACATCACATTTTTAAATATAATTCAAAAGATAATGATTTTGTAAGGGAGAAATAAAAGAAATTCCTTCCCAGTTTGTAGGTGATTTACCTTGGATCAAAAAGTTGGTTGCTTCATTTCATACCAGTCTTTTGTACTGAAAGCTTAGTATGTAATTTAAATAGAGAGATAACTGGGTTGTGTGCTTTATTTTGTTGAGATAAATTTTAGGAGTTATTGTAATACTTAGGAAGATTCTTCACTTCTTTTTCTACTGGAGTACACATGTTTAAAATAGCATATTTAGGAGTTTACAATCACATCTATATTACTTTAATAGCCATTTATTCTTTTGCCTACTACATTGATTGGATTAATGTTTTCTTGATGTATTGCAGGTTATTTCTAAATTAAAATAAAGATAATATTCTAAAATAACTTTTCAATACACTCTGATATATAATATTCAGTTACAGTAAACATTTGATCAAAACTTAATTTGCCTATCATGCTGTTTTTGAGCATCAATAAAACATTTTAAAATCCCTTTTGATGCCAAAGATATCAATAAGCATGAATCTCATACACTGAAGTGACTTGCATTCTTGTTGCCAAGTGTTGCTTAAATGGAGAGTGCTCTCCACTAACCTTTGAGACAATATTAAATCATTTGGCAGCAATTAAGGAGCTATAGTTTTTAAAACTATATGTATTATTTTATTATTGTTAGTATATTGTCTTCAAGATTAAAGTCACTAAATTATTAAGTTTTTGTCACCTGTTTTGCACATTATGTGCCAAAAATGGCTGAGGTCAACATGCTAACTCTTCCTAATTTAAGGTAAAGTTAAAACAAAGACTCATTTTTCAATAGTATCAAGCATAATATCAGGGTTTTTAAAAATCTGCTATTATATAGACTTAAGTTGGAACTACATAATACAAAATAAGCAAAATAAGAGAGAAAAAATTACAAGCTGTGTTTATATTTCACTAATTATCAAAACAAATTCACTCGTTTATCAGACGATGTTTTTATCTACTCATTAGCTGGTGCTGGGTTGAGTTCTGGGGATAGGGAGAGTGGCAATGTATAAAGAAGCATCATAAAGCATACCATGGACAGCCCAATTGCACTGTGGACATATTCAATACATATGTAAAGTGTTCAATATAAACATTATTTACATGAATTTAGAAGATAGCAAATAATCATAAATCTGTGGTAGAGATATGTCTAATTCAATTGTATTTTAAGACCAATGTGTTGACAAAAAAGAAATTAAGAAAAAAATTAATATATTTACTTAGCATTTATTTGGCATTCTTTGTTGCCTGTTGTTACCAGGCAGAGAATATAAATCCCGTGATTTCATTCTCTGCTATTTATTGCTACCCTGTACTTCTCCACACACTCATCTTTCAGCCTGTTTCCTGCATCTCCCTTCTCCTGCTCCAGAACACCCATATACCTCTACACTGGGAACAACCATAAAACTTTGAAGGAAAAAAGATTACTCTTGGCAATGGAGTCCCACTTGGTAAGAGCTGACTGAGGGCTCCTAGAGAACTCAATACCCATGAGATTCAGCTGCCTACCACAATCAAAGATATCAGAGAAGCAATAGGAGAATCTCTGAATAGATGAGAAATCAAGGTCCAGCTACTCATTTAAAAACTCTTAAAACCTCTTCTTTCCACACTGAGTCATTGGCTTGCAACTGTGGGCTAGTGAGTAGATGAGAATTAAAAAAAAAAATCAGTGATCAAAACAGAGAATCAAAATCATAATATTCTCATTAATATTGACAATGACTGTAAGCTTTTTCTGGGGAGTTATAATCAACCGTTGGATCCCCACGGGAAGCTAAAATAGTTGAAAGCACATGAATAAAGACATACTTGTGGAAAAGAAATGATAAGCATTGGTGAGAAATAGGAAAATAAACCTATAGAGTGTGTGGATAAAAAGAATGGCAACAGTGAGAATAGAGGAAGAAAAACTAGGAGGAGTCGAAGTGTGCTGGAGCCCTTATTTAAGAAACAGTATAGAGAAACAGCACAAAATTCATCCTTTTTCCCTCTGTGTGATAAATATTGCTTTATTTTTTGAAGCTGCCCACAACCAGAAGAAAAAAATTAACACCATATGCAACCTACGTAACTAGAGATGCCCTAATAATGTCAAAAGGATTTTTCTGTTACATAGGTCATAATTCTGACTTTCTACTATTGAATATTTACCAAATAGATGCATTACATAAGAAAATGTACTACAGTTCTAATCTCCAAACTTCACATAGTGTTTGGAGCTCTCCTTGCTAAAGAGACTGAAATGTTTGAGTTTAACGAAAATCAAGAAAATAAGAAGTTAATCGCCTCTTTAGATACCTGACTAAACTATTGGAAGAGACACCTGATTCCCAATTTTATGTAAACATATATAGCAATGAAGAAAACTATAGTTAGACCCCTTCAGAAAATGTACTGGTGCTCAGCCAATAGAAAAACAAGGTGTTTGTGTAAATCAGATTTAGAGTTTTAGGTGTTACCAAAAGTGTGTTCTCATAAATTTCCTTTCCTATTTTGCTAGTCTCGCAAGTTTTAATGTAATATTTTGTGGTGCTTAGTGTCAAAAAGAAGTTGCTGTTAAGAAATAGTTTCTTGTTAACTTCCAAATGTCATCTAATCATCCAGTCAATCTCAAAACAATAGATACTAAACCTTTTTCCTAGACAGACAGTAGAAATGAAAATGCTTCTGACTCATACATTATAGGCTTTATATTTAGTTAATTAATGACTGTGGAAGTGGACTTAAACCAATTTAAGCAGAGTAGCTCATATTGAATTGGGAAGAAAGGATTAAGGAAGATCTGGAAGGAAATGATATGCTAAATATTTATATGAAACTCAGTTTTCAAAAAATTTAAAATTTTAATAGTCAAATATAGTTCTAAGATAGGAGACTTGTTGATTAGGTTTTACAGGTTTTAAGGTAGAAATCCATGATTAATATCCAAATTTAATTAAGCCCTTTTAATTTTCATTTTGGGTATTCCAAATTGTACAACCATAACAGTGCAGAATATATTATCAACTGCTACTTCGTTTTATTTTAAATGTATTGACTGAATCTAGTATGATTTTCTCTATGTTATTATAGTTCTGAATATCTAAAATTTACTTTTAAAAATATTAGTCAATAAGTCTATACTTGAGTTTGTCTTTGCTCATTCTACTAATAATTTATCTCACAGATAGCGTATTTTAACCTAACTGAGGAAACAGTAAGCTATCCAGATAGAGTAATTTTGTTTCTGTCATTATTGGGAAAATTTGCAATATATAAAGCTGTCATAAGTAGCCTTAGCAATGCCCCATCAAAGTTGGCCTAATCACTACTGAATGTCTATTTAACAGCGGAATATGATAAACGGATTATTTTTGTCCTTTTTTGTAGATTTCTTTGGAAAGCTAACTGCACATACACTGAGAAGTAACATTTGTTCTTAAGTTATATGGCATTCAGTAAGAAGGCCATGTAGCATAAGACATAATTTTTTTTGTTGCCATATGAAGCATATGGATTCTATGCTACATAGAAAACAAATAAACAATTATCTTCAAATAATGGGGATGAGTCATGTGGAAGCAAGTAAATGGTGCAATTAAAATTCTTTTCGTGTTGGCCTTCCTATCATTCAATGATATCACTTTGAATCTACATAGTTGACAACCATTGGCCTAAAAAAGTAAGGAGGAAAAAGAATGAAATCTTTTCTACCTCCTTAAAACTTTCAAAGAGCGGTGATTTATTTTTACTTTACCACAAGAGTTTTTCTTACATGCTGTATCCTAAAGCAAATACTGAGAATAAAGCAAAACGGGCTAATTCATTTCACTTACAAAATTGTCAGGTGCTTATTGTCTGTCTATACAAAGGTATGTTTTAACTTCATCCTGAAAGGTTAAAATGAGAGGAAACTATCTTTTGTAAGTAGAAATATGAGATCACCTACGTTTTGCTAAACTCCCTGTATAAACCTTTAAAAAAATGATGATGGACCATTAAATTTTTTCTTTCAAGTAAGAACAGCTAAGGAGGGCCATGCAAGTACAAATTTTGGAAAACAACTAGGAAAAGTTAAACATCACACAGTTTTCCATTCTCAGTACAATCATGAATATTCATGATAACATATTCATTTTAACTGTCTGGCGCTAGGGTAAGGATTTCTGAATTGGCATGCCTGATAGAGTACAGTGCATTACTGGAAGTTGAAATGAATGCTGGACTCCTTTAACGTTTATAAAATCTGTTTTTGAGTCCTTGCCTATTCCTTTTGCATCTCATCATAGCAGCCAAAGCCATAAACTCAATGAAAAGACTGAGAAAATTGTCAGCAAATACAAAGAATCACCAGAATGATTGCCAGAGAGAGTAATGAGAATTTTCCAAAACTCTATTGAACTGTATTCTTAGGATACCAAATAGAGAAAAGCAACCCTGATACATAATTGCCTTCTTATGACTTGAAACATAATTTTTTTCTTCAACTGGTATGAAGAATTTTAAAAATCTGGTAGGTAAATTATAGAAGACTTCTGAAAAATATAAATGTAAAGCATGAGAGAAATAAAGGATAGGAAAAAGAGCAAAACAGTTTGGTTTACTTTTTAAAATTATTTAAAAAATTTTTTTCGATTGGACCATTTTTAAAGTCTTTATTGAATTTGTTACTATATTGCTTCTGTTTTATGTTTTGGTTTTTTGGCCGCGAGGCATGTGGGATCTTAGCTCCCCAACCAGGGATCAAACCCACACACCCTGCATTGGAAGGCTAAGTCTTAACCACTTGACCACCAGGGAAGTCCTTGGTTTATTTTTTAAAAGATCTAATTCAAGTAACTTCTCTTCAACCAATAGTTATTGAGTACAAATTAGAACAACATACTGTAACTAGTGAGGACTAATAACAGCAAATAGTTATTGAGTATCTTCTGAAAAAATATCAGTCTTAGAAAATGAAAGGCTAACCATGCTTCTTAAAATTGTCCATATTTAGAGTTTGTCGAGGTGGTTCTTAATCTATTTTAAAAGTTAATAGAAACTATTCAGCACTTTTTCTTTGTCTTATTAAGATATTTGTTATCTTTTAAATAACCAGGAAAACAAAATGTAATATAAACATGAAGGAAGACTGTTGAAAACTTAAATCATCACTATTTCTTTCAAAATTTGTTTTTATTTTTTGCTTATTTTTCAAGAAGTATATATACATATATACATAATCTCTTTTGTATATCTGAGAGAATAAATGGTAGAAAAGGACGGACAATTTGAACACTTTATTCAAAAGAAATATAGGTAATCTCAAACTATGATAAAGCAAATGAAATTGTCAGGGAATTATTCTCAGATACAGGGAAAACAGTGACAGAGAATCCTGAAAGACATATAAAAGATATGTCAGTGAAATTTAAGGTAAGTTAGAACACTAACGGGTTTTTTTTTTCATAGAAAATAGACAAATCTAAAGGAGGAAACATCTTTAAATCTACCAGGCTTGTCATTAGTCTCTCTATTTGAAGAAAAATAGAACTATCAGAAAACTTAGTGTGCTAATATAACAAAAGAAGTTAATGTAATTTCAAGAGTATGTTTTAGGACTTCCCTGGTGGTGCAGTGGTTAGGAGTCCACCTGGCAATGCAGGGGACACCAGTTCAATCCCTGGTCTGGGAAGATCCCACATGCCGCGGAGCAGCAAAGCCTGTGTGTCACAACTACTGAGCCTGTGCTCTAGAGCCCTTGAACCACAGCTACTGAGCCGGTGTGCCACAACTACTGAAGCCTGTGCGCCTAGAGCCCGTGCCCCGCAACAAAAGAAGCCACCACAATGAGAAGCACACGCACCGCAACAAAGACCCAAAGCAGCCAAAAATAAATAAATAAAATAAAGAAATTTATTTTAAAAAAGAGAGTATGTTTTAATGCAAACTCACTACTAGAATAGTTCCTAGAAATAAGGAAAAGTGTCCATGTTGAGAGAAGTTGAAAAGTCAGAATTACTGTGGCCAATGATAAAGGTAGAGACTATATGGTTCAGAGAAGTGAGCAGCTTGAAGTCAGGAAAGTCTCCAGATGACTCTGTTCTATGGTAGATCCCGAAGTATACACCATTTACCAAACAAATAAGGAATGGATGGTGAGAGAGCCCCAGCATCACTAAAAAATTGGTGATGGCTTTTCCTCTGCAGGTCCTAGGTAATGGTAGAAGAGGCTGTTACAGAACTTAGTTCATTGATTGCATAGGGATGATGACACTAAAACAGTAGAGGACAAGTGGCAGAATCTAAGTTCCAGAAGCTAGGAGAGACAATTAGTATAACTGGACAGGTCATAGTTTCAGTCAAGGGGATCTGAACTGCATAGAGTTATGCAGAAGGATCCTAGAACATAGTATTCCCATGAGAAAAAGAAAACTGGATAGACAAAAGCAGAATGTTACTTACCTTGTACAAGAAGGGTACATCCAGGATGTATAACAAGGAATCTGAAGGCAAATGTCTCAAAAAAAGTTCATGGATCCCTTGTCAATTTCTGAATGTGGGCTAAAGTTTAGACTTGGAATCTACTTAACAGAAGAGCTGGTCTGGAAAACTATGTTGATTATATATGGTAATGATTACCCCAGTTCTTACCCCAAAGAGGTCTATGACCATTTACTTGGGCTACAGTGCACTGAGAAAAGGGGAACACCCAGACCTTCTGAGGACCTCTGAATAAAAATTCTGAGTTGATGTTGTTACCTAGAGACCATTGTACTCCTGTTAGAGTGTGAACATATGTCGGGCCAAGTAATGATTGGATTCCTGGCCAAAGTTGTCCATACAGTGGTCTACTGGGTCTGCAGACCAACCAGGTGATCATTTTCCTGGTCTGTATTCATAATTTGGATCTAGGTGCTTAAAACTTGATGCAGCTTCCTCATGGGATCCTTGGTCTGTGAGGTAAGAGCTTTCATACAGAGGAAGGCTGAGTGCAAGTCTTTGAAACTATCCCACAGTACCCCACAGTGTTAGTAAATCAAATAACACTGCATCCCATGTGTGTGCTGGGTAGGGTTTAAGGGAGGGTAGGGTTGTGATGACAGAGATTAGTGAAATTATTAAAAATATAAAACATGCCAGATTGGTGATTCTCATTACAGTTCTGTTTCACTTACCATTCTGGTCCCTGCCAAAACCAGATAGTTCCTGAAGGATGATTGTCAGTAGACTACTGAACCCTCAAACAAGTGGTACTTCCAATCATAGCTGCTGTGCCAGATATGTTGGATTTACTAGAGCAGATTTATATGGGCTTGGGTACGTGATATGCAGACATGGGTCTTGCTGCCCAATTGTAGAAAATGCAGTCAGCAGTCAGAAGCTCTTCAGAATCTGTCTTAGCTGTAGAGAACTGCACTGCCTGAAGTCAACCCTTACAAGGCAGCCTGAATCCTGTTACTGAGCAAGGTGAGGTATAAAGTCCAGACCATACCATCCTGATACAAGACGACTCTAATGGGTGATATCCACTCCAGGTATCTTTACCAAGTAGGCTGAGGATTTTCAGATCTTTTATTCAATACTCTTCCTCCCCATTTCTTTCACACATGTTGATCTTTAAAAAACTCTATCTTGATGATGATTTCCTTCTGTATGCAGAAGCTTTTTAGCTTGGTGTAATCCCATTTCTTCATTTTTGCTTTTGTTTCCCTTGTCTTTGAGTCAAATTCACAAAAACATCGCTAAAAGACTGACAGCAATGAGTTACTGCCTCTGTTTTCTTCTAGAAATGTTATAGTTTCAGGTCTTACATTCAAGTTTTTAATAAGTTAGTTTTTGTGTATGGTGAAAGATAGTGGTCTAGTTTCATTCTTTTGTGTGTGGCTGCCCAGTTTTCTCAACACTATTTATTGAAGAGACTATTCTTCCTCCATTACATGTATTTTGCTCCTTTGTTGTAAATTAATTGTCCATATATGTGTGGGTTTATTTCTGGGCTCTCAATTCTGTTCCATTAATCTGTGTCTGTTTTTGTGCCAATACCATACTCTTTTGATTACTGCAGCTTTGTGTAATAATTTGAGATCAGGAAGCATATCACCAGCTTTGTTCTTTTTTCTCAAGATTGTTTTGACTGTTTGGGATCTTCATCCCAAGCAACATGTCAGTGTCAGCTTCAAGTGTTTGATTCCTCTTTACTACAAATAAATCAATCAGCCAATTACTCTAGTTCCCTTCCAGTCTTTGACATCTTTACACTTAAGAAGATAATAAAAATATGTATCCTCTGAATTTTCCATGCATTTCTGCATCATTTTTAGGTGAATCTTATTAGTTATGAATAAGATTTGTTTTAGTTCCAGTTCTATAGTGGAACAAGGATAATAGTAAGTCCAATCAACATTTTTAATCTTCTCAAAAAGTGCTGATGGTAACAATGCTGCCACTAGTTCAGTTTGTGTGTATCCTTCGTATTTCATGGGCAGGTGGGATGGATATACAGTCCTTGGGTCACACCTTCCCAAGATTAATGTAGATTAATCTTGCCTGCTTTTGAAATTCAATAAATGGAATTATTTATTATGTATTTTTAAAATCAGGATTATATAACTCAACATTCTATTTATCAGGTTTATACATATTAGTGTCTCTTTCTGAATATTATTCATTCTCATTGCTGTATAGTATATGTATATATACCATAATTTACTTATCTCTTCTACTGTTGAAGGGCATGTGGTTTTTCTCCATTTTTAGGCATTGAAAATTGTGAAGCCATAAACATTCTGAAATATATGTGTGTGTATACATATATATATGTGTATATATATATATATATATATATATATACACACACACACATGAATTTTGGTAAACATGTTCACATTTCTGTTGGGTATATTCTTACAAATAAAATTTCTCAATTATAAGGTATGAGCATGTTCAGCTTCAGCTATTACTCTTTTTTTTCCTCTTCTTCTTCTTGCCAGATATTTTTTTTTTGGTTTCAGGTGTACAACAAAGTGACTCAGTTATATATATATATTTTTTCAGATTATTTTCCATTACAGGTTATTATGAGATATTGAATATAGTTCTCTGTGCTATACAGTAAATCCTTGTTGCTTATCTATTTTATATATAGTAGTGTGTATCTGTTAATCCCACATTCCTAATTTATCCCTGCCTTCCCTCCCTTTCCCCTTTGATAACCATAGGTTTGTTTTCCATGTCTGCGAATCTGCCTCTGTTTTGTAAGCAAATTCATTTGTATTATTTTTTAGATTCCACATATAAGTGATATCATATAATATTTGTCTTTCTCTGTCTGACTCAATTCACTTACTATGATATTCTCTACGTCCTTTTGTGTTGTTACAAATGGCAATATTTCATTCTTTTTATGGCTGAGTAATATTCCATTGTATCTATACACCACATCTTCTTAAGCCAATCATCTGTTGATGGGCACTTGGATTGTTTCCATGTCTTGGCTATTGTAAACATTGAGGTGCATCTATCTTTTCGAATTAGAGTTTTCGTCTTTTCTGGTTATATGCCCAGGAGTGGATTTGCTGGATCATATGGTAGCTCTATTTTCAGTTTTTTAAGGAACCTCCATACTGTTCTCCATAGTGGCTACACCAACTTACATTCCCACCAACAGTGCAGGAGGGTTCCCTTTTCTCCACACCCTCTCCAGCATTTATTACTTGTAGGCTTTTTGATGATAGCCATCCTGACTGGTGTGAGGTGATACCTCATTGTGGTTTTGATTTGCATTTCTCTAATAATTAGTGATGTTGAGTATCTTTTCATGTGCCTGTTGGTCATCTGTATGTCTTCTTTGGACAAATTTCTATTTAGGTCTTCTGCCCATTTCTTGATTGGGTTGTTTGTTTTTTGATATTGTGTTATATGAACTGTTTGTATATTTTGGAAATTAACCCTTTGTCAGTTGCATTATTTTCAGCTCTTACTCTTTTGTCAAAATTATTACCTATCACATAACTAAAGTGTTCTTGTGAAAGATTTCAATAAATAGAATGACTGAAATTTATTATGTAATTCTAAGTATCTTTATATAATCGTTCTGCTAATTAGTTTTTATTTATCATTGCATGAATTGGTTTTCCTGAACCAATTATCTCCGCATTTCCTGTGTAAGTGAGTATGTTGAGGAAGAGGCTCTAGCAATGTTCCCAACTAGCTGTTTTCAAAACTCAGAGGTTCTTTTCTCTATTGCTAAGTTAGTTTTCTTATTTCATTTAGTTTTGTCAGTGTGAGTCTTGGTGTATTCATGCCCCCTTTACTTCTCTGAACAAAATAGGTTTATTTCAATTGTTGCAAGCATGGGTTTTGTATTTGTCACTTCAAATTGTGCACCTAAAGATGACTTCAGTCAATGTACTTTTTTTGGTGCATTCTGAGACCTATGGCCATTGGGTTCTAATCATATATGACAAGGGACTTTTATCAATCATACATAAAGAATTCTTAGAACTCAATAATAGAAAGGCAAATAATCCAATTAAAACATGGTCAAAGACTTTGTATAGGCAACTCTCCAAAAAAGAAATTCAAACTGGAAATAAGCATGTGAAAGGATGTTCACCATAATTACGGAAATAAAACTCAAAATTACTTCACACTCACTAGAATAATTATAATAATAATAAAAAACCCAGATGACCATAATAAAAGAAACTAGAAAGAGTATAATAAAAAAGGTAGAAAATAATGAGTTGGTAAGGATGTGTAGAAATTGGAACTCTCATACATTGCCACTCAGAATGTATGATGGTGCAAATACTTTGGAAAACAATTTGGCAGTTCCTCAAAATGTTAATATAGAGTTGTCATTTTACTCAGCAACTCCACTCTTAAAGAAAGAAAGAGCTTCAAAGAAATGAAAGATATGTACACACACAACACAAAGTGTTTCTATATGAATGTTCATATCAACGTTGTTCATAATAACCAAAAAGTAGAAACAACTCAAATGTCCTTCAACTGATAAACTGATTACAAAATGTAGAATATCCATACAATGAAATAGTAGTTGTCAATAAAATGGAACAAAGTACTGATGTATAAAACTTGGGTGAACCTCAAAAACATGCTATGCCAATCATTTCATAATTCCATTTATATGAAACATCCAGAATAGGCAGATCTATATAAACAGATGGTAGATTAATGGTTACCTACGGCTTGAGTGTAGTGTGGGGGAATTGAGAGTTACTGCTAATGGTTAGAGGCTCATTCTAAAATTAGATTATGGTGCTGAATGCACAACTCAAAACCATTGATTGTACACTTTAAAAGGGTAAACATTTTTTATAAATTATATAGCAATGCACTGTTAAATATTAATTATTAATATATGCTAGGTACTACTCTAGCCATTATACAAGAAACTTAGGATCATTGCCTTTAATTATTATAGCCATCTTGCAAGTTTCCTTGTCCTCAAGTAATGATTAAAAAACAAAACACACAAACAAACAAACAAAAAACAAACAGAAGTTTTGTGAGTCCTTTGAGGCCACAGAACTAGCATAATAGAGGAAGAGATTGGAAGGCAAGTCTCCCTGGCTCCAAATCAGTTTGCATTATTAGACATTGTTCCATCAGGATAATAATGTTCTTTGAGCTAATGTGTGTGGAAGAGGCTTTCTATACCACAAATCCCACAGGCACATGTAAAGTATTTTTTTTAATCATACTCATTGAGAAAAAATTTTTCCTTAAGTCTTATTAAAGGTTCTTTATGCATCTAGCACAAATCACATTTCCTTCAGTCAGTAACAGTAACGTGATAACACGAAGGCTTTACACACACACACACACATATCTATACAACATAGAAGAACCATATAATGAACACATAAAGGCATATAAGTACATGACAAGCAAAAAGCAAATCCCCCTTTTCCCCCAGAATTTTATATTTTACTGAGTACACAGTTTATATTTTACTAGAGAAATTATTAGCATTTGCGTGCTCTATTTAGAAATACCTTAGAAACAAAATAGTTTTTATCAAAGGAGTGTAAAAAAAAAGTGTTTTTAAGTGGCAAACCATCTCCCTTTTTGGAAAAAGAAGTCTATTTCTTTTAGGCTTGATGAGGTAAAAGTCAGGCACAATCTTTCCATGTTATAAATCTCTTCCAGCTGTCATACAGAAGTAGCCTCTTGTAAGGAAGTATTTCCTTAAGTGGTTCTTAGATGCTAATTAACTTCATCCAAACTCTGAAATATCTTTCAAACACATTTTCATAAGTGTTTCTGGCATAAGTGAAATAGATTCCCATTTTACCAACATACATTGATACTCTAATAACTAAATCTTAGGACCTATTAGTTAGTTGTTTTAATAATAGTGAACTTAAGTGAACGTCATATTGATGAACTCATTAAATCTACCAACTTTGTACAATGTGAAGGGTAATTTAAAAAACTGATCATTTCAGATTCATAAGCCAAGAAGTATGATTCACTTTGTTTAAACAGCCAATTACTTTACCTTGAGCCCTTCAGTGGTAGAGATTTTATATATTTGTGTTTTTCATAAATGTTAAAAAGAGGGATGCTGCAGACGTGGATATGTCGACAGAATCCTAGCAGTTTGGTAAAGATCCAACCTCCTTTCCACAGAGCAGAAATTTGCTTTGATTTGATTTTTTTTTTTAGAAATGATTTTAGAAAAATCAAGCTTTGCATATCATGATAAGATTTCCCAGGTACAGCTGGAGAAAAATAATAGTTTGATGGACGGGGAGCCTGTAGGGCTTCCAGTGTTCGGCAGGAACAGCCTCACTTGCACAAATGTGAGAAACAACTCCAGCTTCCTCCACCTAGAGATGGAGCTTTCTAATCTGTAGGACAACATTTAGAGCAACAAGGGACGAGACTGTTTACCTCCTTAACCTGCTCTAGTAATGGCATTCCTAGTCTCCTTCTCAGGGACTTGAAGAGGAGTAGAGAAGCAGTATCTCAGGTAAAGCAGCCCCAAAGAAAAGAGTTGCTCTGTCCAGCGTATGGATGACCAGAACTGTAGGTCATAGGGGTGATAGAACAGGAGCAGTGTTGGTGACCATGGTGGTGGTAAACACAGTGTGCTAAAAAAAGAAGCAAAAGGGGTCAAGGGCCAAGCGCCAGGTGTTTATAAAGGTTGTCAGTTGTCAGAGGCCTAAGAGATGGTTTTAGCCTCACAACCAAATGCAGAGATTACAAATCCAAATGCACACAGAGGCCAGGAAAGTAACATAAATGACTGAAGCAGCGCACACTTAAGAAAAATCAATTTCTGCACATGGAAATATAATCAACATGCCATTAAGTTATGAAATTTTTCAAAGATATAGACAATAATACTATAATCAATACCTTTACACACGCCAGCTAGCTTTATCAAATGTTGCCATATTTGATTCAGTTATTTTCTTCTTTTAAACAAAACATTACAGATGAAGTTATAATCTCCTCTATTCCCGTCTGCATTTTATTTTTCTTCTTCCCCAAGAGATAAGCACAATCAAGTATTTGATATTTATTATTTTTGTGTATGTCTTATATACTCAGTTAATTTTTGAGTAATAATAATAGATGGTATGCATCATCTCACAACCTACTTTAATTGCTTGTATTAGGTTTTTGAGATATATTCATGTTGATACATATGACATGCTTATTTATTTTCAATGGTATGTATATACTATTTTATCATATAAATAAACCACCCTTTAATTAATCAATTTTCTTTTTTATGGACAGGTCATGTTTACATATTTTCTTCACCAAAAAACGCTGCAATGTATAGTTCCTTGGAGAAATGCATGAAAATTTATTTAAAAGAATATATGAAATGATTGAGGCATAGGATATATGCATCTTCAATCTTACTACTTGTCTCCAAATATCATCCAAAATTGTTGCTGTATACATACAGTCTGCACTCCTTTCCCATGGATGTGGAGGGTCGACTGTTCTACATATGCCATTTTATATCAGGGACTTGAGCTTCCTCTGATTTTGGTATCTGGGGCAGGGGGAGTGTTCCCACAACCAGTCTTATGTGGAAACCAAAGGATGACTGTAAGTCAAAAATTTAAAACATGCCAAATGCCCAGGTTAAGAAGCAGAATGTTATCAGGATCTCAGGAGCTCCTTTGGGCTCCATACTGATCGCATTCCCATACTTTCCCAGAAGTAATTACTATTCTGACTTTTGTGATAATAGTTTCTTTGTTTTTTATTCTTTTATTGTATTCTATCAATACTTTATATTTTATATTTTGTAACTACCATGCGTCAAAATTGATGCTTTTCTCTTGTCGCACAGTTGTAGGCATTTTAATACATGTATACATTTGGATAGTCACCACCACAATGAAGATGCAAAGCTGCTCCATAACTCAAAGGTCTCCTTAGGCTATCCTTTCTTAGTGATCCCATCACCCCCACCCATACCCCCTGATTAACCACTGATCTGTTTTCCATGACTATGGTTTTGTATTTTTAAGACTGTTGAATAAATGGAATCACACAGTAGGTAATCTTGAGACATGTAATCATTCAGCATAATGTCTTTGAAATTCATTCAAGACATTTGCTTTTATCAACAGTTTGCCTTTTTACTTCTAATAGTATCCCATTGTATGGATGTGCCATAATCTGTTTATCCATTAACCTGTTGAAGGACATTTTAGTTATTTCTATCTTTTGGCTATCACAAAGAAAGCTGCTGTGAACATTTGTGTACATGTTTTACTGTCGCACATAAACTTCCATTTTTTAGGATAAATACCAAGGAGTGGGCTTGCTCAGTCATATGGTAAGTGTATGTTTAACTTTGTAAAAAACTGCCAAACTGGATCTGTTCTCAAGTTCACTGATTCTATCCTGTCATCTTCACCCACTAAGTCCATTCAACAAGTTTTTAAAATTTCACTTATTATATTTCTCTGTTCTATAATTTTCATTTGGTTCATTTTTTAAATAATTTCTGCTTCTTTGCTAAGATGTTTTAAAATTTTCAGTTATTTAAAGAGAATTTGTAATTTATTGTTGAAACATTTTATGGCAGCTGCTTTAAAATCTTCGGCAGATAATTCCAACAGCTGGTTCATCTTGGTGTTGTGTCAGTTGATTGTCTTTCCTCACTAAAGTCGTGATTGTCTCGACTTTGGTATAAGTGATTTTTAATCTTAACATTTCGTCTTTTATGTTAGGAGGCTCTGGGTCAACATTACCTCTTTTATTTTAGCGAGAAGTTACCCTGGTTGGATTTAGCACGTGGTCCTGGACTTCTTTTGTAGATTGTGGTTCCAATTACAATTTAATTTTCAGACATTTGAAGTATTATTTTGGCCTGCTGGTTTATTTATGCAGTGCTATTGTGGCTCCCACTGTTCTCCGCTGGCATTGCCTGGGGGAAAGGAGCGGGGATGGAGACTTAGATCCAGAGTAATGAAGAGGCTGCTAGTGTCTGTGCCACCGGCCTACCTTGATGTCTCCTATTAGGGGAGGAGAGTCTCTGGCCTGTGGAGACAAAAAGGCTTCCTTGACTGGGTGTTTTTCATGGTGAGATCCTCCCACCTGTGACCCCAAGACTCCCTGGTGCTTTTATTATTTTAGAACTTCTTTCTGTTTTCACCAAAATTTTCTTAAACAACATTGTTCCAGATTATCGAATATCCTGGAAATTGATGAAGAAAATATTTTATAAAAATATAATTTTAAAAGACAATGTAGTTATTAGTAATAACAATATTGGAAATAATTTCATGAAGGCTTAGAATTTGTGTAATAAACTTGTATCCAGGAGCTTTACGATATTCAGAAAAGTCTAGTGAAAACAAAATAGTAGATGCTTTGTGATCATGAAACGTTATCCATGGTGAAGAAAATGGAATGGTTTTCTACCTATTAGCAAAGTAAAATGACTGGAATCATACAAATTTTAACATTGGAGAGTACTGTACAAAGGTCATTTTTTCCAACTCCCATCCTTTTCTTTCCTGGAATTTTTACCACAGCATCCAGAGCAGTAACTGTGCAGACATTGCTTGAATATTGACAATGGCAGAAGCAAAGAGGCGTTAGCATAGTTGCTGTTATGTTTCTAGATTCAGAGAAGGACCTCAAAATATTATCTTTATATTATCATATATACTCTTGGGCTACATTAGGAAATACATTTGACGTGAAATTTTGATTGGCCTTTGCTTTGGTTTTCCATCATTATAAAAATCAATACAGAAGTGTCTATTCGATCTGAAGATCACTGCTTATATTGATAAATGATCTTTAGTTACAGAGATGATACTGTCTACAACTGTACATCTGATTTTTGAGTCATGCACTAATCTGAGTATTGAGAATTCCTGACATTTCCAGGAAAAAATATACTCAGTATGGAAAGTGTGTAAGATGCATGGTGTAAGTGTATGGAAGATAAAGCTGGATCATAATTTTGATATTATGAAATCTTTGCACTCTACTCTAGAGCTATGGATATAAAAGGAGATTAAATGGCATATATTGCTATATAAATGTAAAGTGCAGTCATTATTATTATTCATCACTCCTTCTGTCTTCACCAAAGTGTAATTTGACCTCTCAGCAATGTTCAATTTATGTGCCAGTTCAAATTAAAGATAGATCTTCCAGGTGCTTGAAACAGGGCTAGAAGGTATCTAAAGTTCCTTGTAGACTCATTTGTCTATAAAATGTTGATATTACTTTTTTATAATCCTATGACATGCAGTTTTGTAGCATGTACTTTTAAAATGTCTGTAAGATTTCTATGAATTATTCCTTCTGAAAAGCTCAGCTTGTATCTGTTCAATGGCAATTAATTTTATTACTGTTTTCTTAACTCCCTCTTAAAATGATACAGATGTGTTCTTTTGCCTTTTTAAAAAATATCGTATTAGTGCGAAACACCTTTAATTTACTCCTTGAATAATGGAGTAAACGGGAAGCTTATTTCCCTTATTCAGTTCATCAAACAACGTTTATTTAGCACCAATTCTACCTAGCTCTGTTCTGTGTATACAAAATGAATATCACTATCATAAAAGATTTTATACTCTTAAGGCTAAAGATATTATAAAAACTTGCAGTGTTGAATAACATAAACTCTCACCTTTGATATTATGAAAAATTTCTCAAAGATGTGTTCTGTCAACTTAGGAAATAAGGACTTTTTGTAATAAGAAATTTTTAAAAATCATTTATTTAAAAATTAATTATTGTTCTTTCCGACCATTTTGCTTGTTAAAGTTTGAAGGTATAAATGTTAAAATCTATGAATAATTAGTTCAATATACACCAAGAATAAGCACAGATGATTAACCCAACACATAAATATGTATGTGAGTGTTTTTAAATGCATTACATGGATTAGAGAGAAATCTTAACCTTCCTCCCTCCCTGCCTGTTTTTTGAGCTATATCTTAATTTTCAAGAAGATAACCAGAACCACATCTCCTGGTGCACTTACATTAGTTTAAATTACATAAGTAAAAATAAGCGAACAAAGAAAAACTCCTCAACCAAAAAAATAGTGTTATGAGATTAAAATTTCTTAACTTTTATACGTGTGTATATATACATTGCATTACCAAAAGAGCATAAAAGAAGGCTTTCTATAGTTTTTTTCTCCTTTCAAGACATGACCAACCTACAGAAAAACATTTCTGGGAATTTGATAACACTCCAGATAGCGTTTTCAGATTATCCTTTAAGGGTAAGAAAGCATTATCTGTTCTAAGAGCTGTGACAAGAGCTGTCTGAATGCCAGCAGAAAAGGACATTAGTAACCAAGATATATCATTTACAGTGTGGCCTTTTTATGACTCCTGTCAAGTTACAGCATGATCTGAAGAAAATCAACATCATTTAAGGTTGCAATGACCTTCTAAGGGCTTGTTTTTAAGAGCAGAGGTTAGAAGGCACAACAGTATGAGTCACTGAATATGATTGTACTGAAGCAAGTTTTCTAGAATGTCATTTTCTTTTAACTCTGCTTGTAAGTTCAGTGTCTATTATATAATTTTAAAATACTTTTGGAAAATTAAGGATCTTTGTTAAGATGTCTGGATTTTTTTTTCTTTTCCAATTTGATTTTCTGTATAAGCTTAATAAAGACATATGGGCATAATGTCTATTAAAATGTGAGCCTCTTAAAAAATGGTTAAGAGACCAAAAAAAACACATGAGCCTCAACATGATAAGGATATGCTGAATAACTTAATATAATCAGCTTATTATGTGTTGCTTTGTTTTTCATAAATTAAAACAAAGAACATAGCTCATCCATATATGAAGGAGACTACTGTGGAAGATATTTGGTGACACATCAGAAGACAAGGCAATAATCCATAATGACTTGACAAACCAGATGACTTTTATAACTTTTGAAATGACCGACTAGGAGCAGTATAGCACTCTAGAGCAAAGTTACAATTTATTTTAAACGTCAAGGAGAAGTTCTAGTCATGAGACAAAGCACACACAATCTTTTCTTCTTAGCAAGCTTGAAAATGAAAATAAATTCTGAAAAAAATCAGTGTAGGAAATAAATAGCAGACTAGTAACAATCATGAAGAGAAAATAATTACTAGAATTTAGAAATGAAGACGTACCACAGAACATATCAGAGAGAAATAAAGAGATGATAAGTATTGAGTTGAAAGATGAAGAACAGATTGAGAAGCTTCAATTTTATTTAAGAGGATTTTCAGGAGGAGTAATTATAGAAAACTGAGGAAAGAAAATATTCAGATATAATGCTTGAAATTTTTCAAGAATTGAAGAAAGATCTGAGTATTTGTATTGAAAAATTCATCAAGACTGAACTAACTGAACAAAAAAAATCACATTTAGACAGATCATAGTCAATGAAAACCCTTTACTGTTTTATAGAAATCAAACAGACTTTCTTTTTCTTATAACCTGTGTCCCCTGTTATTTTCTATATAAACTTTAATCATTTCTGTCTATATGTTTAAATTTATGCATGTTTTTCATAATATTACTGGAAGCTTCACTTTCACTTTTTGAAATTCTAACCTTCCACTATATTTAAAATATTCCTTGGTCATCTCAAGGAGGATTACTTTCCCTTTAGTAATCACCTCTGGCCCCTTCTTTGTGTATATATTTTAATTATTTTCTTACTTTGTTAGCTTACTATACAAAGAAACATTTCTTATTTATATTTTCAACCTCTGTATTTTTCCAGTGTTCTGTGTATAGTAGACCCTCAGTAAACATTTTTTATGTAAAGCAGTGAATGAATGAACCCAGATAAAGGCCTCCAATTATTTCCAGCCATAAACTAGGCTCTTATCTAAATATTTGATTTATTGGAAGGCTTAGCATTTTAATACTTTCGGATAAAAACACCATTGGCTCTCATGAGCTGTAGTAAAATTTGCTTAGTTATAATAAATAAAAAGCATCCTCCACAAAGATGTTTGTATTTAGTGAGTTTGAGATAAATAAGGATTAATAAAGTTTTCTTTACTCTAAGCAAGTTAAATATAGGAAGATTTTTAAGTTATCTGTTACCACATGAATAATGTGATTAGATTTTCATTTAATGCCCAAAAAGGAGAAAATATAATAAATTCATGTGAGTTAGGTTAATAATAACATATTTCCTTATAATAAAGGTTGATAAACATTCGAAATAAAGATTTTGGGATAGGAAGGGTGGGAGGGAGGGAGACGCAAGAGGGAAGAGATATGGGGACATATGTATATGTATAACTGATTCACCTTGTCATAAAGCAGAAACTAACACACCATTGTAAAGCAATTATACTCCAATAAAGATGTTTAAAAAAATAATAATAATAAAGAAAGAAAGAAAGAAGGTTTCCTAACAATTGATACATGGAAGAGGATTGACGATCATCTGTCCTGAATTGTGCTAGTGGGATGCCTTGAGTTCTTGAGTGGGCTTTTTTCTGAGATACAAATAATCTATGATTTCTTTCTGAGCTGCAGCCTCTCTCTGTTTTGTTCATTCTGCTCAACTGGGGCCATTTCTCATTTCTCTCTTACCATTTAACATTAAGTTTGACCACTCCACTATAGATCAGTTTTCATTTATTCCTTCTATTCCCTTTCCTGCTTTAATATCAGGGAATAGTTTTTCAAGATAATTTGAAAGAAGTAGGCTAACAATTGTAGGAAAAAGCAAGCCTCTGTATGTATCTGTGTGTCTATGTCTATATTCAGTGCAGAAGGGCTGGCCGATATGAAGAATTTTGAGAGATGAGTATTCTAGGTATCAGACTCTTCCTCCACAAACACTACAGGGCAGAAAAATACTTGCTTTTAAATTAATGGTATTTTGACAGTTGTATTTACATTAATGGAGTATTTTGTTGCTTGATGAGGATTAGAAAAGCACTGTACTTGGCTGATGAAAACTTATATTTTAACTATCAAATTAATTAAAAATGAGAATTTCTAATATGTATTCTTTATAAAGCCATATATGAACCCAAAATAGATCCTCAGAAAGAATAATAATAAATATTTTGCATCAAAAAAAGCAAATACTTGAATTTTGACTTTCTAAAATAATGGATATAAAAAGTGGACCATTTTCAGCTCACGACTAGTGAACACAGAGAAAACTTATAGTTTCTGGTTGTCTGAGTGATCACGTTCTAATTAGGTAATGCCTCTCATATTGACAGCTTTGACTCTTTCAGGTAAATATTTCAAGAGGAAAAGATGATGAATAATATAATTAACAGAAAACTTAAATTACTTAAATCTCAGGCTTTTCTGGTAACCCATGAAATGTTCTGGTAACCCTGCAAGTATAATGAATAATCTTAGATAATGGCTGCATAATGTAGGGAGTGCTCTCTGTTTCCATTCCTTCCATAAAGCAATTGTGGTTACAGTTGGCATTTCTGAGTATAAATGCTGCTTCTATAATACCAGCTCCCCTGAAAAGTTTGGCAATAAGTGAGATTGATGACTGAGAACTACAAAACTGTCTTGGAATCATTGGCCTTTCTGAAACATTCGGAGCATCCATCTTTGTCCTCTTATTTTGAGTATCACAGAATTGGAGATCAGGTGATCTAGATTACAATTCAGGCTCTGCCTCAAACTGGTTGTGTGACCTTGGGCATCTCTCATAAATCTCTTGAGTTTACCTATTTTATTGCAAAATGAAGGGGTTAAATTAGATTGCTATTAAAGTTCCTTATAGGCCAGCTCTAAAATTCTGTGAATCTAAAAACATCTGTTAATATACAAAAAACATATGTACTTTTTTTTTTGGTTTCTTTTGGAATGGGAAAGGAAAAAAATTCCTTTATGTTGGGTTCAAATGGGAAAATATTATCCATAAAGTCCACAGAGTGTTGGAGATGTGGGAACAGTTTCTTACACCATAAAACAGTCCCGCACCCACATCCCCACCAGGCTCCTTTTCTCCATAAAACTTAGGACATTAATTCTCTACCTTCAAACCTACTTGACTATACCTTCTTAGTAAGCAAAACTCCTTTTTTTTTCTAGATTCCTTTCTCTTCTCTTGCCCTATTAACTCTCAGCCCCCTTAAATGATTTTCTGTCCCACTGAGAATCTTTTTCTGGCTCTATTTTCTGCTTCTATATTCAGTCACTTGGGTCGCTCTACTTCCATTGCTGATTGGAGATGACAGGTAGAAGGGAGGTTGGAAATGGTTCTTTGATCATGAACTGGCCTCAGAGTGGAATAGATAAAAGCTGATCCAAGTTCTCAGTATACAGAAAATTCCTGCTTTCATGTTGCCTCTATGATAGGAAAATGATGTATTTCTCTGTCTGTGCCCATGAAGAGGGCGGGGAGGTGGACCAAAATCTGTTCTACCACCTGCTGCCCTGGTAGAATCCCTTCAGTCTTGAAAACTCCCTCTCTTCATAGTAGATAAAAAAGAATTCACTTGAACGACTGCTTGTCGCACAGCAGGGAGTTAATAGTTTCCCTGCCCACTTAGGTGCCTGCTTTAGGTCATCTGTCTGTGGGAACTTGTCATTTATTGCTTTGCTTTGTAATGGCTACTTTATAAATTCTCCTTTGAATATATTCATTCTTTTTTTTTAACATCTTTATTGGAGTATAATTGCTTTAAAATGGTGTGTTAGTTTCTGCTGTATAGCAAAGTGAATCAACCATACATATACATATATCCCCTTATCTCCTCCATCTTGCGTCTCCCTCCCACCCTCCCTATCCCACCCCTCAAGGTGGACAGAAAGCACCGAGCTGATCTCCCTGTGCTATGCAGCTGCTTCCCACTAGCTATCTATTTTACATTAGGTAGTGTATATATGTCCATGCCACTCTCTCACTTCATCCCAGCTTACCCTTCCCCCTCCCCGTGTCCTCAAGTCCATTCTCTATGACTGCGTCTTTATTCCTGTCCTGCCCTTAGGTTCTTCGGGACCATTTGTTTTTCTTTTTTAGATTCCTTATATATGTGTTAACATACGGTATTTATTTTTCTCTTTCTGACTTACTTCACTCTGTATGACAGTCTCTAGGTCCATCCACCTCACTACAAATAACTCAATTTCATTTCTTTTTATGGCTGAATAATATTCTATTGTATATATGTGCCACATCTTCTTTATCCATTCATCTGTCAATGGACACTTAGGTTTTTTCCATGTCCTGGCTATTGTAAATAGAGCTGCAATGAACATTGTGGTACATGACTCTTTTTGAATTATGGTTTTCTCAGGGTATATGCCCAGTAGTGGGATTGCTGGGTGGTATGGTAGTGTTATTTTTAGTTTTTTGAGGAACCTCCATACTGTTCTCCATAGTGGCTGTATCAATTTACATTCCCACCAACAGTACAGGAGGGTTCCTTTTTCTCCACACCCTCTCCAGCATTTATTGTTTGTAGATTTTTTGATGATGGCCATTCCGACTGGTGTGAGGTGATACCTCATTGTAGTTTTGATTTGCATTTCTCTAATGATTAGTGATGTTGAGCATCCTTTCATGTGTTTGTTGGCAATCTGTATATCTTCTTTGGAGAAATGTCTATTTAGGTCTTCTGCCCATTTTTTGGATTGGGTTGTTTGTTTTTTTGACATTGAGCTGTGTAAGCTGCTTGTATATTTTGGAAATTAATCCTTTATCAGTTGCTTCATTTGCAAATATTTTCTCCCATTCTGAGGGTTGTCTTTTCGTCTTGTTTATGGTTTCCTTCCTTTGCTGTGCAAAAGCTTTTAAGTTTCGTTAGGTCCCATTTGTTTATTTCTCTTTTTATTTCCATTTCTCTAGGAGGTGGGTCAAAAAAGATCTTGCTGTGATTTATGTCATAGAGTGTTCTGCCTATGTTTTCCTCTAAGAGTTTTATAGTGTCTGGCCTTACATTAAAGAATCCATTTTTTCTTTTTTTTCTTTTTTTTTTTTTTTATTAAAAAAAAACACAGTGTCTGGCTGTGTTGGGTCTTCGTTTCTGTGCGAGGACTTTCTCTAGTTGCGGCAAGCAGGGGCCACTCTTCATCGTGGTGCGTGGGCCTCTCATTGTCGCAGCCTCTCTTGTTGCAGAGCACAGGCCCCAGATGCGCAGGCTCAGTAGTTGTGGCTCACGGGCGTAGTTGCTCCGTGGCATGTGGGATCTTCCCAGACCAGGGATCGAACCCGTGTCCCCTACATTGGCAGGCAGATTCTCAACCACTGTGCCACCAGGGAAGCCCAAAGAATCCATTTCGAGTTTATTTTTGTGTATGGTATTAGGGAGTGTTCTAATTTCATTCTTTTACATGTAGCTGTCCAGTTTTCCCAGCACCACTTATTGAAGAGGCTGTCTTTTCTGCATTGTATATTCTTGCACCCTTTATCAAAAATACAGTGACCATCTGTGCATGGGTTTATCTTTGGGCTTTCTATCCTGTTCCATTGATCTATATTTCTGTTTTTGTGCCAGTACCATACTGTCTTGATTACTGTAGCTTTGTAGTATAGTCTGAAGTCAGGGAGCCTGATTCCTCCAGCTATGTTTTTCTTTCTCAAGATTGCTTTGGCTATTCGGAGTCTTTTGTGTTTCCATACAAATTGTGAAATTTTTTCTTCTAGTTCTGTGAAAAATGCCAGTGGTAGTTTGATAGGGATTGCATTGAATCTGTAGATTGCTTTGGGTAGTATAGTCATTTTCACAATGTTGATTCTTCCAATCCAAGAACATGGTATATCTGTCCATCTGTTGTATCATCTTTAATTTCTTTCATCAGTGTCTTATAGTTTTCTGCATACAGGTCTTTTGTCTCCTTAGGTAGTTTTATTCGTAGGTATTTTATGCTCTTTGTTACAGTGGTAAATGAGAGTGTTTCCTTAATTTCTCTTCGGATTTTTCATCATTAGTGTATAGGAATGCAAGAGATTTCTGTGCATTCATTTTCTATCCTGCTACTTTACCAAATTCATTGATTAGCTCTAGTAGTTTTCTGTAGTAGCATGTTTAGGATTCTCCATGTATAGTATCATGTCATCTGCAGACAGCGACAGCTTTACTTCTTCTTTTCTGACTTGGATTCCTTTTATTTCTTTTTCTTCTCTGATTGCTTTGGCTAAAACTTCCAAAACTATGTTGAATAATAGTGGTGAGAGTGGGCAACCTTGTCTTGTTACTGATCTTAGTGGAAATAGTTTCAGTTTTTCACCATTGAGTATGATGTTGGCTGTGGGTTTGTCATATATGGCCTTTGTGATGTTGAGGTAAGTTCCCTGTATGCCTACTTTCTGGAGGGTTTTTATCATAAATGGGTGTTGAATTTTCTCAAAAGCTTTTTCTGCATCTTTTGAGGTGATCATATGATTTTTCTCCTTCAATTTGTTAATATGGTGTATCACATTGATTGATTTGCGTATATTGAAGAATCCTTGCATTCCTGGGATAAACCCCAGTTGCTCATGGTGTATGATCCTTATAATGTGCTGTTGGATTCTGTTTGCTAGTATTTTGTTGAGGATTTTTGCATCTGTGTTCATCAGTGATATTGGCCTGTAGTTTTCTTTTCTTGTGGCATCTTTGTCTGGTTTTGGTATCAGCATGATGGTGGCCTCATAGAATGAGTTTGGGAGTGTTTCTCCCTCTGCTATATTTTGGAAGAGTTTGAGAAGGATAGGTAAAAAACATATGCACTTTGAATTGAAGGAAACTACTGCTATTATTTTGCAAATAAGTAAATATTTGAATTTAATCCATGAATCTTGGATCAGCTACATTTTTGCCCATTGATATCCATTGCAAGCACATTTCTTTTTTTTTAATGTTTATTTATTTATTTGGTCGCACTGGGTCTTAATTGTGGCAGGCAGCCTCCTTAGTTGTGGCATGTGAACTCTTAGTTGTGGCATGCATGTGGGATCTAGTTCCCTGACCAGGGATTGAACCCGGGCCCCCTGCATTGGGAATGCAGAGTCTTATCCACTGTACCACCAGGGAAGTCCCTTGAGCACATTTGTAATGCCAACTTTAAAAATCTTTATATCTGATAACTCAAAAGCTAATTGTTAGTCACACATCATTTTTTTCAGAAATATCCAAAGATGAAATACTTTGCAGATAATCAGAATAACTAAAATCTCTGTTTTTTCTACCATGTTAACATTTTTATCTCTGATGTGTTGTTTCACTGATACAAAAAAAATCTGTGCAAATAAACATCTAACTAAATGTTGCTTCACAAAATAACTGGCCCACAGTTTAGATCCCACAGAAATACTAGGTAGAACATGATGAAGAATTTAACATGAGCATAGCAGAAGAAGAGTAAACATGGCTGTAACTATCTTGAACTGACTTATTTCTTATTAAAAACAAGTCCCTATTATAGAAGGCAGGAAAAAAAGAATGAAAATAACAGGAAATCTAGGCTTTCTGGCTACCGTATATCCGATGGGTTAGCCACCATTAGCTAAGTGAAAGTGTATCTCTGGAGAGAACAAGAAAACTGAAAATGGACAATTGTTCCTTGAGGAGCTATTGTTGACTTGATCATAGATATCTAAATCATTATGCAATTGCTGGTGATCCAATATACATATATTGATTTCCTCTCACACACAGTGCAGGCTTATCTAGAATGGACTTAATTCTGGCAGTAAATGAAAGAGTCATCCTATTATTAATTATGACAACAAATTAATAATTATTTGAACATTTACTATGTGTGAGGCTCTGAGCTAAAAAATTTTTGTAATTATCCTGTTTTATTCTTCAAAACTCCAGTGTGGTTAGTACTATCATTATCTCCATTTTTCAGATGAGGCAATAAAATTTAAGGATGATAAGTAACTTGTCCAAGTTTATATATCCAGGAAGTGGTATCGGTGGTTCTTTTTTTTTTTTTTTAATATTTATTTATTTATTTATTTGGCTGTGCTGGGTCTAGTTGCAGCACGTGGGATCTTTGTTGCCGTGCGCATCATCTTTGTTGGGGCATGCGGTATCTTTTAGTTACAGCATGTGGATTCTTAGTTGTGGCATGCATGTGGGATCTAGTTCCCTGACCAGCTATCGTACCCGGCCCCCTGCACTGGGAGCACAGAATCTTAACCACTGGACCATCAGGCAGGTCTGGATGAGGCCAAAGCCAGTTTTTTTAATCAATATAGTATATTGTTTGAATATTAGATTGAAACTGTATCAGAAAGATCGAAGAGAATAAGCCTTCTAGGATCACAGGATGCGCTGTTGGCTACATTGTATTCCCTGATTCATTGTATTTGGGTGTTTTATCTCTCCAGAATTACAAAACTCCTCTAGGGCAGAAAAGTGTGAGTCCTTCCCTTTATCCTGCCAAAGGCTAGCACAGTTGGGGAGCAACATGCTTTGGTTGTTCCATTGGTAAATTTTATTTTCTAATATTTGATTTATAAGTACTCCCACAACATTTAAAAAATGTAGCTGTGTGAGAATCCAAGTGAAGTGGATGAACACACTGACTGTACAAACAGCAGTTTTCAAAATAATATTTCTTCAAGATTGAGGAAGAGGATGGATAGTGAAATTATTTTTTTCCTCCTGTTTTTGTTCCTAAACAAGCTCTGTTCACAATTCAAGTATCAATTATTAAAATAATTAAACAAGGAGGCCATTAGACTGAGGGGGCTCTAATGCCTTGGTAGCCCACAAGCAAACCAAAACTTGAGCCAGAGTCCATGCACTAGAATGTAAGAAAATGAAACTCAAGAACAACCAGTCATAGACAACGAACTAGGCTTTACCAAATAAGGCAACTGCTTAAGCTATAACCAATCAAAGAATTGATTTGCTTTGCTTCGCTTCACTGACTTCTCTATAAAAACCTTGCCTCTAGCTCCTCTTAGTGGAACACTCCTTCACCTTTGGTTTCATGGTGCCAGATTCCAATCCATGTAAGCTCCAATAAACAGTTGAATATTTTGATGTGCCTCATTTTACCTTTTAACATAGTTTTCTGCCCCTTCTTCCCTACAGTGACTTTGTACAAAAAAGAAATTAGATCAGAGGAAGACAAGGGACAAAAAGGGAAATGATGTTTACTACTTACTAATAACAAAGAGAATAAAAATAAAACCTTCCAAAAACGAGGTCTTGGGAAGATATTTCATCTCTCTCAAATTTCAATGTAAAAATTGTTCATAAATAATTTCCTTTTCATTGTATGATTATCTAAACATAAATACATTTTTACTAATAAGAGATGCTCTGTAGTCACATTTCTATAACTTAGTTCAGGTCTACCTTCTCTACTCTCTCTCTAATTCCACTAATTCTAGCTTCATCAACTTTACTCTTGTTACCATATGGTTCCCATTAAAAAAGTAAAAAGTAGAATATATTTCATTTCCTGTAAAAGCAAATGTTACAAAAGAATTTAAGGAAATGACTTTGGTAGCAACACATAAAGCTTTCGCTTCTAAATGACAAGAGAGCTGTAGGAAAATTGGAGAGGTATTATTTGTACAACAAACACAGTAATCGTTTTTTCTGTGAGATTGGAAATCTTGATATCATGTTTATTTGCCAACTGTTTTCCTTGAAAAACTCACCTTATTTTATTTGGATGAATATGTTGTCCAGAATTGTACCAGTGACATGACTTGAATTATCTCTGTCCATAAAAACCATTAGTTGACAGATACCTTCAGAAGGTGAGATATATAACTTTACATAAACTGTGTTATGAGGAAATTTATCTTTTTTCAACAGTACTTTTAAAACCTCTGCATGGATATTTCCCCATGAAATAAGTGTTTAAGTAGCCAAAGGAAAGTTGATATATTTCTAATTATTCATTCCTAATGATAAAATATATACATTTGTTAATTACAGTTCTTCTGGGAGGGAAAATCCACCTTTTTTAGTTCACTGTGGAAAAATTATCTGTTCTATAATTTATATAGAACTAACATTTTAAAATTAAACACGCATAGCATTTTAAAATTACTTAAAACCAATTGATAACATATTTCAAAAGAAAATGACATTTTGAGTTATTAGTGATAAATTTCTTGGCTCCAGAAACTGTTATTCTAGTCTCAGATGCATCATATCCAATCTTTATCTATAAAATATAATTTGAAAAATCTTATGGATATCTGGCTACTTTTCTAAAAATTCTGTTATCTGTCCTAATTCCTAGATCAGCAGTAATGAGCATACATCAGGAAGCTAATACCTACTTGTCGATGGATTAACTTAAATCATTACAGTCCAAAAATTTTATTGTGCTTTAAGTGAACTAGTCTTCTGATAATAAACCATTTACCTATTTTATGTTCTTAGTCTTTTGACATTATACACTTTAATTTTTACTTCAACGATGGTAATAGAAGCAAGAAATCATTTACTAGCAACGTACAGAGACATGAAATTATATAATAAATATAAAATTATATTTGATAGAAAATATTTGTCATCTTTTAATTCTGATGAAAGTTTTAGAATTATTAAATTTATTGCTTAGCATGTTTTGTTTACATTTTTTGGTATACTCATATCAGAAACATGAAGTTTATTTAGATTTTACTGTTTTTAACAAGCAATCCCTAAATTTGTATTCCTTAAAGTAATACAATTTTGATTTTTGTTCAACTATATTTCCTCACAAATTGAGAGGAACAGTTACTCATTAATTACTAAAAAATACAGACAGATGGAGTATCCACCATCTTGGATGTTTCCCTCTCTGTGTCAAAGGGTCTCTCACAGGCAATTAAATATCAGGCCTGAAAATGATATACAAGATTTATTTACCAGAACTACATGGAAATACCAAACACTTACAAAGGAGAATGAAAAAGCAAACCTACCATGTTTCGTGGAAGATATAGAGCTGTAATTACTTTTTGAGCAGCAAAATGGCTACTACGTTGTTTGTTATGGTTTTTGTTGGAATGACATTTTATATATATTGTAATTGAGTATAGTATAGTGGCTAAAAGTGCATGTTCTAGACCTGGAATGCTCAATTTTAAATCCTGGCTCTGCCATTTAATTAGCTATAAGTTGAGCAAGTTACTTAGATTCTTTGTTCTTTAGTTTTCTCATCTGGGTATGTTGGTATCTTCCATAAAGTGTCATTCTAAATGTTAAATATAGTAATATGTGTAAAACACTTAGAACAGTGACTGGCATAGAAACTGTTAAAATGTTGGTGTATGAGCTCAATATAATGCTCTAAAATCACTTCTCAGTGTCATTGTAGATAGGACTTATATATTTCATGTCAGTGTATGTGAGTGCTTTAGGATTAATTGGATTAGATCTAAGATTCAAATATACTTGATGTATAGTTAAATGAACTGTCTTCTTTTCCCTGACTTTATGTGTATCTACAGATTCACAGGAGGATCTGAAGGAAAGAATCTCAAATGGGACGAAGCATGGGCTGTGTCTTATATCAGCAAAAACAGCCTGGAAAACCTAAGACTGACAGAGATAAGTGCAGGTAAGGACGAGGATGGGTAAGTCCAGGCCTGGCCTAGCTGCAATGTTGCTCTCACAGTTTCTGGAAGGAGACTGCAATGAGTGAGAAGTGAGGACCCCTCTTTCTGTTGCAGAGGTGGTGGGTAGGCTCCTGGTTCTGTCTTCCATGGCAATAATTCCCAAAGCGGTGGCAGGAGAAACTCTGATTGGCAATAATGAGGAATTGTCTCTTACTGAATTTAGATGGTTCATAAGGAGAATATTCACAAAATTACTACGGAATTATCAGTAGTGATCTAGTTTTGAAAATGCCTTAAGTCTGTAAAATCTTCTTAGGCATATTCTTAGTGTGGACAAATTCTTCGCCTAGCAGGAAATTTGATTTTTCATCAAAATTAATGACTGAATCACAACATGGATAATTATACTTGGTAATACCATTACAAAAGTAAGAATAACTATGAAGTAATGGTACTAGAGTTCTGTAGTTCATAAAATAATACTGTAGGCATTTCTTTTAAAAAGTTTTTTTTAAGTATATATGAGCAGAATTAATTCCAAACCTGATCTCTTTAAAAGTTAGCAATTGCTTGAAAATATGGATATGATATGATGGTAGTTTCATTAAAATAAAATTTACATATATAATTATGTAGATTTGTTCATCAATTGTAATTTATTAACTTAATTATGATTTACTGAATAATACTAAAGGGACTAAATATCTTGGTTTGGTATAATTAAGCCCACACAGGTCTAACAAGTCACAGTATATATTCTGTAAATATGCAGGTTTTATTGGGAAAAAAATCACATGGTGGAAAGAGAAGCACATGGTTACTAGGTATTTAGTATCCTTGACTAGGTCATCTGAAAAGAAGTTCTTGTGGTTCATTTTGTAACTAGGTCCCTAAGCCAGCTATGAGCACATGTTGGCACTGATATGAATATTTACTGTCACTTCCCTCTAAATCTCTAAATAGGACAGTATTGATAAGGAAAAAAACAGCACAAGGAAGTAAAAAAAATCTGATCAATTGATCCATTGTGATGCTCAATCAGGACTCCTGTGAACACTCTAGATGAGGTGAAAGGATCCAGCTGCACTCATTCCTAGTTTCCAGGATTAAACTGGGCCAGCTCTATGCTGCCAAATGTGGAGCTGCTTAGAGCTTAGAGCCCTAGTGAGGGGGACTCTTTCTTCCTCCTATTCTATTTTCTTACAATATGTGTTAGAAATACCTAATACATATGGTTTAAACAGAGCAAGGTTTAGACACCAAGGTATCTGAGTATGAAGGCCAAGTATACATGAAGATGTCAGGGCTTGGATGAATTTGAGCTTATATACAATGACCTTCGGTGAAGCTGGAAACAAGCCTGTAAGCAAAGAGAGCTTTCCCACCTCTTACACACTACCCATTCTCCTAGAAAGTTGATCTTAGCTGCAGATTCTCCCCTTGGACCTTTAGAGAAATAAAAACTACAAATGTCCAGTCAACATATTGGGGTCTCTTATGACCATCTGCTTGTCTTGATACATATATTTCAAGCCATGTCTGTATAATCCAAATACATCAGATCTGATTTTAAAGAAGTCAATCATAATGATCCCAGAAATCCAAATCTATGGTCAGGCTTCCAGATTCATCAAAATGGGTCCTTCTTTGCAAATCAGTGAGCAAAAGAAAAGCTGTTATATGGTCCATAGTTTTAATATATGAATATTCAACTCCTCACACTAATACTCATACGTCAGTTGAGGTCACATTTGCCACAAATTCTTTTAAAATTTGGTTTTAGAGCTTTTATGATTTTTGAAGATTGATTAAATTACATTTAATGATTGTGGATCTGACTTGCAGATTTATTTTAGGAACCAGGAATAAGGAAGCCTCAGATCTATTAACTTTAACTAAAGTGCAGACAGAATTCCCAAATGAGCATCATAATGGATCTCATGTACATATATTTTAAATGACTGGGCTATTTTTTCCTTAGCCATACCAATTTTGTGATATTTAGAAGGCACCAACTGTAAGAGACCAGTATCAAAGCAAACAGGCATTTGCAGCTGGCCTAAGAAGCCACAAAATGTGCAGCAAGAACTTGTTCAGTTGACTGAGTCAAAGCTAGTAAATACAGAGTTCTAGGCCATGGGTTAAGACCCAAATTTTAATATTGAACAATCCAAGCAGATGCTTGAATTTGGTAGTTTTTGAAAGAATTTTTCATTTTCGTATGAATATCTAGTACAATCAAAAATGTACAAATGCATGTATAGAGAAATAATTATGAGGCATGCTTATTAGAAACATATGTATATATGTATATGTACATGTATTTAGAGTGGCATTAAGATCACTCAAAACTAATGAGATGAAATCAGAGAAAGATAATTTCAAACTTCTGTTAAAAGCATTTGAATATAAATGAGAAGGAAATAAAATCATACTCCCTAAAGAATGATCCTTCCTTTTAATTTATTAATGTATATACTCATCCATTTATTCTTTCAATCAAGCAATATTTAATGAGTGCTGAGTTGCAAAAATCAACATAATGTTAAGCCGAGCTTTGAGTTGCTCATAATATTCATCAAAACTTGGGCTAGTGGCAAGTATACGTTCAACTAATGAAATCAGGAATGTCTTTAAATTTAGAGAGTAAGTTCTTGGTGGCAGATAAGAACTTTGGATTTTGATCCAATCATGACCCTGGGCATAAAATTCAAGTAGTGTAGCTGTGGCTTAACTTGTTTTTTTCTCAGCAATGCCTTTCCATTTATCCAGTATGTAGGAGAGGAGGTTTACATTATTGTACTCACACAGTAACACACTACATAGTGAAACACATGCACTTGAATACAAAGTTTTAAAGAACTCTTGGGAAAACTTAGTGTTTAATTTTACCCTTATCTTTTTTCTCTTTCACTTGGCTACTACACAGATTTTGGTGATTTTTATATTTTATTCTCATTTTTAATAGAGAATTTTAGGTTACTGATTTAAGATTATTTATTTTCTAATGTAAGTATTTAAAAGCTACAAGTTTCTCTCTATGCATGGCTTTATCTCTGCGGTATTTTGAAATGTTACCAGATTCTAAAGATTTCAAACATGGCTTCTATTAGTTAACCTGTTTGATACAAATATAATTGAACAATCTCTGTTTACTGTTAAAAATAAAAATTAAGACTAGACAAGCTAAAGAACTAGTACTCAGAGCGTGGCTGAGAGGCACTCCAGCTTACCCGTGCACACGTTTTCTAGTGATCACCGGAAACTCCTCTTTCACCTTGAGGCGCAGCAAAAGTATGATTCTCACTCCCAGTACATCCAACAGCCTGAAGAGGGCTTCACAAACACTCTAAAACTTTTTTTTTTCTCCTCTTTTCCTCCTTTCTATTTTGTTCAGCCTCTTGAACTTTACAACTCTCAGGAACCAATCTTTTTTTGGCAGAAAGCTGCATGAGTGATAATCCAACTGAGCAGTGTCATCCACCTGAAGGATGACACTGGAAATTGCATGATTTGTAAGGAAGGAAATTGTCACATTCTGAACAGTGTTTCACTATGAGTCCAAGCCCGAGGACATCTTCACACATACCGTTCGTCTCACACCCACCCCAAATTATACTGCTTCATGAACTTCAAGTCATGAATGCTCATGTAGCTATAGTGCAAAAGGGCGATTTATTTAATTAATGTTCTCAAAAAAGTCTTAAAGGTGAAAAATGCTATAAGTTGTTGGAGATAATTTGTTGGGTTCTGTTGTGCATTAATGTTATTTATTAACGAATTGCAGCTAGTGTTTAACATTTGCTTAGTTCTAAATATAGATAGATTATTCACTCTAACTCATAAAATATGAACTTTATAAACCAAGTACATTAAAGTTTTATTATTTTCAATATAAAAATTTTTCAAAATTATTTGAAAGTGGATTTTCTGTAGGGAAGGTGTTTGCATATGATTAACCATTTGGTAAAAAGCCTAAAGCAAGGAGAATTTTAATACTGAAATATTAACTTCATGAAACTATTAAAATATTTCAAAAATAAATTAGATATACACACTTTTAAGGGATCTGTTTATTGTGAAACAAGAGGTACATATTTTTCTGGAAAAAGCAGTGGAATGGGACAAATTGATTTTTGGCAAATTATGGATGTCCTCATAGTCTCTGACAGTCCTTATTTATAAACGAAGAACTTGTTGCTAAGGTCTCTTCCAGTCATAAAATTACAATTTTATTTTTTAAATAGAAATTCCAATATTCTTAATTCATAAGAATATTGAATGTTATAAATAGATATAAATTTAAATCTTGTTTAAACATGATGTAAACTTTGAAGACACTGTTGAATAAATAATTTCTTTTATATTATACTTGAATTCTAATTTGAATTGTCTATATTCATATAACTCAGTTTTGTATTAATATTTTCATTATTTCAAAACCCTAGAGGAACAATCATATTCAATGATACCTCCCACAAGGTAGATATATATATATATATGTATAATTTAATATATATATGAGTAAATAGACGTCTAATACATCATTTTAATTCTTCTGTTTCTTTTTCTTCCTGGCTGCTGTGGGAATTATAACATGCATTTATTCATCATAATTCTGGGTCAGATTAATACTAACTTAGTTCCGGTAAATATAAAGGCACTGTAGCCATTCAGAAAGTGTAAGTTTCTCCTTCCCACCTTAAAAAGTATAATCTTGGGGATTTCGGGCCCTTTCTGTTCTTTCTTGTTTCATCTTTTGCCACTTTAGCTACCACAGCAAAAAGAAACCAAGGGATCCACTGAGCTAGGATTAGATTTATCATTTTTCAATTTTGTTGGTTAATTTTACCTCTTATAACAGATCACAGCTCAACTTCTGTTTCACATATGGGTGATTCCAAAGCCATCCAGGCATCAGGGCTGCAGCAACCCCACCTCTCCCTCTTTCTTTTCCCCAAACAATGCTTTAGTCATGTTTCTGTGAATGGAGGTCGTTTTAACAAATTCCATCATTGCTACTACTTGGATTGGGAGTCCCAAGGCCACTCACGTATTTGGTGATTTCCTAGACGGACTCAGGGGACTCGAAGGCTATTATACTCATGGCTGTGAAATACTACAGAGAACGAATACACAACAGGATTAGCAAGGGGAAAAAGACACATCTCCCAGAGACTGAATGAATCCCACCACAGGTTTGCTATGTACTCCTCAAAGGGGCGACAGAACACACGCCTTCCTCCACCAGTGAAATGTACACGACTTCCGCACAGGAAAGTCTGTTTGAGACTCAGAGTCCAAGGTTTTATTAGGGGCTGGTCACATAGGCACTCTGCCTAGCCACAGCTACCAAAATTCGATATTCCCAGAAGGAAAGCAGATGTTCACCATAAATCACATTGCCTATACAAACAGTCTACACAGAGTAGTACAGAGACTTGATCAGTTTACAGAACATTTCAAAGCCAAATTTCCTGAAGCCAGCCAAGGGCCAGCTCTGCAAACAAGCCCTTCTAAGGATCAGTCCTGCTAAGTTAACTCTGTCCTGAACGTCCTAACATGCTGTCATTACTCAATTCCCATTTGATGCTGTCTTTAATGCATGTTGTCCTATTACATTCTCCCAATAATTTACTGAGACACATATTGTTATTCCCCTTCTACTTTTCTGATGAGAAAACTGAGAATCAGAGAGAGAAAATTAATTTCAAAAGGTCATATAACTAGGAAGAGGTAGCAAGGTTTGACTTTGAAGTCAAGATTTTATTCATTAAATATACCCACATCGTATGTCTTCAAAAAATATTTACTGAATGAGCAGATATCAAGTGAATTGGGACTGAAGGTACCATATTATTTAATATAACTGTATATGTGTAGAACCCTGTATTCTTACTGTAACTCTGTGAATTAAGGCAAAACTTATTATTCCCATTAGACAGAAGAGGAAAATCAAGAGCTGAAGTATATAGAAATATATAGCTACTGATTATCACTTAGGATTTAAATAAACTTCCTAACTCATTCCATGCTTTCTTTCTACACCAAGAAATATGTGTTTCTCATTACAACTATGGTTTTTAAATGCTCTAATTAATATGCCCAAGCACTGTCAGAGACAGGAAAACTGCTTGCAATTTTGGAAAGAGATAAAGCTCAAAGGATTAAATATAAGTTATAATCCTTTTTAGAATGCAGCTCAGTTGAGTAGGAAAGCTTCTCTAGACTGTTCTTCAGGGATGGATATTAATCCAGCACACAGTAATTTGCTCACACATCACATCAAGGCAGAACCACTAATGTGTGGCAGGCTTGAATTTCAGGGTTCTCACAGAAACAAATTCGTTCAGACAATACTCTTTTTAAATTTTTCATTGTAATACTAAATGCTGACATTTGTGCAGAAAACTATAAAGAAAAAGAAGAATGTTGGAGATTAGTCCAACAATTAATGTAATTTGGCAAGAGCAAAATATGGTGTACAAAATAATTTTCTTTACAATACTTAAAATAATCACAAATATTTGTCCCTAAAAGAGAAGAACTAGAAATTTAGACATTATCATGGAGGTAACTAAAGCATTTCTTTTAGTCAGTTGAGAATGTACAAGGAGTGTGCTTTTAGAGCTTAAGTTTCAAAAAATGTTAATATAAATTTTTTCCGGTCTTTCTCTCTCCCCTGATGTTAGCAGATTATCATAGTACAGATTTTAATATTTATTGTTAGTCTTTTAAACTAATAAGGGAACTCTAAATCAACACAAGGTACATATACTGAGTGCCAGCTATCAATTAGAAAGCTTTCTAGGTGGTTTAAAGTATAGCTAGGGCTGAGAACTATTGAATTAGAGAATGCCCATTCTGTTGTTTACAGAACCTTTTTCAGTTAACAATTGTGATTCATTTCCACATCAACGATACCACATGTGCATTTTCTATAGCTAGATAGCAGTCCATATAAAATTAAATATATTATAATTTTGAAGAATACAAGGCATACTTTTGTGTAGATATCTTTTTTTTTTAATCAGGTACTTCTTGTTAGTTTATTATTGGTAAATGTATAGATGTCTTTATTTATTTATTTTTTTAACATCTTTATTGGAGTATAATTGCTTTACAATGGTGTGTTAGTTTCTGCTTTATAACAAAGTGAATCAGCTATACACATACATACATCACCAAATCTCCTCCCTCTTGTGTCTCCCTCCCACCCTCCCTATCCCACCCCTCTAGGTGGTCACAAAGCACCGAGCTGATCTCCCGAGCAGCTATGTGGCTGCTTCCCACTAGCTATCTATTTTACGTTTGGAAGTGTATATATATCCGTGCCACTCTCTCACTTTGTCACAGCTTACCATTCCCCCTCCCCATGTCGTCAAGTCCATTCTCTAGTAGGTCTGTGTCTTTATTCCCATCTTGCCACTAGGTTCTTCATGACCTTTTTTTTTTTTTTCTTAGATTCCTTATATATGTGTTAGCATGCGGTATTTGTTTTTCCCTTTCTGACTTACTTCACTCTGTATGACAGACTCTAGGTCCATCCACCTCACTACAAATAACTCAATTTTGTTTCTTATTATGGCTGAGTAATATTCCATTGTATATATGTGCCACATCTTCTTTATCCATTCATCTGTTGATGGAAGATGTCTTTAAATACCAGTTTAAATTCCAACATGACATTTTACACAGAGAATTAGAAGACTGAAGATTTCATTTTAGTATACATAGTAATAAAAAATATTCTTGTTGGCAAATATAATATTTTTCAATTCAAAGGCACCCAGTCTCATAGTTGGCAGGAAATAAAACCTAAGCTTGTGAAATCAGCTAAGAGATCAGTTTGTTCATCACAAAGTCCTGAAAGGCAGTGTCATTGTCTTTGTAAATGTTACTGTATTGATTAAAATTTTCATCTAAGTTCTTTGGTTTGGCTTACAAATGCCCTTAACACACTAGCCTCTCATGAATTCTGACCCAGTGTTTTGAAGCAGCCATGCTCTTTCATGATTCCATAACTTCTGGTTACTTTATCTTCCAGAAATCTCCTTCCTCTATTCCTACTCATCTCTTAAGACTCAATTCAAATTGGGGTCTTAACATCCCATAGTTTTTCCTTCATACTTTCTAATCTGGACTTAATGTTGCATCTCAACGTATTGAAAAATACATTTTAATGTATTGTAATCTGATTATAAATCTATCTAATGTAATAGTTTGTGATCTCCTCCAAGCAAATAAGTTCTATATTATTCATTTTTACATCATGTAAACCAAGCCTAGTAATTCTTCATATATTTATAGAAGTTGCTTGGGTAATTACATACATACTCCCTCTTCTGTAAAGAGATTGAATTCGGAGTTTACACAGTTTCACATATGGTTACTGTTGGAAACATTGTTTAGCTGAGTGATTCCACAAACTAAGCAGCACACTGGAATCACTTCTTTGATATAAGGCCCTGTGCGTAGAGAGTCTGAGTCAGTAGACTATCCACGGGCCTAGAAATCTGTATTTCAACACAGATATCTGGAAATTCTCATGCAGTGACCTTCAAGAACAATGGTTGAGAACGCTGATATGAAAACCACCAATTCATGCTGTCTTCCCTTTCATTTGTTGATTCAAAATATACTTACTGAGTCTGGCACTTGCAAGGTGTTAGGTGGTTTAATTGGTGAACAAAAGAGCCCTTGTGCTTACCCTCAGGGAGATGACTGTCTTGTGGCAGTAACAGATTCCAAGTATCGTATCAATACAAATATAATTATAATTGGGAGTGATAAGTACTGTGAAAGAAAATGAGTCCTAACCAACGTTTTCAAAGAGGAAGAAAAGCTTTTCGGAAAAATGGCATTTAAGAAAAGACCATATAAAAATGAATGGAAGCTAACTATGTAAAGAAGGCACAGGAAGAAATTAGGTGACAAAAATCATTTCAGGTAGAAGGGAATTCTTCTACACTCTGAAGAAGCAAGACGGAGCTTGCCACTTTGAGAAATCCAGAAACCCTTGTGACTGGATCAATGGAGATTTGTGCAGGGTAAGTTTAGAGTGTGTATGGGGAGGGGTGAGGAATCATTCAGTCTGGAAGTCAGGTTAAGGATTTTGATCATCATTTCAAAAATAATAGGAAGGATTTTAAAGGTTTAAGCAGGACATTCACATGATGAAACTTAGATTTTAAAAGAACGCCAACTGCTGTGTGAAAACTCAGTGGGCTTGGGGTGGAGGGTGGCTGTAGTTGGGGACAAAAATGAGAGCAGGCAGGTCAGTAGAAGTTTGGTATTAAAATCCAGTGGAGGAGTAATGATACCTTAGCCCACAGTGACAGCCAGAGGCAGAGACAAGTGGACTTTGTCAAGACATATCAGGAATTAAGGAGTGCTTTTTGGTCCCTCAAAAATAAATTTGTTTCCTAATGTCTTTAGAATGGGATAACTGGTTTGCCTCATGTAGTAGAGGGTTTAGGACACAAGGTAGCTAAACATTATTAGGATGTGTACAGGGCATTGCACTCTTAGAAGAGGCAATAACTTGAAATGGAAAACACGATTGCTTTGGATTGAAAGAACTCATGCTCTGGCTCTGAGTTTCCCGTCGACTTGTCCCTTAAGTAAATCTCTCAAGCTCTTTGTTCCTCAGTTCCTCATAAGGAAAATTGGAACAGTCTTGAGGAAATCCAAGTTCTGGTATGGTTTCACAGTATGAGACTATTTCATAATTTTTCTGGAAGGGCTTGGTGGGTCTACAGTGCTATTTGATTATGATTTAGAAAACCAGCTTTAAGACTTGATACTCAAATAAAATTTCCAGAAATTCCACTTGATATGCTACCATAAAATATGAATAATATCTTCGTTTTTTATTTTCAGGCAACATCTTTGCCACATTTTGTGATTCATTTCTTTGAAATATTTTAGAGTGAAACTTGCAACAATCCCCATCAAAATTCCTCCTCTTAAAATTAGGCTTCAGGCTGAATGACAGCAATGTAATTACTTCTAGTTTTAATTAAAATATAGCTGATAAGTAACTATTAAAATGATGGTTTAATTTAATGGAGCTGTACATTTTACTTCAAGTGCTACAGTCCTTAACTTCTTGGAAATGATTGGTAGGGATAAGCCTTAACACACAAATGTTTTCCACAAGGATTCCCAGCTTCTTTAAGAATTAACCAACTATCCATTTTTTAAACAATTTATTCATTCATTTGATTCACATTTATTGATTGTCTACTACATGCCACATATAAGTTTGGTGCCCTAGAGGACATTATTTGGGGGAATGTTGTCAGGGAATATTTACCAGGAGGTGTGGCATTTAGGGTGAGACTGGAAAGTATTAGTTTCTCAGGGCTGCTGTAACAAAGTACCAAAGATAACAGATGGCTTACGATAACAGAAACTTACTGTTCACAGTCTGGAGGCTAGAAGTCTGAAATCAAGGTGTCAACAGGGCCATGAGAATCCTTCCTTGCCTCTTCTAGCGTCTGGTGTCTGCAGGCAATCCTTGGCATTTCTTGGCTTGTGAATGCATCATTTCAGTCACATGGCCATCTTCTCCCTGTAGTTCTTCATGCTGTCTTCTCTCTGTGAGTGTCTGGGTCCAAATTTCCACTTTTTATAAAAACACTGGCCATACTGAATTAGGCTCATCTTAATGGTCTCATTTTTCCTTGATTACTTCTGTAAAGACCCTATTTACCAATTAGATCATATTCTGAAGTACTTGAGGTTAGGTCTTCAGCATATCTTTTTGCAACAAACACAATCCAACCATAACAAAGAGTAAAAGTTAATCAAGCTAAAGAAAGTAAAGCAGTAGCAAGAGAATTCCACAGTTAAATGAGCTGTGTACCATTACTGCCTTGAAATTCACTCTGAAAATAAAAAGGTAAAATGTGGCTCATCAACAGGATCATTGTATATTCTTTAGAATAGTATCCCCAACTGCTTTGATTAGTCTTACAGGATGGAAGGGGAGGGTTTTAGCTAATGGTATATAATGTGAGACTCAGGAATATTTCTAGCACCCACTGGTGGGGACTTTCTTCTCTCCCTTCTTTCCTCCCCTCTCTTGCTGTCAGCAGCCTCTCTAAGTCACTATACCATCACTTATTTAGGGGTGAGTGAGTGTTTTATTCTAAGAGCTAGTCTCCTAGGCAGGGATTCTGAAGGTCTGCAGTGAGATACCCAGGACAGCAGATGACCATGTCTGACACATAACTAGACATTCTTCACTAGCTTGAAGTCTAGCCCTTTCTATTTATCTCAAGAATAAATCAGAGTGGGGACTTCCCTGGTGGCACAGTGGTTAAGACTCCGCACCATGGGTTCGATCCCTGGCCAGGGAACTAGATCCCGCATGCATGCTACAACTAAGAGTTCGCATGCTACAATGAAGGAGACTGCATGCTGCAACTAAGGAGCCCACGTGCTGCAACTAAGGAGCAGGCGAGCCACAACTAAGACCTGGTGCAACCAAATAAATAAATAAATATTTTTTTAAAAAGTAAAAAAAATAAGAATAAATCAGAGTGTATGGGAGTAAAAGAGAGTTTATTAGAAACATATCCTTAATGTAAAACATAAAACTATATTTATTTTTAAAGTAAATTACTGAAATGGCAATACTTGGACAACCATTATTCACGTCATTTTTTTTTTAATTTTTTTTTTTTTAAATTTATTTATGGCTGTGTTGGGTCTTCGTTTCTGTGTGAGGGCTTTCTCTAGCTGCAGCAAGTGGGGGCCACTCTCCATCACGGTGCGCGGGCCTCTCATTATCACGGCCTCTCTTGTTGCGGAGCACAGGCTCCAGACGCGCAGGCTCAGTAATTGTGGCTCACGGGCCTAGTTGCCCCGCGGCATGTGGGATCTTCCCAGACCAGGGCTCGAACCCATGTCCCCCGCATTAGCAGGCAGAGTCTCAACCACTGCGCCACCAGGGAAGCCCTTCATGTCTTGACAGACGTCGCAAACACCAAACTCAGGGGGAAACCTTCAAGATAGTGGAGGAGTAAGATGTGGAGATCACCTTCCTCCCCACAAATACATCAAAAATACATCTACATGTGGGACAACTCCTATAGAACACCTACTGAACACTGGCAGAAGACCTCAGACTTCCCAAAAGGCAAGAAAATCCCCACATACCAGGGTAGGGCAAATGAAAAAAGAAAAAAAACAGAGACAATAAGAATAGGGAAGAGACCTGCACCTCTGGGAGGGAGCTGTGAAGGAGGAAAAGTTTCCACACACTAGGAAGAGCCTTCACTGGCGGAGATGGTGAGGGGGAAGCTTCAGAGCCACAAAGGAGAGCATAGCAATAGGGGTGCAGAGAGCAAAGCAGAGAGATTCCCGCACAGAAGATTGGTGCCGACCAGCACTCACCAGCATGAGAGGCTTGTCTGCTCACCCGCCAGGGCGGGTGGGGGCTGGGAGCTGAGGCTGCGGCTTCGGAGGTCAGATCCCAGGGAGAGGACTGGGGTTGGCTGCGTAAACACAGCCTGAAGGGGGCTAGTGCACCACAGCTAGACGGGAGGCAGTTTGGGGAAAAGTCTGGACTTGCCTAAGAGGCAAGAGACCATTGTTTCAGCGTGCACGAAGAGAGGGGATTCCTTCCCTGTCTGCCCACAGAAGGCAAAACACTGCCTAAACAAGCTCCAGATATGGGCGCGAGCTGCAACTCTCGGGTTGGACCCCAGGGACGGGCATGAAACACTAACATTGCTGCTGCAGCCACCAAGAATCCTGTTTGCAAGCAGAGGTCACCATCCACACACCCCCAGGAGCCTGTGCAGCCTGCCACTGCCAGGGTCCCATGATCCAGAGACAACTTCCCTGGGAGAACACATGGCACGCCTCACGCTATTGCAATGTCACACCAGCCTCTGCCGCTGCAGGCTCGCCCCGCATTACGTACCCCTCCCTCCACCCAGCCTGAGTGAGCCAGAGCCCCCTAATTAGCCGCTGCTTTAACCCTGTTCTGTCTGGGCAGGAACTGATGCCTGAGGGCGACCTATACTCAGAGGCGGGGTGAAATCCAAAGCTGAACCCCAGGAGCTGTGCGAACAAAGAAGAGAAAGGAAAATTTCTCCCAGCAGCCTCAGAAGCCACAGATTAAATCCCTACAATCAACTTGATGTACCCTGCATCTGTGGAATACCTGAATAGACAATGAATCATCCAAAAATTGAGCGGTAGACTTTGGGACCAACTGTACACTTGGGGTTTGCTATCTGCGACTGATTTGTTTCTGATTATTATGTTGATCTTAGCATAGTTTTTAGCACTTGTTATCATTAGTGGATTTGCTTATTGGTTTGGTTGCTCTCTTCTTTTTTTAATTATTATTATTTTTTAATATAATAATAATTATTATTTTTTTAAATTTATTTTTCTTTCTTTCTTTCTTCCTTTTCTTCTGAGCTGTGTACCTGACAGGGTCTTGGTGCTCTGGCCTGGTGTCAGGCCTGAGCCTCTGAGGTGGGAGAGCTGAGTTCAGGACATTGGTCCACCAGAGACCTCCTGGCCCCACGTAAGATCAATCAGCGAGAGCTCTCACAGAGATCTCCGCCTCAACGCTAAGATCCAGCTCCACCCAACAGCTACAAAGCTCCAGTGCTGGACGCCCCATGCCAAACAACTAACAAGACAGGAACACAACCCCACCCATTAGCAGAGAGGCTGCCTAAAATCATACTGAGTTCACAGACACGCCAAAACACAACAGGACGCGGTCCTGCCCACAAGAAAAACAAGATCCAGCCCCGCCCACCAGAACACAGGCACCAGTCACTTCCACCAGGAAGCCTACACAAGCCACTGAACCAATCTCACCCACTGGGTGCAGACACCAAAAACAACAAGAACTATAATCCTGCAGCCTGCAAGAAGTAGATCCCAAACACAGTAAGTTAAACAAAATGAGAAGACAGAGAAATACACATCAGATGAAGGAGCAAGGTAAAAACCCACCAGACCAAACAAATGAAGAGGAAATAGGCAGTCTACCTGAAAAAGAATTCAGAGTAATGATAGTAAAGATGACCCAAAATCTTGGAACTAGAATGGAGAAAATACAAGAAACGTTTAACAAGAACCTAGAAACTACTAAAGAGCAAACAAACAATGCTGAACAACACAATAAATGAAATTTAAAATTCTCTAGAATCAATAGCACAATAACTGAGTGAAAGAACGGATAAGTGACCTGGAAGAAAAAATAGGGGAAATAACTACCGCAGAGCAGAATAACGAAAAAAGAATGAAAAGAATTGAGGACAGTATCAGAGAACTCTGGGACAACATTAAACACACCAACATTTGAATTATAAGGGTCCCAGAAGAAGACGAGAAAAAGAAAGGGACTGAGAAAATATTTGAAGAGATTATAGTTGAAAACGTCTCTAATATGGGAAAGGAAATAGTCAATCAAGTCCAGGAAGTGTAGAGAGTCCCATACAGGATAAATCCAAGGAGAAACATGCCAAGACACATATTAATCAAACTATCAAAATTTAAATACAAAGAAAAAATATTAAAAACAGCAAGGGAAAAGCAACAAATAACATACAAGGGGATCCCCATAAGGTTAACAGCTGATCTTTCCGCAGAAACTCTGCAAGCCAGAAGGGAGTGGCAGGGCATATTTAAAGTGATGAAAGGGAAAAACCTACAACCAAGATTACTCTACCCAGCAAGGCTCTCATTCAGATTCGATGGAGAAATTAAAACCTTTACAGACAAGCAAAAGCTAAGAGAATGAAGCACCACCACACCAGCTTTACAACAAATGCTAAAGGAACTTCTCTAGGCAGGAAACACAAGAGAAGGAAAAGACCTACAATAACAAACCCAAAATAATTAAGAAAATGGTAATAGGAACTGACATATTGATAATTACCCTAAATGTAAATGGATTAACCAAAAGACATAGACTGGCTCCAACCAAAAGACATAGACTGGCTGAATGGATACAAAAACAAGACCCGTATATCTGCTGTCTAAAAGAGACCCACTTCAGACCTAGAGACACATACAGACTGAAAGTGAGGGGATGGAAAAAGATATTCCATGCAAATGGAAATCAAAAGAAAGCTGGAGTAGCAATTCTCATATCAGACAAAATAGACTTTACAATAAAGCCTATTACAAGACACAAAGAAGGACCCTACATAATGATCAAGGGGTCAATCCAAGAAGATATAACAATTGTAAATATTTATGCACCCAACATAGGAGCACCTCAATACATAAGGCAAATGGTAACAGCCATAAAGGGGAAATCGACAGTAACACAATCAGAGTAGGGGACTTTAAAACCCCACTTTCACCAATGGACAGATCATCCAAAATGAAAATAAATAAGGAAACAGAAGCTTTAAATGACACATTAAACAAGATGGACTTAATTGATATTTATAGGACATTCCATCCGAAAACAACAGACTAACAGTTTCTTATCAAGTGCTTATGGAACATTCTCCAGGATAGACTGTATCTTCTGTCACAAATCAAGCCTTGGTAAATTTAAGAAAATTGAAATCACATCAAGTACCTTTTTCGACCACAATGCTATGAGACTAGATATCAATTACAGGAAAACAACTGTAAAAAATACAAACACATGGAGGCAAAACAATATGCTACTAAATAACCAAGAGATCGCTCAAGAAATCAAAGAGAAAATCAAAAAATACTTAGAAACAAATGACCATGAAAACAAGATGACCCAAAACCTATGGGATGCAGCAAAAGCAGTTCTAAGAGGGAAGTTTATAGTAATACAATCCTACCTCAAGAAACAAGAAACATCTCAAATAAACAACCTAACCTTACACCTAAAGCAATTAGAGAAAGAAGAACAAAAAATCCTCCCAAAGTTAGCAAAAGGAAAGAAATCGAATAGATCAGAGCAGAAATAAATGAAATAGAAACAAAACAATAGCAAAGATCAGTAAAACAAAAGCTGGTTCTTTGAGAAGATAAACAAAATTGATAAACTGTTAGCCAGACTCATCAAGAAAAAAAGGGAGAAGACAACTCAATAGAATTAGAAATGAAAAAGGAGAAGTAACAACTGACACTGCAGAAATACAAAGGATCATGAGAGATTACTACAAGCAACTATGTGCCAATAAAATGGACAACCTGGAAGAAATGGACAAATTCTTAGAAAAGCACAACCTTCTGGGACTGAACCAGGAAGAAATAGAAAATATAAACAGACCAATCACAAGCACTGAAATTGAAACTGTGATTAAAAATCTTCCAACAAAAAAAAGCCCAGGACCAGATGGCTTCACAGGCAAATTCTGTCAAACATTTAGAGAAGAGCTAACACCTGTCCTTCTCAAACTCTTCCAAAATATAGCAGAGGGAGGAACACTCCCAAAGTCATTCTATGAGGCCACCATCACCCTGATACCAAAACCAGACAAAGGTGTCACAAAGAAAACTACAGACCAATATCACTGATGAATATAGATGCAAAAATCCTCAACAAAATACTAGCAAACAGAATCCAGCAGCACATTAAAAGGATCATATGCCATGATCAAGTGGGGTTTATCCCAAGAATGCAAGGATTCTTCAATATACGCAAACCATATTAAAAAATAGAAGGAGAGGGACATGTGATCATCTCAATAGATGCAGAAAAGATTTTGACAACATTCAACACCCATTTATGAAAAAATACTCTCCAGAAAATAGGCATAGAGGGAACCTACCTCAACATAATAAAGGACATATATGACAAACCCACAGCCAACATCATTCTCAACGGTGAAAAACTGAAACCATTTCCACTAAGATCAGTAACAAGACAAGGTGCTCACTCTCACCACTATTATTCAACATAGTTTTGGAAGTTTTAGCCAAAGTAATCAGAGAAGAAAAATATATAAAAGGAATCCAAATCGGAAAAGAAGAAGTAAAGCTGTCGCTGTTTGCAGATGACATGATACTATACATGGAGAATCCTAAATATGCTACCAGAAAACTACTAGAGCTAATCAATGAATTTGGTAAAGTAGCAGGATAGAAAATGAATGCACAGAAATCTCTTGCATTCCTATACACTAATGATGAAAAATCTGAAAGAGAAATTAAGGAAACACTCCCATTTACCATTGTAACAAAAAGCATAAAATACCTAGGAATAAACCTAGCTAAGGAGACAAAAGACCTGTATGCAGAAAACTATAAGACACTGATGAAAGAAATTAAAGATGATACAACAGATGGAGAGATATACCATGTTCTTGGATTGGAAGAATCAACATTGTGAAAATGATTATACTACCCAAAGCAATCTACAGATTCAGTGCAATCCCTATCAAACTACCAATGGCATTTTTCACAGAACTAGAACAAAAAATTTCACAATTTGTATGGAAACACAAACAACCCCCAATAACCAAGACAATCTTGAGAAAGAAAAATGAAGCTGGAGGAATCAGGCTCCCTGACTTCAGACCATACTACAAAGCTACAGTAATCAAGACAATATGGTACTGGCACAAAAATAGAAATATAGATCAATGGAACAGGATAGAAAGCTCAGAGATAAACCCACACACATATGGTCACCTTATCTTTGATAAAGGAGGCAAGAATATACAATGGAGAAAAGACAGCCTCTTCAATAAGTGGCTGGGAAAATTGGACAGCTACATGTAAAAGAATGAAATTAGAACACTCCCTAACACCATACACAAAAATAAACTAAAAATGGATTAAAGACCTAAATGTAAGGCTAGACACTATAAAACTCTTACAGGAAAACAGGCATAACACCCTATGACATAAATCACAGCAAGATCTTTTTTGACCCACCTTCTAGAGAAATGGAAATAAAAAACAAAAATAAACAAATGGGACCTAATGAAACTTAAAAGCTTTTGCACAGCAAAGGAAGGAAACCATAAACAAGACAAAAAGACAGCCCTCAGAATGGGAGAAAATATTTGCAAATGAAGCAACTGACAGTGGATTAATCTCCAAAATATAGAAGGAACTCATGAAGCTCAATATCAAAAAAACAAACAACCCAATCCAAAAATGGACAGAAGACCTAAATAGACATTTCTCCAAAGAAGATATACAGATTGCCAACAAACACATGAAAGGATGCTCAACATCACTAATTATTAGAGAAATTGAAATCAAAACTACAATGTGGTATCACCCCACACCAGTCAGAATGGCCATCATCAAAAAATCTACAAACAATAAATGCTGGAGAGGGTGTGGAGAAAAGGGAACCCTCTTGCACTGTTTGTGGGAATGTAAATTGATACAGCCACTATGGAGAACAGTATGGAGGTTCCTCAAAAAACTAAAAATAACACTACCATACCACCCAGCAATCCCACTACTGGGCATATACCCTGAGAAAACCATAATTCAAAAAGAGTCATGTACCACAATGTTTATTGCATCTCTATTTACAATAGCCAGGACATGGAAGCAACCTAAGTGTCCATCGACAGAAGAATGGATAAAGACGATGTGGCATATATATACAATGGAATATTACTCAGCCATAAAAAGAAAGAAAATTGAGTTATTTGTAGTGAGGTGGATGGAGTTAGAGTCTGTCATACAGAGTGAAGTAAGTCAGAAAGAGGAAAACAAATACAGTATGCTAACACATATATATGGAATCTAAAAAACAAAAAAAAAATGGTTCTGAAGAACCTAGGGGCAGGACAGGATTAAAGACGCAGACGTAGAGAATGTACTTGAGGATGCGGGGAGGGGGAAGGGTAAGCTGGGACGAAGTGAGAGAGTGGCATGGACAAATATACACTACCTAATGTAAAATAGATAGCTAGTGGGAAGCAGCCGCATAGCACAGGGAGATCAGCTCGGTGCTTTGTGACCACCTAGAGGGGTGGGATAGGGAGGTTTGGGGGGACATGCAAGAGTGAGGGGATATGGGGATATATGTATATGTATAGCTGATTCACTTTGTTATACAGCAGTAACTAAGACAACATTGTAAAGCAATTATACTCTAATAAAGATGTTAAAAAACACCAAGAAAACCACCAAACTCAGTCTTTAGTCTTGAGGACAATGACAGTTCATTTATTTCAATTCATTTATTCATTTATTCTTCTAGCCATCAATTTGACTCACATTTAATTGGTGCTTGACAGATGCCAGCATTGTGCTAGGTGATGAAAATACAAACAGGATTAAGCCACTGACCTTGCCCTTAAGTAGTTTGCAGTCTGGAAGTAGGAGAGAGCATGAAATAACTGTCTTTCTGTCTTTATAATGCTGACCTACACCGCCCCCCCCCCCCCGCATCAGATACCTAAGCAGAAACATATGAAAATATTAAAAATGGCCAAGTAAATTACATCTTAAAAGTAGAAGGCAGTGTTAAAAGTCGCCAAGTAAATTTTATATCATAATAGTAAGCAAGTTGTATTTATAAGCATTTTCCCAATATCTAGTCCAGCGAACCACCTCCCCCCAACAAATAAATAAATTTTAATTTAAAAACGTTTCTCTGGAGTTTCAGTTTTCTCAGGTCTGTGGAGGAAAAGGGGTTGATTCTAGAGATATGAGGTTATATGCCTGTATTGGACCCCACATTTTATATTGTTTTAAAATGAGTGACTGTATTAATTTGAAGAAATGTCATTATATAGAGAGTTAGGATAGAGAGAATTTGTTATAAAAAGTGAATCTTGTGGGTTTTTAGGTGCAGGGATTAGAAAATTGTGAAGAGCCAATGCATGGGCAGTAAAGTAAGAAGTTTAGGAATCAAAGGTGGGCAAAAATTTGGCGGGGTTATCAAAAGATACTCTGATTAATGAATCATAAGAATAGATGGAATACTTTAAAGCAGAGGTAATATGAGGTGACCCAAATGCCCACAGCCTAACATACCCTGTCCCAGACACTCAGTGACACAGTGAACTTTCTGTTCCATTTTTAATGTAAGTGGCAGAATTAACGTCTTCCCAATTCAGTGCTTGTGGGCAGCCCAGTGAGGTTACTGTCAGTGGTATTATCAGCCCTGCCTTTAGAAAAACAAAAATCCCTTCAAAACAGTATCTTCCATGATAGATGGGGCCAAAAAATTATATAACCATTATTTGGGGCAAAATTGTAAAACAGAGTAACAGAAAATGTATGAGGACTATAAACAGTGTAATATGATCCTTATCTTTAGCCCACTGAAATTGCCTGCTGGTCTTTTCTGAGGATGGGATAGAAAGTCAGGAGAATTAAACATGCTATGTCTCTAGCTAAATTAAAAACCATGAATACATCTTCTGATCCTGATACCCACTGAAAATATTTCAGGTACCTATCCTTGGCTTTTGTAGGTACACTCTGTGAGAAAATTCATAAGCATTGTTAAGAAGATTGAAGTAGCAGCTCATTTCTTAATGATTCTGATAATTAAAAAACCATTTTCAAAGTGTGAGGATTGGCATTGGTGAAGAAAGAAAGTGGAACTTCTGGGGGAAAAAAATCCAGCTTTGAAACTAGTACATCATACTCAAAGTTTAATTGCTTCCCAATTGCTCCTATAAGATGTACCTAACAGATTTGTATACATTTACTAAGGTAACCTTACCTTGTTATGGAAAAGAGCAAGTGACTGCTTAGCTTAAAATCTTTGCTACATCAAAGCCATATTTTATTAATTTAACCCTGGAAGTTACCTTTTCGGTTGTCTTTTCCCAATTCCTAGGTTTCAGCAGAGGCAAAGGTAGTCATAACACACATGTATTAGTGATTTAATTCCAACTAAACATAAAACAATTATTTGTACTACAGTCTAAGTAAATTTTTAATATTTTCTTTAGTAGTCTAGAAAAAGAGACTAGCTTTTATGAAGTGAATGACTATTTTTTAAAAAATCTGTTCAGGGATCTGCATGACATTCAAAAAGAGTTACATATCTCCCTATAAATGCCATTTGAACTATGTAAACTGGGAGGGGAAGTTTTCATGGTTGGCATTTCATTCATTTCCTTGAGTGGATACATAGAAACCTGCCCTGTAGCTCTTTCACTCTCCTCCTAATCAAAATACTAATGGGTTTCCCTGGACCCAATGGCCAGAGGATAAAACTTAAAGTACACAGTGAGTAGGCCTAATCCGAACGTAAGCATGAGGTTCAGTGTTGGTGCTGAAATTCCCTGTCTATACATACTCCCTCAGTGAGAAAAGTCCCTCAGCCTGGATGGCATAAAAATCTTCACCACCAAATTTTAGAAAACACTATATTTATGTTGAACTCCCAAAAAGTTATGCTGTGAACTATAACAGATTGTTAACCTGACATGGCATAATTTTATCTCTTGTAACTGCATCTGAAATACCTATTTTAATAAAGGCTCATTAAAATATTTCTATGTGAAAGAATTAACTATTAGCTGGTTTAGCAGTTTTCAATCAATTGGTCTTTTCCTAGACAGTAATATATAAGTTTTTAATGAATTTAGCAATTTACTCTATGGTTTTCTTCCCATAAAGCAATGAGTTATGATATTACACAGGCAAGCAAGATAAATCTCTCACTGATGATGGCTGATTTATAACAAGGCTTTGTAATTGAATATTCATGTTACAAAAAGTTCTTTTAAACATAAATGATATATAATGGCATCCATAACTCATTTTTCTTCTTTTACTTCTGTTCACTGCAACACTGGTATATTTCTTTCTTCCCCTGTCACTTTTATATTCTTGATTTACAGTTTCTGGAAATGGAAAATATATTTTAATATGCAGTAAGGTGTGTGCGTGTTGTGTGTATATGTATGTGATTATGTCACTGCAGTCAGAGTAGCTGATTAAATTTTGACTGAAGCATAGCAAGATTAACATTTAAGCTCAGGAATAAACCACTTCAATTACCACAAATCCTCAATGAGTAAATAACTGATATAAAAGCTCTCATGCACACCGTGTAAATCTTGGATGATAAGGAGGAAGGTTGTTCTCTTCTGTATTTCAGGACCTAAAATAACTTCTTGGTATTCTCCATTGTATTTAATTTTTAGCCCTTTCATAGACAATCATATTGATTTGGGTATGCCTCTAAGAACACTGGAAAATATTCTGATTTACTGGTCACTTTTGTGACTGATATTTGACCCGGACAGTACTTGTAAACTGGGAAATTTCATATAACCTGAGTTTCTAGATTTCCTTGAAAATTGAAAGATTGTAACATTGAGCCTGTATTCTTCATTATAAAAAAGTGAATGGTTCTCAGTAGCAGCATCTTTCAACAAGAAAGTGAAAAATCTTTCCCCGACTTAAACATTTCAAGTGGTTTCAAGAGCCAGGGAGACAATGCACATAAGTGATGTCAGTCAGACATAACGCATTAGGGAGCTCCAGGGCTACAGCAAATGCATGTCCTTTCTTACAGGAAGCGGCTGCTATCTGCACTATTCAAGTGTTTATTATGAGGGAATACTGTCTCATTGTTGCCACATCTTAGTTTTTAAGAAAATCTGGAAACTCTGATTATTATGTGGGTTTTCCCAGTTTTCAAGCACTGTGTGGGTCAAATGTTGGCTGACCGGATCCAGCATGCGACCACCAGTTTGCAACCCCTAAGGTAGAAGATTGTTTTTAAAAAATGTTTATTCAGGAGGATTTCAGACACATATGAAAGTGGACAGAAGAGTATAAAATATCAGTCTCTGGCTAGCTGTGTCCCATCTACATGCCATCCACTACTCCCATCCTGTATTGTTTAGAAGCTGATCACCAACATCACATCATATCATTTGTAATTCAGACTGTGTTAGAGGTTTCTTTAGGGAAATAAAATGGTAATATGTTTCAGCAAAAATAATATCTGTCTAAGGTCACGTGAACAAACCTGACCACCAATGTTTTATATGTTAAATTACCTACGTTTAAAAACCTACAGGGCATCCAAAATTACTCAAAAACTCAGTATAGTTTCTAAAACTCAAGAAACAATATGGTTGACCTTTTGGATTCCTGTCTCATTCTGCTGTCTTATACCAGTGAGAATAAAATAAGGTATATATGTTGATTTGGGCATCAACTTGGGTTGATCCTGTGAAAAAACTTTACCATTGTGATTCCAAATTCTGGTTCATTTATAATAGTTGTCAGAGACTCATAATGATAATTCTAGTATTTTGTTGACATCTAGATGAGCAGGAACAGAACTCATGATAGGAGAGCATCTGCTCGTGTTTTACTGACAAAATCATGATATTTAAGGCCCTCACTCAGCAGATAAATAGAGCACGTGAAATGTTCGTCCCCTTTGTGATTTCTTTGTTCTGGAAACTAGCACTGTGTAAATCCAGCATAAGGGTTTTGAATGTGATGGATAGTTTTAATGAATACCCTTCTGAATCCTACTGTTTTCAAAGTTGTCCATAAAGAGGTGGTGAAACTTGAGTATAAGCTGCTTACTTATTTCCAATTCATATTGTGAAACACTAACAATATGTACATGAATTTTTGATTTTTAAAAAATCATGGTTACATTAAGTGCAAATATGTTTTTTACCATAAATGTAAGAAAGTAGATATCCCCAGAAACCTCATTAGAAATTTGAATAAAAGTAGCAGAGTAAAATTATTTGCTATTCTGAATAAATTTTTTTAGAACATGCATCTTATTCTACAAGGCATTTTGCATTCAAGACTGCTTTGTCCCTAGACGGTAGGTACTAACAAAATGTATATTAAAATTTTTTAAAAGGAAGGAATTTCATAAAATTAGTATGTGTTTGTTTATAGGATGTGGATATTATAATAATTTTTCCTGGCTCTATGCAGCAGTTTAAAAATGAAACTACAGTAACATACTTTTTTCCTTCATTTTCAAACTGAAGTGTCGAGCTTCATTAACTTTGTTGGAAACTTAGAAATATAATAAAACTGCTTTTCAATGTCCCCTTTAACCTATGATTTAGATGAAACTGAATTTCAAAGCAAAATGGAATTGAAACTAGACAACACATACATTTGTGGAATTAAGAACGTAGTGTAATTTCATGCCGTGGTACTTTATCAGACTTTCAATAGCATGGGGGTAATACTCTTGGGGAGAATAGCAAGTATAATCACAAAGCTTCCATTTAATTATACTTATATAAACCAAACTTTATACCGTTTTTGGATTTTAAACCCGGATATTCAGTATATGCTTCCATCAGGAGGCAGACATGTCAGTGGTCTGCTCAGCACAACTCTTGGATGATAAGAGAAAAATGGTGAAGATAGGAGAACTTGCTCTGTTGTTTAGGTGGCTGGACTTCTCAGTTACCACTGTTCCCACCAAAGCTCCATCATGTATCTGCCAATCATTCTAATGAGATGCACCTGGTCAATTAACTGAGTGATGCTAGAATGTTCAGACCTACACTTCATTCTCAATTATGCCAAGGACTTCAGGCAGGGGAGCATCATAACTAGATACCGGCATATAACAACATATGCCAGACAAGGTGGAATGGCAGACAAGGCGCTAATAACGAACCGCAAGCACAAAGAAACAGCCTTTCCAGACTCTTCTCATTGCTCATTCACTTTAACTTTGCTGAGAATAATAGTTTCTGCTTTAAATAGAAATGAGAAAGAGGGCTGCTGGGAGGAAAAACTTGTTTCTCTCTTCAAATCAGTCTTGGTTTGAATTAAGGAAGAAAACAAGAATGCTGCTGTGAACTAGATTCTACACCAGTGATGTTTGAAGGATGAGAATCTGATATTAAACACTCCTATCAAAAAATGTAATACAATTGATTAATTTATTAAATTCTTAGGGAACTGATTTATATTTGATGTGGTTCTTCACATAACTTATTTTGGTTATATCAAATATATATGACAGTTATAAAATATTTACCATGTTGCAACTTCAGCTGATTTTTATTTCCTCAAGATATAGTAAATACATATTTTCAACTATATCATTCTAGAAAATAGAAAATATCTATATTAATGATAAAAATTCTCATATGAAAGCGTTTCACTATGTAGCATATGAAGCATTATAATACTTTGCCCACCACTGAAATGCAATTATCTCTGAGCTGAACAACGACTAGAGTTTCAGAGCCTAGAACAGCAGTACATAATAGAAAAGAAATGACTTCTCCAAGCTGGAATCAGAGAGCAATTTTAGGTATGCAGAATTTAATTATCTTCAGAATCAGGCCAGTAGGCAAATCTTTATTCTCATGAGATGCCCAATAGTGTTTTTTAATGATCAAAATGAAGGGAATGTGGGTTTTCCACATCATCTCTATACAACTTCTTTCCTAGAACAGCATCTTTTGTTCCAGGAGCATGCAAATACATGTAATGATTTTTTCTAATAAGTCTAGTTATTTTTCTTGACCACGTTTTATTCCCAAACTGACCAGGACCAGTCCTTGTGGCCACAAGGTTTAATTAGTTTGACAGCATAAAATGTGCATTACACCTTTTTGTGTATTTATAAATCAGCACTTTCAATCAGGTTGACATTTAAGAGACAGCCCATACCCACAAAGTACACACCACCAATCCTAATTACCACTGTCTTTATAAAATATTCAACTTTGGACAGGATAAAGGGAAGTTTTTATTCTGTTAATTTGAGGAATCTATATTTATTCTCTTTGTGTGTTCTTAGACTCTGGACTATTTTTTAAGGAAAGGAGTTTAAATTGTGCTTGCAATTAAAGGGAGTGAAACAGGAGGTATAATGGATGAAAAGTGCTGAGGAGTGAATGTTTGAGGGCTATAGGAGACTTGCATTCTCTGTTCTCTTACTAAGGTATTTCCTGTGAAATGTTGCTTATTGCTGATCATTCATTCTTTCCAAGGAAAGGCTGAAAGTTCATTTGTTCTGCTTCGTTGTGTTTAGATATTAGGGATGTCTTCAAAACAGCTCAGGGATTTTTGCTTTTTATCACCCACCTCTAATGTACACTTTTGTCAAAGGTTTACAGTTTTTGTTTTGTTTTTTAATAACTTTTAGAAGAATCCACACAGGTAGATAAAATCTCGACATTCTTAAGATGCTTTAAAAACTGCTTTTTATTGTTATCTTTTTTAAGTGTAGGTTATATGAAACAGTTCTTGGTAAAATTCACTGAGATTACTTTTACAAAATAAAAATATATATAGCAATATCAATAATATTTATGGAACACATCTAAATTATCCATATAATAGCATGTATCCTATTTTTCAACTACAATAATTATAAAGTTTATTTTCTTCCAATATTTGCAATTTATCATTTCTTATTTTTTTAATTATGTGACTTTTTGTGAGATGCACATCATTTTTCTTTATCCCTTCCTTATTTTACTTCATTTAGTTTCTTCCATCATTTACACCTCACATCCTTAAACTCAAGATTCAACAAAGACATCGTATCTTGTTTCAGTAAGCATAAATTAACATCAGAGTTTGAAAAAGCAAAGAAATATCTGTGCAAAATTTCAAAATTGTTTTTTATCTCAAGCTATGAGGAACTATGCATTTTATGCTTCTTTATGCCTCATGCATTCCTGAATAATATTTATCATATATACAGCTACTGTTGGAAAATGGAATGGGAATATTTCAGTAATAATCCTCTGATCTGAAGAGGTCTTGAAAAGCATCAGTTAGTCTACACCATAATGTGGTAAAATCAGAGCTAAAGACCCCAGGATAAAAAGTGATATTTTCTTTCTGTAATGGTTTCTATAAAGATTTCAAGCCTCTCACTGTAAGTACTTTAGCTCCCTGACATCCCTAATCATTTTTCTTTTGTCATATATGAATTTAACTTGCAATTAAAGCCCATTTTCTCATTTCAGAAAATATGGTGAACAGCTGTTCCCTTTTCTTCTAATAATCACCTCACATTTCCTAACATTTCATTATTGTCACCTACTTTGTTTAGGTTACTTCCTGGCATTGAATTTTCACTTTATTTTTTTGGAGCAAAATAAGGCACAAGTACTCACATCTCTTTTCCAATACGTATAAAAACATCACTCCCAACATCCCCTTCTTCTGCAATATTTTTATCCCTTTTTCGTCTTTCATATTATATATCCTACCAGGCTGAGGTCAATGAGTGTTCATTCCTTTTTTGCATTTAATAAATACTTGGAAATGGCTCCTCTATACCACTGTCCTAAACATAAGAGATTTGGTGTCGAACAAAAGAGACAAAGTCCCTGTCCTCATGGAGTTTAGAGTCTAGCAGGAGAGGTAGACATTTAAACCAATAAACTAATACACATACAGTAGGTCAAGTGGTGATAAAGTTACTCACCAGAGAAGAGTTAATGCAGCGGACCTGATGTTGCTCCCCTCTCCTGACTTCACGAGAGCTTGCTTGTGTGGGTGACCCCTGGCTGGCCCTGGGAACTTAACCTTTGGAAAAGTCCCTGTGCCACCAATTGGTAAGGTGGTTTTCAATGCCTGTGGCACTGAACCGTACTGTACCAGCTTTTTTTGTGGAAGCAGTGTGATATATGGTGGACTCTTGCTTTTCTCCTGGGTCTGGAATTTCAGTAATTATGGCTGGCTGCTTGCACAAGTGCTATGTGCCTGTGTGAGCAGCCCTCTATATGAAGCCTGGGTTCTGAGGCTCAAGCTGGCATCCCTGGACAGAAACATCTCATATGTGTTGTTTCAGTTCATTGCTAGAGGAATAAGTGTATCTTGTATGACCTCTAAGGGAGAGAACTTCAGAAGCCTGCACCTGATCTCCTCCAGACACCACCTGATTCATCATTTTTCCTTGTTGAACCTGCTCTGTAAATTTTAATGTAATAAACTGTAACCTTGAGAATGACTGCTTCCAGTCCTGCAAGTCCTTTCAGCAAATTACTGAATGGATTGTTGGTCATGGGAACCCTGTTCAAAACAATGTTAGTTTTAAAAAGTAGCAAAGTAAGGGGTTGAGGAATGATAGCAATATTATATTTCAGACAGGATTATCAGAAAGTCTCTTTCTAAGGAGGGAGCCTTCCAGCAGAGGCCTGAATGAAATGAGGGACCAAGTTAGGCAAATATGTGAGAAAGAACATTCCAACTAGAGGCAAGAGAAAGTGCAAAGCCCACAGAATAGCTTGGTGTTTCCACTGTGGCTAAAGCTAAAGGAGTGAGGTGGAAAGATGTGTGATATAGATTAGAGAGATAGTTCTGGCACAGACAAATCAAAGAAAAACTTACAATGTCTTACTTCTTGATAATTAAGAAATCAAAGAATACATTTAAATGATTTCTGTTGAGAAAGGTAGGCCATATATTGGAAATGAAACTTTTCTCTCTGAATGAATTTGAAAATGTCCCTCAATAAGGGACATTGTAATGAAATTATATAAATAAGAGAAATAGTTTTTCTCTTGGCATTAAATGAATAAGATCCATATAGTATAAGATTAATGGCCAGTAAGACAAAACCAAAAAATTATCTAAATATGTGACTACAGACTTTGAAAACAAGAAAAACTCAAGTCAAATTTATCTGAGAATAATTTAAAGGATGTTAAATAGTCACACTATTTGAGAACTTACAGAGTATCTTATTCACTGAAATGGAGCACCATATAAAACCATGTGGACCAAGGGAGCACACGTTTGTTTTACAGCAAATAAAGTAGAGTGTGCATCTATGACCATGGGACCCAATGGTCCTATTAAATACTACACAGTCCAGGAGCTGCCAGACTATTTGAGTAATGAAACAGACTTTTGAAGGTACCTGTGAAGTATCAGCTTGAAGATGACACTGCCAGCATGGGAAGCTATCCTTCAGGATGTGGTGTACACCTGGTGCAAGGAAGCTGGTCCTTGTTGGATCTATGCTTATCTCCAAGGGTGCCTGGAGCCATGGCATTTGTTGGCCAAAATAAGGATGGAATGTAGCAGTTGGTGATTTATAATGATCTGTTTAAAATCTGAAAGTCCCCTGAGGCACCCTGTACTAGATTACTTACATTGTTTATAAAATTTTACTGAAGGGTAGTTTGCACCTGATTTAACTTGTTACACAGACCAGTGCAGTACAGTACCCCTTGGTAAACTCATACCTTGAGTTTCATGAGAACAAAATCACTTGTATGTATCTAGGTAGTTCAAAATCCCAAGATTGAAGTGCATTCTGTGCAAAGGACCCAGGGAACAATGCCTGGAAGTTTTTGAACTTTTCTATGTTCGTCTGCACTTTCTTATGTTGTAGCACATCTTTTACCATTAGTGAAGCCTGTGTGAGTATACCTTGTGAATTCTCAGCAATTATCTGACCCTGTATAATTTCTGCACATTGTAAGTTAACAACCATATTATACTGCTCTGTTCACAAATAGTGTAGAGTATGGTCTGAGAACCAAGAGGTGAAACCGAGTGATCAGCTTACTCATAAATGAGGCTTCCTTATGGAAGAGTAACTATTTCTTTCTTAGGTAATTCAATAAATATTATTGAGGACATTGATAACAGACACTGTCATACAATGTCACGCAATGAGGATATTGCGGTGAAGAAGGGCACACAGTTCTGCACTCATAAAACTTGCAGTCTAATGGGAGAGTAGATATTAAACAACTTATATTATTTGAGAACTATTATAATAAGTGCCACAAACATATTACATTTATTATTTATTATGCTCATTTGCATTACCAATAATCATTGAAAATGAATTTTTAATCTTTTCTAGGCTACACACAATATGTACATGACATGTATTCATATTATTTAATATATTCTATTATGAAATTTGGAATACATGATATTTAGGCTTCAGAAGTTTTTCTGTAAATGATTAATAGCTCTAAGCATGTTTTGAGGAGTTATTAGTGAAAGTGCTACACTGATTTTTGAGTTTACTAACCTTTTCAAAGTCGTCTTCAGAAGGAGAAAACATCACAGGTAATGATGAAAAAATGTGAATTTAGTCAAGAAATGAAATATTTGTATATTAAGCAAGGCATTGCATATGCTCAAACAAGCAGCCTCAGCATAGCTTTAATCTCTTCTTTAAGGGAAATTTATGATCATAATACAAATCAACTTTATTTTTATATGAACAATTTAAAAAGAGAATGAAGGAAATTATTCTGACCTTTGGAACAATATGGTTTCTACTCTTTACTTAGGCTTCTCTTGTTTTATTTCTTGTAAGTGACCCAGTGATACAAAGACAACAGTGTGATTTATTATTTTTATTATACAACATTTCATATTACATAGAGATATTATCATTGAAAAAATTGGCTTGTACCTCCAGATGCAATAACAAAATGACAGCTTTTATGATGAACTTCTTACTCACCACACTCCTGTGTCTGTTCTTCTAGTCCTAGGGTTACTGGAAACTGAAAACTACACAATTATATGCATAAGTAGGAGTCCTTGTTTATTAGATATTTCTGTTTCTGGCTTTATTCTAATCTGCTTGTCAGTCATAATTGCCAACAATTTATTGAGACAAATGATAGCCTGTCACATTATTTGGAACCATATAATAAGATAGCTGTAGCATTAGTTCGAAAGATCCAACTCAAATGGCTCAGTTATATGACTGTAAATTACAGTGGAAGTTCAAATTGCTTATGGCCACTGGAAGTTCCTCTCATTTAACATTCAACCTGCCATTTGCATTATTTTGACTTAAAAATACAAGATAGCCCCATGACATGACATTTGTTGGAATTGTGTATAAAGCTATTTGGAAATTACGTGATGGGTTCAAGTAATTTTAATATGAAATCCCTAGCTTAACTAAAAATAAATGATCTACCCCTTCATTACTGCATTTTAGACATGGACACATTGTTTTATGACAGCTCTGTAAAAGTGAAGAAAATACAATATGTTTTAAAACTGCAACAATTGAGAGAGCAGAGGTAATTAGAAAGCCTACCAGGGATTTAAAATGTGACTATTTTAATGGCCTTCAGCCATCCCCAAAGTCATTAATGACAAAGAAAAAAAATCTTTGAAGTTGACTTACTGTCAGTAAGTGAGCAGTCCCTGATTTAAAAGACTATAAATATTTCTATGCTTCCACAATGCAAAATTTTCTCAAAAAATAAATTACCTTAAGAAGATGCTTAACCATTATACACTTCTATGAGGTTGCCCCAACATCCACCTAATTCTAGTTATTCAAATACTTAACAACTGTTTAAAAAAAAACAGTATTTGATTGAATTCCAAAAGCACTTGCATACATAGTTTGTTCAATTACTTCTAAATAGTTTATATATTTTCATTTATTTTAAGAGCTTTGTCTGTCCCCTTGTTTCTTTTAGTTATAAGATGAATAAGGTCTGAGAATCTAATGTATATAATGGTGACTATAGTTGATACCCCTGTATTGTATAATTGAAATTTGCTGAGAGTAGAATTTAAATGTTCTCACCAAAAATTTTTAAAAAGGTAAATATGTGAGATGGTGGATGTATTAATTAACTCGATGGGGGGATCCTTTTACAACATATATATATATACATTCACAATATATATCAAATTATCACATGTATACTTGAAATATCTTATAATTTTATCTGTCAGTTAGACCTCAATAACTGAAAAGTGTATATATTTATACAAAAATTATATATAAATCATATTTATTTAAAGTATAATTTTGATAATATATATTGTTTAAATATAAAACATCCTTTAAAAAATTTTTTATTGAAATACAGTTGATTGTTGATTTACAAAGTTGTGTTAGTTTTGGGTATACAGCAAAGTGATCCAGTTATACATACATATATTTATTCTTTTTTACATTCTTTTTATATTTATTACAGTATAATTTCTGTAATATATATTTTGAATATAAAACATCTTTCAAATTCATAAAAGAAGATTTTACATGAAAATTCTAGAGTTGAGCCCAATTCTAGATTTTCTAATTCAATATGTTAGAGTGGAGGTCAGATAATTTGATTTAAAACAAATCCCTAGGTAAAGCTCTTGCTGTTGGCCCAGGTACCATAGTTTTCAAACTGGTATTATCAGACTGTTGTAAAGTGTTTAATAGTCAGAATTGTGGAGTATATCTGGCATAGATTAAAATTCATCACTTAAAATCTTTGGCAAATTAATTAAACTATTTTTCTCCTGTATCCTTATTAATACACTGCTGGTGGGTAATATTAATACCTCTATGTAGGGCTTGTTGAGAAGTTACGAAAGACAGTAAATATTAAACGAATCAGAATTGTGTGCATAATACTTACTCAACTAAGGAAACCTTTAAAATGTATTTATTTTAAATAATATGCACTGAATGCTGCCTGGCATGATGTTCTTAAATGTTATTGAAGGTCATTTGGTGGTATCAAGATTTAGATTTTGTCATCATTTTTAAACTTTCTTTTTTGTTTTCTTTAGTTTGTTTTTTACAACTTTATGTATAAGTGGTATATAGTAAATTAGACATACTTAAAATTATTTACATTGATAAATTTTAACATATGTGTACATCACTAAAATCAGCACCCCATCACCCCCCAAAAAATTTTCCTTTTACCACTTTATAAGGGCTGTTTACTGCCCTCTAGCTTCCTATCCGCATCCACACTGATCTGCATTTTCCAGAATTGTGTATAAATTGAATTATGCATGTGTACTCTTTTTTGTTATGTGTGTTATTTTTATCTGCCTTCTTTCATGCAGTATAATTATTTTGAGATTCATCCATGCTATTGCAGATGTTTATTTCTTTTCATTGTTGAGTAGTATTCCATTGTATAAATATACAATTTGTTTATCATTTCTCTAGCTGTTGAATATTTGGGTTGTTTCCAGGTTTTCACTATTACAAATAAATCTTCTATAAATATTCATGTTTCAGGCTTTGTGGGAAGACATTTGTATTTCTTTTGGGTAAATTGTAGAGAGGAATGACTGGATTATATGTCTAACATTTTAAGCAATTTCCAAGCTGTTTCCCAAAGTGGTATTTTATATTCCCACCAGCAATGCGTGAGAGTCCTAGTTACTCCACAACATTTTTTACACTTGGTCGGGTCCATGTTTTTAATTTGAGCCATTTTGGTGTGTGTACTCATATCTCTTGCAGTTTTAATTTTTATTTCCTTAATGACAAATGATGTTAAATATGCCTTGTTGTGCTTATTTTCCCTCTGTCTTAGTCTGCTTGGGCAGTCATAACAAGACATCATAGACCAGGTGGCTTAAACAACAGGAATTTATTTTTCTTAGTTCTGGAAGTTGGGAAGTCCAAGATCAAGGTGCCAACTGATTTGGTGTCCAGTGAGAGCTCTCTTCTTGGGGTGCAGAAAATCACCTTTTGCTGTGTCCTCACAAGGCAGGGAGAGAGGGAGTGAGCTCTCTGTTCTCCTCTTATAAAAAGAACACTAATTCTAATAGATCAGGGTTCCATTTTATGATCTAATTTAACCTTAGTTATTTCCTTATTCCAAATACAGCCACACTGGGAGTTAAGGCTTCAACATATGAATTTTGCGGGGGACACAATTCAGTCCATAGCACCTTCCATATAATTTCCTTGGTGAAATACCTACTCAACTTCTGTGCCTATTTATTTTTATTGTGTTTGTTTTCTAATTACTCAATTATAAGACCTCTTCATATATTCTTGATACAAATCCTATGTCATATATGAGTTTTGCAAATATTTTCTTTGAGGTTGTGGCTTGCCTTCTTATTTTTTTAGTGGTCTCTTTTGAAGAGCAAAAAAAATTTTTTTTTGATTAACAATCTACTGAATTTTTCTTTTATAAATCCTATCTTTTTGGTATATATTTAAGAAATCTTTTCCAAACCTAAGGTTTCTAAGATTTGTTCTTGTATTTTCTCCTAGAAATTTTGTAGTTTTAAAATCTTATATAGAGTCCTGTGATTCATTATGAGTCAGTTTCTGTATTTGTGTGAATGAGGTAATTATGGAAGTTTTCTTTTGTTTTGCACAGGTCAAAATAATTTGATTGGATTATCTTTCCCATTGAATCAATTTCACATCTTTGTCAAAAAACAACTGACTTTTATATATAGTTCTATCCTGTTCCATTGAAGTTTCATATAATATGTGACCCACACAATTTTTATTACCATAGCTTTATAACTGTTGAGATGAGGTAGCTTTTTTTAAGTGCGCCAACATTTTTCGTTTTTTTCAAAGTTGGGTTAGCTATCTATGACTTTTGCATTTCAAAGTAAAATTTAAAAGAAGCTTGTCAATTTATTTTTCAAAAATGTCCACTGTAATTTTGATTAGAATTGCATTGAATCTATAGGTCAATTGTGGGAGAATTAACATCTTAATAATATTGAGTTTTTTGACCTCTGAGCATGCATCTCTCCCTTTATTTAGGTCTTATTTCATTTCTCTCTGTGATGCCTGTACTTTTCAGTAAACAAGCCTTGCACATCTTTTGTCAAATTTATTCCCATATATTTCATATTTTGTATGTATGAAAATATGTATTATTTTAATTTAAGTATTTTTTAATTTAATTTCTGAGTATTTTTAATTTAATTTCTTATAAGTATTTTTAAATTTAATTTCTGATTGCTCATTACTATAAGATAGAAATATGATTGACTTTGTAAATTGATCTTAGATGCTGCAGCCTTACCAAACTCAGTTAATTCTAGGAGCTAATACTCTGTCCTGCTTAACTCTTTTCATTTTGGTCTCTTGGGATGCTTAGCTCTGGAATCTGCAAGGCTCTGTTTTAGTTTTCCTTCCCTGGGCCAGCACGTGGAAAGTCTCTCTAAGCAATAAGCTGTAGCAATCATAGGGCTCACCTCCTTTGTTTCTTGCCCTTTGTTTAATATCCAGTGTCTAACAATCCATTGTTTCATGAATTTTGATCATTTTTTGTTTGTTTCAGGCAGGAAACTAAACATGGTCTCTGGAACTCCACCTTGGTTGGAATCATAAGTCTACAACATTTACATTTAATAGAATTATTGATTTAATATTTAAGTCTATCATCTTGTTCTTGTTTTGTGTTTGCATAATCTGTTCTTTGTTTCCTTTTTAATATTTTTCTGACTTTAAATAAGTGCATTTTAAATAATTCCATTTATCTCCTCTGTTGATTTATCAGTTTTAACTCTTTGGCTTTTTTATTATAGTGGTTGATTTGGTGTTTATAGCTGTGATCACAAACTTTTTCTGTAAAGGACCAAATAGTACATAAATGCTCGTTTTCCACTCCTATAGACTCTGTCGTAACTACTTGGCTCTGCCGCTATAGCATGAATGAAGTCGTAGATAGTGAGTAAAGAATGGGTATAACTGTAATTTGATAAAACTTTATTTGTAAAATCAGGTGATGGACTGGATATGCCAACATCTGGATTATACCATACATCTTGATCTTAACCACAGTCTACCTTCAAGTGATCATATATCACTTCATATGTAGTATGAGAATCTCAAAAAGTATACTTGCCTTTCTCTCCTCCCAGCAATTTTACCATACATTTTACTATTAGAAATATATATTAGAAAGTCCAGATTTTGTATACCTGTAAAAATATTTATACCAGCATAATTTATGAAAAATTTCTGTTATAAAATTCAAGATTGATAGGTTTTATCTCTCAGTAATTTAAAGATGTTGCTCTACTGTCTTTTCCTTGCATTTCTTGATTTTGACAAGACATCTGTTGTCACATTTATCTTTGTTACTCTGTACATACAGTATCTTTACTATTTTTTGCCAGTTTGATTGTCATATGCTTGGTTGAAGTTTGCTGAGATTCTCAGATCCGTGGATATAGAGTTTTTGTCACATTTCAAAAAATTCCATCCATTTTTTTTCTGTCTCACAGCTCACTGGTACTCTATTCACTTTTTTCAAATTTTTTTGTGTCTATGCTTCATTCTGGATACTGCTCACTGTCATGTCTTAAAAGTAACTAAACTTTTCTTTTGCATTGCCTAGTCTGTCACTGATACACTCAATGTATTTTTCATCTTAGACCTTGCAGTTTTCTCCTCTTGAAGTTTAGATTTGGTCTTTTTAAATATCTTTCTTCACTCCACCTAAATGTCTGAACATATGTAATACCTTTATAATAACTGTTTTAACGTCATTCACTGCTACTGCGTCTGTTCTGGGTTGGTTTTGATGGACTGATTTCTTTCCTCTTGTTTGATCATGCTTCCCTCCTCCTTTATATGTCTGGTAAGTCTAGGTTGTGTGTTAGGCAGATCTTAAAATGACTCCCAAAGATCTCTGCCTCCATAACTCACATTCTTCCATGTTCCCCTCCCACTGAGTGTGTGCTGGCCATATGACTAGCTTCTGACAAACAGAATATGGAAAAAGCAATAGGATGTCACTTAAGTTATGAGAGGTTGCAGCATCCACCTTGCGAGCCGACCCTATTGCCTCGCTAGCTTGCATGCTTTGAAGAAGCAAACTGCAATGTTGTAGAGGCCCATGTGACAAGAAATTGAGGGCAGCGTCTGGTCAACAGACAGTGAGGAACTAAGGCGACCAGTTCAACATTTGCCTGCAAGGTACTGTATTGAATCATGCCAATAACTATGTGAGGTTGGAAATCCATTGTTTCTTAGTTGAGCCTTAATATAACCAGAACCTGGGAGATAACTTCTTAGCCTGTGAAAGATCCTGAAACAGAGTCCCTAGCCAATCCACGCTCAGATTCCTGACGCACAGAAACCATTTTTAGCCACTGAATTTGTCACACTGTTTAGGCAGTAATAGATAATTAAGTTTTCATGGTAGACTATGTGAAATTGACCTTTTCTGATGTGGTATTCCTGTGAATATTCTTGGGGTTTGTTCCTGAGATGCTGTTAAGTTTCTTAGAAAAAGCTTGATACTTCTGGGTCTTGCTTTTATGATTTGTTGGGTGGGACCAGGGCAGTGCTCAGTCTAGGACTGTATATTCCCTAGTACTGAGTCAAGACTGTTCTTAGTAGTCTACTAAATGCCCTGTGAATCATGGATTTTTCCTGTCTGGCTGGTGGTAAAAGGCATTAGTTCCACCACTTTGTGATCACCTTTAGGTAGTACTTTCTCCAGCCTCAGAGATTCTCCTCTCATATATATGTACCTCAGTACTCAGCTGAATAGTTGAGGGTGACTCTCAAGTATTGGATAAATGCTTCATCTAAATTATACCTCAGGTGCACAGACTTTGAGTCATGCTTTGTGGAGTCTCCCAAAGGTCCCCAGAGGGATTGAACCACAGTTACCACAGGAATTACTTGCTCAAACCGTATATTAGCTTTATATTCTTCCCTTTCTCAGTTCCCCGTTAAACTACCAGCGTTTCCTGAGATTGCCTCCCAAACAATTTGTACTCAAATTGTGTCCAGCGTCTTTTTATGAGAGAATCTAACCTAAGACAAACACTTTTGTTAGTGTTATGTTATTATTTTATCAGAATTGATCATTGTTTTACTCAACCACTGTGTGTTTAAATTTGTCACAGCCCTATTATTTTATTTGCTCACCATTCCTTTTCATATCTAAGGCTTTCTATTAGAATCTCTTTCTTTTCCCACTTTCCCATGCAGTATATTCCTGAGATATGTGTTTTTTTTTTCCAGTTTTTATTGAGATATAATTGACATACAGCACTGTGTAAGTTTAAGGTGTACAGCATAATGATTTCACTTACATACATCATAAAGTGATTAATACAATGATTCATAAGTTTAGTGAGCATCCCTCACCTCCTATCAATACAAAATAAAAGAAATAGAAAAAATATTTTTTCCTTGTGATAAGAACTCTTAGGATTTACTCTCTTTAACATTCATATATAACATGCATGCCTCTGATAACCAAAAATCTGATCTCTTTATCTATGAGTTTGTTTGTTTTTGAAGTATAATTGACCTATAATACTATGTTAGTTCATGGGGCACAACATAGTGATTCGATATTTCTATACATTACAAAATGATCACCATGATGTCTAGTTACTATCGGTCACCATACAAAGATATTGCATTATTATTGATTATATTCCCTACACTGTACATTTCATACCCGCGACTCATTTATTTTGTAACTGAAAGTTTGTATCTTGGGCTTCCTGAATTTGACAATAGATGCCTCTTGTCAATTCTGGAACATTCTTAGAGTTATCTCTTTGGATATTACCACTTTCTTATGCTTCTTATCTCTTTCTGAAACTCCAATTATAATGATGTAAATCTCACACTGTTTTCATACTGAAGCTCACATTCCTTAGAGATTTATAAGAGAAAATTCTTTGAGACTGGTTTTAAAGTATGCTCCTCTAGAGAGTATTTCTGTTTGCTTCTGCTGGGTGTCTAGAGTACCGCCAACCTGGAACCACTTTCAGCAATGTACTCAGCTTGGAGATTTGGGGATTTCATTGGTAGCATTATTTCAGTCCCAAAATTACATGAGAGGTAGCCTGTGGTTACAAATTCAAGACAAGATAAACTCTTTACACACACCATTAAAACTAAGTCAGGCAAGTTACCTTAGAGTCTTCTTTTTGGCACCTGTTTGTTCTGATTCATCTTTTCACTGAAAGTGTGGTCCTTAATCGTTTCTGCCTTTCTGCAGGTTTCTGTTTATAAACTTCTCATATCCATACCTCCTGCCTTGCATGATCAGTTAAAATTAAATATCTGGATTATTGGTCATCAAGAGTTACTATTGTTTTCATAGCTCCTAAAAGAATCTTGATAAGTTGTAGATCTATGATATCTAAAATTTTTCAATCTAAATTTTAAATTGTTTTGAAATACACAATCTCTTGTGTTTTAATATTGAAATTTCAGAGTAAAACTGTTACTTCACTCTTTTAAATGTTTTCAATAGAACCTAAGTAAGTTAATACCCACTATTATCCACATAAAATATATTGTAATGTTATATTTCAACATTCATAAATCTTACATTGTTTTCTATGCTAACATGGTCCCATGTGTAGCCCCATGTGTTGTACAAAGATTCTACAAGCTATGGTATAGGTTAGCAACAGATTTTATTTGGGGGAAACCAGCAAGGCTGAAGTCAGCCACAGAGAAGGCATGAGCCCCTATGCTCCCATTGTCCCATGAGAGGGCAGCGTGCCCTGCTGGGCATGCAATATGGATTGTATTCCAGTGGATGGACATTCTCCTCCATTTTTCTCCTTAAAGCTATGGAAAATGTGAGAGCAATCTTATGAGTGAAGAGTCACATTAATATCCTGCACACCTACAAGTCAGGATTTGAATGACAGCATTTTACAAAAACTATTTGGAATACCAGGTGCTCATCACCTGGAAGCCTTGAGGTCAGTGGGAAATTGTAGACCCCTTTAGTGGTGGAAAAGCCACTGGTCCCATTGGAAACTCATTTTTAATATAGCCTCTCCTTCTGAGAAAAGAAGGAAAGAATCCAACTTAGCTCATGAACCAAGCAGTCCTGCATGAGTACCTTGGATTATTTTCAGTCAACCAGGTGCCTTCCTTCATCAACTCATATTTGCATGGCATTTCCTACACAAGAAATTTATTATGCTATATTTTATGCATGAGCTTTTTTTGTGGCTCTATCATATTTCTCAAGTAAATTATATTTATAAATTGAAATTGATTTTTCAATTCCTATAAAGCTCTAAATGTTAACAAGGTTTCTTTGTATTAAATTACTATATAATTATTAATAGTACACAATTGATTAAAATGTGAAAAATAAAATTTTACTGGAAATGTAGTACTTAATGAGATGGATAGGTCTCTTAAAAATTAATTCATGTACTCATAGATGAATGAGACATTGCTAGAATAAAGCAAGCTTCAATGGAAATTAACAGCAAATGAAGAGAGAGTAGATGGTCTACCAATAAATTCGGGGCTTACAAAAGAGGCATTAATTATTGTTGTTAAGTACATTATTAACAGTAGAATTCTCAACATATTCCAAGTAGATTAATATAAAACAAATAAGTACATGAAATGCACAAATAATTAGGCATATACTTAGTTGCCTAGTGACAGTGAGCAGATAAGCATCCAAGTATAAATAACGCATAAGTATTTTTCAGTGTCCACTAATCTATTGCCAAAATTTAATGAAAATGACCCTCTTATAAGCTTCAATAATTGTTTAACCTAACTTATCTCTGACATGTGTTTTTGGAATCAAAGATATAACTTTGATATGTCAAAAAATGACTTCTATTTGAAATCATGCGAAAAAAGCAACTGAGGCAGTTCTTTGATTACAGAGACTATGCAGAGAAGATTATTTTGAATTGTTCTTTTAAAATGTTTGTTTTTTGAATCTTTTATTTCCTTCTATTTATTTTATCTTCCTTTTTTTAACCACTTTAGATTTTTTTATACATAGACAATGTAATTCAGTAAAATTTAGGTGGGTTAAAATTTTGATTTTTAACTTTTTGGGGGGCTGAGGGAGTGGGAAAATTATATTAGGAAGGGTAGGAGCGGAAACTAGAAATAACAACGCTGCTGCAAACTTTGACCACAGACATATTCTCAGACAGATGAATTTTAGGAAAAAATACAGATGGAAGTTAATGTGAAAATAATTTGTTTAAAGCTGCTGTCTGTGCCCAGATCGACTAGAAAGTCCTAGTGTAATCTGGAAGCATACACTGAGGTTTGAAGACCTGTGCTCTGAGCCCCCAGGATCATAGAGACAAAAGGCTACAGTGCACTTCAAACTTCATTTAGTGCTTTGCATTTGTACTTTCTTGTCCGTTTTTGGTCTCTAAGGATTTCCCGTACTTTCCTGCCACATAGGCATGTTAGTGTTCATTAAGAAAGTTAAAAATGTGAGTATATACTTTTTAAAATTTTGGGTGGTTTTTAAACTGGAAGTGTTTTGTCTTTTTTTTAAAGAAGGGGAGGGAGAATAGCTAATATACCAATATACGGAAAATAGAATGCACTATGTGTTATTTAAAAAAGAAGTTAAATATATAAGTTAATTTTTACTTAGTTTAACAATTTTTTATTTATTTAGGGTTTCTCAAAATTCTTAGATTAATTGCTCAGACATATTTGAAATTCATAAGAAAAAGAATGTAGTTACTTACTCAATGAATTATTAAGTAGGTTATTGCTATATGCCCAGCAGTTGTTTAATTGATAAAATTAAGGTTATAAACAAGAGGCAGAATAGTGTCAAATTTGTGCTATGTAATAAGGATCTTCAGGGAAATGGCTTTTCAAGATAACAGAAATTTATTTTTCAAGGTCACCTGGCCATTGAGTCTTCTTTGTTTTGTCTTTCTGATGATAATGTGAGTCTAATGTTTGTATAATTCGCTCAAATGGAAGGTGGTTAGTAGAAGATAACAGGACTGTTGATGTAAATTAGTATAAAATAGCAGTAACACATTAAGAATTACCTTTCAATTGTGTGAACTTATCTGAGATTCTAGGGGCCAAGAAACATTTTTAAGCTACTGTGAATATGTTCTTGTCTTATGTAGCTACCACACTTTTGATAAGCTTTTCCAGCTCAGGTTAATCAGATGAGGTGCTAAAAATCAAGGGATATAAGTAAGTATTGCCTCTACTTATTAACCCATAATTACTTAACATGCTTCAGGTGGTATCAGGAATGGATTTGGCACGACAGCCATGACTTCTGTGGTTCGGGTTTAAGGGAGTCAGAAAGTTATAGGAGAGAATCTTGAGCTAGGTATATCTCTTAGAGAATGGACTTGAGGACACGGGAGGGGAAAGGGTAAGCTGGGATGAAGTGAGAGAGTGGCATGGACATATATATACTACCAAATGTAAAATAGATAGCTACTGGGTAGCAGCCACATAGCAAAGGGGGATCAGCTCAGTGCTTTGTGTCCACCTAGAGGGGTGGCATAGGGAGGGTGGGAGGGAGATGCAAGAGGGAGGAGATATGGGGATATATGTATATGTATAGCTGATTCACTTTGTTATAAAGCAGGAACTAACACACCATTGTAAAGCAATTATACTCCAATAAAGATGTTAAAAAAAATTTTTTTAAAAAAGAATATCTCTTAGAGACAAGCTGACGGAGGGCTGTATGACACTGAGTTTTTGAGGAAGGTTTTGTGAGTGAGTTATATTCAGTGGGGTTTGGCACCATTCACCTCCTTCTGACTGACGGGATTGGTAGATAATTACCCCGATTCGTTGGGTCTCCCTAAGGAGTAAGTGCAATCAAGGATCTCCAAAGACAGTTGAAGATCCAAGGGAATGATGGGTGGTCCTTCACATTTAAGGCAGAAATTGAATTGATTGGAAGTTTTACTTGCAAGAGCAAATGAGTGGAGCTGAGAAAATTCTGCACCTCTTATTAAGTAATTTTCTCTGTGTGATTTTGCATCAAGAAAGAGCCTGGTTCCAATGTAGTGTGTTCTTTTTGTTGTTGTTGTTAATTTGTTTTATCTTAGAACAACACTATTTTAAAATATGTGTGCTAGATTTCCACCCTCACACAATTTTCTACTTGAGAATATTCAATATAGAGAGGTTTGGTTAAAATTAGTGTTCAATGGGGTCAAAGTTCATATAGGACCAAAACATGATACAGAAAAGTCTTTTTCAAGCTCTAGTTGCTGCCCACCAGACAAAGACCACCAGAACCATACCTGTAGTCAAACTAAGTGGGGTTTATGACTTCTTGCAACAAGGATGACTGCACACCACATGGAACCTGGGGCATGTAAACAAGAGGGTTTTGTTTTGCTTTGGTTTTTAGAAGGGGTTTGTAATGGGGGTTAGGCTTATGTTAGGTGTTTTAGAGGAGGTTTGTGATAGTTGTTCTGCTGAAATGTGGTTTTCTTGTGGATTGGGTATTGCTCGAAAGAGGGGAAAATTTTATGGTTGGGTTTTTTCTTTCTTTCTCTCTCTCTTTTTTTTTTTTTTTTAATCTAGGAGGTGGAGAAACAGAGTGAGGCTAAAAAGGCATCTCATGAGAGAATTCTCTTATGTGAGCCAGGAGAATATGATTGGCTATTTTTGTGGTTTCAACCATGCCCTTACTTTTGTCTGTTTTTAAACATGCTTATGGAATGGTTCTACTTTTGAATCATAGTCAGAAAGTGATCTTTGATGATGGTACACTCTGAAATTATTTATGTCCTATAGAACTATCATATGATGATGGAAAGGGATGCATAATACAAAAGGTGTTAGAGAATTCATTACTACCGACCCCAAGGATTAATGTTCAATTAAAAAGAAAACAACTGTGTTATAATATGGATGCCATTATCATCCCCATTTTATAGATAGAGAAAATGAGGTTGAGAGCTGTGAGGTGTGCCCAAGGTTACACAGCTATTAAGTGGTGAAACAGGCTCACTCAAGAGTCTGTACTTAACAAACTGACCGTGCTACCCCATTTCCCCCAGGATCTATGATACTTAGATATATGACCTATCGAGTTTCAATAGACATTGTGGAAACAGATTTATTGGGATCAGACTCAGTATAAGAACCATTAAGATTTAAGGGTGGTATAGCAGAGTTGAGGAATTGTCTATAGGAAAATATAATTTCCAGAAAGCAGGAAGGCTGAAAGCAGGTATATTATTCAGTAAATCTGGGAAAATCACATGGATTTGACATTGCTGGGACTTACTTTCATTTAAGAAGTAAAAGACCCATTAAATGATGTAAGCTTCATGTGATCACAGGGTAACTGAAATTTCCAGTGCTGATAAGACCCTATATTGGGTGAATAATCTCACCAAAAGCTGTATATATTTCTTTTTGAGTCTTGAGGTTGGAAGGGAATAGGATTTATTTATGCTGAACCTGCCTCTGGCTAGTGGAACCTCTTGATTCTGATAAAATGACATATTCTTATGTTGATAAATCAATAAACTAAACTAATGTTTTACGGATTGTGTTTTGGCAGGGGAATAGGGAAGGGCATGTTCCTTCTTCCCAATCATAACCCATCTGATAAGAAACAGGGGCCAATAATCATTCCTGAAAAAAATGGAGTCTGTTGATTAAAATGGCATTCTGGAGATAGTGATGTGGAAATAAATTGCAGGCTGCATTGAATAACCAGAGAGATTAAAGTTAGGAAAAGAAATAAGGCATTTTCTATCACAGGGCATGTACTTTGACTAAGAGTAGGCAGTGGGAATGGAAAAGATACTGAAAATAAAATGCAGTAGAACTAATTATGAATTAACATTGGCAAAAAAAAAAAAAAAAATGAGAAAGAAAATCCTGAGAGTAAAGTTCAAACACTTAAGTGTTATAGAATCTCCATAGTAAGGGAGCTGAAGAAGAGACGAAGGAGCTAGTAAAAGAGATGAGAGAAATCACAATGCAACTAATTAGTTACTCATTAATAAATCAAGAAACATGTAATGAGTTGCTGCTTCATATCAGGCAAATCTCTAGGTGCTGAGGCTGCAGCAGTAATTTAAAAAAATAAAAAGACAAATTTCTTACCTTTGTGGAGCTTACATCATGGTTGAAGGAACAGATAATCATAGATAAGTCAGATGGTGAAAAAGGCGAGAAGTTGGAGGGATAGTGATTTAAAAAAAGCATAAGCGTCTCAGAAACTAAGAGATTTCCTAAATTCTGTTTTATTTTAAAATAATTTGGTTTAAAACTTTGAAAGAAACGGGAATTTTTTTTTTTATTTTGTTGGTTTTGTTTTGTTTTTTTATTTTCCATCATTTTATTCAGTCTTATCGCAAGTCAATTTAACTTTGAATAAGGTGGAAGGAACATAGGGGGATTCAAAAGATGAATAATGAGGGTTTGGAAGTGCCTCTATGGGGAATGAGAAAGGGAGTTGACAAAGGACAAATGAACCCGGCTGAGTGTTGGGAACCCGGATGAACCAGTGAGGTGGGTCATCATACATTTGTTATGTTGTTAGAAGATTAATAGTAATAATATTATTATATTATGTGCTAAGCAATGTACTAAACATTTTACAATAATGATTTTAGAATAACATTTTACTTAATACTCAAAGCTATCTGTGAGGCAAATATTATTAATTCCATCTTACATGTGAGGTAACTGAGGCTAAATGACTTATTCAGATTCACACAGATAATGAGTGGCAGTGTCAGAATTACCAGGCAGCCCTTTTTGACTCCATAGTTGGATCATTTAATAACCATACTAGCCTAGCTCTAGAGGAACTGAGCTTACAGGTTTCGACATACTTTATCTCAACTGCAAAATTACTCAGCCAGAGGGCAAGCCCATCACTCTTTGAATGTAAAATGTGAGTGGCCCTGTTGGGGGTGAGAGGGGCAGGAGGAGTCCAAGGTAATCTCCAGTGTCCTCCCAGCTCAAACACTCTGATTCTATCCTATAGCAAATATGCTCAAACAGAGCTTCCACTGGAATTACAGAACAAAACACAACAACAGCCTGTGTGGAGTGCCTCTGATGCCTTGTATTTGTGTAGGGCAGTCTTCTTTGCAATTGTTTCCAATTCAAACCCTAGAATCTAAGCCTGACAGCTAATAATTTGTTCTCAACCACATTTTACTTTTTACCATCCTTGGCTATCAAGTTTTCTTATTCTATGCAAATTTCCTGCATTTTGTCCCTGCTTTTTAGCATTTTTGTAATCATGGTAGCTAGCCTTTAAGTTTTCTTGACCCCTTGCAGACTAATCTCAATCAGAATTGGCAAATGGATTGCTGAAAGCCACTGTTTAGCTGGATTGGAGAATAGGGCCCTACCTGCCTGCAGACAACTCCTTGCTGGGTATTTCTCAAGTCTAGCACATTTCCTGCTTGGATATATGAGGTTTTTTTGGTTTTTTTGTTTTTTTAACATCTTTATTGGAGTAAAATTGCTTTACAATGGTGTGTTAGTTTCTACTTTATAACAAAGTGAATCAGCTATACATATACATATATCCCCATATCTCCTCCCTCTTGCGTCTCCCTACCACCCTCCCTATGCCACCCCTCTAGGTGGTCACAACGCACTGACTGATCTCCCTGTATTATGTGGCTGCTTCCCACTAGCTATTTTACATTTGGTAGTATATATAATTCCATACCACTCTCTCACTTTGTCCCAGCATACCCTTCCCCCTCCCCGTGTCCTCAAGTCCATTCTCTACGTCTGCATCTTTATTCCTGTCCTGCCCCTAAGTTCTTCAGAACCAGAACCATTTTTTTTTTTTAGATTCCATATATATGTGTTAGCATACGGTATTTGTTTTCCTCTTTCTGACTTACTTCACTCTGTATGACAGACTCTAACTCCATCCACCTCACTACAAATAACTCAATTTCATTTCTTTTTATGACTGAGTAATATTCCATTGTATATATGTGCCACATCTTCTTTATCCATTCATCTGTCGATGGACACTTAGGTTGCTTCCATGTCCTGAATATTGTAAATAGAGCTGCAATGAACATTGTGGTACATGACTCTTTTTGAATTATGGTTTTCTCAGGGTATATGCCCAGTAGTGGGATTGCTGGGTGGTAATGTAGTTCTATTTTTAGTTTTTTGAGGAACCTCCATACTGTTCTCCATAGTGGCTGTATCAATTTACATTCCCACCAACAGTGCAAGAGGGTTCCCTTTTCTCCACACCCTCTCCAGCACTTAATATTTGTAGATTTTTTGATGATGGCCATTCTGAGTGGTGTGAGGTGATACCTCATTCTAGTTTTGATTTGCATTTCTCTAATGATTAGTGATGTTGAGCATCCTTTCATGAGTTTGTTGGCAATCTGTATATCTTCTTTGGAGAAATGTCTGTTTAGATCTTCTGCTCATTTTGGGATTGGGTTGTTTGTTTGTTTTGATATTGAGCTGCATGAGCTGCTAGTAGATTAATCCTTTGTCAGTTACTTCATTTACAAATATTTTCTCCCATACTGAGGGTTGTATTTTCGTCTTGTATATGGTTTCCTTTGCTGTGCAAAAGCTTTTAAGTTTCTTTAGGTCTCATTTGTTTATTTTTGTTTTTATTTCCATTTCTCTAGGAGGTGGGTCAAAAAGGATCTTGCTGTGCTTTACATCATAGAGTGTTCTGCCTATTTTTTCCTCTAAGAGTTTTATAGTGTCTAGCCTTACATTTAGGTCTTTAATCCATTTTTAGTTTATTTTTGTGTATGGTGTTAGGGAGTGTTCTAATTTCATTCTTTTACATGTAGCAGTCTAGTTTTCCCAGCACCACTTATTGAAGAGGCTGTCTTTTCTCCATTGTATATTCTTACCTCCTTTATAATAAATAAGGTGACCATATGTGTGTGGGTTTATCTCTGGGCTTTCTATCCTGTTCCATTGATCTATATTTCTGTTTTTGTACCAGTACCATACTGTCTTGATTAATGTAGCTTTGTAGTATAGTCTGAAGTCCAGGAGTCTGATTCCTCCAGCTCTGGTTTTCTTTCTCAAGATTGCTTTGGGTGTTTGGGGTCTTTTGCGTTTTCATACAAATTGTGAAAAGTTTTGCTCGAATTCTGTGAAAAAGTCCATTGGTAGTTTGATAGGGATTGCATTGAATCTGTAGATTGCTTTGGGTAGTAGAGTCATTTTCACAATGTTGAGTCTTCCAATCCAAGAACATGCTGTATCTCTCCATCTGTTTCTATCATCTTAAATTTCTTTCATCAGTGCCTTACAGTTTTATGCATACAGGTCTTTTGTCTCCTTAGTTAGGTTTATTCCTAGGTATTTTATTCCTTTCTGTTGCAATGGTAAATAGGAGTGCTTCCTTATTTCTCTTTCAGAGTTTTCATCATTAGCGTATAGGAATGCAAGAGATTTCTGTGCATTAATTTTGTACTAAAGTCATTGATTAGCTCTGGTAGTTTTCTGGTAGAGTCTTTAGGATTCTCTATGTATAGTATCTTGTCATCTGCATACAGTGACAACTTTACTACTTCTTTTCCGATTTGGATTCCTTTTATTTCTTTTTCTTCTCTGATTGCTGTGGCTAAAACTTCCAAAACTATGTAGAATAATAGTGGTGAGAGTGGACAACTTTGTCTTGTTCCTGATCTTTGAGGAAATGGTTTCAGTTTTTCACCATTGAGAACGATGTTGGCTGTGGGTTTGTCATATAGGGCCTTTATTATGTTGAGGTTGGTTCCCTCTATGCCTACTCTCTGGAGGGTTTTTATCATAAACAAGTGTGGAATTTTGTTGAAACTTTTTCTGCATTTATTGAGATGATCACATGGTCCATCTCCTTCTATTTGTTAATATGGTGTATCACTTTGATTGATTTGTGTATATTGAGGAATCCTTGCATTCCTGGGATAAACCCCAGTTGATCATGGTGTATGATCCTTGTAATGTGCTGCTGGATTCTGTTTGCTAGTATTTTGTTGAGCATTTTTGCATCCAAGTTCATCAGTGATATTGGCCTGTAATTTTCTTTCTTTGTGACATCTTTGTTTGGTTTTGGTATCAGGGTGATGGTGGCCTCGTAGAATGCCTTTGGGAGTGTTCCTCCCTCTGCTATATTTTGGAAGAGTTTGAGAAGGATAGGTGTTAGCTCTTCTCTAAATGTTTGATAGAATTCGCCTGTGAAGCCATCTGTTAGTGGGCTTTTGGGCTTTTGTTTGTTGGAAGATTTTTAATCACAGTTTCAATTTCAGTGCTTGTGATTGGTCTGTTTATATTTTCTATTTCTTCCTGGTTCAGTCTTAGAAGGTTGTGCTTTTCTAAGAATTTGTCCATTTCTTCCAGGTTGTCCATTTTATTGGCATATAGTTGCTTGTAGTAATCTCTCATAATGCTTTGTATTTCTGCAGTGTCAGTTGTTACTTCTCCTTTTTCATTTCTAATTCTATTGATTTGAGTCTTCTCCCTTTTTCTCTTGATGAGTCTGGCTAACGGTTTATCAATTTTGTTTATCTTCTCAAAGAACCAGCTTTTCGTTTTATTGATCTTTGTTATTGTTTCCTTCAATTCTTTTTTATTTATTTCTGCTCTGATCTTTATGATTTCTGTCCTTCTGCTAACTTTACGGCTTTTTTGTTCTTCTTTCTCTAATTGCTTTAGGTGTAAAGTTAGGTTGTTTATTTGTGATGTTTCTTGATTCTTGAGATAGGACTGTATTGCTCTAAACTCCCCTTTAGAACTGCTTTTGCTGCATCCCATAGGTTTTGGGTCGTCGTGTTTTCATTGTCATTTGTTTCTAGATATTTTTTGATTTCCTCTTTGATTTCTTCAGTGATGTCTTGGTTATTTAGTAGTGTATTGTTTAGGCTCCATGTGTTTGTATTTTTTACAGATTTTTTCCTGTAATTGATAAGTAGTCTCAGAGTGTTGTGGTCGGAAAAGATACTTGATATGATTTCAATTTTCTTAAATTTACCAAGGCTTGTTTTGTGACCCAAGATATGATATATCCTGGAGAATGTTCCATGAACACTTGAGAAGAAAGTGTATTTTCTTGTTTTTGGATGGAATGTCCTATAAATACCAATTAAGTCCATCTTGTTTAATGTATCATTTAAAGGTTGCGTTTCCTTATTTATTTTCATTTTGGATGATCTGTCCATTGGTGAAAGTGGGGTGTTAAAGTCCCTCCTATGATTGTGTTACTGTCAATTTCCCCTTTTATGGCTGTTAGCATTTGCCTTATGTATTGAGGTGCTCCTATGTTGGGTACATAAATATTTACAAATGTTATATCTGCTTCTAAGTTTGATCCCTTGATCATTATGTAGGGTCCTTCTTTGTCTCCTGTAATAGTCTTTATTTTAAAGTGTATTTTTTCTGATATGAGAATTGCTACTCCAGCTTTCCTTTGATTTCTATTTGCATCTAATATCTTTTTCCATCCCCTCACTTTCAGTCTGCATGTGTCCCTAGGTCTGAAGTGGGTCTCTTGTAGACAGCATATATATGGGTCTTGTTTTTGTATCCATTCAGCCAGTCTATGTCTTTTGGTTGGAGCATTTAATCTATTTACATTTAAGGTAATTATCAATATGTATGTTCCTATTACCATTTTCTTAATTGTTTGGGGTTTGTTATTGTAGGTCTTTTCCTTCTCTTGTGTTTCCTGCCTAGAGAAGTTCCTTTAGCATTTGTTGTAAAGCTGGTTTGGTGGTGCTGCATTCTCTTAGCTTTTGCTTGTCTGTAAAGGTTTTAATTTCTCCATCGAATCTGAATGAGATCCTTGCTGGGTAGAGTAATCTTGGTTGTAGGTTTTTCCCTTTCATCACTTTAAATATGTCCTACCACTGCCTTCTGGCTTGCAGAGTTTCTGCTGAAAGATCAGCTGTTAACCTTATGGGGATGCCCTTGTATGTTATTTGTTGCTTTTCCCTTGCTTCTTTTAATATTTTTTCTTTGTATTTAATTTTTGATAGTTTGATTAATATGTGTCTTGGTGTGTTTCTGCTTGGATTTTTCCTGTATGGGATTCTCTGCGCTTCCTGGACTTGATTGATAATTTCCTTTCCCATATTATTAGGGAAGTTTTCAACTTTAATCTCTTCAAATATTTTCTCAGTCCCTTTCTTTTTCTCTTCTTCTCTGGGACCCCTATAATTCGAATGTTGGTGTGTTTAATATTGTCCCAGAGGTCTCTGAGACTGTCCTCAATTCTTTTCATTCTTTTTTCTTTATTCTGCTCTGCAGTAGTTATTTCCACTATTTTATCTTCCAGGTCACTTATCTGTTTTTCTGCCTCAGTTATTCTGCTACTGATTCCTTCTAGAGAATTTTTAGTTTCATTTATTGTGTTGTTCATCATTGTTTGTTTGCTGTTTAATTCTTCTAGGTGCTTGTTAAACATTTCTTATATTTTCTCCATTCTATTTCCAAGAGTTCGGATCATCTTTACTATCATTACTCCGAATTCTTTTCCAGGTAGACTGCCTATTTCCTCTTCATTTGTTTGGTCTGGTGGGTTTTTACCTTGCTCCTTCATCTGCTGCGTGTTTCCCTGTCTACTCATTTTGCTTAACTTACTGTGTTTGTTTGGTGTCTCCTTTTTGCAGGCTACAGGTTCGTAGTTCCCGTTGTTTCTGGTGTCTGCCCCCAGTGGCTAAGGTTGGTTCAGTGTGTTGTGTAGGCTTCCTGGTGAAGGGGACTAGTGCCTATGTTCTCGTGGATGAGGCTGGGTCTTGTCTTTCTAGTGGGCAGAGCCGTGTCAGGTGGTGTGTTTTGGGGTGTCTGTGACCTTATGATTTTAGGCAGCCTCTCTGCTAATGGGTGGGGTTGTGTTCCTGTCTTGCTAGTTGTTTGGCATAAGTTGTCCAGCCCTGTAGCTAGCCGGTCATTGAGTGGAGCTGGGTCTTAGCGTTGTGATGGAGATCTCTGGGAGAGCTTTCACCGTTTGATATTACTTGGAGCTGGGTGGTCTCTGGTGGACCAGTGTACTGAACTCAGCTCTCCCACCTCAGAGGCACAGGCCTGACACCCGGCTGGAACACCAAGACCCTGTCAGCCACAAGGCTCAGAAGAAAATGGAGCAAAAAAAGAAAGAAAGAAAAAAATAAAATAAATTTATTAAAGTAAGAAAAAAATTAGAAAGTAATAAAAAATGAAGAAAAGAAAAAAAAGAATGAAATAGAGAAAGAAGAGAGCAACCAAAGCAAAAAACAAATCCACCAATGTTAAAAAGTGCTAAAAAAAAACTATACTAAAAAAAAAAAAAGCCAGAAAAAACCCTAGAACAAATGGTAAAAGCAAAGCTATACAGACAAGATCACACAAAGCATACACATACACACTCAGGAAAAGAGAAAAAGGAAAAACATATATATATATCCATATATTAAAAAAAAGGAGGAAGAGAGCAATCAAATCAATAAACAAATCTACCAATGATAATAAACTCTAAATACTAAACTAAGATAAACATAAAACCAGAAACAAATTAGATGCAGAAAGCAAACCCCAAGTCTCCAGTTGCTCCCAAAGTCCACCGCCTCAATTTTGGGATGATTTGTTGACTATTCAGGTATTCCACAGATGCAGGGTACATCAAATTGATTGTGGAGATTTAATCCGCTGCTCCTGAGGCTGCTGGGAGAGATTTCCCTTTCTCCTCTTTGTTCGCACAGCTCCCATGGTTCAGCTTTGGATTTGGCCCCGCCTCTGCGTGTAGGTCGCCTGAGGGCGTCTGTTCCCACCCAGACAGGACAGGGTTAAAGTAGCAGCTGATTAGGGGGCTCTGGCTCACTCAGGCCGGGGGGAGAGAAGGTTACAGAATGCAGGGCGAGCCTGCGGCAGAGCCCGGCATGACATTGCAACAGCCTGAGGCATGCCGTGTGTTCTCCAGGGGAAGTTGTCCCTGGATCACGGGACCCTGGCAGTGGTGGGTGCACAGGCTCCTGGTAGGGGAGGTGTGGATAGTGACCTGTGCTTTCACACAGACTTCTTGGTGGCTGAAACAGCAGCCTTAGCATTGCATGCCCGTCTCTGGTGTCCACACTGATAGCCACAGCTCGCGCCCATCTCCGGAGCTCGTTTAAGCGGTACTCTGAATCCCCTCTCCTCGCGCACCCCAAAACAATGGTCTCTTGCCTCTTAGGCAGGTCCAGACTTTTTCCTGGACTCCCTCCCTGCTAGCTGTGGTGCACTAGCCCCCTTCAGGCAGTGTTCACACAGCCCACCCCAGTCCTCTCCCTGCAATCTGACCTCCGAAGCCCAAGCCTCAGCTCCCAGCCCCCACCTCCCCTGTGGGTGAACAGACAAGCCTCTTGGGTTGGTGAGTGCTGGTCAGCACAGATCCTCTGTGCGGGAATCTTTGGGCTTTGCCCTCTGTACCCCTATTGCCCCTATTGCTGCACTCTCCTCCGTGGCTCCACATCTTCCCCCCCGCCACCCCCCATCTCTGCCAGTGAAAGGGCTTCCTAGTGTGTGGAAACTTTTCCTCCTTCACAGCTCCCTCCCAGAGGGACAGGTCCTATCCCTATTCTTTTGTCTCTGTTTTTTCTTTTTTCTTTTGCCCTACCCAGGCACATGAGGAGTTTCTTGCCTTTTGGGAAGTCTGAGGTCTTCTGCCAGCATTCAGTAGGTGTTCTGTAGGCGTTGTTCCACATGTAGATGTATTTCTGATGTATTTGTGGGGAGGAAGGTGATCTCCACGTCTTACTCCTCCACCATCTTGAAGGTCTCCGTCGGAATTGTTTAAAATTAAGAAATATCAATGGCAATTAATAACTGTAATTTTTAAATGAATTAACCTGGAAAATGAGCCTCTTAACAATGTTTATTGCTTCAGGCTTTGGATGTTCCCTTCCATTATATCAGATTCTCTGGGCCACTAATCCCAATATTATACCTTGGAAATTTGTGTTTTCTCTCTAGCATGTTATGTAGCGCCCTCAATCATCTCCTTTTAGCTTGGTTCCTCAAAGAGTTTTGATTTGTACTGAATACAGGTCTGTGATTCTGACAGTCTTCATTTCTTTTTATATTTCATCCACTGTGCATTTGCTAAATCTGCGTAAAAGTCGGGAGATACGAGTCCGGCCCAATTTTTGCCACTTACATATTTGTAACCTTGTACAAATCATGTAAACATTGTGAATCTATTTTATAATGTGTAAAAAGGGTATAATAGCATCTAACAACAACTATGAAAAAATCAAATGAGAATGTATGTAGAAAAGTGTTTCGTAACTGCAAAATTCAAAGCACATATAATTGATTATTATTATTTTTTTACGATGTTACCCTGCAGTGGCTTGCCAGCACTTCTTAACACTAATGCAATTGAGATTCATTTCTCTTTTCTCCACTGCATCCTCAGACTCCTGATTTTAGAAATTCTTCAGCATTGCAGATTAAAGGAGATAGAGTAGTATAAAAAGTTCCAGAGCTTATATTAACACTTCCCATGTGTAAAACAGATAGCTAGTGGGAACTTGCTGTATAGCTCAGAGAGCTCAGCTTGGTGCTCTGTGGTGACCTAGATGGGTGGGATGGGGGTTGGGGGGGTGGGAGGGAGGTCCAAGAGGGAGGGGATGTATGTATACATACAGCTGATTCACTTCGTTGTACAGAAGAAACTAACACAACATTGTAAAGCAACTATACCCTAATAAAACAAACAAACAAAAAACTCTTCCCTATAATAACTTCTTTTTTAAAAATCCTATGACTTGTAACAGAAATTTTGGAGTTCCTATCCTCTATCAAACTAATTCTACCTCATGAAAATACAGGACTCTATTTACAGCTGTAGGCCACTCTCATTGCATATATGATTTCCAAATGCTGCTTAACTGTAAGTGGCTGATTTTGCAGTCTTATTATTTGTGCCAGTTTTCAGTATCTCTTCCACATTCTTTCTACCATAGCATATGGCTTTGCATGGTCGATTCAGTAAATATTCATAATTATTCCACTGAGCTTTGGTGATGATGAATGTGTGTGTTATTGGAGATAAATTGTGCAATCTGCAAGGAAAACAAAGATGAGTTTTTGCTTGGATATTTTTACTCATTTGGTGTTGGAGGCAGATGCTCTACTCCATAGAGAAGCAGGGCATTGCTCTGGGGAGAGGGATGCTGAGCCAGTCACATGCTTTTCCTCTTCCTTGTTTGTGCCTCATGACTGATTAGCATGCCTTCCCGAAACACTTCTGATATATGGATGTAACTACTTTCCATACAAGGTTATAAGAATGGGGTGATGCATGCAAAGGCTATTCCTTACCATAAGCAAAAACTGAACTATGAATGTAAACATTTCATGATACAAAACCAAAATATTTTAATATATCTTGATTAAATATTAGAAGGTGCTTTCTTTCTTGTGTTCCAACACAATGAACACTTAGACAAAGGCAGTAGCTGAAGTTGTATCAGCAACCAGTAAAGGGTTTTTTGTTTGTTTGTTTTTTACTTTTCCTCTGCTGGCCATTATCCTCAAAACTAATAGAGAAAATCATGAAACCTCTCCTTTCTAAGTTTTACAGTGGAATAAAATAGTTACAAATAGTTCCCAGGAAGTCAGAATTACTACTGTCAAAGAAAACCACATGCCCAATTACCAGTATTTCATATTTCTGGACACAAGTAAATATGAAGTATGACCCAAATTCGTTTGTGCATCAAGGCTGGAAATACACTGGGATTTTCTCTTCTGTGAAAAAATGATTCTTTATAAGAAAAAGGATGAAATGGCTTTAATGTGGATTTACTGCTGCCATTGCTGTCTGGGTAAAGCTTAACATTTTACTTTTGAACCAAAAAGAAACCATCAAGTCACGGAAGTAGCAAGTGAGCGCTTTTATACAAGCTTGAGGTTTGATTCAGTAGAAATATATCCACAAATTCTATGAACAGAGACATGAAGGTCTGAGTACACCGGATCTGCAGGTTCATAAGAAACTAGTAAAGCAAAAGGCAAAGAAAGAAAGAAGTATGCCTTCTCTTTGAACAACATTCTTTGGATTCTAGCAAAGTCATTACAAAACACCCAGAGTACATTCAAGCACAATGTGATAATGCGCAATCTTCACAACTTGCTTTAGTTTATAAAAATGACTGCAACCCCATTTTGTTCCTGGAACTTCCAGAAAACAGTAAAACTTCTCCCTTATTTTAATACTCACCAGCCACCCAGCTAAATGATTTCAGTTAATAGCAGTTATAATATACAGAATATTAGTATTTTGAGGGATGTAGGGAGAGAACTAAATATCTTTATATAAAAAGCTTAGCATAATTCTCTTTTTATAAAGGCCTATAAATAAGACAACAAACAGCTTTCCTCAGCAAGCCCATTCACATAGTCCTTTATCTTCCTTTGGAATCTCTTTTTCTAGGTCAAATGAAAGGAATTATTAGCGTATCTATGAAGGGAATGCAAAGGAAGGAAATGATGAAGAAGGAAAAGTGGCCTCATTTACACTTCCTGGGCTCTTGGCCAGTAGCCGTTGTTTAAGATTCTGCTGGAGGCATTCAGGCTGTTTCTAGGCACTCGGCTGACTTCTAATGGACAGTTGAGGTCCTACTCAAAAAAAGTAATGATGACTGTGGTCCACAGGCGTGCCATTGACATTTCTCCCTTCTGTGTTTTTGCCTTTGTCTTTGACCTTAGAATAAACAATCCTCAGAGAGCTAGTATCTGCACTGACAATTGAAGCTGGAAGGTCTCTGCAGCGCCCAAGGGTGCACTATCAGTTCCCTCATTAAGCAATGGTGGCCTTGCTTTTAAATTAGGGAACTTTGTTCTCCTGAAAATAACTCACAGACAATTAAATTTTTTTGTTTGTTTGTTTCTTTGTTTGCATACATTCAGGAAAAGAAAGCCTCCTTCAATTCTAAGGTACAGTATACTAGGAGATATTTCCTTGGTTCCCTGGGACTGAATTTAGCGACATTTTATATGGGAGAAGAGCCAAGGCATGAGTGTTCCATTAAAAAAGATGACAACAAATACATTTTGTGTGAGCAGAAATATCCCATGATGTACAGGGAAATGTTTATTCTCTCTCATTTTTCACTTATTCATCATTGCCCCAACTTCTTTCAAAATTGATTCAGGTCAATTTGTAAAAAGACCCAAATGGAGCAGCACATGTCTTAAGTTGGGTTCCTCAGAAACAGATTTTGAGATGAATATTCATATTAAAGTGAAATACTAGAAAGTGTTCTCAAGAAAAAAACAGTAGGAAAGAGGGGAATTGGGACTTGGAAAAGAACGAGGCCAAATAAAATCTATAAATATGTGTAGTTCTCCATTCCATGTGAATTCAAACTACTTCTGATTCTCTTTCCTAATGAGTATTAAAGAGAACATACATTTGTAGATCAGTGTGCATACCAAGTGCCAGAGGGCCTGTTGATGTGTTCTGGTAAAGACACTACATCTAAAACAGCAGTGTGAGTAAATGGCCATAGAGTCCTTTGGGGGAAAGATTGGAGGAATCACTACCGTACACACTTAACATTGTATTATAGGGTCCTTCCTAATCCACATTCACATTCTCTCTTAATGTATGGGCTCTGTTTCTTGGAACTTCCTAGAAGTTAGTGTCCTATGTTTGTATTACAGTCATTCAGAGCCCCTTTTTTTCTAAAAGTTTAATGCTTAGTCTCAAATCTTGTTATACTCGTTATCACTAGAGAGCCCATTTTCATAAATGCAACCTCTGTCATTAACCCCTATGTGTATAGGATAGCTCACACTGAGCCTCTTCACAATGTCAGTGTCCCCCTCCCCTATCAAAGTGATCCTTGTAGCCTTAGTGAAGGTAGTGTCTTCTGAGCTCTGAGAAAGAAGAGAAAGAAGACAACTGGGGGAAGAGGTTAAGGTTATTGGGTTTTTCATAGCTGACCCATTAGAATAGCTGCCTCTCTTAGGCTACCTTTATATCCCTTCCATAACATTCTGCTAGGGCATGTCTGGCAACACTGCTTAATTATTATTATTTTTTCTTCCACTTTTACTGAGATATAATTGACATACAGCATTGTATAAGTTTAAGGTGTACAGCATGATGATTTGACTTGCATACATCACAAAATGATACCACAGTAAGTTTAGTGACTATCCATCATCTCCTATAGATACAAAATGTTTAAAAAAAGAAAAAATATTTTTCATTGTGATGAGAACTCTTAGGATTTCCTGTCTTAACAACTTCATATATAACATGTAGCAGTGTTAATTATATTAATTATGTTGTACATTATATCCCTAGTACTTATTCATCATAACTGGAAGTTTGTACTTTTTGACTGCCTTCATCCAATTCCCCATCCCGCACCCCCTCTTCTGATAACCACAAATTGATCTGTTTTTCTATGAGTTTGTTTGTTGGTGAAGTATAATTTACCTACACTATATTAATTCCTGGTGCATAACATAGCGATTTGATATTTCTATACATTACAAAATGATCAGGATAAGTCTAGTTACCATCTGTCACCATACAAAGGTATTAAATTATTATTAACTATTCCCCACCCTGTACATTTCATACCTGTGTCTCATTTATTTTGTAACCTGAAGTTTGTACCACTTAATTTCCCTCACCTAACAGTGTTTCACTCCTAATATGAACCATTACTTTTTCTAAGCCTTGAAGAGTCATTCTAATTATAGTCAACTATTATAACTGGATCAATAATGTCAAGGCTTGGTGGGTGGTAAGAGTAACAGAACTACAAAAAAGGCCAAATTTGGAGCCTCAGCAAAGTCTCCAATGCTAAAGTCACAGATGATAGGGAAAGAGTAGGACTCTGAGACTTGGGCTAGGGACATCTGAGAAGATTCCCTAAAGAACATTGAACCCCAGAACGCTCTTGGTCTGCTAAAATAAACTGCTATAGGATATCAAGGATAGGGTAGGTCTGAGGACCATACAAAAGATTCAGCTGTGGTGGATGCCTTGCAAACTGATAATTTTCTTCCTCAAGATCTGGCATCCACCTCTTCTGGCTATTAAACTCAATAAGTAGGTCAAGCTGCAGCAAGGCCAGTTGGGAAAGATAGCCTTGCTATAAAGGAATAAAGGAATTACTGAAGAAAGAGCTACAGGACCTGACTAATATGTGACAGAAAGAATGGCAGAGCATGCCTGAGAATGGATTTTGAGGGTGTATTTCTCATAGAGGAATAGGGAAGTAGGACCAGGAAGGGAGGGGGGCAAGTAAGGTTGCATTATCAAACAAAGTCATGCTCAAGTTAACTCTGGCTCAATTTGAGAGAAGAGCTGTGGAAACACTGAGGATCTCACCTCCAAATTGTCTGTTCAGAGGGGAAATGTACGGATTATTTATATCCCTATGTGCCTTAGGTATTGGTTAAAAGCTGCCCCTTTTAATCAAAAGGAATATGTATATTTCCAGGCAAATTTGGCTCTCTGTGGGCAAAGGTAAAGTGATTTCTAGCAGCCTGACCAAAAAATACTGATGTTGGTTTTTAAAATAGAAGCTCTATTGTGCATTGTGCATAAAAAATTTTCTAAGGATTCAAGTGTATATTCGCAGAACATTGACAGCATCAGCCACAAAACTCTTTTTATTATGCTACATGGTTCATATAGAAAATTACTCCTTCATTTAGAGTGAGGTAAATTTCCATTACAAGTTGCAAGGGATGATCGTAAGAATAATAAATACACTGTCAATTGGTTCTATAGGTGACAGTTTTAATCTATTTTCAGTGAAATGTGTGCTTTTGCAATTGTTTTGATGAGTTTGTGTTAAAATTAAGCCATTCATGATTTACAAGCAAAAGTGTGGGTGATTAGCACAAAAAATTGGGTCTTGGTATGCAAACTGCAGCTGTGGAATAGATTTTTTTGTTCTTCAATGTGAAGGTTTAAAACAATTATGGCCTCATTAATTCTATGCACTAACCTATTTAGTAAAAGGCTTTCTGAGAAGACTAGATGAGGAGTGAGGATAGACAAAGCCAGGGGTAAATTTCTTCAGGAAAAAAAAAAGATGAATGAAGTAATCAAATTGGAAGATATGAGGCTTAGAGAATAGGCACCATTCCTTATTAAATATTGAACAGAAGACACATTTAGTAGAAAATTAAACTATCCTTTCAACATGATGTGAAAACTTTTATAGATTTCCAAAAATTTACACCCAATCACTAGTCTCCAGTAGACAACATGATAGGCATGCGTTTTCTAAAATTACATTATAGATCCATTTATTTTAGCTATAAGATTAACTTAAATTGTATAATAGGGGAAAGAGAAAAAATAGGAATGAAATAAGAATGGCCACGGGAAGACTGTGTACTTCTGTTGTCTGACCCAAATTCATGTGCCTAATGCACAGTGAGACCAAACAAACTGAAACATCGAAGTTTGAAGAAGAGAAAGGTTTATTGCAAGCACCAAGCAAGGAGAATGAGAATGAGTGGCTTGTGCTCAAAAGCCTGAACTTCCCGATGTTTTGGGGGCAAAAGTTTTTATAGGCAAAATTTGAGGGGAGGTCTGCAGGGTGTGTGACCTTCCTCTGATTGGCTGGTGGTAAGGTAACAGGGTGGTGTTCCAGGAATCTCAGTCATCACCCTTCTGGTTCCAGCTAGTCTGGGGTCCACATGCTTGTGCTCAGCCTGAAGTTACAATCCTCCACCTGGGTGGGGGCCTTAGTTCCTGTAGAAGAACTCAGAGACTCAGATGCATATCAGATTGCTATGCACATCCTGAGGAGGAACCAGGACCCTGCCCCATCCCTGCACTACTGTTTCTTGGCAGCCTTTCCTTTGTTTCTGCATTCCCTCACTCCTCTAATTAGTAACTGTTCTAATCTGCCCTTTGGAACTCAGGGAAGGTCTAGGTGGCTGAAACCTTTTTCCTACAAATAAGAAATGGGGGACATGGAAAGCCTTTTTGTCCCGGTGGGCCCCACAGGGTCCTACTCAGTTTCACCTCATACTTTCTGGTCTAAAAAGAATGAGGAAATATATGGAACAGATGAGTATATCTCCCAAAAAGCCTAGCTGGGCCCCCTGCTGAAGTAGATTTGCCCCAATTGACTCATAGATGCACTGATAATAAAAATAAATGGTTGCTGTGGCAAGCCACTAAGATTTGGGATGGTTTGCTATTCCAATAGCAGACTAATACAATAAACCAGTCCCTTAAATATGAATATTCCACCTTTTTTATACCCACTATATATTCTGATACTACAAAATTATATCAAGTCTTTCCAGAAAAAGCTTTATGGATCTCAAGGGCAGATCTGTTAGGGTCAGAAAAAATGAGGTCTAAATGAAAATAAATCATTGTTTTTGTGTTATGCCTTTTAAGAACCTGAATCATCATTGACCTCGAACATCATTCCACATCTCTGGAACTCAAATGAAATGCTAGAGAAGATGACCTGTAAAATTCCTTCAGTTTCAATATTCTATGATTAATTGCATTATGATTTTTGTTAAGACCTGCTATATGAGTAACATGAACTCCAGGTCTCAGGGCATGATGCTAACTGTGGGAGACCCAGTCCCCTCACCACCTATTCCATTCCCTCAATTTCACTTTAGTGAAACATAGGTGAATATATATATATCAACTACTCAGAGGTGTTTACCCTTTGTAGAAGTCATGGCTACAATCGCAGAAGTCATGGCTGCAATTCATCAGAATAACACAGGCAGGTTGGTAAGAAAGAACAAGTTTCTGTTCTGTATGAACATGAAGAAATATACAGGTAAGTTATGCAAACTAGTTCTGCTAACATCTACAGAACAAACCACATCAAAAATGGGTGGTACTAAACACGGCACTATACTTAACAAAATTTGTGATGTGGTTTCCCTTCCTCTGAGCAGTAGAGCCTGATCAACCCAACATGTGAAGTAACTCATGTGTAAGGAACAAAGTGCAAAGATGAACTGTAGGTGATTCTGTGGGGCTGTTCTACACTCTGAAGTGAATACCCTGTTCCCTGTCTCTGCCACCATCAGAATTAAATTATTCTGTCATTTTCTTCAACTGGGGTATGACTTGAAGGATGTCAAAAAGCCTCTTTCTCAAACTGTCTCTCTCACATTAGCTAATAAAAATAGCTCAAATATCGCCACTAGTCCATTTCCAATATTTTCTGTAAATCACTTCTGGAAGGATGACATACTACATCACTTTGTAGCTGTTGATATATTAGTGAAGATAAGTGTTCATATTCCTAAAGTAGCATGTTAGTGAAGGTCTCCTTCTTTATCTCTGTCCTCCAAAATATAATTGTGCCTCGGTGACTACTAAATGAATTCAAATCCTTTTAGCTTCCCTTAATCCAAGTTTAACTCCCTTTTGCCAGTTTATATTCAACCACCTTCCATGTCCAGCCATCTTTCTATATGTATTAGTTCTAGATTCAAGTCAGACATAGTTCTGAGATTATAATTTACATTCTAAAATATACTTTTTCTTATTTTATATATATGAAAAATTTTCAAATAATTTCTACTTACTGTAGCGTGTTAAGTGATATGAATTACTATCAGGGAAAATAATTCCAGGAAGGCGAAAAGAAAGTGAAAGATTGCAATTTTAATTATAGTGGTAAGGGAAACATGTTGGAGTAAATGGCATTTGAGTAAAAATTTGAGATTGTGAGAGAGTGGGCCATATGTTTACTTGGGAGAAGAACATGCCAGGAAGAATTAGTACAAATCGGAAAGACTCTGAGGCAAGCACCAGCCTTCTGTGTTTATGATTTGAGATGGAATGAGCATAGGGGAGACTGCTAGGAGATGAGGTCAGAGAGATGATGGACAGGTAATGTAGAACCTTGGAGGACACTGTAAAGAATTTGCTTTCACTTCAAATGAGATAGAAGGCCTTGGAGGGTTTTGAGCAGAATGATGTAATCTGTTTCAAGTTCCAACAAGGTCATTCTGGCGACTGCCCTGGCCGTTAATCTACAAGGGCAAGGGCAGATGTCAGAGAACTTGTCTATTGCAGTGATCCAAGTGAGAGAGAATAGTGACATGGATGACAGAGTTGTTGAAAGCTGATCAGATTCTGCATAGATGTTGAATCTAAAACCAGTAAGTTTTTAGTCATATCAGATATGATTTGTGAATAAAGAGAAGCATGAAAGAGAAGAATTTGGGGCTTACAATGGGAAGGACAGAGTTTCCATTAAGATGAGAAGATAGTAAATAGAACAGGCATGAAGGGAGATATCCGAAAGTTAGTTTTGAATGTGTTACATGTGAGATTTCTAATAGACCTTCAGATGAAAGTAGAATAAGAAGTTAAAATGCTAATCTGTAATTCAGCATAGAAATCCAGGCTAGATATGTGAATTTGGGAGATGTGACTACATAAATTATATTTAAAGCCTTAGACTGGATGAGATCACCAAGAGAATGAGTGTGTAGATGAAGAAGAAAAAAGCATTGATTTAAGGCAAAAGCCGCTTAAAGACCAGCAAGATGAGGAATGATTAACAACTGCAGGATTTAGCAACATGGACATAAGTATCCTTATTAAATGGTTTTGATGGAATAGTGGAGTCTAAATCCTGATTTTAGTAGGTGGAAAACAGAATTTCAGGACTGAATCTAAAGAGGGCAAGTCCAGGCAAATTTTTTAGGAGTTTTGCTGTAAAAGAAAGTAGTGAAATATGAGGAGCTTTAGAATGAGGAGAGGTGTTTTGGGTTATTTTGTTTGTTTTAAAGATGGGAGAAATATGTTTGGATGCTAAATTAGGGTGACTCATCACAGAGGTAAAAATTTATGATATGGAAAAGAGAGGGTAGAATTAAAGGAGCTATGTCTTGAAAGGAGAGAAGAAATGGGATCTTGTAAATAAGTGAAGTACTTGGCTACAGCTAGGACCACAAACATTTAATTCATATTAATAAATTAATTCATTTAATTCATATTAATGAGAGAAAGCAAAGTTTACAACATAAGATTTAGGTAGAGAGGTAGTTTTGGTAGTCCCTACAGCATGAGGAAATTCTCTTCTATATTTTCTCAATTTAAGGGCAACCATATTTATATACAGGGGCAGCATTTGACATTTGAAGAGTGAGTAGGGTATATGCAATCTTGGGAGAGGGATAATGAACCAACCAGGGAAATGTAATCTAATGCTGAGTCGTATTAAAGGTCCACTTGAGATGAATAGTCATGGATTTAGAGTGAGATCAGGCAATATGGCTGTGTATTCTTCCCCCCAGGAAGAGCTGCTAAATTTAGGTATGGAATAGGAGGAGAGTTTTATTTCAATACCATTTTTGTTTTGCCAAGCAAGTACAAGGAATTGAGAGCAGCACAAGGAAACAAGACAGAGAAGGGTGTGATTACAATGATTGACCATGGAATTTAAGCTGGCATAGCAGAGTAAGGAGGAATTAAAGACAGGAGGGAGATGAAGATAGTGATAGGAACAATGACGGGTAGGGCCTAGTGAAGAAGGATTGCTGGCATGGGAGTATAAGAGAGCATGAGAGATAAAGTTTGGAAGTGATAGAGGAGTTGGAAGCTGGAAAACTGAAATTATGAAGGGTTTGCTACTACAGGAAATGACAACATTTAAGGGATGACCATGGAATAAGTAGTTGCATGAGGGTGGAGAACATGCTCATTGAAGAGAGGAGGTTGAGGGAGTGCAGGCCTGGAGTACTGGAGCTATTGCCCCATGGGTATTAATCACTAAGAATTACGATAGCAAGATGAATGAAGAGAATGGCAGTGACCAGGAGCCAAAGGAATGAGGCACTTGGGAGCTCAATGCAACAAGGCAGAGTAGTGCCAGCACAGTCAGATGACATGAGATTAGCAGCTGGGAGTTTTATGGAAAAGAGAAGAATGACTGGGAGGGAGCAACAATGAAAATCAGGAAGAACCTTCACCTGCCTCCTGGCCAAAGGATGCAGAGTACAAGAAGAAAACTACCTCTTTCTGAGAAGGCTCCAGGGAAAGCAGTGTCCACAGGGAAGAATAACTGGAAGAAGCTGAGGGGAACTTTCAGAGATACGGTTGCACATATGGGGGAGTAGGTGGATTATTGATGACTGACAGTGAATTCAGAAAGCATAGAGGTAGGGCTTCAGGACCCGTGGAGACATAGAGGAAAGTGTTATCAAGGTGACACACAGAGTCAAATGGGCATTAGAGTCCCCATAGACAATGAAGTGACTGAGAAGATCTGTTACTTGATTTGTTCATCCGTATAGTCACCATAGAATAAGTCTTGATATTTTGCACTAATTGGTACTGATAGAGTTATTAGATATTAAAAGTAGATTTTCCCTTAGTCTAACTGCTTTATTTTTTTAAAATAATCTGAAGCCCAGAGAGAGATGCAATACCTTGTTTGACTTCTTCCGAATGCAACTCACTGAAATGGTACATCTTTCATGGAAACTTCCTCCCATCATTATTCACCAAACCAAAGTTAATCTCTGGCATGAATTCTCATAGAAGTGTATTTGTCCCTCTTTAGTATTCTGATCGCATCTTTCTTCTATAGTGGTTATCTATGCTTATTGAGAGAGGACTGTGCCTATTTCACTTCTGAAACCCCCATGTCATTTGGCCAAGCACCTTGTTAATTCTCTTAAGAGATGCATATTTGCTAATGTGATTATGTACCAGTGGACAACTGACTGAGAAAACGATCACATATATTTTGATTTAGAAAAGGTAGAGGAAAATTTGCACAGTATTAAAAAAGCAAGTTGATGGAAAACCAGAGATGACCTTATTGGGACTTTAAGAAAGCAAGAATAAAACCCATGTGTTCCTAAGGAATGGAGATTAGGGCTGAATCAAAAAGAAAGAGAATAGGCTAAAATAGCAGATAAAAAATGTCACAAAAGCCACTTAAATTTCACCAAAGTGTTGTCTTGTTCTTCAGAGGATCAGCCTGCCTGTAACTGCTAGAACTGTAAAGTGAAGATATTTATACCTATTGAGGCTCTATTGAAACTGAGTTAACAATTCACGATGTTCTACTCCAAGAATGAAAAATTATGTAACCTCTATTCTTGCTTGCATAGCTTCGTAGACAAATATTAGATATCTCTTTTCTATACATTTTCATGTGATACATCATAATTAGTGTTATTAATTCTTTCCCAATATATGTGTGTATGAAAGGAAATATATTCAACAATAAAAATGGTTTTCTCTGGGTAAACACATTATAAATGATTTTTCTTACCCTTTTCTTTTTTGAGGCAGAGAACTGATTTACTGCAATGGATATATTTTACTGTTAAAATCAGAAAAAAGAGTTATAAAATGAACATTCAATAAAACCTGTAATTTATTACAGAGAATATTTGTTCTCAACTAGCCAACTCTGTAGGACATAACACAGTTTAGATATTAACTTATTTTTTTCTGTAATCTCATGTTTGGGTATGAGGATAAGATATACCTGAAAAGATCACTGGTGAGTTGTATAATTTGCTTGTTTGATTATAGGTGTTTTAATTAACAATGAATGTGAGGAAATATATTATTTTCTGGAAAAAATGTTTTCATGATGTGAGAGGAGCTAAGAAAAATAAGAATAAGACAATGCTTAGAAACTGAATAACACATATATAAGGGCTTTGCCCTTCATTCTGTAAATCATAAGAATGTGGAAGCTAGATGCAATTTGCATAATGAACAGTGAAGAAAAGGGAGGATATGCTAAAATATTAAGATTTCCCTTTCCTTCTTTACCTTTTTCGTAGTCTCTTTAATATGAATGTATTTAAAGAACATCTCCCAATCAAGGAACTATTAGCTGAGGTCAGATTTTAATCGATAAAACGATGGTAGAAACTAGTCAGCATCCAAGATCAATAAGATTTCATCATACAGAAGACCCTTTCTCCCTATAGCATATGAAGATTTCTTCTTTAGTTCTTTGATGACATGAAAATTCTAGCTATGTTGCTTAAAGAAAGGAACAAAAAAGACTAAAGTTTAATTATACTGTTTTATTTCCCTTGCAGCTGTGTCCCATTAGCCACTGAGCAATGGGAAAGTTCTTTGTAATCTTTGACCCTCCTACCAATACAGTCCTGTGCAAACTGGTAATTACAATTAATTATAGGCCACAGAGTGGTGAAACAGACACATTTTTTTTTCTCTTACAGAGGCCTATGAATTAACTTTACAGTCAAGCTATAACTCTTCAATTTCTGGGCCTGAAGCTACTAATAAGTTCAAGATATATGGTTGTCCTTAATATTGTAATAAGCTGCTAAGAATTGTGATGCTTCCTAATTCTAATTCTCATCATCAGAGGTCGATTTTTTTTATGGGTAGGCATATATTTTCACATGTTCTTGGGCATCAAGAGCATGCAGAGCTCCTAGGTAGCGTAATAAGAGCAGGGAGAATTGCCATAATAGGGAGAATAATAAGAGCAGGTAAAACTTAAACCACATTTTTTAATGCAGTTAATTTATTAATGCATTCATTATCTTTGATATCTGCAGAAACCAAGGCATAGAGACTCTGAGTATTTCCTCAAAGTTACATAGGAAGTGCTGGCCTGAGGAACTGTACTCAAGTCATGTAGCTTAGAGTTCATCCTCTTACCTAATGTGCTATATGGCCTCATTGCCTATTGGGATCTTTATGGAACTATAAAAACTCCATGGGAAAAGGGCCATAGTAAAAGGGAGAATAAACAAGTAGAGATAGCACTTACTACACTACTGAACAGCCCATGGGGATCAATAATTTCTTATTGACTGCCTCTTCTCTCATTTAGCTTTAAAAGGAATGACTTTCTACTGAAGATGTTGTGATTTATCAGATTCTCATCACCTGCCCACTGCAGTGTGATAAAGGCAAATGGCATAGGTCCTACAGTTTAGTTGGAAGTGCCTAAAGATTATAATTTCTGATGTATCCCTGACCAATGCAGAACTACGTAGAAGCTGGAGCTTTGAGTGAAGTATGGAGGAAGAGACATAAGTAGGTGTTTGGGGCCACATTCTCCCAATTTTCTGGGGTTCAGAGCAGCTTGTATCTGAGAGGAGGAAGGAACGGCCTCTTAAACTGTTAGAGATGCTTAGGATGTGATAAACTACCAAAAGCTTATAACCCCTGCCTCACAGGACAGCCTCACAATTTGCAGAGCCAAGTGTAGAATAAAAACACAGAGGCTTTTGTTTAAAAACTTTTAAGAATTTCAAGACAGCGAGAGCAGAACATGAATCCAAGCATGGGATCCTCTAAGCATGGGACTTCGTGTGACTGCACAGGACACACACCCATGAAGCTGTCCTGACTCCCCACCATGTCTCAATGTTCGTTCTCACTAATCTGAGAGTGGCAGGCCAGCCTTCCTCACTCAACTCAAATACAACTTTTCCTGAGGTCCTGTCTGTTCCTCCATTCTAACAGCACAGTACACATCCTTCTCCAGTGGAACTCATATGTCCAAGACTCGAAATCAGAGAAATGTTCTCCAGCCCATTCAAGTCTCCTGCACACCGAGCTAGAAGTTGATTTTCTATCAGGTGTACATAAAGGAGACAGGCCAGCAGCCCATTCCTTCCTAGTCTCAGGCCTGACTGGTCCCAGAGGTACTGAAAGAGAGAAAAATCAACCCTCTTACTGTTCTCTATGGCTTCATAAAAACTTGTTTTCCAAATATGATATAGAAAAACTTTCCTCATTATTCCCTCCTTCACAAAAGACTGAAGGATTAAGATAGCTCTATCAGTGATCTTTCATTCTTCCACATTTGCCAGAAACTAGAAATAAACTTTATAAAGGTCAGTTCTAGGAAATGCATTAAAAAAGGCAGAAAATTGTATGATAGCTGAATGTATCTTCATTCTAATCTTTTTTTCTGTATTGTTGTAAAAAGAGCTTGCCCAAGTTTTCTTCTTGGGGCTATTTCCTAGTCGCCTTTTTTCTTTTTGACAGCACTTTTGTAGAAAGTTTATCTTTTATTAGCTTTTAGGCCTCCAGTCATCATGCACTGCAAAATCCTCTGGGGCATGTTGAACTTTTATTCTAGTGTTGTCTCTCTCTCTCAAAGCCTTATCGCTATCATTCCTTTGAAGGGCTGTCCTCAGCTTAATATGTGAAGGTTAGTCTCTGACAGAACCTTTTAATCACACCAGCACAGAACTCAACCGGTAGTATTACTATTGCAGTCTCGTATTTATGAGTTTAATTAGCTTGGTTAGATAAATAGCAGAGAAACTTGGGCCAATAAAGAGAATTTGTTGATAACTATTTAACTTCTTGCCTTATTTTTAAGAATATACCTGAATATGCTTATAATTAAATAATTATACTTATGCTAAGAGAATAATTTTAACCACCCACCTTGAATATTTGTACATGTATAAGAATATAAATTTATATTATTATATTATATATTATATTATATTATGTATTTCTCTGCAACTTTACACCTGATTTTTACTGACCAGCTGAGCATCAATGATATGTTATATATTTTCCTTAGTAAATGGATGCCACTTAGATAAGAAAACACATTGAAAAAATCACATTAAGGTCACACTCTCAAAAATATTATTGTGTGCTTCATGCAGAATTAAACATTTTTGTTATTACCCTGAGGGTAGTGGTTATCTTTGAGGCTCATTAGCAGGAGAACACACAAAACTAGAAAGATATAAAGGAAGGTTTATGTTCTTTGTTGGGCTCCAACTAACTGCATTAAAATAAACCTAGTACTTTTGCCAGCTTTAACGCTCATAGAAGAGGAAGCAATCTAGACTCCAGTCTTTTGATGTGGTCATATATCTATTGCCAAGTTTCTTTTTAAAGTCCCCCAGATAAACATGTATACCAATTAAGCAATATAAAATAGAGAGGAACTTCTTGTGCCCGCATGCCTTTTTCTCATTAATTCTAGGAAATGACTCCAGGACTTCTTCCCATTATTATCCAATAGATTAAATGACATCTTCCCCCCAACTGACTCAGGTAAAAGTGCCAGGTTTACTTTCATCTTGGACTCTCTTCTTTGAATGAAGACCAGACCAAACAGTGCCCTTTTGAGGTTGAAGATGCCTTTCTTCATAATGTCATCCATTAGAGAAAAGTTTGAGGAAAGGTCAGATCTATCCCAGTGTAAAAGAAAATGCTGACAATTCACATAAAGCCACTTATTGCTGCTTAGAAATACCCTCATTTCAAGTTTTGTTGCAATAATTTACCCATCAAATAGATTCAAAACACCAAATAATAGCATAGGTATGTGCTATACACCTATATATATAATTCAAAGTAAAATACATTTCATTTACAGTAATGTAGTTTTGAAGTATGAAAGAAGAAATCATTAAACAGGGTAGAGATGACACTCTGTTCCAGTCTAGATTCAGGCATTAAAAAAAGCACTCTTGAAGTGTTAATTGAAGTGGATACAAAGAAAGAACTATTTACCATGGTGTGGCTAAGAATAGAAGAATCAATAAGATACTGTGAAGAACAGTGACAAAGAAGAGCAGGAAACCATGATCATCTCTAGCTTTATACGGATAAGGACACAAAAATAACTAGAACTAGGCAAAAGCTATAGCCATAGGAGCTCTGGCTGCAAGTAAAGAACACAACCTCTGCCAAACCGTGGCCAGTGAACAGGTGGGAAAGGCGGGGAAGTAAGGACCAAATATTCTTCCCTTTCTCCCTATGATCTCCTAATGGTACCTCCCATTGACTAGACCAAATGGGAAGCAAGAGTGAAAGATAACATTAAAAATTAGAATTTCTGACCTCAAAAGAGGGCAGAAAAGAATAGACGATGATCTGTGGGAAAATGAAGCAAAACCAGTACCCATATATTTTGGTCTTCTTTGAAACTGAACCCAGTATTTCAACACACATACTTTTTATCAGAACCCTTGACACTTTTGGAATAGAAGTCTGGAAACAGAGGTCTGCCAAGATGAGAATAGGTTGAAGAAAAAAAATAGTTTTATGGAAAAAGACATTAAACATTTAAGCTATTCTCGCTATTTAAATGAAATTATGATGTTAATAATTACATTATTTTATTTCCTTTTCACATTACTGATACTAAGATGTCCTCTGATAATTATAAACAGAGACTGCCATCTTGATTTTAGCCCCCTGGCACATTAATTATATATTCTTACTTCTTGGAGATCTTGGAATAACACAAGTTGGCTTCATATCAAAGAACCAGACTGGAACTTTTATTCACTTCATAATTCCTTACTATGATAGTCATAAAAATGAGCAATTCAACTGTTATTTTATTTATCTTTTATCCTTAAGTGTTACAGCAATGAAAACAGGAAACAACTGCACAGATCCCTGTGCTGGAAATTCCCACATTATATTGATCTCAGCATAAGAAACACATTGAATTCCCCTCCGATACTTCAGAAAGGGCATCTTACCTTTATTTACTTTCAATAAGTTTATTAGTGTCTACAGGGCATATAATTGTGTTGTTAGAACAGAAATGTTTACATAATTCCTGTTCTCAAAATAATTAAAATTAAGATCAGGATCAAGACTTAGACAAATGAAAAGTTTCACATTAATACAATTGAGTAATTAATATAATATAAAATAAAATAAACTCTATCATAGGAATAAACCTCACATTTTGCCATTCTTATATGTCCTAACCAACTCTTTAAATGATGCTTATTCATGCATCCCTTTGAAAAAAGATCATATGAATATGCTCCATGGCCTTGGTAAGGAGTAGTCCCAGGCTATAAAAGAGGTAGAATCAAATTGTGAAAACTACTGATAATGTATCTGTAACTCAGCTTCAGGCTTATAAGTCAGGATATGAGGAAGAAAGACTAAGAAAGACAACAATATAGAATCCTCTTTTTCTAGGATTGATTAAATATTGGTATTACTCTTCAAATATCAATTTAAGATTTATCTGCAATAATTCCAACAATGATGTCATATGTGTCTTGCCTATGTGAAACAACAGAAAATTAACCTCCTTTGTATCTTAAGTCCTGATATATCTAGAGTAGCTCTAAAATTTTTCTCTTCAAGAATATGTTTCCAGTACGCAGTTCCTTGCAGGCACTGGTTTTCTTTTAATTTTATATATTTAGTATTCATACAGTAAAATTCACTTTTTTTTTGGTACAACCCCAAAATCAGGACACCAAATGGCTCTATAACTCCAAAAAACTAGTTTGTATTATCCATTTATGGTCACACACACATAGACACTTATCCTACTGATAGATTCTCCATCACAATAGTTTTATCTATTCACCAGTGTCATATAAATCAAATCAAATTATATTCATATATCATGTAAACATTTGAGACTGACTTCTTCCAATCAGCATGCTTTATATTCATTCAAGTTGTTGTCTGTATCAATAGTTGAGTTTTTGTTTTTAGTTGCTGAGTTTGGTGTAATTATGGATACAGCTGCTATAAACATTTGTATACATTTTTTTTGGTGATCGTAAGGTTTTATTTCTCTAGATTAAATAGTAGTGATGTTGCTGAGTCATATAGTAAATGTACGTTTAACAACTGCCGTATTGTTTTCTGTGGCTGTATCATTTTTTTTTTTTAATGTATTTATTTATTTATTTTTGGCTGTGTTGGGTCTTCGTTTCTGTGCGAGGGCTTTCTTCAGTTGCGGCGAGCGGGGGCCACTCCTCATCGCGGTGCGCGTGCCTCTCACTGTCGCGGCCTCTCTTGTTGCGGAGCACAGGCTCCAGACGCGCAGGCTCAGTAGTTGTGGCTCACGGGCCCAGTTGCTCCGCGGCATGTGGGATCTTCCCGGACCAGGGCTCGAACCCGTGTCCCCTGAATTGGCAGGCAGATTCTCAACCACTGCGCCACCAGGGAAGCCCTGTGGCTGTATCATTTTGCATTCTCTTCAGTTGTGGATAATAAAGTGACTTGCTCAGCATCGTCTCCGGTATTTCGTATGGTTAGTATTTTTTACTTTATCTACACTAATAGATACATAGTATATCTCATGGTCTTAATTAGCATTCCCCTAATGAATAATGGTGTTGTGTAGAAATGGTGTCTTCTTAAATAGTTAGTTGATTTTGCCAGGGAAATCATCTGAGCTGGTGATTTCTTTTTAGGATTATTTTACAAACTACATTTCTGTAAGAGCAATAGAATTTCTCTTGATAAGAACAGGTCCATTTGATCTGAGTTGCCGAATGTATATGCCTAAAGTTATACATATTCCCTTGTTATCCTTTAAATATCTTCACACTCTATTGTGACACTCCTTTCATTGCTGACATTGGTGATTTGTCTCTTTTCGTTTTTCTTTGTTAATCTTGCTAAAGGTTTATCAGTTATATTGATCTTTTCAAAGAAGCAGATTTTGGTTTATTGTTTTTTCACTAGTGTAAATCTGTTTTCAATTTCAGTGATCTCTTCATCGCTTCCTCTCTTCTACTAATCTGGATTCATTTTGTTCTTTTTCTTCTTTATTCTAAGTAGAAGCTTAGATTATTGATTTGAAATCTTCTCTTCTACTATAAACGATACTATTACAAATTTCCCTTTATGCATTGCTTTAGTTGCATCCCACAAATTTTGATATGTTGCATTTTCATTTTTGTTTAATTCAAAGTACTTCTGGGCTTCCCTGGTGGCACAGTGGTTTAGAATCTGCCTGCCAATGCTGGGGACACGGGTTCAAGCCCTGGTCCAGGAAGATCCCACATGCCACAGAGCAACTAAGCCACCCGTGTGCCACAACTACTGAGCCCGCGTGCCACAACTACTGAAGCCCGCGCACCTAGAGCCCGTGCTCCGTAACAAGAGAAGCCACCGCAATGAGAAGCCTGTGCACCAGAACGAAGAGTAGCCCCTGCTCTCCACAACTAGAGTAAACCCACGTGCAGCAATGAAGACCCAGCGCAGCCAAAAATAAATAAAATTTAAAAAAAAAAGACCCAATGCCTTCTTTAAAAAAAAAAAAAATCTGATATCAAAATACTTCCTTATTTTGCTTGAGATTTTCTCTTTAACCCCAGGGGTTATGTATTTAGAATTGTGTTGATGAATTTCCAAATTATTGACTATTTTCTTGTTATTTTTCTGTTATTGTTTTCTAGTTTAATTCTATTATGGTCAGAAACATACATGTTGATTTCTATTCTTTTAAAATTGTTATGGTTTCTTTTATGATGCTGGGTATGGTCTATCTTGCTGACTGTCTCATGTACTTGAAAAGAATGCATATTTTGTGGTTGTTGGGTATTATTATTCTTTAAATGTCAACTTAATTCAGGTGGTTCATGATGTTGCTCATTTCTTCTATAACCTTCTTATTTTTTGTCTACTAGTTCTATACATAACTTGAGAGAGGAGTGTTGATTTCTCCATCTGTAATTGAAGATTTCTTTTCTCAGTTCTGGCAGTTTTTTGCTTTATACATTTAGAAGCAAACATATGCATTCATATTTAGAATTGTTATATCTTAGGTTTGCTGATTAGGATCAGATCCGTACATGTGCAGCTTGGGGTTCCATCAGGAGTTTATAGACCACATTATGGGATTTATCGCCCAACCTCCTTCCCCTTAATGCTCTCCTTGGTGTTTTGGTTCCCTGGGGATCCCTTTTACTTTCCTTCAGAGAGAGCTGGACCTTTATTTATCCAGCTCTGTCACACAGTTCTGTAGCTGCACCACATACGAAGCAAGCCATCAGAAGACAGGGTTAAAAAAAATAGCCACATGGATTTGTCTTCACAGTTTTGGGCCCCAATCAAAGAGGAAAGTTCCCCTTCCTCAGAGTTTTGGCTCCTATGACTTTCCACTGCCAACTCTGGTGCTATGCTCTGCAAATTGCTTGGGGGCTAGAGCATGAGACAGTGGAGAAAATAATTAAATTAAGGGGAAGGTGGGTTTCTCACTCTTCTTAAGTGTTAAGAGCTCCTTTTCCCACATCTGAACCAAAATGAGAGTGCTTCTCCAAGAACTCTCTTTGCACCCGACTGCCACATCTGGGGTTTCCTACTGCAGTGTGTTCAGGCTGGAGACTACTCAAGGGAAAAAAAAAAAAATGGTGAACTTGCTGCTGATTTGGTGTTACTTTGAACTCCACTCTTCCCCAACATGACTGCTACTATTTACTTTTCAGTGTTCTCACATAGCTACTATATGCATCCTGTCCAGGTTTCATAATTGCATTCAGTGGGAGAGAAAGGATAGAATGCACTTATTTAATCTTATCACACACCCAAACACACTGAGAATTGAATGTGACTTAAGTTTTTGCAAAATAAAATTTATTTGCTAATGAAATTAAGAAAATATAGTGAAAACCAAGAAAATGCTCTTTCGGAAGATTTTATCATATTTCAGCTATATTCTATTGATTGATAATAATTACTTCTATTTTTATTATTTGTATATCACCTTTTAGTTTACAAAGTCTTATCTAATAATTCTCTCCTACCTTAACACTAGTCAAACCATTTGAAACCATTTGAAATAGTTTGATGGGGCTTTGTGACATAGTGTAGCACATTTTCTACCACAGATTTTCCAGGATCATATAATGAAAATAAATTTATAAGACAGGTTTGGATAAGCAACTATTTCTTTGCTTCCTTGTTTTCACAGATGAAATTATGTAATTCCATAAGTATATTTTAGTCAACCAATCCTTTTGTTACATAATGGAAAGGTGACAGCTGCTCGTTATGTTGTAGTCAGTCTACTAGTAGTAGACATCTGTGCTAGTTCTTCCCCCATTTTCTTGATAATACTGTTATAAGCAAATAAAGGGATAATTTATTTAATGACATAATAAAATTTTAATTAAAAAATTTCAAACTCAAGTTGTTTTTAAAGTTTTAAATATATATGGTGTTTTTTTTAAAAATTCCTGTTTAAAAGACAAGGGAAACATCAGATGGTTTCCCCATATAATTCCTTCATTCCTTGTTAATGAGGATCTACATTTAAAAAGCAAGAGATTTTCACTTTTTTTGTGAGTGCTGGTTTTATTTTAAAGTTGAACAAGACTGAAAGCAGAAGTAGAACTTTAAAGCAATTAGTCTGGATGTCATAATAATTTTTCTTTTCTGAATATATTTGTTTTGATTTTTTCAATTTGCAATAAAAACAAAATAAAATATGTTGTAAATTAAACCTAAAGAAAAATGCTTCTAAGTGAACTTAAATAAAAGAATTTAACCTTAGAGATTTAGGTGATTAGATTTATTGCCTATCATTAAAGTAAAACTGGACAATTCATATTGGGACATATCCATCCATATACAAAAAGTTTAAAATTTATTGAATTAATTTGACAAATTATGCAAACAAAGTCAAAAAATTTCTTACAATGTAAGCATACAACTTTTTGCAATTTACTAGAATGGTTTCCAGATTTCTAAGCATAAAATGTTTCAAGTAGGTGAACTACAGTTTGTTCCAAATTTGCTCAGATGTATTTTGAGGACTTTTTAAATTGCCTTTTTTCACTACTCCTCTTCTCTGCCACTAAGAAGTAAACCCTTACTAAACCTATATCTTTAGTGCAATAAAAAGAAAATACCATACCATTCTTTTAAGAGTTTCTATTGATCTCTTTGTGAATTTTTTCTAGATTTCTAGCAAGTAATATCCTCTTAGAACCTCTGCAGGTATAATACTGGATCAACTTAATATCTGTGAAGGAGTTAGAAAATATATAATTTTAGCTCTGTTCATAGATCCTTTGTAGAGTATGAACCTACTTTATTTCTTCTCTTAGCATAATTCTAAATTGTTAGGTAAAATAATTGATTGCAGGTGAAAATAAATAAATTAGCAAAGCAGTCTTTCATTTTGAACTGCTCTATAATGCAAGATTGAATAATTTTCAGTTGAATATATATATTTTAAGGAAAAAATAATAACACTTTTAGGTTGTTAATAGTTGTCAGTTGTAGTCAGTCTAAAAGCTGGCACCTTCTACTAGACCAAAAAAAAGAAAAAAAAAAAAAAAAAAAGAGATGAGCGTCCATTCTGGATAACACATTTTGGGACTGGCAGATAAAGCAAGAGGTCACAGGAGACCTAACAGATACGTGAGAAAAGGGACATAAGGGCACCATGGATAACCCCACAACTTTCTGCCTATTTTTACTTACTCTTTACAGAAAATGCTCAAGATTTATATTTTTGATTTTATAGTTTTAAAGAAGTAATCAGAGAGAAAATTTCAAAGGACAATTTATTTCTTATGCTGTGGTTATTGAAATGAGCTTGGCCTCCATAATCCATGTAAAAATGTATTTCAAGACCAACTCTGTTAGTTGTTTGTGAACTTGGATAAATGAGTCTCAGATTTTTCAAACAAAAACTAGTGTGATAGTATTTACCTCCTGTAGTCGTTATGCTGGTTTAAAAATTGACTGAAAACACTAGAACACTCTAAAATGGAGCAAGTAATTTTTTAGAAAGCAACAGGTTAATTCATAACATTTGTGTTTTGTTTAATTGTAGGTAACAAAATAGTCATTCAAATGCAATGAGTGCTATAATGATTTGGATTCCAGCTCACAACTGGCTCATCCTAAAAGAGGCCAGCAATGTTCAAAAGGAGTGGGAGTGATTTCAGGAACAATGAAGCACAGATAAAGAAGCAGATAATCCTTAACCTGACCTGCCAGTGAGTTCCCAAGTGAACTGGGTACTGTCCCCTTCTTGACTGAGCATAATAGCTTAGAGACAATGGGAATGTAAAGCATCAGGAAGTCCTTAAACTTTTTTTCTATTACAACACACATACCAAATATTTACATGCATGAATGAAGTAGCCATACGAATTCACCAGATTACAAGGTGTTAAATAAGTAAAAAGGGCTACAGGTTATATCAGTCTCTTGTTTTCTATGTCTTCCCTCTTCCATCAAAGAAAGTTCATAGAAGTGTGCATGAGAACAAGCAGGGTTTATTATATGGACCACTTTAGAAGTACTCTAATTTTAAAAAGTTAAAACCATTTAATAGTTCAATAACTCTAATTATTATAATATTATTTGATCAAACCCACAATGGAGTGTAATGACACAGTTAAGTGCCACTACTTAGAGTATAGAAGGCATATTAAGTGTCATATAATTTTAAAATCTTACTCTTTGTATTATTTCATTTTATCATTATTGTTTATTGTAGTATATAAGTAGCTGCATTTTTATAGCTTATGGAATTATCACTCTGATTTTATTACATCTCATTTGCCTGAAGCCATTCAGACTGCTGAGATGTATACTATCAGTGAAAAGAATGGCATCTAGTGACAACTCCTTTGAATTACATACTCAATTAGACCCTGAGGTACATGTATCCTCATCCAGTCTGTATTGTATTTTTCAAGTTTGCATTTAGCTCTTTTAATCCACCTCTTCCAGACCAATATTGAATTTCAGGACAAATTAAATTAGAATGTGAACTTCCCACCCCATATTGTTGCAATGTATCTATGAACAATGTGGGTCCTACCACCCCTGACTATATGAGCTCTTGGTGGACTTAGATAATATTGTTTCCCATAGTGATTACCTCTTAACTGAAAAATCTGCCAGTAAAGGTCAAGGAGAACAGCTTCACTGGTTCTCTTTTATCCCTATCATCAACACCATTATGGTGTATGAATCAGTTTCAATTTTGTCCTCTTTTAAAAGTCACCAACACAGCAAAGAAATTGATGTTTTGACAACCATAGCACACCAGAGCTACCAAACAGGAAAAGACACAACTAACATCATTTTTATAGAATGAGGAAATCTTAAAAAGAATTTTAAATCATTGCCCAAGAGGATTCTGTCAATCATTTGTTTAACCAATGCCATATGCAAACATAAAGCCCTACTTTTCAAGCTAATCAGTACGCACACATTCAATATTCACTCAACAAATACTCATGCCTGCTGTGGGTCAGACACTGTGCTGTACATTATTCCCCTCAGCTGTCTTTGAGCTGAAGACAATTTCTCAAGTCAAAAGATATCTAGGCAGCTAGAGAAAAAATTCTTATTTGAATACAGGAAATGAAGAAATGCACCTGAAAACTTCAATCTGTTACCTTCAGTCCAATATCTTTTCATGTGATTTTGCATACATACTCTTCTTTAGGCAAACACTTAAAAATCACATCCAAAACTGAATGACCAGGCAAGTTGACATTTCCCAGCCTCAGTGTGACAGATGTGAATACACCATGCTACTTCTTTAGCATTTTAACATTTTGCTGTTTTCTTCTTCGGCATATATATGTTCCAGAAAAAAGTTTTTAATGATTTGTCTGCCTTTTGATTTGCTTGCTTTCTAGAAGGGAAGTGATAGTCATGTACACTTCAGATGTTTTGCTTCAGGGAAGTGATGGTTGGCTAATAGCTGTTCTCAGAGGTTGCTTCCACTCAAACCCTGTGTACTGCAGGCAGGGAGCTGGACCAAGCATAATTCCTACTACAGCAATTTTCAGTAAATTGTTCTGCTAAATAGAAATATATTACTTGAAGGCTGGAAAAGTGATGATAAACCTGACCCTTCAGCTCCACTTTTAAAGATCATTTTGGTTAAATGTAAGCAAATTGTGGTACAAAGTACCTTTTACTTGCTGTTTCTCACTTATATCTCCCCTCATACCTCATTATGCTAATGTAGTGACTTATTTGACAGAGTAGTTTCATCCATAATCTTGGAAATATATAATGGATTTAATTTTCAAGGTTATATTTTCAGAAAACTATTAATGTCCCTTTCAAAGTCATTGAGACTGAATTATGTTTCAGCAAAATATTAAGTACATTAAAGGTCCCTTTTAGATTTGAGTAAAGCCAATTGGCAATCCAGTTGCAATTATTTAACAGCTTTGAGCCTTGAATTGTTAAACTTATTATGAATTATCCATGCTAACCATTATCCTAAAAAATTAAACCTCTCTGCCACATTCAAACTTCCTCAGAGACTGTCACCAAAATAACTGTAGATTTTTTTAAACTGTCAGAGCTTTTCATTTTTAAATGTTCATTAGATAATGATCCTTAAGTATTCAGGAAATCTTCTTACCCAAATTGAATAAGACTGCCTCTTGTTAAAAAGTGACTTTTCTTTTCCAGTAGAACACAAGAATTTGTGTATACCATCTCCTCCATCTATATGCGTGTAACCAGAACTACTTAAATTGTGTACATGATATTGAAAAATCACCAGCACCAGATTATCATAATGATGATTGATCTTACAATTAAGTTCAAAAATCTCTTTGGTCTGGGGTTGGTTCTAATTAACAATCTGGCCAAAAGCTCAGTATAAAACACATGTCATCTAGGGAAAGGTCTACTCAATGGTCCTAAGAAGGCAATCTCAGTGATTCTTAGCCGGCAAGGAACCTATTCGAATCAATAGGTCCAATAGGTTTTCTTTGCACAGAAATTTAGATTTCTTTTATCATAGTTATCCTATGAAATGAAATATGTGGGATATGTCAAGATATGTAATTGGAATGGGTGGCAGTAAATAATATCAGACACATATGTATGTTTGTCATAACTCTTCAAGCTCTTGTGCTTGATACCTTACAAATTGTAGACATCTTCCATTTAGAATCTTATTATCTAAAAGGTAGCACTAAACAAAAACACATGAGAAAGTGTATTTTAATGCCAAGAAGATGGCATTAACCGGTAGAGGAGGGTTAAAAGTCTTTACCAGAGGTGAGTGATGGTTAAGTAAATGTTGGTGAGGTTCTGTACTACTTATCATGTGTCCTTCTAACTCAAGGACATTATTCTATCACTTCAAAAATGGAGTAGGTATGGGAACTAAGTCAACAAGGCCCAAGCTCGCTGAACTTATGGCTTCACTATCCCTAGTATGTTGAGCTCACACACATTTCCAAGATGACTCATTACTGTACATGCATTTCGGCAGGTGGGAAAGGGGGATGAGCTGAAGTGAGGGGCAGTACTTCCCAATTATGGGAAAGGACCAGAATTTGTACTCATCACTTCTACTCATATATTATTGGCCACACCTTAGACACATGACCACTCTTAGTCATAATAAAATCTAAGAAATCTGGTCATTATTTTGGGTATCTGTGTACCTGGCTGAAACATTATGTTCCTGCAACTAAGAGAGAGAATTAAAAACCAAACAGATAAAACAAAACAAAACAGATATACCGTATAATTAGAGCATCTGGAACAGGCAGTTAAAGAAGAAAGACAGGGATAGAAATAAGATTGCCAGGCCAGCCCATGAGAGGGAAGAAGGGGATCATTCAGGTTATTTACACATCTTTGGAGCAAAGTAATGGGATTACTAGTCATAGTTGTTTGATTGGAAAACAACTAAAACCAACTCTTGTTATCTAAGTGGAAAGGGATTTATTGGAAAGCATTTGGTAGTTCACCGACAAAAGGCTAAGAGAATGGCCAGGAGTCCAGAGAGCTTGGGTCTCTTAGTATACATCAGCTCATTGCCCAGGACCAGTGTAGTTATAAAGCCACCACCACCGGCACCTTCACCACCAGACACAGGCTGTTAGACTGCTGGACTCACCTCTGTTGCCACTGCTAAGTCAAAACCCTCTATATTCCTCTGAGTAGGAACATACAGTTGACTGAGCATCTAAACACACCAAGCATCTGATTGTACTTTACATGCCAGGGCACTGAGAATTATTAGCCTCCTTTCAGCTTCTTCAATGTGGTTGAATATAATTCATTACATTCAACACACACACACACACACACACACACACACACACACACACACAGTCACATATTCTTTTTTTCTTCCCCCTTTGGCTATCAGTATCAGGAATGCTAGTTCCTGTGTAATAGTTTACTTTCCTCGTGCAATGCTGAACTGCCCCGACCCAATTTAGGGATCTCCCACTACCAATTCTTATTGTGTGACCTGTGGAAAGCATAAGAAATTGGGAATTTCTTCCTGGATTCCATGCCTACAGCAAGTAGAATTTCTAATCTGCCCTCTCTATGGGAATTTGCAGTGTCTGCTGATAGACCAGAATCACATCTTCTTATAGATGTTGGAAGCCAGTCCTAACTTCCCTTAAGTTCAAAGCCTCATGTTATAAATAATGACTCCACTTTAAGTCAGATCACCTCTGAGCATAGTATAGTAGTTTACCTGCTCAGAATAAGGTAACACAGAACACAGAAACAGTGGTGCTACCAAAGCTGTTTTGCACACCTGCTTCAACACACACACACACACACACACACTCACTTATTCTAAAGACCTTCTAAATTAGAATTTTCTTTTTATTAGTTTCAAAAATTAATGATGATTTAATGAGAGAGAAAATACAATACCTGCTGTTCTTTGTTGGAAAAATATTCTTCATAATTCAGTAGTAAATACCACTGGATAATACCATTTAAAATATAGACTGAATACAAAAAATGCATGATTATGTTTCCCTTAATATTTATTATATAAAAGCAAGTGCAATTTAATAGAAAAATACACAAATTTCTTGTCAATAACTCCCCAAATCACTTTCCTTAATACCAATGTATCAGATGAGGATTTTAGATTTATTAGCAAATTTAGCAAATAATTTCTATTTTTTCCAAATACAATGAGCAAGCAAGCAAAAATATAAACACAAAAAATAAGTAATAAAAATCATCTAAATATTAATTTAAAACTTTTTGAGGCACATAATGAAACAGACACAGAAATAATGGCTTAGGCAAATGCTTACTTCTAGAATTAGTCTGTCATATCCCCTACAGGGAATGATGACTTAAGCCAGAATGAAGGAAAAATCAGTGAAGTAGAAAAATGGAGTTAAGCCATCCAACCAGCTGACAGCATTATGATTAAATTTGACATACAGTAATCTAGAAATTAAAACTGCAAACTAGTTAGAACCAAAACAAATCTTATAACTTTAGAAAGATCAACCATGAAGATAAGTAAAGTCAAGTGTTGATAAACTGAACATACACACTGAAAAGAATAAAAGATGTTTCAACTTAAAAGGAAAAATGGTTTCTTTCAGTAAGAGTTAAGATGCTGGACAAAACTATAGCATAACCTGCATGTGTGTTATTGTGCTTGTGTGTATTTGCTGTAGATTTTGGCTCAACTAGGAAAGTGAAGAAGAAAATTGAAATAAATATAATGAGCTCCATGAAATAAATTTTTTCATCTGAAATAAAAAAAAACAACACAGGACATGAAAGAATAAGAGCTTATTTTGAGTTTAGAATGAAAAAAAAAGGTTAAAACTGTAAATAGTTACGAAACAACAACTGAAATATATAAAACCTATTTCCCAGTGAAGTTAAATTCATTCCCTTCAAGAAAGGATCAATGAAGAAAGAAATTAAACCATTCTAAGTTGGAGTGGGAAATTAAGTTACTGAGGGCAGCAAATGAGAGTAGGTGACAGATTACTACTTTCATTACCTTTGGGAAAAGGGATATTAAAGCCATATCACTGATGGAGTTTTGTACTTGTGGTGCCTAAGATAACTCGAAGGAATGTCTAATGAGGTAGAAGTATGTTTGCCAAAGTATTCTATTTCATACATGAACAAATTATCACACCTGAGACATTTTTCTAAAACATCATGCTTTTAACAATTAAGTGGGAAAATATATGGAAAAGAATGAGAAGGAATTGTTTGTGAACAAGAAGTTAAATTTGTAAATATTTTAATTTCAATAAGCAGCTGGTATAGAATTTAAAACACTAAAAATCCAATAACCATTTTATCTCAAGATTTTGTTGTAACAATTGAAATAAAGTATATGAAGCAGTAAAGCACTGATCTTGGCGCATAAAAAGTGCACGTAAGTGTAATAATAATAACAATCATAACAACAACAAACAAAAGTAGCAATAACATTCATAACAGTGACAGAAAGTTGAAAGATGATAGCCAATATGATATAATGATTGAGACACCTAGGATATGGGTTTAATCTCTTACCCCACTCGCTATTACATATTCCAAAGTTTGGGGACAATTCACCTAACTTCATCAAATCTTAGACGTTTTATTTCTCAAATGAGTGTGGTACAGTAGCTGTTCTTGCTCTACTCTGCCTCCCAGCTTTGAGGCAAGTCCCAGTTTCAGAAAGAGCCATCTACTCTTTATCAGTGAAAGTTGACTGTGTTTATTGCATTGGATTCTTTGAGTTGCAAGTAACCAAGACTCACATAGTCAACCTCAAATAGTGGAAAAAATTTTAAGGATGCGTAAAAAGACACAGGTATCCAAGGACTGAGACATAGTTTGGAAGTTAGAAGATAACTAGTACAATTTACTACAAATATGAGACCAGAATGAGACTAAATTGAAGCTTCACACTCTCACAAGAATTTACTCTCTGAGTTTATAAACCCAAGAAACTGCATAACAAGATGGAATCACATCTTGAATAGTAACAACTAGTGCTAATGAATTTCATGTAGTTCCTAAGGACACCATGTTGTCTCATGCCTCTACATGTTTCTATATTCTCTTTCTTCTGCCTGGAACACCCTCTCCCACCAGTTTACCAGCCAAATCACTCTGTCCTCCCTCAAGTCTCAGTTAAAGCTCCACCTACAATTTTAAGACATCTCTCCTCTTCTGACAAATACAAGTGTTCTATTGACCAGGCTGACATCATGCAAATTCACTTAGTTAATTAAACTGATTATTTGTCCCCTAGCTATATCCCATGTTGTTGAAATCAGGAAGCTAGATGTTTAATCTATCTACACCTCTGCAACCACCACAATGGCTAGCTCCTATTAGATGTTTAAAAAAGAAGTGTTAGTTGTTTAGGATGTTCTGTGGAAATATTTTTATCTCCAGATCCAGAGAGGAGACTGTGGCGTTCATGAAAAGAGATCATTTACCTATATACAGTTCCATCTAACAACAAACAAGTTAGATTAATATTAGAACAAAAAGATTTATTTAAGTTGTATATTTATCATTTTATATCATTTTGTTCGAGCAGGCAGTTAGCCAGCCTTGAGCAGAGAAGGGAGGCAAGGGTCATGTGACAGGAAACCATACATCTTACAAGGATCCTAAAGGCAAAGAAAGAAAGGTGGAAACTCCCAGCGTCTGAATATAACATTTTTGCTCATTATGCTCTCATTACAGTAGAATTAGCATTGCAACCAGAGCAGTACACATCATGTACTGAGACCATGGCAGATCCTAGCAAGACCAAATAAGGACAAAAACCACCCCCTCCCCTCGGGAAGGTGGAACTGAGACAAAAACCAGGAAATTACCCCCCAAACTCTTCCCTCCTCAATGAATATTCTGCCCAATTATTTTCACATCCAATATAACCAGCCTGTCAAAAGGAAATGGGGCAGCTGCTCAACTGACCCTGCCTGCTCTCCCTCCTGAGAGTGTACTGTTTCTCAGTAAATCCCCACTTTGCTTATTTCGTCTCCTTGTCTCCTCTCTGAATTTTTTCTGTGATGAAACAAAACCTACTCTCCGGAAACAATTTTGAAAGTAGCCTAGTTATTGATCCTTTAGAATTTTTAAAAGTCATGCAAATAAGAGAACTTCATGTATTTTGATGCAGGGCTTCACTAAATTGGTGAGAAAAGGAAGCTGAATATACATTTTCAAGGTCAATCAGGCAATAGGAATTGGGTGCCTACATTGTATATGGTACTAGTAGATAAAAAATTACATAATATATACATAACTTCCAACGTCTACAGATATTTAAGGCATAAACATTTGAAATATACGATGTTAATAATAATATTAATATGGTTTAAAATGCAATGAGAAGAATTGGTAAGCAAAGAAGACTGCAGAACTTTAAAAATAAGAGTGTAAGTCTCTTCCTGGAGGAATAAAAGGAGGCATAATTTGGGGCTTTTATTATTTCAGTAGGGACCTGTACCTTAAGCAAAACAGAAAATATTTTTTTCCAATAAATCAAGATTACTTAGCTCAATGGAAAGTGTAGATCACCTTCTTAAAAGAGAACATATTCCCTTTTCTAAATGGATTTACATTATAAATGCAAATATCCCAAAAGTAATGGTTTGGGATCTGCACATGCTTAATTTAACAGAACATCAATGAGCTAAAGAATCAATTTGCCTGAAGTACATACTGATGGTACTAACAATAATGAAGTCAAACAAGATGTCATAGCTGCCCTTGACCCAAGAGCCAGTCACTGAAATCAGGATGCCATACTCCCTTCCCTGGTACTACTCATCTCTGGCTCCCCCAGGTAATTTCTAAAAGTAACTCCTTCAGGCTGAATGAATCACAATTCAATGAATCAATTGAAAAATATTTTTCAATCACAATTGAAACATATCAGGGAAGGTCAAATGGATCCAGCAAACGAGCCCCTCTTTCTGAGCAAGGTTGTGTTTAGTTGATAGTTGTGTTGTTTTTCCATTGGGTTAGAAAGAGTAAATATTTTTCAGGAAAAGAACTGATGAAGAAAGGAGGAGTGCACAAGAAGAAAAACAGGAAACTGAGGGCTGACATATCTCATCAAGAGCAACGGCACCTGGGAGAGCAACCTCCCAGATGTAAGATTAATCTTCAGTTGCCTTCTCTGTAAACTGGAATTGCAGTCTGAATGAATCTGAGGCACACAGAGGTAAAATTACTTACCCAAGGTTGAGTGTGGTTTCAAACTTAAGCATTTTAGACCCTACTTTCCTAATTACTTTGTACCCAGCCTTTCCTCTTCAAATTACAAATTTCCTTTGTACATTGTAATTTCTCTCTGAAATTGCCCTACTTTTTATCATAGGAGAACTTCATTTGTTGGTGGAGTTGCCTGAAGAAATAGTGTAGTAGAGAAAGGAGACCTTAACCAGATTTTCTTCTCGTAAGTTTCAGTGCCGGGGTGGCAACAATTAATTTATAGAGTGTCCAGTACTCAGTGGCCAGTAGGGAGCAGTAGATTAGGAGGGCAGCCCATGGAGATAGAGAGGTAATGAGGAAATGATGTCAGCGCTAAGGAAACACAGCGAGGTACCCTTGCTGTGTTTGAGATGGATCAAATGTTTAATCCCACAAAGCGAGAACTGTTCTTTAAAAGAGAAAGTCCAGGAGACTTCCCTGGTGGCTTAGTGGTTAAGACTCCGTGCTCCTAATTCAGGGGGCCCAGGTTCAATCCCTGGAACTAGATGGAACTATATCCCACATGCATGCTGCAACTAAGAGTTTGCATGCCACAACTAAGGAGCCCGCATGCTGCAGCTAAGACCCGGCGCAACCAAATAAATAAATGAATAAATAAATAAATAAATAAAAGAGAAAATCCAAATCTCTAAATTAAAAAAAAAAAAAGGTGCACCAGCATTTTTTAAGTGCAAAACCAACAATTTTCAGATCAAACCTCTAATTCCAGGAGAGAACTTGTTATTTTTTAAGAAGGAAATGGTTTAAAGAGACAGCCATATTGAGGTGATTGGTGAGTTGGGCCTGAACTATGTGCACTGATATATCTATCTGTACCAGATCTGATTGGTGTCCTACAAGGTGGTGTGCAATCGTTCAGCTACTCAGAAAATTCGAAAAGATCTAGCTAGAACTGAAACACGAGATTCTGGCTTATGTGGAAATAATGAAAATTCATGCACAGCCACACAGATTTAAAACCTGAGTAAAAAAGATGCCCATCATAAGTAGATAGATAAAGTGTGGGATAGTCACATGATGGACAACAGTTGCATCATGAGTAGTTGCAATGAGAATAAGCAAACTACAACTACATACAGGAAAGTGGATGACTCTAACAAACACAATACTGAGGAGAAGAACCCAGACGCCAAGAAGTATATACAGTATGGTTGCATTTACATAACTAAAAACCGGACCAAACTAACCTATGATGTTTAGTCAGGACAGTTCTTATCCCTTGGGAGTGCGGTCTATTGTGTCTGAAAGGGGACAGTAGGAGGGTTTGGGAAGTAATGTTCTATCTTTGATCTAGGTTGTGGTTACATGTATGCTCAATTTGTAAAAATTGACAGTTGTATGTGTGTGTGTTATGCTTCAATAAACAAGTTTCTTCATAAAATCTTAACCCAGATACCTGTCACTTCAAGCAGCTCCACGAATAAGTGGTTTCCTCCTTGCAAACTTTAAACTGATAACGGAGGGGGAAAAATAGAGAGGGGAAGAGAGACAGATACTGTGACAATTAAAAATTAATTAGCTCTGTGTTTTAACACAATTGGATGCAATTATCTGTGCCTTCAGACACGAAACATTATTCTTTTGTCAGATAGGTGTCATTTTAAAATGCTAAACTTATCTGGGATAAAAAGATACACCTATTTCAAAATTCCTATTGTTTACTTATTTATTAATATAGACTCTTAGAAAGGGATTTCAGACTCCTCTGAAAAACTTCATTCTGTATTCTTTCTAACATCAGAAGGAAGTTGGCAATATTATTCACACATTAACTAGACAGAAACTGGGAAGAAAATACATAAAATTAATCTCTAGTGAACAAAATTTGAAATAACACATTTTATGTTTCTTTTATCTTAAATCTGAAAAAGTTTCTTTTCATGAGAACGTCTACACATTCTGTAACATGCTTTGCCCAGAGAATGTCTGAGCATAACATTTACTTGGAGATTGCTAATCAGGTATGCATGCTGTTGTGGTTTATATAACAAATTTGATTGATCCATTTAAGTAAATGTAAGGGCATCAATGCTCTTGAGCAAGCTTTCCTCCTCTTTAAACACTCTGTGGTTGATAACTTTTTAATGAGTCACTTTGTATTGGTTAAAACAGTTCCCTCCTAAAATTACCTCAAGAAAAGGGTAGCAAGCATTTTAAGAAAACCTGTAGACTGGAATTGTGATAGGAAAATCAAATGAAATGAGGCAGCTCTGAGCACCAGTTATTCTATATTTGTCCTTGGCTCCATGGGATTTATCATAGTATTCCTGCTTCTGTGCACAAACTCTCCATTCTCTTCTAGATACTGGTAATTTTCTTTCTGTTCTTTATCTCCTAGTTTTTTCTTACTTATAGTCTCTCTTCCCTACAAACTGATTTTTTTAAAAATTAAGATTCTTGATTGCATATAAAAAGAGCCAACCAAAGCCAGCTTAGTTTTAAGGGGAGGAGGGATATAAAGGTATACACAGGTAAGACCCCAAGGGCAGGGTCTTCCTTTTCAGGAAGAGAACCAGAATGGCAGTGCATCACTAGTCCATCTATGATTTGAAACCCTTATGCCAGAGTTTTTTTTGAGATTTATCTAAGTTGTTAGATAATCTATTTTATAAATCTCAAAAAAAAGGGGATTAGTCTTGCTGTTTATCCCTAACATAATTGTCCATGGAATTTTATTTTCCCCTTCAACAAACATCTCCAAACAAATAATGGTCCTTGGAATGACCACAGCTAGCATCACTATAAACAACTTAGCAAAGTTTGTTTGCAGAATATGAAATCAACATATACGCATCACTTGCATTTCTGCACATTAACAATGAACAATCCGAAAAAGAAATTAGGCGAACAACTCCATTTACAATAGCATCAAAAAGAATAAAATACTTAGGAATAAGCTTAACCAAAGACATGAAAGACTTGTACACTGAAAACTACAGCGTTATTGAAAGAAATTAAGGAAGACATAAATAAATGGAAAGACATCCCATGGTCATGAACTATTGTTAAAATGTCCATATTACACAAAGCTACCTACAGACTTAATGCAATGCCTATCAAAATCCCCTATTTTTGCAGAAATAGAAGAAACGACTCCAAAATTGATGTGTAACCACAAAGGACCCTCAATAACCAAAGCAAACTTGAAGACCTCACCTTTCTTTTGAAATGAAGTTTTCTTGTTATTGTGGGTTAAAAATCCAAAGTCCTAAATGTCCATAAATTATCCTCCTAAATTTACATTTTGGTTCATTCTCAGTGACAGGGCTTTCAGTGCCTGAGTGGCATTGAGGGCTCCTTCAATATCTCTAGCTTGGACTTCTGTCACTGACATGGTGTGGGTATCTCAGAGCCTTGGCTCTTTTACCAGTTGATCAAGTCCCACATGAACCGTGCTCAGAAGGGCCCCACGCTTGCTTGGTTTCATGCTCTGCTATTGCTGTCTTGAAATTCTTAATGGTTTTATCTTTGAACTTACGTTTTGTAAGTAAAGTTTATGGGACAATAAAGTATACGCATGAGCAGAGGAGAAAAAAAAAATAGATTATCAAATCCTCAGAGAACATTTATACCTTTATTTAACCCATTTTCCCACCCTTATTGGATGATATAGCACAGTTAGAGCTCTTATTTTGAAAATTACAGGAACCAATTCTTCAAGTCATGTTCTATGGGAAAAAATGAGGAAAAAAATGAAAATCAACTGCACATATAAACTAGGAACCAGGACATTAAAGTTCTTAAAAATTCAGGGACTGTCTTCTCTTGCTCTTCCTGTCTCTTCTCCCTGAATAACTACTTCAATCTTCTCTCTCAGCAAGCCTGACTCTGTACTCAATCAGTATACAAGACAAAAGGTTACTCCATTAACTATTTTTTTAACTTCCTTTTTAAAATGCTATTTCAGATTTAGACTAGAATCTTTTATTTCTGCTTATATATTTCAAGGAAAGGCACTTGGGAGTAGTGATGGAGGTAGGGATAAAATTGGGTATGTGCCCAATTATTTACGTACTATTGGGGGGTCAGCACCTGTAAATTAAAGAAAAAAGGGGACATAAAACCTGCCAAAAAGGAGTGCTGGTAGTTCCCTGTCCAGGAAATTGGAATAACGTGTGTTCTACGTTATGGAAAATTTCCTGTAGCACTAACATCAGTTAGCATTAAAAGAGCATGTATTATGAAACAAGTCTAAACATTCTATGTTTTTGAAATTATTGCATTCACATAGTAAGTTTATGATGTAGTACAAATATTATTCTTATTTCCCAGATTAGGAAACCGAGGCACAGAAAGCTTTAGGTAAGTGGCTTAAAAACACAAAACCTGCAATTTGTAGAGCCAGGATTTGAACAACATACCTGACCCTATAGTGTTGTGAATGTAATCAGATTTTTGTGTTTTTATATGTAAAGGTGAAAAGTAAAAGAAGTAAAATTTTCATTATTCAGCTTCGAACCTAACAATAAATCTATAAGAATTTTTAGCATGTTATGGGTCAGCATTTAATTTCATAAAAAGAATTTGTATATAGCAGTATCTCAAGGGATCTTAACTATAATTCTTTTTTCTTCTAACTTTAGACAAACTCCAGTCAAATCTGCCTTACCTAATCCTCTTCAGAGACTTTTTCAAAAACAGACTCACCCTAAGATTTGAGTACCTCAGTTATTTGAAAGATTCATGTTGAGGTACACTTATGTTTATTGTCATGTGTGTAAACCAAGACTTTATAGTTCATCACTTACATCTAATTGTGTGTTGATGACAGTGTCGCATATTAAACAGCAGGTTTCCTTTATTGTTGAATTAGGCTATGTGCTTGGTGAGCTTTGATTAGTCAAAAAGCCTAATAAAGTAAAATTTATCTGACTTTATTTGCCAAGTATATCAAACCACCTTTATAAAAGCAGATTAAGTATGTCTCAGCTATTACCCCCATTTGCACTTTCAAATTCCTTTTCTAAAGAAACCATGTACTATTAAGTTTAGTATAGCTTAAAAAAAGTAATTTCCTGAGGGGCTAAGGAATGAGACTCAATGAGTACAGAAAGGAGTTGCCTGTTTACAGTACTTTCAGTCTGATTCCTAGAGAGCTGGGCTAAACCCAAGTGTGCGTTGATGCATTTTATACCCTTTAATGGCCAAATATACTTGATAATAAATCTATTTTAGCAAAGTCCACAGAACTGTTCCATCCTATTTTAAATTGTGGAACAGGTTAAAGATACTTTTAATTGCATACTTCTTGGCATATTAAAAATCTTACAGCATTTCTCATAATTCAAAGGTTTATAATAAAGTAGTAACTTGAGAAACTACTGAAAAAATGCTCTCTCTCTTTTTTTTTTTTTTTTGCAATAATAGGAACAGAATAATGCCCTTGTCTTAATACAAGGTTAATGTAGTCACATCTCTGGCATTGTTTAAAAAAAATTCTTAATAGTGGAATAGTTACTTATTCCCAGATATTTAAATATACATTATTTTAACATTTATTTTTTTATTTTTATATATTCATTTTTTTTGGCCATGCCCTGTGGCCTGCAGGATCTTAGTTCCCTGACCAGGGATCAAACCTGGGCCCCCTGAGGTGGAAGCACAGAGTCCTAACAACCAGACCGCCAGGGAAGTCCCCATAAATATACATTATTTTAATATAAATTCTGGATGGATGCTGTAGCAGAAAAAAAGAATTATCTGTCAAAAATCCAGGTTCCCTGTTACTTAGGTGCAGACTTCTTTCTGGAGGTGAATCCCCAGAAGGAGACTACATTTCCCAGAGCCCACTGCAGTTAGGTATAGCCATATGACTGAGCCTGGGGCAATGGAATGTGAGCAGAATTTCTGCACATCACTTCTAGGCTTGACATATGAAAATCTCCTCTGAGTTTTGTTTTTCCAATATCTTTCCTCTTCCACTAGCCACAAGTTAAATCCCAAAGAAACTTTAGAAACACTGTTCAAAATGGCAATATCTATCACTCTGGGTCACTAAAAATCTGCATGAATAAAAGCCCTTCTGCATTGCAGTTCTGAGCAACACTGTACTGGAACGTAATGTGAACAAAAAATAAAACTGTATTGTGTTTGTTAGACCTCTGAAATTTGGGAGTCTGTTTTAGCAGCTAACATTATGCTAACAAATCCAAAAGCAATAGCTGGAAAATTGTTCAAGAATATGTTATTCTTTAATGTGCAATGTTATTAAAGCTCTTTTCCTCTTTAAATATTTTAACTACTACTTTTTCTAATAATTATATATTTATGAAATATAACTGAAAAGCACATTAATGCATGATTTCATATAGTATGTATCTATTCAGAGAACTACTATATATAAGGTCCATTGTTCAACACTGGAGGGTTTAAACAATATTTTCTACAGTCCCTGTCTGCTAGGAACTTACTCTGCTTGAGCAGAAAATAAAGCTATATAATTAATCAGTATATGATAAGTGACACTAAAGGTATATCTATTGGCAATAAAGCCTTTTTTTGAGGACAGGGAACAGCTCACATATAAATAAATAGTGGGGAAAGTTTGATGCAAGAGGTGAAATGTCAACTGACTCAAACGGGAAATTGAAAAGAGAAAAAAATGGGAAGACATTCTTTGCAAGGAATTACATCAGACGGTGATGCTTAATATCCATTGGGAAAAGTGGAGGAAGTACTTAGAGGTGACAGAAAGTGGATAGGGGAAGAACAAGAGGACTGAGTTCATTAATTACATTGGGAAAAATCTGGATTACTTATATTGGGAGGAGATTGAGTAACTACTCCATCAGGATGGATCAACAAAAAAGAGAGAAAGAAATTCTATCAAGACAAAGAACTAAATTTACAATAAGAGAAAGGAGAGTTACTGTAGCCTTTTGAATAGGATAGGATATTATCAAAATGCTTTTAGAAATGTGAATCTGTTGGCAGGGTATAAAGTGGAGGTCATCAAGAGTCAGGAAGAAGGCTGAGAAGTTATGAAAAATGTCTGTCTGGATATAAGGTAATCAGAGTTGGAATGAGAGTTGTTGCAGGGAAAATGTAGAATAAGAAGCAGATTTTTAAAATACAAGTTCTTTTGAAAAAGGAACAGAACTTCAAGATTGGGTTGGATACAAAATTGGTAATCAACCACATTTGTTTTTCAATTACTCTAAATTAAACAAAGAAATCTTCTAAACCATCAATATAATTACAAATCTATAGTCAGATTTTATTATCATCTACTATCTTGCTTGCAAATGTTTCTATGATTCCAGCATATAATTAATGATAAGTAATCTCATAGGTCAAAGTAATAAGCAAATTCATGTTGGAATGTTTCCATAATAATTTGGTTTTCAGAGTGTTTTATTTCATGATATTGTTATTATTTATTTATTTATGAAGTATAAATGCCATCAATTAAACACAATTACTTAAGCATTGACTGCCCCCCAAATTCCATTGTTAGAACAGATGTTCTTTTTTGATACAAATGTCTGTCCAATGAGAGAAACATATTGTTGGCTAAGGAAGTTAAATAAATGAAGGAAAATTTCTCATGCTCCCCTTAGTGTTAACAATAGATATACATTCTAGCCCTCTCCCGTAATATTTTAGAGAAAAAAATTCTAAAAACATTATGTATTAATATCAACAGAAATACATAACATTCTTGGATTTTTTTCTCTCTAGAATTTTAAGAGAGAGGGCTAGAATATATGTCTTGGTTTACATAAGGGGAACATAAGAACTGTTCCTTCATTTATTTAATTTGCTTGGCCAACAATGCATTTCATTCATTAGACAGACATTTATAACAAAATTAGAGCATATGTCCACACAGAATCCAAATGGAGCATTGAAAATTTCATGAAGATATATAAAAAGCCAAATGTGGAGGCATTAAAAAAAAAAAAACTGTTAAATAAAAATTAAAGGCCCAATGGCAAAAATCTGTGTAGAATTTCCATTAATTACACTGTTGATTACAATGCAATAGAATCATATTTGGAATATCTACTACACACTTGAAGTCCTGCATCAGAAAAAGGCAAGTAATACTTAAAAAGGAAAGAATTGATTTTAACTCATCCAGTGTCTTGATCCAGTTCTAGAAAACAGGCATTCCTTTCTTTCTGTCTCAGAAAGGGAATGGCTGTATTCTCTTGTTTCAGTAAGCAAGGATGAGAGCCCTGTTTGGTCATTCCTCTCCCTAAACATCCCTCCATTCAATTCATGACTACTCCAAGCATTACATCTTGTGATGCCAACTTGCTTAAGAAAATGTGTTCAAACCAGGATAGATACAGGAAAAGCATTAATTTGTGTTCGTAGAGAGCTATAAAACTGTATCTCTAGCGACTCTATAGTTTAGCCAGAAAATAATTGACCATAGTATATAAATGACTGCTAGGCACTGGAAATTGAAAACCATAAAATTTTAATAGATCTCTCTCCATTCAAGTTGACTAAACAAACTAGCCCCCCCCAATAAACCAAACAAAAACAAAAACAAACAAAAAAATTGTAAGCCTCCAAAAAAGTGTGCAGCATAAAGAAAATAAAACAATATACTGATACATTAAAAAGTGTATTTATGTAATTTACTTTTCAGCAAAGAACAGATGAAAATTTCAGTACACACTTATTTAAGTCCACCAAAAGCTTAGATAAAATTCTCTAAAACAGGACTAGGGAGTCATATTAAGTGTATAGGCTGAAATGCAAAAATGTAAAAAAAAAAAGAAAAAGAGAAAAAAAAGTAAGAAAACCCAAAATGGAAAAACAAAATAAAAATCAATATTCTGAATAGCAAGAGGCAGAGAGGCAGGCTTAACTTTCTATATAATTAAATATGAGATGTGGGGAGAAACTATTTGAAAATGTCAAAGAAAATGACAAAAAATGAAAACACTAAGTGGATATGATTATCTCAAAAAGTGAAGGAAATAAACAAGAGTAATAGGAACAAAAATAAAATTCAAATATATAATTAGAGAAACTTTCCTCAAATTGAAGGATGAGCTTGGGCTACAAATATACCTTTATTCTTGAAGATCCAAGATTTTGCTACAAAATATTGAAGCCTCATTTCAAATATAATAGAACATCTTCCTTTAGAAAACAAATCCAAAAAAAAAACTCCTAAAAGTATATGAATTTTTAAATTTAAATTCCTAAGAAAACAGATATTCATCTGTTCCAAGGTTAAGTTGAAATTATAAATTCAGAAAGATGAAACTAAATATATAAAAAGATCAGAAGTAAGCACTAAAATCAGTTAGACTGAAAATTCCATGACAGTAAGCATTGCATCCTTTTTGCTGAGTGGTTTTTTCCAGTATGGACACAATGCCTGGAACAGAGAAGATACTCATAAAAGTATAAAATATATATTCAAATAATTCTATTCAAATAATTGTAAATATGGTCACAAAATAGAATTCAAGCAAAATTACTTAAAATCAGATGTCTATTCTTATGTGTAAAAATAATCTAGGTTTATCAACATATATTAATTTATCAAAGATTGAAAGATAGAGGAAAAAACAAGGGCAACAGAAGTATCTGAAATAACAGTATATTTTATTTGTCTTTGATAATGAAAGAAATGTAAGTTTAAATATGAATTTTATAAACTCAGTGATAGTTACAAATAGCATTAAGAACAGAACTTCTGTCTCCTAAATCTTACACATGATAAACACAGATAAAATATTATATAAACCAGGAAGAACTCCAAAAAAGAAAAAAAATAAAATTAAATTAAATAAATAAGATCTCATATAACACAAAAATATAAATTAAAATATGAACTAACTCTCGGGAATTCCCTGGCAGTCCAGTGGTTAGGACTCTGCGCTTTTACTGCCCAGGGCGCAGTTCAATCCCTGGTCAGAAAATTAAGATCCCCCAAGCTGCGAGGCACAACCAAAAAAAAAAAAAAAAAAAAAGAAGTAACTCTATATGGAATATTCTTTTTGAAATCAAATTTTATCTCATGTTACTTTACAAAAAACTGGCCTCAAACAAAATAATCGAGAATGTAAAAGTAGAAAAACAAAAAAGCTATACCCTACAAATATAACTAAGCATTAATTGAGCAAGCAAGCTGTGGTGTTAATATACAAAAGAAAAAGAAAAAAACACCCAAGACAAATTGCATTAATAAGGGCAATTGATACTAATGAAAATGAAAAGTGTATGAGTGCAGTCTCCATAAGGGCAGAAATATATGTTGGTTTTATTCACCGACTATCCAAGTACCTAAAAGTGTTTCTGGCACAAAAGTGGTTCTTGCACTGAATGCTGTGGTGTATCCTCCAGATCCCAGAACCTAACCCCAGACTAAGTTCGCATCTCCCAGCTGCTGGGAGTGCTAGCACCACAGCTGATTTCTTCTCCAAAACTAACCTTCAGCCAAAGAGAGCCACTTTATCCACAGTCATGCTTCCTTCTCTGGTGCATCCCAGACCAAAAACTAGTTGAGGTTAGGATATAAGGTCCTACCACTTCACCTCAATGCAGGACAATGCTGAAAGGCTATCACAGTACAGAGCTCCTCACAGGAGCATCCCAGTCAAAGTTCTTTCTCCACCCAATTTCACTGCTTTCATTCCTCAACAGTTACTGTACCTGAGATGAGTCCTCAGTAATTTTCCACACAAAAATCTCCATCTCAGACTGTTTTCCAGGAATCCCAACCCAAATCAGATCTAAAAAATTGTTAAATGAATAAATGATGAAAAATAATAATAATGATTGCTCATGAACTCTATACTAGCCTCAAAACTATAACCAAATAAAGCTTATGACTTATAAAGATAAATGTAAGTATTTACAAATAGGTTGGATGATATCTACTTACTCCTAATAGTATATGGCAGACAGGAATATTAAAAACAATGATGTAAAATAAAAATGAAATAATAATGATTCTGTCGACTTTAATTTTCTTATACTTCTTTTTTCAAATTATTGTCCCTTATGCTTTCAGCTCTTAATTGTATATTTTTATTTCCTCTTTGAAGATATCTATTTATGTAAGGTCAGATTTTGTATACATTTTAAAAAATTCATTGTAGTTTTCATTTTTGAGTTTTTAAAATTTTTAAAGATTTTTTGTGACCCAAAATATAATTCGTTTTCCTAAAAGGAAGCAGTATTTGTTTCATATGAAAGTGACTGAAAGACATTTTCAGAGATGTGAACTTGAGAAATATACCTCCCCTAAACATTAGCACTAGCAATGTCTTTACATTTTTATATTACAACAATTGGCACGAGCTCTAAATCTTTAGAATAATGCATGGCTCTCCACAAATATTGTATTGTTAGCATGACTATGCCTTCTTTTATGTATTTGAACAGATTTCTAACCTTTTCTTTCTAGTTCTAATTATCATGCAGTAAAAGAAAGAATGACACAAATAATACCAAAATGACATGAGCTGAACCAATAGGAAACACAGAAAATCTTGAAATTAAAAACAAAAGTCTTTTTCCTCTGGGGAGCCTCATGTGTGTTGTGCTCAGAGCCACCATGTTACACATCACCAGGGGACATGATTCACATTGCATTCAGCTTGTATTCTTTTGTGACTTTGTTTTCCTTACATAATGCAAAATTTTCCCACATCTCTAACTTCATTTTATGTGCTTTATGCAACAATTTGCATACAGTTGATTTCATGTAAGCCAAATGCTATATATTAGAATTATCTATACATGTATAACGAGGTGAAGAAAAATTGTATTACCTTAATGTACTATACTAAGAGTAGCACACTTTTGCTATACGCATAGAAGAAAGAGTTAAAGACAACAATGGAACTAGGGATATGTAATAATTGCAATGAATTCCTTTTTCTAGCCATTGATAGTACTAATAATCCAATAAAATGTTGTAGATATTCAATGTAGTTAGAGATTGTAACGTGTTGTTAGGTTTCTTTGCTTTAGGCTGTATCCACACACATATCTACCACCTTCTACATTGATGGAGGACATGTTCCACATTATAAGACTAATTTTTCTGCTTGTGTTTCACATATCTCTTCTCACCTGTTTCAGGCCTCCATGTTAGTGATTATCACTTTCCTGTGTGTCTCTGGAACAGATGCCATAGGTTGATAAATCCCATCACCTATCCAGTTCTCTTCTCTCTTGTCTGTCTCTCCTCCAAAGGCTATACAAGCTTTAAAAATGCTTGATTTCCCAGCCTCCCTTTCAATATTAGTTGATCATGTGACACAGTTCTGGCCAATCTGATATAAAAAGATTTCCAAAGTGCCACCTTTCTTTTTACCCCTTTTATCCTGCCCGGAAGGTAGATGTTGAGGCCTAGAATACAGTAAGCACTTGACCATGAGGCCACATGCAAGAGCAAAAAGGAAACATGTCAAGGATCATGAAGCAGACAGCTAGAGACAATTGGATCCCTAATGACAAAGTTGAGCTTCTACGATCCTTACCTCCAGGGGTATTATGTGAGAAGAAGAAACTCTTATTTCTTTTTGAAACTTTTAGTTGTATTTTCTGTTATTTGCAGCCAAAAATATTCCTATATACTCTGTTTCCTCTCCTTTACTTTCCACATGTAATCCTCAAATCCTGTCAATTTTACTGCCTCTTGAATTCAGTATTGCTCTTTATCTTCATACTGATGCTCCAGTTCAAGCTATTACTATTATTTGTTTTAATTTTTTACAGAGCTTCCTGGTATCCCTGCAGGTACTCTCACACACCACCCAATCCAAACTCAGATCACCAGTGTTTCTTGATTATTTTCAGTAGGAAGCCCAAGACTCTTATGATGACACATGAGACCATTAAATCTACCTTTGCCTATGTCTCCAGTTTCGTACTCATCAAAATGCTCCTCCACCCGATACTTCAGTGTGCTACTATGGCCTCACATGTTTTTATGCCTTATACATGTTGCTTGCTCAACCTGGAATGCCCCGGTTTTCACTCTCTTACACCTTATCCTTATTTATTGCTCAGACTAGATCCTATATTTTTCAAGTCAGAGGAGTCTTCCTTAATGCTGTACTTTGGTTAGATATTACTGCCACATGATCTGTCAGCACCCCAGGCTTAATATTACTACTACCATAATTGCTGTATTATGAATATGTTTGTTATCTTTACCAGCTAGTTCTCTGGATAAATTATTGATTTAGTTTTATTCCCATATACCCAGTGCAATGGCCAGCATATAGCAGATTCTCAATAATGGTTGAAAAATACACTAAATGGAAAAATGAATGGTAATTTAGATTGATTTAATCATATATATTATTAATTAATTTTATCAATAGTCTACATGTAAATTCAGCTTATTAACTTCCCAAAGTAAATTTGCATCTATTTTATTTTGACAATACTACATCTTCGCACAAAAGTATAGATAGCCCAAGTGTCGTTTTTCTCTGTGCGGCAGACCAGACTAAGGTACAAAGAGCAGACATGGCTTCCATATTTAAATCCTACAGAAGAATACTCAAAATGCTTTTTAAATTAATATCCCATAGAAACATTCATTATTTGTTGCAAATGTTACTTGTTGCAAACGGTACTGATGAACCTAGTGGCAGGGCAGGAATAAAGACACAGGCATAGCGAACGGACTTGAGGACACAGTGGGGGAAGGGGAAGGTGGGACGAAGTGAGAGAGTAACACTGACATATACACACTACCAAATGTAAAATAGATAGCTAGTGGGAAGCAGCCGCATAGCACAGGGAGATCAGCTCGGTGCTTTGTGACGACCTAGAGGGGTGGGATAGGGAGGGTGGGAGGGAGGCTCAAGAGGGAGGGGATATGGGGATATCCCTATACATATAGATGATTCACTTTGTTATACAGCAGAAACTAACACACCATTGTAAAGCAATTATACTCCAATAAAGATATATTAAAAAAATAAATAAATAAAAGTTGCATATTTAATACAATGTTACTCTTTTAATAGCACCAATATATAGTTTCCTTCATTAGAGAAACATTCCTAAATTTGATTTTCTTTTCTCATTGGTAGAGGTGAGACATGTGAAGATTTGTCTTTCAATTACATCTCTTACTTGGGGTGACCAAAAAAAAAAAAAAATGTAGAACTTGCAAATATCTCTGCTTTTGGAAACATTAGTAAAAAAGGAAATATTCTCAGAATAGCAACGATATCAGAATCCTCTTCAGAGGTTTCTTTTGCCAGGAGCATTGTAATAACCTCCTGCTGGACCTCCCTACTCCCCAACAATCCATACTAAAGAGCAACCAGAGTGGTCCTGCTCAAATGTGTATTTGATCATGTTACTATTTACAGTTGACCTTTGAACACCACAGTTTTGAACTGTGCAGGTCCACTTACTTGTGGATTTTTTTTCAAGATACAAAAATATATGTGTAAAACATTCTGCACAAGACATTTATTAAGGTGGACAACCTATCCTTACATAGGCATGAGTGACATTAATATAAAATTAATAATGTGTTAGTTTTCTTACTGTTTTATAGCTTTGCTTTCAAAGAATTACATGACTGTATAGTATTCCTCTTTCTCTCTCATCATTGGAGAAACTGTATCAGCCTATCATCACAGGTTAAGTTTTTTTTTTTTTGAATACAACGTTTCCAATACTGTATTATGAATATGACTGTACTACTGAATCCCATAAAACTTTATAATGATTCATTCATTAGTGTATAGGTTACCATGAAACAATCCTATTGATTACACTAAGATACCATAAAGCAATTATATTGCTGTTTCTTCATTATCAGTGCATGAATTGTTATATCTGTAAATAAATATTACTTTCTTTTTCACATTATATTTCATTTTTGATGTCTAGTGTTAGTAATATGTATAACATCTACAGTGTTTTGTGTCATATAAGGTAACATCAATATAGGTACTGACAGATGATTCATCTTATAAACAGATGACATAAATTTATGGTATTGATAAACAGAGTACAGTACTGTAAATGTATTTTTTCTTCCTTATGATTTTCTTAATAACACTTTCTTTTTTCTAGCTTACTTTATTGTAAGAGTATAGTATATAATACATATAACACACAAAGGGTATACACCCTCAGTAATAACAAGAATGCCTTCTGGGGATCTAATGTACAACATGGTGACTATAATTAACAGTACAGTGTTGTATACCTGGAATTTGCTAAGATATTAAATTTTAAATCTCTGTTTCTCTGTCTCTGTCTCTCTCCCTCATATATATAAATATATATATAAGCTGGAAAAAAAGAAAAACCTCATGTATCAATGCAATCAAATGCAAAATATTAGATTAGCATGCTGGTTTTGAAAGAACAAGTAATAAGATAGCATACATTTTCATTCAAAAAGTTAAGGAACTGTGAGGATATTGGTACTTTTTTTTTCAGTGCTTTTTTGAAACTTTTAAATGGTTGCTCCACTAATGTTCCTAGTGAATGTTTTCCACACCCTGACTACTCAAACTGTGGCCCATGGGCTAGAAGCAGCAACATCAACAGTAAGCTTGTTAGAAATACAGAATCTTGTTCCCACCCAGTCCAACTAAATCAGAAATTGCCTATTAAAACAACAGATAATTATATGCACATTAAAGTTTGAAAAGCACAGACCTTGATAACTCAAGTTTGAAAGTTGAAAAGTAATAGTAACCTTAATAACTTAATCCTTTTTTCGTGGTTTAGCAGGGTTTTCTCAGGAGTGGGGTTGGGCAGCGGGAGCAGTCTATTCTGGGTGTTGGCAATTGTTTAGAACTTAGACCACTATCAACCACAAAACCCTGGAAAGACATGAATTTTATCAGTGATATTGCTTCGAACTGTTCGTGAATGCTAATAATGTTCAAATACTGCTTTTAGTCAGTTTTATTATTGTTTGAAAATTCTCTGCATTCAGTCCATCCCCTTACTGCTCACACTTGGGGTGGACCAGCCTCATGGCCCCACTCTTGACATGTCACTGTTGTTTACAGAACATTTGTTGTTATTGTGTTTTTATTTTGTGATACTATTTTTCCATATATTTAATATACAATATTTATTGCGGATAGAAAATAGTCCTTATGGTACAGGATATCTTCTAAAAATGATCCAACATCATACAAAGAATGGCCAGCAAGACTACAAAATGTAGAGCATATTTCCAGATCTCCTGATTTTTTGCCTAAATGTCCATAAAACTGCTTCCATAAAATGTAAATTTCCAGATCCGTTGTCGGGAACTGAGTAGTGATAAGAAATTAGAGAAGTCTGTCTACATATGTTATGTGCAACTTAGACCTTTATGTCAGGTTTCTATCAGCCCCCCCAGTGCACACATGTGTGCATGTACAACAGGGAGAAGGCAAGGAGTGATGATAACTCCCGCCTGTGTTGCTTCTGTTGCGTCAGGTCTCCACGACTCTTTTTCTTTTTTTAAACAAAGGAGATGGAAACAGCTGTGTCGAAACATTTAAAAGCTGCATCCACTCTTGACAAACAAAAGAGATTTCCAAGACATTTTTTTAAGCCAAATAAAAAAGATCTTTTGAAATCAGAAAAGACAAGTTAGCTTTTACTCAATCTTTTTTTAGTACTTACGCAATTTTAGCCATTCACATTTTCTTTAAAAATCAAGTCAACGGAATTCATCCCTTGCGGAGTAAAGCGAATAGCACTTTCAAGAGAGAATGAAGAGAGCAGCCAGTGTGAATGCTTTTGAACCCAGCATGATCAGTGCTCTCCAGCTCTGGCTGCAAAGAGAAGGTGCTGTGTTTCAGAGGAAAGTCTCCTCACATGAGTGCCGCTCGACTCCAGGGGGAGTTATCAAAGACAGAGGGCCAGTACTTTCACTGCCTTCTCTGCCATTTCTCTCTCCTGAACTGAAGTCTCTCCATCATGGCACTGCACTGGACCGTAAGAGACGTTTGAAATAGAGTGATAGATGTGGGCTATTCATCTTTGCTTTCAATCCATTAGATCCTTTGTATTCCTTATAGAGGTTGTATATGTTGTATTTGTTTTATTACAAGGAAGCTCCATCAGCCTTCCTTTATCTCACCCAGAATTTTGGAACTGAAAAAATGGATCTCATCTACACAGTGCTTACGATAGGAAGGTGAATGCAATGGTATTGCCAAGTGGTAACTCATCTTTCTAGTTGTTCCGACAAAGCCGGTTGACAGAGCACTATGAAAATCATTATTAATAACCAATTTGTGTTGCAGGAAGCAATGCAGAATATTGTCTAAGATGTGAAGAACTGTGTTGGTGATCATTCCCTATAATTATTAGAGGTCTACAACTGCATTAGGATGAGGTGAGACACTGTTCAAAAAGGAGGAAATTTTGTGCCGCGAGATGTTTGTTTGGGGCTCTTTCAGAATAGGGTTTGCTTTCCCGGAAAGATCAATGAAAAAGCTAACTAGTCTGTGACACTGATGCAGTGACTCCCAATTATGTCCACTCTAAATAATTATATAACTAAAAATATAATTTTAAACAAACAACTGATCACCAAAACTTGTTTACAACCGAGAAAAGACTGAAGGATATGGGGTTAAATGAGAATTATAGATAATTGTTAAGAATGGTAACTAAACTGATAATAGTTTTGCTATAAAGATTTCCTTTAAAAACAGTAATATATGGACTTTTCCTGAGCTAAAACATATTGTAAGCCCTAGGTTGTATTCATAAACTCTTCTGCCCACTCATTTTGCCAGAAGTACAGTTAGGAAGCAACTGGGAGCAGCGCATGAGGTACACTGTCACTGTATTTGTTGGCATTTAGGGCATCTGTCAAGGAGGTTTAAGCCACACATTTTCTCTATCTGGAGTTTATAATCTAGTGAAGTAAATAAGACACATGCTAAAAATGTAACAAAAGTACAATGGCTGTACATGACTGTATCAGTTGGGGATTGCAAATTGTAAATGCTATAGCATTTAGAGTTACAAAGGTGGGTTTTTTTGTTGTTTGCTTTGTTTTATTTTTTAGTTAAAGGCTATCAAAGCTCCAGGTCATATACATATATTTAAAAAGCACTGCTTTGCTTGGGATGAACATACACACACTACTATATATAAGAGAGATAACCAACAAGGACCTACTGTATAGCACAGGGAACTCTACTCAATATTCTGTGATAACTTATATGAGAAAAGAATCTGAAAAAGAATGAATATATGTATATGCAGAACTGAATCACTTGGCTATATACCTGAAACATTGTAAATAAAGTATATTTCAATTAAAAATAATTGAAAAAAAGAAAACATGCCCCCAAAATGGGGAAAGGATATTCTAGGCAGTGAGAAAACCCAGTTCAGTTGCCATGAATGAGGTAGGAGAGAATTTGGCATGTTTGAAGAAGAGCAAGAAGGCCGATATGCCTGGATTGAGTGAACTGAGGCAAGAAAGGTAGGAAATGAGATCAGAAAGACACAGTGGAGTGGCCAAAAGCAGCTCATGTACAATTTAGAACGGCTTTCTTGGCTCAAACTCTGTGAAATAACTTATTTTGGATCTATTCCATACTAGCAGATAGTTAAATGAGTAAATGTCTCTGCCTTCTCAGAGTACACAGTATTGAGAGGGAGACAAACAAGAACATAATTGTAAGGCATTGTGGTATGTTTTTTTCTAGGTATAAGGTCAAGTTGCTAGGGCACACTTAGAAGAATGTGTGTCATCTTCCTGGTGCAATCATGGAAGGCTAATTGGAGCACATAACACATCGGCTGAGCTTTGGAGGCAAATCATAGTTCATCAGGTGACCAATGAGATGAAAGTATTCCAGGATGCCTGAATGGTTTATTCAAATGTACAAAGGCATAAGAAAGCATTGCAATTTTAACTTGAATGGTGTAGTGGAAAAGTAAAAAGCATTGGAGACAGACAAGTTTTGAATTTTTTCTCTGAAACAGAGAACATTACTTAATCTCCCCTTAGAAAGGGATTAATAATCGTGCCTATCTTTGAAGCTCACTGCGATGAGTAGTGATCCTAAACAGTAATGTGCCCGGCTTATATTGCATGGACACTAAATCCTAGTTAGTTTTCACACAGAAAACTCTAGTATTCACGATAGGTACAGGGTTGGTTTCCTTATTTCATTCTCAGACTTTGTTCAGAATCTGAAACAGCATGGGTGCTCAATGAATATTTGATATATATATATATGAATGAGCTGGCACAGTTTCAGTTTCCTTTAAAGTGCAGTAATGCAGGTGATAGAGAATAAAAAACTGCATCAGAAAAAAAAAAACAAAACTGCACCAAGACAATGGTGGTGAACATAGGAAAAAGGAGAGATGATTTAGAGATATTTAAGAGACAAAAGATACAGAATTTGTCACTAATTGTGAGGGAGAAGAAGGATTCAGAAAAGCTTCCAAGTTGACAATCGAGTAACTGGATGAATGTTGGTGACATTTACTAAAAATAGGATAACGGGGAGGGATAGGAGCTGGTTTAAGTGGTGTAGGAGGAGAAAAAAAAAATGAGGTCAAGTTGACTTCATAATTTTGAGATGCATACTGGCCACAGAGCTGAAAAAGCTGAGGTGATCAGAAATGAAGTCTATTACTCAGAAGAGGGTTCAAGCAAAATAGATACACTGGCAGTAATTGAAGCCTTTTTTGTGGGTGAAATTGGTAGAGAGATTATTATAGAAGAGGAGAAAAGGGAGCAATAATATATTCATTTTGCATTTAAAGAGCAAGCATAACAAGGAGAATCCCTTGAAAGGATCTCATGAATTCACAGATGAGTTAAGAGGATCATGAGAGACAGATAGCACTTCATAGTTTACTTTTCTGTGTATCCGTATGAAAACAGTACAAAGCATAGTTTGTTATAAGCTTGAGTATTCTCTCACTGAAGAACTCCCTAACTTAAATCACCTTAATGGCACAAACTCTAAGTGCTCATAATGGTGTGTGAGAAATGATCAATGATAGTAAGATAGTAAGACTCGTAACTCAGAAGACAAAGTTCTGTTTGGTTTATGTGATTTAAGCATTATGAGATCATTATTTCTCATTTTCTTATTGGGCATTCAACTTAATATTATTTAGCAGGTAATGAGCAGAACACTCAGATAGTGATATTGTTGATGGAAAGTTTTCCTTGGTAAGTATTATTTATATCATCTGCTCATTTTCAAACTTTATTCAGAAAATATTTAAGGTTTTTTATTGTGTTCTCATTATGCTTGAATACACAGTTTGATACTAATCCAGAGAAGGCAGTCACTAACATTTTTTAAAAAAATAGTTGGAAGATCTGTGCCCTAACTGAGATAAATGCCAACATTCTTTTCATAGCATTCATTCAGTAATTGTGTCTGAAGATTTCCTCAGTTGTTTAAAAACTATTTTCATTTTCAAAATGCTATATTTTTCTATATTATTTTAGTTGATTATAATTTGGTGTTTCTGTGAATTGGGACTAAAATTCATTAAACTGTATTGTTTTGCTGTAAAGAATATCTATGTGGGAGTATAAGCACACATTTCACATTCAATTGAAAAGTGCAATGCTGACATAATTATCATAATGTGATCCCAGTATCTCTAAACATGGTTTTACAAAAGCATGGTCTGGAAAAGTTCAGATGTCAGTGAAAGGACGCCAGCATCCTGATGCAACGGCCTCTGTTACTGACTTAGCATTTATTCTGACATCAGAGTTTAATAAGACATGAGCACAATAAATTAAAATGTCATGAATTGCTCCTAACTCAAATAAACCATCACATACCAATTGGACACAGGGTCTTTTAGTTGGTTTTCTCTATGAAAAAAGAAAATTTCCCAATTGTTATAAATTATAAATTCTCCTGTCTCTAGGAAGAACCTATCTTATGCATGTTAATTAAAAATAAAGATATACCAGGAAAAACAGATTTTCTTTTTGTTGTTCACATTCATACATCAGTGAAGTAATGGCTTATAGTCTGTTTGTTTTTCATGAAGTATTACATGTAAAACAATTTAATCAAAACCGTAAGTTTCTTGAGTAAATCATTTGCAGAAGATACACTTTTGATTGTTTATTTCTCAAGGGTTATCGATCAATGTGAGGAAAAGTAAATGATGAAAAGCTAGAGGCAGAACAAAGAAGGCAACCTCAGCCAATTGGGTTCCTTTTTTATCTCCAGAAATATAAACAATGACTAGGCAGCTTCTGCATTATGAGAAGCAGAGGAAAATGTGTTTCTCTGAAAGCAGCAAAATGTTAAGAGGCCCTATCGTTAATTAGAATTGTGGCACATGTATTTCTAAATACATGATTTTATTGGAATTTGAAATATAATGTTTTTAAAGAAGCAAGAACATTAGTTCATTGATTCCTCAGTAACAGTATTCTTCTTCAAGCTGATTTTTTTGTTTTCTTTTGTTTTCTTTCTTTTTTTATTGAAGTAGAGTTGATTTACAATATTATCTTCAGGTGTACAACATAGTGATTCAATGTTTTTATAGATTATACTCCACTTAAACTTATTATAAAATATTGGCTATATCCCCTGTGCTGTATTCACATCCTTGTATCTTCTTTTTTTTTTTTTAACATCTTTATTGGAGAATAATTGCTTTACAATGGTGTGTTAGTTTCTGCTTTATAAGAAAGTGAATCAGCTATACATATACATATATCCCCATATCTCCTCCATCTTGCGTCACCCTCTCACCCTCCCTATCCCACCCCTCTAGGTGGTCACAAAACACCGACTGATCTCCCTGTGCTATGCGGCTGCTTCCTACTAGCTATCTATTTTACATTTGGTAGTATATATAAGTCCATGCCACTCTCTCACTTCGTCCCAGCTTACCCTTCCCCCTTCCTGTGTCCTCAAGTACTTTCTCTACATCTGCGTCTTTATTCCTGTCCTGCCCCTAGGTTCTTCAGAACCAAATTTTTAAAAATTTTTTTAGATTCCACATATATGTGTTAGCATACAGTATTTGTTTTTCTCTTTCTGACTTACTTCACTCTGTATGACAGTCTCTAGGTCCATCCACCTCACTACAAATAACTCAATTTTGTTTCTTTTTATGGCTGAGTAATATTCCATTGTATATATGTGCCACATCTTCTTTATCCATTCATCTGTGGATGGACACTTAGGTTGCTTCCATGTCCTGGCTATTGTAAATAGAGCTGCAATGAACATTGTGGTACATGACTCTTTTTGAATTATGGTTTTCTCAGGGTGTATGCCCAGTAGTGGGATTGCTGGGTGGTATGGTAGTGTTATTTTTAGTTTTTTAAGGAACATCCATACTTTTCTCTATAGTGGCTGTATCAATTTACATTCCCACCAACAGTGCAAGAGGGTTCCCTTTTCTCCACACCTTCTCCAGCATTTATTGTTTGTAGATGTTTTGATGATGGCCATTCTGACAGGTGTGAGGTGATACCTCATTGCAGTTTTGATTTGCATTTCTCTAATGATTAATGATGTTGAGCATTCTTTCATGTGTTTGTTGGCAATCTGTATATCTTCTTTGGAGAAATGTCTATTTAGGTCTTCTGTGCATTCCTGGATTGGGTTGTTTGTTTTTTTGATATTGAGTTGCATGAGCTGCTTGTAAATTTTGGAGGTTAATCCCTTGTCAGTTGCTTCATTTGCAAATATTTTCTCCCATTCTGAGGGTTGTCTTTTTGTCTTTCCTTTGCTGTGCAAATCTTCGAAGTTCCACTAGGTCCCATTTGTTTATTTTTGTTTTTATTTCCATTTCTCCAGGAGGTGGATCCAAAAGGATCTTGCTGTGATTTATGTCATAGAGTGTTCTGCCTATGTTTTCCTCTAAGAGTTTTATAGTGTCTGGCCTTACATTTAGGTCTTTAATCCATTTTGCGTTTATTTTTGTGTCTGGTGTTAGGGAGTGTTCTAATTTCTTTCTTTTACATGTAGTTGTCCAGTTTTCCTAGCACCACTTATTGAAGAGGCTGAGCAATCTACCAATTCAATGCAATCTCTATCAAACTACCAATGGCATTTTTCACAGAACTAGAATAAAAAATTTCACAATTCGTATGGAAACACAAAAGACCCCGAATAGCCATAGCAATCTTGAGAAAGAAAAACGGAGCTGGAGGAATCAGGCTCCCAGACTTCAGACTATACTACAAAGCTACAAAAATCAAGACAGTATGGTACTGGCACAAAAATAGAAATATAGATCAATGGAACAGGAAAGAAAGCCCAGAGATAAACCCACGCACATATGGTCACCTTATTTTTGATAAAGGAGGCAAGAATATACAATGGAGAAAAACAGATTTTGATTGGCTAGAAATTGAGAAAAATAGTAAAAGCAGAAGGTATTTAAGAGAAGAATGGGAAAGCAGATAAACAAGCCAGAAAGGAGTTGTGCATTGTGACTTAGGGAAAAAAAATTGAAACTGAAACTTCATGAACAGGAGCTGGAAAAAGAAAACTAGGTACTGAATAGTTAAATAGTTCATAATGATTTCCTCCAGGCTGGATGCTTCAAACGAAATGCTACAAAGTTGTTATTAATCATTGTCAGGGAAATAGGATTGGGTGTGTCTTACATTCTAAAGGGAAAGAAAGTGTTCAGTATAGTATTATTTTCCCTGAGAAGAATGGGACATTTAAGCCAACTATACATAATCATTGAACTGATTAAAATAAGAAATGAGATTTTACCACAGAAGCAAACTATGCTCCTCTCTAGAAGAGGATAATGAAAAGAGGGGAAAACAGGGATAGTTATGTCAGAGACATGTCTACTAAAAAATTGGAGACACTGAGTAAGGCAGAGGAACAGAAGTTTTTATATTCATAAGAGATTATACACATATAAACAATGGAAGATTATTCAGCCATAAAAGGAAGAAAATCCTGCCCGTTTTGACAACATGGAAGGACCCTGTGGGCACTTTGCTAAGTGAAATAAGTCATCAGACTGAAAGACCAATACTCTGTGTTCTCACTTATATGTGGAATTTAAAAAAGCCAAACTCATAGAAATAGAGAGTAGAATGGTGTTTACCAGAGGCTGAGGTGTGGGAGAAATGGGGAGATGTTGGTCAAAGTATATAAACTTCGTTATAAGATGAATAAATTTGTGGGCCTAATATATAGTATAGTGACTATAGTTAACAATACTATATTATATACTTGATAGTGATGAGAGCTGATCTTAAGTGTTATCACCACACACAAAAAACACATAATTATATGAGGTGCTGAAGATGTTAACTAACCTTATTGTGGTAATCATTTTGCAATATATACATGAATCAAATCATTACATCGTACACCTTCAAATTATATATGTTATATGTCAATTATATCTCAATAAAGCTTGGATAAAAATCCCAGTATTTAAGCAAATGTCTGCCTGGTAATAATGCCCCTTCTTGCATGCCCTCTTTGAGTGATTCCCTTGGCATTTCTCTCTTAGATTCAAGGGAGGGAGTCATTATTTAATGGAATGGAATGTAGTATATTCATTAATTATATTCTAATATTTAGTGATTACCTTAAAAAGGAGCTTTTCACGTTCTGGGTACTCAGCACAGCAATGAACAAGACAAAGTCCCATCCTGGAAATGACTTGAGAAAAAACAAGTAATAAACTAGTAAATGAGTTAATATTTAAGAAGATTACAGATTCTAATAAGTTCTATAAAGAAAATAAAGAGTACCTCATGCCAGGGAATCCACTCCAGTTAGGATGGATCAGGGAAGGTCTCCCTGAGGAAGTGACATTTGAGCTGATACTCAATGTTAAGAAGGTTCTGGAGATAGAACATTCCAGGCAGAGAGGAGAGCAAATGAAAGAACTTAAAAAGACTACCATATGACCCAGCAATCCCACTCCTGAGCATATACCCGGAGAAAACCATAATTTAAAAAGATACGTGCACCCCAGTGTTCATTGCAGCACTGTTTACAATAGCCAAGACATGGAAGCAAACTAAATGTCAATCAATAGAGGAACGGATAAAGAAGATGTGGTACATATATACAATGGAATATTGCTCAGCCATAAAAAGAACAAAAAAATGCCATTTGCAGCAACATGGATGGACCTAGAGATTGTCATACTGAGTGAAGAAACTCAGACAGAGAAAGACAAATATATGATATTGCTTATATGTGGAATCCTAAAAAAATGGTACAAATGAACTTATTTACAAAACAGAAGTAGAGTCACGGATGTAGAAAACAAACTTATGGTTACCAGGGATAAGGGGGGGAAGGATAAATTGGGGAATTGGGATTGACATATACACACTAATATATATCAAATAGATAACTATTATGAACCTACTGTATAGCACAGGGAACTCTACTTAATACTCTGTAATGGCCTATATGGGAAAAGAATCTAAAAAAAGAGTGGATATATGTGTATGTATAACAGATTAACTTTGCTGTACACCTGAAACTAACACAACATTGTAAATCAACTCTACTCCAATAAAAATTAAAAAAAAAAAAGTATGGTCTGTTGTCTTTGAGGAACATAAAGGAGCTCTGTGTGGCTGGAGCTTAGGGTGGGGGAAAGAAGCACTAAGAAGTGTGGTCAAGAGAAGTGGAGGGAGGCAAGGATTTTGTTCTAATCATTTATCAATCTTTGGGATTAATTGGGCTTCAGGCATATCTATTATAAATTGCATACAAGTGAATTATTTTCTCTCAATCTGATTTTTAAGTGGTAAATGATCTGTGATATGCTATGATAATTGTTAAATTTGTCTACATAATCTACCATCTTATGTTGTGTTTTACCCTCATAAGTCATCTTCTTTACCTTTTTCCTTTCCTTTTTGGCCTACTTCTGGTTTAGAAGTTAAAAATTCTACCTGAATATTTTTAGCAGTTATGGTCCCTTTTTTTTTTAACTTGCATACTTCATTTTTAAAAATGTATATACACTTAGTAATCCACCCTCCTCTAGAGTAGCAAGAAGTCTTCGAATGCTTTAATTCCAGTCACCTTTCTAGCTTTTATGTTATCAATATTCTCATTTCACTTTGCTTTTATATCTCCAAAAGTAGTCATAATTATGATTGTATTATTCAAAATATTCTTATTTAAATTTACTGAAATATTTATCAGTTTCTTTGCTCAACATTCCCTTTTGCATCCCAGCTTTCCTCCTAAGTTCTTTTTTCTCTAAAGTATATTCTATATTATTTCTTCATTAGTGGATTGTGATTGTTAATTTGCCTGCTGTTTTACTTATTTAAATACCTTAACTTTATCTTCATTTTTGAATAATAATTTAGTGACATATATAATTTTAGACCAATAATTATTTTTCCACAGTGCTTTTAGGAATATAAACCCAGCATCTTCCAAACTCAAACACTTGCTCTTAGCAATTATTATTGTTGTTGTTACTGTATTCCTGTAATTAATATTATTATTATTTTGAGGTTAGCTGTAGTCTATTTGTTTTCTGTTTGTTAGAAATTTGTATTTCCTTCATATTTGATTATAAGATGTAAACTTTTTGTTAAGACCACAGACTAGACTAGAAGTGAATCTATTTATTTTTAATCCTATTGCAAGGAATTGTTTTCCTAAATCTGAAGATTCATATCTTTCATCAAGGTTCAACCATTATCTCTTTGAGGTCAAGACACAGATGCAAATGAGTGTGGCTCCCTTAAGGAGATCCATCAGCTTGGCGATAAGCACAATAATGCCTGACACAGAAACTAAAGGAGTTTTTCAGTGGAAATAGAGAAAAATCAATACATATTTGTTGAATGACTCAATAAAGTGGCATTGCAAACAATAAAAATGTCTTCTTTTAACTTTTCTATATGCTGCAACAAAAAGGCAACTGTACAATGAATTAAGACAAAACATTCTTAGGTAGTGAGCAGAACCTAAATGTTAACAGATTTTTGTCATTCTGATGATAATTCAGTTTGTTCTCAAGTTATCTGCAGAAGTCAATCAATATTTCCCTGGATATAGATTCTTTTATTATTTAAAAACAAGATGACATGTTGATTTGTATATCCCTAGGAAAGCAGTCAGTGATTTTGTCAAAGATGATGCAAAAACATTTAAGGCAATTGGATTCCAAATTCTAAATAGTAAAAAAAAGGAATGGATTTTGAGGAGACTACCCCAGCAGGAATATTTTCATGCTTGCTGTGCTGTTAATTGGACACGGTGAACTGGAAAAAATAGCTGAGTGGAGGTCACATCAGTGGAGAGCTGCTGTGGTCATCGATGTGAGACCACTGTGACCAAGGGAGAAGACTCGCTTTCAGATGGCCAGAAAAACAGCCCTAACATTTAGAGTTTGAGGCATAAACACAGGAAAAAAAGTGAAATCCACTGAATGGGTTCAATTAACAGGTGTACAAAGCTATCTGATGAGTTCCATGAAAATTTTAGATAAAATATAATGTTGCACTTAACCTTTTCTCAGCATTAAAATGAGAGAAATATATTCTAAAACTGAATTTTAGAGCTACTGACTTCTTCAGGCTACATCTCCCTTTCACTTTTCAAAAATTTGCATCTTTATTATATAAATTTGTATTTATGGTATATATATTTATCTGCCTATCTATATATCATCTATCATCAAATGTTGTAAGTACATTAAGAATAGTGTGCTTCATTGTGCAGAATTTCCTGAATTTCAACATCTGATTAGTTTACCGATTTAAGTTACATGTGTGACAATGCATGACCAAATACATTCTAACTAAGTCAAAGGTTTTCACTGTTGAAACACGTATGCAAGGGTTTGCCCTGGAATAAAAATGGTAATAACTTTCAAACTAGAGCCTAAGTTAGATCACTGACATTACATGCTGTCACTCAGTGGGAAATACCCCACATAAATTGAAAATTTCTTGATAACTTACATTCAGTGATGTCTACAGAAATTAGATAGTTATTTTCTGGGAAATATTAGGCACAGTAGTGCTAAAACACATTTAGAAAATATTATGACATCTTTTAGAATAATGCAAAATGTTTCTATAAATATTGCACAATCTCATTTGACAGGTGTTTATTTTGATATTTCAGTCTTCTTAATTAGATATGCATTAATTGCTAAAACTGTGAGAATATTTGTGTGTGTATATGTAGGCATTATGAGAATATTGTTCTGTTTCCTTGTTTAGCATCAGGGAAAGTATCTAGAGAATTCTGTCATATATTTGCCTCCATTAACAAGAATGAGTCGAACATATAATTTCAGGTATGCTGTCCCCAGTCAAAATCTTTGAGCAAAAAAAAAAAAAAAAAAAAAAGACATTTATAATTTACTCATGTATTTTCTTTTTTAAATTCAAATTAATTTTTTTCTTTAGTATATATTTGAAGGAAAAAAGTGATTTAAATCTCAAAAGGTGCTTTTCCTCTGAAATTTACTTTGAGATTCCAGCATTAGCAAAAGAGATGAAAACAATAGAAATGGCCTGTGGGAGCTGATTTGAACTGTCTAACTTCTTTTTGCTGACTTCCTTTACTTTTGCTTCTTTAAACTATCTGCTGTTCTCTTACCCATTTCACTGTCCTTGATTTTGCATACTCTTACCTCTGCCCTTAATAACAAACATTATCAGTTTTTCCAAACCCCACTTATTTCCAAAACCTTTGTCCTTGGGGGAAAAAAAACTTTTAAAAAATGTACATTTTCTTTATCTGTGATCATGACTTTCTACCTTGAAGAATATAGAGACATTTCAGATATAGGAAGATGTCTAGGCTGACTCAAATTATGTTTGCACAGTTGTGGGAAATGCCTGATCAAAGCCCCTCACGCACTTAGCCTCTCTCAGCAAATGTCTCACGTAAATGGATGTGCTTATGGGGATCTTGGTTATAGAATAGAATTGGCCCATATAGTAATCATGTTCTAGCTAAGTTAACTCACTAACTAGATTACCTATAAAACACTAAAACTTAAAGGACATTAACTATCTGAAGTTTTTAGAGTTTCTTGTTATAAAATGTGTTGTTATTTAACATCGAATGTATCAGCAAGGGCAGATTGCATCATGAAAGATACCCACATTTCTTACTTCCTGAGCCATAGTTTCTTACGTTTAAGCATACTAGTTGCTTGTTTAAAGATTAATCCCAATATCCAAGATACAAGAATTAAAAAAAAAAAAATCTGACAATTAAAAGAACTCCTTCCACCCCAAATAAGTGGTATTCTGAAATAAATGAATGGACTCATGCAACCAATTCAGAAGATTAATGCCTGAATATGAAATGTACAAAGCATAAAAGCTATGTTGTCGGTTGATACAGTGGCAGAGTCAGCAGATAAGTGAATATACAGATTATTCAATATCTCCTCGGATTTTTTAAGGTTAACTTAGTTGTCAGTTTCAGCACCTTTACAACTGCTGAACTTACTGGCAACAGTAACATAGCAAACATGCTCAATCCTTTCCTAGAGTTAGTTTCCTTCCAAGTTCAGAGTTAACCACCTACAGAGTAAGGAATAAAGGTATTATACATTTCAGTAGCCGTGGAAACAGGTACACAGCACATTATAAACAAAATACAATTTCGAGAATAAGTCCCAAAATTTGTAGCTCAGTGATTTCAACAGCCACATAGGTTTAGAGAATTTTTTTCCTTCAAAGTGTAACTCTCCATATTTGAAAAAAAAAAAAAAAAAAGATACAATCAAAACTTAGGGAAGTTGGAAAGTGGATTCGGGTTGTGAGAAACCATGGGGAATACTCCTGACTCTGTTATTAACTTATGTGTGACCTTCACCTAGTTACTTAACTTTTCAGTTCTTTATTTTTCCCATCTGGACAACATTATCTGCCTTCCTTGCTGGAATCTTGTGACGCTTAATTAATGCTTGTGAACCACTTTGGCTTCCACAGCTGGAGGATGTTGAAGAAATGCAAATTATTATTATTGTTATTTATTATTTATTGTTCTCTCTCTAGACTTGGTTCCAGGCTCTGCAGGCTTACCCCTTGAGCCATGGAGACAAATTAATAATAAATGCAGTGCTAGTCCTTCAGCAAATACCAGAATGGCTCAATGGGAAACAGTTAAAAAAAAAGTCTACAAAATTATTATGCTTTACTCTTCTATTATAAAATTCACAAGAGTCAAAAGTTTAAAAAATTGCCAGAAATTTAACAACTTTATTCTTTTTTTTTTTTTTTTTTTTATTTATTTATGGCTGTGTTGGGTCTTCGTTTCTGCGCGAGGGCTTTCTCTAGTTGCGGCGAGCGGGGGCCACTCTTCATCGTGGTGCGCGGGCCTCTCATTATCGCGGCCTCTCTTGTTGCGGAGCGCAGGCTCAGTAATTGTGGCTCACGGGCCCAGTTGCTTCGCGGCATGTGGGATCTTCCCAGACCAGGGCTCGAATCCGTGTCCCCTGCATTAGCAGGCAGATTCTCAACCACTGCGCCACCAGGGAAGCCCCAACTTTATTCTTTTTGACTGATTCTCCTTTACTTTGAATTGCTGAGGATTTTCATTGTGTGCAGTATTTTTATTCAGTTGAATTAATGCCATTTTGGACTGGCAACCTGTCTCTGCTTAATTTTTTTCTGTTGGGAAAACTATACCATTGGTAGTTTTAGTCTTTTTCCAAAAAAAATCTACTTTTCAACTTTGTTTCATTTACAAAAATAAAATTTGAAATGATTGTTCTATTTTGCTGGACCTTTTGGGTTTTTATTTCTAAGCAGATGTTCATCTTCCCTTAAAATAGATCAGTTTACCTTTTATAAAGTTTATAATTACCATATAACATGAATTATGTTTTGTAAATATTGAGTAAAAATTATAGATGCTTTTGTATTGAATGTTATTAAGAGATTCTTATTAAAATAAAGTTACTTTTTTTTATAGGACATGATAAAAAAGTCTACTTTTAAAATGAAGAAACAGCGTTCACATCTTTCCCAAAGATCACCTTTTCTTCCTTACTAATAGATGCCTCATTTTATGTTTAGATAACTCTGCAGATCTTGCCTAATGTCTGGAAAAATAGGGCCCTCCTGCATCCTCAGGGGATGGTTATAATTTGTGGAAGCCAAGAATGGCATCCTCTTTACCAGATATTCACTGTCACAGGCTCCCTTGTTCCTAGGATGACATGTGCATGGCCAATGAGGTGGAAGAACTTCTCTGATAATCTTCTGGAAAGATTCCTCTGTCTTTTACTCAAGAAATATGTCACTCATGCCTTTCCTTTTTTCATGGAAGGATAGTACAGGACATTATGAATGCATTTTCCAGCCATTTTGTAACCAGAAGAGAAACTTGATAATTTAAAAGATTTTTATAAAAAGCCATGCTGTTTAACAAACCCTTGCTTGTCTAAATAGACTTTTCCTTATGATGAATGTTTCTATTACTTTAAGCTCTTCAGTTTGTCAGTTTTCTGCTAGACACTGAAGAAAACAGTCTTAACTAATAGACGTTACCTGAGTACACTAACCTTCATTAATCTCCTCCATACTTCCGTAGCGCTTGTAGTAACTATATGTAATTTAGTATTAAATTATATGGTAACTTGTATTGCTTGGCATTAGTTTTATAGATCTCCTGAACTAAATTGTCAGCCGTTTGAATGTGGAAGTACCATTTTATCCTCCCTGTGCTTTTCCCCTATGCCTTGCACTATGCTGGCTCAAAGGAGGCTCACTGCATTTAAAACAAACAAAAAACACGTGTGTGTGTGTGTGTGTGTGTGTGGGTTTATGTTGCCTTTTTCTTGCCTTTAAACTCAAAACTCTGTCACAACTCTTCTGGAACATGGCCCTTTGCCATGTTTTATTCTTCCTTAGACTAATTCTTCTGTTTTCTTTCCTGTTCCTTTTCTTTCTATGGTCTCTTTGTAGGTATTCCGAAAAGCTTCATCTTTGGTCTTATGCTCCTTTGCTGCTCTGTTCTCTTGAAGATCATATCCATTATGCCTCATTTACTTACGCAAAAATGACCATTATATGTGACTCCCAGTTTAATTTCTACCCTGCATATCTATCGGCATTCCCAACTACCTTTACAATTGGTACTTTCCACTGAATATACAATTGAAAGTTCACTCTACCTTCACTCACTGAAAGTTGAAGTATTCTCTCCTTCCTCTGAATTTCTATAGCTAAACCACACTCTACGACTACTGCTTGCATTAATAATTTATCTCTGCTTAGACTTTAAACAACTCCTTGAGATCAAGGACTATGTCCTGTTACTCTTTAATTAACCTCCACCTATATATGTCTTATATATAATATGAAATCAATTAGTGTTTGAATGGATATATGACCACTTTATTCCAACATAGAAGCATGTCATGTTGAAAAATTGGTTATACTTTCTCTTTTTTGTCTTTATATATACTTCAGGATATTTGGGGGGTTTATATAAATATAAATATATATATGTAGAGAAGATATATTTTCATTGATATGCTTAGTATATAGAAATTCTACCTGATTATGTTTTCAAATGTCCATATTGATGTAGTTCAATTAAGATCAACTTCTGGTTTTAGCATCTTTTTAGTACAAATAATTATATTTTATTAAGATTACATATTTTCCTAAACATGTACAAAAAAATACCAGGTATCATGTTATCACTCTTTATTACAAGGGTAAAAACTCCATGAATCTACTCCAAGAGAATTAAAAACATATGTCTACACAAAAACCTGCACATGAATGTTTACAGCAGTATTATTCATAATAGCCAAAAAATGGAAACAACCCAAATTTCCAACAGCTGATGAATGGATAAACCAAATGTGGTATATACATACAATGGCATATTATCTAGCCATAAAAAGAATTAAGTACTGATACAAGCTCTAGCACAAATGAACCTTGAAAGCATTGAGCTACATGAAAGAATCCAGACACAAAGACAATGTATGGTATGACTCCATTTATATGTAATGTACAGAACAGGCAAATCCATAGAGACAGAAATTAGTGATGGCTAGAGTCTGGATAATGAGGGAAATGCAGGGTAGCTGCTAATGAGTGCAGGGTTTCTTTTTTGATGATTAAATATTCTGGAATTACATAGCAGTGAAGATTGTCCAACTTTGGGAATCCACTAAGAACCACTGAATTGTCATTTTGAATGGGTGAACTTTATAGTATGTAAATTATATCTCAATTAAAGCCTTTTTAAAGACAAATTCCATGAAAACCCAGGATTCTTAGTTTTTATGATATTTAGATTCAGAACATAACAGGATATATAGATCAAGCACAGGTTTTAATAAAGATGTCTTAATTTTTTTCCAAGTATAAGAGATTTACCAAACAATGGCAATCTATACTTTGTGAATAATATAACATATTCCTATCATTCGTATATTACTTCATTTATAAGCGATCTACTACTCTCCAGGGAAGGCTGAATTATAAGTTAATGACATGTATAGTAATAGTTATTATTCAATGAGTTTAACTGGCGTGAAAATGCTGCAGGGGAATTGAAAAGGATACTCCTCATTTTTCCAGGGTTGGAAGTACTGGATAGTGTTTGCTCTTGTTTTTAGAGGATGAGTAGAAGTTTACCAGATGGGATAACTTACTTCATGTGAAGGAAATAAAAATACAAAGGAAATCTATGAAATGATTAGAGAATGATGAGCCAACTCTACGGCAGATTTTAGGATGCATGAACCACAGTGTAAGAATAAATAGAGTTACCGTCTCCCTTATGCTATTCTATGGTTTCCCCACCTTCCGGCTGCATTAAAAAGGAAACCGTTCCTGTTTTAAAGTAATTAATCCTTAAAGACCAAGAAATGGTTGAATTTTAGCACATCTATGTGTTTTGTACAAAATTCATAGGTTGTTTTGCCTTAATGACAGTTGTACCACTAAATAAATATAAAGTAATGATTTGATTCATAAAAATCCTACTAGAGTCAACCAAAAATATACATGAAAATTATGTAAGTCATTATGCTAAGAAGTGAGGGGAGAGAGATAGGAGACACAGTCTGTTTTACAAGGCATCGAACAGTTCAAGTCTTTGAATTTAGGTCATTTATATCAACACTTGAAAAGACCCAGAGGAAATAACTCTGGAGGTGGGAGAAATCGGTCCTCTGCCACTTGTTAACAGGTAAATGGTCAGATTTATATAGAAGGATTTATGAGGGGAAGAAGATAAGGGAATGGGAAGTTGAAGAAAAGAAGGAGGAAAAGAGAGGCAAACTTTCCAGTTACTGCCCTCAATGAAGCCACAAGCTCTAAAATACTCAGCTACATTCTGTTCTCCTAGGAATTCAGCTGGGAACATACTACCTGAGGAGACTGCAAAACCCTCAGGTCATCCAAGACAGACCAAGAGTAATTGGTGCTTGCCTAAGAATAGTATCCAGAGAGATATTGCTCCAAACACTACTGAATAAACTTGAGCATTCTGCTATATTTCTCTGATAAAATTGCTTTCTCCCATGTAAAAGTGCCCAGAGTAACTGACAAAAGTCAAAGATCTCTTTGGGGTATAGTAATTTACTAATGATTCAATTTATCAATTTTAAAAAAAATAAAACCTACAGTTCTATAATGGCAAAATCTTGAATGCAGAGTTTGAAACACAAACTAAATCTCATTATGGTTCACTTGCTCTTTGTGACATCAGATATTCTAACGCCAAGATAATGGGTGTTATGTTATTGAAAATTCAAAGTCAAAAATCACGTTTTTCAGTCACCATTCTAATCTCTGATATCCTCCCTTTCTCTGTTTGCAGTGATCCTTTTAAAATATTTACTCAGCGGTAAATAGCTTATCTTAAGTTCTCCAGCTGTGTCTCTTCTTCACTTGCACACAAATAGGACTTTTTTTCTCACACATGATTTCTATGGATATTATTTCTCAGAGGCTCTCTCTTCTTCAGAATTGACATGCTGGTGAGTGTTCAATCAGGGAGCTCAGTAGATTTAATACTGAGTGTCATTACACAGTGACATTATGATCGGCATCAGATTAAAGCACCATAGAGAGTGCTGAAAAACCACACTGATATTTGAACCTTTGCTACTTGGAAGAGGAATTCTTTCCCTGACCGGCTCTCCTACTCCCTTTTTTCCTTCACCAGTTTTTGAGCAGAAACATGGTGGGTAGGAGGAAATTCCGAAGAGACCAGAGCAGACTCTTTGTGAGGTCTGCTATGCCAAAAACTCTTCTTGTCATTTTTACACAGGTTTCCTTTTTGTTAATTCTGTAGTGAACTGGGAAAGAAGGGGACTGATATAGACGAGATAGAAGATAGATAGAGATGAAAGATACAGATAGATCCTTTATTCCCAACATCCATGCCATTTCTAACCATCTCCCATGATCTCTGTTATCATCCACAGCTCCAACATAGGAGCAGTGCCATGAATGGCCATAGTCTCTCAGAGCTCCATTCAGTCTGGTATGCTCTGCATTGTGACGATCTCACCATCCCGTGCCCATCACAATGCTGTCTATATGTTGCGTCCTTCCCGACGCAAATGCTCAGATTGGTGCACAGGGAGGAATTTGGATGTATGGCTAACTTTGGGAATTAATGCTTTCCAACTTCGGTTTCTATATAATCTCCAGTTGACAATTCACACTCTACTCTGCAAGAACGTCCCATTTACAAATAAATATAAGAATACCTAAAGACTAAGGGAAATAAATCCAAGTTTTTAAAAACTATTTCATATACATGTCAGTTGCTTTATTTCAATCTTGAAATAAATGGTCAATTTAATATACAAGTAAGGAGCATCAATTCTGGAGCCAGACTTCCTGGATTTTAATCACTTCTCTGTTATTTTACTAGCTATGTGAACTTGTGCTGATAAATTCTATAGATAATTCCTCATCTATAAGATGAAAATAATAACACTACATCATAAGGGAGTTGTGAGGGCTAAATGAAGTAATATACATAAAGGGTTTAGGATAGTTTTTAGTACATAGTAAGCACATAAGGGTTAGATATTGTTATCTTATATTTTCTCTGAAAATATCAAATAATCATAACTAGTATTTTATTTCTATTATCTGCTAAAATATTCTAACATGGCCCTCCCCCTTTTAACTTATCAAACTATTATTATTCTTTTAAGAATAATCAATTCCCTAGATTTTTTAAAACTGGAAATAAATCATGTAATATAATGGAAAGAGCATGGATTTAGCAGACAATACAGGAGTTTGATTCCTGGCTGCACTACTTATACCTGTTTTTTTGAGCTTTATTTTTCTGGCCAATAAAATGGAATTTAAATATTTAATTCAAAACAGTGAACTGAGATTACATGTTTAACTAGACACACTTCCCTTTGCAGATTCCCACCCACAAGAATGCCCACTAAAATTACAATAGATTATGAAAGTAGAAATAATGTGCATAAAAACAGTAAATAAGAGAAGGCAACTATTACATACAGGAATTTCAAGAAATTTCTGCAAAATGTTTCAGAGATAAGACAGACTGAAGGTAGTATAATCTGTTCTCATAAAATAAACCCCACTAATAACCTTAAGTTTGGAGCTCTAGGTCAAAATTCAACTTACATTAAATGCTACCTGCATAAAATTTTAAATTTTTATAATTGCAGATAATAAAATCCTATATATATATATTATTACCACAGCAATATCACATATTGAGCAAACTCATAGAATAGTATTGTGCGAACTCACACAAATCAGAGATTTTACTCATTAAGCCTTACTAAATATTAAGGACACAAGTAATCAAATGGGTCAGAAGAAGCGGAGAGGCATCTGGGACATTGAGAGCTTCTCCTAGGTCCTTCCTTTCTGTAGGGGCATGCACCTATGACCCAGAACAGATGAAATCTCTCAGGGATGTTTGTAAGGTTCCTCACATAGTAGAGAGCATTTAACTTATGTAACATTTTTGTCTTTTTAGAAAAATAAGAAATAAAAATAAAACAACATTGCTTCCTCTAAATAGCTTAAGTAAAGGAGATGCAAAAATGAAAAATATTTATTTGTATCACATGCTTATCTCAAAGCACCCTCAGGCTGGGAATACATTGGTCATCATCAGCATTATCAAGCAATATTGCCCTGGGGTCAGAATGAAATTATTCATTTGACTTACAAATAAACTCATCTATTATGAGTCCCCTCTTTATGCACATTGCCAATAATAGAATTAATAGGGTACTCATGCTATTGCTCACAGAACATTTTCTCCTGCGAGAAAATACTGAAAATTATGAACACTCACTAAAGCAGGACTGTTCCACGCAATGACCTGATGGATTCACAGCTTTATCTGAGAAGTTGTTTATAAACTTTCTGCTGTTCCCTGAAGAGAGAAGAGCTAATAGCGTGAGGATTGAAATTAAAATTTTAAGAATGGAGAGAGCATTTTTTAAACATGGAAAAATTGTCATCTCAATATTTTTAAAAGATGTTCAATATTTAAATAAGATCATTTCAATATCTAATGAAGCATATACAATATTTAATTGAATCATAATTTTTCTTTAGAAAACAGGAAGCCTCTCACACACATTTTCATTAATTATGTAGTAGCTCTAAAGTTAAGATTTACCTTAACAAAATAAATTAATAAAAAAAAAAAAGCACATATGGGGGCTTCCCTGGTGGCGCAGTGATTGAGAGTCTGCCTGCTAGTGCAGGGGACACGGGTTCGAGCCCTGGTCTGGGAGGATCCCACATGCCGCGGAGCAACTAGGCCCGTGAGCCACAACTACTGAGCCTGCGCGTCTGGAGCCTGTGCTCCGCAACAAGAGAGGCCGCGATAGTGAAGAGGCCCGTGCACCGGCGATGAAGAGTGGCCCCCGCTCGCCACAACTAGAGAAGGCCCTCGCACAGAAACGAAGACCCAACACAGCCAAAAATAAATAAATAAATTAAAAAAAAAAACAAAACAAAACACATGTGTCTTTAACTATGCAAAATCAGAGAGGAACAGAGCACTAAGCTCTGTACTGGTAATGCATGGTCAGAATCAGTATTTGAGTAAGGGAATTGTGTCTTGATATATGATACATATAGGTAATGTATATTAGTGCAACATTAAAAAGACCCTTAGCTTCTGGTAAATTGTAGCTAGAGACAGTTTTCAAAATTCACATTTTGAAATGTGGGTTGAGCACCTACACTCATTTTCAATTCCATATACTACTCATAAATAGCCAATATCACTAGTAAGTGCTTAAAATACTTGTTAAGTTAAAATACATGCACATTCATAATTTATTAATTTAACAAACTTTAACTGAGTGCCTAATATGCCACATAAAAAAATATTACCACATCAAGAGAAAGTAACTTATCTATATTTAATACCTTTGCCATTGTTTTTTTAAAATTCTTTATCTTGTAGTTTCAAGATAAATTACTTAACTAAAACTTCAATTTTAATTATTCTTTTCTCAACTCTATGAATTAAAATTTCTATTGCTTCAATTGAAATAGATGTCACTAATAAATGTCTTCTGCTCCAAGGAACATTGCTACAGTAGACCTTACCAATCAGGAAGATTTAAGTGGCTTCAGTAGCGGCCCTATTGAAGAAGAACTGAAACCTTTTGGCATAATGTCTACCCAGGACTTCTTTGCTCAGAATTTCCTACCCCCTTAGCGTTGGGCTACTGACAGCTACTCATGTGCTCTGCAATGCCACTTTCTCAGCTACAGGTGATTAAATAAATTCCATTAAACTTGGAACAAAGATTCAAAACAGATGGTTATTCTTTGCATGTGGCTAGAAATTTAGCATGTAGCATGGGGAGCTGGAGGGCAGTTATATTGTACTGTGAAGATGAAAAGCAGAGGAGAAAGCTTGTGTGTTGAGAGAGAAAATATGGAAAATAAGTAGAAACATTTTTGGTACCCATTGTTCCTGTTTCCCAGATCCTGTCACCATCCCATCCTGGACCCCGGGAATATTCCTCCCCTTGGATTGTGGGATTCCAAGGCCTAACCAGGTAGTATTATAATAATATACCTCTCCCTTTGTCCCCTTGAACCACCTTGATTTGCTTATTTAAACCTACTGAGATTTAAATAATGTAAGACTTTATGGAACAAATGGGAATGGGAAATGGAGTGAATTTTTTTCATATCCATTTTTTATAATATTTTTATACCCATTAAAATTTTTAAAAAGAAAAGTAGCAAGCTAAAGTTAATATCAACTTCATTTTTGCTTGAATTATTGACTCCTGCCTATCTGTTACCCTATTTTCTGGGGCCTTCTTACAGGTAAAACTCTCCATTACAGGTTCTACCACATCTCCAGATATCAAAGTAGCTTAGATGTTAGGAGCATGGGGTTTCACAAAATATCTTTCCATCTTTGCTGTGGTCTGAATGTTTATGTCCCCCTAAGATTTCTATATTGAAATACTAACCCACAAAGGGGATGGATTTAGTAAGTGGGTCCTTTGGGAGGTGGAACCCTCACGAATGGAGTTAGCACCTTATAAAAGAGGTTCCAGAGAGATCCCTTCTCCTTCTACCATGTGAAGATACAATGAGAAGTCTGCACCCTGAAAGAGAGCCCTCACCTGGCCATGCTGGAACCATGATCTTAGACTTCCAGGCTCCAGATTTTTTTGAGGAATAAAAGTCTGTTATTTTATAGCAGCCCAAGCAGACCAAGACAGTCTTCCTTGCCAGCACTCCAAGTGTGGAGCCTTCAGATGATCGCTGATGAGTAAGTTCATCCTAGAATGCCTGCTGTGAGCCCCTCTTCGTTCCCAAATATCTCCTCCAGACCCCACTAGAGATACTTCTAACCCCTAGGTTTACTTCCTTCATCGGTTCTTCCTCAAAACTCCAGTGGAAAAAAAAAAAGCATTATTACTTAACATTCATAATATTTTTCTTTTCTGTTCTCAATACACAACTTCTCTAATTTCAAGAGGAACAAGTCACAGTTTGCTCTTATTTGAACCAATATTCTCATGCTTACAAATATTGTATGTAAATCTGTTTATCATAGGCTTAGAACTCTCAAGGAGAACTTGCTTTGGGGAGAGATTAATGTATTTTTAAGCACTTATTTCATTTTTTTCAGCAGCATTTTAGTCAATAATAAGATCATTCCTGATTATTTGCAATCTCTATGGTATATAGCACTCTTTATGTTATCAGCAATAATAAATATGTAATTATATTTAAATGCTCTCTAGCTATCTTTTTAAGGCTTCCCAGTGCCCCAATTTGTTCAGTTCATTTTTAAAAATACATCCTTAAAAATTATTAGCAGTTGTATAGAAAAGTATAATCTTATAATCAAACATCTGTTTGAATCCTGGACCTACCATTAATGCCTGTTTATAGTCAGAAATCTTTAAGCTGCAAATGACAGGAACCCTTTTCAAGCAATCTTAACCAACCTACCCTACTCTCAACCAAAATAGAACTTATTGACTTCCATTTATTCATTCCACAAATTATTGAGCACTCACTATGTGTCAGGCAATGTACCAGGTGCTGGGGGTTTACCAGAGAGCAAAATCCCTGCCCTCTTAAAGCTTGCATCACACTGGATGGTGGTGAGGAAGGGATCAAAAGGCATGATAAGACATGATGATAAGTGTTGTGAGGAAAAATGAAGCAGGAAAGGGGGTGAGAGAATGACAGTAGTGGCTAGAGAGAATTAGGGAGGGTTGCTGGGGAAAGCCAACAGAGAAAATGATATCTGAACATGATGATGGTAAGAGAATGAGACATGAGATTTCCTGCAGAAGACTGTCTCATGCAGAGTAAATAAGCGTGCAAAGTTCCTGTGTCAGGAGTAGGCCTGGTATGTTTGAGGCACAGTAGAATCAGTATGATAGGGTAAGTGAGAAGGGTAAGAGCTGAGTTTAGTAAACCATTGCCACACTTTGGTATTCACTCTCATGTGACTACAAAATGATACTTTGGCTGAGATATAATAAGATATTGTTAAGACTTTGGCTTTTATTCTCATATGACTCTGATGTCCCAGGATTGAAATGGGCTTTACACCAAGGATTAAAAGGCTATTATCAGGATTTCTTTTTCTCTTGTTCTTGGCTTTGTCTTCTCAGTTGGCAATTTCTCTCTTCAAGTCACACATATGAGAGAGAGACCCCAGCAACCCCAGAGCTCACATGCTTCTCAGTGCTAACAATTTCAGAAGGGGAGAGACCTTCCTTTCCTAGTACGTATGCATGTAAGTTCTCCCCAAAAGGCTCCAATGGTGCAGGTAGGGTCATGTGTACAGCTCCACAGTGGGAAACCTGGATCAGTTCAATGACAATTTCATCCAAATCACATGACATAGGAGAGGAGAGTTCTTAAAAGAAATGAGTACAGGGTTTCCAAAAGTTAGGCCTACTGATACTGTTTGATCATGAATAAATTACATCATCTCTCCAAGCCTCAGTCTCCTCATCAGGAAATTGGAAAATATCATGCCTACCTCATATGATTGTTGAAACAAATTAGAAAATGTTAGCAAAGTGCTTTCCCTAAATGGCCACTATATGGTACCCATTATTACTATAACTTTGTGAAGATATCTTTGGAAAGTCTAATATATACAATGAAGCATTAATTAGAGAATTTCAACTGTCCAATTATATTGTAGATTATATTGTATATTGTATATTTCCAAGGGAAAACAGGATCTTAAAAATTGAAAGCTTCGGGAGAAAGTAAGAACCTATAATAGAGAAGGTCAAACTATTTAAATTGATATCATTCTGGTCATGGTTATTTAAGAGTACAATGACTTGTTTTCAAACTATAAATCACAACCGTAATGATAACAGGGACAAATATTTGACATTGGAATTGACTAAAAAGCTATTTGTCTACCATAGACTTGGCCTTTATCAGGGTGTCTACTATTGTTCCCTGTAAGGTAGCATCTGACCTAGTGGTTTTGTTTTTCTCCCCTAATAACATTATCTGAATAGTTATGGCCACAAGATTAAAGGCAGTGGACATAGGATTAATGACAAGAGCGTTTGATATCAGGCATGTTAATTCCCTTTCCCAGGTCTCATGTTTCTTATCTATCACATGACTGTTTGGGACCAAATACTCCTGGAAATCTCTCTTAGGGGTATGATTCTTCAAATAAAAACTTGCCAGCATTACACTATATTCTACAACAGCCCAACGAGTTCTGGAGAGCTGCTTTTATTGTTAATACATTCTTTTTTCCTGATTTTTAAAAATAAGTTACCTTGGGAACACTTTAATTCTGCATATTGTGAAGAGGGTCAAGTGTTAGCCTGGGCATTAAAAGAAGAAAAATAAAATTCCAACTTTCAGAAGCCAAGTATACACCTAAAGTATTTTGCTTTAATCCTTCATGGCTGGCTTCTGATTACTTCTAGCTCAGATGATAGAAAGCAATTTTCAGCTAAGTGCTTAACTCCAGTAGTCTGCTTTCACATCTGGACCTCCAGGGCCCTACTTATATATCCCATCATGTAAAGTGTCTCCACAATTCTCTGCCTTTCTTGGAAGAACACATCCTTGGAGGTTTTACATGGCTTTCCATTTCAATCACTCCATTAAGCCCAAAGCTCTGAACTTTCCTTGCTTTTTCTACTTTATGAACTACTACATTTCTTATGATGAAAGAAAAGAAAAAAATTGAAGTTTCTTGTAATTTAATTTCTGTCACACTAGATGTGTTTATCTGTTTAATCAAAAACAACAGAGAATTCTAAAGTATGCATTGCTGATCAGTTTACAACCACAAAATGGAATTAAAATAGAGTTGGGCAAAATGACTATGACAAATTCTACACATCACATGTAGGTAGAAACTAAAAATCTATGGATAGTTCTGCATAGATGAGCCATATCTCAGTGGAATAAAGATGAGAGTAAAAGAAGGAATTAGCCATGGCTAGTGTATCTTTAAATTTATTTGTTATTTTGGAACCTAGAGCATCCTCATGAGACAACGTTGTGGCTCACATAAAGAGCCACACAGGGACATGATGGTCAATGGTCATTTTTGATTCCCTACAATGAGTGTAAATTTTTCAGAGAAATTATGAAAAAGAAAAATCAGAGCATTAATATGTAGTTTTGATGAAGAAATCTGAGGATCTCAGTGAAAAGCTTGGACCAAACTTAGAAACAAGGAAAGACACATAAAAGAATTTTAGTAGAAGGATCTGGCCAAAGGTGAGAACAAAACAATGTCAGTAACATTTAAAATGGAATCTTTATATCAATATGACTTAAATTTTTAAAATATGTTTAATTAAACTGTTTCACAATTAAATTTTAAACTAGGGGAGAAAGTTTGTGTTTTTCCTGTAACTGGGTTTTAAGACATGTATCTTCTTATCAGTAGGAAGTGAAAGAACTGCAGATAAACCTTTAAAAGAATAAATTAGTCATCGCCAGAAAAATAAGACAGAAAGATAGAATTGTAACAGAAAACTAAAGATATTTTTATGTCTCTATAAAAAATGAAATGGATATAATCTGAATTTGAAAAGTAAAAGGTAGTAGGGTAGATCTATAAAGGAAGAAAGGTAATCAATGCAGACAAGTAAATGTTTTGGGGTCAATGGAAGGATCTCCTAGATACAGCACATATTTAGAGCAATGAATTCCCATTACTAGAGTTTATATGTATACTTAGTTTTACAATGACATAAAGTAGTGCCTTAAAAAAAAAAACAAAAACAAAATGAAAAACCTAACGCTAAAGTTCTAATACTCACAATTAGCAGCAGACAGAAGGAACTGACTCATTCTGGCAAGATAGGAGCAACTTATATAACATCAAATATAAACCTGATAAGATGACAGGTTTAAGTTGTAGAAAAATTTATTTAAAACACTAACTACATTCATTTTGACATTGCATATTGTGGTCAAGATTTCAGGTAAGTGTGTAAGCTGAAAAACCTCCTGTTTCTCGGATTACTTTACACTCATTAAAATGCATCAACAGGTAAATAGGAAATAGCCTACAATTTTTAGATTGCTCATAATGACAGTTGCTTCATTGATTCAGAAAACAGACTTCAGTTCTAACAATTGCTTAGTTATTTCTTGATGATGATCTCCCTAGAGAGCATTTACTTCCAAATGACTAAATTCAGAACTCAACTTAAAGATTAATGTGGTTATAAACCATTAACATAACCCAATATATAGTATAGAGCCTTCTCATTTATGCATCTCCCCAAAGGAACACCTCAGTCTTAAAATGAACATAGCTTACTATGAAAAGAGCATACACTTTAAAGACTAAATTTATAAAGCACACCATTTGCTTTATCACACCTTTGGGAAAACTTGAGAAACTGGTATTTAAAAAAAAAAAATAGGTTGACCTTAGAATATCTTCTTTTAAAATAAGTCCTATTCTACTCCATTCTTACTCCAATATTTAGTTCAAAACTCTGCAGACCTTCTCAGTGTTGGGAAATCCCAGAGAGTTCGTATATTTGCCTACATAAATTATAAAGCTTATTTTGAAATCAGGAAGTATGAAACCTCCAACTTTGTTCTTCCTGATTTCAAAATATATTACAAATCTACAGTAATTAAAACAGTATGGTATTTGCACAAAAATAGACATGTAGACCAATGGGACAGAATAGAGAACCCTGAAGTAAACCCACGCATACGTTATCAACTGATCTTCCACAAGGTGCCAAAAATACACAATGAGGAAAGGACAGTCTCTTCAACAAAAGATACTGGAAAAACTGGGCATCCACATGAAAAGAATGAAATTCAACCCATATTGTACACCATACATAAAAATCAATTCAAAATGGATTAAAGATTAAACACAAGACCTGAAACTGTGAAACTTATAGAAGAAAACGTGGGAGGAAAACTTCATGACATTGATCTTGGCAACGATGTTTTGGCTATGACAACAAAAGCACTGGCAACAAAAGCAAATATGGACAGGTGGGACTACATCAAACCAAAAAGCTTCTGCACAGCAAAGGAAATAATCAACAGAGTTAAAAGAATGGGAGAAAATATTTGTGGACTATATATCTAATAAGGGATTCATATGCAAAACATATAAGGAACTCCAGAAACTCAATAGCAAAAAAAACCCCAAAAAACCCTGAATGAAAAATGTGCAAAAGACTGGAAATATTTCTCCGAAGAAGACATACAAATAGCCAAAAGGTATATGAAAGATGCTCAACATCATTAATCATCAGGGAAATGCACATCAAAACCACAATGAGGTGCTTCCCTGGTGGCGCAGTGGTTGAGAATCTGCCTGCCAATGCAGGGGACACGGGTTCGAGCCCTGGTCTGGGAAGATCCCACATGCCGCGGAGCAACTAGGCCCGTGAGCCACAACTACTGAGCCTGCGCGTCTGGAGCCTGTGCTCCGCAACAAGAGAGGCCGCGATAGTGAGAGGCCCGCACACCGCGATGAAGAGTGGCCCCCACTTGCCACAACTAGAGAAAGCCCTCGCACAGAAACGAAGAGACAACACAGCCAAAAAGTAAATAAATAAATAAATAAATAGAATACCACGGCCAAAAATTAGTAAAAATAAAAAAAAAACACAATGAGATATCACCTCATACTTGACAGGATGGCTCTTATCAAAAAACTAAACATAGCAAGTGTTGGCAAAGATATGGAGAAAAGGAAACCCTTGTACATTGTTGGTGGAAATATAAAATGATGAAGCTGCTATAGAAAACAGTATAGACGGGCCTCAAAAATTAAAAATAGAACTATCATATCATCCTGAAATCCTACTTCTGGGTATATATACAAAAGAGTCAAAATCAGGATCTCAAATAGATATCTGCACACCCATATTCATTTCAGCATTATTCACAATAGCCAAGATCTGGAAATGACCTAAATGTCCTTCAGTGGATGAATGGATTAAGAAAAGTGGTATATATACACAATGGAATATTATTCAGCCTTAAAAAAAGGAGATCCTGCCATTTGCAACAACATGGATGAACCTGGAAGACATTATGCTAAATGAAATAAGCCAGTCACAGAAGGACAAATACATCATGATTCTACTTAGATGAGGTATCTAAAACAGTTAAACTCATAGAAACAGAGAGTAGAATGGTCTTCTCCAGGGGGCTAGGGGGAAGAGGAAATGGGGAGTTGTTGTTCAACAGGTATAAAGTTTCAGTTATGCAACATGAAGAAATTCTAGAAATCTGCTGTACCACATTGTGCCTATAGTTAACAATTGTGTATTGTGCATTTAAAATTTTGTTAAGAGAGTAGATCTCATGTTAAGTGTTCTTCTCACAATAAAAAAATAAAAAGTGAAATTGTGAAGATTAAAATACAGGAAAGTTCACCATGAAGTAATAGAGTTTAGGAACAAAGCTCAAAAAAGAGTATTCTACTTACTTTTTCTCTTATATTTTTGTTAAACACTATAAATTTTATGGAAAGAAATTCTGTTAAGAAATAATTAATGGTAAAAGCTCTAATTGTAACTAATTACTAAAATTAAGGTAGTTTTCCACCAATATTTTCTTCCTTATAAGTCTTTCTTCAGTACTGGCAGATACAAGGGAAAAAACAAGCAATGATGTTAAAATTCTATACTTAGAATACTCACTATTATAAATGGACAGGATAATTTCCTTTCTATTACCATTGGTTATCTAAGATCTCCAACTCAAACATGGAATTGGGATTTAATAACAGTCTGACATTGCTTAGTCCCACTTTCTTATAGTTATTTCTTGTTGACCTCAAATAACAAAAAGCAAGAGTATTGAATCTGCAGGCTTGCCCTATAAGTGAATGTGTGGAATAAAGCAACTTTTTTCAAGGGACCAAATGCATTCTTCATTTTCATGACAAGGTTTCTTGGAAATAAATCAGCATCATAAGACAAGGCAAAAAAGCAAAATAAAACCAAGATGAATGCTTTGCTGCGACAGCACTGACCTTAGATCTGGACAAGTAGCGCTCCTCCTGTGCCTCGCACTTCAGAATACCCCCACATGGCAAAGACGAGACACCTAAAGACATTTTTATTTGTCTCATAAGTGGATTTTTGTTTTGTATTGTTTGCTTTTCCAGGGTTGGTTTGTTTGGTTAAGTAACTGGCTAATAGATTGAGAGGGTTACTAGAGCTGAAGTGAGTCCCCAGGCCAGAGAATGCAAGGGCGAGCGCCTGAATGCAGGGGTAGGGGGTGTGGGGAGAAAATCACAAGTTCTGCCCTGGAAAACTGGGGAATTTATATAAAGTTAGTCCTCAAAATCATCAAATTATGGGTCTCAGACTGGGTTCTGCCAACAACCAGACAATTGTGGCCCCCCAGTTTTCTCCTTTGATGGTCTAGTTTGGGGAGGACAACCTAGAAATCCTGAGCTAGAAAAGAGAAGTGAGTGGATGGTAAATACACTGACCTTGGCTTCTTGGGAAGTTTGCTCTGTCTTGCAGCCAAAATTCAGGTGGGTTGGGATCTGAGTCTCAGCGCAGCTTTGCTTTGTCTTGTCCCAGCAGATCCAGTTCATTCAGACAGGGCAGGAAAGAGCACCTTTGGGCTCCTGGTTATAAGGACCATCACTAGGAAGTAGGCTGGGACTCCTGGGTAGGAACATGAACAGGGGCATTTATATAAATTGATGTACAACATTCAAATATTTAGGAGTCTGATACAGTGGTCACAGACTCCTCTGTACTTTCACTGTGTACATGGATGAGCATATTCTGCATTCTGCAGGCAGATTCAGGCAGATGCTGCAGTTTGTCTCTGTCCAACTGTTGTACTTTTCCTACATTCTGATTTCCCATAGTCTTTTTTCCCCCAAAAATTAATGAATAGTTTTCTATTTTTTATTCTAATAACTTTTCCCAGACTACTGTAAAGTTTTCCCCACCAAAAAAAGAAAAAAATTATATATGTATTCTATACATATTTTATTTATATATATATATATTTCTTTTCCACTGTGCCGTTGGCAGTGTCCTGTTCCATGCAAAAGGTACTAGTCTTCTGGAAATGCCTTTGAATTGTTGGAGATGCTGAGGAAGTCTCAATGGGACATGCCTAAGCTGCTTAGACTCCACTCCTCTGTGGGTATTAAACACATATCAGAAAGTCTCAGGCTATTTGTGAGTGGAAGGGTAAGAGCTGGCAGCCTCAATGCCTGTGGTCTCTGACTGGGCACTTCAACCACAGCCTCTCCCTCCATTGCATAGGAAATCTCATAGCAACTTATAGTTACTTCAACTTAGAAGATGCTGCTGACTCAGACTTTGTACTTTGGCTGATAGTATGTCACCATTTTATCCTTTTTTCCTTATCACATCCTTTTAGATATTTATTGTATTTCTACTTATTTCATTTTCAGTAAAAATGCAGGCAGGAAGCAACACTAAAAGCACTGTAAATTATGGGGATATGCAGTGAACTGGGAGCTCAGCAGAGAGATTAAACTTGAATTTTCTAAGAGAGAATTCTTGTCAAAATCCTGACTGACAGAAGAAATAGTTAACGTTTGCTTAATGGGAGTAAACACGTACCTATGTGACATTCTTCCATCAAATTAGAATAAGAACATGGCCTGCTTAGAGCTTATCAGCATAATTTCTACAGAAACTCTTCAAGTGGGTGTTTTTGTTTGTTTGTTTTTAATTGAAGTTTCAGTGTAATACAATATTATATTAGTTTCAGGAGTAAAACATAGTGATTCAAAATTTTTATAGATTGTGCACCAAAGTTATTATAACATTACTGACTATATTCCTTGTGCTGTACATTACATCCTGTGACTTATTATATAACTGGTAGTTTGTACCTCTTAATCTCCTTTAACCATTTTGTCCATCCCCCCCACCCCCTTCCTCTCTGGCAACCACTAGTGTGTTCTCTGTATCTGTAAGTCTGTTTCTTTTTGCTATATTTTAAAATTCTAAGCTCCAAATAGGAAGCAGTCAGATGAATTAAAAAGTCCATATTTTCTGTAAAAATATGTTTGCAAGGATCAAGAAACTTATTCTTCCATGAAGAAATGGATGAGAATTTCCATATTCTTTTAACTTCTAGGAAGCACAGAAAAATATTTAAACTTAAACATTTAAAATTATATTAGTTTTGGTGGTAAGTGCATTTATTTTTATTATGTGATTAGCATATTTATCAATTTTAAATTGTTTTATATTATCTAAGTGGCTTTACTGATGAAACATATCAAATCACATTAAATGCATATGGGCTATAAATATTTAACTTATTTTAAATTGTTTTGAATAATAAATAATTTGTTAAAACTATAAGCTTCATATTTATTTTCCATTTATTTATTTCTTATGTTACTCATAATAAACCTGTCAGGTAGACATTTTCATAGATAAAGAAAGTCAAATTCAGAGGGTTTAAATGACTTGTCCTAGATTACTTAGTAATAGCAGATAATGAAATCTCCAACATCCAGTTTTCTTTAAATCGAGATTTCAAATAATAATACCATCAATATTAAAATCAAAAACAGAAGACATGGCTTTAGAATAAAATTTACCATCTGACATGTGTCAACGAACATGTCTGAGAGGTCAAGTTTTCTCAATTTTTTGCAAGTTTTTATTTTGTAGCCTAACAGAATCCAATTCAATGACTATATAACGTGTTTTATTTCTTATTTAATTAGTCCAACTAAAGAAATAAAATTAATAAAATACATTATGTGTATCTTGAATCTAGATGATGAAAATAATTATCATAATACTTTCCGTTTTCTCAAATTTCTAAAATCCATGGTTTTAAAAAGCAACAAACTTTAAATTTTATTGTTTTATAAAGAAAAAGGGACTAATGACTTGCATATTATCGTGTATACCGTATCTATTTATGTGTGGTAAATATGTGGTTCAGTAAAAGCAACCAAAACATGATTATTTTCTTTCATCAAGTAGTAAATATTTCTGGTTTTGGATAAACCTATCTTTAACCCCCAAGCAGTTACAGATGGCTGATTCTTGTTGAGACAAGTGAAAATCCTTTCTTTTTAGGAGAAAACTGACTTTTCTCCCTTCAGCATTTCCTAATCCAAAGCAAGTCATGGTGTTTATGCTCCCATACTACATATTAAATGAGATAAAAGAGGATTTATCTTCTTGTGTCACCTTTTTATGAAAACATATTTATAGTTTAGTAAGTGTTGTTAATATATCCTCATTAACCTAGTTGTGGAAGTTTTGATAACAATTTTAAAACTTTCATGAAGCTTTTTAAAGGTCTAATGTATCTGTTTACCCTTTATAACTTATCCTTTTCTTTCCTTCTTTTAAAAATTTTTTTCATGTATGTTTTATAATTTGCTAATATTTGACTTCATGACCATTCAAATACCACTTAGCCAAATCTTTTCATATAACTTACAAATATTTTTCAAACTCTTTAACTATATGTGTTTTGGTTTAGAATGCTATAATAAATATAAAATTCTGGAAAACATTTAATCATATAAAGACTTTCGACTTGTGAAATAGTATACTTTTGCACCATCATAACATGAGCATCACTATTGACCAAATAAAGTTTGTTTCAAAACATGCATCATATGTATCTACATGGAGGTGAACACATCAGACAATTTTATTTGGCTTAGAAACTGGATTCCAAGTATCTCGAAGAGAGAAGGTGAAAAAAATCTAATGCTGTTAAAATCCAACACTATGTTTCTGCTATGTATCATTCACTTTCCTAACTACACGCATTGATATCAGTTGCAAGGGCAGGCCTTAGGCAAATAGAGAAGTGGCTGTTTTTTTGATGTCGTTGCCCTCCCACATGCCCTCTCAGGCTGCTCCATTGCCTCAAATCTACTTCAGCTAGTCTCCGTCTGGCGCCTTTATTTGCTCCCTTGTGTGGGAACTTACATGTCCTACAGCACACATTCAGAGTCTAAGAAGTCAGCTAGTAAATTAGCTTAATTCATTAGATTTTACTAAAGGTCATTTGGAGAAATATTCTCATGAATTATACATATATAAGCAGTATACTTTCATTTTAACTTGGTCTCCTACAGATACTGTCCACATATTTAATATTTACTGACGACTAAAGATTTCAGCAACCTTAAAGGAAATCTAATTCTGGGTCTGGCAGTGGGAGCTTAACTTTGTTGTTCTGTACATTTCCTCTCAGTCTTTCCTCCCAAAAACTGCCCACAAAGGCTGAAAATTCTAAAGCGGGTTTATTTGCATTTGTACAAGCTATCATTTATGTATCTAAACATAATGAAAGTCAACAAAATAAGCTGCAACTTGGTTACTTCCTGAAGCTAAAGACCATCTAAGTTATCTCTGTAACCTCACTACCTAGCATAACACCTGCAGCACAATGGATGCTTGATATAGTTTTGTTGAATGAATGAATAAGTAAATGTACGAATGAGTAAATGAATAAATGAAGAGGCATTATAATCTATGGATATAGAAAGTATGTCTGTGGTCTCTAATATATCCAATAGCTTACATTACTAGGAACTTATTTACCTACAGCTGAATATAATTTAAACCATATTTTTAAAAAAGGCCTTGGTCACACATATTTTTTGGATGGGGAAATGGCCCCTCAAATTTCATACACGTTTTGAAGAGGTCATCAGAAAACACTGATGTGTTCAATCACCCTCGATCATATCTAATAAATATTTTGCCAATTATCTACCCTCATTGCAGTGTTCAAACACTGAGAAAAAAATAATTTTTGTATAAATGCATATGCATTAAATCTTTATACATATATATATATATACATTCAAGGTACATATTCAATAATGCATATATTCTAATTACTCTGTTAGTAATTAGAGAAATGAAATGGAATATTAATATCTCTCATTTAAAAAAACTATATATTATAACAATAAGAAACTAAAGCTTAATTCCTCTCTTTCTACGGATAAGGAAACAAGAATTTAAATGGGTGAAGTGATTTCCTCAGAGCTACACAGGTAAGTAACAGAGATCAATATGTTCCCTATTATCCTGAATCCCAAATCAGTGCCCTCTTAATTAAAAGATGATACTTAGCTCTATAGCAGTGTTCTAAAATTATCATGTAAAATAATTTTATTTATTTAAGAGAGGGCATTTTGGGAGTGAAATCCACAAGATCTCAACATACTACACTAATGATAGAGCCTAAGTGTGGCAATCTTGAGTAAGTTGCATTAAAATTGTACCATTCCAGATATTCAATAATTCATTCATTTTAGTAAACATTTATTGACCCTACTTTGAGTTAGGCATTCAATATGGAAATGAATATGAAACTATCTTTTGCTTTAAATAACTCACACTTTAGTGAGATGGACATGTGTATCAACAGATAAATCATAGAACAATGTCATAAGAAATGAATATGAGTTACGAGCAGAATAGGGGGAACAAAAGGTAAAATCTTATAAGATATCTTTATAATTCAGAGACGCTCTGCTCTTACAGAACTTAGCTGGATTTGGCCAAATTAAGAGTGAAGAGTACAGTTCTCCATATTGTTAAATCTGACCAAGACTTCTGACTCCAACTGCAAAGAGTGAGGGTCCAACTACAAAGTTAGAGAAAAGAGTCTACCAAAGACAACTCTCACTTCTGACATCAAATGCAAGTTTGATGGTTTCCCCAAAACACCTATAGGTTTGATAATTCCCTAGAAAGGCTCACAGAACTCAGTGAAACCTATTATACTCATAGACTACATTTATTGCAGGGAAAAGATACAAATTAGAATCAGGCAAAAGAAGATATGCATAGGCCAGAATCTAGGAGGATTCCAACACAAAGCTTCTGTCGTCCTCAAGAAACATTACCCTCTCACATTGATATGTGATAATATGTATTAAGTATTACCAACTCAAGAAGCTCTGGATGTCAGTGCTTGGTTGTCCAGAGCCTATACTGATTGACTGATTCATGGGATTGGACTCATCTCTAGCACCACACTCCAACTCCTCCAGGAGACCCAGGCTAACCTCACATGGCCCAAATCCCCAAACCTCTAATCATGTGATTGGTGTTTCTGGAATAGCCAGCCCCCTAAGAATATTGGTTGTGTATGGCCCCACCCTGAGTCATCTCTTTACTAGGTGTGGTCCCATCATGAACAACAGGAATAACAAAGACACTTGGGATACTTCCCAGGAGCTGAAAACACTTTACCTCCCAGAAACTGAAAACAAAGGAAAGACCTCTCTTCAGGCAAGACTAAATTAATTATGACTCAGAACTGTATGTAATTTATAGATAATCCAAAGCATTTTTCATTCTATAATCTGTGAAATCTAATCTCTAATTAAACATTTTATTTGTGAATCTGAGTAGGTAAAATTATTTTCATGGTGTGAAAGGAAAATCAAAATGAGGTTGGTATTGCTAAGAGAGCCCTCTAAAATGGAGCCAGGAGGCTGTTGAGGAAGTGTGACTCATGCACATCTCAGCCTGAATGGAATCTGACATTTGACCATTTATTGTCTTACTGCAGGCATCCAGAACATCTATCTGCCCAATGTTTCAGAAACTCAAGATACTTATTGGACCCTTACCCCAAATAATTTGACAACCTATCCCTTAAAGATAAATATTTCTTTGCTTGCTTCAGAGTCAATCATAATTCTCATCAGACAACTTTAGCAGCCTTGTGATTTTTGCCTTTATAAGCCCCTGACTCTTTCTCTCCCCTGAAATACTCTTTTGGTTTTACCTGAATCTGTCTCCTGAATTGCAATTCCTAAGACCCCAAATAAACCCTTTCTTATTTGCAGTCTTCGATGTTTTCTTGCTCAACAATGGGATTCTTCGCATTTCTTTCAAAACATCGTCAAACGAAGGTGTTTCCAAATAGAGAAAGATGCAAAAACAGGAATGTCATATTAAGAAAAAGGATTCCCTAAAGACTAAATATTCAACATCTGAATAATTATATGTAACAATAAATTCATTGACTGACTATCTCCTACGGTCAAGGCACTGTCCTAAATACCGGAGAGAGATTCACATAGATGACATTCTCCACCCTCAAACAGCACCCATTCTACTAATGGAAACAAACATAAGCATAAGTAACCACGACACAGAAAGAGCACATTAAAGCACTCTGGTACAAGTGCAAAGGGCTATGGGACAAAAATATGGAAGAAAAGGTTGCACTGAGGCAATAGCACAATGGCAGTTAAACTTGAGTGAGGTCTTGAAGGGTAAGTAGATTTTAATAGGAGGACTATGGGGATAAGTGCATTTCTGTGAAAGATACAGTGAGAAAACTACAGTGTGTACTAGACGAATAGAAATGTATATGGAAAGAAGGGAACAAAGGATAATAGATGGAATATGTGGGTTTGGAACATCATTTGGGAAAGAAATTTAAGGTTAGACTGTATGGGACTTTGAATTCCATGACAATGACTGTTGAACCTTTTTTGTAAACAGTCGGGAGATGTTTTGTTTACTGCAATGGTTAATCTGTAAGTAGAGTGGTGGTAGATTAATACTTTTCCCTTGAAAAAAATGATACAGTAATATACTCATATACCAACTTATTAAAGTAAGGTTTATCCAAGTAATAAAAATAGTGACGGAAACATGCTACATCATAGAACATGAATAAATGTAGTATGTTTCCTTTGCTATTTTTATTACTTGGGTAAACCATACTTCATTAAGTTATGGTACAATTCATATCAATTTTCCATAATTATAGAAGAATTACTGAAGTGCAGAAATACACAGGAAATTTGAGGATATTTGGTCAAATCATTTACAGAGTCAATCAAGCTGTGTAATGTTTAGAAGAGTGTGTTCATGGACTTCTTCAAGATAGCATTTTCTGTTTTTTACTCTCTCTTAACTAAACATTCCTGGAGGAAAGGAGATAATTTACTTTCTATTCGTATGGACTATAAACATTAAGAAGATGAGCCTTATACACATAAAAGGAAAGTGTTTGAAACAAGTTTGTGCTGCTCATTCAGAGTCCCTAATGATTTTCTTTCACAGGCTTCTTGACCTCTACTTCTAGAACTATTTCTATCTCAAAAAAAACTGTTTTCTCTCACGTTTTTTTTTTTTTTTTTTAAAAGGAACTCCTTTATTTATTTATTTATTTATTTTTGGCTGTGTTGGGTCTTCGTTTCTGTGCGAGGGCTTTCTCTAGTTGCGACAAGTGGGGGCCACTCTTCATCGCGGTGCGCGGGCCTCTCACTATCGCGGCCTCTCTTGTTGCGGAGCACAGGCTCCAGACGCGCAGGCTCAGTAGTTGTGGCTCACGGGCCTAGTTGCTCCGTGGCATGTGGGATCTTCCCAGACCAGGGCTCGAACCCCTGTCGCCTGCATTGGCAGGCAGATTCTTAACCACTGCGCCATCAGGGAAGCCCTCTCACGTATTTTTTATTTGTGTTTTTTTTTCCTACAGTATTGGTGTTGAGGAGAGTTCTAATAATAAAAAATTTACTCTTTCAATACATATAGGTAATGAATACCTTTCAAATGAAGCAAGTTCAAGCATTTGTCCTGGGATTAACACATTGTCATTTATAAAATATTTCCTTTTCTCTCCTAAAGCTACCTTTCACTTTCACAGTAATTTTCTCAAAACTTTTGGATTAGAAGATTAAAAAATACTTTTTCATTTTAATATTTCTTGTCTTTTCTATTATCTGTACCTTGCCAAATTTACATAGTATGAACCATTTCTCTGGAAGCAGCTAGAGGACCTCTTTTCCCAAATTGGAGAAAAAATACAAAGGAAATCTACTGAACGCTAAGTCCCATGTCTTTAGTTGTGAAGCAGGAGAAGAAATCAACCACCGCAGAACAAAGCAGAGTGGGAAGGTGACGAAAGGAAAACCTCCAAAAAGGAAGAAAAAAGAAGAAAAAGGAGGAGGTGAGCAAACTGAGATGTCTTGACATATTTGACCATATTGAGAAACTTTAAGGTTCAAGGGGAAAATTGGCATTGAAGTCATTAAATTAACTATAGGAAAAACCAAAAAGTTGAATAATAAAGAAAATGTAATCATACTATACAATATATGTTACTAAAAGCAATATTCTATTATATTAATAACACAAACACTAAATATTGATTTAAGAAGTTTGTATATATATACGAGTATGTGTGAACTGGCAGTATGTGAGAGAGCCAGATACTTATTTTCTAGTTTAAGAAGTGAAAAGTCATGTCCAAATTGAAATGTCAATACAGATCAATACAGAGAAGCATAAAATAATATAGGAATGGAGAAGAAAATAAAAGGATGGAAGCTCTTTTTAGAGCTTAAGAAAGTGTGAGTTCAGGTAGAGAGTATGGGGGGCAATGAATTACTGTTTTTCATTATAAACCCTAAAATACTGTCTTAAAATACTTTTAGAATACTTTAAAAAAATAAGCACATATAATGTTTTCTTAGAAATATAAATTTTAACATTATATTTGATTCAGCATTTCCACTTCTGGGAATTTATCCTAAAAAAGATTATTTCAAAGTAGAGTAAAGGTAGAGATGTTTAACTGTCTATAACAGGAAAATTTGGAGGGCAACTTACATTTCTAATAAAGTTTCAGTAAAATGCATTTTATTCAGCCCTTAAAAATAATGTTAGAAGATAATATTTAATGACATGGAAAATTCTTTATAAATATATATTATCATCATTTAAAATTATATATATACTTATCTATAGCATTTTAAATCCTATATAATTTTATATATATACATATGTGTATATACACTCTCACTAATCATCATTTTCAATGTTTCAGACCTGTTCCACTCTCTTCAAAAGTCTGACTCCCCCCTTTGTCACTGAGTTTTTTACAGACAAATTTGACTTCTATTCCACAAAGATAGTAGAAAATGTAAAAGAAGCTACACCACCACTTTTCCCACCAAGTTAAGTCATCTTGGATCCTACCCATCCTCCTTTCCTATTACAGTGAACAGAATACATTTCTCCAATGGAAGATTAATTCCTCCTGTGTCATCTGAATCCCATATCTTGTCATCTTTCTGAATTTCTACTCCCTATTTGATATTTCTTCTCTTTCTACAACTTCTTTTTAATCTTTACTGTGTCCTTCCAATAAGCATTCATACATGCTCTAATCTTGTCCATCTTACACAAACAAAACACACACACACACATACATATACCTTTCTGGTGCGAATTGAGGTATCACATGTGCACCTCAAATTAGGTACCTAATTTGAGGTGCATGTGTGTGCATTTTGTGCACCCCTATGAAACTTGGCTCATCCAAGTTAAGGTTTCTGCATTCATCCAGTGTTTTTTTCTGAATGAAATGGCACATAAACAAGTGAATATTCAGTAATGCTTAATTTTTTTTCTAACATATCCATCCTGATGGAACAAATTCACATTTTCCAGACAAGCATGAATTGACTGTACATTGCAATTTTTCTTTTATGGAATACCATTCTAAGTTTTAGTTTCAAATAAAGCATCAAATCTTAAATGTGAGTTAAGCTTGAAATTCAAAAATAATACTAAGAGTTTAATCAAACTAGATTGATAAAGAGAGATACGTTCCAGATTTGCATGAATTGGTTGGATACAATGTGCTTGAAAGGAACAAAAAATCAACCAACCAAACAACAAATAAAAAACAATAAAAAATGTCTTCTGACAAATATAATCCTCAATTATATACATAGAGATAATGCTGAAGCCTTTTTCTGTGCTAAAATGAATGGTTTTGAATCAAATGGAACCACTAAAAATGAAATGTTCAGAGAAATCCCAGATTACCTATCTTACTTTTCAATAATAAAAAAAGCTTATTTTGCATAGTGAAATTTTATGCAACATAAATTTAAATTGCCTAGAATCTGTGCAACAGAAAAAATAGGTGGTGTACGGCATGAAGCTTCCTCAGTTATCAACATATTTGGAAATGAAGCTCCTCCAAGCATGTTGTAAATACCTGTTTTGTGAAATGCTTCCTTGCTATACAGTCAAAATGTCCATGTTGATGTTCAACAATATTATGGTGTGTATTTACTGCCTCGTAAAGTTAAACTAACTATGTGTTGGCCATGGCGATGATGGAAACTTATCTTAATGCGATTTATAGTGGTGCTAATTCTGCTGGGGTCCCATGCCACAACAGGATGAGGTAGTAATGCAGTCATTAATTAGAAGGATGAAACAGACTTTTCACATGTGGCTCAGAGCCCAACTTTAATTACCCTTTGGTGTCAAGGCCTCTAGTAGGATTATTTCTCCAAGTAGATTCTTAGGTTGCTGACAGTGTCTTATATACTTGACAGACTCCGATAAGGCAATGGCAATGGTTTCACTACTTGTATTCTTAAATTTCATCTTAAGATAATGAGGAGTACTTAACTGGCTGGTTGGAAATGATTTAAACTTTCGTTGGCAACCTTATATGAGACACTGCAAATTATTTATAGACTTATATGTAAAATCAATTCTATGCTGTTATATTTTCTTCTGTAGTTGTGATATTGGTAGCCATCCATATTTATAGCATGAAAGGCTGATTTCAGAATACTAACTTTCAAGCCTCAGTACTCATAAATCCTCTACCAATAAAACCCCAATCTGGCAATATTACTAGTAAATCTAATAATATGAATGGACATGTACTGAGGACTCACTATGTGCTAGGCAGTGTTCTATGTGTTTTAATATATTATGTCATTTATACCTCTGCCAACATCTGTTGGGGTAAGTTTTAATATCATCTCTATTTTAGAGATGCCCAGAGGCACAAAGAGGTTCAGTAACTTTCCCAAACTCTCACACCAATGGAGTAACAGGTCTGACAGGCTTGAATTAGTCTGCACTCTCTTTTTCTGCACCTTTGGATCAGTTTAAAAATGTCCACGGAGACCTATATTCAATATCCTATGATAAACCATAATGGAAAATAATATTAAAAAAAGAATGTATATATATGTATAACTGAATCACTTTGCTGTACAGCAGAAATTGACACATTGTTAATCAACTATATTTCAAATTTAAAAAATGAAAAAAATAAATACACACTGCTCTAAGGTGTCATTTCTTTTATGATTAGTCAGTGGGAAGAAACACACACACATAGTCACAGATTCATAATGATATCTACAATAAAAATTCAATGCCACAATTAAACACATAAGAAAACATAGGGGAAAAGCTTCATGGCATTGGATTTGGCAATGCTTTCTTGGATTTGACACCAAAAGCACAGGCAACAAAAACAAAGATAGATAAACTGGACAACATCAAAATTATTAATAGTCATTTCTCCAAAGAAGATATACAAATGGCAAATAAGCACATGAAAAGAAGCTAAACATTACTAATCATAGAGAAACGCAAATCAAAACCGAAATGAGATACCACCTCACACCCCATTAGGGTGGCTAATATCAAAAAAAGAGAAAGGAAAGGAAAGGAAAGGAGAGGAGAGGAGAGGAGAGGAAAGGGAGAAAGAAAGAAGAAAGAAAAAGATAACAAGTGTTGACAAGGATGTTGAGAAATTGGAACAGTTGTGCTGTTGCTGGTGGAAATGTAAAATGGTGCAGCCACTGAGGAAAACAGGGTGGTGGTTCCTCAAAAATTAAAGAGAGGATTACTATGTGATGCAGCCATTCCACTTCTGGGAAATACTCGAATGAATTGAAAGCAGAGACTTGAACACCTGTGTTCACAGCAGCATTATTCACAATAGCCAAAATGTGGAAACAACCCAAGTATCCATCAATTAATGAATGGATTAAAAAATGTGAAATATATATATATATATATATATATATATATATATATACACACACACACACACACACACACACACATATATATATATATAATATGGATATTATTCAGCCTTAACAAAAAAGGAAATTCTAACAAAAAAGGAAAATCTTGACATTCTACAACATGAGGATGAACCTTGAAGTCATTAGGCTAAATTAAACAAGCTGGTCACAAAAGGACAGGTACTGTATAATTCCACTTATATGAGGTACCTAGAGTAGTCAAACTCATAGAGACAGACAGTATAATGGTGTTTGCCAGAGGCTGGTGGTAGGGCAGAATAAGGAGTTATTATTTATTGAGTATGGAGTCAGTTTGGGAAGATGAAAGTTCTGGAGATGGATGGTGGTGATGGTTGCACAACAATGTGAATGTACTTAATGCACTGAACTGTACACTTAAAAATGGTTAAATATCAACATTTTTACACACTGCCCCATCCTATAATACACAAAAGTGTTTCGAAATTACATCTGTAGTACAAATAAAAACTAACCTACTAACTTAAGCTCAATTACTTTTGCACTTTTTTGTTCTATAAAATAATATGAAATATGAAACAGTGCACCAGTTAAAATACCAGGTTGACAAGATATTTGAATTAATTCATATTTATTTCTGTTTGTAAATAATTTTTTCTTACTTAATTTTTTTTTTAATATTTAAAATATCGTTAGAATGTAAAAGAAAAAACATATGGGAACTTACGCACAGAGAAGTCTTGCTGTCATCTCAATGCCTTCTACCCCATTCCCATCGCTCCTGTATCCTTTAAGCTTTTTCATTAGTTTCTGGTTTATATATAGTTTTCTTTTTCTAAAAACAGGAAAACACACATATTTATTTGTGAACAATTTGGGATATAATTGGCAAATATAACTGATATACAGTAAGCAACATGCTTAAATTTGGTAAGTTTGACATAATATAAATTTGATGTATTTGGCACATTGGCTTATGAAATCATCACCATGATCAAGATAACAAATATGTTTATTGCCTCCAAAAGTTTCCTCATGTGACTTTATAATGCCTCCCTTTTGACCTTCTCCATTTACTACCCATCACAAGGTGACAACTGATTTGCTTTCTCTCTCACTATGGACTTGATGGGCAGGATACTAAAATGACATTCTTTGAGTGACCCCCTTTATAATCTTGTCTCCTGATGTGTGAGCAGAACCTGTGACTTGCTTCTAGCCAACAGCATATGGAAAAGGTGATGAGATAATCACTGCCTTGATTATGTTATGTTATGTAAGACAATACATCTTAGCAAAGTAGAGTGACTCTTTTGCTAGCTTTGAAGAAGTAAGCTGCTTTGTGGTACGTTTTAAGAGGGCCACATGATGAGAAACTTGGGGTGGGGTGTAGAGAATGCGAGCTCTAAGAACTGAGAGTGCCAAATAGAAGAATTTCAGTCTCACACCTATAAGGAAATGAATTTGGTCATCAACCAAGTGAGCTTGGAAGAGGACCCTGAGCCTCAGATGAGCCACTAGACCTTACTGATACCTTGATTACAATCTTGTGATACCTTAAACAGAGGATCAAGTTAAGCCATGTTAGAACTCCTGACACATGGAAACTGAGATAATAAATGTATGCTGTTTTAAGATGCTAAATTTGTGGTCATTTATCATGTATCAACAGAAAAGTAATGCATTTCATTTTGTAGAATTTTATATAAATGGAATCATATAGTATATACCAATTTCTGTCTGGCTTCTTTCACTCAGTATAACTATTTTGAAATCCATATGTTATTGCATGTATCAATAGTTCATTCCATTTTATTATTAAGTAATATTCCATTGAGTTACTACATCACAATTTGTTCATCCATTCACCTGTTGATGAACATTTGGGTTGCTCCAGTTTTTGGCTATTACAAACAAAGCTGCTACAAACTCTCATGCACAGGTCTTTATATGGACAATGTTTTCTTTTTCCTTGGGTAGAAACCGAGAAGCGAAATGTCTAGATGATATGGTAGTGTATATTTGTTAAAGTGGTTGTACTAGTTTACATTCCCACCAACAGTGTGTGAGAGTTTCAGCTCCTCTTCACTACCACCAACACTTGGTATGGTCAATCTTTTAAATTTCAGCCATTCTAATAGGTGTATATGGATATCTCATTATTGTTTTAATGTGTTTCCCCAATGACTTATGATGTTTAATTTTGTTTGAATTTTCAGTTCACGTTTCTGTTAGTCTATGCTCTTCAGTGTCTCCATAGCTTCTCTCACATAGCATTTTATATAGATGTGTTTATACTAATAATTATAGTGGTTTCATATTTACTTTAGCTGTTTTTTTACTTCTTCTATTCCTTTCTATCCTAGGGCTTCCTTAAAAACAAGAATTATTTCCACTTATATAGCACTAGCACACAATATGAGATAAGCAAATTATATCATTGGATATTATTATTTATTTTAATTTATTTATTTTACTTTCTGAAACATAATTATTATTCAAGAAAATAAGATTTTTATACTGTTTGCAACTCCTAGCACAATCCTTGAGTGGAAATTGTTTAAGTGATGGCCTTAAAAGGCTGAATGAATCTTTTACAAAATTTTTAAAATTAATATAATCGATCATAGTGTTAAGACTCATTATATTTCCCTATCCCTGAAAAAACAACTTTTAAGTAGTACTATTAATAGTACTACTATTTAATCACTATACAATAAAAAAATTCCCTCCCTATAGCTGGATAAAATCTTTACTACATCTGATTAAAAATATAAAATGAAACAAAACGTATTGTGTTTATATTGGATCAGTGAAAATCCTTGAGGATCTTTTGCTGAGGTACTCCATGATTCTTTAAACTAGTATGTCTGTCTGTTAGGAAAGAAGATAAAAATATAAATGTTTTGCACTGCTGATTTATAATTCTGGGCAAATTTGTTGTGTTGCTAAATACGGTGGCCTAGTTTACAGAAAAACAGAAGCTGTTTATAAGTTGTCAAATTAACAGATCTAAATTAAACCTTCCAAAGACACTAATAACAGCTGTGCTTTTAAATATTTTTTTGAGCCATTGCACTCTGCATAGAAACATGTGGCGTGGCAGCTACTGCAGTGAGTTCTATATAGGATGACTTTAGAAAAAAAAAAGGAAGGAGTTGTTATGTTTTTAACTTGAAACTAAATATTTATGAAGGTATTATATGAGATGGGGTGCTGAGATATATTTAGGAAGTGTCATGACCCTTCCATTTAAGTGAGAGATGTATTTATATCAACCTTATTATTGTATTATAACACTTTGTGTAGCACATTATGGATAATTGAGGAGCAACCAACTTAAAACATTTTCAAGTGGAAATTTACATTCTGAATTTCTACATTGCTAGTAGTAAATTAATCTAAAATAAATAAATGTCTGTAGAGTGTACTTAAATCATCACATAGTTTACTTATTTATAATGCTTTCTGAAAGTAACACAGACTCTCCTCCAGTTGACCATTAATGAGGGGAGGCTTAATAAAGCTGAAAGCAGTGACTCCTATTAGTAGAGTAAGAGCTGAAATCAGTTTAAGACACTGTTCAGTTTATTTTAAAAGTATGTTTGAAGTGTCTTAACTGATTATATAATTGGGTTGGCCAAAAAGTTCGTTCGGGTTTTTCCTTAACTTCTTAACGGAAAAACCGAAACAAACTTTTTGGCCAACCCAATACTATTGTACAGACAATTCCATTGTCACTGTAGTAAACCTATATCTTTCACTTTGCTTAGTTATAAATATATGCTTTTTCCTTTCATCTGTTACTTATTACGGGTCATTTGTATTTGACAATTATGAGAACACAGGTAACAATATGTGCCCATATTCACTATATATGTAAAATACTAATCATAATTTTCTTTTTCTTTTTGGAAATTTTTTCTTTTGTCTTGGTGTGTCATGTAAAAAATGTAATATAAATAATTTTTTTATTTGGAGAGAAAGGGCCAAAAAATGTAAAAGCCTGTGCATTATGTTTTCTAGTTATTTTGTATTTTTATAATTTTTTAATTTTCCTCAAACTTGAGAATAAGATGTATTAAATGTAACATAATTGTCAGTAGATCTCAAATTCTTTTTAAGGCAAGTAAAATGTACTAAATATAATAACTATGATTCAGTTATGCCATTATTACAGGTTGTGAAATGTAATACAATTTAACTTAATTTCAACACTACCTTATGTTCAAGGTAATATGCCACTTGACATAAATTAGAGAATCAGGGAAAACATATGCATTATTCTAGAGTCTATACACTAATTCTCCATAACTTAAAGAAACACATTAAGAATAACAATAAATCCAAAAAGTGCAAAGCAATGAAGGAAGCATTTTTAAAACCTTAGTTCTTCAATCATTTTAGCTTGAATAAATTTAAGGCATTGTTGGCTGAAGCCTCTTATTTGTCCACAAGTCTACACTTAATACAAAATTACTCACTCAAATATGCATATAAATGTACCAGAGAAAATGACACATTAATTGTAATTTTATAGGTTAACGAAATATCTGGAATAATTTCAGAAATGCAGATTATTTGGAGGTTTCTTTTGGATATCTGGTTCCTGCTGAGTGCTTTGGGAGGAAAAAAGTGATTTACATGCCTTCATGCTATCTTCTAATTAAATCTAAATTGGAACTCCCATGATTAATCAAAATTAGAATTATTTTAAATTTTTACAAGGTAACATATCTTACAATTATATATTATAAAGCAGATGATCTGTTTTAGAAACTCTGCATTTTGTTGTATTCCTTTGGAGAGTGTTGAGTTTATTCTTAACAGGTAGTTAAATTATTGACAGATCTTGACTTTCTAGAGGCTTAGTATGAGGTTTCATTAGGGAGTGTTGACTGGCCTTCCCTTTTTATTTTTTGTTCTGTCCAAGTTCAGATTTTATATCAATTTTATGTTGGTCTCAGATTATGAAGAGTATTTCCACTCCTATCCTCTGAAATATGTATAAAAGAGTGAAATAAAGCTTACCTTGAACGTTTGATAGAACTGACTATAATTTCATCTGGGCCTTGTGATTACTTATGGAATGATTTTCTCTTCTGATTCAACTTCTGGTATTGTTAGAGTGACAATAAAAATTTTGTTTAATTATACATCTATATTATTATGACAATTTCCTTTAACTTTTCTAGTTTGTTATAGAATTTTGTTATGCTTTTTAATCTCTGCTTTATATGTACTTATTACCCTATTCTTTTTCTAACCATTTTTTGCTTGAAGTATAGTTTTTTGTTTTGTTTGTTTGTTTGTTTTGGCTGTGCCACACAGCTTGTAGGATCTTAGTTCCCCTACCAGGGATTGAACCCGGGCTCTCAGCAGTGAGAGTGCAGACTCCTAACCACTGGACCGCCAGGGAATTCCCTGAAGTATAGTTAATTTACAATGTTTTGTTTGTTTCAGGTGTACAGTAAAGTGATTCAGTTATGTATATATGTTCTTTTTCAGATTTGTTTCCATTACAGGTTATTACAAGATATTGTATATACTTCCCTGTGCTATGCAGTAGGTCCTTGTTGTTTATCTATTTTATAGGTAGTAGTGTGTATATGTTAATCCCAAATTCCTAATTTATCTCCCCCCCTTCCCCTATTCCCTTAGGTAACCATAAGTTTGTTTTCTATATCTGTGAGTCTATTTCTGCTTTGTCAATAAGTTCATTTGTGTCATTTTTTTTAGATACCACATATAGGTGACATCATGATATTTGTCTTTGTCTGACTTACTTCACTTAGTATGATAATCTCTAGATCCATCCATGTTGCTGCAAATGACATTCTTTTTTATTACTGAGTAATATTCCATTATATATATGTATCACTTCTTTATCCATTCCTCTGTCAATGACATTTAGGTTGCTTCCATGTCTTGGCTATTGTAAGTAGTGATGTAATGAACACTGGGGTGCATGTATCTTTTCAAATCATGGTTTTCTCTGGATATATGCCCAGGAGTGGGGTTGCTGGATCATATGATAGTTCTGTTTTTAGTTTTTTAAGGAAGCTCCATACTGTTCCCCATAGTGGTTGTACCAATGTACATTCCCACCAACAGTGTAGGAGGGTTCCCTTTTTACCGCACCTCTCCAGCATTTATTGTTTGTAGACTTTTTGATGATGGGCGTTCTGACCAGTGTGAGGTGACACCTCACTGTAGTTTTGATTTGCATTTTTCTAATAATTAGTGATATTGAGCATCTTTTCATGTGCCTGTTGGCTGTCTCTATGTCTTCTTTGGAGAAATGTCTATTTAGGTCTTCTGTCCCTTTTTTTGATTAGGTCGTTTTTTTTGATATTGAGCTGTATGGGCTGTCTGTATATTTTGGAAAGTAATCCCTTGTTGGTAGCATCGTTTGCAAATATTTTCTCCCATTCTGTAGGTTGTCTTCTTGTTTTGTTGATGGTTTCCATTGTTGTGCCAAAGCTTTTAAGTTTAATTAGGTACCATTTGTTTGTTTTTGTTTTTATTTTGTTTTTATTTCCATTATTCTAGGAGATGGATCCAAAAGATACTCCTGTGATTTATGTCAAAGAGTGTTCTGCCTGTTTTCCTCTAGGAGTTTTAGAGTATCCAGTCTTAAATTTAGGCCTTTAATCCATTTTGAGTTTATTTTTGTATATGGTGTTAGAGAATGTTCTAATTAATTTCATTCTTTTACATGTAGCTGTCCAGTTTTCCCAGCACCACTTATTGAAGAGACTGTCTCTTCTCCATTGTATATTCTTGCCTCCATTGCCATAGATTAATTGACCATAAATGTGTAGGTTTATTTCTGCACTTTCTATCCTGTTCCATTGATCTATATGTCTGTTTTTGTGCCAGTACCATACTGTTTTGATTAATGTAGCTCTGTAGCAGAGTCTGAAGTCAGGGAGTATGATTCCTCCAGCTCCATTCTTTCTCAAGATTGTTTTGGCTATTTGGGGTCTTTTGTGTTTCCATACAAATTTTTTAAAAAATTGTTCTAATTCCAGGAAAAATGTCATTGGTAATTTGATAGGGATTGCACTGAATCTGTAGATTGCCTTGGGTAGTATGGTATTTTAACAATATTGATTCTTCCAATTCAAGAACACAGTATATCTCTCCATCTGTTTGTGTCATCTTCAAGTTCTTTCATCAGTATCTTATAGTTTTCAGAGTACAGGTCTTTTGCCTCCTTAGATAGGTTTATTCCTAGGTATTTTATTCCTTCTGATGTGGTGGTAAATGGGATTGTTTCCTTAATTTTTCTTTCTTATATTTCATTGTTAGTGTACAGAAATGCAACTGATTTTTCTATATTGATTTTGTATCCAACAACTTTACCGAATTCATTGATGAGCTCTAGTAGTTTTCTGGTAGCATCTTTATGGTTTTCTATGTATAGTATCATGTCATCTGCAAACAGTGACAGTTTTACTTCTTCCTTTTCAATTTGGTTCCTTTTATTTCTTTTTCTTCTCTGATTACTGTGACTAGGACTTCCAAAACTATGTTGAATAAAAGTGGCAAGAGTGGGCATCCTTGTCTTGTTCCTGATCTTAGAGGAAATGCTTTCAGCTTTTCACTGTTGAATATATTGTTAGCTGTGGGTTTTTCATGTATAGCCTTTATTATGTTGAGGTATGTTCCCTCTATGCTCACTTTCTGAAGAGTTTTTATCATAAATGGGTTTTGACTTTTGTCAAAAGCTTTTTCTGCATCTATTGAGATGATCATATGGTTTTTATTTTTCAATTTGTTAATGTGTTCTATCACATTGATTGATTTACAGATATTGAAAAATCTTTGCATCCCTGGAATAAACCCCACTTGATCATGGTGTATGGTCCTTTTAATGTATTGTTGGAGTCTGTTTGCTAGTATTTTGTTGAGGATTTTTGCATATATGTTCATCAGTGATATTGGTCTGTAATTTTCTTTTTTTGTGATATTTTTGTCTGGTTTTGGTATCAGGGTGATGGTGGCCTCATAGAATGAGTTTGGAAGTGTTCCTTCCTCTGCAATTTTTTGGAATAGTTTCTGAAGGATAGGTGTTAACTCTTCTCTGAATATTTTTTAGGATTTACCTCTGAACCATCTGGTCCTGGACTTTTGTTTGTTGGGAGTTTTTAAATTACTGATTCAATTTCAGTACTAGTAATTAATCTGTTCTTATTTTCTATTTCTTCCTGGTTCAGTCTTGGGAGATTGTACTTTTCTAAGAATATTTCCATTTCTTCTAGATTGCCCATTTTATTGGCATATAATTGCTTGTAGTAGTGTCTTATGATCTTTTGTATTTCTGTGGTGTTGGTTGTAACTTCTCCTTTTTCCTTTCTGATTTTATTGATTTGGGCCCTCTTTTTTTTTCTTGATGAGTCAGGCTAAATGTTTATCAATTTTGTTTATCTTTTCAAAGAACCAGCTTTTAGTTTCATTGACCATTTCTACTGTTTTTTAAGTCTCTATTTCATATATTTCTGCTCCAATCTTTATGATTTCTTTCCTTCTACTAACTTTGGGTTTTGTTTGTTTTTCTTTCTCTAGTTGCTCTGTTACCCCATTCTTAATATTATTTATTTGTATTTTCTCTTTTATTCTTCATCATTTCACCAGAGGATTTTCTACTCTAAGTACATTCCATGGGAATGTTGGAGCAGAATAGTGTGCAATAAAGGAGTTAGAGATATGTCTGCCAAAGTATGGATGCCCTCATACCCTCATACCTTGGAGACTGCGAGGGCCAGCAGCAATGAAACATCTGTCTTTGAACCTTGAGCAGCCTTATTAGTTAACCCCTGAGTTTTGTACTATGACGTAACTTTCTAGATGTGTCAAGAACCAAAAATATTTGGGAAGCACTAGTTTATTTTATTATTTTTTCAAGAACAAAATTTTGGATTTGTTGCTTACAAAATAAGATATATACAAATACCAAATAAGCACTTGAAAATATGTTCAACTCTTCACTCTTAAGAGAAAAAAAAATACAAATATATACCGATATGTATCCTTTAGAATGGCTAAATTTAAAAAAAAAGGGCTTCCCTGGTGGCGCAGTGGTTAAGAATCTGCCTGCCAATGCAGGGGACACGGGTTCGAGCCCTGGTCTGGGAAGATCCCACATGCCGCGGGGCAGCTAGGCCCGTGAGCCACAACTACTGAGCCTGCGCGTCTGGAGCCTGTGGTCCGCAACAAGAGAGGCCGCGATAGTGAGAGGCCCGCGCATCGCGATGAAGAGTGGCCCCCACTTGCCGCAACTAGAGAAAGCCCTCGCACAGAAACGAACACCCAACACAGCCAAAAATAAAAAAAATAAAAAACCTGAAAATACTAAATGCTGGTGAAGATGCGAAACAGCTCAGATTTTCATACAATGATGGTAAAGTGTTTAAAATTTCACAACAACATTTTAAAACATTTTGAAAGTTTTTATAATGCTAACTTAACTTATGCCATAGCCTACTAATTACATTCCTACATATTTACTCAAGATAAGTGAAACATATGTCAAAAAAAACTACTTGTACAAAATTTTCTCAGCAACTTTATTTATATTAATCATAAACTGGGAAAAATACCCATCAGGAAGTGAATGTATAAACAAATTGTGATATATGCATACAAGAAAAAAAGCACTAAATAAAAACAATTATCTGGTATTCTTCAAAACAGAAGTGAATCTCAAAAATATTGTGTTAAGCACAGATACAAAAGTGTATATGTTGTATGATTCTCTTTGTATGATGTATGAGAACAGTGAGGTAATTCAGAACTGTGGTTGCATCTAGTATGCAAGGTTTGATGGGATAGAATGTAAGAGATCTTTCTGGAGTGAGTGAAATGTTTGAATGGGATGATAGTTACACAGATGTAAATACAGGCAGTTCTCACTTGGTACAATAATGTGGGACCATTCAAGCTGAAACGGTATAAAGCAATCTTAACATTCAATGGGAAAATTGTTTTATTGTTCTGTGACCTTTAAAATTTTTTGTCAAAATGTTAGAAACTTTTTTATTGCCAATTATAAATTTGTAGGAAAATGGAAATAAAACTAGTATTTATTTAGTACACTATGATTTAAAACATTAGAAACATTGAGAATAAAAGTGTTTATTTCTTTGTAAAAAGAGAGGGAGATGCAAGAGGGAAGACATATGGGGATATATGTATATGTATAGCTGATTCACTTTGTTATAAAGCAGAAACTAACACATCATTGAAAAGCAATTATACTCCAATAAAGATGTTTAAAAAAATAATGTATTGAGTAGTTTGAAGTTTGAATGGTACTTGCCTTCCTATTTTATTCATATAACTTATAGAATGAGAATCTTTTCTGTACGTAAGTGAGAATTATACTCTTTCTAAGTTTGGAACAGCTTCCAAGATTTTATCCCTTGTGCTTTTAATATCATGAAGTATCTCTGTGAGATTTATTAACGTGAAGTTTTGCCAGCTTCACTTCCTCTGGGACATCTTCATCCTTTTCAAAACAAACTATTTATTTATGTCAACATGTTCCCCTTCACTAAGATATGGCTTCATATCTAGAGTCTGTTGAGTGGAGGTAGTGCCAACATTCCTACAGTCAGCTATTTCTTCTATAACTCTATTTATGTTCTATTCAAATTTCACTTCCAGCATTATCAGTTTTTCTTTTTTGCTGCACCTTCATCTTTGTTGGCTAATGTCCTCTCTTAATCACCCATATTTGTAAAATGTCACATGGGTTTCATTGAGAGAACAGGAGGCAATACAACTACATGTTTTACTGTCTATGATTTGAATAATAGACTGCAGCAACCAATCACTGACATATTTTCAAAGAAGTGATGTGAATGGTCAGTAATCATGATGTTCATCTGTTATTTAAATAGGGATTTGTGGACTAAAGAAATAGCAGGTGGTTTCCTGATAGCTTCCTTTCTTGCTGGCCTGGTGGTATGAAGACCAAGGAATGGCCTAGGGAAATAGTACATTGGTAATTACAAGGGTAATGTTAATAATATTCTAATTTATAACCTTGACCATGAAGCAGAACACACAGTGGAGTAAGCAGGACAGGAGCAAGTAGAGATTATTTGTTTTTTACATAAAATGGGAGAATAATGTGCTTTCATGCTTATGTGGGGACAGAGAAATTCGTGAGAGAACAGAGAGAAGGTGGATTATGCAGAAACAAAATTTTCCAAAAGGTGAAAGAGCATGGGACTCAGAGCCCAAGTACATAGACTGGTCTTTGTAAGGGACAGGAACATCCACTCATAAAAGCAGAGAGAACAAAGGCTAAAGATACAAATATTTCTGGGTTGACTTGTTTGGTAGGTAAAAGATAAGGGAGCTCAAGATCTTCAGCTGGTGGTGAGGAGACAAAATAATGTGAGTTAAGAGAGCAAAAGTTATGAAATAGCCTAAAATAGAAGGGCAAATTTCTTACTTGTGTACCCTGTGTATTTGTGGCTCAAAAACCTATCATATTAATTGAAGGTCCCAGGAAACTACAATCTGGAAGAAGCAACCAAAAATACAACTGTGGGACTAACAAAACAGCATGAAATTCCCTACTGCATGAGGCCCTTGACACAAATCATCAAGACTTACAAGCTACCATTCTAACTTTATTTCAGTCAGAGTATACAGATGAATACAGTTGTAAAGTCTAAGGAAATTTTGCCAATGGGAATATTTATAGTTTCTCTTTCTGAATTGTAATTTCTCATTGTCATTGCAAAATAAAGCCATTTTATATTTTTCCATGATAAAAGAAAATAAAAATTATGTTTTAGAACTCCAGTTATTAAATTAAATTCCAGAAAAAATTAAACCCTCTAACATTATTATTTGCAGGTTTTGCTTTGTAACTAGCATTACTTAAAAGGAACTGAGCAGCTGACAATCACAATAGTAACTAGAAGGGAAGAGTACTGGCGTGGATTTTCAGTGCAAATGAGGTATTTACAATTGCTGTGTTAAAGTAAGTGTTCTCCCTCAAAAATTCTGAGGAGAGATAAATACTTATATCAAAATATTTCTATTGCACGCACAAGCATATAAATATGGTTGATTTTGTGGGTTCTTAAAAAATTGTCTTTGGTGCTAGATTTCCAAGTCATGAAGAAAATCAAAGTCGTTATAGACTTTAGACTTTAATATGGGTCCTACAAACTCAGAAAACCAAAACATGTGTTAACCAGTGCATCTCTCAGCTACCAGAATGCATATTATTATTATGCTCTTTCTCCTATAAAAAAACTAAGGCTCACTCAAATTTCTTTAGCCAGGCAAGTGCATAACTTTTAAGTGTTCTGCCTTAGGAGAATGTCTCACTTTAACTTTCCCCTTTAAAGGGACTTATCCCAGGGCATAATCTTTCCTTGATGAACTATCCTGCATCAGATTTCTATCCCTCTCAATGCTCTGGCCCCTCACATAGGCCTCCCAAGTGCACCCACAAGCCTGTGTGTAACCTGCCACAATACAGTCACACCTTGATGTCAGATAAATGTGGCATTATTCAACTAACTAACTATTTGTTCACTGCATCCACTTAATAGTTGTTCAGAAATTATGGTTTATCTTTTAGATAAATTTGACACTATGAGAATATCAATATTTCAAAGAGCTTCAGCTTCTGTAAACAGGTCAAAAGCAACAATATGATATTTTGAATGCTCTTAAAAGGGACTACTTCATAGATTGCAATACTAATATTCATGTTTGTGTTTATATGTTAATCCATTACAGAATAGTCAAACCTATCGGTGTACCCCTATCTATATAAAAATATATACGGAATCTGTACTTCTGTGGTATTTGTTGACTTTTTCCTACTTTGTTTTAATTTTTAAATTTTTGATTGTTTCTTTTCCCTGGAAGCATATTCCTATAATTGCCCCCTCATTGTTGTACTGTATCCACAGTGTATTACACAGTGCCAAGCATTGTAAGCATTATTAAAAGTAGCTATATGACTTTAATATTAATATTTAAATTATTGAAAATAGAACATTGCTTAGAATTGTCTAGACATCTAGAGATCTTTTTGAATATTAGTTAAAATAAGTGCATATAATACATTCTCAAATTGCTTATAATTTCATCATCCTGTGATACTCTGATCAAAAAGAAAGGATCTGTTAGTGAAATGAAAGTAGGGAAAAAATACCGTATCATTTAAAGTGACGGTAGAAGAAAACTAAGCACACTAAAAAACAAAAAGCAAAACTGGCATGCTTTCTCAACCTGGTCCTTCAATGGCCTGTGAAATTTTAAGGAATGTTTCACATACAAAGGACAACAGCAAAGGAAAGACCAAAAGGGGCTAACACTCACAAAATTACCTACATTTGAGACCAACTCACACTTAGGAAACAGAAGTTACTTTTTCTTTTTCTTACCTGCTTCATCCCTAACACAAGGAAATAGTGTTGGCCACATTCTAGGACATTAATGGCATTAAACCTGGAGTGGCCAAGTGATGATGCAATAAAAATAAAATGCAGAAGTATGTCTCTAAGATGTAGAAAAAATCTTTATACAGTAAAATAGCAGACCCCTGAATACTGATGTCTTTCCCCAGCTCCATCCCTGCTAACAAATCTAAAATTGTAAAAATGCATTAAGCCCAAGTGTTACCCTCTCTTAACCTGAGAGATTCCTCACTCCTTGAAGGCCACTGTTTTGGGACTTGCTTCCATGAGGCATCGAGGAAGCAATAGAGAGCCTCCTCGTGATAGAAATCTCAACTTCCTGTATATTCTTCACATTGATGGTTGAGTAACAAAATGAGCAAAATAAGCAAAAGATTAAATTGTTATTATCACTGATTCTCAAACCTGGGCAAATGTTTTACAGTCTGGCCTAGTGAAAAAAGAGAGGAGTATATGCTTAATAAATTTCAGATCTGAATTTTGATCATAAACAACTTTCTCTTACTGAAGATAATATGGTACTGGCACAAAAACAGAAACATAGATAAATGGAACAAGATAGAAAGCCCAGAGATAAACCCACACACCTATGGTCAACTAATCTATGACAAAGGAGGCAAAGATATAAAATGGAGAAAAGACAGTCTCTTCAATAAGTGGTGCTGGGAAAACTGGACAGCTACATGTAAAAGAATGAAATTAGAACACTCCCTAACACCATACACAAAAATAAACTCAAAATGGATTAGAGACCTAAATGTAAGACTGGACACTATAAAACTCTTGGAGGAAAACATAGGAAGAACACTCTTTGACATAAATTACAGCAAGATCTTTTTTGATCCACCTCCTAGAGTAATGGAAATAAAACCAAAAATAAACAAATGGGACCTAATGAAACTTAAAAGCTTTTGCACAGCAAAGGAAACCATAAGCAAGACGAAAAGACAACCCTCAGAATGGGAGAAAATATTTGCAAACGAATCAATGGACAAAGGATTAATCTCCAAAATATATAAACAGCTCATGCAGCTCAATATTAAAGAAACAAACACCCCAATCCAAAAATGGGCAGAAGACCTAAATAGACATTTCTCCAAAGAAGACATACAGACGGCCACAAAGCACATGAAAAGATGCTCAACATCACTAATTATTAGAGAAATGCAAATCAAAACTACAATGAGGTATCACCTCACACCAGTTAGAATGGGCTTCATCAGAAAATCTACAAACAACAAATGCTGGAGAGGGTGTGGAGAAAAGGGAACCCTGTTGCACTGTTGGTGGGAATGTAAATTGATACAGCCACTATGGAGAACAATATGGAGGTTCCTTAAAAACCTAAAAATAGAATTACCGTATGACCCAGCAATCCCACTACTGGGCATATACCCAGAGAAAACCGTAATTCAAAAAGACACATGCACCCGAATGTTCATTGCAGCACTATTTACAATAGCCAGGTCATGGAAGCAACCTAAATGCCCATCAACAGACGAATGGATAAAGAAGATGTGGTACATATATACAATGGAATATTACTCAGCCATAAAAAGGAACGAAATTGAGTCATTTGTTGAGACGTGGATGGATCTAGAGACTGTCATACAGAGTGAAGTAAGTCAGAAAGAGAAAAACAAATATCGTATATTAACGCATGTATGTGAAACCTAGAAAAATGGTACAGATGAACCGGGTTGCAGGGCAGAAGTTGAGACACAGATGTAGAGAACAAACGTATGGACACCAAGGGGGGAAAACTGCAGTGGGGTGGGGATGGTGGTGTGCTGAATTGGGCGATTGGGATTGACATGTATAAAGTGATGTGTATAAAATTGATGACTGATAAAAAAAAAAAAGGCAATACACTAATATTTGTTTAAAAAAAACTCTCTGATAAATTGATTTTTTAAATTTATACACAAATAATAGCTAAACAATTGTAGATATGGAATCATAATCACTAATTCAATTAAAAAAATAAGCCATACTCTTCCAATTTTATTTAAAAGCAAACTCAACTGGAAGAACAAGAAATATGATAGCAACTGAAATATGATTTCAGTAAGAATTGTGAAAGTTTCTCCCTTAAGACCTAAATGTAGAAGTTGTAAATAAAACTGATAGAGAAGTTAGTTCTCAGTTAGACAGTTTTTCAGTACAAGTAATAGAATGACTAAAGTGGCTTAAACAGTAGGGGTTTATTTATTTATTTTTGTTGCATTTTAAAAAATTTTGTTTTATTTTTGGCTGCCTTGGGTCTTCGTTGCTGTGCGCGGGCTTTCTCTAGTCGCGGCGAGCGGGGGCTACTCCTCGTTGCGGTGCGCGGGCTTCTTATTGCAGTGGCTTCTCTTGTTGCAGAGCATGGGCTCTAGGCACATGAGCTTCAGTAGTTGCAGCATGTGGGCTCAGTAGTTGTGGCTCACAGGCTCTAGAGCGCAGGCTCAGTAGTTGTGGCACACAGACTTAGTTGCCCCGTGGCGTGTGGGATCTTCCCGGACCAGGGATCGAACCTGTGTCCCCTGCATTGGCAGGCAGATTCTTAACCACTGCACCACCAAGGGAAGTCCCAGTAGGGGTTTATTAATGGATCTTACCTACCAGGCTTTCTGGAGATAGATGGTCCCAACATTGATTAACTCAGTGGCTCAGTGTGTTAGGACTCTGCAGTTCTCATTCATATTCATTCTTTCTCTCTCCTCCTCCTCCTCTTCCTCCTCATCCTCCTCCTCCCTCTCTCTCTCTCTCTCTCTCTCTCCTTTACAATCACAAAATGGCTGCCAAAATTCCATGCAACATGATGCCCTGCAACAATGTCCAAGGAAGAAAGGAGGGAAGCAGGATTAAGCAGAGGAAGAAGTCCAGCTATAATGTAAGTACAGTGACAGCCTCAACTGGCTCCATGGGGAGCCGATATTACCCCAGAGTTGGCTGATATGGACAGGCCTTTATACTCCCTCACTGATCACTTATTAGATGTATACCTCCTCTGCAAAGGATGTCATGACCTTGGGCAAGGCAGCTTTCTGCAGTAGGGGCAATCCCTCTACCTAATGGGGCTGGCGGCTAAATAAATAAATGGAGAGATGTCATGTTTGTGAATTGGAAGACTTAATATTAAGTATGTTAATTATCTTCAAATCAATCTTTGTAATCAGCACAATTGTATTTTAAAATTCCAGAAAGTATTTTTACGAAAATTGGTGAGTTTCAACTATAATTTATATGAAAATACAAAAGGTTAAGAAGGTAGTAGACAAGGTAATCTTAAGAAAGAAAAATAAAGCTGGAGGACTTACAGCATCAAATATAAAGATCCATTTTAAAACTATAGTAATTACACCAATATGGAATCAGTGCAAGGACAAACAGAGACCAATGGAACAGAATACAAAGTCCAGAAACAATTCATTCATATATGTTCTTTGGATTTATGACAAAGTTTACACTTCAGTGTAGTGGGGAATGGATGATTTCTTCAATAAATATTTGTTGGGTCAACTAGATATCCACGCAGAGAAATTGAATCCTAAAACTCCTACCTCATGCCATTTGCAGAATCAAGCCCAGATGGATAGGATAGGGAAAACATGAAAGGCAAAAAAATAAAACTAAAAATTTTAGAAGAAAACATAGGTGAATATCATAAGAGCAAATAAGGTAAAGATTTCTAAGACAGGACACAAAAACTACTTTCATGGATATATTTGAATATATTAAGAACTTCTGTTCATCAAAATATATCACTAAGAGGTTAAAAAGACAATTGAGAGGATGAAATAAACATTTGCAACACAAATATCCTAGAAAGGAGTTGTTTCCAGAATATAAAAAGAACTCTTATAATCAATAACAGAAAGTTGAAAATACAATCTAAAGATGAGAACTGAACAATGACTCATACATTTACCAAAAACAAAAGAAAACAAAGCAAAACCCAATTTCATTAGTCATTAGGAAAATGCAAATTAACTCCATAATGGGTTACCACTACTAGCAGAATGGCTAAAATTTCAAAGATGAATGAATGAATACTGACTGACAGTTCTACTTATTATTGCTGAAGATGTGGAACAACTAGAACTCTCAGTATCTATTAAATCTGAATATATTCCTCACTACAAGCTTGTAATTTTCTCCTATATATGTGAATATACATGTATATAAACATATACATATATTCACCAAAACAAAATATCTAGAATGTTCAAAGCAGCACTATTCAGACAATACAGATTATTCAGATAATATAGGCAAATCTCATAAACATAATATTAAGAAAAATACAAAAAAGAACATTGTATTATTCCATTTATATAAAGTTCAAACACAGACAGAACTAAGTCATGATGTGAGATGTTGAAGAGTGCTTAGTTTTGGGGTGGGGAGTGACTAGAAGGGGGCAAAAGGAGGCATTTTGGAATACTGGTAGCATTTTATTTTTTGAGCAGAGCCCTTGTTTCAAAGGTGTGTTCACTTTGTGAAAATTCATCAAGCTTTACACTCATAATTCGTGCACTCTTCTGAGTATAGAATATATTTAATAAAAAATTAAAGTAATAAAATCCATTCAATTATTCATCTTTCAGTCATAATACCTCTCAGGCTGATGCTACTTTTTTTCACATGTTCCTAAAGTGCTTTGATTGAATGACTTTAACTAGATTGTCTAGGATTTCTTCAAAGTTCTTTTTGCCTTCATCTCCTGATTTCTCTCCCTGCTTTCTTTATTTTGACAGTCTCTGTACTTCTCACTTCATTCCTGTATTTTAAAGTCTTGTGATTCTGATGGGAACCATCACTTTTTCTTGGCCCTCCTCATTTCTTAATTTTCCTAGAAGTTCTCTTCTCTCCATCCTCTGTGTTTTGTAGATCTCAGAGGAACCTGTCCTTGAGGTAGGGCTTCTCTGCTCCTTTAATTAACAGGGCCCATCAGTACTGATAAATTCTTTTTTGACACCCAACTTTTGTACACAAGCCGAAACTATAGATTTATAGTTGAGTTTGCTCTTCAGCCTGACATTCATTATTCTGAATAACAGGCCAAAATATGTGTCTTCTAAACTACAGAAATAGTAAGCAGAAGCAATTATATTTTCTTAAATATTAATTTTAATTCCTTTAATTGTATTTTATTTAACTATAAATATTTGCTGGCCACAAAATCCAATTTTATCATGTTAACATGTTAGATTCTTTTTACTTAAATATAAGTTTTGAACATGTATCAATAAAAGAGTTATGAGTATTTAATTTCCCTGAAATAGCTGTAGAATTAGGTAGGTAATTCTGGTATCTTTGATTTAATAAACATAGGATTTTTAGGTACTCTTTTGATCACCAGAGGTAGCTTATATAGTACTACTGAAATTACAGTGTGAAGCAATATAAAATTAATTTTAGATAAAGAAATACAGGGAATTTAAATTGTAAAATATGTTAAATCTCTTGTGCATGTCAGAGTCCATGGTAAGTAGAGATTTTTATTAAAGTCATGTTTGGTTTACAGAAAGACCATTGATTTAAATAAAAAGCGAAAACCTTATGTATTTCATATGACTTGACTTCATAAAATTGGATATCAGAAAAATATTAATTGACTTATTGTTTAGCATAGGAAATATAGATCATTGATTATGATATCAAATAACAATTAGTTTGAGGTCACAAGTATAGAGAAATATGTAGAAAAAATACAGCAAGGTAAAATGAAATGTAACATCATTTAAAGTAGAAAGAATTAGGAATTATACACAAAATGAGGACTACACGGTAAAGTGCTAACCTAGCAAGGAAAAATGTCACAATCACTCCAGATTGTAGTCTGAATCAGCAGGACTGATAAGAAAGGAAACATACTGTGTGGATTAGAGAAACTGCATGGTAATTCTCTAACTATACTATTCATCTAAAGCTCAGCACAGATGCTGAATTTTGAAAAGGATTAGAAAATAGAACATTCAGGAAATGATAAACAAGTTGAGGTGATACAGCACAGTGAAAAGAACAGTTGGTAGTGAAGGCAGGTGTGTCCCCGAGGTTACAGCAAGGTCACCAGTTCACAGAGGCCACAGTCAAGTCATTTCATGTCCCTTAGCCTTGCTGTCCTCTTTTGTCAAATGAAAAAATTTAGAAAATCACCTCACAGTTCCCATGCAGGTCTCAGATTTTACTATGATATGAATTAGGAATACATGGGCAATTGAGAGACTACTCATATAGTGGATTTTAAATATGTATAAAGGTATTCTATAAAAGTTGATACACTATTTACTACATTCACTGATGACAGAAATGGAACAAATGGACTTAATCAGAAGGAAGAACAACATAGTTTAGGCCAATGATTCTCAATTCTCACTGCCTTACATTCAACTGGGGATCTCTTTACAAAATACAGACAGTAGTCTTTGCCCCCAAGATTCTCTTTCAAATGGCTTGGGGTGAATCCAGGCATCAGCATATCTTAACAGCCCCCCTCAATGTTTCTAATTTTCATCCAGGTTTGGAAACCTCTGGATCAGACATAATAAAATATTACCTGCCAACGAAAGATTACAGATATCTTTCTCTAGAGCCTATAAATAGTATAAAATCCATTTATTAACTGCAAAATGAACACTATAATCACAATAATAATTAATATCTATTTATACCATATTTACTAGACAATTTTCTAGGTACCTTGAATACATGAATTAATCCTCTCAACAGTGTTATGTATTTACTTATATTTTCTTGTTTTTAAAGATGAGGACAGAGTCATAGGGAGTTCATAAATTGAGGAGTTCTGTACACACATTATGCTAGATCCTATATGATTTTACCTTCAGCTACAGAGTTTCATTTGCCTTCAGTTCAATACCATACTGTTGTAGTTATGACTAAAAATAAAGGAACAGAAGAATGTCAGTTCTTTTACTATGCCCTATCTTCTCCCCAAAGCATTCCATTAATATAAAATGTCTATTTAGTGTTTTCAATATACAACATGGCTTAGTTTTCCCACAAAATCCATATCTCCAAATTAAACTCTTTCAAATGTATATTTTCTTTGAGAAAATGTCATTTGTATTTTAATTATTTGCATTACTTTAGATTTCCCATTGAGTTTGGTGTTCTAGTAACTAGGACATAAAATTGCCATGTTCTTTTTCAAAGTTTCTGTTAAGTCAGTCTGTATAAGTCAGTATTATGACTTTCACTATATCAGAAATTCTCTCAGGCAGTCCCTGTGTTGTAGGCATTTTATGACTCTTTGAGATTAAGATATCTCAAACCTCAGTGATTATATGTTTCCACTGGGATATTGGAAACAGTCTTTACAGTCTCCACACACAATGTGATTTTTAAAATAAAATTCCATAAATTAAGGCTCTTATAAACCTTTGGAAATGCTGTTGTTGTGAACAGCTGTTTTGTTGCATTTGATTGCCACACTAAGGTAGAGTTCATGGAGATATGGTATTTAAACCTGGACTACCCTTAATTAGCATGAAGGTCTTGTGAAAAGATTATGCCTTGGCAAAGAGCTTATGCCTATTAAAAAATTTCAGACAGAAGATCAATATGTAATAACCACCTGAAATATACTAATCAGAATACACTACCTTGAAGAAATTATCAACTGTATCTGTTTACAACACAGCTAAAGGCCTGGCAGTAGAGGGAGGCTAAAACTGGGTTAGGGTCAATGAAGAAATTCAAGCTTCAGTTTCCATCCCACAAAATAAAATATACAATATAAAAAAAATCTTGTCAAGGGACACACATTGACAGCATTGGAATCACTCAATCCAAGGGACCTTAATATTGTAAATTTCACATTTGAGCCATGAGTACCTAAATGAATTGGAACTCACATTTATTGATTTGTTTCAATTTCATATACCTTCAGCAAGAAATAGCAGACAAGAGGAGACCCCTATGAGTCAGGATATAGACAAGGACAGTGATGATTAGGGGATGATTCTGAAAAATTTGCTATTTTTACTATTGTTTTGTTTGTGTCTCTATGGGAATCAGGAATAATACTTTCAAATGACTTCTAGGTAAAAGCCAAATTTTTTATGGCATTATTGTATCCTGTCAAAATTCATATATTTAAATCTTAACCCCCAAGATGATGATATTAGGAGGTGGGGCGTTTGAAAGATACTTAGGTCAGGAAGGTAGATCCTCCATAAATGGGATTTCTGCCTTATAAAAGAGACCCCAGAAAGCTAGCTTCCCCCTTCCACTAAGTGAGGATCCAGTGAGAAGTCAGCAATCTGCAACCTGAAAGAGGCCCTTAACCAGAATCCCACCATGCTGCCATTCTGATCTTGGACTTTCAGCCTACAGAACTGTGAGAAATAAATTTCCACTGTTTATAAGCCACCCAGTCTGTGATATTTTGTTATAGCAGCCCAGACAGACTAAGACAAGCAACCTGCAAAGCTTTCAAAAATGTGTGCTCCTTCCACACATTTTTGAAATGTGTGAAAGGAGCACTTACCACTTCGACCTTTCTCAGCAAATGTCTCCCCTCCCTCTGCCCCAATCACACAGGCTGACCACACCAGGAAAACTCCCTCTGCAGGATCTTTGCACCCACTGTTTCCCCTGCCTGGATTGTCCTTGTTCTCTCCCTCCCTTCAAGTTTTAACCCAAAGTCTTCTTAGTGAGGTTGTTCCAGATCCCCCTATCTAAATTGCAAACAACCATTAACCACCTACAAACTTCGTGGATACCACCCTCTTATTTTTTAAATCACATTATATATTTTAAATATTTATCTTGTTAATTCTCTGTCCCCTTCCTTCCTCCCATGTAATTTGGATTAAGGTAAGAATTTTTGTTTATTGTTCACTTCTGTAACACTAGAATCTAGAACAGTGCTAGTCATATAGCAGATACTCAATAATTGTTGACTAAGTGAATGAAAGAACTTTTGAATTATGCTTTTTATTTTCTTTCATGTGTGGAGACAATAAGGAAAGTCAAATATAGGGAGAATATGGCTGACTCTTAACTAGACTTGAGGGGGACTGACTCTAAGAGAAAAAAGAGGTGGATAGCAGTATTAAAAAGGAAAAGAAGGAAGTGAAGTTAAGCTGAGTCCTATACTTTTCAGTCAGCTAACTTCCCCCTAAGACTTTCAACCTGCACCAAGAAGAGTAAGCTCAATTTTTCCTCTCTCCTCTCTACTTCTCCACAATAAGGGTTAAGCCCTCAACCTTATCTCAAACAGTTTATTTTTCCTGACGCTATGCAATGTCTCCATATCTGGCCTTTCGTTGCATTACAACAGCTGTGGACATCAGTTACTATTTTTCTAATACCAATTTCTGGAACTTGTTGCTTCCAACTCATCCTAATGATAACCACATCTGATACAGCTCAGTTCCTAGTCCCTCCCCTGGAGCCCTATGTCACAAGACATTCATTTTGCACTAGTTGTGATCAGTTAGAAAGTCAACAAATAAAATGGAAATTCTCCCTTTCTATTTAGTGGTGAAGATTCTGTATCCAGCTCTGTTGGTTCTGTCCTATGGAAGGAAGAGAGACCAATTTATGATGAGATTAGGAAACAGTAACTGCAAATCTAGGGCGAAGATTCTTCCCTGTCGATACCTCTGTCTTGTTTTTAGGTAGAATGTGCTCTCCTCTCTACTTTTCCAGAAATAAAAGTAATACTTTATTAGAGAAAGAAAGCTATGATTAAGGGAACTTCCAAATCTCAACAGTAGGGATAGTATCTCAGAAAATTTTGAGATTTGGGTTTGAAAATACTTGTCTGGTCACTTTTTATATGAGATACAGTCAGTCTGGAGTTCCACAGAATGGGATGAGAGAGCCATTTGGGGCCATGCACCATGACACATGCTTTGTTAAGGAAAATTATTTACTAAATACGCTGATAATCTCAGGAGGGAAGCATATACAATTATTTTATCCATAAGAGAAATAAAATTTATCCATGTTTTATTTATCTTCCTATTATCAATATACAGCATTGAGCCTTAGCTAACATTTACCAGTCTCTTACTGGGTGACAGGCACTTTGTAAAATGTATATTATTCCACTTAATCCTCATAAAAGATCTGTAATACAGATTCTACTATTATTCTATATAGAGGATACTAAAGCCAAAATAGTTCATGTAATTTCCCTAAGATTATACAGCTAAGTGCAGAAGTGGGACTTCTACCCAAATGTCTAAACTACAGAAGCCCCTGATATAACCACTGGCTGATGTAAGGTATTACACATACATGTAAGATCAGACATTTAAATGGAAACTTCAATTGATTTTTAAAGGGTATATTTCCTGTTTCTGATAGGTTCGCTTGTTTTGGAAAATGTGCTTCAAAACCTGCACTACCACCAACCTAAACAACTAGGCCATTATCATCCTGTACTTGGAGCTGACCTAACTCTTATTTCTTCCACTCTTGCCCCCAACTGAAATCATGTCTTTCCCTTCCTTAAAACTCTTCAGTGGCATCCAAACACACTTGGAATTCCACCATGACCATAAAACTAGCTCTAGATTATTTTACACTCATTTTGAGCCACTCTTCCCCTCCTTCATTAAGCTCAAGTTACATGGTATTGTTTTTCTCTTCCTTCAACTTTCAAATGGCTTTCCTTCCTTATGGTCTTTACAAAACTTTCCATCTCCCTATACACTGCATCTTTTCAGGTAGTATGGCTAATTTATTCTTATCCTCTAGATTTCAGTTTATATATCACCTCTTCAGGCAGGCCTTCAGTGTCCACTCATCTAAAATACATGTGCTGTTATTTACAAAACAGAAACAGACTCACAGACATAGAAAACTCATGGTAAACTTATGGTTACCAAAGGGGAAAGGTAGGAGGGAGGGACAAAACAGGAGTTTGGGATTAACAGATATACACGACTATATATAAAATAGATAAACAATAAGGTCCTACTGTATAGCACAGTAGGCATTCACTATATTCAATATCTTGTAATAACCTATTTTGGAAAAGGATCTGAAGATGAATATATATATATGTATTCAATTATACTGAATCACTTTGCTGTACACCAAAAACTATCACAACATTGTAAATCAACTATACTTCAATACAAATAAAATGAAATACATGTACTGTTCTTCTGTTCTAAGTTATTTTCTATATCAACACTCTGTCTTCCTTATGATAATTATAATTCATAATCATTTTGCTTGTTTAGTTACTGTTTTGTTTTTTAACTTATTATAATGCCAACTCCATGAGAAGAGTGATTGTGCCCATCTTTTCATTACTGATCCATTGATATTTCATCATTCATCCAATATCTAGATTGGAGCCTATAGTAGCCCAGTAATTTTATTTGAGTATATTATTTTGTTCCCCAAGTTAAAATGAAAATGACTTTCAATTTCAGATAAGATTGAATTTCAAATTCCTTAGCCCAGCATTCAAGGTTCAGCCAAGCCTTTACTTGGTTCTCTTTTCTCCTAAATCTATTGTAAACATTCTACAAACCAGCATGTCAAATCCATCCAATGTTTTCTTATCTGGACATCTTTACTCACAACATTCTTTTTCTTGAATGTCTTCTACTTTTCCAAATTGTGCAAATTTCAAGATAGGAAGCCTATCTTCTTTCCCCATTATTCCCTTTCCTCTATTAAGGAAAATTAATTGACTATAATCTGAATTTCCTTTGGACTTTGAAATATTCTGTATATAGAGGAGTGCTTTCAAGTACTGAAGCTAGAGAAACCTAGTTGCCCTAGTTGCCCACCTTACTCCACCATTTACTATCTGGGAATCTTTGTTTCCTCATCTATAAAATTACAATACTAGAGAATGGACTTGAGGATACGGGGAGGGGGAAGGGTAAGCTGGGACAAAGTGAGAGAGTGGCATGGACATATATACACTACCAAACGTAAAACAGATAGCTAGTGGGAAGCAGCCACATAGAACAGGGAGATCAGATCGGTGCTTTGTGACCACCTAGAGGGGTGGGATAGGGAGGGTGGGAGGGAGGGAGACGCAAGAGGGAAGAGATATGGGGACATATGTATATGTATAACTGATTCACTTTGTTATAAAGCAGAAACTAACACACCATTGTAAAGCAATTATACTCCAATAAAGATGTTTAAAATAAATAAATAAACAAATAATAAAAAAAAAAAATTACAATAAAATTTATGTCTATAGCATCATTTATATTTTTTTATACTTTAAATTTTTTTTATGTGGGATCTGCCTGGACCAGGGCTCGAACGCATGTCCCCTGCATTGGCAGGCAAAGTCTTAACCACTGCGCCACCAGGGAAACCCCCAACTGAGATTTTTTATTTTTTATTTTATCCCAAATTTTCCAGTGTTTTTGAATAATTTCTTTTTTATTTATTTATTTATTTTTAATTTTTTTTCAAGGTAACAGTAGTGTGTGTGTGGTTTTTTTTAATTGCACACGTCTATAAACCTAATAAATAGGTTTTTTCTATTTTTTTTATACAGCAGGTTATTAGTCATCAATTTTATACACAACAGTGTATACATGTCAATCCCAATCGCCCAATTCATCACAGCACCACCCCCACCCCTCCCGCAGCTTTCCCCCGTTGGTGTCCATACGTTTATTCTCTACATCTGTGTCTCAATTTCTGCCCTGCAAACCAGTTCATCTGTACCATTTTTCTAGGTTCCATGTATATGCGTTAATATACGATATTTGTTTTTCTCTTTCTGACTTACTTCACTCTGTATGACAGTCTCTAGATCCATCCACGTCTCAACAAATGACCCAGTTTCGTTCCTTTTTATGGCTGAGTAATATTCCATTGTACATACGTACCACATCTTCTTTATCCATTCATCTGTCGATGGGCATTTAGGTTGCTTCCATGACCTGGCTATTGTAAATAGTGCTGCAGTGAACATTGGGGTGCATGTGTCTTTTTGAATTGTGGTTTTCTCTGGGTATATGCCCAGTACTGGTATTGCTGGATCATATGGTAATTCTATTTTTAGGTTTTTAAGGAACCTCCATACTGTTCTCCATAGTGGCTGTATCAATTTACATTCCCACCAACAGTGCAACAGGGTTCCCTTTTCTCCACACCCTCTCCAGCATTTGTTGTTTGTAGATTTTCTGATGAAGCCCATTCTAACTGGTGTGAGGTGATACCTCATTGTAGTTTTGATTTGCATTTCTCTAATAATTAGTGATGTTGCGCAGCTTTTCATGTGCTTCTTGGTCATCTGTATGTCTTCTTTGGAGAAATGTCTATTTAGGTCTTCTGCCCATTTTTGGATTGGGTTCTTTGTTTTTTTTAATATTGAGCTGCATGAGCTGTTTATATATTTTGGAGATTAATCCTTTGTCCATTGATTCGTTGGCAAATATTTTCTACCATTCTGAGGGTTGTCTTTTCGTCTTGCTTATGGTTTCCTTTGCTGTGCAAAAGCTTTTAAGTTTCATTAGGTCCCATTTGTTTATTTTTGGTTTTATTTCCATTACTCTAGGAGGTGGATCAAAAAAGATCTTGCTGTGATTTATGTTAAAGAGTGTTCTTCCTATGTTTTCCTCCAAGAGTTTTATAGTGTCTGGTCTTACATTTAGGTCTCTAATCCACTTTGAGTTTATTTTTGTGTATGGTGTTAGGGAGTGTTCTAATTTCATTCTTTTACATGTAGCTGTCCAGTTTTCCCAGCACCACTTATTGAAGAGGCTGTCTTTTCTCCATTGTATATCCTTGCCTCCTTTGTCATAGAGTAGTTGACCATAGGTGCGTGGGTTTACCTCTGGGCTTTCTATCTTGTTCCACTGATCTATGTTTCTGTTTTTGTGACAGTACCATATTGTCTTGATGAATGTAGCTTTGTAGTATAGTCTGAAGTCAGGGAGTCTGATTCCTCCAGCTCCGTTTTTTTCCCTCAAGACTGCTTTGGCTATTCGGGGTCTCTTGTATCTCCATACAAATTTTAAGATTTTTTGTTCTAGTTCAGTAAAAAATGCCATTGGTAATTTGATAGGGATTGCATTGAACCTGTAGATTGCTTTGGGTAGTATAGTCATTTTCACAGTATTGATTCTTCCAATCCAAGAACATGGTATATCGCTCCATCTGTGTGTATCATCTTTAATTTCTTTCATCAATGTCATAGTTTTCGGCATACAGGTCTTTTGTCTCCCTAGGTAGGTTTATTCCTAGGTATTTTATTCTTTTTGTTGCAGTGGTAAATGGTAGTGTCTCCTTAATTTCTCTTTCAGATTTTTCATCCTTAGTGTATAGGAATGCAAGAGATTTCTGTGCATTAATTTTGTATCCTGCAACTTTACCAAATTCATTGATTAACTCTAGTAGTTTTCTGGTGGCATCTTTAGGATTCTCTATGTATAGTATCATGTCATCTGCAAACAGTGACAGTTCTACTTCTTCTTTTCCAATTTGTATTCCTTTTATTTCTTTTTCTTCTCTGATTGCCGAGGCTAGGAATTCCAAAACTATGTTGAATAATAGTGGTGAGAGTGGATATCTTGTCTTGTTCCTGATCTTAGAGGAAATGCTTTCAGTTTTTCACCACTGAGGATGAGGTTGGCTGTGGGTTTGTCATATATGGCCTTTATTATGTTGAGATAGATTCCCTCTATGCCACTTTCTGGAGAGTTTTTATCATAAATGGGTGTTGAATTTTGTCAAAAGCTTTTTCTGCATCTATTGAGATGATCATATGGTTTTTATTCTTCGGTTTGTTAATATGGTGTATCACATTGATTGATTTGTGAATATTGAAGAATCCTTGCATCCCTGGGATAAATCCCACTTGATCATGGTGTATGATCCTTTTAATGTGTTGTTGGATTCTGTTTGCTAGTATTTTGTTGAGGATTTTTGCATCTATATTCATCAGTGATATTAGTCTGTAATTTTCTTTTTTTGTAGTATCTTTGTCTGGTTTTGGTATCAGGGTGATGGTGGCCTCATAGAATGAGTTTGGGAGTGTTCCTTCCTCTGCAACTTTTTGGAAGAGTTTGAGAAGGATGGGTGTTAGCTCTTCTCTAAATGTCTGATAGAATTCACCTGTGAAGCCTTCTGGTCCTGGACTTTTGTTTGTTGGACGATTTTTAATCACAGTTTCAATTTCATTACTTGTGATTGGTCTGTTCATATTTTCTATTTCTTCCTGGTTCAGTCTTGGAAGGTTATACCTTTCTAAGAATTTGTCCATTTCTTCCAGGCTGTCCATTTTATTGGCATAGAGTTGCTTGTAGTAGTCTCTTAGGATGCTTTGTATTTCTGCATTGTCTGTTGTAACTTCTCCTTTTTCATTTCTAATTTTATTGATTTGAGTCTTCTCCCTCTTTTTCTTGATGAGTCTGGCTAATGGTTTATCATTTTGTTTATCTTCTTAAAGAACCAGCTTTTAGTTTTATTGATCTTTGCTTTTGTTTTCTTTGTTTCTATTTCATTTATTTCTGTTCTGATGTTTATGATTTCTTTCCTTCTGCTAATTTTGGGTTTTGTTTGTTCTTCTTTCTCTAGTTCCTCTAGGTGTAAGGTTAGATTATTTATTTGAGATTTTTCTTGTTTCTTGAGGTAGCCTTGTATAGCTATAAACTTCCCTCTTAGAACTGCTTTTGCTGCATCCCATAGGTTTTGGATTGTCGTGTTTTCATTGTCATTTGTCTCTAGGTATTTTTTGATTTCCTCTTTGATTTATTCAGTGATCTCTTGGTTATTTAGTAATGTATTGTTTAGCCTCCATGTGTTTGTGTTTTTGACGTTTTTTCACCTGTAATTCATTTCTAATCTCATAGCGTTGTGGTCAGAAAAGATGCTTGATATGATTTCAATTTTCTTAAATTTACTGAGGCTTGATTTGTGACCCAAGATGTGATCTATCCTGGAGAATGTTCCGTGTGCATTTGAGTAGAAAGTGTAATCTGCTGTTTTTGGATGGAATGTCCTATAAATATCAATTAAATCTCTCTGGTCTATTGTGTCATTTAAAGCTTCTCTTTCGTTATTTATTTTCATTTTGGATGATCTGTCCATTGGTGTAAGTGAGGTGTTAAAGTCCCCCAATATTATTGTATTACTGTCGATTTTCTCTTTTACAGCTGTTAACAGTTGTCTTATGTATTGAGGTGCTCCTATGTTGGGTGCATATATATTTATAATTGTTATATCTTCTTCTTGGATTGATACCTTGATCATTATGTAGTGTCCTTCCTTGTCTCTTGTAACATTCTTTATTTTAAAGTCTATTTTTTCTGATATGAGTATAGCTACTCCAGCTTTCTTTTGATTTCCATTTGCATGGAATATCTTTCTCCATCCCCTCACTTTCAGTCTGTATGTGTCCCTAGGTCTGAAGTGGGTCTCTTGTAGACAGCATATAGATGGATCTTGTTTGTGTATCCATTCAGCAAGCCTGTGTCTTTTGATTGGAGCATTTAATCCATTCACGTTTAAGGTGATTATTGATATGTATGTTCCTATGACCATCTTCTTAATTGTTTTGGGTTTGTTTTGTAGGTCCTTTTCTTCTCTTGTGTTTCCCACTTAGAGAAGTTCCTTTAGCATTTGTTGTAGAGCTGGTTTGGTGGTGCTGAATTCTCTCAGCTTTTGCTTCTCTGTAAAGCTTTTGATTTCTCCATCGAATCTGAATGAGATCCTTGCCAGGTAGAGTAATCTTGGTTTTACGTTCTTCCCTTTCATCACTTTAAGTATATCATGCCACTCCCTTCTGGCTTGTAGAGCTTCTGCTGAGAAATCAGCTGTTAACCTTATGGGAGTTCCTTTGTAGAGCTTCTGCTGAGAAATCAGCTGTTAACCTTATAGGAGTTCCCTTGTATGTTATTTGTTGTTTTTCACTTGCTGCTTTCAATAATTTTTCTTTGTCTTTAATTTTTGCCAATTTGATTACTATGTGTCTTGGTGTGTTTCTCTTTGAGTTTATGCTCTATGGGACTCGCTGTGCTTCCTGGACTTGGGTGGCTATTTCCTTTCCCATGCTAGGGAATTTTCCGACTATAATCTCTTCAAATATTTTCTCTGGTCCTTTCTCTCTCTCTTCTCCTTCAGAGACCCATATAATGCGAATGTTGTTGCGTTTAATGTCGTCCCAGAGGTCTCTTAGGCTGTCTTCATTTCTTTTCATTCTTTTTTCTTTATTCCGTTCCACAGCAGTGAAATCCACCATTCTGTCTTCCAGGTCATTTATCCGTTCTTCTGCCTCAGTTATTCTGCTATTGATTCCTTCTAGTGTAGTTTTCATTTCAGTTATTGTATTGTTCATCTCTGTTTGTTCTTTAATTCTTCTAGGTCTTTGTTAAACATTTCTTGCATCTTCTCCATCTTTGCCTCCATTGTTTTTCTGAGTTCCTGGATCATCTTCACAATCATTATTCTGAATTCTTTTTCTGGAAGGTTGCCTATCTCCACTTCATTTAGTTGTTTTTGTGGGGTTTTATCTTGTTCCTTCATCTGGTACCAAGCCCTCTGCCTTTTCATCTTGTCTATGTTTCTGTGAATGTGGTTTTTGTTCCACAGGCTGCAGGATTGTAGTTCTTCTTGCTTCTCTATAGCATCATTTTTAAATTAAAGTTACAATACCTGTAATGTCCAGGTACAGTGATTACTATCATATACTAAGCACTCTATATAAGTGTTCATTATTCCAAACAGTAGAGTTTACATTTAGTTAGTATTACATTTATTTGGATATATGCCTTGGAACTACAAAGGGACTATAAACTTCCTAAAAATCTATGAAAATATATTATTCTGATCATGTTCCACAATCTCCTGTGTAAAGAAGGTATTCGATTAATATCTGTTGACTTGACTGATTGCATAGATTAAAGAACACTTTTTCAAAATGAAGCTTTGTCTGTAAGTATATTTCTTCCAAAAATAGGAAAACTGTAATTAGCTCTTATTGTGCAGAAAATTCATAAACCTGAATTGCTATGCAGTCCTTTTTCTTCTACAAGTATATGCCGTATATGATGCTTAAAAATCATTAGAAACCCTTTGGAGGTAATCAGCTTTCCTTCATACTCTATGTAGAATATTTTAAACAGCATTTGAGTGAATCTTGTGGTTTGAATTCTATATGATGTTAGTTTTCACTAGAAGCACATATCTGATGGTTTTTCATTTAGAACAGTGGCTCCCACATGCCACAGACTGGCTAAATTAGAATCACCTTTGGTGATTATTAGCCTCACAGCTTGGTGGCCTCCATGTTCAATCCACTCATCAGATTCTCTGGGGGTGAGGCCCTGGAAATTATACTTTATACAAACACCCTTAGAGATTCTGATGTGTGGCCAGGTTTAAGAAGCTCTCCTCTAGAAAGCAGCTCAATGTTATCACCATGTACAAAATAAAGGGCAGTAGACTTTTATATTAACTATCATGCCTATTATGATCTGAAATGAGAGAAATTTCAAGTTTTAGACTTTACTTTCACATAGAAGCCTAAATGAATATCCAGTATATTTTTTCTTACTACAAAATTAATGATAAATTTAAACTTATAGTTTCCCATTTTTAAATTGATAAAGGCTTTTAAATATCCTGATGGGGCTATAAAATTAAAAATATGGGGACTTCCCTGGTGGCGCAGTGGTTAAGAATCTGCCTGCCAATGCAGGGGACACGGGTTCGAGCCCTGGTCTGGGAAGATCCCACATGCCGCGGAGCAACTAAGCCCGTGAGCCACAACTACTGAGCCTGCGCGTCTGGAGCCTGTGCTCCGCAACGGGAGAGGCCGCGATAGTGAGAGACCCACGCACCGCGATGAAGAGTGGCCCCTGCTTGCTGCAACTAAAGAAAGCCCTCACACAGAAACGAAGACCCAACACAGCCAAAAATAAATAAATAAATTTAACAACAACAACAACAACAAAAATGTACTTTATAGAACTAAAAGGGTATCATTACAGGATAAGTATCAATAAAATTTTAAAAATTATGCATGATTTTAGGATCATGATCTTTTAGGATGCCACTTTTAGGATCTGACTGTGGCAGCAGATTTGAAAGTATATGTTCATTTTATTGCTAAGTAGTATTTATTTTATGACTATACCACATTTTGTTTATACACTCACCAATTGATAGGCATTTGGACTGTTTTCTATTTTTGATTATTATATAATGCTGCTATAAATATTTAAGTATAAGTCTTTGTGTGGACATATGTTTATATTTCTCTAGAGTAGCTACATAGAAGTGAAATTGCTGGTCCATATGATAATTTCATGTTTTTAAGGTATTAAGTGTCAAAATACGTTTTTGCAAAGTGGCTTTACCAGTTTACATTTCCATCAGAAATGTATGAAGTTACCTGTTTCTCCACATACTCTCCAACACTTATTATCACATGCTACAACATTTATGAATCTCAGAAACATTATTCTATATGAATTGTCAGGTGCAAAATACCACATATTGTATGATTCCATTTATGAAATGTTCGGAAAAAAATCCATAGAGATAGAAAGTAAATCAGTGATTGCCTGAGAGTGGAAATAGAGGTTTTACTGCAAATTGTTATGAGGTATATGGAATAATAAAATGGAACAAAATATTGGTTTTATAACTATGTAGTTTACTAAAAATGTATTAGTTTTATGATATACTAATAATACCCAACTAAGGATATCTATGTTTAGATGTAAATGCATGTGCAAGTATACGTGCATGTATACATATATATAGATATATATATCGAACTGAATATATATTCAGTTCAATTTTTTCAAAATCCTTTTATTCCAATTACCAAGAAACAGACTTCTCTACTATATTGAATATAGTAAATGAACATGAGAGCTCATGCAATTATCAACAAAGTTAGTGGTTATGTCAATTATCAATTTTTCTGTGTCTTTTTAAGTAGCGAATCATTTCTTGAAGAATGTGTGAAAGACAAAACCATGTATTCCAGAAATGCCTCTTCGACCAAAAAAAAAAAAAAAAGCCATTTTTTTTCAATACTCCATTTCCATTATAATATCTTCCTTGACTCATGAATTGTTTATAAGGGTGTTTTTAACTTTCAAATCTATAGTTACTATTGATATCATCATGTTGTTAGTATTTTCAGCCCTGTATTTTCAGTGTTGTAGCTTTTGTCTGAATGATATGCAGTCCTTAAAATTTTTGTGATCTGTTTGATTGCTCTAGTATCAGGTCAATCTTATAATTGTTCCATGAGTATTAAAAAAACTCTAAATCTTTTTAGTTCTCCAGTTATTGGGATAGTGTTGTTTCCACTTTTTCATAATTATAAACAAGACTTCTGAAAACATTTGCATAATTTTTGTGTGTATTTAAGTTTTCATTTTCATTTGGTAAATACCTAGGAGTGGGATTGCTGGACATAATGGTACTTTTATGTTTAAGTTTAAAACAAACTACCAAAATGTTTTCCAAATAATCTGTGCCATTTTTGTATTCCCATCAGCAATGTTTCAGAATTTTGAGTTGCTCTGCATCCTCAACAACACTTTTTACAGTCATTTCTTCAGTCATGCTATTATGTGTGTAGTTATCTCATTGTGGTTTAATTTGCATTTCCCTAATCAGTGTGCTGTTGAGCTTTTTTTTAAAAAAACCTCTATGCTTATTTCCAGTACACATGACTTCTTTAGTAAATAATTTGTTCAAATTTTTTGCCCATTTTTATAGTTCTGATGAACCTAGGGGTAGGACAGGAATAAAGATGCAGATGTAGAGAATGGTTTTGAGGACACGGGGTGGGAGGGGAGGGTAAGCTGAGACGAAGTGAGAGAGTAGCACTGACTTATATACACTACCAAATGAAAAATAGATAGCTAGTGGGAAGCAGCGCATAGAACAGGGAGATCAGCTTGGTGCTTTGTGACCACCTAGAGGGGTGGGACAGGGACAGTGGGAGGGAGGCACAAGGGGGAGGGGATATGGGGATATATGTATACATAGCTGATTCACTTTGTTATACAGCAGAACTAACACAATATTGTAAAGCAGTTATACTCCAATTAAGATGTTAAAAAAATTTTTTTTGCCCATTTTAAATTAAGTTTGTTTTTTATTGTTGAATTTTGAGAGCTCTTTATATATTTGAAACCTATTATTATATATTCTGGATACAAGTCCTTTCAGGGGTATATGCATTAAATATATTTTCTCAGTCTGTGGCTTATCTTTTCATTATTTTAACATTGCCTTTCAAACTGTAGAAGTTCTTAATTTTGATAAACTAATTTTTTTTTATGAATCATGCATTTTGTGATACAATGAAGAAATCTTTGACTAACACAAAAATCACAAATGTTTTCTTCTGTGTTATCTTCCAGAAGTTTTATGGTTTTAAGTTTAAGTTTTACATTGAAGTCCATGATGGATTATTTTTGTATGTGGGGAAAGGTCTTGAATGAGGTTCTTCCTGTGCATATGGTTGTGCAATTGTTAGAGCATCACTTGTTGAAAAGACTATGCTTTCTGCATTTCTTTTCTTCTTTGCTTTGTTGGTAATTTGAATTATATTGGTTGTCAAATGTTGAAGAAGCCTCAAATTTCTGGGATAATTCCCACTAGGTCATGATATATTATTCTTTTTATATGTTGCCAGATTAGATTTTGTGATATTTAAGGGAAAAATTTTGTCTCTATGGTCATGAGAACTATTGTTTTGTGGTTTTCTTTTCTTGAAATGTCATTTTCTATTTTCATATCAGGGCAAGGCTAGCCTTATAAAATGAGTTGAAAATTGCTCACTCCTCTTCTGCTTTCTAGAGGGATTTGTGTAGAATCAGTATTATTATTATTTTTTTCTTAAATGTTTGGTAGAACTTACCTGTGAACTTATCTGACTAGAGTGTGTTTTCCTCATATCTATCTATATATATGTATATACTATATTCATACATATATATGTATATATATGTATATACATATATACACACTATAAATTTAAAATCTTTAATAATTATAGGACTATTCGGGTTAGCTATTTCACCTTGAGTGATCTCTGGTGTCTTTCAAGGAATGGTCAAATTCATGTTTCATTTTATTGCTGAGTAGTTTTCTATTGTATAAATTTACTCTGATTTGTTTATCCATTTTCATGTTAAGATAGATCAGGACTTTTTTTAATGTAGTTTTTGGATTTTGTAATTAAAGCCACTATAAACATTAATATACACATCTTTTGGGGGGACAATTTTCAATTCACTTAGGTAAGCTCCTAAGATTGGCATTACTAAGTAATGAGGTAGGGCATATTTAATTTTATAAGAGAATGCAAGAGCATTCTAAATGGTTTTGCCAATTTCACTGCCACCATGAAAGAATGTTCTATATCCTTACCAATATTCAGTGTTAAAAGTTTTTTCAATTTTATTCATTTTGATAATTATAAAGTGATATCTGGAGGTTACAATTTTCATTTTTATGATTACTAATGATGCTTACCAGTTTTTTTCATGTGCTTATTGGTCATTTGTATGCCATGTGTCTGCTCAATTCTATTGCACATTTTTTTAATTGGATTGTTTGCCTTTTTATTGTTGAGTTGTAGAAGTTCATTTTATATCCTAGATACCAGTCCTTTCTCAGATATATGTTTATGAATCCTATTCTTCTGACACTTAGCTATGTATTTAACTGTCTTTAAATATGGATTTTTAGGACTTTTGTGGGAGACTTTATTGGGATATTTCATTCTTTGTATTACCTGATGTTAGGGAGGAAAACAATGTTATCTGTCGGTAGCTGTAATATATTTCTGTTAGCTATAAGAGAAAAGAGTTTGGGAGGATAAATTATTACATAATGCCTACCTCAATAGTATACACAAGAGGCACAATCAAATGCTTTATTGCTGAACAACATGAAGATGTATATAATTTAGGTCACATATATTAAATATGTAATATGTGCCCAGCAGTATTCTGAGTTAATTTAATAAAATATCTCTATCTTTGAAAAATATATAGTCTAGATGAATACAAATAGATAATATGATTAAACAGCCAAAAATGTACAAAAACCACAAGTGAACAAATATACAATTGGGTCTGTTGGAGATAAGTGTGGTCATTATACACAGTAGCTAAAGATCACTGAAGGCTAATGTAGGCATAGCCAGCAACATGAAATGGAAATGGACCCTAAAGAACAGTTTGGATATAAAGAAAGAATATGAGTAAATTCACAGAGGTGGAGAGAATCATGACATGTTCATAGAGAATTGCATTGGGGACAGTGAAAAATGAAGTTGTAGCAGTCAGGTAGTACCATGTTATCAAGATCTTTGCAAGCTAAGCCAAAGTACAGGAATTTAATGCAATAGGTGAGAAAGAGTAACAAAAATTCTATATGTGTATGTATAAGGGGAATTTGGAGTGTTGCTAACAGGATGAAAGTGCTATTGTAAGCAGATTAATTGGGCTATACCACAGGTAGCAAAAATTAAGTGATACAGGCTTCAAAGAAATGAAAGTAGTTCAAACTTAATAGGAAAGAAGTCTTGGCCATGGTTAAGGCTGTAGAAAGAGAGAGGAATGCAAGGTAGTAAAGATAGTCCAAAAAACAATAACCAAGGTATTTAGTGACTGACAGGAAAAATGTATGAATGATGGTAAGTTGTCTTATTTAATGGAATAAAATATTTTTTATATTGTTATTATTATTTTTAAATTTTTATTTATTTTTGGTTGTGTTGGGTCTTTGTTGCCACACGTGGGCTTTCTCTAGTTGTGGTGAGTTGGGGCTACTCTTTGCGGTCCACGGGCTTCTCATTGTGGTGGCTTCTTTTGTTGTGGAACACGGGCTCTAGGCGCGTGAGCTGCAGTAGCTGCAGCACACAGGCTCAGCAGTTGCGGCACATGGGCTCAGTAGCTCCACAGCATGTGGGATCTTCCCAGACCAGGGATCGAACACCAGTCCCCTGCATTGGCAGGAAGATTCTTAACCACTGCGCTGCCAGGGAAGTCCCGGAATATAATATTTAAAAAAAAAATCTCTAGGGTGGCTACAATAAAATCTTACATTTTAAACCAATTAAATAAATTGCCCAGTCCATGTAACCAGACATAAATTATATAAAATCATATGGGCATGCAACGTGAGTGATCTCACACCTGCTTGTTTGTCGCAGAAAGTGATTATTGAGAGTGCTATTTTGAGAAATTTAATTTGTAAATCTGAATTTGGGCATATTCTATAGAGGTATCTTTTGCTTTTCTTATTAGATGTGCTTCCTTTTTTTCACTGCTTATTGTCAACCCTCAGAGGTTTATCTTTACACCTGCTACACTCTTTGAAAGTTATTTTCCTGATTAGCATTTCTTATTTTAATACATGAACATCTGGTAAAGGTTTACTTTAGAAATCCCCTAGTCAGAGTTCATCTGCTTCTAATATTTTACTTTCTAACTTTACATTATCCTCCTGAGTTATAGGACAGTGATATTTTAGCTCCAGAAAACAATTATTTCTGATGACTCTTTAACATTCAAGATGATAATCAACAGGATTTATTGGGTACCAATTTTTTGCTCAATACTCTGATGAGCCCTAAGGAGGAGAAAGATATATGACTTCATCCTTGTTCTGAAGGAATTTACAACCTGGTTGGGACAAAACACTAAAACTCAAACAGAGTGAACAATACAAGGTAGTGCATCGTTAAAATTTTTATTTTGTGGTTTTACAGAGAGAAAGAGATGAGGGCTGAAGAAAAGAGAAAAGGTTTCATAGAGGAGATGTAACTTGAGCAAAGGATAGACTTTGGGAAGATAGAAGTTAAATTATACATTATTATAGCCAAGGGAAATACCAACTAATTTATCATGAGGCAGTATTACTTGCTTTTATTATTTTATTGAATTTTACCCCCAAGTTATTCCTGGTTTCCTTTTTTTATTAATATAACCTTTATCAAATTCCTTTAGTTAAATTATAGACTTAAAATGTTTGTGATCTTCCAGTCTTGATTAATAAGGACTTGATTTCTTAAGAGTGGTAGATGCTATTTTGCTCATGTGTTTCCTAGACCAAAGTTGGGGCTGTGGAGAAATTTTCTGCTGCTATGAAAATGTCTTACAACCTTTTTACTAACTTTATTTTATTGGCTTTATTTGAGGCGATTAGGAAGAAAATATTTGGGCCTCTAAATCTAAGCTACAATTTTACTCTTTCACCCTGCTAATAAAAATTTAGCTCATAAAATGTTCATCATTTTAATACAAAATAACAATGTCCCATTTTGTTGAGTACTTCTCCGTAAGGAAAATAAATCAGTGAACTTCACAAATATAGGATACAAACCAATTTTTATATTGATAAATCAATCTGTCCTTCTTGTTTCATACAAGTGGTACTATAAATACAGGTTAAACAGTCGAGTATTTGTTTAAGTAAGGTAATTCTATGGCAATTTCTTCACCCAGCCAATAATTCACCATTTATATATATCATAGCTGATATCTAAGTTGAGGTTTAAATTACACTGTTTAACACATAGGTGGAATTAATTTTAAGAGGATAATAATTCTCTCATTCATCTGAAGATTCTGTTTTAAAAAACATTGAAAAAAATAAAATCTTTCTTTTGGTCTACAAAGATAATATTGTTGCTGATTGTTGGACAGCCAAAGAAAAATATGGAGTACCCCCATATTCCAGCGTTTCATGTAAATCCTATGATTTCTGGCACTCAGAATGCTAACAAGTAAATTCAAGACTCAGAAATTGCAGAAAATTAAGGAATAGAGAGAGTCAATTCTGCTATATATCCTCTTTCTCACTAATAATTTTTTAAAGATGTCATTTTAGAGCAATCCTAGAACTTGAGGCTTTAATTTAAGAGGGACATTCATCCATCCAATGCAGAATGATATGCTCATTGCCTGTTCTCTGGGACCTATTTCATGATGATTTCAGAATGGCACATTTGCAAATATGTGGGACAAATATCTACTGAATCATTCACTTCTGAAACATGGAATATGTAAGTCATGGAGGACTTCTTCAGCATCCACAATGAATCAGTTATTCAATTCTATCAATGTTGCATCTTAAATACCTCAAATTTATTCTTTTTGAAACTATGCTTCCATTATGGTCTTGGTTCAGCATTAAATCATCTTTTTTCACTGATTTTGGGCATAAGCAAATTGTCCTAAAATTGAGCATGTTTGCATGCTATTCTGGCAACAGAGGGAATTGACAGACAAACAGGTCTTTAAACAGATAAGGATCATCTCTCTCTCTATACACACTTGTGCGTGCGCAAACACACACACACGCACACGCATGTGTGTGTATATACAAAAATCCAAATACACGTGTATGTGAATATTTGTTAAATAGAATTTACCAGTTTCCAAATTTCAGTCGTAGTGAAGGCTCGGGAATAAACAAGATCCTTCTTTATTTGCGCTGGTTCTGCACTCCCTCTAATACTTCTTGCCTATTTCTCCTTTCTATGCTGGACCACACTGCTCTATGGCAATACCAAAAATGATATGCTAATTGTAGAGACTCTCTGAAAATGCTCCATAACTATTCCTTAAAATATAAAGACTTTATATCTTGAATACAGTTTTTGATCAACTGTATTTTATGGCTTTAGTTGATCTTTCCCTATTTTGCTATTTCACCTGCAGCAAGTCAAAAATCTCAAGATATGCAAAATCCACCTTAGATTCAAATGTGCTCTGAAAAATCCTTTCAGTCTTTGAATAACTTTTTCAAATATCTTTTGTTCTGCAGGTGAGATGGAAAGAATATTAAAGACTTTCTTGAATTGACAGGGAGAAATTATCTTCCAGGCTGTGTATTGCCTGGACAAATCTTGCCAACATTCCTAAGAAGCATTTTTTTTTTCTTTTCTTTCATTTTTTTCTTTCTTACCATTAAGCTCAGCGTTTCAGTTCCCTGTCCTCAAAACTCATATTTCCCATCTTGAAGTAATTAGTGGTAAATGCTTTAAAGATTCTTTAACATCCCTTGACATGAGAGAGTGGCATGGACATATATACACTACCAAATGTAAAATAGATAGCTAGTGGGAAGCAGCCGCATAGCACAGGGAGATCAGCTCGGTGCTTTGTGACCACTTAGAGGGCTGGGATAGGGAGGGTGGGAGGGAGATGCAAGAGGGAGGAGATATGGGGATATATGTATATGTATAGCTGATTCACTTTGTTATAAAGCAGAAACTAACACACTTGTAAAGCAATTATACTCCAATAAAGATGTTTTAAAAAAAAAAAGATTCTTTAACATCCTTATATTTCACAATTACAAAGTTAAGAGGAGTTCTTTGTCCTGGAGTTAAAGGTTTAAATTATTGCTTAAGCTTGATTAATATAAATTGCATTGGGCATTAACCTGAGTAATCAGTCTTCTAATTTTTTCATCATGTCTTCTTTTCCTTTAATTGAAAATACTGTTTTTGTGTACATGTAACTTATATTTGTCCTGTATTATAGTTCTTTACAGATGACAACAGGTAAGTATATCTGCTCTTGAATAGCACCAAGCAAACTATTGTCCTTGATATTCCCATAACCCAGGTATAATCAGGATTTGCATTTACATGTCCATTCTTTCAGGCCCTTTTCTCAAGACATCAGATCTCTCACCAGTAAATGTGACCAATCTGGAGTAACTATGACCTCACTGTACTTACTTTTATTAGATGTTTTTTAGTCATGTAGGTATTTTCTATGAATTTTTTAAAATTAACTCTTTTTCATCTCTTTTCATCTATTTATTAAGATATGAGTACTTAGCTATCTGGACATTTTAGACAGCAGTATAAAAAACTGAGAGCACTGAGGAGGCCAACACAATTTTCCAGCTGACTGAACGGGAGTTTTAGTCTTTTATTTGATTCCACAGATATTTGCTGAACATAGTGTTAGTCACATTGAAATGCTAAAATGGACCTCGGCCTCAAAGGTCCATTTTTTTTTACTGCAATATTTAAAATGAAATTCTGTCACAAGAAATAGAGGTAGGAAGTAATTTTCCCTAGTATTGCATGTTTCCACATTTGTCTGAAATTCAATTTATTGGGGTGTAGAGGGTCGATAGAGGGAGAAAGAACCAAGTACATATAAATGCAAATTACCTAAACAGGAATCAATACTTATGAATGAAAAAGTGCTGGCTACTATTTATGAAATCATTACATCATTAAACAATAGAAGAAAAGGACTTTAAATGAAAATGAATATATGATACATATATAAAATGTGTAATACCTGTAAAGTTATATTTTTAATATGCAGAAAATATTCCCATGGTCCTAATTCCTGTGCTGCCTGGAAGACTAGGAATGTTCAAGAACTGCTACTGAAACATGAGAGACAGTAAGAGGTGCAGAGACAGAAGCAGACATTAGAAGAATTACAGGTAGTTCAGCATATAGAATAGTAAATAGGACTGTAAGAAATAAAGTGGGATGGTATGTGGGAGCCAGAACCCCAATGACCAGAAAATTTGGACTTGATCCTAAGAACAATGGAAAATCCTTGAAAGTATTTAAAATCAAATGACATGACTAGATTCGTGTTTTGAACGGTCCTCTAGCTGCAGGGAAAAGAATGGATTTGAGGAGGTAAACCTAGAGGAAGGTGTTGTCATCATCCAGTAGAGAGGGAATGATGCCCTGAACCCTGACCGTGAAAATGTAGTCCTGTGTGGACAGCTCAGCCATGGAATGAATCAACTACCTTTCCAATGGAATCTTAGTCTAAGTGGCAGAAAGTCTTCCACCTTGTGTTGGAAACAACTGCTATCACAGTGAATGGGAAAATAGGCTTCTGTGGAATGAGTCAGCTACAGCCTAAATCGACTAGATCTTTTCTCAGAATTTCCTAAGTTTTCTACTTATTGAAGCAGGATAGCAGACCACATGGATTAACTGCACATCTACCATGTTGTTCCAGTGTTGAGTCTTTGGGAAACTTAACCCCTCTATGTCTCAGTCTTCTCATTCGCAACATAGGGGTAACAATAGTAGCTATCCAGTGGTGTGCTGGCAAATATTTAACAACTGGCCCTTGGGGAAGAGGGTGGGGTGGGTAGCCATACTTTGTAGTGCTTATTGACTTCCATGGTGTAAATTATTCCACTATGGCCACTTTCAAACTACTACAACTTGATATCAACTAACTAACAAAATTCCTAAAAATTTAACTACTGGTTCTCATAAGCCAGTACAAATCTGCTCTGGCACATCTCTATTTACCTTATAAGACTATTGTTAGGACTGAATGTTCAAATACATGTGAAGTACTTACTGTACTGCCTGTATAGTACTGCCATATTGAGAGCTCAATTATGTTTATTATATTGGTTCTGATGATTTTCATCCTCAATTCTACTCATGATTATGTAAAAAAATACAATTTGATTGCCTCATTTTAAAAATTATATTTTAGAAAGTCCTCACGCTTTACAAATTTCTAAATAAACAATATTCATAAAATATCTCATTTCTTTTTTTTTTTTTCCACACACACTGTATTTTATTTTTACAAGAGATAAATAGACTGACACCAAGCATTGTACATGGATGACCACAACAAAAGCAACAATGATTGCAATTACCAAACATGAAACACACTCATACTATGTCATAATATTGACATTCAGTCCAGTAATCCTCCACTGCAACAGCTCCTTTACTTTGCAGTGAAAATTGATTTGTATATTCTTTGCCTCTGAGTTCTTGTGGGATTTTTTCTTTTTTTAAATTCAACCAGAAAGTCACAAAAATTATACTCATCCTCATCAGTTCACTCAGTCCCATGTAATTAATTTTTTTTTTTTCATCTTGATCTTTTGTTAGCACTTTTATGAGCTCATCAGTTTTTCATTAGAGTTCTGAAAATGCTTATTCATTCAGTTCAGCAGTACAGTCAGGTACCAGAAACCTGTACTTGTCAGAGTCTTTTCCATGAATTTCCTGAAGATGAAACCCTTTTATAGGAACATATTTACAAAAGCATCAGAGTACACCCAGAACTGTCTGTAAATGACAAAAGACTTAAAAATGACCACGGTTAAAGATTTGATGAAAGTTCAGAATAATGCAGTTGACAAGAAAATTAGTTATTTCTGAGATATACATTTTAAAGTAATAACTAGGATTATGACTTATAACATTATACCAGAACATATAAGATTTTTAGAAATTTCATGTAATGTCTGAAACATTTATATTAACATATTTCCATACAAATAACCCAATGAAAGTTTAGTATTAGTTGTTTTGTTTGTTTGTTTATACTGCAGGTTCTTATTAGTCATCAATTTTATACACATCAGTGTATACATGTCAATCCCAATCGCCCAATTCAGCACACCACTATCCCCACCCCACCGCAGTTTTCCCCCCTTGGTGTCCATATGTCTGTTCTCTACATCTGTGTCTCAACTTCTGCCCTGCAAACCGGCTCATCTGTACCATTTTTCTAGGTTCCACATACATGCGTTAATATACAATATTTGTTTTTCTCTTTCTGACTTACTTCACTCTGTATGACAGTCTCTAGATTCATCCACGTCTCAACAAATGACTCAATTTCGTTCCTTTTTATGGCTGAGTAATATTCCATTGTATATATGTACCACATCTTCTTTATCCATTCGTCTGTTGATGGGCATTTAGGTTGCTTCCATGACCTGGCTATTGTAAATAGTGCTGCAATGAACATTCGGGTGCATGTGTCTTTTTGAATTACGGTTTTCTCTGGGTATATGCCCAGTAGTGGGATTGCTGGGTCATACGGTAATTCTATTTTTAGTTTTTTAAGGAACCTCCATATTGTTCTCCATAGTGGCTGTATCAATTTACATTCCCACCAGCAGTGCAAGAGGGTTCCCTTTTCTCCACACCCTCTCCAGCATTTGTTGTTTGTAGATTTTCTGATGAAGCCCATTCTAACTGGTGTGAGGTGATACCTCATTGTAGTTTTGATTTGCATTTCTCTAATAATTAGTGATGTTGAGCATCTTTTCATGTGCTTCTTGGCCGTCTGTATGTCTTCTTTGGAGAAATGTCTATTTAGGTCTTCTGCCCATTTTTGGATTGGGGTGTTTGTTTCTTTACTATTGAGCTGAATGAGCTGTTTATATATTTTGGAGATTAATCCTTTGTCCGTTGATTCGTTTGCAAATATTTTCTCCCATTCTGAGGGTTGTCTTTTCGTCTTGTTTATGGTTTCCTTTGCTGTGCAAAAGCTTTGAAGTTTCATTAGGTCCCATTTGTTTATTTTTGTTTTTATTTCCATTACTCTAGGAGGTGGATCAAAAAAGATCTTGCTGTGATTTATGTCAAAGAGTGTTCTTCCTATGTTTTCCTCTAAGAGTTTTATAGTGTCCAGTCTTACATTTAGGTCTGTAATCCATTTTGAGTTTATTTTTGTGTATGGTGTTAGGGAGTATTCTAATTTCATTCTTTTACATGTAGCTGTCCGGTTTTCCCAGCACCACTTATTGAAGAGACTGTCTTTTCTCCATCGTATATCTTTGCCTCCTTTGTCATAGATTAGTTGACCATAGGTGCGTGGGTTTATCTCTGGGCTTTCTATCTTGTTCCATTGATCTATGTTTCTGTTTTTGTGCCAGTACCATATTGTCTTGATTACTGTAGCTTTGTAGTATAGTCTGAAGTCAGGGAGTCTGATTCCTCCAGCTCCGTTTTTTTCCCTCAAGACTGCTTTGGCTATTCGGGGTCTTTTGTGTCTCCATACAAATTTTAAGATGATTTTTTCTAGCTCCGTAAAAAATGCCATTGGTAATTTGATAGGGATTGCATTGAATCTGTAGATTGCTTTGGGTAGTATAGTCATTTTCACAATGTTGATTCTTCCAATCCAAGAACATGGTATATCTCTCCATCTGTTGGTATCATCTTTAATTTCTTTCATCAGTGTCTTATAGTTTTCTGCATACAGGTCTTTTGTCTCCCTAGGTAGGTTTATTCCTAGGTATTTTATTCTTTTTGTTGCAATGGTAAATGGGAGTGTTTCCATAATTTCTCTTTCAGATTTTTCATCATTAGTGTATAGGAATGCAAGAGATTTCTGTGCATTAATTTTGTATCCTGCAACTTTACCATATTCATTAATTAGCTCTAGCAGTTTTCTGGTGGCAGTTTTAGGATTCTCTATGTATAGTATCATGTCATCTGCAAACAGTGACAGTTTTACTTCTTCTTTTCCAATTTGGATTCCTTTTATTTCTTTTTCTTCTCTGATTGCCGTGGCTAGGACTTCCAGAACTATGTTGAATAATAGTGGTGAGAGTGGACATCCTTGTCTCGTTCCTGATCTTAGAGGAAATGCTTTCAGTTTTTCACCGTTGAGAATGATGTTTGCTGTGGGTTTGTCATATATGGCCTTTATTATGTTGAGGTAGGTTCCCTCTATGCCTACTTTCTGGAGAGTTTTTATCATAAATGGGTGTTGAATTTTGTCAAAAGCTTTTTCTGCATCTATTGAGATGATCATATGGTTTTTATTCTTCAATTTGTTAATATGGTGTATCACATTGATTGATTTTGCGTATATTGAAGAATCCTTGCATCCCTGGGATAAATCCCACTTGATCGTGGTGTATGATCCTTTTAATGTGTTGTTGGATTCTGTTTGCTAGTATTTTGTTGAGGATTTTTGCATCTATATTCATCAGTGATATTGTTCTGTAATTTTCTTTTTTTGTAGTGTCTTTGTCTGGTTTTGGTATCAGGGTGATGGTGGCCTCATGGAATGAGTTTGGGAGTGTTCCTTCCTCTGCAATTTTTTGGAAGAGTTTGAGAAGGATAGGTGTTAGCTCTTCTCTAAATGTTTGATAGAATTCACCTGTGAAGCCATCTGGTCCTGGACTTTTGTTTGTTGGAAGATTTTTAATCACAGTTTCAATTTCATTACTTGTGATTGGTCTGTTCATATTTTCTGCTTCTTCCTGGTTCAGTCTTGGAAGGTTATACCTTTCTAAGAATTTGTCCATTTCTTCCAGGTTGTCCATTTTATTGGCATAAAGTTGCTTGTAGTAGTCTCTTAGGATGCTTTGTATTTCTGCGGTGTCTGTTGTAACTTCTCCTTTTTCATTTCTGATTTTATTGATTTGAGTCCTCTCCCTCTTTTTCTTGATGAGTCTGGCTAATGGCTTATCAATTTTGTTTATCTTCTCAAAGAACCAGCTTTTAGTTTTATTGATCTTTGCTATTGTTTTCTTTGTTTCTATTTCATTTATTTCCGCTCTGATCTTTATGATTTCTTTCCTTCTGCTAACTTTGGGTTTTGTTTGTTCTTCTTTCTCTAGTTTCTTTAGGTGTAAGGTTAGATTGTTTACTTGAGATTTTTCTTGTTTCTTTAGGTAGGCTTGTATAGCTATAAACTTCCCTCTTAGAACTGCTTTTGCAGCATCCCATAGGTTTTGGGTTGTCGTGTTTTCATTGTCATTTGTCTCTAGGTATTTTTTGATTTCCTCTTTGATTTCTTCAGTAATCTCTTGGTTATTTAGTAACATATTGTTTAGCCTCCATGTGTTTGTGTTTTTTATGCTTTTCCCCTGTAATTCATTTCTAATCTCATAGCATTGTGGTCAGAAAAGATGCTTGATATGATTTCAATTTTCTTAAATTTACTGAGGCTTGATTTGTGACCCAAGATGTGATCTATCCTGGAGAATGTTCCGTGCACACTTGAGAAGAACGTGTAATCTGCTGTTTTTGGATGGAATGTCCTATAAATATCAATTAAATCTATCTGGTCTATTGTGTCATTTAAAGCTTCTGTTTCCTTATATATTTTCATTTTGGATGATCTGTCCATTGGTGTAAGTGAGGTGTTAAAGTCCCCCACTATTATTGTGTTACTATCAATTTCCTCTTTTATAGCTGTTAGCAATTGCCTTATGTAATGAGGTGCTCCTATGTTGGGTGCATATATATTTATAATTGTTATATCTTCTTCTTGGATTGATCCCTTGATCATTATGTAGTGTCCTTCCTTGTCTCTTGTAACATTCTTTATTTTAAAGTCGATTTTATCTGATATGAGTATAGCTACTCCAGCTTTCTTTTGATTTCCATTTGCATGGAATATCTTTTTCCATCCCCTCACTTTCAGTCTGTATGTGTCCCTAGGTCTAAAGTGGGTCTCTTGTAGACAGCATATATATGGGTCTTGTTTTTGTATCCATTCAGCAAGCCTGTGTCTTTTGGCTGGAGCATTTAATCCATTCACGTTTAAGGTAATTATTGATATGTATGTTCCTATGACCATTTTCTTAATTGTTTTGGGTTTGTTTTTGTAGGTCCTTTTCTTCTCTTGTGTTTCCCACTTAGAGAAGTTCCTTTAACATTTGTTGTAGAGCTGGTTTGGTGGTGCTGAATTCTCTTAGCTTTTGCTTGTCTGTAAAGCTTTTGATTTCTCCATCAAATCTAAATGAGATCCTTGCCGGGTAGAGTAATCTTGGTTGTAGGTTCTTCCCTTTCATCACTTGAAGTATATCATGCCACTCCCTTCTGGCTTGTAGAGTTTCTGCTGACAAATCAGCTGTTAACCTTATGGGAGTTCCCTTGTATGTTATTTGTCGTTTTTCCCTTGCTGCTTTCAATAATTTTTCTTTGTCTTTAATTTTTGCCACTTTGATTACTATGTGTCTCGGCGTGCTTCTCCTTGGGTTTATCCTGTATGGGACTCTCTGCGCTTCCTGGACTTGGGTGGCTATTTCCTTTCCCATGTTAGGGAAGTTTTCGACTATAATCTCTTCAAATATTTTCTCTGGTCCTTTCTCTCTCTCTTCTCCTTCTGGGACCCCTATAATGCGAATGTTGTTGCATTTAATGTTGTCCCAGAGGTCTCTTAGGCTGTCTTCATTTCTTTTCATTCTTTTTTCTTTAGTCTGTTCCGCAGCAGTGAATTCCACCATTCTGTCTTCCAGGTCACTTATCCGTTCTTCTGCCTCAGTTATTCTACTATTGATTCCTTCTAGTGTAGTTTTCATTTCAGTTATTGTATTGTTCATCTCTGTTTGTTTGTTCTTTAATTCTTCTAGGTCTTTGTTAATCATTTCTTTCATCTTCTCAATCTTTGCCTCCATTCTTATTCCAAGGTCCTGGATCATCTTCACTATCATTATTCTGAATTCTTTTTCTGGAAGGTTGCCTATCTCCACTTCATTTAGTTGTTTTTCTGGGGTTTTTTCTTGTTCCTTCATCTGGTATATAGCCCTCTGCCTTTTCATCTTGTCTATCTTTCTGTAAATGTGGTTTCTGTTCCACAGGCTGCAGGACTGTAGTTTTTCTTGCTTCTGCTGTCTGCCCTCTGGTGGTTGAGGCTATCTAAGAGGCTTGATGGGAGGCTCTGGAGGCGGGTAGAGCTGACTGTTGCTGTGGCGGTCAGAGCTCTGTAAAACTTTAATCCACTTGACTGTTGCTGGGTGGGGCTGGGTTCCCTCCCTGTTGGTTGTTTTTCCTGAGGCAACCCAACACTGGAGCCTACCCGGGCTCTTTGGTGGGGCTAATGGCAGACTCTGGGAGGGCTCACGCCAAGGAGTACTTCCCAGAACCTCTGCTGCCAGTGTCCTTGTCCCCACGGTGAAACAGAGCCAGCCCCCACCTCTGCAGGAGACCCCCCAACACCAGCAGTTATGTCTGGTTCAGTCTCCCCCAGGGTCACTGCTCCTTCCCCTGGGTCCCGATGCACACACTATTTTGTGTACGCCCTCCAAGAGTGGGTTCTCTGTTTCCCCCAGTCCTGTTGAAGTCCTGCAATCAATTCCCACTAGGCTTCAAAGTCTGATTCTCTATGAATTCCTCCTCCCGTTGCCGGACCCCCAGGTTGGGAAGCCTGACGTGGGGCTCAGAACTTTCACTCCAGTGGGTGGACTTCTGTGGTATAAGTGCTCGGCAGTCTGTGAGTCACCCACCCAGCGGTTATGGGATTTGATTTTACTCTGATTGCGCCCCTCCTACCGTCTCACTGTGGCTTCTCCTCTGTCCTTGGATGTGGGGTATCCTCCTTGGTGAAGTCCAGTGTCTTCCTGTCGATGATTGTCCAGCAGCCAGTTGTGATTCTGGTGCTCTCGCAAGAGGGAGTGAGAGCACGTCCTTCTACTCCGCCATCGTGGTTAATCCGCCAATATCTCATTTCTTATGGTCTCCCAAAGTTACATAGTTTCATTCCAGTGAACTCTGGGAAGTTATTTCTGATTATTTATGATAATTATTTCATTTTTCTCATTAGCTTTATTGAACTTAAATCAAGTTACCAGAGAAAATTCACAATGAATTCTTTTGAGGCCTTTTTTGAACATGACTTTACACTGCAGATAATGTTTGTTATACTTCAGATAAAGTGCTATATCTATAGAAATTCATCTTGAAAAATAGTAAGTATTGCTAGTATACACTTAAAAATTAATTGCTAAAGTACAGATTCTTACTACCAAAAATGAGGTACAAGTCACTATCCTTCATCAAATCATTATAGTATATCTTTATGTTTTTTTACTTTATTTTAAAAATCATTTTTATATAAAAGTAATCTCTGAGAAATTCATAACTTGGAAATTAGTGTGCAACAACAGATATAATGAAATTCAGAAATGGAAAGAAATTAGTTCCACTTACTCCTTTTTTATGACTAGTACCTTATATGAATAATCATTTCTAGGGTAGGATTTGTGAAACTAGCCAAAAGGTGGGAATTTGATAGAGAACATCTTATACTAAAATAATATAATTGCTAAAATATGTTGCTAAAAGGCCTTGCTACAAAGCAGTTTTACCTGAAAACTAGGATACCTGGAACAACAGGAATGACTAAATTCATGGAGATATCATAATAGAAGGCTTGAAATCATGTGTCCTGAACCATCAAGAAGTTATGGTAGTGTGATAAAATTTTATCATGGGGTTCATGATCAAATATCTATCAAATTCAGATAAAAAATATGTATCAAACATGTATCAAATTCAGATAAAAAATAGTGAAATAGTAAAGAACTGTTCCAGAATATAGATGTACTATATTACCGATTTAGACACATACATCTTTCACCTTAGATTTTAATTTGAGTCATTTGTTGCTATATTAGCTGATAAACACATCTTAAACATCAGTTTTTTACTTACCTTATTTACCTTGAAGATAGCTTAAAAATATTATTCGGCTCATACACACACACACACAAATACTGACCAATAAAGTTTGCCTAATACCTCTTTATATTTATAAGCTTAATTCTTTCCCCACTGTGATATTTTTCTGTTTGTCGGCATTATAATCTCCACCCCCCCGCCTTGCTCTAAGTTTATTTCATGAGTGATGAGAAAAATTAGTCTATATATTGAAGGTGCCATTTCCACACATCAATGACCAATAAAACCTCTAGGAAATAGAACCCACTCACCAGACAATTAATCAGTGTTTTTTCAACACTTATTTTTAGGACAAGAAGACAAATCACAAGAGACAGTGTGCAAAGAAGTATATTCAGTTTGACTGAACAGACTTGACTCACAGGGATATAAACATGGAACAATTTTATTTTCCAATAACTTCTACGAATCTGACCTGTTAACCATCCCTCACCCCTTTTCTGCCGAGTGGCAGTCATCTTTAGTGACAGTTCAGTCTGATTCTATACATTTTTTCTGTCACCTTTGGTTATTAGAAGTGTCATTCCAGTTCTTGAGACTCAGTCCTCTTCATTTTAAAACTAAGTATTACCATGATTGTTTAACCTCAGTCAACATTTTGCACTGTTTCCCAGAAGCACAGAAAAGTCATACATCTTTGCCATGCTGCCTCTGCACGCCTCGTCTTACCTTTGTCATCTGTTCCCAGTCTCTCTCTCTATGTCTTGGCAGAGTCCAGCACATCTGCTCAGTAACTTTCATGCGGGAGACAACCGCCCACCAGTCCTTGAGTTAAAATAGGAGGGATGAAGGTTAACCAGTCCCAGTTTTGTAAGAATGGTCTGTCTCTTCTGAAAACAAGAAGAGGAGAAGGACTGCTTTTTAAAAAAGAATAAATAAATACAGAAATAAAAGCCTGCTTTTAGAAAAGGCTGCTAAATCACTTTGGTTTCTCTGGCTCTAGGATCTCTCAGGAGTCACAAGCTAAGAAAAAGGCTTGTTAAGAAAATTTCCCAGAAGTCCATATTTTTGCTAACAACCACATAATGTGTTCTCTGTAATTTCTGAAGGATTCTTATTCTCATTTAATAGAAAAATATTTTGCAACCTAGTGATAATAACATATTACAGGTAACTTTTTAGGCTATCTTGCAGTCAATACATGTTCAGTTCTAAGATTGAGAGCAGTAAGTCTGAGGATATTTATTCAGTGTCCTCAGGCATCAAGGAGAGATTAAACACATTTTTATTAAAATGTATATTTAAAATCAAGATAACACAAAATCAAGAAAAAAATTTAGTAAATGTTAAATTCAAAATGATGTTTGTTAATTACCATATTCCATATGTTCCAATTCATTGAAGCTTCACTATATTATATTCTGCAGGGAATTAAAAAGCAATAGAAAGCACCATCTCTAAATGCCAAAACTTCCAATGCAATGCATAAGTATCCCCAGAGCATCCTTCTGAACAACTTAGGTTCATTGATTCTACTCAGATCCACCAAGGTGAGTTATTAAGAAAGAAGTAAACTAATGTTAGCAACCCTTTTTTCCAGTTCCACCTGAGAAAATAACTAGCTTTGTATATCTTAAGGAGCTAACTTGGTCTCATACTATCATTGACTAGGGGTATGACAGGAGAGGTAACAATTGTCAGAGGTAAATTCTACGTTTCGGGACGATTGGGAAGCATTTAGGATGGAGGTTGACACTTTGAGTGGGAGAAGATGAAGTTGAGGGCAATAAAAAGTTTGAGCTTTTCCAAAAGTTGAGAAGAAGTCTGATTGCATGCAGAGGAGTGGAGTCATCCAAAGGCTTATTCACCCACCTATTGATGTTGGTAGGTTGATAATTAGAAAGCTCAAACAACAGGAGTCTAGAAGAGCCCCTCCTTAGGCATCTTTCTCCTATGTACAGTCTCAGTATGGTCTCTTTAGAATGGTTGCTTCAGGGTAGCTGGACGTCTTACTATAAAAAACACAAGTTCTGAAAGACAAAGGGAGAGAGAGAAAGAGGTCAAGCAGAAGGTATATGCCTTTTATGATCTAGCATGAAAAACCACACAGTGCCACTCTCAACCCATTCTAATAATTAGAAGCAAGTTTCTAAGGTTGGCCTACATTCCTACATTCATGAGGAGGGAAATTAGGCTCCAGTTTTAAATGGGAGAATGCCAAATAATTTACAGAAATGTTTCAAAGTCTCTGCAGTGAAGAAGGAGGAGGAGGAGGAGGGAGAGGGGGTGGAGGGGAGGGGGAAGAGGAGGAGATTTATTTTAGGAATATCACAATTTATGTTTATGTACATTCAAACCACAGGCTTAGAATTTTATTTGGCACAGGGAAAATTACCTTCATTATGTGTTTAATCATCATCTCTGTCAAAATAAAATACAAAATGGACACCAGAGTTGAAAAATTCCTTGAACACACAAAACCAGGTAAGCGAAACCTAATTTAGCTTATCCTGCAACATAAGCAAAATTTAACTTGTGTTGTTTCTTGTAAATACCTCTGAAAATCATAAACAACACCTAAACTGTTTTCCAAAAATGACATAATCTTTTAGCCAATCCCCTGTCATTGGAAAAACCCTAATGCTACAACCAATCATTATAAAGATTAAAGAGCTTCCATGTTTCCACTATATAAGCTGTCCTAGAACAACATGCCTCTGTGATTAATTCCACTACTAGTTTGAATACTCCCAGTCATGAACTGTTCTTCTATGCACAATAAACTCTGAAGATGTACAGCATAAAGTTGACTTACATACATCATGAAATGTTACCACAATAAGTTTAGTGAATATCCGTCATCCCATTTTGACACAAAAAGTAAAAAAAATTTTTCCTTGTGATCAGAATTCTTAAGATTTACTCTCTTAATAGCTTTCATATATAACATACAGCAGTGATAATTATATTTATCGTTCTTTACATTACATCCCTAGTATCAATACTTATTTATCTTATAACTGAAAGTGTCTATCTTTTGACTACCTTCGTCCAATTCCCCCTCCCCCCAAACCCCACCTCTGGTACCACAAATCTGATCTCTTTTTCTCTGAGTTAATTGTGTGCTTGTTTTTGAAGTGTAATTGACCTACAACACTATGTTAGTTCCTGTTATACAACATAGTGATTCAATATTTCAATACATTTCAAAATGATCACTAGGGTAAGTCTAGTTACCATCTCTCACCATACAAAAATATTACATAATTATTGACTATATTCCCCACACTGTACATTTCATCCCCATGGCTCATTTATTTTGTAACTGGAAGTCACCTAAATGTCCCTTGCCTATTTCTCTCCTCCCCCCACACTCCTCCCCTTTGGCAACCACTTTTTTGTTCTCTATATCTATGTCGGTTTCTGTTTTGTTATGTTTGTTCATTTGTTTTGTTTTTTAGATTCCACATATAAGTAAAATCATACAGGATTTGTCTTTCTCTGCCTGAGTCATTTCACTTAGCATAATACCCTCTAGGTCCATCCATGTTGTTGAAAATGGCAAGATTTCCATTCTTTTTCATGACTGGGCAATATTCCACTATACATATATATATCACACCTTCTTTATCAATTAATATATAGATGAACACTTAGGTTGCTTCCATATCTTTGCTCTTGTAAATTATGCTGCAATGAACACAGGGGTGCATATATTTTTTCAAATTAGTGTTTTTGTTTTCTTTGGATAAATACTCAGGAGAGAAACTGCTGGATCATATGGTAGTTCTATTTTTAATTTTTTGAAGAATCCCCATACTGTTTTCCACAGTGGGTGCACCAATTTACAATCCCACCAACAGTGCGTGAGGGTTCCTTTTTCTCCACATCCTTGCCAACACTTGTTATTTGTTATCTTTTTGATAATAGCCATTCTGACAGGTGTGAGGTGATATCTCACTGTGGTTTTGATTTGCATTTCCCTGATGATTAGTGATGTTGAGGATCTTTTCATGTGTCTGTTGGCCATCTGTATGTCTTCTTTGGAAAATGGTCTATTCAGGCCTCTTCCCAATTTTTAATTGGTTGGTTGTTTTCTTTGGTGTTCAGTTGTTTGAGTTCTTGGTATATATTGGATATTAACCCCTTATCAGACTTACCATTTGCAAATATCTTCTCCATTCAGTAAGCAGCCTTTTCATTTTGTTAATAGTTTCATGCAAACAAGGGTTGTGACTATAAAGAGCAGTAAAGGGTGCTCATGGGAGCAGACTGGGATCTTCTTAGCAGATTCAGGAGTCTAGGGTGATTTTGAGGCATGTGGGCCAAGGACAACACTCTGAGACACACAGATAAATAGAGACCAGTGGTCTCAAATGAGTATCTCCCAGGCACACCAAGACCATTGATGGGTTCCGTTTGGCCATTGGTGTTCAAAAAGTATTGCATTCCTTCCTAATGTTCAACCGCTGAAAATTTTCACATAAAAATCCATGTTCCTGACTTTTTTTTGAAAAATTAGAAAATGCAGTGATGCTAGGCTGTCAGCCTACATGGCTATAGTCAGCAGGAGCTGGGTGCTTAATGCCCCCTTTTGTGGATTCCAGGATGCACCCTTTTCCAGAGTTTCTCTCACGCTAAGCTTTGGAGTCAGTGCCATTCTATGAACTCATAAGCTGTTTGCTTTATCAATTTCCCCAAAAGTCCCCTGTGGATATTTGAGCTCCCGAACTTCATCTGACCTTCATGTATGACTCTCTTTTAGATAACAAAGCTTGAGGTGAGCTTGGGTGTCTCTCTGACTCATTTCCTTCATAAACTTGAAATTAACAGTCATTCTGAGGAAAGAGGATACTTTCTAGGTATTATCAGAGACTTGGTGTCAACAGTTTGAGTTATGTTTTATCTGTCCTTAGGGTAATGACACAAGGCACATTCAGTTTCTAAGTCCTACATTTGGGTCTCTCAGCACTAACATATCTTATTTATAAACCTGACCTTCCTATGTACACAGAAATTCCTATACACCTTTAAATTCACCTTTTGTAAAAACTTTTGACTGTTGTAAAATGCTTTGACTATTTTAAGTAATATACCTTCAAAACTTTAATCACTGTAAATCACATATGTCTTTGGTAAATATAATCAAATTTTAATAATTTTACCTTTTAACCTATTTTAAATGCAGCACCTGCTCTTAAGTTTAGTACTTGATGGAATAATCCATTGCTTAATTTCCTGTTCAATTGTAAAACACTTGGATTTTTCCAGGTGGGCTTTGCTCTTTAATACATGAACTCTTCCACCCTCTAGATTCTCCAAAATATATGCTCTAGCTGTGAAAGACATGGAATATAATTTTTCTTTCACCTCAAACAGTTGGAGAATTATAGGGTCTAGCACAGGATTAACACTTCTGGTGGATGTCATGCATGAAAATTAAAATACCATTTTTCATTGTGCTGTATTATACTTTGCTACTGAAGCTGCAAAGAAGTTCTCATTACTTATCTTCAAAAACACTGTAAATTTTGTTAATGCAAGCATCCTGCTATGAATGCCAATTTACTATTTTATATTTTTACACTCTGAATTTTTCCCTTTCTAAAGGGCAAATGCTCAAGTATTGACCCTAAGTATCCTTTCTTTAGAAAACGGTCTATGTATGTATAAGAACTAATCTCTAAAATATTTCTGTCCTCACTACTTTTACAAAAGTCGCTGATTAAGAAATGAGCTGAGGACATCCACAGACATTCTAACTGGACTAAGTCATGGATCAGTGGCAATCTGCTTTGTGTCCAACGTCACAGTCTCAGTTGATTGTGTCCAAGGACATTGTCTGAGTTGAAAATTTTAACCTGAATCCATAATGTTTACCTGCTAATTCTAAGAATGTCAAAGAATCTAGGTAAATACACTTAAAAGTCTATCTAAATTAAACCATTGAAGTCTTTGGTTTTAGTCTCAGTTTCACTCAGGGCCCCAAGAAAATAGAAGTCAACATTTTCATATCCAATACAGGTTGGTAATTCCATATTTGCAAAGGACAGTTCCAAAAAATTTTTTTGCAATTATTTTTCCTCATCCACATTAAGGATCTAAAGATTTTGGGTAAGAGAATGAGGTGCACTTTGAGTTCCACCATGGAGAAAAGGCAGGCTGGAGTGGCTTTTTTGCATCTCATGCCAAGAGAAAGGGCTCGATGAGACCATGGGAAAAGCTTGTATTGTGACCGTTGGAGCTGTGGGTCAGAGTAGACTGATACCTACTCATGCATGAGGATCTAAAGGACAATCAATGTAGCTACTCAGAGAGGAACACTGGGATTGAGCTTTACTTTGTACCTTTGACAGGGACAAGGATAGATAAATGTTCCCCATGAACAAAATATGCTCACAGCATGATGAAATAATGCTCATATACGTTACTCTTCAAAAGGACCACCAACAGTGCAAGAGGGTTCCCTTTTCTCCACACCCTCTCCAGCATTTATTGTTTGTAGGTTTTTTGATGATAGTCATTCTGACCAGTGTGAGATGATACTTCACTGCAGTTTTGGTTTGCATTTCTTAATAATTAGTGATGTTGAGCATCTTTTCATGTGTCTCTTGGGCATCTGTATGTCTTCTTTGGAGAAATGTCTATTTAGGTCTTCTGCCCATTTTTGGATTGGGTTCTTTGTTTTTTTTAATATTGAGCTGCATGAGCTGTTTATATATTTTGGAGATTAATCCTTTGTCCATTGATTCGTTGGCAAATATTTTCTACCATTCTGAGGGTTGTCTTTTCGTCTTGCTTATGGTTTCCTTTGCTGTGCAAAAGCTTTTAAGTTTCATTAGGTCCCATTTGTTTATTTTTGGTTTTATTTCCATTACTCTAGGAGGTGGATCAAAAAAGATCTTGCTGTGATTTATGTTAAAGAGTGTTCTTCCTATGTTTTCCTCCAAGAGTTTTATAGTGTCTGGTCTTACATTTAGGTCTCTAATCCACTTTGAGTTTATTTTTGTGTATGGTGTTAGGGAGTGTTCTAATTTCATTCTTTTACATGTAGCTGTCCAGTTTTCCCAGCACCACTTATTGAAGAGGCTGTCTTTTCTCCATTGTATATCCTTGCCTCCTTTGTCATAGAGTAGTTGACCATAGGTGCGTGGGTTTACCTCTGGGCTTTCTATCTTGTTCCACTGATCTATGTTTCTGTTTTTGTGACAGTACCATATTGTCTTGATGAATGTAGCTTTGTAGTATAGTCTGAAGTCAGGGAGTCTGATTCCTCCAGCTCCGTTTTTTTCCCTCAAGACTGCTTTGGCTATTCGGGGTCTCTTGTATCTCCATACAAATTTTAAGATTTTTTGTTCTAGTTCAGTAAAAAATGCCATTGGTAATTTGATAGGGATTGCATTGAACCTGTAGATTGCTTTGGGTAGTATAGTCATTTTCACAGTATTGATTCTTCCAATCCAAGAACATGGTATATCGCTCCATCTGTGTGTATCATCTTTAATTTCTTTCATCAATGTCATAGTTTTCGGCATACAGGTCTTTTGTCTCCCTAGGTAGGTTTATTCCTAGGTATTTTATTCTTTTTGTTGCAGTGGTAAATGGTAGTGTCTCCTTAATTTCTCTTTCAGATTTTTCATCCTTAGTGTATAGGAATGCAAGAGATTTCTGTGCATTAATTTTGTATCCTGCAACTTTACCAAATTCATTGATTAACTCTAGTAGTTTTCTGGTGGCATCTTTAGGATTCTCTATGTATAGTATCATGTCATCTGCAAACAGTGACAGTTCTACTTCTTCTTTTCCAATTTGTATTCCTTTTATTTCTTTTTCTTCTCTGATTGCCGAGGCTAGGAATTCCAAAACTATGTTGAATAATAGTGGTGAGAGTGGATATCTTGTCTTGTTCCTGATCTTAGAGGAAATGCTTTCAGTTTTTCACCACTGAGGATGAGGTTGGCTGTGGGTTTGTCATATATGGCCTTTATTATGTTGAGATAGATTCCCTCTATGCCACTTTCTGGAGAGTTTTTATCATAAATGGGTGTTGAATTTTGTCAAAAGCTTTTTCTGCATCTATTGAGATGATCATATGGTTTTTATTCTTCGGTTTGTTAATATGGTGTATCACATTGATTGATTTGTGAATATTGAAGAATCCTTGCATCCCTGGGATAAATCCCACTTGATCATGGTGTATGATCCTTTTAATGTGTTGTTGGATTCTGTTTGCTAGTATTTTGTTGAGGATTTTTGCATCTATATTCATCAGTGATATTAGTCTGTAATTTTCTTTTTTTGTAGTATCTTTGTCTGGTTTTGGTATCAGGGTGATGGTGGCCTCATAGAATGAGTTTGGGAGTGTTCCTTCCTCTGCAACTTTTTGGAAGAGTTTGAGAAGGATGGGTGTTAGCTCTTCTCTAAATGTCTGATAGAATTCACCTGTGAAGCCTTCTGGTCCTGGACTTTTGTTTGTTGGACGATTTTTAATCACAGTTTCAATTTCATTACTTGTGATTGGTCTGTTCATATTTTCTATTTCTTCCTGGTTCAGTCTTGGAAGGTTATACCTTTCTAAGAATTTGTCCATTTCTTCCAGGCTGTCCATTTTATTGGCATAGAGTTGCTTGTAGTAGTCTCTTAGGATGCTTTGTATTTCTGCATTGTCTGTTGTAACTTCTCCTTTTTCATTTCTAATTTTATTGATTTGAGTCTTCTCCCTCTTTTTCTTGATGAGTCTGGCTAATGGTTTATCATTTTGTTTATCTTCTTAAAGAACCAGCTTTTAGTTTTATTGATCTTTGCTTTTGTTTTCTTTGTTTCTATTTCATTTATTTCTGTTCTGATGTTTATGATTTCTTTCCTTCTGCTAATTTTGGGTTTTGTTTGTTCTTCTTTCTCTAGTTCCTCTAGGTGTAAGGTTAGATTATTTATTTGAGATTTTTCTTGTTTCTTGAGGTAGCCTTGTATAGCTATAAACTTCCCTCTTAGAACTGCTTTTGCTGCATCCCATAGGTTTTGGATTGTCGTGTTTTCATTGTCATTTGTCTCTAGGTATTTTTTGATTTCCTCTTTGATTTATTCAGTGATCTCTTGGTTATTTAGTAATGTATTGTTTAGCCTCCATGTGTTTGTGTTTTTGACGTTTTTTCACCTGTAATTCATTTCTAATCTCATAGCGTTGTGGTCAGAAAAGATGCTTGATATGATTTCAATTTTCTTAAATTTACTGAGGCTTGATTTGTGACCCAAGATGTGATCTATCCTGGAGAATGTTCCGTGTGCATTTGAGTAGAAAGTGTAATCTGCTGTTTTTGGATGGAATGTCCTATAAATATCAATTAAATCTCTCTGGTCTATTGTGTCATTTAAAGCTTCTCTTTCGTTATTTATTTTCATTTTGGATGATCTGTCCATTGGTGTAAGTGAGGTGTTAAAGTCCCCCAATATTATTGTATTACTGTCGATTTTCTCTTTTACAGCTGTTAACAGTTGTCTTATGTATTGAGGTGCTCCTATGTTGGGTGCATATATATTTATAATTGTTATATCTTCTTCTTGGATTGATACCTTGATCATTATGTAGTGTCCTTCCTTGTCTCTTGTAACATTCTTTATTTTAAAGTCTATTTTTTCTGATATGAGTATAGCTACTCCAGCTTTCTTTTGATTTCCATTTGCATGGAATATCTTTCTCCATCCCCTCACTTTCAGTCTGTATGTGTCCCTAGGTCTGAAGTGGGTCTCTTGTAGACAGCATATAGATGGATCTTGTTTGTGTATCCATTCAGCAAGCCTGTGTCTTTTGATTGGAGCATTTAATCCATTCACGTTTAAGGTGATTATTGATATGTATGTTCCTATGACCATCTTCTTAATTGTTTTGGGTTTGTTTTGTAGGTCCTTTTCTTCTCTTGTGTTTCCCACTTAGAGAAGTTCCTTTAGCATTTGTTGTAGAGCTGGTTTGGTGGTGCTGAATTCTCTCAGCTTTTGCTTCTCTGTAAAGCTTTTGATTTCTCCATCGAATCTGAATGAGATCCTTGCCAGGTAGAGTAATCTTGGTTTTACGTTCTTCCCTTTCATCACTTTAAGTATATCATGCCACTCCCTTCTGGCTTGTAGAGCTTCTGCTGAGAAATCAGCTGTTAACCTTATGGGAGTTCCTTTGTAGAGCTTCTGCTGAGAAATCAGCTGTTAACCTTATAGGAGTTCCCTTGTATGTTATTTGTTGTTTTTCACTTGCTGCTTTCAATAATTTTTCTTTGTCTTTAATTTTTGCCAATTTGATTACTATGTGTCTTGGTGTGTTTCTCTTTGAGTTTATGCTCTATGGGACTCGCTGTGCTTCCTGGACTTGGGTGGCTATTTCCTTTCCCATGCTAGGGAATTTTCCGACTATAATCTCTTCAAATATTTTCTCTGGTCCTTTCTCTCTCTCTTCTCCTTCAGAGACCCATATAATGCGAATGTTGTTGCGTTTAATGTCGTCCCAGAGGTCTCTTAGGCTGTCTTCATTTCTTTTCATTCTTTTTTCTTTATTCCGTTCCACAGCAGTGAAATCCACCATTCTGTCTTCCAGGTCATTTATCCGTTCTTCTGCCTCAGTTATTCTGCTATTGATTCCTTCTAGTGTAGTTTTCATTTCAGTTATTGTATTGTTCATCTCTGTTTGTTCTTTAATTCTTCTAGGTCTTTGTTAAACATTTCTTGCATCTTCTCCATCTTTGCCTCCATTGTTTTTCTGAGTTCCTGGATCATCTTCACAATCATTATTCTGAATTCTTTTTCTGGAAGGTTGCCTATCTCCACTTCATTTAGTTGTTTTTGTGGGGTTTTATCTTGTTCCTTCATCTGGTACCAAGCCCTCTGCCTTTTCATCTTGTCTATGTTTCTGTGAATGTGGTTTTTGTTCCACAGGCTGCAGGATTGTAGTTCTTCTTGCTTCTCTATAGCATCATTTTTAAATTAAAGTTACAATACCTGTAATGTCCAGGTACAGTGATTACTATCATATACTAAGCACTCTATATAAGTGTTCATTATTCCAAACAGTAGAGTTTACATTTAGTTAGTATTACATTTATTTGGATATATGCCTTGGAACTACAAAGGGACTATAAACTTCCTAAAAATCTATGAAAATATATTATTCTGATCATGTTCCACAATCTCCTGTGTAAAGAAGGTATTCGATTAATATCTGTTGACTTGACTGATTGCATAGATTAAAGAACACTTTTTCAAAATGAAGCTTTGTCTGTAAGTATATTTCTTCCAAAAATAGGAAAACTGTAATTAGCTCTTATTGTGCAGAAAATTCATAAACCTGAATTGCTATGCAGTCCTTTTTCTTCTACAAGTATATGCCGTATATGATGCTTAAAAATCATTAGAAACCCTTTGGAGGTAATCAGCTTTCCTTCATACTCTATGTAGAATATTTTAAACAGCATTTGAGTGAATCTTGTGGTTTGAATTCTATATGATGTTAGTTTTCACTAGAAGCACATATCTGATGGTTTTTCATTTAGAACAGTGGCTCCCACATGCCACAGACTGGCTAAATTAGAATCACCTTTGGTGATTATTAGCCTCACAGCTTGGTGGCCTCCATGTTCAATCCACTCATCAGATTCTCTGGGGGTGAGGCCCTGGAAATTATACTTTATACAAACACCCTTAGAGATTCTGATGTGTGGCCAGGTTTAAGAAGCTCTCCTCTAGAAAGCAGCTCAATGTTATCACCATGTACAAAATAAAGGGCAGTAGACTTTTATATTAACTATCATGCCTATTATGATCTGAAATGAGAGAAATTTCAAGTTTTAGACTTTACTTTCACATAGAAGCCTAAATGAATATCCAGTATATTTTTTCTTACTACAAAATTAATGATAAATTTAAACTTATAGTTTCCCATTTTTAAATTGATAAAGGCTTTTAAATATCCTGATGGGGCTATAAAATTAAAAATATGGGGACTTCCCTGGTGGCGCAGTGGTTAAGAATCTGCCTGCCAATGCAGGGGACACGGGTTCGAGCCCTGGTCTGGGAAGATCCCACATGCCGCGGAGCAACTAAGCCCGTGAGCCACAACTACTGAGCCTGCGCGTCTGGAGCCTGTGCTCCGCAACGGGAGAGGCCGCGATAGTGAGAGACCCACGCACCGCGATGAAGAGTGGCCCCTGCTTGCTGCAACTAAAGAAAGCCCTCACACAGAAACGAAGACCCAACACAGCCAAAAATAAATAAATAAATTTAACAACAACAACAACAACAAAAATGTACTTTATAGAACTAAAAGGGTATCATTACAGGATAAGTATCAATAAAATTTTAAAAATTATGCATGATTTTAGGATCATGATCTTTTAGGATGCCACTTTTAGGATCTGACTGTGGCAGCAGATTTGAAAGTATATGTTCATTTTATTGCTAAGTAGTATTTATTTTATGACTATACCACATTTTGTTTATACACTCACCAATTGATAGGCATTTGGACTGTTTTCTATTTTTGATTATTATATAATGCTGCTATAAATATTTAAGTATAAGTCTTTGTGTGGACATATGTTTATATTTCTCTAGAGTAGCTACATAGAAGTGAAATTGCTGGTCCATATGATAATTTCATGTTTTTAAGGTATTAAGTGTCAAAATACGTTTTTGCAAAGTGGCTTTACCAGTTTACATTTCCATCAGAAATGTATGAAGTTACCTGTTTCTCCACATACTCTCCAACACTTATTATCACATGCTACAACATTTATGAATCTCAGAAACATTATTCTATATGAATTGTCAGGTGCAAAATACCACATATTGTATGATTCCATTTATGAAATGTTCGGAAAAAAATCCATAGAGATAGAAAGTAAATCAGTGATTGCCTGAGAGTGGAAATAGAGGTTTTACTGCAAATTGTTATGAGGTATATGGAATAATAAAATGGAACAAAATATTGGTTTTATAACTATGTAGTTTACTAAAAATGTATTAGTTTTATGATATACTAATAATACCCAACTAAGGATATCTATGTTTAGATGTAAATGCATGTGCAAGTATACGTGCATGTATACATATATATAGATATATATATCGAACTGAATATATATTCAGTTCAATTTTTTCAAAATCCTTTTATTCCAATTACCAAGAAACAGACTTCTCTACTATATTGAATATAGTAAATGAACATGAGAGCTCATGCAATTATCAACAAAGTTAGTGGTTATGTCAATTATCAATTTTTCTGTGTCTTTTTAAGTAGCGAATCATTTCTTGAAGAATGTGTGAAAGACAAAACCATGTATTCCAGAAATGCCTCTTCGACCAAAAAAAAAAAAAAAAGCCATTTTTTTTCAATACTCCATTTCCATTATAATATCTTCCTTGACTCATGAATTGTTTATAAGGGTGTTTTTAACTTTCAAATCTATAGTTACTATTGATATCATCATGTTGTTAGTATTTTCAGCCCTGTATTTTCAGTGTTGTAGCTTTTGTCTGAATGATATGCAGTCCTTAAAATTTTTGTGATCTGTTTGATTGCTCTAGTATCAGGTCAATCTTATAATTGTTCCATGAGTATTAAAAAAACTCTAAATCTTTTTAGTTCTCCAGTTATTGGGATAGTGTTGTTTCCACTTTTTCATAATTATAAACAAGACTTCTGAAAACATTTGCATAATTTTTGTGTGTATTTAAGTTTTCATTTTCATTTGGTAAATACCTAGGAGTGGGATTGCTGGACATAATGGTACTTTTATGTTTAAGTTTAAAACAAACTACCAAAATGTTTTCCAAATAATCTGTGCCATTTTTGTATTCCCATCAGCAATGTTTCAGAATTTTGAGTTGCTCTGCATCCTCAACAACACTTTTTACAGTCATTTCTTCAGTCATGCTATTATGTGTGTAGTTATCTCATTGTGGTTTAATTTGCATTTCCCTAATCAGTGTGCTGTTGAGCTTTTTTTTAAAAAAACCTCTATGCTTATTTCCAGTACACATGACTTCTTTAGTAAATAATTTGTTCAAATTTTTTGCCCATTTTTATAGTTCTGATGAACCTAGGGGTAGGACAGGAATAAAGATGCAGATGTAGAGAATGGTTTTGAGGACACGGGGTGGGAGGGGAGGGTAAGCTGAGACGAAGTGAGAGAGTAGCACTGACTTATATACACTACCAAATGAAAAATAGATAGCTAGTGGGAAGCAGCGCATAGAACAGGGAGATCAGCTTGGTGCTTTGTGACCACCTAGAGGGGTGGGACAGGGACAGTGGGAGGGAGGCACAAGGGGGAGGGGATATGGGGATATATGTATACATAGCTGATTCACTTTGTTATACAGCAGAACTAACACAATATTGTAAAGCAGTTATACTCCAATTAAGATGTTAAAAAAATTTTTTTTGCCCATTTTAAATTAAGTTTGTTTTTTATTGTTGAATTTTGAGAGCTCTTTATATATTTGAAACCTATTATTATATATTCTGGATACAAGTCCTTTCAGGGGTATATGCATTAAATATATTTTCTCAGTCTGTGGCTTATCTTTTCATTATTTTAACATTGCCTTTCAAACTGTAGAAGTTCTTAATTTTGATAAACTAATTTTTTTTTATGAATCATGCATTTTGTGATACAATGAAGAAATCTTTGACTAACACAAAAATCACAAATGTTTTCTTCTGTGTTATCTTCCAGAAGTTTTATGGTTTTAAGTTTAAGTTTTACATTGAAGTCCATGATGGATTATTTTTGTATGTGGGGAAAGGTCTTGAATGAGGTTCTTCCTGTGCATATGGTTGTGCAATTGTTAGAGCATCACTTGTTGAAAAGACTATGCTTTCTGCATTTCTTTTCTTCTTTGCTTTGTTGGTAATTTGAATTATATTGGTTGTCAAATGTTGAAGAAGCCTCAAATTTCTGGGATAATTCCCACTAGGTCATGATATATTATTCTTTTTATATGTTGCCAGATTAGATTTTGTGATATTTAAGGGAAAAATTTTGTCTCTATGGTCATGAGAACTATTGTTTTGTGGTTTTCTTTTCTTGAAATGTCATTTTCTATTTTCATATCAGGGCAAGGCTAGCCTTATAAAATGAGTTGAAAATTGCTCACTCCTCTTCTGCTTTCTAGAGGGATTTGTGTAGAATCAGTATTATTATTATTTTTTTCTTAAATGTTTGGTAGAACTTACCTGTGAACTTATCTGACTAGAGTGTGTTTTCCTCATATCTATCTATATATATGTATATACTATATTCATACATATATATGTATATATATGTATATACATATATACACACTATAAATTTAAAATCTTTAATAATTATAGGACTATTCGGGTTAGCTATTTCACCTTGAGTGATCTCTGGTGTCTTTCAAGGAATGGTCAAATTCATGTTTCATTTTATTGCTGAGTAGTTTTCTATTGTATAAATTTACTCTGATTTGTTTATCCATTTTCATGTTAAGATAGATCAGGACTTTTTTTAATGTAGTTTTTGGATTTTGTAATTAAAGCCACTATAAACATTAATATACACATCTTTTGGGGGGACAATTTTCAATTCACTTAGGTAAGCTCCTAAGATTGGCATTACTAAGTAATGAGGTAGGGCATATTTAATTTTATAAGAGAATGCAAGAGCATTCTAAATGGTTTTGCCAATTTCACTGCCACCATGAAAGAATGTTCTATATCCTTACCAATATTCAGTGTTAAAAGTTTTTTCAATTTTATTCATTTTGATAATTATAAAGTGATATCTGGAGGTTACAATTTTCATTTTTATGATTACTAATGATGCTTACCAGTTTTTTTCATGTGCTTATTGGTCATTTGTATGCCATGTGTCTGCTCAATTCTATTGCACATTTTTTTAATTGGATTGTTTGCCTTTTTATTGTTGAGTTGTAGAAGTTCATTTTATATCCTAGATACCAGTCCTTTCTCAGATATATGTTTATGAATCCTATTCTTCTGACACTTAGCTATGTATTTAACTGTCTTTAAATATGGATTTTTAGGACTTTTGTGGGAGACTTTATTGGGATATTTCATTCTTTGTATTACCTGATGTTAGGGAGGAAAACAATGTTATCTGTCGGTAGCTGTAATATATTTCTGTTAGCTATAAGAGAAAAGAGTTTGGGAGGATAAATTATTACATAATGCCTACCTCAATAGTATACACAAGAGGCACAATCAAATGCTTTATTGCTGAACAACATGAAGATGTATATAATTTAGGTCACATATATTAAATATGTAATATGTGCCCAGCAGTATTCTGAGTTAATTTAATAAAATATCTCTATCTTTGAAAAATATATAGTCTAGATGAATACAAATAGATAATATGATTAAACAGCCAAAAATGTACAAAAACCACAAGTGAACAAATATACAATTGGGTCTGTTGGAGATAAGTGTGGTCATTATACACAGTAGCTAAAGATCACTGAAGGCTAATGTAGGCATAGCCAGCAACATGAAATGGAAATGGACCCTAAAGAACAGTTTGGATATAAAGAAAGAATATGAGTAAATTCACAGAGGTGGAGAGAATCATGACATGTTCATAGAGAATTGCATTGGGGACAGTGAAAAATGAAGTTGTAGCAGTCAGGTAGTACCATGTTATCAAGATCTTTGCAAGCTAAGCCAAAGTACAGGAATTTAATGCAATAGGTGAGAAAGAGTAACAAAAATTCTATATGTGTATGTATAAGGGGAATTTGGAGTGTTGCTAACAGGATGAAAGTGCTATTGTAAGCAGATTAATTGGGCTATACCACAGGTAGCAAAAATTAAGTGATACAGGCTTCAAAGAAATGAAAGTAGTTCAAACTTAATAGGAAAGAAGTCTTGGCCATGGTTAAGGCTGTAGAAAGAGAGAGGAATGCAAGGTAGTAAAGATAGTCCAAAAAACAATAACCAAGGTATTTAGTGACTGACAGGAAAAATGTATGAATGATGGTAAGTTGTCTTATTTAATGGAATAAAATATTTTTTATATTGTTATTATTATTTTTAAATTTTTATTTATTTTTGGTTGTGTTGGGTCTTTGTTGCCACACGTGGGCTTTCTCTAGTTGTGGTGAGTTGGGGCTACTCTTTGCGGTCCACGGGCTTCTCATTGTGGTGGCTTCTTTTGTTGTGGAACACGGGCTCTAGGCGCGTGAGCTGCAGTAGCTGCAGCACACAGGCTCAGCAGTTGCGGCACATGGGCTCAGTAGCTCCACAGCATGTGGGATCTTCCCAGACCAGGGATCGAACACCAGTCCCCTGCATTGGCAGGAAGATTCTTAACCACTGCGCTGCCAGGGAAGTCCCGGAATATAATATTTAAAAAAAAAATCTCTAGGGTGGCTACAATAAAATCTTACATTTTAAACCAATTAAATAAATTGCCCAGTCCATGTAACCAGACATAAATTATATAAAATCATATGGGCATGCAACGTGAGTGATCTCACACCTGCTTGTTTGTCGCAGAAAGTGATTATTGAGAGTGCTATTTTGAGAAATTTAATTTGTAAATCTGAATTTGGGCATATTCTATAGAGGTATCTTTTGCTTTTCTTATTAGATGTGCTTCCTTTTTTTCACTGCTTATTGTCAACCCTCAGAGGTTTATCTTTACACCTGCTACACTCTTTGAAAGTTATTTTCCTGATTAGCATTTCTTATTTTAATACATGAACATCTGGTAAAGGTTTACTTTAGAAATCCCCTAGTCAGAGTTCATCTGCTTCTAATATTTTACTTTCTAACTTTACATTATCCTCCTGAGTTATAGGACAGTGATATTTTAGCTCCAGAAAACAATTATTTCTGATGACTCTTTAACATTCAAGATGATAATCAACAGGATTTATTGGGTACCAATTTTTTGCTCAATACTCTGATGAGCCCTAAGGAGGAGAAAGATATATGACTTCATCCTTGTTCTGAAGGAATTTACAACCTGGTTGGGACAAAACACTAAAACTCAAACAGAGTGAACAATACAAGGTAGTGCATCGTTAAAATTTTTATTTTGTGGTTTTACAGAGAGAAAGAGATGAGGGCTGAAGAAAAGAGAAAAGGTTTCATAGAGGAGATGTAACTTGAGCAAAGGATAGACTTTGGGAAGATAGAAGTTAAATTATACATTATTATAGCCAAGGGAAATACCAACTAATTTATCATGAGGCAGTATTACTTGCTTTTATTATTTTATTGAATTTTACCCCCAAGTTATTCCTGGTTTCCTTTTTTTATTAATATAACCTTTATCAAATTCCTTTAGTTAAATTATAGACTTAAAATGTTTGTGATCTTCCAGTCTTGATTAATAAGGACTTGATTTCTTAAGAGTGGTAGATGCTATTTTGCTCATGTGTTTCCTAGACCAAAGTTGGGGCTGTGGAGAAATTTTCTGCTGCTATGAAAATGTCTTACAACCTTTTTACTAACTTTATTTTATTGGCTTTATTTGAGGCGATTAGGAAGAAAATATTTGGGCCTCTAAATCTAAGCTACAATTTTACTCTTTCACCCTGCTAATAAAAATTTAGCTCATAAAATGTTCATCATTTTAATACAAAATAACAATGTCCCATTTTGTTGAGTACTTCTCCGTAAGGAAAATAAATCAGTGAACTTCACAAATATAGGATACAAACCAATTTTTATATTGATAAATCAATCTGTCCTTCTTGTTTCATACAAGTGGTACTATAAATACAGGTTAAACAGTCGAGTATTTGTTTAAGTAAGGTAATTCTATGGCAATTTCTTCACCCAGCCAATAATTCACCATTTATATATATCATAGCTGATATCTAAGTTGAGGTTTAAATTACACTGTTTAACACATAGGTGGAATTAATTTTAAGAGGATAATAATTCTCTCATTCATCTGAAGATTCTGTTTTAAAAAACATTGAAAAAAATAAAATCTTTCTTTTGGTCTACAAAGATAATATTGTTGCTGATTGTTGGACAGCCAAAGAAAAATATGGAGTACCCCCATATTCCAGCGTTTCATGTAAATCCTATGATTTCTGGCACTCAGAATGCTAACAAGTAAATTCAAGACTCAGAAATTGCAGAAAATTAAGGAATAGAGAGAGTCAATTCTGCTATATATCCTCTTTCTCACTAATAATTTTTTAAAGATGTCATTTTAGAGCAATCCTAGAACTTGAGGCTTTAATTTAAGAGGGACATTCATCCATCCAATGCAGAATGATATGCTCATTGCCTGTTCTCTGGGACCTATTTCATGATGATTTCAGAATGGCACATTTGCAAATATGTGGGACAAATATCTACTGAATCATTCACTTCTGAAACATGGAATATGTAAGTCATGGAGGACTTCTTCAGCATCCACAATGAATCAGTTATTCAATTCTATCAATGTTGCATCTTAAATACCTCAAATTTATTCTTTTTGAAACTATGCTTCCATTATGGTCTTGGTTCAGCATTAAATCATCTTTTTTCACTGATTTTGGGCATAAGCAAATTGTCCTAAAATTGAGCATGTTTGCATGCTATTCTGGCAACAGAGGGAATTGACAGACAAACAGGTCTTTAAACAGATAAGGATCATCTCTCTCTCTATACACACTTGTGCGTGCGCAAACACACACACACGCACACGCATGTGTGTGTATATACAAAAATCCAAATACACGTGTATGTGAATATTTGTTAAATAGAATTTACCAGTTTCCAAATTTCAGTCGTAGTGAAGGCTCGGGAATAAACAAGATCCTTCTTTATTTGCGCTGGTTCTGCACTCCCTCTAATACTTCTTGCCTATTTCTCCTTTCTATGCTGGACCACACTGCTCTATGGCAATACCAAAAATGATATGCTAATTGTAGAGACTCTCTGAAAATGCTCCATAACTATTCCTTAAAATATAAAGACTTTATATCTTGAATACAGTTTTTGATCAACTGTATTTTATGGCTTTAGTTGATCTTTCCCTATTTTGCTATTTCACCTGCAGCAAGTCAAAAATCTCAAGATATGCAAAATCCACCTTAGATTCAAATGTGCTCTGAAAAATCCTTTCAGTCTTTGAATAACTTTTTCAAATATCTTTTGTTCTGCAGGTGAGATGGAAAGAATATTAAAGACTTTCTTGAATTGACAGGGAGAAATTATCTTCCAGGCTGTGTATTGCCTGGACAAATCTTGCCAACATTCCTAAGAAGCATTTTTTTTTTCTTTTCTTTCATTTTTTTCTTTCTTACCATTAAGCTCAGCGTTTCAGTTCCCTGTCCTCAAAACTCATATTTCCCATCTTGAAGTAATTAGTGGTAAATGCTTTAAAGATTCTTTAACATCCCTTGACATGAGAGAGTGGCATGGACATATATACACTACCAAATGTAAAATAGATAGCTAGTGGGAAGCAGCCGCATAGCACAGGGAGATCAGCTCGGTGCTTTGTGACCACTTAGAGGGCTGGGATAGGGAGGGTGGGAGGGAGATGCAAGAGGGAGGAGATATGGGGATATATGTATATGTATAGCTGATTCACTTTGTTATAAAGCAGAAACTAACACACTTGTAAAGCAATTATACTCCAATAAAGATGTTTTAAAAAAAAAAAGATTCTTTAACATCCTTATATTTCACAATTACAAAGTTAAGAGGAGTTCTTTGTCCTGGAGTTAAAGGTTTAAATTATTGCTTAAGCTTGATTAATATAAATTGCATTGGGCATTAACCTGAGTAATCAGTCTTCTAATTTTTTCATCATGTCTTCTTTTCCTTTAATTGAAAATACTGTTTTTGTGTACATGTAACTTATATTTGTCCTGTATTATAGTTCTTTACAGATGACAACAGGTAAGTATATCTGCTCTTGAATAGCACCAAGCAAACTATTGTCCTTGATATTCCCATAACCCAGGTATAATCAGGATTTGCATTTACATGTCCATTCTTTCAGGCCCTTTTCTCAAGACATCAGATCTCTCACCAGTAAATGTGACCAATCTGGAGTAACTATGACCTCACTGTACTTACTTTTATTAGATGTTTTTTAGTCATGTAGGTATTTTCTATGAATTTTTTAAAATTAACTCTTTTTCATCTCTTTTCATCTATTTATTAAGATATGAGTACTTAGCTATCTGGACATTTTAGACAGCAGTATAAAAAACTGAGAGCACTGAGGAGGCCAACACAATTTTCCAGCTGACTGAACGGGAGTTTTAGTCTTTTATTTGATTCCACAGATATTTGCTGAACATAGTGTTAGTCACATTGAAATGCTAAAATGGACCTCGGCCTCAAAGGTCCATTTTTTTTTACTGCAATATTTAAAATGAAATTCTGTCACAAGAAATAGAGGTAGGAAGTAATTTTCCCTAGTATTGCATGTTTCCACATTTGTCTGAAATTCAATTTATTGGGGTGTAGAGGGTCGATAGAGGGAGAAAGAACCAAGTACATATAAATGCAAATTACCTAAACAGGAATCAATACTTATGAATGAAAAAGTGCTGGCTACTATTTATGAAATCATTACATCATTAAACAATAGAAGAAAAGGACTTTAAATGAAAATGAATATATGATACATATATAAAATGTGTAATACCTGTAAAGTTATATTTTTAATATGCAGAAAATATTCCCATGGTCCTAATTCCTGTGCTGCCTGGAAGACTAGGAATGTTCAAGAACTGCTACTGAAACATGAGAGACAGTAAGAGGTGCAGAGACAGAAGCAGACATTAGAAGAATTACAGGTAGTTCAGCATATAGAATAGTAAATAGGACTGTAAGAAATAAAGTGGGATGGTATGTGGGAGCCAGAACCCCAATGACCAGAAAATTTGGACTTGATCCTAAGAACAATGGAAAATCCTTGAAAGTATTTAAAATCAAATGACATGACTAGATTCGTGTTTTGAACGGTCCTCTAGCTGCAGGGAAAAGAATGGATTTGAGGAGGTAAACCTAGAGGAAGGTGTTGTCATCATCCAGTAGAGAGGGAATGATGCCCTGAACCCTGACCGTGAAAATGTAGTCCTGTGTGGACAGCTCAGCCATGGAATGAATCAACTACCTTTCCAATGGAATCTTAGTCTAAGTGGCAGAAAGTCTTCCACCTTGTGTTGGAAACAACTGCTATCACAGTGAATGGGAAAATAGGCTTCTGTGGAATGAGTCAGCTACAGCCTAAATCGACTAGATCTTTTCTCAGAATTTCCTAAGTTTTCTACTTATTGAAGCAGGATAGCAGACCACATGGATTAACTGCACATCTACCATGTTGTTCCAGTGTTGAGTCTTTGGGAAACTTAACCCCTCTATGTCTCAGTCTTCTCATTCGCAACATAGGGGTAACAATAGTAGCTATCCAGTGGTGTGCTGGCAAATATTTAACAACTGGCCCTTGGGGAAGAGGGTGGGGTGGGTAGCCATACTTTGTAGTGCTTATTGACTTCCATGGTGTAAATTATTCCACTATGGCCACTTTCAAACTACTACAACTTGATATCAACTAACTAACAAAATTCCTAAAAATTTAACTACTGGTTCTCATAAGCCAGTACAAATCTGCTCTGGCACATCTCTATTTACCTTATAAGACTATTGTTAGGACTGAATGTTCAAATACATGTGAAGTACTTACTGTACTGCCTGTATAGTACTGCCATATTGAGAGCTCAATTATGTTTATTATATTGGTTCTGATGATTTTCATCCTCAATTCTACTCATGATTATGTAAAAAAATACAATTTGATTGCCTCATTTTAAAAATTATATTTTAGAAAGTCCTCACGCTTTACAAATTTCTAAATAAACAATATTCATAAAATATCTCATTTCTTTTTTTTTTTTTCCACACACACTGTATTTTATTTTTACAAGAGATAAATAGACTGACACCAAGCATTGTACATGGATGACCACAACAAAAGCAACAATGATTGCAATTACCAAACATGAAACACACTCATACTATGTCATAATATTGACATTCAGTCCAGTAATCCTCCACTGCAACAGCTCCTTTACTTTGCAGTGAAAATTGATTTGTATATTCTTTGCCTCTGAGTTCTTGTGGGATTTTTTCTTTTTTTAAATTCAACCAGAAAGTCACAAAAATTATACTCATCCTCATCAGTTCACTCAGTCCCATGTAATTAATTTTTTTTTTTTCATCTTGATCTTTTGTTAGCACTTTTATGAGCTCATCAGTTTTTCATTAGAGTTCTGAAAATGCTTATTCATTCAGTTCAGCAGTACAGTCAGGTACCAGAAACCTGTACTTGTCAGAGTCTTTTCCATGAATTTCCTGAAGATGAAACCCTTTTATAGGAACATATTTACAAAAGCATCAGAGTACACCCAGAACTGTCTGTAAATGACAAAAGACTTAAAAATGACCACGGTTAAAGATTTGATGAAAGTTCAGAATAATGCAGTTGACAAGAAAATTAGTTATTTCTGAGATATACATTTTAAAGTAATAACTAGGATTATGACTTATAACATTATACCAGAACATATAAGATTTTTAGAAATTTCATGTAATGTCTGAAACATTTATATTAACATATTTCCATACAAATAACCCAATGAAAGTTTAGTATTAGTTGTTTTGTTTGTTTGTTTATACTGCAGGTTCTTATTAGTCATCAATTTTATACACATCAGTGTATACATGTCAATCCCAATCGCCCAATTCAGCACACCACTATCCCCACCCCACCGCAGTTTTCCCCCCTTGGTGTCCATATGTCTGTTCTCTACATCTGTGTCTCAACTTCTGCCCTGCAAACCGGCTCATCTGTACCATTTTTCTAGGTTCCACATACATGCGTTAATATACAATATTTGTTTTTCTCTTTCTGACTTACTTCACTCTGTATGACAGTCTCTAGATTCATCCACGTCTCAACAAATGACTCAATTTCGTTCCTTTTTATGGCTGAGTAATATTCCATTGTATATATGTACCACATCTTCTTTATCCATTCGTCTGTTGATGGGCATTTAGGTTGCTTCCATGACCTGGCTATTGTAAATAGTGCTGCAATGAACATTCGGGTGCATGTGTCTTTTTGAATTACGGTTTTCTCTGGGTATATGCCCAGTAGTGGGATTGCTGGGTCATACGGTAATTCTATTTTTAGTTTTTTAAGGAACCTCCATATTGTTCTCCATAGTGGCTGTATCAATTTACATTCCCACCAGCAGTGCAAGAGGGTTCCCTTTTCTCCACACCCTCTCCAGCATTTGTTGTTTGTAGATTTTCTGATGAAGCCCATTCTAACTGGTGTGAGGTGATACCTCATTGTAGTTTTGATTTGCATTTCTCTAATAATTAGTGATGTTGAGCATCTTTTCATGTGCTTCTTGGCCGTCTGTATGTCTTCTTTGGAGAAATGTCTATTTAGGTCTTCTGCCCATTTTTGGATTGGGGTGTTTGTTTCTTTACTATTGAGCTGAATGAGCTGTTTATATATTTTGGAGATTAATCCTTTGTCCGTTGATTCGTTTGCAAATATTTTCTCCCATTCTGAGGGTTGTCTTTTCGTCTTGTTTATGGTTTCCTTTGCTGTGCAAAAGCTTTGAAGTTTCATTAGGTCCCATTTGTTTATTTTTGTTTTTATTTCCATTACTCTAGGAGGTGGATCAAAAAAGATCTTGCTGTGATTTATGTCAAAGAGTGTTCTTCCTATGTTTTCCTCTAAGAGTTTTATAGTGTCCAGTCTTACATTTAGGTCTGTAATCCATTTTGAGTTTATTTTTGTGTATGGTGTTAGGGAGTATTCTAATTTCATTCTTTTACATGTAGCTGTCCGGTTTTCCCAGCACCACTTATTGAAGAGACTGTCTTTTCTCCATCGTATATCTTTGCCTCCTTTGTCATAGATTAGTTGACCATAGGTGCGTGGGTTTATCTCTGGGCTTTCTATCTTGTTCCATTGATCTATGTTTCTGTTTTTGTGCCAGTACCATATTGTCTTGATTACTGTAGCTTTGTAGTATAGTCTGAAGTCAGGGAGTCTGATTCCTCCAGCTCCGTTTTTTTCCCTCAAGACTGCTTTGGCTATTCGGGGTCTTTTGTGTCTCCATACAAATTTTAAGATGATTTTTTCTAGCTCCGTAAAAAATGCCATTGGTAATTTGATAGGGATTGCATTGAATCTGTAGATTGCTTTGGGTAGTATAGTCATTTTCACAATGTTGATTCTTCCAATCCAAGAACATGGTATATCTCTCCATCTGTTGGTATCATCTTTAATTTCTTTCATCAGTGTCTTATAGTTTTCTGCATACAGGTCTTTTGTCTCCCTAGGTAGGTTTATTCCTAGGTATTTTATTCTTTTTGTTGCAATGGTAAATGGGAGTGTTTCCATAATTTCTCTTTCAGATTTTTCATCATTAGTGTATAGGAATGCAAGAGATTTCTGTGCATTAATTTTGTATCCTGCAACTTTACCATATTCATTAATTAGCTCTAGCAGTTTTCTGGTGGCAGTTTTAGGATTCTCTATGTATAGTATCATGTCATCTGCAAACAGTGACAGTTTTACTTCTTCTTTTCCAATTTGGATTCCTTTTATTTCTTTTTCTTCTCTGATTGCCGTGGCTAGGACTTCCAGAACTATGTTGAATAATAGTGGTGAGAGTGGACATCCTTGTCTCGTTCCTGATCTTAGAGGAAATGCTTTCAGTTTTTCACCGTTGAGAATGATGTTTGCTGTGGGTTTGTCATATATGGCCTTTATTATGTTGAGGTAGGTTCCCTCTATGCCTACTTTCTGGAGAGTTTTTATCATAAATGGGTGTTGAATTTTGTCAAAAGCTTTTTCTGCATCTATTGAGATGATCATATGGTTTTTATTCTTCAATTTGTTAATATGGTGTATCACATTGATTGATTTTGCGTATATTGAAGAATCCTTGCATCCCTGGGATAAATCCCACTTGATCGTGGTGTATGATCCTTTTAATGTGTTGTTGGATTCTGTTTGCTAGTATTTTGTTGAGGATTTTTGCATCTATATTCATCAGTGATATTGTTCTGTAATTTTCTTTTTTTGTAGTGTCTTTGTCTGGTTTTGGTATCAGGGTGATGGTGGCCTCATGGAATGAGTTTGGGAGTGTTCCTTCCTCTGCAATTTTTTGGAAGAGTTTGAGAAGGATAGGTGTTAGCTCTTCTCTAAATGTTTGATAGAATTCACCTGTGAAGCCATCTGGTCCTGGACTTTTGTTTGTTGGAAGATTTTTAATCACAGTTTCAATTTCATTACTTGTGATTGGTCTGTTCATATTTTCTGCTTCTTCCTGGTTCAGTCTTGGAAGGTTATACCTTTCTAAGAATTTGTCCATTTCTTCCAGGTTGTCCATTTTATTGGCATAAAGTTGCTTGTAGTAGTCTCTTAGGATGCTTTGTATTTCTGCGGTGTCTGTTGTAACTTCTCCTTTTTCATTTCTGATTTTATTGATTTGAGTCCTCTCCCTCTTTTTCTTGATGAGTCTGGCTAATGGCTTATCAATTTTGTTTATCTTCTCAAAGAACCAGCTTTTAGTTTTATTGATCTTTGCTATTGTTTTCTTTGTTTCTATTTCATTTATTTCCGCTCTGATCTTTATGATTTCTTTCCTTCTGCTAACTTTGGGTTTTGTTTGTTCTTCTTTCTCTAGTTTCTTTAGGTGTAAGGTTAGATTGTTTACTTGAGATTTTTCTTGTTTCTTTAGGTAGGCTTGTATAGCTATAAACTTCCCTCTTAGAACTGCTTTTGCAGCATCCCATAGGTTTTGGGTTGTCGTGTTTTCATTGTCATTTGTCTCTAGGTATTTTTTGATTTCCTCTTTGATTTCTTCAGTAATCTCTTGGTTATTTAGTAACATATTGTTTAGCCTCCATGTGTTTGTGTTTTTTATGCTTTTCCCCTGTAATTCATTTCTAATCTCATAGCATTGTGGTCAGAAAAGATGCTTGATATGATTTCAATTTTCTTAAATTTACTGAGGCTTGATTTGTGACCCAAGATGTGATCTATCCTGGAGAATGTTCCGTGCACACTTGAGAAGAACGTGTAATCTGCTGTTTTTGGATGGAATGTCCTATAAATATCAATTAAATCTATCTGGTCTATTGTGTCATTTAAAGCTTCTGTTTCCTTATATATTTTCATTTTGGATGATCTGTCCATTGGTGTAAGTGAGGTGTTAAAGTCCCCCACTATTATTGTGTTACTATCAATTTCCTCTTTTATAGCTGTTAGCAATTGCCTTATGTAATGAGGTGCTCCTATGTTGGGTGCATATATATTTATAATTGTTATATCTTCTTCTTGGATTGATCCCTTGATCATTATGTAGTGTCCTTCCTTGTCTCTTGTAACATTCTTTATTTTAAAGTCGATTTTATCTGATATGAGTATAGCTACTCCAGCTTTCTTTTGATTTCCATTTGCATGGAATATCTTTTTCCATCCCCTCACTTTCAGTCTGTATGTGTCCCTAGGTCTAAAGTGGGTCTCTTGTAGACAGCATATATATGGGTCTTGTTTTTGTATCCATTCAGCAAGCCTGTGTCTTTTGGCTGGAGCATTTAATCCATTCACGTTTAAGGTAATTATTGATATGTATGTTCCTATGACCATTTTCTTAATTGTTTTGGGTTTGTTTTTGTAGGTCCTTTTCTTCTCTTGTGTTTCCCACTTAGAGAAGTTCCTTTAACATTTGTTGTAGAGCTGGTTTGGTGGTGCTGAATTCTCTTAGCTTTTGCTTGTCTGTAAAGCTTTTGATTTCTCCATCAAATCTAAATGAGATCCTTGCCGGGTAGAGTAATCTTGGTTGTAGGTTCTTCCCTTTCATCACTTGAAGTATATCATGCCACTCCCTTCTGGCTTGTAGAGTTTCTGCTGACAAATCAGCTGTTAACCTTATGGGAGTTCCCTTGTATGTTATTTGTCGTTTTTCCCTTGCTGCTTTCAATAATTTTTCTTTGTCTTTAATTTTTGCCACTTTGATTACTATGTGTCTCGGCGTGCTTCTCCTTGGGTTTATCCTGTATGGGACTCTCTGCGCTTCCTGGACTTGGGTGGCTATTTCCTTTCCCATGTTAGGGAAGTTTTCGACTATAATCTCTTCAAATATTTTCTCTGGTCCTTTCTCTCTCTCTTCTCCTTCTGGGACCCCTATAATGCGAATGTTGTTGCATTTAATGTTGTCCCAGAGGTCTCTTAGGCTGTCTTCATTTCTTTTCATTCTTTTTTCTTTAGTCTGTTCCGCAGCAGTGAATTCCACCATTCTGTCTTCCAGGTCACTTATCCGTTCTTCTGCCTCAGTTATTCTACTATTGATTCCTTCTAGTGTAGTTTTCATTTCAGTTATTGTATTGTTCATCTCTGTTTGTTTGTTCTTTAATTCTTCTAGGTCTTTGTTAATCATTTCTTTCATCTTCTCAATCTTTGCCTCCATTCTTATTCCAAGGTCCTGGATCATCTTCACTATCATTATTCTGAATTCTTTTTCTGGAAGGTTGCCTATCTCCACTTCATTTAGTTGTTTTTCTGGGGTTTTTTCTTGTTCCTTCATCTGGTATATAGCCCTCTGCCTTTTCATCTTGTCTATCTTTCTGTAAATGTGGTTTCTGTTCCACAGGCTGCAGGACTGTAGTTTTTCTTGCTTCTGCTGTCTGCCCTCTGGTGGTTGAGGCTATCTAAGAGGCTTGATGGGAGGCTCTGGAGGCGGGTAGAGCTGACTGTTGCTGTGGCGGTCAGAGCTCTGTAAAACTTTAATCCACTTGACTGTTGCTGGGTGGGGCTGGGTTCCCTCCCTGTTGGTTGTTTTTCCTGAGGCAACCCAACACTGGAGCCTACCCGGGCTCTTTGGTGGGGCTAATGGCAGACTCTGGGAGGGCTCACGCCAAGGAGTACTTCCCAGAACCTCTGCTGCCAGTGTCCTTGTCCCCACGGTGAAACAGAGCCAGCCCCCACCTCTGCAGGAGACCCCCCAACACCAGCAGTTATGTCTGGTTCAGTCTCCCCCAGGGTCACTGCTCCTTCCCCTGGGTCCCGATGCACACACTATTTTGTGTACGCCCTCCAAGAGTGGGTTCTCTGTTTCCCCCAGTCCTGTTGAAGTCCTGCAATCAATTCCCACTAGGCTTCAAAGTCTGATTCTCTATGAATTCCTCCTCCCGTTGCCGGACCCCCAGGTTGGGAAGCCTGACGTGGGGCTCAGAACTTTCACTCCAGTGGGTGGACTTCTGTGGTATAAGTGCTCGGCAGTCTGTGAGTCACCCACCCAGCGGTTATGGGATTTGATTTTACTCTGATTGCGCCCCTCCTACCGTCTCACTGTGGCTTCTCCTCTGTCCTTGGATGTGGGGTATCCTCCTTGGTGAAGTCCAGTGTCTTCCTGTCGATGATTGTCCAGCAGCCAGTTGTGATTCTGGTGCTCTCGCAAGAGGGAGTGAGAGCACGTCCTTCTACTCCGCCATCGTGGTTAATCCGCCAATATCTCATTTCTTATGGTCTCCCAAAGTTACATAGTTTCATTCCAGTGAACTCTGGGAAGTTATTTCTGATTATTTATGATAATTATTTCATTTTTCTCATTAGCTTTATTGAACTTAAATCAAGTTACCAGAGAAAATTCACAATGAATTCTTTTGAGGCCTTTTTTGAACATGACTTTACACTGCAGATAATGTTTGTTATACTTCAGATAAAGTGCTATATCTATAGAAATTCATCTTGAAAAATAGTAAGTATTGCTAGTATACACTTAAAAATTAATTGCTAAAGTACAGATTCTTACTACCAAAAATGAGGTACAAGTCACTATCCTTCATCAAATCATTATAGTATATCTTTATGTTTTTTTACTTTATTTTAAAAATCATTTTTATATAAAAGTAATCTCTGAGAAATTCATAACTTGGAAATTAGTGTGCAACAACAGATATAATGAAATTCAGAAATGGAAAGAAATTAGTTCCACTTACTCCTTTTTTATGACTAGTACCTTATATGAATAATCATTTCTAGGGTAGGATTTGTGAAACTAGCCAAAAGGTGGGAATTTGATAGAGAACATCTTATACTAAAATAATATAATTGCTAAAATATGTTGCTAAAAGGCCTTGCTACAAAGCAGTTTTACCTGAAAACTAGGATACCTGGAACAACAGGAATGACTAAATTCATGGAGATATCATAATAGAAGGCTTGAAATCATGTGTCCTGAACCATCAAGAAGTTATGGTAGTGTGATAAAATTTTATCATGGGGTTCATGATCAAATATCTATCAAATTCAGATAAAAAATATGTATCAAACATGTATCAAATTCAGATAAAAAATAGTGAAATAGTAAAGAACTGTTCCAGAATATAGATGTACTATATTACCGATTTAGACACATACATCTTTCACCTTAGATTTTAATTTGAGTCATTTGTTGCTATATTAGCTGATAAACACATCTTAAACATCAGTTTTTTACTTACCTTATTTACCTTGAAGATAGCTTAAAAATATTATTCGGCTCATACACACACACACACAAATACTGACCAATAAAGTTTGCCTAATACCTCTTTATATTTATAAGCTTAATTCTTTCCCCACTGTGATATTTTTCTGTTTGTCGGCATTATAATCTCCACCCCCCCGCCTTGCTCTAAGTTTATTTCATGAGTGATGAGAAAAATTAGTCTATATATTGAAGGTGCCATTTCCACACATCAATGACCAATAAAACCTCTAGGAAATAGAACCCACTCACCAGACAATTAATCAGTGTTTTTTCAACACTTATTTTTAGGACAAGAAGACAAATCACAAGAGACAGTGTGCAAAGAAGTATATTCAGTTTGACTGAACAGACTTGACTCACAGGGATATAAACATGGAACAATTTTATTTTCCAATAACTTCTACGAATCTGACCTGTTAACCATCCCTCACCCCTTTTCTGCCGAGTGGCAGTCATCTTTAGTGACAGTTCAGTCTGATTCTATACATTTTTTCTGTCACCTTTGGTTATTAGAAGTGTCATTCCAGTTCTTGAGACTCAGTCCTCTTCATTTTAAAACTAAGTATTACCATGATTGTTTAACCTCAGTCAACATTTTGCACTGTTTCCCAGAAGCACAGAAAAGTCATACATCTTTGCCATGCTGCCTCTGCACGCCTCGTCTTACCTTTGTCATCTGTTCCCAGTCTCTCTCTCTATGTCTTGGCAGAGTCCAGCACATCTGCTCAGTAACTTTCATGCGGGAGACAACCGCCCACCAGTCCTTGAGTTAAAATAGGAGGGATGAAGGTTAACCAGTCCCAGTTTTGTAAGAATGGTCTGTCTCTTCTGAAAACAAGAAGAGGAGAAGGACTGCTTTTTAAAAAAGAATAAATAAATACAGAAATAAAAGCCTGCTTTTAGAAAAGGCTGCTAAATCACTTTGGTTTCTCTGGCTCTAGGATCTCTCAGGAGTCACAAGCTAAGAAAAAGGCTTGTTAAGAAAATTTCCCAGAAGTCCATATTTTTGCTAACAACCACATAATGTGTTCTCTGTAATTTCTGAAGGATTCTTATTCTCATTTAATAGAAAAATATTTTGCAACCTAGTGATAATAACATATTACAGGTAACTTTTTAGGCTATCTTGCAGTCAATACATGTTCAGTTCTAAGATTGAGAGCAGTAAGTCTGAGGATATTTATTCAGTGTCCTCAGGCATCAAGGAGAGATTAAACACATTTTTATTAAAATGTATATTTAAAATCAAGATAACACAAAATCAAGAAAAAAATTTAGTAAATGTTAAATTCAAAATGATGTTTGTTAATTACCATATTCCATATGTTCCAATTCATTGAAGCTTCACTATATTATATTCTGCAGGGAATTAAAAAGCAATAGAAAGCACCATCTCTAAATGCCAAAACTTCCAATGCAATGCATAAGTATCCCCAGAGCATCCTTCTGAACAACTTAGGTTCATTGATTCTACTCAGATCCACCAAGGTGAGTTATTAAGAAAGAAGTAAACTAATGTTAGCAACCCTTTTTTCCAGTTCCACCTGAGAAAATAACTAGCTTTGTATATCTTAAGGAGCTAACTTGGTCTCATACTATCATTGACTAGGGGTATGACAGGAGAGGTAACAATTGTCAGAGGTAAATTCTACGTTTCGGGACGATTGGGAAGCATTTAGGATGGAGGTTGACACTTTGAGTGGGAGAAGATGAAGTTGAGGGCAATAAAAAGTTTGAGCTTTTCCAAAAGTTGAGAAGAAGTCTGATTGCATGCAGAGGAGTGGAGTCATCCAAAGGCTTATTCACCCACCTATTGATGTTGGTAGGTTGATAATTAGAAAGCTCAAACAACAGGAGTCTAGAAGAGCCCCTCCTTAGGCATCTTTCTCCTATGTACAGTCTCAGTATGGTCTCTTTAGAATGGTTGCTTCAGGGTAGCTGGACGTCTTACTATAAAAAACACAAGTTCTGAAAGACAAAGGGAGAGAGAGAAAGAGGTCAAGCAGAAGGTATATGCCTTTTATGATCTAGCATGAAAAACCACACAGTGCCACTCTCAACCCATTCTAATAATTAGAAGCAAGTTTCTAAGGTTGGCCTACATTCCTACATTCATGAGGAGGGAAATTAGGCTCCAGTTTTAAATGGGAGAATGCCAAATAATTTACAGAAATGTTTCAAAGTCTCTGCAGTGAAGAAGGAGGAGGAGGAGGAGGGAGAGGGGGTGGAGGGGAGGGGGAAGAGGAGGAGATTTATTTTAGGAATATCACAATTTATGTTTATGTACATTCAAACCACAGGCTTAGAATTTTATTTGGCACAGGGAAAATTACCTTCATTATGTGTTTAATCATCATCTCTGTCAAAATAAAATACAAAATGGACACCAGAGTTGAAAAATTCCTTGAACACACAAAACCAGGTAAGCGAAACCTAATTTAGCTTATCCTGCAACATAAGCAAAATTTAACTTGTGTTGTTTCTTGTAAATACCTCTGAAAATCATAAACAACACCTAAACTGTTTTCCAAAAATGACATAATCTTTTAGCCAATCCCCTGTCATTGGAAAAACCCTAATGCTACAACCAATCATTATAAAGATTAAAGAGCTTCCATGTTTCCACTATATAAGCTGTCCTAGAACAACATGCCTCTGTGATTAATTCCACTACTAGTTTGAATACTCCCAGTCATGAACTGTTCTTCTATGCACAATAAACTCTGAAGATGTACAGCATAAAGTTGACTTACATACATCATGAAATGTTACCACAATAAGTTTAGTGAATATCCGTCATCCCATTTTGACACAAAAAGTAAAAAAAATTTTTCCTTGTGATCAGAATTCTTAAGATTTACTCTCTTAATAGCTTTCATATATAACATACAGCAGTGATAATTATATTTATCGTTCTTTACATTACATCCCTAGTATCAATACTTATTTATCTTATAACTGAAAGTGTCTATCTTTTGACTACCTTCGTCCAATTCCCCCTCCCCCCAAACCCCACCTCTGGTACCACAAATCTGATCTCTTTTTCTCTGAGTTAATTGTGTGCTTGTTTTTGAAGTGTAATTGACCTACAACACTATGTTAGTTCCTGTTATACAACATAGTGATTCAATATTTCAATACATTTCAAAATGATCACTAGGGTAAGTCTAGTTACCATCTCTCACCATACAAAAATATTACATAATTATTGACTATATTCCCCACACTGTACATTTCATCCCCATGGCTCATTTATTTTGTAACTGGAAGTCACCTAAATGTCCCTTGCCTATTTCTCTCCTCCCCCCACACTCCTCCCCTTTGGCAACCACTTTTTTGTTCTCTATATCTATGTCGGTTTCTGTTTTGTTATGTTTGTTCATTTGTTTTGTTTTTTAGATTCCACATATAAGTAAAATCATACAGGATTTGTCTTTCTCTGCCTGAGTCATTTCACTTAGCATAATACCCTCTAGGTCCATCCATGTTGTTGAAAATGGCAAGATTTCCATTCTTTTTCATGACTGGGCAATATTCCACTATACATATATATATCACACCTTCTTTATCAATTAATATATAGATGAACACTTAGGTTGCTTCCATATCTTTGCTCTTGTAAATTATGCTGCAATGAACACAGGGGTGCATATATTTTTTCAAATTAGTGTTTTTGTTTTCTTTGGATAAATACTCAGGAGAGAAACTGCTGGATCATATGGTAGTTCTATTTTTAATTTTTTGAAGAATCCCCATACTGTTTTCCACAGTGGGTGCACCAATTTACAATCCCACCAACAGTGCGTGAGGGTTCCTTTTTCTCCACATCCTTGCCAACACTTGTTATTTGTTATCTTTTTGATAATAGCCATTCTGACAGGTGTGAGGTGATATCTCACTGTGGTTTTGATTTGCATTTCCCTGATGATTAGTGATGTTGAGGATCTTTTCATGTGTCTGTTGGCCATCTGTATGTCTTCTTTGGAAAATGGTCTATTCAGGCCTCTTCCCAATTTTTAATTGGTTGGTTGTTTTCTTTGGTGTTCAGTTGTTTGAGTTCTTGGTATATATTGGATATTAACCCCTTATCAGACTTACCATTTGCAAATATCTTCTCCATTCAGTAAGCAGCCTTTTCATTTTGTTAATAGTTTCATGCAAACAAGGGTTGTGACTATAAAGAGCAGTAAAGGGTGCTCATGGGAGCAGACTGGGATCTTCTTAGCAGATTCAGGAGTCTAGGGTGATTTTGAGGCATGTGGGCCAAGGACAACACTCTGAGACACACAGATAAATAGAGACCAGTGGTCTCAAATGAGTATCTCCCAGGCACACCAAGACCATTGATGGGTTCCGTTTGGCCATTGGTGTTCAAAAAGTATTGCATTCCTTCCTAATGTTCAACCGCTGAAAATTTTCACATAAAAATCCATGTTCCTGACTTTTTTTTGAAAAATTAGAAAATGCAGTGATGCTAGGCTGTCAGCCTACATGGCTATAGTCAGCAGGAGCTGGGTGCTTAATGCCCCCTTTTGTGGATTCCAGGATGCACCCTTTTCCAGAGTTTCTCTCACGCTAAGCTTTGGAGTCAGTGCCATTCTATGAACTCATAAGCTGTTTGCTTTATCAATTTCCCCAAAAGTCCCCTGTGGATATTTGAGCTCCCGAACTTCATCTGACCTTCATGTATGACTCTCTTTTAGATAACAAAGCTTGAGGTGAGCTTGGGTGTCTCTCTGACTCATTTCCTTCATAAACTTGAAATTAACAGTCATTCTGAGGAAAGAGGATACTTTCTAGGTATTATCAGAGACTTGGTGTCAACAGTTTGAGTTATGTTTTATCTGTCCTTAGGGTAATGACACAAGGCACATTCAGTTTCTAAGTCCTACATTTGGGTCTCTCAGCACTAACATATCTTATTTATAAACCTGACCTTCCTATGTACACAGAAATTCCTATACACCTTTAAATTCACCTTTTGTAAAAACTTTTGACTGTTGTAAAATGCTTTGACTATTTTAAGTAATATACCTTCAAAACTTTAATCACTGTAAATCACATATGTCTTTGGTAAATATAATCAAATTTTAATAATTTTACCTTTTAACCTATTTTAAATGCAGCACCTGCTCTTAAGTTTAGTACTTGATGGAATAATCCATTGCTTAATTTCCTGTTCAATTGTAAAACACTTGGATTTTTCCAGGTGGGCTTTGCTCTTTAATACATGAACTCTTCCACCCTCTAGATTCTCCAAAATATATGCTCTAGCTGTGAAAGACATGGAATATAATTTTTCTTTCACCTCAAACAGTTGGAGAATTATAGGGTCTAGCACAGGATTAACACTTCTGGTGGATGTCATGCATGAAAATTAAAATACCATTTTTCATTGTGCTGTATTATACTTTGCTACTGAAGCTGCAAAGAAGTTCTCATTACTTATCTTCAAAAACACTGTAAATTTTGTTAATGCAAGCATCCTGCTATGAATGCCAATTTACTATTTTATATTTTTACACTCTGAATTTTTCCCTTTCTAAAGGGCAAATGCTCAAGTATTGACCCTAAGTATCCTTTCTTTAGAAAACGGTCTATGTATGTATAAGAACTAATCTCTAAAATATTTCTGTCCTCACTACTTTTACAAAAGTCGCTGATTAAGAAATGAGCTGAGGACATCCACAGACATTCTAACTGGACTAAGTCATGGATCAGTGGCAATCTGCTTTGTGTCCAACGTCACAGTCTCAGTTGATTGTGTCCAAGGACATTGTCTGAGTTGAAAATTTTAACCTGAATCCATAATGTTTACCTGCTAATTCTAAGAATGTCAAAGAATCTAGGTAAATACACTTAAAAGTCTATCTAAATTAAACCATTGAAGTCTTTGGTTTTAGTCTCAGTTTCACTCAGGGCCCCAAGAAAATAGAAGTCAACATTTTCATATCCAATACAGGTTGGTAATTCCATATTTGCAAAGGACAGTTCCAAAAAATTTTTTTGCAATTATTTTTCCTCATCCACATTAAGGATCTAAAGATTTTGGGTAAGAGAATGAGGTGCACTTTGAGTTCCACCATGGAGAAAAGGCAGGCTGGAGTGGCTTTTTTGCATCTCATGCCAAGAGAAAGGGCTCGATGAGACCATGGGAAAAGCTTGTATTGTGACCGTTGGAGCTGTGGGTCAGAGTAGACTGATACCTACTCATGCATGAGGATCTAAAGGACAATCAATGTAGCTACTCAGAGAGGAACACTGGGATTGAGCTTTACTTTGTACCTTTGACAGGGACAAGGATAGATAAATGTTCCCCATGAACAAAATATGCTCACAGCATGATGAAATAATGCTCATATACGTTACTCTTCAAAAGGACCACCAACAGTGCAAGAGGGTTCCCTTTTCTCCACACCCTCTCCAGCATTTATTGTTTGTAGGTTTTTTGATGATAGTCATTCTGACCAGTGTGAGATGATACTTCACTGCAGTTTTGGTTTGCATTTCTTAATAATTAGTGATGTTGAGCATCTTTTCATGTGTCTCTTGGGCATCTGTATGTCTTCTTTGGAGAAATGTCTATTTATGTCTTCTGCCCATTTTTTGATTGGTTGTCATATGTAGAGATGTGGATGGACTTAGGGTCTGTCATACAGAGTGAAGTAAGTCAGAAAGAGAAAAACAAATATTGTATATTAATACATATATGTGGAATCTAGAAAAATGGCACAGATGAACCTATTTGCAGGGCAGGAATAGAGACACAGACATAGAGAACGGACATATGGACACAGTGGGGGAAGGGGAGGGTGGGATGAATTGGGAGATTAGGTTTGACATAAATAAACTACCATGTGTAAAATAGATAGCTAGTGGGAATCTGCTGTATAGCACAGGGAGCTCAGCTCAGTGTTCTGTGATGACCTAGATGGGTGGGATGGGGGTTGGAGAGGGAGGTTCAAGAGGGAGAGGATATATGTATACAGATAGCTGATTCACTTTATTGTATAGCAGAAACTAACACAACACTGTAAAGCAATTATACTCCAATAAAAAAAAAAAGGACCACCTAGAATGGTAGAAAGAATTCAGAAGAAAGCAGCTTGGAATGGACCATAACTTGCCTACTGATAAAAAGATAGATATGTAATCTAACAGGACTCTATAGGGCCTTCCCAGGACAGATGGCCCCCACCCCGCCCCAATGCCCTCTGTATACCTCTTGTTTGTAGAAAAGCTTTAGTCTCCCAGGCCTTCCCTGAATCACAAAAGGCTAGCTGAAGAATGAACAATTGAAAGAATGTGGACATGTAGTAACAAAAAATAGCAGTTGGACTAGGAGAACTGGTAACAATTTAAACAGTAAATCAGCCATACAGCAGTCACAGAATCTTTAGTTCTTCCCTGAAGGACACAGATAACAGTGTCTGATGCACATACCTGAGTTGCTTTACAGATACTAAAACCCCACCAGATAGAAGAAGCTAACCGCATGATGATCATGAGGTATAGCCGCCACAATGGCTGGAGCCTGAGGATTGATAATGTTAACCCCTGTGACACTGCCCTGTTACCTCCCTATCAACCAGAGAATTGTGCAGGAGCTGATCATGCACCCTGTGACTACCCTCCCTCACTTTGCCTTTAAAAACTCTTCCCTAAAAGCCATTGGGGAGTTTGGGTCTTCTGAGCATTAGCCACCTGTACTCCTTGCTTGGTGCCTGCAATAAATGCTGCACTTTCCTTCATCACAACCTGGTGTCAGTAGATTAGCTTTACAGTGTATGGGTGAGTGGACCCAAATTTAGCTCAGTAACAGATATTAAAAAAACAAAAAAACAGGCAGATGGAGACCCCCATGACTAGGGGACCTTAAAGCTAGAAATTCATATCAAGGTAGGAATCTCAAAGTGTCCTTTAATTAGAACACATTCCAAGCCCAGTGGTGCCAAGGCCAGACCATTTAGTCCTGGAAAATTCATAAATGTTTCACCCCTTACCTCTACTTCTTCTTCTTCCACTATTCTTCCTCCACCCATGTTTAAACCAAAGAAGCCAGAAGCAGCCTTTTGAGTGGGAAGGAGAGGTGGGCAAATGGAGGAGAAACTGTCTGATCTTTTCCACTTTGGGTGATGGGGGTAGTCTTCAGAAGTCCCATGCTAGACAAGGAGAAAAGCCATAAAATTTTTAAAAAGCTATAAGCATTTGACCGTTATTCTATACAGGATATATCATTACTAAATTAAAACCGATTTTTTAAATAAAGATCATAAAAATTTTTTGATCACCTAAAAATAACCAGAAATATCATGAGACATGCTAAGTTTCACCTAAGTTGCTGAAAAACTAAGCAACTCTTCAAGGTGTGTTTGAACCGCCAGAAAACTGAATTAAGGTGATTAATGACTATTGCCACCACCCCAGCTTCTTCCAAAGTACAGTGATGACTATCACCTGAAACACCTCCTCCTGGGACAATCATTCCTAAATATACGTCGTGGTTGGTGTTGGGAAAATTAATAAAGTAGTCTTGTTCAGGCTTCAGAGGCAGAAGCAGGCTTCTGATCAATCTGTGACCTTGCCTGGACTGCGCACCTGCTTGCACACCTAACAATTGCCGCTAACAAGTCAAACGGCGCTTACAATAAGAAAGGGAGCGGGTCTTGGGATTTCTTGAGCCCTGGGGACATGGGCAGTCCCTGGGGGTCTGGAAAATCTTGTGACTCAAGATGAAATTAACAGCATTATTACAATTGAACCAGAGCTGCATTTTTGTGCACAAACTGATAATATCAGTTTGCGGCCTGGAATTATAAGTGGAAGCCCCCAGAACTCCAATCTGAAGTCTCACCCATGGGGTGGGTGCACCGCCCGGGACCCCGGGCTCCAGACTGCTGTTACTTGGGACTTCCCAGCTGCTGTTTGGATCTGGAAGTGGGTGTCAGGCCAATTTGGTGATGTATACCCTATTATGTTTCTCTAATATTCTTATTCCTTTCCTTCTAATGATTGTATATTAAAATTAAGCTAAATCACTTTTCATTAAAGAATTGATCAGAGCTGTTTATTTGTGTGAAATGAGTGGTTATTTTGCCAGCAAATCCAACGAACCTTAAAACCGAAAGCAGGCTTACGGCAAAACAGTCGGGATCAGCTGTGGGTGGCATTTCCTGTGTTGTGACAATGGTCCAGCAGGTAGGCTTGTCAGATTTAGCAAATAAAATAAAGGACTACAGGTTAAATTTGAATTACAGAAAAGTAAGGAATACTTACTTCCAGTATAAGTGTATCCCAACCATAGCATGGGATATACTTATACCAAAAAAAAAAAAAAATCATATATTTGTCTGAAAATCAAATTTAAGTGGTGTCTTGTACTTTTATCTGACAGGCTTAACAGGGCTTCTTGCAGTGACTGAAAAAGGCAAGGAACAGACTCCTGAAGGCCCACTCCTATGAAAAGTTGTGAGTGGTCAGGGTTAGGTGAGGTGCTTAGGAAAGGAGCAGAGATTGGGAAAGGGAAAAAATGGAAATGGGGAAATCGCGAGAAACGTTTAAGGCAGATAGGACTTTCCCAAGATGTCAAAGGTAAATGTGGCATTATTTAAAACTTAACATTTCTTTAAAATAAACAAGAGTAGTAAATGTTGGTGAAGCCCTGGAATGATAAGACAATATTGTCCCACGTTTTCTAAAAAATTTCATTCTGTTTACAAAAATAATGGAAACAAAGGTTTTCAGAGACCTTTGACAGATGGGCCCTGTCAGTATTCTGTTTTTCACTGTCTCTCAATGTCATGCTTACTCTTCCTTTTTTTTGAACTGTGAATTTTGTGTGACTAAAATTCAGCTTGTGATTCACTATAAGCTCTGTTTTATGTTTTTCTGTCATCTTATATAGACATCCATTCTCTCAAGATTTTTTTTAGCTCAATTAGTTAAATGTTTGGTCCTGTATACATCTCTTTTAACTTATCTTTATTGAACTTTATAAATTCACACTTCCATTTTGTAAATTACCTTTTGTAAATTACATTTCTATTAAATAAGTAAATTTCTATTAAATAAGTAAACTTTTTCTATTAAATAAGTAAATCCAGCAGGAAACAAACTTTCGATCAAATTTGAAATTTAATACTTAAATTGTGTCTTACTTTGATTTACATTCAAGAGCATATTTTTTTATTCATGCACCTGTAAATCAACATTATGGAGACAGCTATCCAAGTGTAAGAACAAATGAATATGTATAAACAAAATTGTGTTCGTAAATATGTAGACTGAGGTAGTAAACATCTTGAACACCAGTTAGAAATCTGTCACTGATTATACATAAGGCAGAAAGCAAGCATCACATTTTTAGTAAATAGCTTAAGAATCTTGGAAATATCAGTGGTCCAAGTAAAGTTTGCATTCCATACTGATAGGTTGGATATAATCTTTGATTACAGATATAGAGACATGCATGCAGAATATAAATACACACAGTCATATTTACAACATGTTGTAAACTTGAAACAACTATTTTTCACACAGAGGGCTCTGAACAATCTATTATATAATTGAACTTTTAGAATATCATCCAAGAGCACTGTCCTTTTTATTCTGTCTTATTGGAAATAAAAATGAGTGGGGTTATCAGGTTAAATGTATTTTTAGTATACCTTTCAGTGACAATTAATAGCTTAATATATTTTTGTCCCAGGATAACATTATCTTGGCATAGCTGATTCTGGTTTCAAAGATTTTTTAAGCCTAATGGGCTAAAGATAGTCAAGCTCATGCCTGCGCCTCCTGACTCGTGCTCAGGCTTGTCTCTACCAGCCAGAGTCACTGGGCCCCTTATTTCAATTCAATGGTTTTTTTCACAAAGGACTCGAAAACCTCTAAGTCAACAGCATGGCTCAGCACCTCACAATGCTGAATTGCTCATTTTCCCAAAGAAACATCAAAAAGTCTCCTTTCTTTACTTTTAAAGTATTTTATTAAAAACCAATGATCATCTACAGTAAAGAATATCACAGTGAAATAATGAATATTCTCTTGTCAAAATCACAGAGCACTTTATATGTTTGAGAACAGAGAATAGTATGGAGGGGTATACCCCAAGGGAGTATGAAGAGAGGGGCAAAGAAGATTCTTTATAACTTTATTTATTTTATTTTTGGCTGCATTGGGTCTTTGTTGCTGCGTGCGGGCTTTCTCTAGTTGCGGCGAGCGGGGGCTACTCTTCATAGCGGTGTGCTGCCTTCTCATTGCGGTGGCTTCTCCTGTTGCGAGGCACAGGCTCTAGGTGCGTGGGCTTCAGTAGTTGCCACACACGGGCTCAGTAGTTGTGGCTCACAGGCTCTAGAGTGCAGGCTCAGTAGTTGTGGCGCCCGGGCTTAGTTGCTCCGAGGTATGTGGGATCTTCCTGGACCAGGGCTCAAACCCGTGTCCCCTGCATTGACAGGCGGATTCTTAACCACTGTGCCACCAGGGAAGCCCAGAAAATTCTTAACTGTTTTTTAATGTATCTTTTGATTGTTTCACTTATTACAATCAGCATATTTTAATTTTAATTAAACAATTAATTAAGAAAATCATATGGAAATAAAGACAAGGTAAAATAAAAGGGGCAGGGAATTTTCTCAGCCTGTGTGTGAGTCCTCTATTATGAGAAAATTTGAAAAGATTTGCAGAAACTCAGTGAAATACAAGATTTTCTCAATCAAATTACAGAAAAGACTTCTAGGGGAACTTGCTAGGGTAGCAAGGTTGAGATATTTGGGCATCACTTCCTTGTATTGATTATATTTCTAAATCTCAAAAATAATATATAAAATTCAAAATCTTGAGAGAGTGTCCATGATGGAGGTGTAGGAAGACCTTTGGTTTACCTCCTCTTATGGGCACACCAAAATTACAACTACTTACAGAGCAACTATTGATAAGAATGACCTGAACTCTTGTAGAAGAAAAATTCCACAACTAAAGATATATAGAAGGAACCACAATGAGATGAGTAAGAGGAACAGATATGCAGTATAGACAAGACACATAGCCCCAGGTGGGTAACCCACAAACGGGAGAATAATTACAGTTGCCAAGATTCTCCCCAAGGAGCAAGGGATCCAAGCCCCACATCCGGGTGCCCAGCTCTGGAATCCTGCACTGGGAAGATGAGCCCCCAGAACATTTGGCTTTGAAGGACAAGCAGGGCTTACTTTTGGGAGACCCATAGGGCTGTAGGAAATAAAGACTAAATTCTTAAAGGGCACACACAAAATCTCACTCACTCCAAAACCCAGGGCTGAAGCAGTAATATGAAAAAAGCCTAGGTCTGACCCAGAACAAATAATTTTAAAATTTGTATGGAAACACAAAAGACCCTGAATAGCCCAAAGTATCCTGAGAAAGAAAAACAAAGCTAGAGGTATCACACTCCTCAATCAAGCTATACACAGCTACAGTAATCAAAACAGTATGCTATTGGAACAAAAACAGACACAATGGTCAATGGAACAGAATAGAGAGCCCAGAAATAAACCCAAGCACTTATGGTCAATTAATCTATGACAAAGGAGTCAAGAATATACAATGGGGAAAAGACAGCCCCTTTAATAAATGGTGTTGGGAAAACTGTACAGCCATGCAAAAGAATCAAACTGGGCTACTTTCTGAAACCATATACAAAAATAAACTCAAAATGGATTAAACACTTAAATGTAAGATCTCAAATGATAAAAATTCTAGAAGAAAACATAGGCAATACACTCTCTGACATCAGTCTTAGCAATATTTTTTGGATATGTATCCCCAAGCAAGGGAAATAAAAGCAAAAATAAACAAACGGGACTAAGTCAAACTAAAAAGCTTTTGCACAGCAAAGAAAACTACCAAAAAAATGAAAGAGTCGCCTACTGAGGGCTTCCCTGGTGGCGCAGTGGTTGAGAATCTGCCTGCGAATGCAGGGGACACGGGTTCGAGCCCTGGTCTGGGAAGATCCCACATGCCGCGGAGCAACTAGGCCCGTGAGCCACAACTACTGAGCCTGCGCGTCTGGAGCCTGTGCTCCTCAACAAACGAGGCCGCGATAGTGAGAGGCCCGCTCACTGGGATGAAGAGCGGCCCCCGCTTGCCGCAACTAGAGAAAGCCCTCGCACGGAAACGAAGACCCAACACAGCCAAAAATAAATAAATAAATTAATTAATTAATTAAAAAAAATAAAATTTCTGTAAAGAGGCAAGTTTGGTGGAAAGGAAAGTTTGCTTTAAAAAAAAAAACAAACAAACAGGTCTCTGCCGCGGTAGGTGGCTGCGAGAGGCAGGGAGGTAGGTGGGCTGCGTCGCGTCACCTCCGGTCCGTAGCTTTGCCTCCCTCTCCTGTTAAAAAAAAAAAAAAAAAAAGTCGCCTACTGAATGGGAGAAGATGTTTGTAAATGACGTATCTAATAAGGGGTTAATATCCAAAATATACAAAGAAATCATACAACTCAACATCAAATAAACAAACAACCCAAATAAAGAAGGGGCAGAGGACCTGACTAGACCTTTTTCCAGAGAAGACATATAGATGAAAAGGCACATGAGAAGATGGTCAACATCACTAATCATCAGGGAAATGCAAATCAAAACCACGAGAGGACTTCCCTGGTGGCGTAGTGGTTATGAATCCGCCTGCCAATGCAGGGGCAAGGGTTCAAGCTCTGGTCCGGGAAGATCCTACATGCTGTGGAGCAACTAAGCCCGTGAGCCACAACTACTGAGCCTGCGCTCTAGAGCCCACGAGCCACAACTACTGAGCCCACGTGCCACAACTACTGAAGCCTGCATGCCGAGAGCCCATACTCCACAAGAGAAGCCACAGCAATGAGAAGCCCGCACACTGCAACGAAGAGTAGCCCCCACTCGCCACAACTAGAGAAAGCCCATGTGCAGCAACAAAGACCCAACGCAGCCATAAATAAATAAATAAATGTATTTTTAAAAAAAATTCCAATCATGGTTTTGAAAAAAAAAAAAAACCACAATGAGATATCACTTCAAACATGTCAGAATGGCTGTTACCAAAGTGATAATAAACAACAAATGTTGGTGAAGAAATGTGAAGAAATGGGGACTCTTGTGCACTCTTGGGCTAATGTAAATTGGTGTAGCCATTGTGGAAAATAGTATGGCGGTTCCTCAAAAAATTAAAAGTAGAACTACAATAGGATCCAACAATTCCACTTCTGGGTATTTGCCCAAAGAAAACAAAAACACTAATTGGAAAAAAAATATGTACCCCATGTTCACTGCAGGATTATTCACAGTAGCCAAGATATGGAAACAACCTAATTGTTGATAGATGATAGATAGATCTATCTATAGACAGATATTGATAGATGAATGGGTAAAGAAAATGTGGTATATATAATATTACTTAGCCATAAAAAACAATGAAATTTTACTACCTGTGAGAAAATGGATAGACCTAGAGGGCATTATGCTAAGTGAAATATGTCAGACAGATAAAGACAAATACTATATGATTTTATTTCTATATGAAATTTAAGAAACAAAACAAATGAAAAAATATAACAAACCAGAATCTGACTCATAGATACTAGAACAAACAGGTGGCTGCCAGAGGGGAGGAGGTTGAGGGGATGAATAAAATAGGTGAGGGAGATTAAGAGGTATGAACTTCCAATTACAAATTAAATGAGCACAGGATGAAGTTTACAGAACATGGAATATAGTCACTAATACTGTAATGGCTTTGTATGGTGACAGATAGTAACTAGGCTTATTACGGTGATAATTTTCTAATATATAGAAATGTCAAATCACTATGTTGAGCACCAGGAAATAACATAGTTTGTAGGTCAATTATACTTCAAGAACAACAACAACAATAAAAACAAACTCAAAGAAAAGGAGATCAGATTTGTGGTTATCAGAATTAGGGGGTTGGGGGAGGTGAATTGGATGAAGTTGATCGAAAGGTACAAACTCAAGTTATAAGATAAATATCAATAAGTACTAGGCATGTAATATATTGGGTTGGCCAAAAAGTTCGTTCGGGCAACATGTTACGGAAGAACCCAAACGAACTTTTTGGCCAACCTAATACAACATGATTAATATAATTAACTCTGCTGTATGTTATATACATAAGTTTAATAGAGTAAATCCTAAGAGTTCTCATCACAAGGAAGAATTTTTTTCTTTTTCTTTTATTTTGTATCTATAGAGATGATGGATGTTCGCTAAACTTATTGTGGTATAATTTCATGATGTAGGTAATCATTGTGCGTACAACTTAAACTTACACAGTGTTGTATGTCAATTATATCTCAATAAAACTGGAAGAAACAAATTTAAAATCTCCTTTGCTGAAATAATAATTCAATGAAAGGAGACTAAAACCGCATTGTATCGATATATATTAATACTTGTTGATCTCTCCTTGCTCTATTTTTTATTGCAGATCTTAATCTATTCCAAAGGAAGGCTCTCTTACTAATTAGTATGATTGTCTGGATCCAGTAACATGCATACATATTATTACCTAAAGGTACAAAATTGTTTTGTGTATTATTTCATTAATTTTCCATGAAGATTAAAATATCAGGTTTTTATATCTATGTATTTGTATCTTTGAGAACTTGATCTTTGAGACTTTGATGGTGCAATTGATGTTGAAGTTTTTGTTTTCTCTGTTTTAAAATAACATCTTCAAATGAAAATGTTTTTGTTTTGTTTCAAGATGAGTTGGAAGAAATGATTTTTAATTCTTGTATTGTACTCTTGCCTTGGATCACATAGTATTTATTTATATAACCCTTTCTTCTCTTTTCTGTGCTTTGCAAAGAACAAAGAATTCCACAACACTTCTCTAAAGCATATAGTTTTCCTCTTATTCTACAGTACAACAGCTTAGATTACTGAACATCATGTATTATAGTGGTTTTTTATACCAAATCTGAGTCTGATTCACTGTGAGCCAGTAAGTGATTGACCTAATAAACTAGCTTGTATAAGATAAACTTCAATATATGAAATATCCAGTGGAATGGAGGGGAAGCTGCAAAGTTATTTTTTGATGGAACCCGTTAAAGTCCAATTTCAGTCAACATCATGAAGCTGACTGAGTTTTTTGTAGCAAGAAACTGATTCTTGTACAGACAGTTCACTTCTCACCTGAGCCTCAAGGGTGATAGTATAGCAGGGAAGTTAGCTCAAGCTTAACCTGTGATACAGAAACCTAGCTGAAAGAGTAAAGAAATAGGTATGAGAAGGATTTATTCTTTTGAGGACAAGGAATGTTCATGAGAAAAAAAAATCATGAGGGAACCACGTTTAGGCAAATACATTCAGTTTAAGGACAATACATTAGCAAGTGAAAGAAGGTCATGCTGAGTGTATCACAGAAGTCTCTGTCATAGACCCCATGAAGTTACATCTTATCAGTAGGGTAAACTAACTAAAATAGAAAAATAAGGGGAAAACAATTGAGCAGGACAGAGAGAATGCAAGACATCAGAAGAATACTTTCAGAAGTTTTGGCAGCAACTGGAGACTGGATTCTCTGTGCAGGTATTAAAGCTCTTTCTATAGGTACAGAACCAGAAATGATAACTACTGAGGAGGCAGCCCCAAGTTATACCAATCTTATCATTGTGGACAGTCTTCTATGCAGTATGGTCTGAAAGATTTCAAAAATAATCTGTTGCTACAATCCTCACATCCAACTGAAAGCAATCAGGCACGATCAAGAAGAGTTGATAAGGCATTGCCTACAAACCAGCAATTCTACTCCTAAGTATACTCCCTGACACACCTCCTTGCCAATGTTCACTAAGAGATATTCACAAGGATGTTCATAGCAGTAATGTTTGCAACAGAAAACATTGGAGACAACATATATGTATATATATAATTTCATAATAATAAAATATTTTATAATATTAAGAATGAATTTAAAATGAGACAAATAAAATACATATACAAAAAAAAAAAAAGATCCTCCCAGAATATTCCTAGGAAGGACAAGCAAGAAAAGGTACAATCCTGAAGGCCCAGGTGAAGGTGGTAATAAAGCGATTTTTCCCTAGACCAAGAAAGAGAGCCATGAAATAGACTATGAGTACACCATATCCAAAACACTCCTAACTGTGACTTCTACAGCCTCTTTCCTCCTTCTTTGACCATGTCTCATATTATCTTGCTTCTTACACTGACCTTCCTTTGGTTTCTCCAAAACTCCACAGTTATCACTTCAGGATAGTTGCACTCTCAGTTCTTTTCACAGGAAATTCTCTTCCTCCAATCTCCCTAAGGTTTATTTTTGTTATTGGCTCAAGTGTCATCTATTCAGAGAAGTCTTCTCTAACAACCAAAATTAGAATTCAGTTCTAGTAATCAGCCCTCCCATTATCCTGTTTTATCTTCTCTGAGTTTATGTATTTTGTGTATTTATCCAGCTCCCTACCCCCAGCCCCCCCTCCCACATCCCTACTAGAATTTAATCTCCATGGGAACATGGATATTGTCTCATTCACTGCTGCATTAGGCTCCAGAATATTGCCTGACATAGAGCAGGCCCTCACAAAATAATTTTTGAATATTTTTAAGTAAATTAACTCAAGGTGGAAATAAGGAATCTGTGCTTTCAAAATTTCTCCAAGAGACTCTGACAATCAGAACATTTAGACACAAGTAACCAAAAATATATTTCATCTACTGTCACTTGTCTTTCTGACTTCTAGAAAAGATTCCCTGTTGGGGGTTCTAGCAAAATGAAATGAAATCCCCCTGAACTGCTAATACTTCCTAGAAACCTTCTAATCTTAATCAAGACAATCCTAGTATAGTATAAGGAGGCAAGTCTCAGGACCAAGTATTATCTCTATTCTTGCCTGTGAAATAAATACTTTTCGGAAATGAATACGGAGGGGGAGTGAGGAATCTAGTAAACAGAAGCAGTGATCTGTTAATTCACATGATTCACTTCCTTCTTCTACTTTAACAAAGTTCTGACTATAATCAGCTTGTAAGAATAAGGTTATTTCTATTTGCTGCATACTTTCAAATTCATTTTAATTATCTAGACTTCTTAGATGTATTCTTTCTGTTTTGCTTTATATATTTGAAAAATGAAGATCTACCTGTAGGTAATGCAATAAAATATACCAGTGTACTATGCTTTATGACAACATACTATAATTTTCAATATGTTTCACCTTATCAAATTGGGAGTAAAAGTTTTCCCTTTGAAAGAATACCACGTATATCATCTATCATGACATTGTAATCTGGTTTTTCAAAGCATTTGTATGGCTTGCCAGGCTTCAGATCAAATCCTTCTTGTATCAGTAAAATATTATCTCTATGTATTAAATATTTAACAGACAAAACAGCAAAAGTAGAAAATTGTCACTCTCTTTCAGACTGGAACCTATGACCAAGTTAAAAGATTAGGATGTTTAGCTTTTCTGGAAAATCAGTTAATAATAATATTCATGGCAATATGAATATTAATAATAGGTAGAATTTATGTAATAACTGCTATGAGATAGGCACTAGCTTTACATGTTAAACTTACACTTAACAATTACTCTACAGGTAGGTACTATTGCTTTCTCCATTTTACAAATGAAAATACTGTGATACAGACAGGTTGAATAGTTTGTCCTGGGTCACAAAGCTAGTAAATGATAGAGTTAGGATTCATACCTAAGTTTTATATCTAGAGTCCATGCTAATTTATAGCCAGTTATTACATGGAAAGGTCATTTGCAAATATTCTTCTTTTACATTGTAATCAAAATACAATATGTGGTTTTAAACAGAGATACTGTTCTTAAGTATTGACATAGACTTAAAGAACAATTATCTGTGTTATTTTTACATGCACACACACACACACACACACTGCCTTTTTCTCTAAAAAACTAACAATTATTAAATGCAGTCTATATTTATTTACCAGAGCTTCTTTTAGATAAACATCATCATTGCTACAGTAGAATTTAATATTCAAGGAGGGTTACATCCTGAAAGGTGCAATGCAGGGAGAGGAAGTTTAAGAATATTTAAGACACTTTGGTTTCCGCTTGTGAGATTATGGAAATTACCATCAGCTGTGAAGTATGACTCATATCTGAGCACTCCAAACAATATTTTTTTTCTCTTTCAAAAAGAAATCCTTTTACCAAGACTGAGTTGAAGTATATAACTATTTAAAACATGGTAATTCTTTTCCATTTCAACTCATTTGATCTCTGGCCTTGGACTTGAGGAAGATGGTGGTTATTTTTGAAGAGAATATAAGAGAATCGAGTAGTGATTACAAGTGTTCGGCAAGGAAATAGACTACATTTTATTGGCAAAAAAAAATTAAAGAGTGGCATGGTGCTGGGCAACAATCTCATGGGTAAAAATATGAGCAAACAAATGGTAATTTCCTGTGTAATCACCATACTTTACCTTTGACTTTTATTTGGCCTCATACAGAGAATATCTTTCCAGTCAATATCTTTCCTCATAATATTCTTACCACTATTTCCTTCTGACTTTGACAATGCTATATTCAGTCACAAAATTGACTGGTGAAGGAAAATGTTTATTCTGCCTTTTTTGATGGGAAAATATGTTTCCTATAGATATATATCAAAATATAAAGCCTAGGGTACCTGAAGTTAATTATATTTAATATGTAGTATAAATGTTTATTTCATTCAATACTTTCTATTTGTATGTTTATCTATACCATATTAATCACATCATCCCTATGTTGCACACTGTCTGCAGGTGGTAAGTGAAAATATTTTATTCCTGCAAATTATTTCTTCAATCCTCACTTCAGTGGAAGAAGTGGGGGAAATATATGAGTAAATGTGGTAACCTGTTGTTTTCATGATGACCCAACCCTTCTGCTTCTGATCTGCTAAGGCACTTACAGTTGTCTGAGAGTGCTTGATTGCATTGACTTTTGTCTTGTCTTATTTCACCCTTCCCACAGAAATGTGTTACTTGAGGACAGGAATCATATCTTATGCATTTTTGTTTCACCTTAAATGCCCATCAGAATGTTTTCCATATTATGAGCACAAAATATGTGAATAAAATTCGTGTGAAAAGAATGAATAAAAAGTGGTTTAAATAGTATTTTATAAAGTTGTGCTTTTAAAAACACTCAAAACCTTTCTGACACGTCTCTAGCTTTCCTTTCTTGTGAAATTTTATCTTTCTGTGTGATTTCTACTTTTGCCAGAATCTCTATTGCCTATTTTGATTATCTCTTAAACCCAGATTCAATCTCTTTCTACTATTAACAAAATTTACTGGAAATGATCAAATATATTCATCCCTCTTAAGTTATGAAAGACCAATACAAGAGAAAAAATAAAAGTATAGGGCTTCCCTGGTGGCATAGTGGTTAAGAATCCGCCTGCCAATGCAAGGGACACAGGTTCGAGCCCTGGCCCGGGAAGATCTCACATGCCGCGGAGCAAATAAGCCCGTGCACCACAACTACTGAGCCTGTGCTTTAAAGCCTGTAAGCCACAACTACTGAGCCCGCGTGCCACAACCACTGAAGTCTGCGTGCCTAGAGCCTGTGCTCTGCAACAAGAGAAGCCACGACAATGAGAAGCCCGCGCACCGCAACGAAGAGTAGCCCCTGCTCGCAGTAACTAGAGAGAGCCCACGCAGAGCAACGAAGGCCCAACACAGCCATAAATAAATAAATAAATGTATTTTTTTTAAATTAAAAAATAAATAAAAGTACATAAAAATTTAAAAGGGAAGAAAAACAAGACAACATAGCACAGTGGCTAAGAATCAAACAAAACTACATTTAAATTCTGTATAGCATCTTATAAGCTAAGTGACAAGGAAGTTAACTAACCTTTCTAATTCTCAGTTTCCAAATTCAAAAAGAGAAATGATATTTATTTCATAAGGGTCATTTTGAGGGTTAATTAAACATCAAATATAACCAGTATGGTGCTTGGCATATTGCAAGCATTCATTTACCGGTATTCATTACCATTAATATTATTTTTGATTATTATAATATTATTAATTATAACAAAATTATCAATAGCTATTGATAAAATATCAGTAAGTTGATTAGTATATTGACATATTGATAACATAAATATCAATAATAATATAATAATTATCAATAACAATAATGAATATACAATATTAACAAGGAGCAAATCTAAAAGTTAAGAGAATCTATCTTGAAATTTAGGTATCTGAGCATCTCTGAATGGGTGGGAAGGAGGACTTTCTTCTGCCTGCATTCAAGATGAAACAAAAGGAAATAACTATGTTTCCATCTAAAAAGATTCCCATATAAATATTGTGAAAATCTAGCTTCGATAACATTTGTAGAAAGAAACTGAACATACACATAATGTAATTGATGATATCAAAAGATCTTGATTTATAATACAACTTTTTTCATTAAAAGAGCTCCAGTATTGGGGGGAAACCACACAGATTTCTACTGTTACATGGCAACTAACAGTCCAAGTAGCAGTTTGTGAGAATATGTTTTAAAGTGAGCATGCTTCTCATAAAAATATTATTCTCAAAAAATATATATATGAGGATTATTTATTACCACTGACCCAGTTTTTCTGAACAATAAATCATCAAGTGACGGTCTCAGGTTTTCTTTGTTTAGGATTGTTCTGGAAATCTGGAGCAAAAAATATAGTCCTCATATCAAGATTGGGCCTAATGAACCTGAGGTACTTTCACCTCTTCTGCTAATTTTTGCTCTCCCCATGAAAATAAAATGATTTTTGCCACCAAGGAAAAGACAAAAATCATAATTTCAACTATGAGCCATGTGTGCTGAAAATAAACAATAAGTGTTAAAGATTTTTGTTTAATTAAAGTTCAATCCTCTCTGTATCAAGTCAGTGACAATTTAGCTAGTTTGCAATGCTTTCTTGTTTCTCTCTGGGCTGGTCCACATTTTCCAAACTTATTTCTGTCCTTTTATTTATCAATGACCAGTTGTCAAAACATTACCTTGCAAACCAAGGCAAGAAATAAAGGAACATTCACTTTACCAGACTCCTTTCTTCCTACTTACCTCCCCCACTCTTCAATCTTCCCAAGATTTAAGTACAATGAATTGAATTAAATGAGCTCTTGAGTACTCCTTTTTTATTATTATAATTTTATTTTCTTGGATCTATAGCTAAAGTATCACTCAGGGTACAAAACTGTGGCAATACCTTGCAATTAGATTGATATGCAAGGACTACAAACAAAGTGAAAAGGCCATCTTTCTCAAATGACAGACTGCAGATGCTTCAAAAGGATGTTTATTTCCAAGAGGCAGCCTTCTATGCAAAAAATTGTCATCCCTGAATTCAATTTACTGCAGGTTGAAATACAAGGACAGTTTGGTATTCTCATAATTATCTGACTTAAAAACTGACAAACTTTGATTTGAAGAGGTCTTTTTTTCCTGAAAGCAATAGATTCTAAAGACGTACAATGATATAGCAAGTATTTTGGCCAATATTCTATGCAAGCAGTAGTACTGTTATAAATTTTAACATATTATGTTAAGATGAATATTGAGATTCAGAAGGAAAGTAAATGACACCTTAAGAATCATAAAATGTATAAAGCTGTATATTGTGGGAATTATGGTATCTGGAGAGAAACATCTGGACCCCCATGGTTAGCTCTGGCCAGATCACTGAGTCTCAGTTTTGAAACATGATAAATACTGGACTACTGGATTTACTCAGTGAGTCTGCACATGAGATTGTAGCTTCCACCTGTATGCTCCCCAGGTCTCTTCTTATATGAGTATGTATCCTCTATCTGTCTAGAGGAATTTTCATAAATAAAGAAAGAACCATAGGCAAGAACCACAGGCTATAAGATTAGCAGGTTGACAGGGAAAGAACATGTGAGAGGATCAGAAGTGATTTCAGGTCACTAAAGAAGAAACTACAAAGAAGAGAAAAATTAAAAGTTGACAATATAAAGAGAGAGAAAAGAAATTTTTCTTCCCTAAAAGTAAAAGGATTTTGCATTTAATCCCTGCTTTTCTAGGAGAAGGAAAGATAACTCCACAGACTATTAATAATTACAGAGTAACTTTCAGATTTCTGCAAAGTGGGTAAGAGATCAGATTTCCTCAAAAGCATTAGAAAAAGCAGTTTCTTGCTGCGTCAAGAATCAGAAGCTTCTCCCCTTCTCCCCTTCTCCCCTTCTCAGCAAGGCAATGTCTCTCACAGGACCAAAACATGGTGGCACCCGGCAGAAAAAGGAAAAAGGAGACTGCCAGCTTTGTTATCAGCAACTATATTAGTGTTAAACATTATTTTTTGATTAAGTATGTTAATTTCATACTCTGCCAGTAAAGTTTACAAGAAATGTTCATGAGATAAGGCACTAACTTGTTTAGGGTCAAACAGTTTTCTCATATAAAATACACTGAAGAAATTAAGATATTTATAAAAATTTTATACAAGGCATCTTGAGCAAGAGGGGCTATGAGGTAATATGCATGTCACTTCAATTTCTCATTTAAGATAAGTATTTTTATATCAAGTTGAAAAGGTTTTTCCAAAAAGGTTCTGAGAAACTTTTTTAAAACTAGTATTCCATGGAACCTAATCTACAAGGTATTCTTCCCAAAAATGGGTTCTGTGGCAAACTCAGTTTGAGGAAGATGCACACTAGATTTCCCCGCTTGGATATTTGCCTTGATTATAAGCATGTTTAAGTTTCTATTGTAAAGAAATACTTTCAATCTAGCAATTTCCAAGCCTCTTTAAGCATGAAATCCTCACTCTTTTCTCGACAATCATGAACACCTATTGGCATCTCTTAGAACCACTGTACCACAGAATATATTTTGGAAAATGCTATTTTAGGATAAGATAAAAATATTGTTAACCTATGAAATATGAAGAGGTTACTCAGTTTATATTATTTTTAAGGTTGATTATTAGTTTGAAAATCAAATTAAAAGCTGAAAAGCCATTTTTGTTTCATTGGTAATTTCTTGAGAAAAGAAAAATCTGCTTATATAGAAAATTATCAGGCATACTTTTCTTGAGATCAAGTTAAACTTTATTCGGACAAGTTCTTTTAATTTTTTCATGCCAAATATTTTCCTCATCTTCACTACTGTATTAAAACATCTTTGTGTTAATTATTGACTAACTATATTCCCAAGTTTAAAAATTCACTTGATTGAATTCAGTCAACAGTTTATACTGATTTCACCTAAAATAGATTTTACTCAAGACTTCATCTCACTTCTAACTCTTGATTTATTCATGTGCCAAAGTGGTTAGTTACCTTGATTGTAAGAAAATCAGATCTTAACCATTCACCATGAGAAGTGAACACGGGTCACTGACCCTCAGAAGTAACAAAAATAATCATATTATTTTATATACACCTCCTCCAATATGAGGTGTTTCTTGATAGAGCTGCTAAGAAGTGGGCATGTATAAGTTTTACTCCCCTTGCCCCTCAATTTAATATAAACAAGCAATCATAATGTAAGATGCCTTTGTAAGCTACATGTCTGATAAAGAGTCCAAGAGTAGGAAAGAACGGACAATACCTTTAAAATGGTTTGGCTCTCAATATCCAGATTTGCTCTTTTTATAATGAGAAATTATGCCATTTTGCTTTCATATTTGAGAACTGCAGAAGAGTAGTGAAAGAATGTAAACTGATCTTCACTTAACCTATCCATAGATCCAGCTGCTTTAATTTGAAATATTCATTGAATATGTGTTCAATAACCATGGCTAGACCAAACGTATTTCAGGAGATACAGCTACTTATTAAGTGCATGGAGTTCTGCCAATCTACTCTGTTTGAAAGTAGGTCATAATTAAAATGAAATCACTTAGTTTCACTGGAATTTCTGCTTAAGCTTAAGAGTCAGAATGAAACAAAATCACAGTAAGAGGTACTTCTACAATGGCAGGAGAGATTTGTCTTCCTTTTGAACGAGGCTTTTCTTTTACTCTTCAATGTTGCTTTTTCCATGACTTATTTTCTTATTAACCAAAAAGATGGTATAAAAAGATGAAAGGACTCATGGGGATCCATGATATTTTAGGCACGGATGTTACTTATGCCCATTTTCAGGCACTTTTCTATAAGGTTTTCCCTAGTAAAAGTTAATGAATATCTCTCTAACCTAATTTATAATAATTATAGAAGACATTTAGCTACTGAGAGTAGTGGAGTAATGCATTTACAGTTCTAGGGAATTAGTCTGAGAAATTTGAAAGAATATTTAAAACTTAAAATTCTTTGAGTAAGTCAACTCTTCACAACGTCTAAGTAGAATAATATGCAAATGATATTTTAAGTTAAATTCTATAAATACGTAAAGATAAAAAGATACAAGATTAAATTTTAACCCAGGTAACAGCTGTGCAGTACATTCTGGAACTTGTGAAAAAACTTCGTGAGGTTCCCTACCTTAATTTCAGGAAATTTATTCACTAAGAGAATGTGATTCATATTATTTTGTAAGAAGAGTCCTCTCTATATTATTAGGATTACAACATCTATCAATGTCAAATCTTTAGTCATCAACCAAGACCCAGTAACAAGCATTAGATTTTTCCGTCCACCTTTAACAACTAAAAATACAAACAAACAAAGCAAAACAAACAAAAAATATGTATATACATATATATAAAACAATGGTTTTCAGGCAGCACATGACTGATTCCTTGAGAGAAGGAAAACAAACAAGTTGATCCACATGATTGCACTAGTTTACTGTTGGTAATGAAAGCAATGTCCAGGCTGAAGCTCAGGGTGGGCAAAATGCAGCAGAGCCTAATCGTTTTAGTTAAATTTAAAAAGACAGAAACTAAAGAGTACATAGTTAAGAAGTGAGCCAGTTTGTCACTACATATAAACATCTCCCTTGGGAGACTTTACTAAGATGGTTATTAGAATTAGTGATAAAAAGAGTTTACCAGTCTCTCTGGTAAACAGTTGTGTTTGGTTTAACGTAAGACTCACAATTAGTATCCACTTTTACACAACTGAGAAATTCACAGGAGGGACAAACATTCAAAATTGGGTTAAAGGAAGAATACGCCATATTTACAAGGAAATTAGAACTGTCCCTCTCCAACCCCACCTTGATCTGCAATGGAGCGCCTCCACTCAGGCAACAGAAATGTTGTCAGTGCAGTCTGGCAGTTTCTGAATTGAGTGGACCTGCTGAAGATCTGTGGCCACACATCAGTTAAGTAAGAGATCCGGAAATATAAAGTAACCTTTCTAGATTTCTGCTGCTTTGGAATACAAGCCAGACAAAGCACGCTCTGAAAATTCAAGATTTTACTACTGAATAGTATGAATAATACAGGCTCTGAAATCCTGTCAGGATTGCCATGTGATTAGAAAATATGGCAAGCTAGGAATTTTTCCTGCAGGAAAAAGGAATTTTCTCTTACTCTTTTCTCTTAAAGGGGTAATAACTCTGTCATATCTGAGGTGGGTATATGAGAATCCAGTCTTGCAGTGGTCTATGGACAGTTACTTTGATTTGGTTAAACTAATGTATTTGCTCAGGCTTTTAGGCCTCATCCTAGGCAAGTAAATTACTGACATTTATGCAATAAATATAATTCTAAGAAAAACAACTAAAAATAAGTTGGATTGCCAAAAGAAAAGATTGAGAAAAATGGAAAAGAAAATGTGAGAATTAAAAGCTCTTTGCCTTTCACAGAACCCTCCTCCTTTCTCTGCTGTCCCTGCTCCATCTCTTCCCATGGAGAGAACCTCTTTATCCTTCCCTGCCCCACACTGACTTTGGTGAAGGGTCATGTGATGAGTTTTTAAGAGGGTAGTTCTCTTCACTAGTAAATTTCTCTGTAAAGAAGAATGAGGGCACGACTTCATTACCTGTTCTGTTTAAGGTCACAGGCTTATGAGCCTTGTGGCCCAACCTGAATCCATCTCATGTCTTTGCCCAATTCCACCTCCAAGCATCACATATCATCCAAACACCATGTAGTTAGGGAAGCAGACATGATAGAGACCTAATCAGAGAATAACTGAGAATTAGATAAAAGATTGTATCCCTGTGTGAAGACAATAGGATGGAGAATAGCTGCACTAATCACTTGGAAAAAGGCAAACAAACAAGCTATTAAGCTGATGAATTAAGGGAAACAAAAGTATCATATAATTTACATTTTTCTTAACTCAATGTGAGGAAAACCAGCCTTTCCTATTTGGATAATTTTTGAAAAGCTACCCAGGACTCCCAGTCATCCACATACCTTGAATGCCAGCTGATATTAATCACTTAAGGGCTTCTTTTCCTTGTGCCCAGAACTTTGCAGAAGAACCCCACCCATATTTCAGTTTATAACCCCATGCATGATAGGTACCCTGGCTCCTGTATAGAGTTCTGCAAACAGCAGACTTTGCTCCTTTGATGGAGTAATAAGCATGTCAGGGTCCAGATTTCCACATCAAGGAAAATGGTAGCTGAGGGAAGCTGACTATCCGCACAACTCCACGAACAGTAGAATGCATCTTCATTAATTTTTGAGAATGACAAAGTAAAAGTAACTAATATGTATCCAAGTACTTAAGCCTTAAATTTGACACAAAAATGTTTTGTTAACTGGTTTTATTGGAAGGATGATGTAAAAAAGAAAAAAAATAACATCTAATTTACAGATAAACAGAAATCTGGCATTATAGAGAGAAACTGCAAAAAAAAATTGACTTGATTAACTTTGGGATGTAAGTTCTCTGCAGACCCAGAATAGATAAAGAAAAGTGAATGCCAATTGTTCATGGAAATATGATTGACTGTTACAATAGTATAAACAGTGATTTATACTGGACACAAAAAGAAAATAAAAATGTCCTATAGGGTAAGCTTGTCCTCAACACCTAAACAATTAAACACATATAAATTAAACACTGTAAGTTTAATTTGTACCTTTTAATGGATGCCTCATAATAAATCTTTGACACTAGATGATGGCTGCAGGTCTTTGTATTTCAATTTTGGGAAAAATTATTGGGGTGGACAGAATAATTACTACAGGGCCTAAATCATCATATAAATGTAATGCTACTTATATGATTGACTAAAACTTAGGAGAAATTTACTAGACCTTGCAAGGGAATCTCTTAATTAAAATTTTAGATTATCAGGCTCTAGAGTTAAGCTACTCCTTAGGCTTGGATTGGGTAAGACTTCATAAGGAACTACAAATAATTTTTAGATCATTAATCATTTGAAAATGCAAACAATAAAGATATCACAACAATTTGTAAAATTAATGTATGACTAAGAAAAATATTTGTCTATTGTTAATCAAGAATCTGATTTAACCATTCACCATTGATATGATATAGTCAGTTTATTCCTTTAAGGCAAATAATGTGCTAACGTTTAAAAAAATTCAGTAATTCTGTTATTTTACAGTGATTTTGATAACTATTTTGCTTTGCGATAGACTTGCTGCATAGTTAGACAGCTGCAAATTTCCTAAGAACCTAGTAATGATCTCCTTGAAATGTAATTTTCAAGAAAGATAGTGCCCTATTTCCCAGTTACCGTGAGCAGGTAGAAGCCTAACTTCTGAGGGAGTCTAGCTCCAAGTTTCAAAATTGCCTCTTGTCATAAAGGCACAAGAAGTTTATTTTTCCTTTGGATTAAGTCAATTAGCTAACACAGGTGATCACTGCAACTACCAAGTAAATTTAGGATAAACTATATTTGATAAATGGTGCTATCCAGTCCTCTCATATGAGGACTAGTTATTGTTTATTTTGAGAGCATTTATGTAATGGATTTTATCTGCTTGGCTATATAAAAGGCGAGATTCCTTTCTGTCTATCTTTGTAATTTCTTAGTGGATCGCCTGTGATCTGCATGACATTCTGGTTTAATGCCTCTACATTTGTGAGGAGTTTTCTGGATTGGAAGAAAGTAGATATGGGATATTTGTACATTAAACAACTCACTTCTAAATATATGGGTCAAATTTGAAATCACTAAGGAAATTAGAAAACAAATCCAATTGAATGATGATGAAAATTCTACATAATAACATTTGTAAGATACAACTAAAGCAGTGAGTGCTTAGGGTAAAATTTGTGGCTTTTTAATGCTTGTACTATAAAGGAAAAAAGTTTAAAGTTAATGATCTAAGTTGCCATCTTAAGAGTTTAGAAAAAGATGAGCAAGTTAACTGCAAAGTGAGTTGAAAGAAATAATGAAATAGAAAGCAAAGTAGAAGGAAAGATATCAGTGCATTCAAAAATAGAAGAACACTAGAGAAAATAAAGCCTAAAGTTGGATCTTTATAAATTTGTAACATTTAGCAAGACTGCTCAAAGAATGAGAGAAAAAGCAAATTATCAATATAAAGATAAAAGAAGACAGAACTAAGGATTCTGTAGACATTAAATGAAGACAAAGGAATATTATGAAGAGTTTTTGCCAATGAATTTGATAACTTATGTGAAATGGACAAGTTCTGAAAAAAAATTACACCTCTGCAAAACTGGCATATAAGAAAATAGAAAAATCCGAATCATCCTCCATTTTAAAATTTAAATTTATTAGAAAAAAAATCTTATAAAGAAAATTCTGGGTCCAGATAGGTTGATGAGTGAATCTTATCAAAATTTAAGGAGGAATAATATCAATATTGAACAAATTTTTCAGGAAATAGAGGCCAGTATAACCCTGATACCAAAATCTGTGTCTTTAAAAGAAAATAACACTACAGACAAATATCATTTTAGAGCACGTTTAAAATTCCTTTATAAAATATTAGCAAATAAAAATCAAAATACATAAAAGATAATATATGACCAAAAGAGATTATATCAGGAATGAAATGTTAATTTAAAATCTCAAAAGCAATCAATGTAATTCACTATATTAATAACTAAACAAATAAGAAACATTATTTTCTTCATAGATTCAGAGAAAGCATTCTAACAAAATTCAAACACTCTCTGCATACTAGAAATTAAAATTTCTCAATCTGATAAAGCACAACTATGAAAGACCTCAATTAATATCTGAACAAAAGACAAAATATTAAACACTTTCATCCTAATATCTGGGACAAGGCAAGGCTGTCACCCTCACCAATTAAGTTTAACACTTTACTGGAGGTTTTAGACAATGCAGTAAAGCAAGAAAAGTAATAAAAGCATAAAGACTGAAAAGGAAAAAATCAAACTCTATTCATGGAAGACATGATTATGTCTATGTAGAATGACTAAATTATTTATAAAGCAATTACTAAAATTAGTAAGTGAATTTTGCAATGTTACAGGATACAAAGTCAAAAATTATTTGTTTCTATACAACCATATTAAACAAAAAAGAGTGAAATGTAAAAAACTCAATATGTAATAACATCAACAACCACAAAAAATATTTATAAATAAATTTAATAGAAGTTGTATAAGACCTCCAAACTAAAACATTCAATATAGTCCTGAGATAAATTAAAGAAGACCAGAATAAATTGAGAACATGTCCATAAATTGACACACACAATATTGTTAAGATACTCCTATACTGATAGGCAGCTATATTGCAATCCCAATCATAATCCCTGCAGGATTTTATAGAAATGGACAAGTTGATTCTAAAATTTATATGATAATCCAAAAGACTTTTTTAAAGTAGAAAAAAATTTTTGATAAGGCAAAATAAAGTTTGAAGATGTATACTACCTGGTTTCAAGAATTGTTTTAAAGCTACAGTAATCAAGATAGGGTTGTTGTATAAGCATAAGGATAGTTAAATAGATCCATGAAACAGCTTAGGAAGCACATTCACTCAATTTTAACAAGGGTGCCATTGCAATTTATTAAAGATAGGGAAGTCTTTTCATTAAATGGTGCTGAAACACTTAATAATTTATATGGAAAGAAAATGCTTTCACTCAACACTTACCTTACAGTATATATGAAAATTGATTTGATATAAATCACAGACCCCAATATAAATGCTAAAACTATAAAATGTTAAAGAAGACACAGAATAATATCTTCATGATACAGGTATAGCCAGGGTTGTTTTGTCACATCACAAACAGGAATGACTAAAAAAGAAAGGAATGGAAATTTGATAGTCTTCATCAAAGTTAAAAATTTGGCCTCATCAAAAGACATAATTAAGTAAATGAATAGGCAAACCAAAGACTGAAGAAAAATATTCACAAAAGATATATTTGACATATTTTTTTCTGAAACATACAAAGAGATCTTACAAGTCATTAATAATATGCAGGTTTTTGAAAAATGGTCAAGGACTGGAATATACACTTCTCAAAGGAAGATATACAAATGATAGATAATCCCATGAAAAGATGTTCAATATCATTAGAGAAATGTATATTAAAACCACAGTGAAATATCATTATACAAACAGTGGAATTACTAAAATGAAAACAACTGACAACTCCAAATTTTGAAAGAATGTGGAGCAACTGAAAATCTCATATGTTGCTAGTGGGGATGTGAAATGGCACAATCACTTTGGAAAAAGGTTTGGTAATTTCTTAAAAAATTAAGCATACACCCACCATAAGACTCAGCAATTCCATTCCTAGATATTTACTAAAGACAAATGAAAACATAGGTCCACATAAAAATGACTTATACAAGAGCTCTTTTATCATCATAATAATCCCAAATTTTTAACATTGATTTGATCATTTGGATGAATGAGGTGGGCTAGAACACAAACTTTCTTCAATAGTAAACACATCTATTGAAAACCAGTTGTTGCAGAGGATCAAGAGTTCCCTACCCTGACCTAGACAAGAGAGTTTTGAAGGTACTCTGGGCTCTGATCTCAATTTAAAGTTCTATATTACAAAGATTTTCCAAATTCATAATTGAAAGTCCCTTTTAGTTTGGTTCATATGTGTTAATTCTAATTTTCTAAATTTCTCTATCCAATAATGTAAAAAAAGAAGAAAATATATTCTTTTGGGAGCAAAAACACATAAAAAAATAATAAAAATAAAAGGAAATGGGTTAATAATACTCTATTTTAAATGCTTATTGTCTCTCCTTCTTCCACAAACTTGCAAAGCTTTTATTCTATTTCTCCTTCTGGGAAAAAAAAAAGAAGTTACAATAGTTGGAAAGGCAATTATGTTTTCCAAAATATTCTCTGGATAGTGATAGCCTGCTCTTGGTCACAGGAGCTGTGGTTAATTTTCCAGGAGTGATGATGACACATCACTGCACTAGATTATGCTGGCCTGGCAGTCTCAATTTAAGTAATTCACTATGTGTCATTTCCATTCTGAGGAGTGACAGTGTTTCCTCTCCCTCAGCCAAAGGCTTCCTCAGGAGAGAGCTACTTCTGACCTGCCAAAGGTTTAGCAGCTTCAGGCATTCCCCAGGGAATTATCTAATGAACTCTTTATGACAACTGATATTTAATGGTGATATAGTCATCAATCCAGAGATGTGTTACAAGTCATATAATCGTTGGGTAGAGGTAAAGCAAACACACCTCTGTCATTCAACATAATCGTAAATTTGGATTACCAACTGTTCATTCCTGCATAAGAAACAACTTCATTATTAATTCCACAGAATAGATGGATGGGCAATTTGGAGATGAAACTAGTTAATTTTCCCGGAAGTGCTAGTTATCTTTTCCCAATAAGCGGGAGAATTAAAATTTATTGAAAGCCTAGCCCTATTGCTAAGCACTTAATATAAATGATCTCAACAATTTCCCCCTTTACAAACAAAGAAACATACCTAAGAAGTTTAAAGTTGTCCAGGGTCACACAGCTAATAGGTATTGGAGCCCAGGAATTAAACCCAGGACTATTTGATGTCCAAACTCTCTAAAACCAACTATTGCATGGAATTTAAATTACATGGAAAAAAAATCTTCATGAGTGAGCCATTTATAGAGCAAAGAAAAACACACATTTGGAGAAAAAGTGTACCAGTGAATCCATTTAGAAATGTTTACTAGAAATCTCTTCTTCATGCAAGTTCAGAAGAGCCTAATCTTTCTTACCTACAAAAATAACAGCAAACAAAGGGTATACACATTCAGAGACTAAGATGCATCTCTTCAAAATGGGAATGCTGCAGTAAAAAACATAAATGTGCAAACAGCTCAAACTTAAGAGCAGAAAACATTGCACTATAAAAACTAAAAGAAAAGGACAACCTCTGAAAATCAGTTAACAATGCTGTATAAGCATCAACAATATTTAACTATAGTGTGCAGACTAGATCCACTATGTTACTGACAGACTTGTGTTTTAAAATTCATTAAATTCAAAGGAATCAAATTCATATGAATCAAAATTCACAGTGATATCAAAGGAAATGAGCAAATTGCAAGCAAAGAATTTTTAAGACAATTTAACAATATCAACTACTGACTTTCCGATAGAAAATTAATCTGACAGATTAACAGAAAAATAGAGCTGTTACTGCAAACATCTGGATGAAAAGTAAAAGATTTAGTTAATAAGCTTTCAGTCTACATGATGCATAACACTAGATTTAATAAACTGATATATCAGTTTGTCAAAAATAAAAACAAGATAAAAGAAAAAGAGGGAAAAGTATGTTTTCTCTATTACTGTGCTTATAAGAGTATGCTATAAAGGATTGGACAATAACAAGATAGACTTGAAGAAAGTATGGTTGTAACAAATTTGACAATACTGGGTCTTAGGAAATAATTTAGTTTTCTAAATTTCATTTATTTTCCCAAAGGCTCAGTGATCTAGGACTCAGGGTTTATTTCCATCAATTCTTGTTGGTTAAATTCTGTCTAAAGATTTACTAATCCCATGGTCGTGAATAAGAATTGTTTATAGTGTTAAACCACAAAGGGGCTTGGGTAACCACAAGGATATTAGAGAAGATTAGACATTTTGACGAGAGTACACTGAGGTCTGTCAGAGCAAAAATTGCACCAAACAGTCAGGTAAGAAAGAGTTTCTTCAAGGTTATTGCAGTAGGAGAGAGAGACCAGAACTAAAATCTGAACTCTACTGTGCTAAAGCAAACAGTAGGAAGATTTGTAAGCACTGGGGTGAGAATGAAAACACAGGTCATGTGTGTTCGCTAATCACTTCACCCAAAGGAAAAAGCTTTGTATCTTCATGACAGGAGATAGTTTAGAACTCAGAGCAAGGCACCCACCAGAAGTTAGGTTCTTACCCTCCCACAGAAACTGGAAGATAAATAAAACTGGCATGAGACTTACATACATCTCAAAAGGGCAGAGAAATAATTTGCAATTACAAGTTTTCTTTTAATTTTTTTAAATGTTATTTTAAAATTTTTTCTTTAATATTTTTTAAATTTTTAATAAAAATTTTAAAGGTTACTTTCCATTTACAGTTATTACGAAATACTGGCTATATTCCCCCTGTTGTACAATACATCCTTGAGCCTATCTTACACACAATAGTTTGTGCCTCCCACTCTCTATACCCCTAGATTGCCCTTTCCCCCTTCTCCCCACTGGTAACCACTAGTTTGCTCTCCATATCTGTGAGTCTTCTTTTTTGTTATATTCACTAGTTTGTTGAATTTTTTAGATTCCACATATAAGTTATATCATACAGTATTTATCTTTCTCTGTCTGACTTATTTCACTTAGCATAATGCCCTCCAAGTCCATCCATGTTGCTGCAAATGGCAAAATTTTCATTCTTTTTATGGCTGAGTAGTATTCCATTGTATATATATACCACATATTCTTTACCCATTCATCTGTTGATGGCCACTTAAATTGCTTCCATATCTGGGCAATAATAAATAGTGCTGCTATGAACATTGGGTGCATGTATCTTTTCAAATTAATGCTTTTGTTTTCTTTGGATATATACCCGGGAGTGGAATTGCTGGGTCATATGGTAGTCTTATTTTAGTTTTTTGAGAAACCTCCATACTGTTTTCCACAGTGGTTGCACCAACTTATATTCCCACCAACAGTGTACAAGTGTTCCCTTTTCTCTACATCCTTGCCAACATTTGCTATTTGTGTTCTTTTTTGATGATAGCCATTCTGTCTGGTGTGAGGTGATATCTCATTGTGGTTTTGGTTTGCATTTTCCTGATGATTAGCAATGTTGAGCATCTTTTCATGTGCCTATTGGCCATATGCATTTTCTCTTTGGAAAAATGTCTATTCAGTTCTTCTGCCCATTTTTTAATCGGGTTATGTGTTTTATTTTTTTTTTTGAAGTCTGAAAACTATAAGACACTGATGAAAGAAATTGAAGATGACATAAACAGATGGAAAGATACACCATGTTCTTGGATTGGAAGAACCAGTACTGTTGAACATACCCAAGGCAATTTACAGATTCAGTGCAATCCCTATCAAAATACCAGTGACATTTTTTACAGAACTAGAACAAATAATTTTAAAATTTATATGGAAACACAAAAGACCTTGAATAACAAAAACGATCTTGAGAAAGAACAACAGAGCTGGAGGAAGCACGCACCCTGTCTTCAGACTATACTATAAAGCTACAGTAACCAAAACAGTATGGTACTAGCACAAAAACAGACACATAGATCAATGGAACAGGATAGAGAGCCCAGAAACAAGTTTTCTAAACTGAATATGTTACTAAAGCAAACTTGGGTCCACTCACCACATGCAGTAAAGCCAATCTACTGACACTGAGTTGTGGTGAACAAAACTGCAGCATTTATTGCAGGGCACCAAGCAAGGAGTCTGGGACAGCCAGTGCTCAAAAAGCCCAAACTCCCCAATGAGTTTCAGCAAAGCATTTTTAAAGGCAAGGTGAGGGAGGGGTGTCCCAGGATCTGTGAACAGCTCATGCATGATTCTCTAATTGGTTGATGGTGAGGTAACAGGGCAGTGTCACAGGGGTTAACATTATCAGTCTGTAGGTTCCAGTAGGCCCGGGGGGTATGTGCTCATGGTCATCAAGTAGTTAATGTGTTCCATTTGGTGGGGGTTTTAGCATCTGTAAAACAACTCAGGAACTGTGCATCAGATACTGTTATCTAGGTACTTTAGAGAAGAGCTAAAGCAGAGGATATGGGGGAGGAGTCTGTGCTGAGATGGCCCCATGGTATCCTGCTCAGTTACAGTTGGTCTAAGAAAAGGGCAGTGAAGGCCTAGAGTCAGGAGGAAGCCCTGTCTAAAGTTTAGTCAGTTTGAGGAACATTTAGGCTGTCTTGGTAAGTCCTAGAACTAGAAACTCTAGCATAAAATATAAAGAACTAGAAGATAAGTTATAATCATTGGTCTTTGAACAGGGAGACATCCTAACAACCCAAATGTTTTCCAATAATAGGCCCTAAAGCCTCTAAAAAGGCAATGACAATATATTGTAGGCAGTTATGACTTAGAGTTTTTTGAGTATGTTTTGAAATTTGGGTTGGGCTGAAAGCATGAAAATGCATTTTCAAAAAATGACCAGTTATCAGTGGCATTAATGTGTGTTTCAATTTCACCTCTGGCCTTATTTTCTATTCCTTGCCCTACTGCAAGTCCCTTCCCCCATTCACTCTTACTACCACTCTAGCTTTGGTATTTGCATTTTTGCATTTGAATCCCTTGATCTGAGATATGAAACTAATTACAGAAGTTTTCCATTGTTCCTTCTCTTTGTCCACTCCTACAATAAACCATATGACTTTGTGAACTGATTCCAAGGATTAACCATTACACCAAGGCTACAATGAGTGCAAATGGTCTCTATAGAAATATGAAATTAGAAACTGGTTTTGTGGGTTGATGGATAAGCAAAGTTGGTGAACAGAAGGATAAGCTAATGACAGTCAAAGCAATTTGGGCTGACACCTGGCAAATGCATTATGTTTACAGTAGAATGGCTATGTGTATAGCCAGAAATTAAAGCCCCAATATAAAACTAATAGCATTAATGCCAACTGAAAAAGAAGTTTTCAGCAATGCACTGACATCATAGTTGACTCTCAAAATGCATGGATACCACATGGAATGGTAATATAATTGGAATAACAGTAAGAGATCAGCACATTTTCAGCCTGAAATAGTTTTGTCTTAGTTGTAACAGAGATGGAAAACAAATAGCATCATCATTCTCCTCTCTCATCATTGCCAAAATTCTCCCTATTTTCACTCTACCTTAATTTTTTTCATCTAGTATTAAAGACCATATTCTCATTCCACATATATGAGGTAAATGCCAAAATCCTTTCTGTCACCTGCTCTGATATTTTACTCTTTAGTCACTTGCTTTAGTCTCCTTCCTTTCCACCTACAAGCATACTCAGAATTCCCGTCTTTAAAACTTTTACTTAAACTTGTTACCTACCCACAAACTGTTATCTTGGTTTTTTTAAATATCTTTATTGGAGTATAATTGCTTTACAATGTTGTGTTCATTTCTGCTGTACAACAAAGTGAATCAGGTGTATGTATACATATAACCCCATATTCCCTCCCTCGTGAGCCTCCCTCCCACCCTCCCTATCCCACCCCTCTAGGTCGTCACAAAGCATCAAGTTGATCTCCCTGTGCTATGCAGCAGCTTCCCACTAGCCATCCATTTTACATTTGGTAGTGTATATATGTCAATGCTACTCTCTCACTTTGTCCCAGCTTCCCCTTCCCCCTCTGTGTCCTCAAGTCCATTCTCTACATCTGCGTCTTTATTACTGCCCTGCCACTAGGTTCATCAGTACTGTTTTTTTAGATTCTATATATGTGGTTAGCATACAGTATTTGTTTTTCTCTTTCTGATTTACTTCACTCTGTATGACAGGCTATAAGTCCATCCACCTCATTACAAATAACTCAATTTAGTTCCTTTTTATGGCTGAGTAATATTCCATTGTACATATGTGCCACATCCTCTTTATCTTGTTTATCTTCTTATTTTTACAACTAAAATTCTTAAAATGTATACCACACTCACTGCCCCCACCACCTCATCTCTACCTTGCACACTCTTTAATCCACTGCTTCAGAAGTTTGTCTCCATTATTCTACCAAAATGTCATTTAGGAGATCACCGGTGACTTTTAATCTTGAAATGCAATGACCTTTCTTAAACCTTATCTCTTTGAGCTCTTGATAGCATTTGACACAGCTGATCAGTCATCTCTTCCTTATAATACCTTCTATTAGAACAAAACTTTTCCATATTTGAAGTACTATCACTTGCAGTATCTAATTTCATTCTGCTTTTAAAAGATTTCAAAATCACACAACTAATGACTGTCTGTTGATCCTTGGTCCAGTGCTACTGTCATTATGTCATGCTGTTGAGATAGCATGGTTCAGTGAATAAGACCCGAGCTCTGTAATTAGAAAAAATTTCTCATTCTAATGCTCATTTTACTTTAAATTTTCTTCATTACAGTTTTCTGTAATGAAATGGGAATAGCTGTGCCCGCATCATAAGATTATGGTTGGGATAACAGTGTAACATAAGTAAAGCCCCTAACTAAATTTTGTCATACATGATACATAATAGACATGGTTATTTCCATCTCCAAACCATTATCTACATTCTCAACAATTTAGGTAAATACTAACTGAGTGTTTCTTAGTCCTTAGAGAAAACCAGAGACTAAGCAGAAATGGAGCTTGTAAGAGTTTGCACTTTGATTACTTCCTCTCTTTTCTCTCCACTTTTGTGACACTGCACTATCCATATTCTTTCCTACTGTTTGCTTACTCCATTCCATTTATTCTTTTCCTAGCAAGTCTAATTACTCCTCCTTATATTAGGCCATACCCCAGAGTCAGTCCTCAGATGTCTGTTATTCTCCATGCAATCTCTCCTATAGGTATGTAAAACTTCTCATGGTCCAGCTGTAACTACAGTTTTGTACTCTCTCCTAAACTTTAATTTTATATCACCAACTGCCATCTGTAAATCTTTGCTATATATTCAATGTCTCAAACAAACCTATCAACTAGCTATTAACCAGATTCATCTTAAAAATTTGCCTATTGCTACCAGCCCTGATGCCCTAGAGGAGTTTCAAACTGAGCATTTATAACTCTATCATCCTACCTTCCCATAAGCTTGTAAATATTTTCATATTCCCTAGCTCTCTGATGAGGCCACCTCCACCCGACTTCTAAAGCCAGAAACCATATAGTTATCTACTGTCCCTGCCTCTCCTCGACTCATCTCTGTCACGTCCTTAATTTCAATCTCATCCTCCTAAATTTTTTCCAGTGTTCATCATCTCACACCTGAAATACTAAATAAACAAATGAAAAGCAAAAAAGCTCCTTAAAAATCACCTTATCTGATACCCATTCTCCTGACCACAAACCTTTCTTGCACCCTCACCATTTGCAATGCATTCACTTTGTGCCAGCAAATTGATAATGTGCACATTTCACATCATTGTCCATCAAATTACCTCTCCATTGCCTCATGGATGGAACAACACATAGAACATGTGCTCAAGAACATACTTCATAAGCAGAGTTCTTTTTTCAAAGTAAACTTCATGCAGCCAGACTCCCCTGCCATTAGTCTCCAGCCTTACAGCCAATAATCAGTGTCACACACCTTCCATACTTTTCATAACTGTGCTTTCTCATACGCTGTTCATTTGCTCAGAATGTGCCTCCCCACCGGTGTGCCTGGAAAAAGCCTAGTAACCCTTCAAAATCTTGTTATTAGTAACAATGGCTCCCTTATTTTGAAGCGCTCACTATGAGCTTGGCACTATGCGCATTCAACTTAACCCATTAGATTCTCATCACAATTTTCTGAAATAGGCCCTGTCATTATTCTCATCTTATAAGTACAAAAACTTTGACACAGAGAGACTAAGTAACTCACTAAACATTGGTAGAGTTAAGATTCAGATTTCATTTTGGCTTGATCCCAAAGTTATACTGAACCATGCTGACCCCACAGTGTTTATCCCCTCTTCAGTGAAGCCTTTCCTTTTCCTCCCACCCACTGTGCCGCAGTCCCAATCATTTATCATTTCCTTTTCTGTGGCCTTCTGTACCTTGCCTGTACTCTCACATTCTGTATAATAATAATAGCTACAGATACTTATATATGTCTGGCAATGTCCAAAGTGATTTTACAGTGTAATATTTTTCGATCCTCACAGTAACCTTATGAGAAAGTCTATCATTATACCCAATTTTCTAATGGAGAAACTGAGGTACAGAAAAGTAATTTGTCCTAGGAAACACATAATTATAGTTCCATGGGCATTTTGAGAAGAAAGCTGTTTTTTCCATCATTTTATCCCCTGAATGTAGAAAATACATGTCCCCTGGAGGGGACTCCACATATATTTATTAAATTGGCAATCCTTGCTTGTCCGTGTCCACTAACCCTACCTCTACAACTTTATTTCGCAACATAGATAATAATTCATGTATTGAGCATTTACTCTGTGTTCAGTATTCTCAAGCATTTCACATACATTATGTAATTTAAAATTTAAATTTCATTTTATAATAGGGAGGCACAGACTCAAAGGAGCTTTTTATACCAGCCAACGTGGTTCTGGATCCCCCAAATTTTCATGTGTTTCTGGGCTAGAATGTTCTCCAGTGACTTAGGATATTTCAGACCCAGGTGTCATCAGGGATCATTTTCTAATTTCTTCTTTTTCATGAGCCATTCTTCAATTTTCTGCAACCAAAAGGTTAATGCCTTATTCAAACTCTTTCAACATTTATTATTTGTTTGTCACCTACCATGTTACTATATCAGATGACCCTCATTGTTATCATGCTTGTTTTATTTCTGTTTTTCTTCTGGAACTCAAGTTTAAGCCTCCTTAATGCAGGAATCATGTATAAACATCATTTTATCCATGTAACTTTTCATAATGCCTTGTAAATATTATCTGTTTATAATGACAGGGCATTAGTTATAGGCGGTGGTTAAGAGTTTTTATTCTCCTATAATCACTGTGAACATTGGGAATGTGATGTAATGTAAATATCCACATCAGGAAAAAATGGTAAATAGATGTAATTAATTCATAAGTTTCTTATGAGAGAAAAAGTAAATAAGGATGTTTGACAGAGAACAAGGTTTAGCAGAGCTAGGTTGTCAAACAGATAACTTCTTTTTATGTTTTGTTTTGTTTTGTTTTTTTAATCTTGCCCTGTGGAGATTCCATAGATATTTCTGATGTTTTAATTTTTCTCTGCAATAGTTAGATAATTTTTTGAGATGTCAATTAGTGCCTACACTTTTAGTGAACATAACCATAAATAAGCATGTTCGTGGAATCATTATATAAAGATTTGCATTTTCAGTGAACAAAGAATTCCCTTCATATGCCCTTTCTGAGTCATTTTTTGGAGAAAAAAAAGTGGATCTTTTAAATCAACCTCAGCAATTCTTATTATTATCTGAGAAACAAACAAATAATCTTATCAATATTTAAATGGATTAAATTATGTCATTGAAACCATCAAAATTTTATGTAGTCAAGTGATGGTAAACCACAATGGCCTTATAATAGATGAGAGAAGGATGAAAATACTTTCCATTTTTCTTAATTTTAAAATCAAGAAAAATAGGTCCATTATATGAGAAACAAAAAGGTTCTAGCATGAAAAGACTAGAAAAATCCTCCTCTAGAAATCTAAAATCTCCTTGAGAATTCGATCAGAAAGAAAAACTACTTGTAAATCATTTTAAATTTGCATTCATGCTTTTGACTTAAAAAAAAACTTTCAGCTTCATCTATAAGAAATATGTAATTAAGAAACTATAATCTTCAATACTCTAAATGATTTTATAAAATCAATTCATTTTTAAAGCAAGACTTTCTTTCCTCATAGGTGTAAAATTTGTGCTGAATTTCTCTTAACTAGCCTAATAATGTGGCCGTTGAATTTTTAAAATTGGAATCAATAGGTTTTAATCACTAACCAGAGTACATGTGTTTGGGATGTGACTACCCAAAGTTAAGTTATGAGGTGCTATCTAGGGAATAAATTACATTATGAAAGACCAATAGTTTAAATCTTAACAAGTAATAAGAATATTAGAATTTTAACCTCAGAAGATGGCAGGAATAAATTAAGTAGTTAGATAAGATAGAATTCACATGATCAAACTATAGTCTGCTAGTACCTTGAGCATTTTACACATATATCTGACATATCATTGGTAGTTTTGTTATTTTAATAATGTGTATTCAGTTTCTATAATACTGATATGCAGAAACAAGTAAATTTTTGAGAGTTCTTTCATTGCTATTTTTTGGGATTTAGGTTGTCTTTAAAGTACATGAAATATGTGGCACACTTGATTTGGGGAGAACAGTGAAAGCATATTTATTTAATGATATATAGCATATGGAAATGTGCTCTTCATTTGAAAATTTATTGAAACTTGTCAGTAGCTTACTTCTTTTGTTTATAGCCTGCCTAACCTATTGGAAAAGGGGTTTAACGGCCAGCCTGCGCAGATAAAGAATACACAAAAGTTCAGCCTGAGTGGAGCTTAGATTTATAATGCAGTTCCAGCACAAAACAATGTCCTTATGACATTGAGACTAAAGAAATTATCCTCCAAATTAGACTGAAAAAAATTATCTTCAACAATTTCTAAAGTGTTTGTAATGATGCCACCAACATGTTCACTTTGGGGTTTTTTTGAGCTTTTTCTCTTCAGATATTGTTGTTTTGAAAGGCAACTTTTGGGTCTCCATTGGCAAATGGTCCCATCTCTTCATTTATATTGTGCTCAATTCTGATTTCAAGTGGCAAGTCAATCGACTGTTTTTCTGATTGTTTATTTAAACCATTTAATAAAGTCCTGTAGAAATTTTTTAAAAGTCAGATATTATTTTTAGTCCAGATAATATTCTCAGCTTATATGAACAGAAGAAAATATATATACATATTTAAGTAAAAGGGGATTTTTAATATTAAGTTTGAGATTAACATTTTAATTTTGAATTTTAAAAAATAGACGAGAAATGCAGAAAACAGATTTAGTGGGAGCTTAGAATAATGCATGAGAGATTTCAAAGTTGTTATAAAAATTGTGTCTTTAAAACTTCCATGATCTTCTCTGCCATTTAGAGCACTGTTCATCTATATTTCATCTATATTTCACTTCTGTCAAATCATAGAGCCTCTCAGTCCTCAAAATAACTTATCAAAGACTTACAGCTAAGAGTACCACTTTTTGAATACCAAAGTATTGTAATGGCACGTAAAATGAATGAATTCAAAGAACAGAATAAAAAGATGATGTTTCCTTAGTGAAATCTTGTTTTTCAGAAAGTCTTTGTTTTTTCTATAAATTGTTCTCTTTAAGCCAAGGAAAATCTGCCTGTACCATGGCACACTACACACCCTTTTGTTTTCAAAATGTTCAGTAGAAGACTCAAGTAAAATTTCACTGAACATTTAGCTCCATATGAGTACACTATGAGTAATAATAGGTACATTTTGAATTAGTGATTCTCTATGAAATTTTAAAAGTAAATTTTGGATGTAATTTCATTTTCTTTCTCCTTGAAAATTCACTGGTGTTGACTTTTCAAAGTTTGGAGCATACTTCATTATATTCAGCTTGATGGTAGTTCTCCCTTATATCAAAATAATATTGAACTGCCTGTATACCTAAGGATTATTACAATTGAATCTATATTCATATTCAGTATAGGAAATTATAAATACAGTGATATTTATATTCACTCTAGACACCCAGGTTCTTTAACATGAAAGTGTGTCAACGGTTTAGTAGCACTTTCATAGACATAGTAGATTGAGTGAGACACCAAGCTGAGCTGATTTTATACAATTATACAATTCAAAAAATGTCCCCACTCCCACCCTACCCAGGGTATCTTGTTTCAAAATATCTCTGCTGAAATTTCACCTTCACAGATATTTATTTATCATTAACAAACTCTGTCAATTGTATATATACTCGGGAAATTTAGGTACCACTTATAAGGTAATATTTAAATCAGTTACCTTTTCAGAAAAGAGTTCTGGTAATTTCAGAGGCTAGCCACAACTACTACTAGCCAGCATGTATTAGATAAAAAGTTAAAATATAGTAGTGCTGAACCTGCAGCACAACCCTGCCTGTGTTTTGAACTGGGCACAAGTGGTTAACAAACAAACATGGATGCAGAACAGGAGCTGGGAAGACAGCAAATTAAACTTCACCTAAAGGTCCTTGCAGCAGGATTTAATTTTATATATATATAATTACATATGGTATAATATTTGCCATGCTGCCTTCTTTTCAAAAAGTTTGCTAAAGAATAATCTATTAATTTTATAAAAATAATATACATTCTTTATTAGATTTGGAGCACCATAGTAAATCACAAAGAAAAGTGAACATTAAGGGAACATTATTCCATACATATCTTTATGTGTATATAGAGCTAGAAAACATATAGAAAATAAATTTAAAAATTTGTAAATGGTATCATGTTATACAAGCATTAATTTCACTTGAGTTTCTTAGGTGAAAAATCTTAAGTAAAGCTAAGTAAACTGATAAACTTGAGCTAATATTTTACATAAATAATTCTTTATCAAAAGAATTTCTCCTAAAGATCTAAAAAGTTTAATAAAAATTAATTAATGGAATCTTTGTGTTTTAACACTATTTCTAGACAGTATTAATGGACTCTCCACTTAAAAAAAAAATGAAGATATGCAGGTACCAGTCAAATATATATTATTATTTTTATTGTACTTAGTCTTCAAATGCTCTTCCCACATTTTTTCTTAAATGTACCCCAATCACACTTTCACTCCAACCACTCCAATCAAACTTTGTTAATGATCTCCACATTGCTAAATCCCATATTCAATTATTTTTCTTTGTTTTACATGAACCAACAACAGCATTTAATATAATTGATCCTTCCCTCCCTTTCTTCACTTGGTTTCAAGGACAACAGACTTCATAAGTGGTTCTTTTTCTGTCTTCTGTGCTTGTATCTTCACTCTGATCTTTAACATTGTAGAGTTCCAAAACTCAAGTTTTTGGACCTCTCCTCTGTTTACACTCATATCCACTTACAAAACTTTAAAACCAAGTATATATGGGCTCTCTAATAACTCATGCCCTGTGCCTTGAAATTCGAATTCATATATCCAATTGTTTACTTGAACTTTCATGTAGATGTCTAATAGATACTTCCAATATAACATGCCTCAAACTAAACTTTCAACAGACCACAAACAAACAATACATAAATGAATAGTAAGTAAATAAATAAAGCACCTGCTCTATTTGTCGCCTTTTACATCCTTTCTTATAGACAGCATTAATTCCATCAGAAAAGTCTCACTGGCTCTACAGTTACAATGTGTCCAGAATTTGACTTCTTCCACCATGTCTACTGTTATGATCTACCATAATCTCTTGCCTGGATTAGTGAAATCACTTTCAGTTGTTTTATCAAAAAGAGATCATGGATGCTATATTCTCTCATTCTTTCATATTTTGGATGGTCTGGTGTCTATAATTGAACAAGAAACTGCTCTCATTCCCTCAACGTAGAAATTGCTCAGTTGTCTTGTGACATTGACTAAATTGTTCCTCATTCATCTCGTCTCTAAGAGACTTGTTTTATTTGACCTGGATGCCTGAAGAGCTCTTTGTAAATGCAGTTCAATAACTTAAAAAGGATATGTCTTAATGTTGATCATTCTATACCAAGATTTCCCAGAAAAATACAAGTTCTTTTGATTTTCAAACTCAGTTCTCCCTTTATTTCAGGGAAATTATTAAATTATATTTTTGTTAATAGTACCTCAATTTTTGGGGACTCTGCTAACAATTATTTGGCTTCTCTATATTTTTTTAACCACTGTAACATCTTTGCCTCTTTTTTCTTCATTTACTCTCATTATACCACACCTTTCCTCTGACTCTGAAACTCAATTTTAAACTATAGTCTATTGCCTTATATATATAATATATATATGTTAGTTCTATAATCAAGTCATTCTGATATATTATTACATCAATGAATTATTATACTAAAATAAGTTTTATAACTTCTATAGCAAAATCACCATTTTTTTTCTTTTCCTTGGGTAATGTTTGTTTATCCTCTGGGATTTTTGTTGTCTTTTCCTTTTCTTTATATTTTTTCTAGAAAGTTTGTTTAATTGCTACACTACATATCTTCTTCTTTCTCATGCTTAATATTAGCAACTTAGTCCAAAATTTCTATCTTCTCCTATGTAATGAGAGTGAATTTTCCTCGACACTGGTCACACTTTACCTGATAGCTGGTTGACACACTCTCTTGAGCTACAGTTTGAGAATTGGAGTTTTGCTGTTATATGTACTTTTGGTATTTTAAAGGTGGGGGCAGATTAGAGATAAAAATCTGTATTGTTTGAGTGCAGGCTTTTTTGAACAGCCAGGTCCCTGCTCTCTCTTTTGAGATTTTGTTAAGTGTCTTTAGCAGAATTCAGTTCACTGAGTTCAAGTGTATATTATTCTGGTGGAAGGATCCACTTGGATTTTTGATCATTCTCCTGGAACACAGTGACCCCTGGTGGCTTTTCCTACCTCTGCTGAGAGCCTGATAACCTGCTGGTAGCATAGACAAGATTCTGTTCTTAAAGAGCTTTTCTCAAATTTTCTCTGTGCTGCCTAATTATCCTCTCAATCTGCTTTTCTAAGTATTTTTAGAATGTTTTCAATTCATCCTCTTTTCTCTTTATGGCATTTGAGAAAGAGAGACAGGGATGAGGATTAAACTGCTTCATACCAGAATCAGTTACTTTTCAAAATTTACATTATAAGGTTGAATTACTTTGCATATTTGGATGCTGCTAGTGAATTCATTGCTGGTTATGCCAGAGAATGGCGGTTGTCTACTCCCATTACATCTTCTTCATTTCTTCCCTAGTAGTAGAACATTTGCTCTATTACTGTATACATGACTTCTTAGAACAGAAATTACATATGCCAGCATCTGCTCTAGCTAAGTGTAGGCATGTAACTAACTTCTGGTTAATAAAAAGTAAGAAGAGTTATTTTCTGGCACATTTTACTAAACCTCCTTAAAAGACAGTAGACATGCTCCCTTTGCTATTTTCTCTCCTCTTCATTCTGCTGTGCTGGCCTAATACATGGAGATGATGGATAGAACTCTAGCCACCAATTTAGAACCTGAGAGGAAGAGTCACATTTTAGGAATGAAGGAGTCAAAAGCTGGAATAAGCCTGGGTCACTGGCAGTTCCAAGAACCCACCAGAATTCTCTTATATGTGAAAAATAAACGGTACATTGTTAAATCTACTACTATTGGGGGCTTTTTATCACATGGAGTTAAACGTAATCCTAAATAATAGGCTAGTTTTACTCTTTTTTGTTAATTGTTTCAAGTATTGGATAAGTGGAGAGTCTGTGATCCAACTTTGTTCCTCCATTATCATCTAGTGCTTATTTTTTAAGCCAACATTTGTGTGGTGATTTGTTATTTTAAAAGTATTTCATATATATGTAAATTTAAATATACGTATATTATATACATACATAATTTTTGTTAAGCTTTCAAACTTTTTGACATAGTTTGTCATAAAATGTCTTTTTTCATTCCTCATATTTTGCTTATTTGTGTCAGCTCATCACAAAATTTGTCTATTTTTAAATTTTTCAAAAAATAAACTTTTGGCTTTTTCCATACCATTTTAATTTTGTTTCCTTTTTCATTAATTTCAGTTCTTACCCTTATTGTCTCCTTTCTTCTACTTTCTCTGGATTTATTTGACTCTTTTATCTTTAGTTTCTTAGTTTCGGTTCCTAGCTCATTCATTTTTAGCCCTTTCCTTTTCAATTTTGCTACTTAAATTAGAATTTTTCTTTAAGATATCAATATTGCTCTGACCGCATAGTTTGATATGTTCCAGTTTCCTTGTTCTTTAGTTACAGTTATTTTAAAATTTTATTATGATTTCTCCTTTTACCTATGAGTAGTTTAGAAATGTGTGTGTGTTTTAATGTCTAAACATGAGGGGAGGGGCAAATTTATATTTTGTCATTGATTTCTAAACAAGTTGTACTATGTTAAGAAAACAGGGTCTAGTGTTATACTGTTATTAAAATATGTAGATACTTGATCTGTAGCCAGGCACATGGTCATGTTGTTAATGTTTGTTCTGTTACATAATTGTTACATAGCAGGTTCTATATAAGTAGGGTTTCCATAGGACCAACTGGCCTAGGTGAATCCTAGTTATGCTTATTGCCCCAATGTAATCATCCATAGCACCCCTCTCACTCACAAACATTTACTATAAATTTTTTGGTTGTAAACATTATACTATTATAAAATCAAAAATAAACTCATACTTAACAATTGTGAAATTCAAGTCTTTGGTATCTTAACTAATTTTTTTGCCATTTGATCTCCTGATGAATGAGAGAGATTTCTCTCCCACTGTGGTGATGCATTTAGCAATTTCTTCCTGCAGTTCTATTCATTTCTTCTTTATTTATGTTAAAAATATTTTATTAGATACATAGATGTTTACAACTGTCATAGCTTTCAAGTGGGTTGAACCTTTTCTTTTTTCATTGATTTCTCTTACTAACTCATTTTTGTCTTTATTAGCTATTTTAGCTAAAAAAAAAATAATAATAACTAGCCACAAAGCTTTACCTTAGTTTGCATTTTCTTGTTTTACATTTTTTTACTTTCAAACTTTTGTTTTATGTTTTACATGAGGCAAGTCTAAAAAGGGATACCTATGTATTTAAGGTTACCACTCAATAAGAGACAAAGACAAAACTCAAAACCAGGTCAGCTGATTCAAAATTCCCTGTTTCCTTCAATAATAATCACAAACATTGATTCAGTGCCCAATTGAGCCAGGTACTATACTAAAAGCTTTATATATAATATATAAACATACATATATACATACAGACGTATACATATATATTATCTCTGCTATTTCCATTAAAATCTAGTGCTTCTTCAGATCATACACGGCATTAGTATGTGATAGATGTTCTAATATAAATGAAATGATAAACAGAAAAACAAGGGAATCGTTTGAAGGTATTTTCTTTCTTGTACCAGATAAATGGTGTACTATGAAAGCAGACTGAAGGAGAAATTAATGGTTTTAAATCTAGGTTAGATGTGCACATGATTTCTTCCATTTCCAGCTGTTGTTGGTGAACACTTTAGGTTAGCCTGTCTGCACTTTGGCACCTCTTAGATAGGAAAAACATGTGTGTATTGCTATTTTTGAAACTGCTAAGAGTGATAGGGACAGTCCCCTGGTGTGAAACTCATCAGAAATTCAACTCCTTTATTTAACCTACAATCTCAGCCATTTATGAAACTGCTGGTTTTATATCAGAGCCTCAAATGATACTTCTCAGGAAGCTGCTCCAAAGGCCAGATCCCATGGAACTAGAAGGATTCTTTTCTTTTTCCTTCCTTCCCTTTTTTAATTCTATGTTTAGATTAGACCTGATTTGTAATTGGAAGACTCTAAAGTCTCCTAGATTGACTCTTTTCAGCAGTCATGCAGAATACGACAGCACAAGGTCCATTTGAATAACCTTGACACTTATTTACCTTATCTGACTTTCTGTTTGCAGACCCTCAAACCTAATTTTTATTGAGCCAATTGCTTAAAAAGAAAGGAAAAAAATCGGTAAAGCACAATAGTATCATGTCCTTAGTTACTTTGATTCTCTCTGCAAAACAGTCATCGCATGTACTTATTAACAGCACAGTTGCTACCCCACATGGCTGCTGGGTGACAAGCTCTCAGTGCAGGTTGATTGTCCCCCAGAACCTAAAATCCCTTCTGTCCAAGGCAAGAAACCTACAGAACTTTTTCACTAGCTTATTACTGAGGTTGTTTTGTTAGGTTCCTACTTGAACCTTAACTTATTCACTTATTCAACAGACTTTATTCACTGAGCCCCTTCTGTGGGCTAAGCACTACTCACAATCTAGTAGGAAGACAGGCAAGGAATAACAATGAGTTAAAAAAAATAGCGAAGTATAACATCAGAGGCAACACAGAGTAATATAAATAGAGTGAATCCTCTAATATACCAGTTATCCTGTTACTGAGTTCTCTACCTATTACCTATGCTCATCTCCGGTATCCCCACTGTAGGAAGTCACTACCAGTTACTGGATGTTCCCATTTACCTTGCTGCACTTGAACCAATATTCTCCTTCACTCCTGCTCTTAGATGCCTAAGTAATCGTTGTTAACAGTAATCGTTGTTAGGGCAGTGACCATGTCTGTCTTGCTTAACCCAGTGTTCTCAGCAGCTAGCAGAGTGCATGTGGTTACATGGTTACATGTTTAATAAATAACTGCCAAGTATATAATCAAAGAATAATCTTAGAAATGGCAAAAACCATTGCTAAGCACTCAAATCCCATCCTTTCCCAGCCCACACCACCACATTCTCGTGTCACATACCTCCATTTTGGCTCACACGCCTGTGTGGCCACACCTGTCACTGCCTGGCATGCTCCCTCTTTTCCATTCTCTAACTCAGTGGCTCTTTTGGGATTCCCATATCTCATCTTCTACCGACTCTGACATGTTCCTTAAAGATTCAAAGCTGTGGGAACACAAAGCCTGCCATGGAAGACAGCCAGATCTTCTGGGAAGAAAATAGCATACTAGTGGGTATTTGACAGTGCTGCCTTTGTATATAATAAGTGATTTGACATTCAAGACTATTTAAGGAGGTGTGTATGGAAGAAGAGTCAGCTGCCAGGGAGGTTTAATTAGCACAAAGGTCACGGCTGTGCCGCACATATTTTTGTAAGATACCATATCTAATTGTTAGGGAGTTAGATTGTGCTTATTTCAGACTGCTGGGGTTTTTTGCTTTAATGAGACAGAGCAGTGCCTCTTCACAGATCACTGACCATTGTTTGAAGCATTGTGATGATAACTGCATTTAAAGTTATTGAGCTTGAGTTTAAATAAATTACACAGAGGTCAAAGAACACATATTTGGTGTTCTATAAACAGCCAGAACCAGCAAATCACAGCCTCTGAGAGAAAGAAAAACATTTTTCAAAAAACTCATACTCTGCATCTCACTGCTGGGTTTTTCTTTAGGCATTCCATTATTTTGTAAAAATAAATGATTTTTGTAAATGACCCCTGAAACTTTTCTATAGGTTACATGAACAATTTCATATATCTTTTATTTTATTAGGTTAGGACTAAGTAATATGTACTGAAACTCAGCTGGCCAAATACTTTGAATTATAAGGCTAAACAGTAAGAATATTCAATTTATTTTCAAGTAGGTAGAAAAGGAAACCCATCACTGAAACATGCTTATATAAATGTTGTTACTTTCTATAGATTAAAAAAAAAAGATTATAGTTTTATGAAAATCATCATTGTCATTTTTGTAAACCTTGTTTTGGTATCTTCCCAATTTATATATTAAGCACATTTAAAATTAGATAATGACATTTAAATAAATAGTATCTTCATTAAAGGAAAGTGGGTGAGTGGGTAACTGAGCTCCAACGATTTGCTGGACTTTATTGTAGAAGCTTCCATAAATGATCCTATTTACTCTGCACCACAACATTACCATATTAGTGCCATTATCCATATTTCAAATGTGAGGAAACTGAAGCATAGAGAGGTTAAGAAACATGCCTCAAATTATACAGCTAGTAAAAGAGAGTCCCATGACTTAAATTACGAGGTGTGGGCTCCTTCTACTTGATCCCATTCTTTAAATTTCAAATTTTACTAAATGATACATTTAGGAAATCTTAGATCTATCTAGAAAAAAAAATGCTATAATTATTATTTAAGTAATATAAATACTGTAATAGTTAATGGCACCATTATAGTCTGTTATCTTACAAGATATTTATTAACATACAAACAAACACACATATATATCTGGCTTACCAAAATGTTACAAACAAATTTGTGGCAGATGCTGTAAACTATGTCACTTAATTCCTTTCCCTGTGTCCTCTATAATATAGGCTAAAAAATTAAAATACTGAACTCTGCAGTACTCCTTACTAGTAGGAGTAGTCATACAACGCAGTTCTTGTCAAAGAAACATAAGTACAAGAGTGAGGGTTCTGCATCTTCTCTTCTCCTTCCCTTTCCTACTTGCCTGGAACAGATACATGAGGCTGGAGTTGCAGCTTTCACCACTAGGATGGTAGCCCTGGAAATCAGAAGGAGCCTGATTTCTGAATGACATTGAATGACATTCTGGTTCACATTGGTGAACCACTGTGCCAGCCATACCTTTAGATTCAAAATATAAATCAAGTTCTCTGTGGATATGTACTGAAGTCTCATTTCAGTTAGAAGTAGCTCAATAAATCCCTAACTGATAAAATCCTCACCGTGCTGACTTGGCCTATGGATTCAATAGTAATTGTTATCAAAACTAGTTTGGGGGTTAGTGTCCTGATATAAAATTCAAGCTTAATTAACACACATCTTCTCTTACTTGAATTAAGTGATTCCACATCCTTTTTGTCAAAATGGATAATTTTATCCACAATAATATAGCCAAAAAGATTTAACAGATTTGTTTTTTATGCAGTCTCCAGTCTCCTAAAACAGCTATCTAAAAGTCTTGGCTGAAATTGGGGAAAGACCTTCTAACATACAGTTTAGGCAACATCTGATCCTAATGCCTGGTTCAATTGAGTATTTGGTCTTTGATTCCACAGTGGCTTACTCACAAATGGATAGAGTCAACCATCAGGTTGGAGAAACACAGGATTGCCTTGCCCTCAAGCCTGGAATTAAGCAATGTTGCCAGGTGACCCTGCCCCTATTCTGAACTCTGAGCCCCTCATAACAAGTGTCTTTAAGAAGTTTGTTCTATGAAAATGGTTTTTGGCAAAGATAGTCTAAAGAACAGATATTGCTGGCCAATAATAGTCACCATGAATAGCCCAAGAACAATCAGGAGACTGAAAAGATCTAAATCTTCTCCAATAAAATAATTACCATTGAAATTTCTCATCTAATTTTAATTTCCCAGTTGCTACTTACATAAACAGTTGTACAACTTTGAAAAGAAAGATAATATATCTGTTCACAATGTTAGAAAAACAGACTCGAAACTATCCCCCAAACAGAACAAAATATTCTAATAAGACTTTCTAACTCCAGGTACAATTTACCGTTCTAAGATCGTTAGAGCAGCATATATTCCTCTAATTCCCTAACAAAAGTTTGTTACACAAACTTTTATAGTGTCAGTGTCTATACTCAGTTATCTCATCTTTATTCCCATTAAGTTTAAATATTTTTGTTCCTGACTCTTCAGAACCTCCTCTCAATTGTCTAAGTAAATCAATCTTCCATTTTCATATAGTTCTAAACTGTATAGGGGGTGAGGAAATGCAAGAAGACAGGACAAAGAAGAGGGAAGATGAGAGAAGCCAGCAACAGCTTGGAGCCAGCTGGGTCAACCTAAGGACTTTTAAGAACAGAATTAGATTATTCTAAATGAAGATAAGAGCTAAATTTCATGGTCAGGTTAACATCATACATATTGCAGACAGCATATGACCCTAGGAATTCAAAAAGATTTCTTTGGACTCCACTAACCATGGATAAAACTTCAAGCAACTTTAACTAAGTAATAATGTACTGGAAAGCTGTCCAGCCGTGGCCATGCACGTGCTAGAGACAATCTTAAGAACTCATTTGTCTCTCCTTATGATTACCAAAAAAAAAAAAAAAAAAAAAGTGTTTAAAATGCATATGTGTGTAATTTTTGTGAAGAAATTAAAACATGGATATCATAGCTGTTATTTCACAGAATTCTAGATTTGAAAAAAATGCATTAACTGACCCAGAAGTAGTTTATTTGGAAAAGTTTCTTTATAGTTATTTTGAGTAAAGAGGGTGTGCACTGAAATGTTTCAATCTCAGGACTAACTCTGTGGCTGAACAGATAAGATTTAACACCTTCTGAAAGTCCCTTATATGAACTGCTGAGCTAAATAAGTTAGACAATTTTAAAGAGATCAATTGAATTGACAGGAAAAATGTCATCTATAATTTTATGTATTCTATATGAGAGACTTGAAGACATAGGTTAAAAGATTTTTTTCTTTAATGGGCAGAAATGTAAGAATTTCAAAAAATATCATGACCCAGCCCTTCAATATATGCCTGAGTTGAAGTGTCTGGACAGTCTTAAGTCTCCAAAGAATATTAGATCACTGCAAAGATAGCTAAAAGATCAGATATGTTTTTCCCTGGGGTATTAGGAAAATAATTTTTGTCTTTTTTTCTGAATACTTCTTATAATAAAAATGTAGCTGTATTAACGACAGATTATCTTTTAGTTGTAAATATAGCTTACATTCAAAAGGAATATGCATGATGACTACTAAAAAGCATAAAAGATAATACTACTCTAACCACATTAATTAATAATGGATTATTACTTAAAGAATTAATCTGAAACTTTAGAAATCCAGATTTTAACTGAAAGGTAAAAGTAAATTATTAGGTCTACTGCTATCTACTTTGAATGCACTTTTAAAGGGATTAGGAACATTCTCTATTGCTGTTATTGATTATTAATAAGAATGAGAACCATATCACTAACTCCTTATCATTCTTCTTCACTTCATATTAAAAACAAAAAAATATAGGGAGAAAGAGAATTTTAAAATATGAAAGAATTTTAAAATAGATTTTCTAAGTTAAGTAGAAACTATTTAAAAAGAAGTAGTTTTAAAACAATAACAATCTAAGAATTACACACAAGTCTTCTAATATGTGAGATTACTTCACTTTGCAGAAGAGAAAGTAGTATCATAGAAAAAATACTTGACCTAGAAGAAAGTGTAGCTTTTTTCTTGAAATGCTTTTTAAAACCACTAGAACTGGTATAATTCAGTAATTTGTATTTCTGAAAGATTAATTTTCAGTATCTTGTCATTAATCTGATTTTGCTGCCACATTGCTGTTTGGTCCATATTTACCTATCACTATAGCAAAACTCATATTGAGTTCCTACATTATTCTAAAATGTCTTTCCTAATATAAATATCTTATAAAACAATTTACCCAGTATAAAGTTCCTAATTTATTCCTTCATTTACATAATTCTCTTACATACCAAACAGTATCTCAACTGGGTTTTGAGGCTTCCTTTCTCTTTTTGCTGTAACATTACAGTTTTTACTCTCCAGAGTAGGAAACACTTTTCTTCTTCCCGCCCTTGCCAGTGTTTATCAATTCCTGCAGCTTCAGATGCCATGACTTGAACTAGGAAAAAATAAAAAAACAGAACTCTGCACTACTCTATAAAATAAAAATATCCTTCCCTCAGCACTACCTCTGTTAACCATGAGCAAGGCTTTACTGAAGAAATAATAAGAGAATCAAAAGATGGTCTGGCAGAGATGAGACAGCCACACAACTGAGCTCTTCATAGTGCACATGCTCAGTAGCTGTTCAATAAATGGACAAATGGACAAATAACTGAAAATTAGGAAAATGTTGTGCTCCTACTCCTGCACTGAAAAAGACGATAAAAATGTTTGTGGAATCCATACTCATAGCATATTTTATTATAGAAACATTGTACTAAATTGTGGTTAAATGCTACTCATATTGTAGTACTTGTTAAATAAAATTTTATATAACAGTCTCAGCTTCTATACACTATTAGTTGAGTTTCAAATAAAGAATAAACACAGGCTATATACCAACTGTATTAGTCAGGGTTCCCCAGAGAAATAGAACCAATAGAACTACATATATATATATATATGAATATGAGAGAGAGAGATTGATTAACTCTTTATATTGGCTCATGTGATTATGGAGTCTGGCAAGTGCAAAATCTGCAGAGCCAGAGCCAATGTCTCAGTTTGAATCCAAAGGCTGACATACTGCTGTAGAACCAGGAAGAACCAATATCCCAGTTTGAAGGCCATCAGGAAGGGGAATTCTCAAGGGAGGGTCAGCCTTATGCTCTTGTCAAGCCTTCAACTGATTGGCTAAGGCTCACCCACCTTTTGGAGGGCAATCTGCTTTACTCAGTCTACCAATCTGTATGTTAATCTCATCCAAAAATACCCTCACAGAAACACCCAGAATTTTTTACCAAATTTTGGGCACCCTATGTCCCAGTCAAGTTGACACATAAAATTAACCATCACACCAACTAAATAATAAGTCATAAACTTAGCCTCTGGAATGTTCCATTTCCATGTCAGGAACAGTAGTGAAAATGTCAGAAGATCTAGTGTGAATTCTCTGTCCATTAAGTATAAGCTGTATTATTTTGGGAAAAAATAAACTTTTCTCTCAAAGTCTCAGATTTTCATTTGTGGACTGCATGGTAGTTCAGCTGACATGTGTCAGAGGAATAACTAAAATTCCATGAGAAATTCCCAAATTCTATTTCTCTCATTTTAATATCTGTAAGAATGTTGTGATCAATCATATAGAAAAACCATGAAAAGAAATTCAGCAATCAAATTAAAAGTTTTAAGCCTTGCTATAAAGATATGTAAATATGTCAAAAAGCCAATAGAATATAAAATTCAAATTTGTTAATTTAGCCATCTAGGTAGACATTACTCCTTGAGTAAATGGAAGACTTAGATAATGACATGACCCAAATCCTGAGATGTGAGTCAGCAGGCAACGATAGGACAACTAAACATAAGAAACATCAATTTCTTATAGTTGATAAGTGTACACTGTCTGGTTCAATAATTTCATTTGTTAGGCAATCTCAAACATCAAAGAAGGGATTCCCAGATATTATTTAGAATGAAAAATGTTTCTTCAATGGATATGAATCTTTTAAAAAATTTTATTGAAGTAAACTTTACAAAGAGAAAAGTGTATGGATATATATTTTTTAAGTGCATGGATATTAATTGTGTCATTTGATGAGTTGTTATACATGCAACCACCCATGTAACCACCATCCCAATCAAGATATAGGACATTTTTATTGTGCCTAAAAGTTTCCTTTTGACCCCTTTCAGTTAACCGTCATTGCCACAGGAAACCAGTATTTTGATATCTATAATGATAGATTAGTTTTACCTAGTTTAGAGCTTCAAGTAAATCAAATCATATGGTATATACTCCTCTTTACAGCTTCTTTTACTTGGTATAATGCTAGTGAGATTCAACCATGTTGTTGAGAGTATCAGTATTCATTCTTATTGCTGAGTAGCAATCCATTTTATGAATCTGCTACAGTTTGTTTATCCACTCTTCTGTTAATTGACATTCAGGTTATTTTGGAGATGTCTCATCATTTTACAACATGTCCTTTTAATCTATATATTGAGTGAATGAAAGTTTTGTCTTAGCCTAGCAAAATAGAGTCACAGCCCTTAGGATTCCTTGAGCATAGTATTGTGTAAACTATAATTCTGGTCTTTGTAATGGAATTTGCTATCCTCAGAACTGTATATATACTAGAACTGTGTGTAATAAACTGATAAATTCAAGTCTTTGTGAAGCTCCTGTGGCCTGGGTCATCTAAACCAAATTGAAAACATTTTAAAGTATACCTTCCATTTGTTTATTTTTGTTTTTATTTCCATTTCTCTAGGAGGTGGGTCAAAAAGGATCTTGCTGTGATTTATGTCATAGAGTGTTCTGCCTATGTTTTCATCTAAGAATTTTAGAGTGTCTGGCCTTACATTTAGGTCTTTAATCCATTTTGAGTTTATTTTTGTGTATGGTGTTAGGAAGTGTTCTGATTTCATTCTTTTACATGTAGCTGTCCAGTTTTCCCAGCACCAATTATTGAAGAGGCTGTCTTTTCTCCATTGTATATTCTTGTCTCCTTTATCAAAAATAAGGTGACCATAGGAGAAAAGGAAAATTTAAAAACAGAGTTACAATGGGCAGGATCTCAGAGCTCCTGGCATCATATTCAATTAAAAACATTCAGGCAGGGGCTTCCCTGGTGGCGCAGTGGTTGAGAATCTGCCTGCCAACGCAGGGGACACGGGTTCGATCCCTGGTCTGGGAAGATCCTACATGCCGCAGAGCAACTGGGCCCGTGAGCCACAATTACTGAGCCTGCGTGTCTGGAGCCTGTGCTCCGCAACAAGAGAGGCCGCAATAGTGAGAGGCCTCACGCTGCGATGAAGAGTGGCCCTTGCTTGCCGCAACTAGAGAAAGCCCTCGCACAGAAACGAAGACCCAACACAGCCATAAATAAATAAATTAAAAAAAAATGTTTAAAAAAAAAAAATTCAGGCAATACCATAAAAATAAATAAATAAAGTATATCTTCCATCTTTCCTCCCACCAGTCTCTTTTTAATCTCTTAAAATTTCTTTTAACTTGACCTCTAATATCTCTAGATCTGGTGCTTTTAGATACTTCTAAAGCATCCCAAATACATCTAGAGAAAAGGTATAATGTCTTCAAGTAGAGGTAGCATTTCCTCCTGAGAGGTAACGAGAATTCTAATTTTGGGGACTTGCAATAATTCTCAGATGCTTAATGATTTTTGGCTGCTCTATATTTAATATGAACGATACATAGCAGACATTTTCTAGTCTATATGCCCCAATATAGAATATATAACACTTTCTATTTTGTTACATTTTATAGATTATAGTATTTTAAAGTTGTATGAGAATACTGTGAACATGGTAGCAGCCACTACATTATTTCCAGGCCCTGGGCATTGTGTAGTAACCATGGAGTTGGAGTGGAATTGATCCATACACCCATATCCAAGTGAGGACCTTGATGATACAAGCCAATCAATTATAGTAAATATATATGCATGTGTGTATAGTAAAAGTTATTAACTTGTCTCAATCTACAGTAATTGTTTCAGGGGTTGACAGCTGACACATGACACGAATTGGACTAATCAGAGTGAGGCACAATACGTTGCTGATGATTTAGGGGAAGAAATGTGAACAAGGAAGCAGGTAACCCAGGCTTCTGCTGGGAACCACCCTAAAGCTTTGATGAGAACAACCATACTGAAAGTTAGAGGTAGAATATCTGAACAAAACAGTCCCTATTGACATTTTAAGCCTCTGAATAAGCCCTCACCTAAGCCCTCACTTACATGAGTAGAAGATTTCCCTTTGTGATTTAACTCAGGTTGATTTAAGCTTTCTGTTATTTGAAGTTGAAAGTATTTTCATTTATACAAGAACCTTAATACACATCATCTGGTGAACCTCCAGTTCCAAAGAGTTCATGTAGCAACTTAAAGGCAAAATGAAGACTGAACTCAGGTATTTACATTGTCACTTCTGTAGACTTTTTGTTAACTTTCCTCATTAGGTATAAATTCTCATTTTCATCTCCAATCATAGCTGTAGTTCTCTTTAAGACTTGGGTATGATAACCTTAGACTCCAGTAAAAACAGTTTTGTTATTTGTTTCTTGGAAAAAAGATTTTAAACACTGAAATAAATATCCATATAAAAATGAAGCCCTTAATATTTCCCTCAAAGCTGTTATTCTATTATTAAACATTAGTTAAACATTTAATCTAACCAGGCTCTATTCAAGAAATGGAAACAAAATACCCCTCACAGTCTGATTGTTAAAGCAAGTAAATGAATATATAATTATGGCAGGCATGTTAGGTCCTATATAAGAAAGAGAACTGTAAAATGCTATAGAGTTCTGTAGGCTAGACTATAAAGATTGAATAAAGCTTCCCACAAGAAATAACATTTAAGCTTGAATGATGAAGAGGGGTTTACTTAGAGGGCTGGGAAAGTCACACCAGCCATGAAGCTTAGCACAAATATGAAACTGTACTTGCTTTAAGAAGGAATATAGACGATCAGAGAGAAATAAGACCTATGATTACTTACTAATTAACTAAGATCAAATACATACCTTATACGTTTAATCTAAAAGAATACCAGAGGTAAAAATGTACAACACATTACTCATAGTCTCACAGTTCTGTATGAGGCTAGAGATGATAATAGAAAATAATGGAGTAGGTGGGAATGGTGCAGCTGTACACAGTGTGACCAGAACAGAACTTAAAGACTCACTTGTCCAGGACTGTCTACCTCACTGATCTGCCACAGTGCTCCTGAATGTATCTTCAAAACAAAGCCCTGGAAGGATAAAGCCTTTTTATCTATGAAGAATGATGACTCTATTCAAGCAACAGGAAGCAGAGACTCTCAGAGCCGAAGGAAAGGAACAGAGGAGATGGCCCATGCTGAGGAGGGTGATCCAGAGGGTCCATGTAGAAGGTAAAGGACAGTGAAGTCCTGTGGTCCTGGAGGGTGGAGGCACCAGAAGGGAACAAAAGGAGAACAAAGGCAATCCAAGTCATTAGTTACTATTCCTAGTAAGTAATCATGGAAAGATATGGGTAGAAAGTGGTTGATTCACCCAGTTTAATAAAGAAAACTTTAAGGGAAGACAAGAGTTTTAGTGGGTAAAACATAGATAAAAATATCCCCTTTGCAACAAATAACATGTTTTAGGAAAAGTTCAAGAATAGGAGAATGTAAAAGCAGCTATGTCTCTTTTTTTCCATATCTCTGGTTACATGAAACAAAATTAAGTAGACCCCTATATTTGAAATAAAGAATTTAAAAAGTAAATGATACAGCTGATCCAGCAAAATCACAAATGGAAAAATGAGTCTTTAACTGAAAAAGGCTTGTTAAGTTTGGGGTTTGGCCAAGCCATCCTATCCTAGATGATTTACAGTCAGTAAGAGCTTATCTGCAATTCTAAAACTGCAGACTTCTGTTTTCTAATCTGAATAAGAAGCAAACTTTGTCATAGATTTTGGAAGAAAATCATTGTTTTGGATTAAAGTTTCCTATTTATATTCACAGACCTACGGTTGGTGAAAGCTTAGTGGCTAGAAGACTATTCTGATAAGAATAATAATAATAGCTCATTGAATAATCACTCTAGGCCAGGCCTTGTTCTAAATTATTTACTTATATTTTTTCATTTTATTATTTCAATAAGACTATGAACTAAGATATTATTATCCCAAATTAATAGATGGGATGCATTGGGCAGGTTGCTTCTGGTCCAATGCCACATAGTAAGTGGCACAACTTAACAAGAACTAGGAAGGCAGACCCAACCCTATTCTCTGCCTGCCTGTTAAGTAGAGATTTTCTGTGCTATTTCTTCTTTAATCTTCTACATTTTAATATCACAGGAAAAATAACAACCACAGCTATAATTGCGTTTAGGGTGTATTAACTAGTATATTTGTGTGGAACTAGGAATCAAGAAACTTGGTTGTGTGACCTCATTCTGCCACTGACCTGCCATGTTCTCTTCAGATATGTTCTTCATACCTTCTGGCATTAGTTTTCTTATCTGTATTAAAAAAAAAACGTAATATACTTTAAAAGTGATAATGCGCTAGGATTTTAGAACTATGCTAGCTAAACTTATCTAGTTTCTTAACTTTCACGGTTCAAAATCGAGTGTGTCTAACTTTTATGTTTTTTCCACCCCTTTCCGATATACCTCAAGTAATCACAGGGCACCATATGTTTTTGAGACTGAATTGCAAGTCTTTTTATTCCTTTACAACTGCATCTGATTTATTTTAATGTGATTTCATCTAATTTCAGGGCAGATAACATGTCTTTTTTGTTAGTGTCTTCTGAAGTAAGAAGCATCCTCAACATACTAGACCCTCAGTTAAAATACAACTGAATCTCATTACCCTTTGACAACTTTAGTAGAACTTTGAGACAGAAAGAAATATCATTCAACCGGGGGTTTCTATGGGGTTCATAAAGTATTCCAGGGTTACTCTTATGTTTGGAGTGTAAATGCCACAAGGATAGGGAAATGTTGGTGGACTCCTGAAGGGATAAAGTTATATATTCCTCAAAGGAAGCATAAAGAACTCATACATGCCTTGAGCAGCTGATTAATCATTGCCTCAGCAAACATAACAATATTTCATTAGAAAAAGTGCCAGTGGGGAAATGTATATCAAATACATGGGACTGCTCATGAATGATTCAATTTTAAATATTCTATCCAACCATCACATTGCATATCTCCCTTTTTTTCAACTGGAACAGGTGTTTGGTAGATATAGAATTTTATTAAGGAAGCTACAACTCTTATTCATATATATTTTTTCTTAGAGTTCAGGATATCTTGTCCTCTTTATGACACAGGATGTTTCATGTGTTGATTTGTTTGGTGCCTGAGGAGAGGGATGCCTTTATGCTTTTCTCTCTGGGCATTTCCTACCAAGCTTTCCCTCAGAGTTTTGATGTACTCTGCTTTGAGTCTTCCCTCAGAACTAGTGACTCCCAGGTATAATTTCCAAATTCTTATTCCAAATATGCTGTTTGCATTCAGTAGCCGCCTGTGGTTATGTTTCTCCACATAATGTTAGCTGTTCTTAGACTTTTTTGTTGTTGTTTGCTTTCAGGCACTCATAAGAATAGAAGTGTTACAGCTGCATCTGAGATGCTGCAGTGGTCATGGCTTAGGGCTAAAATGTCACAGATATGTGTTGGCTGCCTGTCACCTAAGTTCTCATTTATATCTAGTGGCAGCCTCCAATGCCTCTGATCCCTCCTGCATTCATCTGAATTAATGAAATGTCAGCCCCCAACATGTAAATACTGAAGTTTTGAAACCCAGATTTAAGTTACCAGAGAGGCTGCTCCTTTATCATCTTCACAGATGTTCATTGACAAATGACAACATTTTTGTTGCAACAGAATTAAATCCTGTATACAAACAGTATGTAAGCCACAAGCTCATTCATTTCTACCATCAGATATGCTTCTGAAATGTTTAAAGTCTTCTTCTCCACCTACCCTAGACCCAACTTACTTCGCATAATGATAACTAGGACCTCTCACCAAATTCAACTATATCACTTGCTTTGCCTACTGGATTCTGAACATGCTCAATATTTGAGTCCTATAGCTTTACTCTGTGTTTTATACATACACTATTTTGTACTTATACAGTGTTAAATATAAGTAACTAGGGAATCTTTCCCTAGTAAGAACAGGAGTATGAAATTAAGTACTATATCTTCTACCTCTTCACTATTCTCTATAGTACTTTCCATTAGTCTGGAAATATAGAAAACACTCTCTAGTTTATGTGCAATTTATCTTATTGGAAAATTTTAAAGATTTTTTTCACACCCAGAATCAGTGAGAGTAAGGGAGAACAGAAACTCTTATAAATTTGCCTTCCCTGGTGGCGCAGTGGTTAAGAATCCACCTCCCAACGCAGGGGACACGGGTTCAAGCCATGGTCCGGGAAGATCCCACATGCCACGGAGCAACTAAGCCCAGGTGCCACAGCTACTGAGCCTGCGCTCTAGAGCCCGCGAGCCACAACTACTGAGCCCACGTGCCACAACTACTGAAGCCCACGTGCCTAGAGCCTGTGCTCTGCAGCAAGAGAAGCCACTGCAATGAGAAGCCTGCGCACCGCAACGAAGAGTAGCCCCTGCTCACTGCAACTACAGAAAGCCCGCATGCAGCAACAAAGACCCAATGCAGCCAAAAATAAATAAATAAATAAATTTATTAAAGAAAGAAAGAAACTCATAAATTTGTTGTGAATATAAATTGTTGCAACCTTTCATGGAGGCATTTTGTCATTATCTGTCAAAATTTTCAGGGTGCATACAGATGAATCAGGAATTCCACTTCAAGGAACCTAGTCTATGAATATTATCACTCAAGCAAATAAAGATATACTACAGGATTTTGTAATAGTATTACTTCTCTTAGTAATAAAAAGGAAGTCAATCTGTACATTCATCAGAATGAGACTGGTTAAGTGATGGTATATTCATACCACAGACTACGAAGCAATGCTCTTAAAAAATAAAGTAGACCTAGGTATGCTAAGAAAAAGAAAGTTCATATATACTGTTAAAGAAAAGACATCAAAAAACACTAAGCAACAAACAAAAATAGACAAAAAACCCATATTACAAAATAATGTATAGGACAGTCTGTTCTGGTAGCACAAACACACCACATGTGCTTGGGGAAGCTGTGGGTACGCATATCAAATGGGGATGGAAAAAGGAGTCATTTTTTTTACTCTGACTACTATTTTGGATGGCTTATTTAATTAATAACTTATTTGAATGCATATTAAATTCCAGACACTGTGTGTGATGATTTCATTTTAATGCTTTCAACACTGCACTTCCTTAATCATTTGAAAATATTTGTTTTTTTAATATGTTTTCTAACCAGAAATATTATCATGGTTCATCATAGAGCATGTCTTTGGGGGGCTGAAATTTGTTTATACAGGTCACTCAAGGAAAATGACAAGATTATATTCAAACAAGTTAATGCTGCAGGCATATAGAATTCATTAAGTGTATCCTGACTGCACTAAGTGAAATCCCTAAAACAAAATCCTATATCAAGATGAAAGGTGCAAATTTTACATATGAATGCATATGAAATTTTTACAGGAGTTACCGAAAAAAGTGGTGGCTTTCTAGCTAGACCATAATTAAAAGGAACTAACTGCCTTAAAAGTTGGCCCATACTTCTGCTGAGCATTACATAGAATCATAGTACCTCTAACTGGACATGACTATACACATCACCTTGTTCTTAACTGTGGATGAAAGTCATGTACTGCAAAAATAAATAGCATAATAGTTTGGAACAGACAGACCTGATTCAACAAAGCCTTTCTCATCCATTTAGTAATGTGATCATTTAAAATCACTCCTTCATTTTCTCCATCAGTAAATAGTTGATACTAAACATACGTTACCTCATATGGTTGTATAATTACTCAATAAGTTAATGCAGTTAAAGCATTGATACACAGTAAGCAACAAATAAATATCATCTTCCGGTACAGTTGTTTATAATAATTTTGATGATGGAATTTAGAGTATGTGATTCTTTTGGGGAGATAAATTCTATAGAGGGTCTATTCATATTTTTTGTAATATTATTCCACTAGTTTTACTACTTTCCTATTGCTGCTGTAACAAATTACCATAAACTTATTGGCTTAAAGTAACAAATTTATTTTAGAGTTCTGAAGTTCGAAAGTCTAAAATGGGTCTGGGGCTTCCCTGGTGGCACAGTGGTAAAGAATCCGCCTGCCAATGCAGGGGACACGGGTTGGAGCCCTGGTCCGGGAGGATCCCACATGCTGCGGAGAGGCTGAGCCTGTACGCCACAGCTACTGAGCCTGTGCTCTGGAGACCGCGAGCCACAACTGCTGAGCCCGCAAGCCACGACTGCTGAGGCCCACCCGCCTAGAGCCCGTGCTCTGCAACAGGAGAAGCCACCGCAATAAGAAGCCTGCACACCGCGATGGGGAGTGGCCCCGCTCGCCACAACTAGAGAGAGCCCGTGCACAGCAACAAAGATCCAACGCAGCCAAAAATAAAAATAAATAAAAAATAAATAAATTTAAAAATATAAATAAATAAATAAAATGGGTCTGCAGGGCTGTATTCCTTTTGCAGGCACTAGGATATAAACCATTTCTTTGCCTTTCTCAGCTTACAGAAAGCAGCTACATTGCTTGGACTGTGGTCTCTACCTCCATTTTTAAAGTTAGCAATGGCTGGTCAAATCTTTCTCAAGTTACAGCACTCTGATGTGCCACTTCTACAGTCAAAACTCCCTCTTCCTTCCTCTAATAAGGATGTTTGTGATTACATTGGTCCCACCTGGATAATCCAAGGTAAGTTTCCCATCTCAAGAGCCTTAATTAGTCACATCCTCAAAGTCCTTTTTACCATGTACAGTAACATTCACGGCTTCTAGGGATTTGCCATTGGCATCACTGTGGGGCCATTATTCAGCCTCCTACAACTAGCAAATAAATCCAGGCCAGTTTGAGTAAATTCTTGAAATTTCTGTTTCTATAGCAATGAATTTGAAACAGGTTACCTCATCAAAAACTTGTAGTGTCATTTACCTGTTACTACCGGGACAGTGTGCTAGCTGTAAAGGACATGGGTGACAGAACACTTTCTTTCTCTGCCCTTAAGGAACTCTAGGAGACAAAGAAACAAACAGTATTTACAGTACAATATATTGTGGTAGGGAACTAAATAAATTTGGTCAGGGAAAGCTTCAGAGAATAGATGACCCTTGGAAGGAGGAATGACTAAAGGAATATAGAGTCTCGAGCAGATAAAGCATGTAGGAGGAAGAAGGTCACAAAGTAAGGGAAAGAAAGAAGCATGTAAAAAGGCAGATAAGATTTAAGAGTATGAGATGTTCAGGGAAAAGTAATAGTTCAATTTGGCTGAAGCAGAAGGTTCTGGTTAAGAAGTGGCGAGAGATGAGGCTTGAAAATTTGAGATTAAAAATTCATTATGGGGCTTCCCTGGTGGCGCAGTGGTTGAGAATCTGCCTGCCAATGCAGGGGACACGGGTTCGAGCTCTGGTCTGGGAAGATCCCACATGCCGCGGAGCAACTGGGCCCGTGAGCCACAACTACTGAGCCTGCGCGTCTGGAGCCTGTGCTCCGCAACAAGAGAGGCCGCGACAGTGAGAGGCACGCGCACCGCGATGAAGAGTGGCCCCCGCTCGCCGCAACTAGAGAAAGCCCTCGCACAGAAACGAAGACCTAACACAGCAAAAATAAATAAATACATAAATTTATTTAAAAAAGTCATTATGATTATATTAGCATATTAATTAACCTGATAAATTATGCAAAAATAAATCATTTTTATTTGGAATTTCATAGATTTTATAACCCCACGAAATTTATTTTTTTCCTTTTGTTTTATTTTTTTCCAGAAGATCTTTGGAAGTGAGTCCACTGAACACCACTATGGGAAAATGACTAATCCAGTGCTTCTCAAAGGCTGTTGCTGCCCCAGCTGCATTAACACCACCAGGGAACTTTTTAGAAATGCAAATTCTCAGGCCCCACCTCAGACTTACTTAATCAGAAACTCTGAAGTTAAACAAACTGTTTAAACAAGATTTCCTGGTGATTCTTATACTTTGCTAATAAGTGAGAACTACTGCTCTTAATCCAGTCTGGTTACACAGACAAGAATGCTCAGCCCTGGAGAGTTTAAAGGCTCCTTCTGTCCCTGTAGATCAGAGTTTTATCTAAGGCATTGTCAAATCTTAGGCACCCCAAGTTTCAAATTATTCTCTCATTTGATCAACTCTTCCTATTGCTCCACAGTAACACCCATTTCCAGCATCGGCCTCGTAGCAACAGGCTGTGTGATCTCCCTGTACAGGATTTATTGTCTTATGCTTATGCTTTAATTCTGTATCTCTAGGTAATATTTATAGGTTGAATGGCCATAGTACATCATTAATACTACCTCTGTCCCTACTCTAAGACAAATGGCAGATCAAACTATTGTCTCCTTATGTGCAAGAAGTCTTTTTTTCTATCTTTTATCTAAGAAATGGTTCTAAAAAGCCTCAAGATTCTTCTCTGGAGGCCACCTTATCTTTCTGAACTGCTCTGGAAATAATCTAGCATCCTGGAGTATTACTAACATACTATTAGAGGAGAAAGACAAATCAGACAAGCAAGGAGGATGAGGTGACCAAATTTTATAAAAGAGGAAAGAACTCTAAATTTGAGTTAAGAAAGATAACTGGTAAAGATTTAAAAAATATAAGGAAGAAAAGTGATAACAGAAAAATTTTATTTGGGTTAGTTCTGTGTTGGTGGTGGTGGTGGGTTTTTTACCTTAAGAAAGGGAAAATGATAAGGATGGCAAAATTTGATTTGGAAAGCAAAAATCAAAAAAGAAAGCCTTTTGGGAATTTTAAAATTTTTATTTGTTATAATCATTGGTGTTCTACCTTTCCAATTATACATAAGTTGAACAGAGGAAAAGCAGTTCTTCCTTAGCCATTTATGAGAATGTATTGCCCCAGTGTGATTTCCTCTCCAGCTGTCACAAGCTGAGAGGATATATTCCCCCTGTGTAAATTTAAGAAGCCTGGCAGTAACATGAGTGAATGGCAGTAAATAACACTGCCACCTGCATTTAAATGGAATTTCTGATGTCTTGTTTTTCATTGCTGTCAGTAGTGTATCTCTCCTTAAGACAATATTTCATCAGACTTATAATGATAATGATAATGTGGTCATGGTTTGTTTATAGCATATATTTCTATAGGTTGGGTTGAGTTTTTGTTGTCATATTAATCAAAAACAAAATTGATTTTAGTGTAGCACTTGAAACTCTTCAAAAATACTTTTCCAACATAAATATGTTTAAAAACATAGAAAGAGACATATTTTAAAGCCCCGCACATTCAGTGTAACATCAGTTGAAATAATGCATTTTCCTTTATTAACAATTTTGGTGAGAAACAAAATTTCCAGGAAAACCAAGACAGTATGGCCATATTTACCCAGATAAAATTATAATTTCTCCCAAAGGAATTTTCTGAAAAGAGTAAAGTGATCAAGAGAACTAAATCACTAGCCACTGCCCATATTCATATAGGTTGGAAGAATATATGAGACATGAGATCCCTTTTAACTGAAATGACTTTGGTTTCAACAATTCTGGGGCTTTTTATCAAACCTAACATGTTAATAAACATGCTATCTTTATGAGATAAAAAGCAAAGAATGGCATACTGTATGTTCAACACTGAATTCATATTCATATTTCATATTCAAAATTCATATCACAAATCCATATTTTATAGGTATGTGACAGAATCAATGAGAATAATTGGTCATAAAAATGATTTATAAGGAGGAAAAAAAGTATATTGTTAGCAGAGGGGAAAAGCAGGCAAATTTAAGTTCTAGCACTTATTAGTTGAATGAAGTTATTTAAATCCTCTTAGTCAGTGTCTTCACCTGTAAAATGGGTATAATAGTACTTACCTGAGGGGGTTGCTCTGAAGATTAATAAGTTAACATTTACAAAGTGCTGCAATAAGGTCTAGCATATAATAAGAGCTAGATATGTATTTGTTAAATGAAATAAATAATTAAAAGGGACCAAATGAGTTGGGGAAAATGGTCATTCTCCTCATTTCAAATTATTTCTAATAGTGTCTCTAGTAATTAAGCACTGCTATCCATAAAAAAAAGTAATTCATTAGAAAATTAGTGCATCCAATAAAAACGAGTTTAATGTTAATAATAATTTGAGAGTTAGGTGCTGACCTCACCTCATGAATTTAAAAAATTAAGAAAGTGTAAAAGAAAAAGAAGGAAATGTTACATATTTAGCAAGACTATTTTTGCATTCTCTATAACAGAGCCTTCTTCAACGTGAAAATTGAGTTCAAAATATATTACATTTACATGTCAAATAGTAGAGTAAACAATGAAACAAACACAAGTGTCTACCGTAGGGCAAAGGAGATAACGCTAACTTACAAAGGGCAAAATATAAATAAGTACATAAGAAAATAAATGATAAACTAAAATTAATTAGTTATATAAGAATTCATATATGAAGCTGACCCCAAATTGAAAAACTGAAATAAACGTTTGCACATTTGTCCATTTCACATTAATCTAAAGAAGTTACCTACCACAAAACTAACCAGTTACTAGAATTACTATAAAACTTTATTAAAATTACTGTGGTTGTATAGTTTGGTGGGGGAGGGTAAGTGGCTTAGGGGAGTTTTCTAATTAATATTTAAATTATACCATATCATACTGTGAGAAATACAATGAATAACACATATGAAAATAAATATATCTCACTAAAAGGCAACTCTATAAGTGGTGCATTTACTTCATTTGTGGGCACCAGAATTTTAACTGCAAAAAGTCAGTCCAAACAGTAAGTCTAGTGAACAATGCTGGCAGGAGGTCTTTGACTTGGAACTTTAAAAAGCAACAGAAGTGACAATTTAAGAATAATTAGTCCATCCAATATGGCTACAGGCATGGACAGTCTATCTGTGGGACCCTCCAGGAATTGATGTTATGATAGGCTTGTAAGACAATGGAATTTAGGGTGTGGGCAAGTGTAGTTGAAGTGATGGACAACGGACTATAAAAAGGAGAAAGAGGAGTTTCTACATTTGAGAAAATAATTCCATTCAATCTGTACTTGGAAAATATTTGGTCTAGTGGAATGGAAGAATTTTTCTCTCATATTTTGGCATTCTTGAGATATTTTTTAGAGCAGTGGTTCTTTAGCCACTGTGTCACATTGCTTTGGGTTGCTATGAACACATTGTAGATGGCCTGGCATATTTTAACTACCTATCTTGCAATATTTTTTTAACTCTAACTGAAGACACAAGTTATTATGATGATTTCCTTCAGACAAAACATTGTGTTCAAGAAAAACAGAACATAAGTTCAGGTCAGTACCAAAAGGCACATGTGTGCTGAGGGTTATGTTCAAGAACTTTCACTACTAATCTAAGAAAATAAAGTCAGGGAAGTAGCAGTTCTACTCAAACAACATGTTGAAGGGTACCTAAAGGAAGAAAGTGAGCATTTCTGATCCTGTTAGTCAATCCAAAATATATATCTGGTTTCTGTTGACTGCCTGTCTTCTATAGGCTCTACAGTGAAAACACACAGTGCAACATTAAAAAAAAAAAAAGAATAGAGGCTTTCTTGAAACTATTCCTGCCCCATTTATAATTGTTTTGAATTTTGTATATTATTATCCTGTATTGTGGTGAAAAATTTCATAAATTCAAGTATTCAAATATTTCCCCCAAATACAGAAAGAATGAAAACCAAAATTAGAAAGAGGCCCTGTGATTTCCTCAAAATATTATTCTGAAGAGAAAGAATACTATTTTATGCTTGTAATAATCATCATTGTCTTCTATATAACACCACATAAATTTGGCCTGTTAAGATTAAGATAGTGTCTCTCAAATTTAAAGTTTACTCATGTGGTGCCCTAATAGCACAATAACTTGTTAAATCCTGTTTCTCTGAAAATTGAGCTAATGGTAAAATATGCCATTCCTCCTTCTTATTACTGAGCAGATTGAAGAAAGGGGAAAAGGCAGGAGGACCCTTCATCCATTAGCACTGGTCTAAGTGACTACAAATGAACTTACTGAAAGCAGCATCAAGGCTATGGCAAAAAATCCTTGTAAATATCTGTCATAACCTGAAATTTCAGAAGCTCATCATGCAAGGTGACTTGCACACCAGGTCATTTTATATCTTTCAATATGCAATTTAGCCACAATGGCAATTATAGCAGTTATTGATTTAATTTGCAGTGTTTTAGTTTTGGAGGAGATAAGACTAGTAATATCTGATTCTATAATATAATAGATGTATCACTGAGTTGATATTTCAATAAGGATATGGCAAACTGAAAATTCTCAAACTTCTATGGCTATAGTTAAAGATATATCAATATATATGACCTTCATTGGCATTTAACAATGTTTAAAAAAAAGTATTTCTGAACACCATAGGAAGTATACCTAAAAGTAATACAATGGCACTTCTGATGAGAAAATAAATGCTCAAGGAAACTGAAGAAAGTGCACAGTTAAGATACTACTCTTGTGCTCATAATACCTTTGTGACCAATCAAGATACTGAAACTATTAGTGTGCTTTTATAAATAAAGATTTTAAAATGAACTTCATAGGACTATTCCAAGAATGAAAATTATCTAGACTACCTCAACATATAAAAACATAGCTGATGATGAGTTAATGTTTTAACACTGTATTTCAAGCTATAATGATCTTTATTACCAGAATTCTGAAGAGCAACATGAACAATAAGGATCATTAGTAGAAATATTAAAAATTCACTCCTTTTCTGTTTCTTTATTTCATATAGGTGGAAGTATTTTTGTTTGTTTGTTTGTTTAATTTTCATCTTCCCTTCACCACATTTAGCCAAGATTGCTTCAGGTAGTTAGAGAGAACTAAGCAATCTAAGGTTCTCATAAAACTTCTCTATCTATTCACCTGCTTATCTTCAGTTTTCTTCTTTTCATAAATATAGCAATTTTTAAATGTGGTCCCAAATTCTTTGACACTACTCTTCTGCCACTACTTGATCGAAAGAATTCAGCCTCATGACCAAATTACCTCCCAAAGGCCCCACCCCTAATACCATCACACTGGGGGTTAGGATTTCAACATATGAAAGGGGACACAAATATTGAGTCCCTTACCACTCTTTAGGTTAGAAAATAAAACTCTTCTTATTCAAAGACTATTCAGATGTCAGAATAGTCTCAAAGAAAGAGTGTCTCAAACCAAAAGTAAAATCCATGGTAAGACAATAAGATCCTTTGTTAAGACCTCAGAAAGATCTAAAATGGTGCCTGCTGGAAACTTTCAGCCAGACAAGGCATGCTTTGAGTATACCTCTCGTTAAATAATGAAGTTTCTCCAAATTTCTAAGTAACCTGAGGACCTTTCTCTCTTTTAAACAATATAGCTTCTTAGAATATTAGGGGCGTTGTCTCATAGCATCACATAAATCCCAAGGTAGAAACAGACTTATCTCAAAGAGATTTATAGTTTTTGGTCAAATGGAGTGAATCTGTTCTAGACTGAATGTTCTAGACTGTTCTAGACCAAACACATATGTTGAAGCCCCAACCCTCAATGTGAAAGTATTTGGAGGTGGAGTCTTTAGGAGCTAATTAGATTTAGAAGAGAGATGCACTGAGGAAAGGCCATGGGAAACACAGCAAGAAGGTGGCTATCTTCACACCAGGAAGAGGGCTCACATGAGCACCTAAATCTTCCAGCACCTTGATCTTGGACTTCCCAGTCTCTAGAACTGTTAGAAATAAATATTTGCTGTCACCCAGTCTATGGTATTTTGTTATAACAGCCTTGCCTAAGACAGAGCCCTAAAACAGTTCATAGAAACTCCGTAGTTTTTTTTAAAGGTAATCGTTCTGGTGGAAGCACCAACTTGAATTTAAAAGGACAGAATCAGTACAAAATGAAAAGACACCTTTGGGCGTCCAAGCTCCTATGGGCAAAAGCAGACTGAAAAAATTACTCAGCTTCAAATGGGGACTATATTTTATGGAAAAGGAACGATAATTCAGAGGATGAAACCAAGACTTCAGAGGACAAAGCCAGGAGATGTGGGGACTCATTCTCAGTGACTACAGTATGTCTTGTGTTTTCCCCCTTTTGAATTAGAATGTCTGTTGCAGTTATCCTATGCTGACTCACCATTATATGTGGAGTATATATGTGGGAGGAGGGTGGTGCAGATCACTTGCCTCTTTAGTTCATAGGACTTCAGATCAAGAAGGAATCTTGAAAAGCTGTACCCAAAGAGCTGAATTCAAAGACATTCATTTGCACTTAGACTTGATTGAGATGGTGAGATTTTGTATCTCAAGCTTTAACTTGTTGTTCTAATAAAATGGGACACTGGGGAGGTCTTGGGTGGGAATTAGTGAACCATACATATGGAAGAATTGCAAATAAGTTTTGGTCATTTTAAATCATGGCCTAGAAATTTTTTGACATTCCTCTTATCAAGACATGGGATATATATCCCATCATATTGAATCTTATCTCTCTACTAAGCAGTAGAAAACACAGGCATACCTCAGATATATTCCAGGTTTGGTTCTAGACCACCACAATAAAGCAAATATCACGATAAAGTGAGTCACACAAATTTTTTGTTGCTGAGCAAGAATACCTGATATGTGTTTCCTGGAAAGTATGCAGTCCACCAGTTCCAGTTGGAGAGCACAGTGGCTGCTATGTGATGTGGGTTATAATCTCAGCCATTTGAAATCAACTCCGCTATTGACCAGATCTTCAGCAGACCTGACAAGGATCACTTGATTTAAATGTCTTTTGAATGATACTTCAGCTGTTGACGTACAGATTGCACTAGATGAAAGGACTTGATTTTGACCCAGCATATTTCTCAAAGGCAACCACTCTCTGCACTCTTTAAGTGGGCTTGGTGTATGCCTGCAGAAAATGAATTATAATTGATGTAGTACCTCCCTCAATTAATTTCAGAGAAACTAGGCATTGAGAGAATTCAGAAATTCAGGCAAGCAACATCAGAGTTTCCGTGATTACTCAAAGCATCCTCCAAAACAAGAAGAATACTTCTAAAGCTCATATACTACTGATTATTGGATACTTTAGCTAATGTCTAAAAATACTGGATTACTGACATACTTGGTACACTAAGGCACTTTTGTCTTTTGTTGAAGTAGAGTCTACACAAGCTTTGGAGGAAAATAGTCTTAGGTTGAAATTAGAATTCTACCACATAGCCAATTGAATCCTGGAGCACTCACTTAAATTCTGAGTTTCAGTTTTCACATCTATAACATAGAGGTAACAACTTTTCTTGATTATAAAATTTAGTGAGAAAATAATGAATACAAAACACCTAGCAAAACATTTGGTACCCAGTAAACAGAAGCAACCATGATTACGTGTAATATGTAAGAAAAATCTTGGCCTGCCCCAGCACTAGGTCAGCTTCCACAGATCCAGTCCAGCCTCTATGGACCGTGGCTCCAGGCAGCCAACAGCACCAGGCTGAACTTGGGGTTCCAGGCTCCAGGTCCATACTTAAACTCGTCCCAGGCTCCTGGCCCCAGGCTCGAGGCCTACCCCTGTTGTCCAAGGCTCCAGGCCTGCCCCAGTACCGAGCCAGCTTCCATGGTCCCAAACAGCAGGCATGCGCTAATGGACCAGCACCAGGCCAGCCACTGTAAACTCAGGACAAAGCTCATCCCCGAAGACCCAGACTCCAAGCCCACTCGAGCACCAGGCTAGCCCCCATGGCCCCAGGCTCCAAGTATACCTCCACAGTCCCAGGTGCCAGACCTGCCCTAGTGGATTCCACTGCCCAGCCTTTTCCTGTAGACTCAGGACCAGACTCATTCCCAAGGATCAGCATCAGCCCTGCCCCAGCACTAAGCCAGCCCCTATGGACTCAGTCTCAAGGCCCACCCCAGAGGATCCCTGCACCAGGCCTGCCTCCACAGTCCTGGAACCAGGCTTGCCCTGTGGACTCAGGTGCCAGACCTGCCCTAGTAGACTCCAGTGCAATGCCCACAGACCTAGGTTCCGGGCTCACCTCATGGACTCAATAGCCAGGCCCACTACAATGGACCCAGGCACCAGGCCTGCCCCTGTGAACACAGATGCCAGGCAAGCCCCTGTGTATTCAGATGCCAATCCTATCTACCCACTGACTCAGGCACCAGGTCAGCCCACCTGAGGATTCCAGCAGCAAGCCCACCTCTGTACTCCACCAGGTGGCCCACCCAGAATCTTTGGACAAGCTAGCTAATGAAGGGAATTCCCTGCCAAAGCCAGTCTTTAAAGACTGGAAGAGGTGCCTACTTCTTCAAATGCACAGACACGGTGAAGAGCCACCAGGATCATGAATAATCAGGGAAATATGACACCATCAAAGGAACAAAATAAGGTACCAGTAACCAACCCTTAAGAAAAGGAGATCTATGAAATTTCTGATAAAGAATTCAAAACAATTACCTTAAAGAAGCTCAGTGAGCTATCAGAGAGCACAGATATAGAACTAAATAAAATCAGAAAAACAATACCTGAACAAAATGAGAAGTTCAACAGAGAAACCATTAAAAAGAATCAAACAGAAAATCTAGAGATGAAGAAACAATGACTGAAATCTTCAACAGCAGACTCTATCAAGCAGAAGGAAGAATCAATCAGTGGGCTCAAAGACAAGTCATTTGAAATTAACCAGTCAGAGGAATAACAACAACAACAACAAAAAATTTAAAAAGAGTGAAGGAAGCCTACAGGACTTACAGTATACTATCAAACAAAGCAATAGATACTTTATGGGAGTCCTAGAAGGAGCAGAGAAATAGAAAGGAGCAGAAAGCTTACTTAGAGAAATACTGACAGAAAACTTCCCAAATCTGCAGGAAGAAATGAACATCCAGATCCATGAAGTCTGTAGAACTTCAAATAGATTAAACATAAAGAGACCTTCACAGAAACATACTATAATTGAATTCTGAAAATGTGAAGACTAGGAGAGAATTTTGAAAAAAAAAAAAAAAAAAAGACAAAAGCAACCATTACATACAGAGGAATCCCCATAAGACAATCAATAAATTTCTCATCAGAAACCTTGCAGACCAGGAGAGAGAGGGATGCCCACTCTCACCACTTCAATCCAGTATAGTAATGGAAGTCAAAGAAATTAGGCAAGAAAATGAAATAAAAATATATAAATTGGAAAGTAAGAAGCAAAACTGTCTCTGTTTGCAGATGATATATTATATATAGAAAACCCTAAAGACGCCACCAAAAAAAACTGTTAGAACTAATAAACCAATTCAGTAAAGTTGCAGGATACAAAAGCAACATACAAAAATCATTTGGTTTCTATACACTGACAACAAGCTATCCTAAAAAGAAATTAAGAAAACAATCCTATTTACAATAGCATCAAGAAAAAAAGGAATGTTTAGGAATAAATTTAACCAGGAAGGTGAAAGATCTGTACACTAAAAACTATAAAACATTGATGAAAAATTGAAAAAGACACGAATAAATGGAAAGGTACCCCATGTTCATGAATTGAAAAAAATAATATTGTTAAAATTTCCATACTACCTAAAGCAATCTACAGATTTAATGTAATCCTCATCAAAATTCCAATGGCATTTTTCACAAAAAGAGAAAAAAAAATCCTAAAAGTTATATGGAACCACAAAAGACCCCAGATAGCCAAAGCAATCTTGAGCAAGAAGAGCAAAACTGGAGACATCACATTAGCTGATTTCAAAATATGCTACAAAGCTATTATAATCAAAACACTATGATAGTGGAATAAAAACATAAGTAAAGACCAAACAGAAATGAAAGTCCAGAAATAAATCCATGTATAATGTTTAAATGCTCTTCAACAAAGTTTCCAAGAACACACATGGGGAAAGAACAGCTTCTTCAATAAGTGGTGTTGGGAAAACTAGAAATCCACATGCAGAAGAATAAAATTGGACACTTATCCACACCAAATACAAAAAATCAACTCAAAATAGACTAAAGACATGAATGTAAAACCCGAAACTATAAGACAGTTATAAGAAAACATAGAGAAAAAAGCCTCCTGATATTGATCTGGGCAATATTTTTTTTAAAATTTGACACCCAAAGCATAGGCAACAGAGGCAAAAATAGACAAATAGGGTTGCATCAAACAAAAAAGCTTTTGTAAGCAAAGGAAATAACAGAATGAAGAGACAACCTATGGAATGGGAAAAAAAATTTGCAAATTATACGTTTAATAAAGGATTAATATCCAAAGTATATAAGGAACTCATACAACTCAATAGCAAGAAAATAAATAATCTGATTTTAAAATGGGTAAAGGACCTGAGTAGACATTTTTCAAAAGAAGACATACAATGGCCAACAGGTACATGAAAAGGTGTTCAACGTCATTGATCATCATGGAAATCCAAATCAAAACCATAATGAGATAGCACCTCAAACCTGTTAGAATGGATATTAACAAAAAGACTAAAGATAACAAGTATTGGTAACAATGTGGATAAATTGGAACACTTGTACACTGTTAGTGGAAATATAAATTGGTATAGTCATTGCGGAAAAATTATGGATGTTACTCAAAAACTTAAAAATAAAACTACCATATAGTCCAGTAACCCCACTTCTGGGCATTATATCCAAAAGAAATGAAATCAGTATCTTGAAGAGAAATCTGTACTCCCCTGTTCACTGCTGCAGCGTTATTCACAATTAGCTAAGATAGGGAAATAACCTAAATGTCCAGTATACAGATAAATGGATAAAGAAAATGTTATATATATATATACACGTACAGAAAGAGAGACAGAGACAGAGACAGACAGACACTCCCTGACTCATGATGATTCAACTTACAATTTTTTGACCTTACAATTACGAGAAAGCAACATGCACTCAGTAGAAGCCATACTTCAGATTTGGGATTTGATCTTTTCCCAGGCAAGCAATATGCAGTACAATGCTCCCTCGTGATGCTGGACAGCTGCAGTAAGCCTCAGCTCCCAGTCAGCCATGAAATCATGAGAGTAAACAACCAATACACTTACAATCATTCTATACCCATACAAACATTCTATTTTTCACTTTCTGTACAGTATTCAAGTAAATTACAACACTTTAATATAAAATAGGCTTTGTGTTGGATGATTTACCCAACTGTAGGCTAATGTTAGTGTTCTGAGCACATTTAAGTTAAGCTAGGCTAAGTTATGATGTTCGGCTTTAAATTCACTTGACTTAGATATTTTCATCTTATTGGGACATAACCCCATTATAACGAACGAACACACACACATGATGAAATATTATTAAGCCTTAAAAAGAAGGCAATCCTACCATTTGGGACAACATGGATAAATCTGGAGGACATTATGCTAAGTGAAATAAGCCAGGTACAGAACAACAAGTACTACATGATCTCACTTATATGTAGTATCTAAAAAAGTCAAAGTCATAGAAGTAGAGAGTATAATGGTGTTTGCCAGGGGCAGGGGTAAGGGAAATGGAGAGATATTGGTCATAGGGTTAAAAGTTACAGTTATGCAGGATAAATAGTTTCTAAAGAACTAATGTACAACATGGTGAATATAGATAATAATACTGTATTATATACTTGAAATTCGCTGAGAGTAAATCTTAAATGTTCTCATCACAAAAGAAAAATGTGAAGTGATAGATATGTTAATTAGCTCGATGTGGTAAGGTTTTCACAATGTATATATACACCAAAATACTACATTGTACACCTTAAATATATATATTTTTTATTTGTCAATTATATCCCAACAAACCTGGAGGGCAAAAACAGAAAATTTTAAGCTGTGTTCTAAACCATAGTTTTCAGAGCAGAATTTTTTTGCTGTTATCTGCTAACATGTCTGCTATCATAGAAATTTTGATTAAAATTACAAGATAAAAATAAATGGAAATAAATGGAAGATCCTATTTTAATACAAAATTATCTGAGAAATTAATACCGGTTAGATAAGAACTGGGTACTGTAGTTAGTGTGAAGACGATTTTAGTGGTTTTATCTGATATGAAATTCAACATGAGTTTGTGATATGTTTCCTAACATAGTCTTAGTGTCACTAATAGGAAAGAATTTCAGATATATGAAGTATGGTGTCATTCTCATGGACAAAGATGAAACGTCAGGTCTACCATTGTATTTGTTCTAAGTACCTAATCTTAAAAGGAATATTGACAATAAGAGGTGAGAGACTAAGAAAGTGGAGAGTCTGGAATTCATTTATAAAGAATGATGAACTCACATATACCTACCTTGGAGTAAAGAAAAATAAAATAAATAATAAAAACAATTAGCTTTAAATATATTGAGAGGGGAGCAGATTCTTCCTCCAAAAAAAGCATATCAACAATCAATTGAAAGGATGCAGCCTCTGGCGGTGGTCAGTGCTCTTGGGATATGATGATAAGTTAACAGTGAGGTATTCCCTGAGAAGGAAGGGTATTAACCTTGGTTATGCACTTTTTGTGTAAGTAATCTCAAGAAGCATGACATAGAATGGTGAATAATGGAATAAAAGCTGGAGAACCCTAGGTGATCTCTATGGCCCCTTTCAACTCTACACTTATAAATATTCAAAGGTAATTTCTTTTTAAGAAAGGAAAAGGTAAGACAAATGTAGGGACATTGAAAGGCAATAAACTGTTATGAAATAGCATGCATTTGAAATTTTTTAAATTCCTGCTCTGCCCCTTACCAGGCAAACACATTACTTTACCTTTTTAATCCAATAAAAAAGAAAAAAAATTAGCTTATAAGTTTAATTATTAAATTTATTACCCCTTTTATTTATTTATTTATTTATTTATTTATTTATTTAAATATTATTTTAAATATATTTAGTACACAAAGATTTACCGCTTTAGATTAAATAAATAATTCATCATAGCCTATTTAAAAGATATTTCCTTTACTATCATATATATTCCAATGAATGCATATTAAGTTACATTTTTCATATATGTTTGAAAAATGTAGGCAATATGTCATTATAGTTTCTAATCTTTCATTGATCTATTGAAACTGAAAAAAAGCTTGCCCAGATTTTACTTAAACTTTTGCTCAAATACATGATTTCTTCACATGGTATACAGCTAGGAAGATAATTAACTTTGCTGATCAAGAGAGAGTCTCTTGTTTGTCTTTCCATGAACTCAAAATTCCCATTTCAGGTATTCAGTCATCAAATGACCATTCTCATTGATCACTGAGTTTGTTTATCCCTGTATTTCAGAAAAATGTACAGCTATATGATTCCTCTTATGAATTATAATGAAAATGTTTAAAACAAAACACCCTCGGTTTCAGAATAAAACTACTTGGAAATTTAAAAAATTTAATATACACATGCTTTACTATTTAATTTAAAATTTAAGTCTACTAGTGGCAAGATGGGAATAAAGACACAGACCTACTAGAGAATGGACTTGAGGATATGGGGAGGGGGAGGGGTGAGATGTGACAGGGTGAGAGAGTGTCATGGACATATATACACTACCAAATGTAAAATAGATAACTAGTGGGAAGCAGCCGCATAGCACAGGGAGATCAGCTCAGTGCTTTGTGACCACCTAGAGGGGTGGGATAGGGAGGGTGGGAGGGAGGGAGATGTAAGAGGGAAGAGATATGGCAACATATGTATATGTGTAACTGATTCACTTTGTTGTAAAGCAGAAGCTAGCACACCATTGTAAAGCAATTATACTTCAATAAAGATGTTTAAAAAAAAAAAAAAATAAAAAAATAAAAAAATAAAAAAAAAAAATAAAATTTAAGTCTAAACAGAGAAATGTAGAAACAATAAGAATTATTCCAGCTCTAAAATCAGTGATTTTATTTGGTATTAAGCATGTTCAGTTTCAACTTTGGCTGAATCTAGCTCCAAGATTAGTTCATTTTTAACAAATAGCTGGAATATTCTAATTGATTATGTATTTTGAGCATGGCTATTTTCCCACTCACCTCATCATCTGAATTTGTTATCTAGTCAGGTGTTAACTAGACAGTTGTGTCCATACAAATGAAAGGCAAATTGTTCTATTGGGCAGCTTTTTGTAAATAGAAAAAACAATGTTTATGGAGACCCAGTGTTTGAGCTAAGTACTAAGTTTACTTGCCCCTCTGTTACATGTGCACAACCATAATTGAGTTGTTTTTCCAGTTTTGACAACTTTCTTGAGCTCAGAGAGTTCCAGTCACAAACCTAGATATTTTCAGTCCATAGAAAGTTTCATCTACAAACCCATCCATTTTTTCCTAAGAACTTTTTTTTCCTCATCGTTAGATGTGCAATGAGTATAGGTTTTGAAGTTAAAAGCAAACTCTTGGGTTAGAATCCCCCCACCTGCTGACTACATGTGTAAACTTGGATAAGCTATTGATATTTAATGACTCTCTGAAACTCAGCTTCCTCACTAGCAAAATAAAAATAATGAGAAATTAAATGAGATTAAATGTGTACCAAATGTTTAACCCAGTGCCTGGCATATAAAAATACTTCATTAATGTTAGCTATTATTTCATTATTATTGTTATTATCATATGTTTCTTTCAAAATTCTGCATAAGTTTTCAACCAATACATATTGGGACATATATCTGTTCTCCTAGAGCTTAAGATGAAATGTAAATATATAAAGTATTTAGAAAAAATACTACAGTGATATAAGTGCCTTCTTTTTTTGATATAGTTTAAGCAGCTCTATAAATACATGAGGAGCCATATTAGATAGATTACCTTTCTTTTACATGTGCGTATATTGAGAATTAGCGATTAGGCATATTGAAAATGGAATTGCAGAGCAAGTATTCTTTGTATGGCAGCATGCTACTATTCACTCTTAAAAAAGAACTAAGTTACATAAGTTACATATTTTCATTGGTAAAATAAATTTTTGTCATTGGCAGCCAAGATCACCATGGGCAAAAAAACACATAAAGAGAAGACTTCATGGAAGAAGTCAGAAGAATGTGCCTGGATGTAGGTATATAAGAGAAGCAATTCACACCAGGGAGGGTCAAAAGCATTACCAAAAGCAAGGAAGAAAAAATAAAGGTTTCTTATGTATAGGACAGAGAAGAGTTTTAGGAGCAGAGGACACATGTTGATGAGTTGTGGGAGGGAAATGGCTGTGTTTAAAGCAATCAGTTTATGAAGAACCTCAAAACTCAAAAGTATGAAGGAGATTCTAATAATGAAACTTTATTTTGGAGAAAGAGTGACATGGTAAGAGGGTGGAGTTAAAACTCTTGTGCTTTCTAGATGATGCCCTCAGTGTGTTTTTATACAAAATCCACAATATTTTATATGGAGGGCCTACATAAATACAACATAAATGCGATTTTAATATCAGTGAAGAAAACTAAATGCTATCAAAACTAACTCTTCCTCTATTCCTTCTTCCTTCTTTCAACATTAGACACCATTTTCTTAGCATTTCATTTATAGCATGATCCTCCCTAAAAAAACACTGTATTTCTCATGTAACTATCCAAATTGTTAGGATATACCTACCTGATGCAATTTTCTAGTGAGTTTCATCATCTTTGACATGTATAAAGTTGAATGTTTTAACATAAGTTTGAATTTTCAAACCACCCAAGAAATAACCATGAAAAAACTGTATTAAGATAATAATTTAGATATAATCCCCTTCACATTGGAATGGCCACTAAGCATTCTGTTAAACAAACAAACAAAACAAAACAAAAACCATATCAAAATAGAATAAAACCTACCAAAATAGAATAAAATTTGGGTGGTTGTTAATCTCATACAGATAAATCAGGGCTCTTTTTCTCAATCAAGCTGTGGGAAAGCCTTGAAGGGTGATGGGCATAAAACAGTACTGGAGCCATGAATATTCATAGGATACCATCTTTTAGTCACTTAAACTGCCTAGCAGGCTCAACCTTCTGGATCACTGATGTTATTACAAAGCCTGAAACCTCCAAAGAAGACATACAGATGGCCAAGAGGCACATGAAAAGATGTTCAACATCTCTAATTATTAGAGCAATGCAAATCAAAACTACAATGAGATATCACCTCACACCAGTCAAAATGGCTATCATCAAAAAATCCACAAACAATAAATGCTGGAGAGGATGTGGAGAGAAGGGAACCCTCTTACACTGTTGATGGGAATGTAAATTGGTACAGCCACTATATGGAGAACAGTATGGAGGTTCCTTAAAAAATTAAAAATAGAGCTACCATATTATCCTGCAATCCCACTCCTGGGCATATATCCAGAGAAAAACATGGTCTGAAAGGATACATGCACCCTGATGTTCATTGCAGCACTGTTTACAATAGCCATGACATGGAAGCAACCTAAATGTCCATCGACAAAGGCATGGAGAAAGATGTGGCACATATATACAATGAAATATTACTCAGCCATTAAAAAGAATGAAATAATGCCATTTGCAGCAACATGGATGGACATAGAGATTGTCATACTGAGTGAAGTAAGTCAGACAGAGAAAGAGAAATACCATATGATATGGCTTATAAGTGGAATCTAAAAAGAAACGATTCAAATGAACTTACTTACAAAACAGAAACAGACTCATAAACTTAGAGAACGAACTTATGGTTACTGGGGGAAAGGAAGGCAGGAAGGGATAGTTTGGGAGTTTGGGATTGACATGCACACACTGCTGTATTTAAAATGGATAAACAGCAAGGACCTACTGCACAGGGAACTACTCTGATCAATATTATGTGACAACCTAAATGGGAAAATAATTTGAAAAAGAATATATACATGTATATGTTTAAAAAAAAAAAGTCTGGAACCTGATGTTGAAATATTAGCACTAAAAAAAAAATGATTCAAGAAATTCCAACTCCCACAAATTTAGTAATGCAGAGGAAGACTCTCATTTTTATAAGAAATTTTCTTTGAAAAGCTGAAATTTGGAATCTATTTTTAATTTAGCAGCCTAAATACCTTATAAATAGGAAGACTACAAACTAAAAAAAGTTGATGTTTCTATAATTTGCGAAATTCCAAATCTTTTTCAGAAATTTTTAAATTACGTCACGGGTTCGATTCATAATAGAGACATGTATGGATTCAACATAACTGAAAAAAATTTGAATCTGTGTGCTTGTGAACTTGGAGGCAGACAGGGTAGGGAACAATTAGAAGGAAGACAACTGCAGTGGTTAAGATAGGATAGAACATTTGTTTTAACAGGTGAATAGGGAAAATGGAGTAATAGGTGACTGGCAGTTGACAGACAATTTCTTCCATTATTGGGCTTTATTTTATAATTCTGGTTACAAAACTGATATTGAGGCCAGTAATTGAGCAATGTCTTATTCTGCTTGGAAGCAGAGATTATCTTTTTTTGTTGTTTCGGGGTTTTTTTTTTTTTACATGTCTTACAGTCATCTGTGTGGGTTTTGGTAAAGAAATAAAGAATTCTAATCTGATTCTTAACACTACCAAAAGGAAGAATTTTAAAAAGCTAGATAACACAGGAATTCACAGTGAATTAAAAGGGGCAATACAATCTATATCTACATCATTTATATTTACATCTATCTACACAGACTCATATATTCACTTTTTTGTAGTTTGTAGTGCCCACCATGCTTCCACAGTGAAGTAAACTACATAAAATATTTCACTAAATAGAGAACTATTTTTCCTCTCCTTCTGTTAGATTCATTGCTTTAGTTTGTGTTCCCCCTAAAGCAAACACTGAGATAGGGACTTGAATGCAAATAAGTTATTTGGGGAGGTGATTAGGGAAGCATAAGTAAGGGAGTCAAGGAATTAAGGGAGTAAAGGGAGAAAAATCTATCAAGGGTTTTTAATTAGCTACTTACCACCCTGGGAATCTGGGCTCAACCCCACTAGGAACTCTGAGGAACCATAAAGAGTAAGCCCCAGAAATGACCCACCGTAGGATGGGAGCTGTTATCCACTGACTTCTGAGCCTCATTGGTTAAGATTTGTCACTGAGGGAGTTAAATCCCTTGCATTTAATAGATTACACATCCCCTGCGGAGTGGTCTTTCTGGTGTCTGACAGAGAAAGTTTATGCTCTTCCTTTTAATTAAAGTATAGTGACTTACAATATTAGTTTCAGGTTTATAGCACAGTAATTTGGTATTTTTTAGATTATACTCTATATAAAGTTATTAAAAATATTGACTATATTCCCCATGTTGAACATTACATCCTTGTAACTTACTGAGTTTACACCTAGTAGTTGGTACCTCTTAATTCTCTTCACCTATTTGCCCCTTCCCTCTCCCTACCAACCCTCTCCCTCTGGTAGCCACTAGTTTGTTCTCTATCTGTGAGTCTGTTTCTGTTTTGTTATATTTGTTCATTTGTTTTATTTTTTAAAGATGTTGTTTTGATGTGGACCATTTTTAAAGTCTTTATTGAATTTGTTACAATATTGCTTCTGTTTAATGTTTTGGGTTTTTGGCTACAAGGCATGTGGGATCTTAGCTCCCCAACCAGAGATCAAACACACACCCCCTGCATTGGAAGGCGAAGTCTTAACCACTGGACTGCCAGGGAAGTCCCTGTTTTATTTTTTAGATGCCACATGTAAGTGAAAACATATAGTATTTGTCTTTCTTTGTCTGACTTACTTCACTAAGCATAATACCCTCCAGGTCCATCCATGTTTTTGCTAATGGCAAAATTTCATTCTTTTTTATGGCTGAGTGTTGAATAGGAGAAGATATTTGCAAATGATATGTCTGATAAGGAAGTTAATATCCAAAATATATAAAAAACCCACACAAGTCAATATCAAAAACAAACAATTCAATTAAAAAATAATAGGCAGGGGACTCCCCTGGTGGCGCAGTGGTTAAGAATCCGCCTGACAGTGCAGGGGACACAGGTTCGATCCCTGGGCCGGGAAGATCCCACATGCCGCAGAGCCACTAAGCCCGTGTACCACAACTACTGAGCCTGGGCTCTAGAGCCCGTGCTCCACAACAAGAGAAGCCACCACAATGAGAAGCCCCTGTGCTGCAACGAGGAGTAGCCCCCGCTTGCCGCAACTAGAGAAAGCCCGCGCACAGCAGTGAAGACCCAACGCAGCCAAAAATAAACAAATAAAATAAATAAATTTATATTTAAAAAATAGGCATTTTTCCAAAGAAGACATACAGATGGCCAACAGGCACATGAAAAGATGCTCAACATCACTAATCACCAGAGGAAGGCTGGAAGATGGTGGAGTAAGAAGACCCTGAGCTCCCCTTCTCTCATGGGCAAACCAAACTTATAACTATTTACAGAGAAACTATTGATGAGAAAGACTAGAAAATGCCTTCTATAACTAAAAATATAAAGAACAAACCACAACAGGATGAGCAGGAGGGGTGGAGTTGCAGTTTAGTCAAGACCCATACCCCTGGGGTGGGCAACACAAAAACACTAATTCAAAAAGATATATGCACCCCAATGTTCATAGCAGCATTATTTACATAGCCAAGATGTGGAAGCAACCTAAGTGTCCATTAACAGATGAATGGATAAAGAAGATGTGGTGTGCATGTGTGTGTGTGTATATATATATATATACACACACACATATACACACACACATATATATATATATACACACACACACACACACACACAATGAACTATTAGTCTGTACTCTTGACACAGGAGCTGACAAGAACAGGGAACTGTCCATCACGGCTACGCTAAAATCAGTCACATGCACATGACACATTTGTTTGTTTGTTTGTTAGTTTTCAACAATCATGCATTTACATATTTCATTCAGTTTCAAAGTGTGGTGATTTTCAAATCACTCAGACCTGCTTTTAAACCCCACTTTGGTATTTACAAATCTATATGACTTTGAACAAATTACTTAATCTTTCTAAATCTGTTTCATAATCTGTAAAATGGTGCTAATAATTGTACCTACTTCTTTAGAATTGTTGTAAAGAAGAAATTATGTATTGCATGAACAACTCTTAATTTAGTGATTGGGGGAGAATAAATACCCATTATTATTACCCCAAGGCATTAGGCCTGAGATGGATGTATGAGCTTTGAATTGGTCAGATCTGGGGTCAAACATATGTATGATTTTCAAAGAGTAATTTAACCCCTTTAATTATTAATCCCTCTAAATTTCATCTATTAAAAGGTGTAATAAATATCAGTTTCATAGGTTTGCTGTGAGAGATAATATTTCACAAGTAAAATATTACACGTAAATCACATAGCCTGGTCCATGGTGGGCAGTCAGTAGATGTTGGCTGCCTTTCTCGTTCCCTCTTCTGCAGTATTTATTAATTTGTATGTTTGTGTATTTTTATGAGCTCATTCAACAATGCTGGCCTCTGGTGTTATAAACATGTGTTAGATTTATGGGTTTTTTTTTTATTTCAAATAGCTCACAAGCTAGTAGGACACAGATAAAGATTAGAAAATATGTTACACTACTGTATAATACAAGCTCTGGGAATTTGAAGAAGTGTCTATCTTACCTCGGAATGTCAAGGAAAACATTAAAGAAAAGTTATTATTTGAGATCAATTAAGGGGGTATATAATTTTACTTCTGTCTTATATTCTGTTAGTAAATACTGTTGTCTAATTATGCCTCATGAGGAAGCAAACCATTTAATACATGGAAAATCACTCTGACCTTGGAGCCAGGCTCACTGGGTCCTAATCCTAGCTCTGATATTCATCAGTTGAAGGAGCATAACCTCTGTGGACCTCAATCTTATTTGATAAGAGCCTTTTCAAGCTCTCAACTTCCACACTGCAGTAGTGGTATAACGAATTATAAAAATAAATGAATGAAAAATAAGTTTGGACAGATGGATTATTTTCATATCCCTTAGTTATCCTGGATGATACAACAATACACTCCTGGAAATGTAAAGGTAAAGGCTGATAGCTTCACAAATGCAGCCCGCGAATGCTTTGCTAGAAGCTTTAATATTGAGGTCATGTTATTAAATACCAAAGGGCATTTGGGCTAAAGACATTTTAGAGAGAAATTGGTTTAGCTGTCTCTCTCTAAAAAAAAAAAAAAATTAATTTTCTTTTTGTTTTTCACAACACTTGTCTTCATTGTGAATCTAGAACTATTTTATTTATTGTGGATATTTATAATTACTTTCCACAGATTCACTTCCTAAATGAAAGGCCTATCTTTTGATAGGCCTGCTTATAGCTAGATTTATAAATCACCTAGGTTTAGAGAGAAACTACGTTTCTTAATCTCCTTTTGAAATTTATCTTTATAAAAAAAGTATTGATGAAATATTGATTCTCCCTTTTCCATAAATGAGAGATGAATGCTAGCCAAACAAAAAGCTAAAACCAGGGTGCCTTTGCACTTCCTTAAGTTTTTCTTTTTCCTCAAGATGAATCCTGTTTTTGAATTTTAGCACTTTGCTTTTTCACTTTTGCAATTTCAGTGATGAAAATGTTGTGTAAGGTATAAAAGCATGATATCTGTCTCGATATTAACAAGAGGTCAGAGAGAAGTATTAGAATGGTCAGAGAGAAGAATTAGATTGCCCATGAGACTTCTCTCTTACACCATGGAATCTGGGCAAGCAATAGCAAATAAAATGTGGTGAAATGTAAAAAAAAAAAAAAAAAATTTCCTAGTCAACTTCCAACTTTAAAACAAAACGGTCTTCTTTCATCCCCGTGGGTCAGCTTTGAAGCAGCCAGGCTTTCCCCCAGAGGCTCCTGGTACTTACTACCTCTGCTGCTCTTTGCTGATAAAATGTAAATAATCCTCTCTTCAAAACTGTGTGGAGGCTTTTACTTCTTATGCATTGTAGTAAAATAAAATGTAGCTTGTTTCAAAGTTACTTTTTTAGGCTGAGGAACTGTTTACATAAAAAAACAAGAAACATTTCTTGAGAAATAAGTACTTGTTGGTTCCTTCCACTTTTAGGAGGTGAAAGGAAACCTATGGCATGATCGTTATTAAAAGTAAAAGCACTCATGAAGAATAAAGAAAAGTGAATAAAAGAAAAGGAAAAATAAAAGCCATTGCAGTGTCCTCAACTACTCATGAAAAATTATTTTTGAAAAATTCATTAGGGGATAAAAGATCCGAAGAGACTGTCCTAACACATATTAAATAGAAAGAACTATGTGAAAGGAATTCCAAGTCTGTGTGTAGACACAGAGCAAACTTAGGAAGTATATTTATCAGAAGAGAAAATTCAGAATAAAAGTACAAGGAAGAGTGTTATGAATACCTTAGCCACATGTGCTCACTTTTTTGGCTGCGTCACTGTCAGAATTTTCATTCTGTCTGCTAGTCAGGAAATTTGCCTCAGAGGACAGGATGGCTGATTACATTGTCTAAGGCCATGTTATATCCTGCTGTGTTCTAATCTCCCAGGGGGTATCTGTGGTAGTAGTTAATCTTGGAAGTCAGTAGGGATTTGTATAGATATGTACATTTGAGATTCAGCCTCCACTAACATGATGGTGGTGCATGTTAAGTGGAAGAATTCGCACAGCTAGTTTTGGAAAGGTAATGCTCCTGGATGGAGAAAGTGAATTTGCTTTAGAGTTAATGAATGATGAATTTGTTCTATGATAATGTATCATTAGATTCATGTTAAGAAGGGAAGCTTCAGAGGATCATTATGAAACTCAACTATACTAGACTAAGTTGTTTCACTTTAATTGAGAAATCTCATTTGAAGCATAGCCCTACAACAGGTCAAAAATGCACAGAGTACACAAGCACAAATAAAAGCAGTTAGACCTACCACCTTGGCCTTGATGGAGTCTGCCTCTTTTAGAATGCCTGATTAAATTCTAGTTTCAAAGGCAGGCTTTAATGCAGTCACTTGACTCTTTGTCCTTGAAGTAGGGAGGGTTGTAAGGGCTGTTTCTAGGGGGGATGGGAAGAATGATTCACTCCTGAAAATGTAGCAGTGCTTTCTCCCAGGTGGATCCTAAAGCTGAACAATGCCACGTATATACTGTTGCTTCACACTATTCCTTAAGAATCCTGGATACATATAAGAATCTTATAAAAATGATTTCCACATTTTTATAAGATTCCTATAAAATTTTTATAAGGTTCCTATAACCACAGCTCTTCTTCTTTGCCAAATGGACAATTTTATTTTCTAAAATTCTTACCTAGCTATCCTGGACTCCCTAAATTTAGACCCTAGAATTTTCCTTTGAGAAGTAATGTTCTGCTCTTCAAGTCTCCAGGGATTGTTTTTAATAATTATTGCCACGTTAATAGTATAGTTTATCTGGTTTGTTATTATTCTTATTTCTCAAATTAGATTTACAGGCAGGGAACAGATTTTCAGTAACCTTTCCAGGGTTCTCCTAAATAATTTCGGACTAAAGGTAAAAATATTCTTCGGATGAGAAGTTCTCTCTTTGAAAACAGGATTAAGTCATGATGTCTTCACATGTTCTCTAATAAACACTTTCACTCATTCCAGTCTAGTTTCTGCTTTCCTCCCCAATTCACACACCCACACTCACACTCACATCCACACTCTTCCTATCTCTTTCTACTGAGATTGCTCTTATCTAAATCAACTGTGATTTTTGACAAATCAAATATGCACTACCCTCTTTGGGGCTTTCTTGGCCTCTCAGCAACATTCAACTACTTGATCACTCCCTTCTCTTGAAATTCTTTCTTTTCTTGGTCTATATGACTTCACAGTCTCCTGGCATTTATTTCATCTGTCACAAGCTACTCCTTCTCATTATCCACTACCAGACTGATTGTTCTACTGTATCTGATGTCTAAATATTGAAGTGTCAAAAACCTTATGACTTATTTCTCTACAGTCTGTCCTCTGGTGATTTTATGTATTCTCATGATTTAAAAATAAGCAAGAGATCTTCCAGGTTCAGCTACAATGTGAAGAGTTTGGAAGCCATTCCTCTTTTCCTTACAACAAGAAAAAGCTGTATAAACTGAAAATCAACAGTTTTTCTTGAACCCATTAGAAAGCAGAGGTCGTAAGGCAAACTGCCATCTCAAAATCTAGAGAGACAAGTGAATCTAGAGAGTGATAGCCAAGATCTGCTTACCTAAACCACTGGAGCTATAAAACAGTAGTAATAACTGACTGAATATTTTTACAGATTGCTGGAGGCTGAGTGTGGACTAGCTTAAGAATGAGAAACTCTTAGGGGCCACAGTCATAAAAGGGCCATTACCATAAAAAGGCCACCACACTTTAATGAGTTTTACCTGCAGAAATCCCACAAGGTTCTTATGGTAAAGAGACAACAGAGATCCCTTTGTGGCTTTGGCATGGGGAGGAGAAGAACAGCCACTGTGAAATAGGTACGAAGTATTCTCTATAGCAAAGGCCTATTTACAAAAAAAAAAAAAAAAAAAAAGGACTTTAACAGAGTCTTATTCCACTTGGGGAAAGAGCATTTCTCCATCTCCAGCCCCCTCTTGCCTTCATGTCTCACCAAAAGGAGGAGTATGGGAAGCAAGAAATACATCTGAAGGTACAGCCCAGGAACACAGGTCCATTACAAGACTGAGATTTATTCATGAGATTACAGAATACTTCCCGTCACTAACACCTTACCACCATATCAACAGGACTCCAGTAAAATAATAGTGGATGAGATGTAAGAAATGAAAGCATAGAGTCTCTCTGAGGAGAAGTATATAAGGAAACCCAGTCTAAAAAAAGAAGGTACAAACAAGGATGCTAGAGGAATTTGAAGCCCCTTCAGCTACCGCAAACATTAAACATGGTCAAACTCCTAGCCAGATTAACATAAAAACTTATACTAAAGGCCTATTTACCTTAGTTCCTATTACCTGATACATCATGTCTTAACAAAGAAAATCACAAGGCATGGTAAAAGGCAAGAAAAAAACACAGTCTGAAGCAATAACATAAGTAGAAGCAAACTCAGAAATAACATCAATGTTGGAGTTATCAGAGAGGAATTTAAAATAACTGAGATTAATGTGTTAGGATAATGGATAATGTAAGCAGAGAGATGGAAACTTTAAAAAAATCAAAAAGAAATACTAGAAGTTAAAAACATTATAACATAAATGAAGAATACCTTTGATGGGCTTACCAGTAGACTGGACACAGCCAAGGAGAGAATCAACGACCTTGAAGATATATCAATAGAAACAGCCCAAACTGAAATGCAAAGAGAAAAGAGAATGGGGAAAAAATAAAGTACCCAGGAGCTGTGAAACAATTACTAAAGGTATAGCATATTAGTAATTGGAGTACTAGAAGAAGAGAGAATGGAGCAGAAGAAATACTTGAGAAATAACAGTCAAGAATTTTCCAAAATTAATGACAGACACAAAAACAGAGTTTTAGAAATCTCAGAGAATGCTAAACAGGATAAGTGCCAAACATCTACATCCAGGCATGTGATATTCAAACTGCAGAAAGCGAAAGACAAAGAGAAAATCTAGAAAGATGCCAGGTGTGGGGTGGGAGTGGGAGGGCACCTTATCTATAGAGTAACAAGGAAAAGAATGACCACAGACTTATTTCCAGAAACCAGTCAAGCAAGAAAATGGTATAATGTTTATAACAAGAGAATGGCATAATGAAAATTAATTTAGACAAGTTTAAAATGTATATTGCAAACTCTACAGCAACTGCAAAAAAAAATTAAAAAGAAGTATAATTACTAGGTAAAGACTGGAGTGGAAATATAATCATATAAAATGCTCAGTTGAAACCAGAAGACAGAAAAATGGGGGGCTGAAAAAGAAGAAAAATGTAACAAATAGAAAAGCAGTTACCAACATGGTAGATATTAATCCAATTATGTCTACATTCACTTTAAATGTGAATGACTGAAGTGCACAAGTCACAATACACAGACTGTCAGAGTGGATTAAAAAACAACAATAATAATAAGACCCAACTATATGTTGTCTTCAAGAAATCCACTTTAAATTTAAAAACTCAGGTTAAAAGCAAAAGGCAAAGAAAGATATACCATGCTAACATACATCAGAAGAAAGTAGGTGTGGGACTTCCCTGTGGTCCAGTGGTAAAGAATCTGCTTTACAATGCAGGGGACGCGGGTTTCACCCCTTGTCAGGGAACTAAGATCCCACATGCCGCGGGGCAGCGAAGTCCCTGCACCACAACTACAGAGCCCACATGCCTTGGAGCCTGCGCGCCACAACTAGAGAGAAGCCCACGCACTGCAACGAAAGATCCCGCCTGCCTCAACGAAGATCCCATGTGCCTCAACTAAGACCCGATGCAACCAAAAGTAAATAAAATAAATTAGTAAATAATAAATAAATCTTTTTTAAAAAAAGGAAAAAGAAAGTAGATGTAGCCATGTTAATTTCAGATAAATCACACTTCAGAACAAGGAATATTTTCAGGGATAAAGAAAATCATTACATAATGATACAGGGGTCAATTCCCTAAGAAGACACAACAATCATAAATAATTTTAGAATAATTATTGTATAGAAACTAGTATGCTCACTAGTCAAAATATTAAGCAATACAAAAATAAGGAAAGCTAAAAGAACATAAAATTTCATTTCCCCCAAATTACCTGTGTAACCTCAAAATTACCTGTGTAACTGTGAGGTTAGCTCCTGTGAATCTCATTTCAGATCCATCTATGTAGATAGATAGATAGATAGATAGATAGATAGATAGATAGATAGATAGATAGAGTAGTGTCATTTAAAAAAAAAATAGACAGGATCCATTAATCCATTAATTCTTTAAAAGTACTAGCTCTCCAAAATCCTGCTTATATTAAGAATAATATTATGTAAACATTAAGAATTTGGTATCATTATACTTCAGCCACAATTTTCTAATATAGTTTTGAATGACTCCTTGCCTTAAAAATAAGATTATTCTTCATACTCTTCTTTCTGCCTTTCCCCCAACTTCTTCCCAATTAGTTAGTCATATAATTTTCCTTCTTCAAATTTTATAATATGATGTCATATTTTTAAATCCAAATTCCTCAAGTTTTTTTGTCCTCCTTCTATGCTTAAAAGCTCACTGTATTCACATTCTGTTGCTATGTAAGAAAGTAACACAAATTTGGCAGCTAGAAACAACACACATTTATTATCTCACATTTTCCATTGGGTTAGGAGTCCAGGCATGGTTTAGCTGGATCCTAAGCTCAGGCTCTCACAAAAGTGGATTCCAGGTGCTGGTTGGCTGAGCTCCTTCTGGAGCTTGTTCTCTTCCAAGCTCACACAATTATTGGCAGAACTCAGTTACTTATGATTATAGGACCGAGGTTCCCCATTTTCTTGTTAGCTGTTGGCTACCAGCCACTTCTCTTCATAGGCAGATTATAACATGTCTGTTTGCTTTCTTTCAGGCCAGCAGGAGAGTGTCTCTCTGAAACTTCATATTCTTTAAAGGTCCCCTTGATAAAGTCAGGCCCATCCAGGATGAGCTCCATTTTGGTTAACTCAAAGTCAACTGATTAATAACCTAACAAGGAAGTGACATTTGATCATATTTATTAGACCCATCCACACTCAAGAAGAGGGGATTATATAAAGCATATAAACCAGGGCATAAGAATCTTGTTGGGTCATGTTAGAATTCTGCCTACTATACTCATTGCAAATCCATTTCTACTCCTGAATTCTTATTTGAGTCACTTTTGATTACTTGGACTTCATCAATGAGTAATTACTTTGAGAAAAGATCATATGAGCTATAGTCCCTGAGTTCGTTCTTCTCTGAGGATGTCTGCCAAATGTTGTTTTTACTATAAATGATAACTTAGCTGGATAAATATTTTAGGTCAGTTTTGCTTTCCTTCAGAATTTTATAGACTCTCTAGATTGTATTGAAAGTTGTAGAGAAATTTGTGATTTTTATGACTTCCTGCTTCCCACCTTTCACAGGAGACAGAAAAAATTTTCTTCCTTCCTAGATGTCTAAAAAAGTCTTTCTTTCTCAGAAGTCACAATTTATCTAGGATATATTCTAATATCTGTCTTAACTTGGGAGAAAATGTCCCCTTTTGCATCTCTTAATAGTTTTTCTCTTCCATTAACTATATTCTCTCCTTCAAAGACAGCAATTGTCCCTATATTAGATCATCTTTGGTTTCCAAATTTCTCATCTTCTGTAATTTAAAAAATCTTTTTGTTTATTTTTCTCCATTGAATTTATTATCCTAAGTATTTCCCCCAGGGCAGAAATTCAATATTTTACTCTGTCTTTCCTGTCTCTTGTTGTTTGTAATTTATTGTAAATGTTGTAAATGATGATGTTTTAAACTTGATTTGTTTTACTAGCTCTGAAATTTCCCTTTTCATTTTATTCTCTTGTTTAGTGCCTTGTCTTTGACCTGTTGTTTTATTGATTTTGTGTTTTTATTAAGTTATTTATAGCTCAAAACATACTTGCAAAGTTTTCTTCCCTTCTTTGGACAATATCTTTTTCTGAGTGGGTACTTAATCTGCTGTGCACTGCTGTAGTCCACTGTTTAGCTGCTGACCATTTTTTAAAACTGTGTTGATAATTAACATGCCTTTAATCCGAAAGCTAATATTCTCTGACATTCTGAAGGTACCTTCTCCTTGACACTCTCACAATTTATCCAAACTAAAGTTTAAGGACAAGATCTTGTTTTCTGTTCATTTATCTGCAGTCTGAGAGTTCGTAGTGCTGAAAAAGGGAAGAGGACACGTGAAGATAAACGCACATCTTCTAAGGAAATTGTTCTCTGTTTTATCTTTGGAATTCTTTTAGATATTCTATAAAGAGCACAATCCACATAACCAGGGGTATTTCCTGTCATAAAAGACTTTGGCTCATTGGAAAAGGCAATTTTCTAGAGACCATTTTCAGTTCTGCTAAGATCCTACTCTCAATAGTTTCATTTTGACTTTATCCTACCCTGCCAATTCATACTCTCAGTCTGCATCTCTCCAAACTGGGGTTCTCAGTGAGAAAATCCCAGGATTTTGTCAGCTCACCTTGTATTCTCATTTGCCCTTCTGGCATGGAGACTGGGATGGCAGTAGAATTAGGAATTATTTTGGTATAGAGTTTTCTGTTTTTGTCATCATTTTTCAAAGTTTATAGCATAAGATTTTACCACTTCATATTTATTATATATTAGGGGAACTAAAATCAGTGATGAAGCTTCACTCAATTATCTTTACCCAAAATTTCTATTAGTCTAACTCTCTTTTTTAAAAAAAAGCAGAATTAAAATATTAAAAATATCTAACCAAATATCACTGGTTAAAAAATTGTTGAATGCCTATGTAGCCAAAAGTAAAAGGAAGCACTTATGTGTTAATATTAAAATATCTCCAGGACACAAAGTTATGTGAAAAAGGAAAAATACAAAACAGAGTATACAATGGGCTTTGTGTGAAAAAAGGGTAGGGTAATAATGGAGTATATGTTAATGTACTAATATATGCATCAGTTCCTCTGGAAAGATACATAATTAATTGATGGGGATGGGAGACTTTAGACTGTACTATTATATTCTGCTTTTTGATTTTTTAAACATATGAATACTTTACCTATTCAAAATTTAAAGAGTTAACTTAAAAAAAAACATGCATTATCATCATATGTTATTCTGAAGTCTGTCAAAACTATAGTTGCCTTTCTTCCTCTTCAAGTTAAAGCATTATGAGCCTAAGTTACTGCCTATCCTTATTTCCTGGGGAGGCCAGCAACACTTCTTCCTGAAAGGACACAATGAGTAATTTGTCCATTATTAGTTTCCTAGGGCTGCCATAACAAAGTATCATAAACTGGATGGCTTAAAACAAATTTATTGTGTCAAAGTTCTGGGGGGTTAAAGTTCAAAATCGAGCTGTTAGCAGAGCCATGCTCCCTCAGAAAACTGTAAGGGAATCCTTCCTTGATTCTTCCTAGTTTCTGGTGCTTTCCTTTTGCACTGGCATTCCTCGGCTTGCAGCTGCACAACTCCAACTCTGACAACATCATCACATGATGTTCTCCTTGTATATCTGTGTCTTCACATAGTATCTTCTTGGAAAGACACCAGTCATGTTGGAATAGAAGCCCACCCTCCTCAAGTATGACCTCATCTTAACTAAATTACATCTGCATTGATCTTTTATCCAAATATGATCACATTCTGAGGTAGTGAGGGTTAGAACTTTAACATATTTGGGGGATGACACAATTGCTATAATAGCTAGACTTCAAAATACTAGAAATATAATGATTCCTCTAACACTTGAGCAATTCTCCTATTGGAAGAACAGTGTCATGTATCATATGTACTAAATGTTGAAAAGATCTAAAATAAAGCTTGTAAGATACTTATGAGGGATAAAGAAAACAATGCATACTACACCCATGTATATGCCAACCAGATTAAGAAAGAAAAAATTATTATCACTTTGAAGGCGCTTATATATTCCTTCCTAAACCCATTCACTTTCTTATCTTCTTAGATGAGACAACTATACTAAATCTATGTTCGAATAACATTGTGTTGTTTAATTTTGCAGGGTTTTTCGAAGTTCACATCAGTTGAATTGTGCTATGTGTATTCTCCTTGTTTCTTCTGCTTAAGATTATGCTTTTTTGCAAATTCAGCCTTATTGGTGGATATAGCTCTAGTTTGTTCATTTTTCACTACTCTATAGTACTGGATTATGTGAATACAACAAAATGCATTTATTCATTTGATTGTTGAAAGATTTATGTGTTGATTTCCAGAGTTTTTTTTTAACATTACTACTTTAAATATTTTGTACATGACCTAGTGCATGTATTGGAGTTGAATGAATGTCTTATATTGGAGTTGAATGAATGTCTTATATAGGAGTTGAATCAATGTTAGAAGAATGATCATGCTTAAGTTTACTAAGTTATTCCAACTTGTTTTCCAAAGCAATTGTACCAGGGTATAATGATTTTGGTTGTTCCACATCATCGCCGTCACTTGGTATTCTCTGGCCTTTTAATATTTGTCCCTCTATTGAGTGTTAAGTGCTATTTCATTATGGTCTTATTTTGTGCTTATTGGAAATTTTGGTTTCCCCTTCTGTGAAGTGCATACTCAAATCTTTTGCCCATTTTTTATTGTATTGTTGATTTTTTGTCTTACTGATTTCTTGACTTTTTTATATATTCTTGGTACCAGTCCTTTTTCAGATTTATTTGTTACAGTATTTCCTTCCAATTTGTGAATTGTCTTTCCACTCTTTATGATCCCTTTTAATTAACATTAGTTCTTATCTTTAATGTCATTAAATTTATCAACCTTTTCCTTATGTTGTCTCTGCTACTTGTATATATGTGTGTTTAAGAAAACTTTCTTTACCATCACGTCTTAAAAAATATTCTCCCATATATTTTACAAACGTTTGTAGCTTGCCTTTCACATCTAGGTTCTTAAGACAACTGAAATTGATTTTTGACATGAAAAGTAGGATTCTAATTTCATTTTTATTCCATCAAGATAATTATGTGTCCTAATTTCATTTAATCAAAAATGTTTCTCTACTATTTTGCATAAATCAGGTTACTGTTTCTATAGATGCTTTTCTATGTTCTCATTTCACTAGTTAATTTGCCTATTCCTTCACCATTAAACCATTGTATTAATTACTGTAGTAATAAAATAATTCTTGGTATACAAAAAGGCAAGTCTCCCGCACTTTGCTCTACTTTGTGATTAATTGGTTATTCTTTACTCTTTGCTCAATCACATAAATTTCATATAAGTTTGTCACATTATGCATGTGCACACACACACACTCACATTTACATAGAAGCCTGTTAAGATTTTGATTAGAATTGCTTAAATCTATTAATATAATACTGTGACTTTTAATCAATGAACATGATATATATCTCCATTATTTGGTATTTTTTCAATGTTTTCAAAATTTTCTTTTTTATCCATAAAGGGCATGCATAACTTCTTTTAAATTACTCCCAGATACTTTATATTCTTTGTATTTTGTATTATAATTTCTTGCTTTCTCATGTACAGAAATGTGACTGATTTGTAGATAATGAATTTCTTATCCAAAAAACTTTCTAAATTCTCTGATTAAACTAGTTAATTGTATTCCTCTCATCTTTGATTTATCAATTCTCAGAAGGGTGAGTTAAAATTTCCTACCAATATTTTAATTTTTTAAAGATGTCTTAATAGACCTTCTCCTACCTGGCTAGAAGTACAGACTATTTTCATTTTTGTGAGGTTCACCTATGGCTTTATTTCTAGTTTTCCCACCTAATTATGCATTCCTAAACAATATGATTTAGTTTTGCCTATTGTTGAAATTCATATAATTTAATTACACACTATGTATAATGTTATGTCTAGTTTCTTTCTCTCAATTCACCTTTTTGTGTTGTTGATTCTCTGTTTTTCATAATTGCTGTATACTACTCTGTTGTATAACTACTCTATGACTTAAATAGCCATTCAAGTGTTAAGAATATTTCTTACTTACAAAACAGAAATAGAGTCACAGATGTAGAAAATAAACTTATGGTTACCAGGGGGGAAAGGCGAGGGGAGAGATAAATTAGGAGATTGGGATTGACATATACACGCTACTATATATAAAATAGATAACTAATAAGGACCTACTGTATAGCACAGGAAACTCTACTCAATACTCTTTAAAGACCTAGATGGGAAAAGAATCTAAAAAAAAAAAGAGTGGTTATGTGTATATGTATAAATGATTCACTTTGCTGTACAACAGAAACTAACACAACATTGTAAATCAACTATATTCCAATAAAAAATTTTTTAAAAAAGAATATTTTCAGGTCACCACAACACTGAAAATTCAGACTACAATTATGGATTAAAAACCAGTTTATTTTTGCTAATTTTCAGGATAAGTTTTTTACACCTCCAATCAGCACCAATGTTCAGAACAGAACAATTATCTTTGGCATTTCTTAGGGTAGTTAGTTAACTATTTCTAGTTTGCCTTTATACCAATGGTGACGTCTTTCGTGATTGCAGCTTTATAGGAAGTCTCCTATTTGATTTCCTACCTTGTGTTTTTATTCCTATCCACTAAGACCTATGAAACTCAAATTTACTCAGTTTTACAAATGCCTTCAAGGCAAGATCCAGCTTGTGTCTTGCCTATTTCTTTTAGCACGTACCTTTACTTAGTCTTTGGCCTGACTATTCCTTTATTTCTTGTCAGTAATCTGATGTATTTAAGGATGTCCTTTTTATGATATCCAAAGTTGTAGCTGCTGTTAGTAAGAGGCTCAATCTTGGTACCTAGTTCACCATATTGCAAGAAAAGGAAGTAATTACATGCAATTTTTCGGTGTGCTTCCGTAGCAATTTTTTAAATAGCCCGGAATTTTTTCACAATACTCCCATTGAGAAGTGCAATCTACATCCCCACTCCTTGAATCTGAGCCCTGTGACTTCTTTAACAGTGGGATACACTATAAATGACACTGTGCTTTCAGGCTCAGGCCTTAAGAAAAATGTAACATGTACTTCTCATTTCTTGGGACATTTGCTCTTTCAAATTACATCATGTTGCAAATATTTACTTTGTTTAACTATTCCCACTAGTTGATCCAGTGCTCAATTATCTCAATCACTGAACCAGGCAAATCAAAGTTGTGGTCTCAACAGTTATTCTACATGTTCTGCATAACTCATCAGTGTAATAAATGCATAGCAAAGTATTCATAACATTTTCAGAGAAAAGAAAATTATTGTGAGTGTAATTAATGACTTCATTCATATTTAATATATACAATGGGTACTAAGCATATATTGAGCATCAAATATTAATAATGCGATCATGAAAAATATATAATAAGAAATAGGTAGATATTTTTTAAAGCACACGTGTATTATTTGGAAAAAATGTAATTCAAAAGATATAAAATGGGTGATTATTTGATGTGAAATAAATATAAAAGGCAAATAATACTGTCTGAAACTGTGATTCTCAGCTGGTACTCCAAATTAGAATCATATAGGGTTTTAAAAAAATACAAATAGCCAAGCTCCATTAATACCCAAGGAGGCAGGGTTGAAAAGAACTGGTTAAAGCAGTGGTTCTCAACCGTGGCTTAACATTATAATCATTTGTGAAGATTTTAAAGAACAAATTTCCAGGCTGTATTCCAGGCCAATTAAATCAGAATCTCTGGCGGTGGGATCCATGCATCAGTACTTTTTAAAGCTTCCAGACTTTTCCAATGTGCAGCCAAGTTGAGGACAACTCATCTAAAATATCTGATTGGTTGCATATACTATAATATAGGAGAAAGACTTAAAAATTAAAAATTCTGTATAATAATTATGTTTGCATTCCTATTAGAAATTCAGTTTAAATTAATGTAAAATTTGACTACAAACTCTCTTTAGTACATTTTTCTCAGACTAAGAAAAATGAATCCTCCTACAAAGAAAATTTCAGTGATTCATAGAAAATTTAAATGAATGGTCTATTCGACTTGGAGAAACTAAGAACGTTTTTCTAATCAAGAAAGTAAATTATTCGATCAAAGTCAGAATCTGATATTAATTTAACACTACACAAGCATGGCTTCTTGCCCAAGTAAATAAGCAAAATATTGAATGTATTTCATTCAATCATAAAAAATATTTTTGATCATCTTGATGTACTAGTCATTGGCTTAAATGCTGGAGACACAGTAGTGAGAAAAATCAAAGATGCCTACTCACTAGACACATAACCTAACGGGAGATGGACAATTTTAAAAATCACGCCAATATCTGTGTAATGACAAGCCATAAATGGGACTACGAAAGAAAGATTCAGTGTGCTATAAGACATCTTATAGGAGAACAAGGGAGAAGTGACACTATGCCAAACCTTATGAAAGTGGCAGCTTCCACTTCCTGTTTATCGGATCCTCATTCTTAGAATCTAGCTATCATGGAGTAAGGAAGCACAATCAACACGTGGAGTGATCTATATGGAGAAAAGCCAATGCCCATGGGACAGAGTCTTGGCTGAGTGCCAGCCAAGAGCCAACCCCAAATTGTCATTCGTGCGCATGTGCAATCTGGAAAAGTAAATCATACAGTCCCCTCTTTCCTCCAGTGTGGGGAGTCAGGAAGGGCTTCTTGGAAAGTTTACTTCTGAAGAGAGAGCAGGAGTTATGTGCAAATGCCTCTGGAAGAAAGGTTGCTTACAGTTATGACCTATCTGCTAGTCACAATATTTTAATTGGGCAATTGACTGGATTATGTGGAAATCTAATGACCAATACTTAAAAAATATTTTGAGTTAGAAAACAAAGGAAAATCAAATATATTTTGCATAAAACATCACTAGTAATTTCATATTAACAGGACCAAAATGATACTAAAGGTAAAAGCAGTATATGGTAAAAAATGTGACTAATGGCAGACATAGATAGATCAAAATAAATTTTTTTTAATTCACTCTATAATTTTCATATCTAACCATGTTCACTAGAATATTATGCTATTTTGTTAAACCACAAAAGATGCTTTTTTTAAGGACCCAGTAAAAGTGTATGAGATCAATAAACTTTTTTTCCTGCTTTTATTTTACATTAAAAGAGAGTAAAAATGAAGTCTTCTCATCAGTTCCTGTGAGATACTTGTATTGAGCCGAGTCGTATGAGTTCCAACACTCGAATACCTGTGCACACACTTAAATATTCAGTTTCAAACCATTGATTATGAATTATACTCACACTTATCTAAGCACATCCTTGCATAAGTATTCCGATGTAAAGGGGAGCTGGAAGATGAGCGAAGCATCGTCATTATATTCAGCTCTTTGCCTGCAATTTAGAAATAAATGGATGTTGAAGTGTTTTCCTGTCCATGCATTGCCCTTTTCCTGGCATTTATCAAGATATAATTGAAAATAGTGATACAGTATTAAGGCTCAGAGAAAATCCTGACATGTGATGGATTAAAGCACAGAATTAGTCAGACCTTATGATTTTCAGACAGCTTCCGCAACTGCTTCTCTTTGATTCACCAGTGAGCTGAATTGAGCATGAATTTTTATCCTTTTCAGTGCTCAAATACATTCATGACTTACCAGCTCTTTTTTAGAAAGCCCATGCCCTCTCTTAAGCCTCATTGTGGTCTCCAACATCAGCAAGAAATTATAATTTCTTGAGTTAAGTACTCAGCTACACAGTAGTTCATACTGTCCTCCTTGTTTAATGTATCCCATTGGGTATTAACAGTGTTCAGATTTATTTTTCATAATTTAGAACTTGCCTTATAAAATATTAAAATGCTTATTAATGTTTGGAAAAGTGGCAGAGGCACTAATATATATTGCAAGCAGCACAATGCTGTCCTTCAGCCTCATACTAATTAGCCATACATATAAAAATACCTCAGTTAAATTTTGTCTTCATTGTTCAGAAGGCAAATAGAAAAGAGGACATAGAAACACATTTAAAGACTCTTAGGACAAGTTTGTGTTTATCTGAAACTGTAACCATTGGTTCAAACTGATCAGATCATATTTATGAACACACATTATGTACAATAATTTTAAAAGGTTTCTCATCTTCTCACTGATAAACAGAAAATAGTGAATTCCCATATATTATGAAAAAACAAAATAAAAATCATACACTTTCAAATTATGAATCTTTTGTGTTTCTCAGTCACCGTTACCATACCATGTCAAGCGCTTTTTTTCTTTCAAGAATGATAATGAATTCAAGTTGTTCCATTCACCCTTCTGACTGACTCCTATAAGCTGCATTTGCCAGACAACTAAAAATATTAAAAAATAACCCTCTGCCCATGGAGAATTACTGTACATATATAGTACTCACTTCAGCTGATCTCACTAATCAAAAAGTAAAATTATTTTATAAAATCATACATTATGGTGTCTGATATCCATATTTCTACAGAATTACCAAACAATAACTTTTGCCTTCTGACACCAGTCGTCAACATAGTAGTCAACATCAAGCAAGATTAAGAATAAATTAGATCAATACTAAAGATGATTCATTAATTTTGATTTTTAATTTTAGCAGCATTAAATTTGTAGAAATGCGTTTTATAGGACTTTTGCAAATAAAGATGCTTTTGACCTATTTGCTACTTGATGATCTTTCTGGGAATAGAAGATAACAGAAGTGAAAAATTAAGCACAAGGCAAAATAAATTCCCCATTACTTGAATTTTTGACATACTGCCGTTGCACCAATTTCACCAATATCCCCAATTTAATGAATTAAACACAGATTAGCAATTCTGCCTTGTATGTTAATGTGGTTAAGACCAAATTTGTATTTCTATTCTAGATGACCTCCTTGTTTCCACTGTGAGAGTGCATCCTGCTTTTCCTAATACTAGTGAGTAACACTGGGCAACTGTTTCATCCCTATGAGCCTCAGTTTTCCAATCTCATAGAAATAATACGATAGAAATAATAGTACCTACCTCAAAAGAAATAATTAAATAAGACAAATTTCATAAATCACTAATCACAATGTAATTCCTTGAAAAGTATTAGCTCTTATTGCCCTGTTAAACATATAAAAAGCCATAATTTCTGAAATGATTACATTCAATATTTTCAATGATCTAAAATCAAAGCAAAAGTTTAGAAAGTTACGTAAGTTATGAAGGGAGGAATAGGAAATAAGGCATTGTAAACTTCAACTGGATGAGTACTTTCCATATCCCCTAGAGCACAATGTTATCATTCAGAAGATTTTCTATGTTTATGCTTCTTTTCATTATGAAATTTATTATTTACATTTCAGATAGATGTTGTTGGTTTTTAACTGGAACACATAGATTAAGGTCAACGTTTTTAAGAAGCATTTTGTGAGGAAATTATAATATGCTATTTACCCAGAGAAGGTTGACAAGCCATCTTTGTCTGATCATTTTTACTGTAAATACATATATTGTGATCTTGACTGTGGGAGAGTGGAGTTTTGCGTGAGTGCACACAAGGACACAAGGTATTGCAAACAGGTGGATGACTGAGTGCAAGTCGACTGGCAGGAAATTAATAGGAAATGATTTTCAGTGGAGGGTGTATACTGACTGATGCCTGTGCATTAGCCTGCATTATTGTTAATGGAGTATCACCATATGAATTATGGAATAAGATAACTCAAGAGACTGTAAGAAATTCTTATTTACTCTTTGCGACTGAGGATTAAATTTTTGTTGGTGTGAAATCTACTGTGAATAATACATATGTTACGAAACTTTGGCCCAGAAGGATTAAAATACACTGTTTTTTTGTCATTTCATTGCCGTTTTCTCTTAAGCCCTGAGGTTTTCATAGAGACCAAAAGTTAAATAAGATCAAGAAACAGGATTATCTCTCCCTTTCCTTCTCTCTCTCTCCCATCTCTTCCTTCCTAAAAGATTAAAGAAGCACCGTTCCCTACTGTAGATAAGTAAATTAAAAATAAGATGACACAATTCATACATTAATAAAGAAGATATACAAATACGTTTGCTCACTTCATATTTATTAAGAAGATTTTTCGGTGTATAATTGAATAATAAGCTTATCATCAGAAATATCTGCTAACAGACCTTATTGATTCCTGTGCAGTATACAATGTATGTATGATGTTTCTCTTTATTTTTCCTTATAAAAATATGTGACTTTAGAATACTGAGCCTTATTAATTTACATTTTGTTTTATTTAAATCTCTCTCTATATTGTGATAAATTTGTATAACTTTTACCATCTGTTGTGGAATCTTTTATTAATACACAGCAGTATTTATTACTTTTTGGGAGAATTACAAACCACTTTTAAGGAACTAACGAAACCAGAAAAGACACATACAAAATTTAAATACACACAGAGACATACACATTTTTCTACAATATGAAGGGACTTATATATATCTTGAAACCCATCCTTTCAAATTAGGACCACAAATAAAGAAATCCTGATCAAAGGTTATTTTAACCTGAGGGTACATAGTGTTCATGCTTTTGACAGTTTCCACGGCTTTGAATCAAAAGACATGGTGTCCTCTCCAAACTCCACTCCTCATTTAACCTTACCTTAGTAGCCTCATTTATAAAATAAAAAGAGGGGGAGCTTCAAGATGGCGGAAGAGTAAGACGCGGAGATCACCTTCCTCCCCACAAATACATCAGAAATACATCTACGTGTGGAACAACTCCTACAGAACACCTACTGAATGCTGGCAGAAGACCTCAGACCTCCCAAAAGGCAAGAAACTCCCCCACGTACCTGGGTAAGGCAAAGGAAAAAGAAAAAACAGAGACAAAAGAACAGGGACGGGACCTGCACCAGTGGGAGGGAGCTGTGAAGGAGGAAAGGTTTCCACACACTAGGAAGCCCCTTCGTGAGTGGAGACTGCGGGTGGCAGAGGGGGGAAGCTTCGGCGCCACGGAGGAGAGCGCAGCCACAGGGGTGCGGAGGGCAAAGCGGAGAGATTCCCACACGGAGGATCGGTGCCGACCAGCACTCACCAGCCCAAGAGGCTTGTCTGCTCACCGGCTGGGGTGGGCGGGGGCTGGGAGCTGAGACTCGGGCTTCGGTCGGATCGCAGGGAGAGGACTGGGGTTGGCGGCGTGAACACTGCCTGAAGGGGGCTAGTGCGCCACAGCTGCCGGGAGGGAGTCCCGGGAAAAGTCTGGAGCTGCTGAAGAGGCACGAGACTTTTTCTTGCCTCTTTGTTTCCTGGTGCGGGAGGAGAGGGGATTAAGAGCGCCACCTAAACAAGCTCCAGAGACGGGCTCGAGCCGCGGCTATCAGCGCGGACCCCAGAGACGGGCATGAGACGCTAAGGCTGCTGCTGCCACCACCAAGAAGCCTGTGTGCGAGCACAGGTCACTCTCCACACCGCCCCTCCCGGGAGCCTGTGCAGCCCACCACTGCCAGGGTCCCGTGATCCAGGGACAGCTTACCTGGGAGAACGCACGGCGGGCCTCAGGCTGTTGCAACATCACCCTGGCCTCTGCCGCCGCAGGCTTGCCCCGCATCCGTACCCCTCCCTCCCCCCAGCCTGAGTGAGCCAGAGCCCCTGAATCAGCTGCTCCTTTAACCCCGTCCTGTCTGAGCGAAGAACAGACGCCCTCAGGCGACCTACACGCAGAGGCGGGGCCAAATCCAAAGCTGAACCCAGGGAGCTGTGCGAACAAAGAAGACAAAGCGAAATCTCTCCCAGCTGTCTCAGGAGCAGCGGATTAAAGCTCCACAATCAGCTTGATGTACCTACATCTGTGGAATACCCGAACAGACAACGAATCACCCCAAATTGAGGAGGTGGACTTTGGAAGCAATGATATAAATATTTTTTCCCCTTTTTCTCTTTTTCTGAGTGTGTATGGGTATTCTTCTGTGTGTGATTTTGTCTGTATAGCTTTGTTTTCACCATTTGTCCTAGGGTTCTGTCTGTCCATTTTTTGTTGTTGTTGTTGTTGTTGTTTTAGTATAGTTTTTGGCACTTGTTATCATTGGTGGATTTGTTTTTTGGTTTGGTTGCTCTTCTTTCTTTTTTATTTCTTTTTTTTTTATTAGTTTAAAAAAATTTTTTAATAATTTTTTATTTTAATTATTTTATTTTATTCTATTTTATTTTATTTTATCTTCTTCTTTCTTTCTTTTTTTTCTCCCTTTTATTGTGAGCTGTGTGGATGACAGGCTCTTGGTGCTCCAACCAGGCATCAGGGCTGTGCCTCTGAGGTGGGAGAGCCAAGTTCAGGACACTGGTCCACAAGAGACCTCCCAGCTCCACATAATATGAAATGGTGACAATCTCCCAGAGATCTCCTTCTCAATGCCAAGACCCAGCTCCACTCAATGACCAGCAAGCTACAGGGCTGAACACCCTATGCCAAGCAACTAGCAAGACAGGAACACAACCCCATCCATTAGCACAGAGGCTGCCTAAAATCATAATAGGGCCACAGACACCCAAAAAAAACACCTCCAGACATGGACCTGCCCACCAGAAAGACAAGATCCAGCCTCATCCACCAGAACACAGGCACTAGTCCCCTCCACCAGGAAGCCTACACAACCCACTGAACCAAACTTAGCCACTGGGACAGACACCAAAAACAATGGAAACTACAAACCTGCAGCCTGCAAAAAGGAGACCCCAAACACAGTAAGTTAAGCAAAATGAGAAGACAGAGAAACACACAGCAGTTGAAGGAGCAAGGCAAAAACTCACCAGAACTAGCAAATGAAGAGGAAATAGGCAGTCTACCTGAAAAAGAATTCAGAAAAATGATAGTAAAGATGATCCAAAATCTTGGAAATAGAATGGAGAAAATACAAGAAACGTTTAACAAGGACCTAGAAGAACTAAAGAGCAAACAAACAGTGATGAACAACACAAGTAATGAAATTAAAAATTCTCTACAAGGAATCAATAGCAGAATAACTGAGACAGAAGAACGGATAAGTGACCAGGAATATAAAATAGTGGAAATAACTACTGTAGAGCAGAATAAAGAAAAAAGAATGAAAAGAATTGAGGACAGTCTCAGAGACCTCTGGGACAACATTAAACACACCAACATTTCAATTATAGGGGTCTCAGAAGAAGAAGAGAAAAAGAAAGGGACTGAGAAAATATTTGAAGAGATTATAGTTGAAAACTTCCCTAATATGGGAATGGAAATAGTTAATCAATTCCAGGAAGCACAGACAGTCCCATACAGGATAAATCCAAGGAGAAACATGCCAAGACACATATTAATCAAACTATCAAAAATTAGATACAAAGAAAAAATATTAAAAGGAGCAAGGGAAGAACAGCAAATAACACACAAGGGAATCCCCATAAGGTTAGCAGAAACTCTGCAAGCCAAAAGGGAGTGGCAGGACATATTTAAAGTGATGAAGGAGAAGAATCTACAACCAAGATTACTCTACCCAGCAAGGATCTCATTCAGATTTGACGGAGAAATTAAAACCTATACAGACAAGCAAAAGCTAAGAGAATTCAGCACCACCAAACCAGCTCTACAGCAAACACTAAAGGAACTTCTCTAGGCAGGAAGCACAAGAGAAGGAAAAGACCTACAATAACAAACCCAAAACAATTAAGAAAATGGTAAAAGGAAAATACAGATCGATAATTACCTTAAAGGTAAATGGATTAAATGCTCCAACCAAAATACATAGACTGGCTGAATGGATACAAAAGCAAGACCCGTATATATGCTGTCTACAAGAGACCCACTTCAGACCTAGGGACACATACAGGCTGAAACTGAGGGGATGGAAAAAGATATTCCATGCAAATGGAAATCAAAAGAAAGCTGGAGTAGCTATTCTCATATCAGACAAAATAGACTTTAAAACAAAGACTATTACAAGAGACAAAGAAGGACATTACATAATGATCAAGAGATCAATCCAAGAAGAATATATAACAATTGTAAATATTTATGCACCCAACATAGGAGCACCTCAATACATAAGGCAAATACTAACAACCACAAAAGGGGAAATCGACAGTAACAAAATCATAGTAGGGGACTTTAACACCCCACTTTCACCAATGGACAGATCATCCAAAATGAAAATAAATAATGAAACACAAGCTTTAAATGATACATTAAACAAGATGGACTTAATTGGTATTTATAGGACATTCCATCCAAAAACAACAGAATACACGTTCTTCTCAAGTGCTCATGGAACATTCTCCAGGATAGATCATATCTTGGGTCACAAAACAAGCCTTGGTAAATTTAAGAAAATTGAAATCGTATCAAGTATCTTTTCTGACCACAACGCTATGAGATTAGATATCAATTACAGGAAAAGTTCTGTAAAAAATACACATGGAGAGTAAACAATACACTACTTAATAACCAAGAGATCACTGAAGAACTCAAAGAGGAAATCAAAAAATACTTAGAAACAAATGACAATGAAAACACGACAACCCAATACGTATGGGATGCAGTAAAAGCAGTTCTAAGAGGGAAGTTTATAGCAATACAATCCTACCTTAAGAAACAAGAAACATCTCAAATAAACAAACTAACCTTACACCTAAAGCAATTAGAGAAAGAAGAACAAAAAAACCCCCAAAGCTAGCAGAAGGAAAGAAATCATAAAGATCAGATCAGAAATAAATGAAAAAGAAATGAAGGAAATGATAGCAAAGATCAATAAAACTAAAAGCTGGTTCTTTGAGAAAATAAACAAAATTGATAAACCATTAGCCAGACTCATCAAGAAAAAAAGGGAAAAGACTCAAATTAATAGAATTAGAAATGAAAAAGGAGAAGTAACAACTGATACTGCAGAAATACAAGAGATCATGAGAGATTACTACAAGCAACTACATGCCAATAAAATGGACAACCTGGAAGAAATGGACAAATTCTTAGAAAAGCACAACCTCCCGAGACTGAATCAAGAAGAAATAGAAAAGATGATAGAAACAGATGGAGGGATGTACCATGTTCTTGGATTGGAAGAATCAACATTGTGAAAATGACTATACTACCCAAAGCAATCTACAGATTCAATGCAATCCCTATCAAACTACCACTGGCATTTTTCACAGAACTAGAACAATAAATTTCACAATTTGTATGGAAACACAAAAGACCCCGAATAGCCAAAGCAATCTTGAGAAAGAAAAACGGAGCTGGAGGAATCAGGCTCCCTGACTTCAAACTATACTACACAGCTACAGTAATCAAGACAATATGGTACTGGCACAAAAACAGAAATATAGATCAATGGAACAGGATAGAAAGCCCAGAGATAAACCCATGCACATATGGTCACCTTATCTTTGATAAGGGAGGCAAGAATATACAGTGGAGAAAAGACAGCCTCTTCAGTTAGTGGGGCTGGGAAAACTGGACAGCTACATGTAAAAGAATGAAATTAGAACACTCCTTAACACCATACATGAAAATAAACTCAAAATGGATTAAAGACCTCAATGTAAAGCCAGACACTATCAAACTCTTAGAGGAAAACATAGGCAGAACACTCTCTGACATAAATCACAGCAAGATCATTTTTTAACCCATTTCCCAGAGAAAGGGAAGTAAAAACAAAAATAAACAAATGGGACCTAATGAAACTTAAAAGCTTTTGCACAGCAAAGGAAACCATAAACAAGACGAAAAGACAACCCTCAGAATGGGAGAAAATATTTGCAAATGAAGCAACTGACAAAGGATGAATCTCCAAAATTTACAAGCAGCTCATTCAGCTCAATATCAAAAAAACAAACAACCCAATCCAAAAATGGGCAGAAGACCTAAATAGACATTTCTTCAAAGGAGATATACAGATTGCCAACAAACACATGAAGGAATGCTCAACATCATTAATAATTAGAGAAATGCAAATCAAAACTGCAATGAGATATCATCTCACATCAGTCAGAATGGCCATTATCAAAACATCTACAAACAATAAATGCTGGAGAGGGTGTGGAGAAAAGGGAACCCTCTTGTACTGTTGGTGGGAATGTAAATTGATACAGCCACTATGGAGAACAGTATGGAGGTTCCTTCAAAAACTAAAAATAGAACTACCATACGACCCAGCAATCCCACTACTGGGCATATACCCTGAGAAATCCATAATTCAAAAAGAGTCATGTACCAAAATATTCATTGCAGCTCTATTTACAATAGCCAGGACATGGAAGCAACCTAAGTGTCCATCAACAGATGAATGGATAAAGAAGATGTGGCACATATATACAATGGAATATTACTCAGCCATACAAAGAAACGAAATTGAGTTTTTTCTAGTGAGGTGGATGGACCTAGAGTCTGTCATACAGAGTGAAGTAAGTCAGAAAGAGAAAAACAAATACCGTATGCTAACACTTATATATGGAATCTAAAAAAACAAAAACAAAAACAAAAGGTCATGAACAACCTAGGGGCAAGACAGGAATAAAGACACAGACCTACTAGAGAATGGACTTGAGGATACGGAGAGGGGGAAGGGTAAGCTGGGACAAAGTGAGAGAGTGGCATGGACATATATATACTACCAAACGTAAAATAGATAGCTAGTGGGAAGCAGCCGCATAGCATAGGGAGATCAGCTCGATGCTTTGTGACCACCTAGAGGGGTGGGATAGGGAGTGTTGGAGGGAGGGAGACGAAAGAGGGAAGAGATATGGGGACATATGTATATGTATAACTAATTCCCTTTGTTATAAAGCAGAAACTAATGCACCATTGTAAAGCAATTATACTCCAATAAAGATGTTAAAATAAATAAAGTGTTATCTGCAATGGGAAAGATGGCTTAACCACAAAAAAAAAAAAAAAAGGACTACCACTATTGCCAAGAATAAAGTGGATGTTTAAAAATTTTAAAAATTTAAAAATAATAATAATAAAATAAAAAGATCCTTTGTATTTCTGCAGTGTCAGTTGTTACTTCTCCTTTTTATTTCTAATTCTATTTGTTTGAGTCTTCTCCCTTTTTTTCTTTATGAGTCTGGCTAATGGTTTATCAATTTTGTTTATTTTCTCAAAGAACCAGCTTTTAGTTTTATTGATCTTTGCTATTGTTTCCTTCATTTGTTTTTCATTTATTCCTGATCTGATCTTTATGATTTCTTTCCTTTTGCTAACTATGGGTTTTTTTTGTTCTTCTTTCTCTAATTGCTTTAGGTGTAGGTTAGGTTGTTTATTTGAGATGTTTCTTGTTTCTTGAGGTAGGATTGTGTTGCTATAAACTTCCCTCTTAGAACTGCTTTTGCTCCATCCCATAGGTTTTGGGTCATTGTGTTTTCATTGTCATTTGTTTTTAGGTATTTTTTGATTTCCTCTTTGATTTCTTCAGTGATCTCTTGGTTATTTAGTAGTGTATTGTTTAGCCTCCATGTCTTTTATTTTTTACAGATTTTTTCCTGTAATTGATACCTAGTCTCATAGTGTTGTGGTTGGAAAAGATACTTGATATGATTTCAGTTTTCTTAAATTTACCCAGGATATGATCTATCCTGGAGAATGTTCCATGAGCACTTGAGAATAAAGTGTATTTTGTTGTTTTTGGATGGAATGTCCTATAAATACCAATTAAGTCCATCTTGTTTAATGTATCATTTAAAGCTTGTGTTTCATTATTTATTTTCATTTTGGATGATCTGTCCATTTGTGAAAGTGGGTGTTAAAGTCCCCTACTATGATTGTGTTACTGTCGATTTCCCCTTTTATGGCTGTTAGCATTTGCCTTATGTATTGAGGTGCTCCTATGTTAGGTGCATAAATATTTACAATTGTTATATCTTCTTTTTGGATTGATCCCTTGATCGTTATGTAGTGTCCTTCTTTGTCTCTTGTAATAGTCTTTATTTTAAAGTCTATTTTGTCTTATATGAAAATTGCTACTCCAGCTTTCTTTTGATTTCCATTTGCACAGATGAATGGATAAAGAAGATGTGGCACATGTATATAATGGAATATTACTCAGCCATTAAAAGAAATGAAATTGAGTTATTTGTAGTGAGGTGAATGAACCTAGTGACTGTCATACAGAGTGTAGTAAGTCAGAAAGAGAAAAACAAATACCGTGTGCTAACACATATATACAGAATCTAAAAAAAAAAAAAGTTTCTGAAGAACCTAGGGGCAGGACAGGAATAAAGATGCAGACCTGTAGAATGGACTTGAGGACACAGGGAGGGGGAAGGGTAAGCTGGGATGAAGTGAGAGAGTAGCATGGACATATATACACAACCAAATGTAAAATAGATAGCTAGTGGGAAGCAGCCACATAGCACAAGGAGATCAGCTCGGTGCTTGTGTCCACCTAGAGGGGTGTGATAGGGAGGGTGGGAGGGAGATACAAGAGGGAGGAGCTATGGAGATATATGTTTATGTATAGCTGATTCACTTTGTTATACAGCAGAAACTAACACACCATTGTAAAGCAATTATACTCCAATAAAGATGTTTAAAAAAATAAAATAAAATAAAATACAAAGAAGTGGTATCTAAGGTCTGTTCTGACGTAAAATTTTCTGGGTGTAGGCAAAGAATAAATTCCTTTAAGAAAAATAAAACTGTGTTTGAGAGTTGTAAAACGAAAGTCAGTTACAGAATATGAAAAAGGTTTTTCATTTTTCCATAGCTTGTTAACATAAGGAACCTTGAATAGAAATGTATGTTCTATCTGAATTGTGTTAACATACATGGCTTTATAGCTTTTTGTAGTCTTAAATGTTGGGGAAAAGAAAAGGTAAGTTAGTTCATAAGAGTCATATTTATATATGATGATATGAACTATGTTTTGCATATTTTCTATGTCTTTTTCAGGGGTGGTTTAATAATGTTAAATAATAAATTAATTGACTGGATAGAAATACATGCCTAAATTAAACATTTAGACAATAAAAATTCAGTTCTATAAATGATATTATCATTTATAATAAGTGACTGAAATGTTTGGAAGGAATTGTCTATCACTGACTATTGTTACTGACTCAGCCTTACACACTGACAAAGGAAAAATACGTACTATCATCAACAAACGTACTTTGGTTGAGTTAGCTTAACTTTGAAGTTTGAAAAGTAAAGAGGGAACATATTTCTATGTGGAAATGTCTTAATACCCACATCTTCCATCACTAACTTCAAATGCAATTTTTTGAACACTTAGGTTAGAACATAAAGTGAGAAATAGAATCTAATTCTCCCTCCCCAGAAACTAGGGGAGACCTATAGCAGCAAGGAAAACTAGAGAGGATGTATTCTACTTGTAAAAATATCAAGGAAAGAATGTATTCTACTTGTAAAATTGTCAAGGAATTTCCATGAGGTATAGGACATAGGAGACCATACTGAAGGAAGGATTGACTCTAAACTCTTATCCTGTAAGATAATATCTTGCTCAGAATTAGTTGGAACATGCTACCACAGAATCTGGCATGTGAAACTTAAGGAGGCATAACCCGTCCACCCTTGACTGGTTAGCTTTTTGGGGGAACCTATCAATTCAATGACCACTGTATAAAGTATTCTTGAATCAAGATATCGTGAATAAAGGGGGTGAGAAGAAACTTTTAGAGATGATAGATATATTTAAGGCATTGATTGCAGTGATGGTTTCATGGATGTTTACTTAGCTCCAAACTCATCAAGTTGTATACATTAAATATGTACAGCTTTTTGTATGTCAAGCATACTTCGATAAGGTGGCTAAAATAATAAAAGAAAGCCCTAGGATGAATGAGGGGTATGGAGACTGTTCTCTGCTGGCCTACAAGAATTATCAAATTCTGTTTTAAGATGAAGCCTCTACACCCATAATGTAAACTAATTAGCTTAAAGGATGTGCCTTAACTGTATTACAAAAGTCATTTGATATGGAATATACAGCATACATTCTATAGATACAGAATACATTTTAGTAAATCAGCTACAATCTCAGAATCTATAATAATTTACCATGAGTAATATTAAATTTATCAAAGACAAATAATTTATATGGCAAATTATGTTTTAAATAGATTTAAGTTTACTGAGAATAAACTTAAATTTTAATAGCTTTTAGAATAAATTATTCTCACACAAATGCAAAATTTTAATTAAAGTTGACTTTGACACCTCTATTTGAAAAATACTCTATTAGCAGTTAATTGCTGATGTACGTGAAAACATGTGTTTCTTTGTTTTAAAAAATTTCTATACTGCAGCTTTTCACTAATTCAAATGACTCCTCTCAAACTGCCTCCCACCTCTGTGATATTAATTTTTTTATTAAAAAAAATTTTATTAAAGTATAGTTGATTGTGATATTAATTTAAATAGGTGATATTTTACTGCTATGACATTCACCATTTCCAATTAAGAGTGATATCAGACAAATCAAATTCAAAATTATGCAGAGGCTGCAAAACTAAATTTAAAAAAGATAACGTGGTGGCATTTTTTCTGGCTTACACGATATAAAGACACTTTTGTCATTAGCAATAGAGGCACGACCATTTCAAACTCTGGCAAACGTGACAAACGTCAACAAGAGGTACATTAGCTACCTGTCAACTGCCACCAACCTAATTTTGGACCAGATAATCTCTCTGTTTCCCCAAGTAGCTAAGTTTCTAAAATATTATAGTGCAAGTAACATAATTCTACATTTTCCACCCTCTGTGCCTCTAGGTCTGTTAGATTTAGACCAAGATCCACATCAATCTAAGAGAAAGCTTTCAAATCAAACTTTTCTTTCAGCCAAATCTGAGAGTGAGTAAATCTTCAGATCCTTCTCTTTAATGACGTGGAAATGGAAACAAGTCATCATAACCACAAGAAAAACGTGGTTCTAAATAAGGGCCTGTATTATAAGTCTGTCCCTCTGAAGTAGATAAACAGTGTGAAAAAGAGGAGAAAGAATATATAATTTTAAAATGTGTATTTAATGTTTTCACCAAGATTCAAGATAACATTGCATCTGTGAAATTAGGCTGGCAGTTATGGTAAGAGAATAAATTGAGATCAGTAAAGATAGTATGAAGATGTAAAATTGACAACTAATTTTAAAATTGTATTAGAGATAATAAGCAGAATGTTGAAGGCTCAAGAAAATAAAATTCATCAAGTAAAGTACAAATACATTCTCAAAACTCAAAATAAAATAATAAGGAAAACAAAATAAAAATGAAAAATGGGGAGCAGATCCAATACACTTATAATAGGAATCACAAAAGGAGCAAGCAGTTGATTGAAAGTTGATGAGTCTGGACATTCAGTCCAAGGATTATACCAGGAATCAGAGCTGTGCAGAAGAAAAGGCATAGCATATCTTAAGATTCATTTCACATGAGGACCATTTCAGTAGAATTGAAATCTGCATCTTATATTAAGGTGTTTACAGAAGGTAGCGGAGGATTCAGACTTTCACAACTGAACAGGTACAAAGAAAGAACCAAACCCAAATCAGAATTGTCAAAAACTAAGAGATCACCTTGGGAACTAAAATTCAGAAGTTGGACTCTACAAAGTGTTAATGTAACTGGGAGATGTGAATCTTTCAAAAATTTCTATGGATGAGGATGTGATAAGCTAGACAGCTGAGAGTGTTGAGGCAGTTTGATTAGATTAAGAAGAAATGACAATTAAAGATATAAGAGGAAAAAAGTTTCTGAGCTAAAGAAAGTTCTGAAAAGTCCTTTAGTATCAGGCAAAATTGTGGAAGTAGGGCAAAACATAGATGTATTCTAGAAACATTACAAAGATTTAAAAATCTAAATGAAATTGATAATTGGGGGAGGAGGGATATAAATCATAAAATAGACTCAAAAATAAGAAACAGTCCACAGACAGAATTCTTGTTCTTTTTCCTCCCCCTCCTTCTGTCCTCCTTCTTCTTTCTTTCTTTCCTCCTCTGCTTACCTGCACCCCTCTCTTTCTGTCTCTGCTGCATTAGCTCCGCTTAAGGCCTTCCAACTGATTAAGCCAGGTTCACCCAGAGTATTATCCCCCTTACTTAAAGTCAATTCCATTTACTTAAAGTCAGCTGATTAGGTACTTTAATTATATCTGCAAAATCCCTTCGCAACAACACACCTTGATTAGTGTTTGATTGAATAACACAGGACTATAGCCAAGCCAAGAGGACATCAAAAAAAGCCATCTGGACAACCACGACAGAAAATAAGACTTTCATCTTTTTCCTTTTTGCCCTCAACCACCCCTTTCCAGTTAAAGAAGAAGTCAGAATCCATGGCTAGTGAGCTGAGGTGGGCGGAATAGAGGACCCACAAGACAAGGTTTTGAAAAGTTGACTGACTACATGTCAAACAACACATTGCCTTCCAACCTCAAGGAGTACAAAATTGTTGGAAGGGAAGAAACTTTAAGTTCATGGTTTTTGTTATTACACTAAATAGGTCACTTTAACTACTAAAATTAGACTACTCTTGTGACTGAAAGTCATCATAAAACTTTTAAATGGGAGTATTTTGAAAATGTTAGGGGCCTACCAAAGATTTTATCTGTGATTAATAAAAAAACAGGCCACCAAGCAGAGTTACAAAGAGATAGTAAAGAAGGAACAGAGTTGCTTCTTCTTGAATGCTATGAAATCTCTTTTGTTAAATGTAATAGTTGTTTATAATAATTTACATCTTCAGTGCTAGATTCCCCCCCCCCCCGCAAACTTCAGAGTAATATATCCAACTTCTTCAATATTCTAATTAGAGGTCCAATACTTATCATATCTGAACTTGATTATACTCTTAAATCTGCTGCATTCCAAGTCCTCCATTTCTCGGGAAATGGCATCAACCTCATCCTGCTTCTCAGTACAAACACGGTTAACTCATCCTTTTGCATCTTATTCTCTCACAATCCAAATACAATACACTGGATTTCAAAAAATTTTCCTAAGCTAACTCTTACGAACATCCATTTTCACTCCCACCTTAGTATTATTCCCCATCGACTCTGATCAGAAGTACTATAATTACCTTCCAATAGCTCTTCTGTTATCCTTGCCCCCTGTAAATCAGTTTTTAACTTGGTAGTCAGAGTTAACTATTTAAAACAGGTCACAAAAGTGAACAGACCCCATAGAAAGCAAGGTTAGGGAAACAGAAGAAGGTAAGGAAAAAGATGAAAATGTAAAACAGAAATAATGAGATTAAATAGATCCAAGGGAAAGTGATCAAAATAGTAGACATGCAATAAATATTGACCATACTATAATAGAGTAGGAAAAAGAAAACCCTGTATTTCAAAAAACTTTCTGAAATAAAGACTTGGAGCTAAACATCAAAAACATACACTGTGTACCTGGAAAAACTTATAAATAATGGTCCATATCAGGATATATTCTAGTAAAATTACTGAAATTTAAAGATAAATAGAAAAAATACTATAGGCTTCTAGACATTAAGGCCAATTCACATATATGAGACAGAAAATCTGATGAATATAAGATTTTGAAAACAAAACTTTATAGTAGAAAAATGAATTAACATATTTAAGATACTCAAGGAATAGAAACTGTGCATCAGTGTTTTACATCCAGCTAAACTGACGTTTTCATACAAACCCCACATGTAATCATTAAATTTAAAAGGTAGGGAATAATGTTCCTGAACTTATTCCTATGAAATCTACCAGACAATACACTGTCAACAACCAAGAAATGACTTAGAAAAATTTTACATAAAGACTGGCTATGAGCACTATATATATTTAACTATAAAATGAAGGCTATATGGTTGTGTTTAAATGCGACAGACTGTTATGTAATTTTATTCAATATTTGCCCTGGTAATATAGGTAAGATACTTGCAAAATGGGAAGGAAGCGGGAGAGTACATATATGGAAAGTTAAATAAGCTCATTGATTGCCGTATAGTTATTAGCAAAAATACACATACATATTACTTTCAATTGATGCTGTGGCAAAGAAAAAGCAGTGGAAAGAAAAGGTTATTAAGAGACAAAAAAGAAGAGACTACTAGTAGCTTCAATACTATTCATAGTAAACAACCAAGAAAGAGTGTCTAAATGAAGAAGAGTGAAGGGTGTTATATAAAAATCTTAGTTGTAACTTTTTAAAAATCCATTAAAATAAAAATATAAACTTTTCTAAATACCAAAAGATAGGGCTTCCTTGGTGATACAGTGGTTAAGAATCTGCCTGCCAATGCAGGGGACACGGGTTCGAGCCCTGGTCTGGGAAGATCCCACATGCCGTGGAGTAACTAAGCCCAAGAGCCATAGCTACTGAGCCCATATGCCACAACTACTGAAACCCGTGTGCCTAGAGCCCGTGCTCCACAACAAGAGAAGCCACCGCAATGAGAAGCCCAAGCACCTCAACGAAGAGCAGCCCCTGCTCACCGCAACTAGAGAAAGCCCACGAACAGCAACGAAGACCCAACGCAGCCAAAAATAAATAAAATAAATAAATTAAAAAAATAAACCAAACAAAAGATATAACAAGGGAAAGTGGGGCAGGGTAAGTGAAAGCATGCAAAGGAAAGGAAATAAACTATAAAACTATATATATATATACACACACACACACAAATATATGTGTGTGTGAATAAACACTGATCATTCAAAAATATGTAACTGGACACAAAACACCTGTTAAAAGAAAAAGTAAATTTTTCCTATAGGCTAACAAAACAAAGTCCAATTCTATGCTGTATTTAAGATAGAATTAGATGATAGATAGATAGATAGATAGATAGATAGATAGATAGATAGATAGATGATAAAAGGCAAATAAAAAGAAGCAGAGGTCACAACTCACAACCTCGCCATCCAACAAAACAAAATTTAGACCCAAAAATTAAGCATTAAAATGGCAAAGGACACTTTATAAAGCTAAGACTACAGTTCACCATGAAAATATAATTATTATTACTTATGAATCCCATGAAAGAGCAGCAATTTTCATAGAAACTATAGGCATGGAAGAAGTGAAAATTTCTAAAACATTAATAATAGATACAGCACACTTCTGTCAGAGAATAGAAAAAGTTGTAAAAGAGCTTCACCACTCCTCAAGAGAGTGGGAAATAAAAGTGGAAGACATAAACGGCTATGCCAGAGTTATGAACTGGATAAATTCATTGTTACCTAAGTTGTTCCAGAGCACAGAAAAGGAGGAAAAACTTGAAAATTATTTTTATAAGACAAATATAATGTAACGTTAACATAAAAATAAGACAAGATCAGACAAAAGACCTTACTGATAAATATTCCTCATGGATATTACGGCAGAAATCTAAAATATTAGCAAAGTAAATCCAATAGCCTGTTAAAAATTAATATATATAGACCATAAGGGATTTATTTCAGGAATGCAAGAGTGGATCAATGTTAAGAAAGCCATTAATTTAATCCATCATTGAAATAAACCTAAGCTTTTTGAAAAAGCATATGAATATCTCTTCAGATCTTATGACACTTAACAACTTTCAAAATCCTTTCATGTTAAAAGCATTCAATAAAATAGGAAGTGACTTGACTTCCTTAACATGCACTCACACATACAATCACACACACACAAACACACATAAGCCGTTATTGTGCAGTATATGAAACAACAGAGGCATTCCTGCAATGAAAGCAACAAAAAAAAGGATCTCTACTTTCTCCACTATAATTGAGCATTGAGTGGGAATAAATGACATGAGCAAGCTGCTGGATACAAGTATTTTTAAAGCACCAGGTAAACCTACCTCTATTTATGGGGAAATAATTGTATAGCTAGAAATAATCCACCAAAAATATTAACAGAAAAATTCTTATAAAATATAAAGGAACTGAGTAAAGTGTAAAGATCTAAACCTAACACAGATAAATAGTCTTCTCATGTAAAAATTATAACTGATTAGAAGATTCAATGGAAGGGGAAACGCCATGTATCATAGCAAACAACAATAAAGGTACAGAAACTATTAGTACTGAAATAAAAAACATACACAAAGAGAATTTAACAAGTAGAAACACTCACCATGGCATAAAGAATATTCAATATCACATATATGTCAATTCTTTCTAAGTTTATTTATAAATTTAATGTAATTCCAATAAAATTATCATCAGTGTGTTTTTCCCTGGAGCTAGACAAGTACATTATAAACTTCATATGGAAGAATGCATGAGAAATTAGAGCCACAATAACCCTGAAAACAAGAGTTTTCACACACACACAGACACACACACAAAAACACACATACAAATCCAGTTTAAAAGAGTACATGTGTATAATTTATTTAGATTAAATTCAAGAATAGTCATAGCTAATATTGTAACATGAGTCAAAAGAGTGGTTATCTTTAACTGGGAGAAGGCAAGGAGGAATCTGCTGTGGCAATGATACTTTTAAAAATCTTGTTTGATTGTGACTGTATGAGTATATGCATATATAAAAATTTTAAGATTTGTGCAATTTATAGTACATCGGTATATTTTTTAATTAATAGACTTTATTTTTAGAACACTTTTAGATTCTCTGAAAAACTGAGTGGATACTATAAAGAGTTCTCATATAACCCCCTAACCTGCACACAGTTCCCCCTACTATTGATATCATGCATTAGTGTGGCACACTTGTTACAATTAATGAACCAATATTGACACCTTGTTAATAACAGAAGACCATAATTTACATTAATATTCATCTTGTGTTGTATAGTTCTATGACAAATGCATAATGTAATAAATCCATCATTACAGTATTATTCAGAATAGTTTCAGCATTTCAAAAATCCTCTGTGCTTCATCTATTCATCCCTTCCCTCTTCCCTGGAATCCCTGGCAATCAATGATCTTTTTACTGTTTTGCCTCTTCAAGAATGTACTGTAGTTGGAATCATATAGTATGTATAGCCTTTTCACACTAGCCTCTTAGCAAAATGCATTCAAGGTACGGAAGGTATGTCCGTATGGTTCCATGGCTTGATAGCTCATTTCTTTTTATGTAATATTCAACAGATTGTTTATGCAATCACCTACTAAAGTACTTCATTACTTCCAATCTTTGGTGGTTATGAATAAAACTGCCATAAACATTTATGTGTTAAGTTTTCAACTTAATTGGGTAAATACCTAAGAGAGTGATTGCTGGATTGTATGGTAAAATTATGTTGAGCTTGCTTTGTAAGAAATTTCCAAATTGTCTTCCAAAATGGCTGTACTATTTTGCATTTCTACTAGCAATGAATGAGAGTTTCTGTTGGGTCCCATCCTCACTAGCATCTGGTGTGCTATTTTTTGGATTTTAGCCAATCTAATAAGGATGTTGTATCATCACACTATTATTTTAATTTAAAATTTCCTAGTGACATATGATGTTTAGTATCTTTTCATATACTTATTTGCCAAATTATATCTTCCTTAGGGATGTATCTGTTCAGAGATTTTGCCCATTTTTTATTTGGGTTGTTTGTTTTCTTATTGTTTGGTTGTAAGAGTTCTTTGTATATTTCTGGATATAAATCCTTTATCAGATATGTGTTTTGCAAGTATTTACTCTCAGTCTGTGGCCTGTCTTTTCATTATCTTAACTGTATCTTTTTAAGGGAAGAAGTTTTTAATGTTAATAAAATCCAATTTAATTTCTCTTTCATAGACTGTGCTTTTGGTGCTCTATCTACAAACTCATTGCTGAACTCAGGGTTACTTACATTTTTGGTCTGTTATCCTCTGGAGTTTTATAGTTTTGCATTTTACATTTAGGTCTATGATCAATGTCAAGTTAATTTTTGTGAAATGTTAAAGTTTGTGTCTACATTAATTTTTTGCATATGAATGCCCAATTGTTCTAGCACCACTTACTGAAAAACATTTTCTTTATTGAATTGCCTTTGCTGCTCTGTAAAAGATCAGTTGACTATATTTGTATGAATCTATTTCTGGGCTTTCTGTTTTGTTCCATTGATATATTTGTCTATTATTTGGCTACTACCACACTGTCTTGGTTACTGCAGTGTTTTACTAAATCTTAAAGGTAGTATCAATCTTCCACTTTTGTTCTTCTTCAGTGTTATGTTGTCTATTCTTGGTCTTTTTGCCTGTCCATAGAAACTTGAGAATAAGCTTGTATATATCCACAAAATAACTGCTGTGTTTGGGATTAAGATTGTATTGAATCTACAGATCAAGATGGGAACTTGAACACGAAATAGCTCTCCATTGTATAGAGATTCTCTGATTTCTTTCATCAGAGTTTTGTAGTTTTCCTCATGAGATCCTGAACATATTTGTTAGATCCAGACCTAAGTTTTTCATTTTTCTTGGTGCTAATGTAAATGATATTGTGTTCTTAATTTCAAATTCCAAATTTCATTGCTGGTATATAGACAGCAATTGACTTTGGTTTATTAACCTTATATCCCTCAACCTTGTTATAACTGCTTAGTTCCTGGAACTTTTTGTTGTTATTAATTCTTTGAAATTTTCTACATAGTCATGTCATCTGTGAACAAAGACAGTTTTTTTCTTCTTTCTTAATCTGTATACCTTTTACTTCTTTTTTTTTTTTCCTTTTTTTTATATAAAAATTTTTTTTTTAATTTTATTTATTTATTTATTTATTTATTTATTTATGTCTGTGTTGGGTCTTCGTTTCTGTGCGAGGGCTTTCTCTAGTTGCGGCAAGTGGGGGCCACTCTTCATCGCGGTGCGCGGGCCTCTCATTATCGCGGCCTCCCTTGTTGCGGAGCACAGGCTCCAGACGCGCAGGCTCAGTAGTTGTGGCTCACGGGCCCAGTTGCTCCGCGGCATGTGGGATCTTCCCAGACCAGGGCTCGAACCCGTGTCCCTGGCATTGGCAGGCAGATTCTCAACTACTGCGCCTCCTGGGCAGCCCCCTTTTTTTTTTTTCTTACTGCATTATCTAGGATGTCCAGTTCAAACCTGAATAAGAGTGGTGATGGTGACATCTTTGCCTTGTTCCCCATTTAGGGGGAAGGTATTGAGTTTCCCACCATTGATTATATTAGCTATAGGTTTTTGTACATGTTCTTTATCGGGTTGAGAAAGTTGTCCTCTATTTGTAGTTTGCTAAAAGTTTTATCATGAATAAATGTTGCATTTTGTTAAATGCTTTTCTCCAGTGATCATATGATTTTCTTCTTTACACCATTATTGTGAATGATGGCAATTTTTGAATGTTTAACCAGCCTTGTATACCTGCAATAAATAGTACTTGGTCATGGTGTGGAGTTCTTCTTATACATTGTTGGATTTGAACTGCTAATATTTGTTGAAGGTTTTTTGCATGAACGTGCATGAGAAATATTGATAGGTGGCTTTCCTTTCTTAAAATGTCTTTGTCTAGCTTAAGTATTAGGATAATGCCTGCCTCATAGATTGCGTTAGAAATTATTCACTCTGCTTCTATTTCCTCAGAGATATTGTAGAGAATTGTTAGCATTTCTTTCATAAATGTTTGGTTAGAATTCACCAGTGAAGCCATCTGGACCTGGAGCTTCCTTTTTTGGAAGATGTGACTGGTTAATTTTATGTGTTGACTTGAATTTGCCACAGGGTGCCCAGAAATTTCATCAAATATTATTCTGAATGTGTCTCTGAAGGTCTGAGGGGATAAGATTAACATTTGAATCAGGAAACTGAGTAAAGCAGGTTGCCTTCCCTGATATAGGTGGCCCTCATGCAATCCATTGAAGGCTTGAATAGAACAAAAAGGCTGACACTCCTCCAAGTAAGAGAGATCTCCTTCTGCCTGACTGCCTTGAGCTGGGCAATCTTTTTCCTCCCTTCAGACTCAGTCTGAAAAAGCGGCTTTTCTTGGGTCTTAAGCATGCACGCTTTTGAACTGGAACTTATGGGCTCTCCTGGTTCTCAAGCCTTTAGACATACAATGTAACTATACCATAAGCCCTCCTGGGTCTCCAGCTTGCCAACTGCAGATCAAGGGACTGAGATTCTCAGTCTCCATAATCACATGAGCCAATTCCTTATAATAAATCATATATATATGTATGATTTATATATATCCTATTAGTTATATCCTATTCGTTCTATTTCTCTGAAGAACCCTCACTAATACAGAAGGTTATTAATTATTGATTCAATTTTCTTAATCAACGTAGGTTTATCTTGATTATTTCTCCTTTTGTGAGGTGGTAGCTTATGTCTTCCAAGGAACTGGTCCATTTCATCTAAGTTATCAATTTGTGGGCATACCATTGTTCACAATATTGCTTTATTATTCTTTTAATGTCCCTCAGATCAGTAGTGATAATCCCTCTTTCATTTCTGATATTATTACTCTGTAACTTTCTCTTTTTTTCTTAGTTAGCCTAGCTAGAGTTTTACCAATTTTACTGATAATTTCAAAGAACTAGCTTTTGATTTTAGACATGTTAATTTTCCCTGTATTTGTTAATATTTTTCACAAGTAGCTTTTAATTTTGTTTGTGCTATCCTTTATCATTGTTGTTTTTTAATTGTTTAATGTGTATGTAGTTAAACATAAATCTTTTCTTTTATGACTTCTGGGTCTCTTAAATAGCTTAAGAGAGAGTCTCTTACTCTATCTCACCTCCCTGAGGTTATTAAAATATTTTCCAAGCTTTCTATAGCTTTTTTGGTTTACATTAGACACTTACATTTTAATATAACCAAAATTTATTTTAGCTATTATAATTCAGTATCTGTTCCTATTTCTATTTGTGAAACTCATCTTTTAAAATTTTTTAAATTTTATTTTTATTGAAGTACAGTTGATTTAAAATGTGATAGTTTCAGGTATACAGCAAAGTGATTCAGATATATATATGTATACATATACACATACACATATATATTCTTTTTCAGATTCTTTTCCATTATAGGTTATTACAAGATATTGAGTATAGTTCCCTGTGCTATACAGTAGGTCCTTGTTGTTTATGTATTTCATATATAGTAGTGTGTATATGTTAATCCCAAACTTCTAATTTATCCCTCCCCCTGCTATCCCCTTTAGTATCCAAAAGTTTGTTTTCAAAGTCTGTGAGTCTGTTTCTGTTTTGTAAATAAGTTCATTTGTACCATTTTTTTAGATTCCACATATAAGTGATATCATATGATATTTTTCTTTCTCTGTCTGACTTACTTCACTTAGTACGATAATCTCTATGCCCATCCATGCTGCTGCAAATGGAATTATTTCATTCTTTTTCATGGCTGAGTAATATTCCATTGTGTATATATATATATATATATATATATATATATATATATATATATATATATATATATACCACATCTTCTTTATCTATTCATCTGTCATTGGACACTTAGGTTGCTTCCATGTCTTGGCTATTGTAAATAGTGCTGTTATGAACACTGGGGTGCATGTATCTTTTTGAGTTAGAGTTTTCATCTTTTCCAGATGTATGCCCAGGAGTGGGATTGCTAGATCACATGGTAACTCTATTTTTAGTTTTTTAAGGAACCTTCATCTTGTTCTCCATGGTGGTTGTACCACTTTACATTCCCACCAACAGTGTAGGAGGGTTTCCTTTCCAGCATTTATTATTTGTAGACCTTTTGAGGATGGCCATTCTGACCTGTGTGAGGATAGCTCATTGTAGTTTTGATTTGCATTTCTCTAATAATTAGCAATGTTGAGATCTTTTCATGCGCCTGTTGGCCATTCTGTACACTTTCCTTGGAGAAATGTCTATTTAGGTCTTCTGCCCATTTTTTAATTGAGTTTTTTTTTTTTTTTGATATTGAGCTGTATCAGCAGTTTATATATTTTGGAAATTAATTCTTTATCGTATCTCATATTTTCATTAACTATTTCCAATTCTTTGTGGTAAGATACATCTTCTACTGGATTTTTCCAAGCACTCAATCAGTTCAGCAGTAAGCACATTATTTTTCAAAAAATTTTTTAATTTTTAAATTTAAAAATCACATTATTTAGTTTATAAGTCCTTTGGGGTTTATAGAAGTAATTAGGACTCTTGATAAATATTCAGTACTCTTCTCCTTCTAAGCACATGGTATGATTAAATTTTCCTACCCTTACAATGTACCTTGTGACTCTCTTTGGCCAATAATAGATAAGCAGCAGTAATATGTGTTATAACTGGGCAGAACTTTAAGAGTTCATGTGCAATTTTTCATTCTGGGTTCATTCTGGGTTCCTTTTCCCCAGCCTTAATAATCATCGAGCAGCTTGCCCTTCCTGATTTCTGTACTCAAGTAGAAATGGAACTAGGAGTGAGATAGACTAGGAAAGTTCACTGAAGCTGCTATTTTCCCAGGGGTCTCATTATACCTTTCCACTAGTGAATCCCAAACCACTGAGAGCTGAACACACAATAAGTGTTTTAGAGTTTTGTGGGAGTTTTTTTCTAAGAAGAAAAAATTGGAAAGGTCGGGGGGAGAAAAACGTAGATTTCACAGTCTACTGAGAATGAGTGAGAGAAGAATACACTATATATAACTGGATCTGTTAGCACCCAAACTAACAAATTTGAAAAGCATATGAGGGTTAATGAGGGTCATGTCTCCTAATAGTGACATACTTTGTTCTGTGTCTTACTCTTGATAAACTAAGCATATCAATAAATATGTTTACTAAAATTGTATCAGGTAAGTTTAAATAAAGGTAAATATGATGTTTGTCCTTACAACCACAATTCTGGCATCTGTTATTCCATCATCTTTCTTCCTTGGTATAGTCTAAACAGGTATAGAAGTTCATTGCTGCTAAATCTCCCCCCAGTAAAGGAACATCCAAAGAACCCTACTCTATATACCTAACTAACATATTTTGAAAAGTTGGGACAGTTCCTACGGAACAAGCAGAAAGAACTGAATCTAGTTAGTTTTACTGCTACAGAGTGTCTGTTTTAAAGACTCATTCTATACAGGCAGATAGGCAATAGTGTTTTGTAGAATAAACCTTACTATTCCCTGCTCAAGCTTTAGGAATTCTTTGGGAGATGATTAAATGTACTTAAGACCAGCCAAAATTGTTACATACTTGGGCTCCCAAGGTCCCAATTCTTCCTGATTAGCTTTTTCAGTTCCCAATTACTTCCCTGAGAAGACTTTTCCTAGGAAAACATCAAAACTGATTATAGTATCTGTCTCCATATGGTTACAGATCATATCAATTTCCACCCATTTCACCTCCAAGGATAAGAAAACTTAAATCTTTGAAATAAGAAGATATTCTTATACCACACCCCCACCCTTCCTTTGAATAATCAGTACTGATCAACCTATAGTTGGTCCTGGGAGTTCCCCAAATGATTCCAAGATGTAATTTCTACTTTTTTGGACTCTACCCTTTTACTCTACTCTTTTAAAGGCTATATCAGTGATTTCAAGGTGATTTTTCCATCTTGGCCTTTGTGATGAAGTAGCTGACATTTCTTTCACTTAAAAACGAGGCAGGGACTTCCCTGGTGGTCTAGCGGTAAAGGATCCGCCTTTCAATGTAGGGGACACAAGTTCGATCCCTGGTCAGGGAACTAAGATCCCACGTGCCGCGGGACACCTAAGCCCATACCCACAACTACTGAGCTTGCACACCTCAACTAGAGAGAGGACAAAAAATACCCACATGCCACAGCTAGAGAGAAGGCTGCGGGTCACATGAAGAGCCTGCGCGCTGCAACTAAAAGACCCGACACAGCCAAAAATACATAAAATTAATTAATTAATTAATTTTAATAAAGGAGGCAAACAATTACCCTCTGATAGTAGAGGTTGAGATATTTAAATTTTATCTATAGCGGTTTTGGTATGTATATCACGCACAATAATATTCTCTAGTGAAAATATGTTGTTTACCTCTCCAGTGTCAAATTCTCCTTCCTTCCAGCAATAATATTGTAAGTTTCTATTAAAGAATTTACTCCTCTCCAGCTCCCTGCCAATGTGGTTTAACTAAAGTTGACTCTACCCTTGGGGCCCTAATTGGTCTAAGTTAGTTAGTCTATCTCATCCTTTGGCTAAAGTGAGTAGGTCAGAGAAGGACACAGAGTAAATGCATTTTTCCTGGGGCTCTGGTAAGAGAGATTTCTTTTTTCCAGTGCCTTATTTATGTGAAGTAGGAGGCTTAGATATTCTACTATAATCATCCTACTATCGGGCGAGGATGATGGCAACACACAGAAGAAGAAGATCTGAAGGATAAGTCCTGTTGACACCATTTAGGGGAGCAACAAGGGAGAAGGAGCCTACTTCCTTGGCATCTTCATGAAGCAGAGCGCCATACTAGCCAGGTAGTTTCGTGAAAAAGAAAAGAAAGTCCCACCTTCTCCAAGATACTCTTATATTAGGCCTCTGGTACATGCAGCCAAATATATATTCAGACTAAGGCATATCTAAAAATATAAGCATGATATAAGCAATTAAAATATGTTTAATTAACATTGAAATGGTGCCCATTCTTTAACCTCAGCAGTGGACCCAGAAAATCTAGTGAGAAGAGAGAGATAGAGTATAACTTGGTAGTGTCATGTATTGTTTTCATTTCTTTTAGAATCATGAAACCACTTAGTACTGCATATTTAAATAAACAAGGCATGTGGTGGGTTTTGACAGTGTAATCTAAATAGCTACTGTGTTGTTATTACTATTTTTAATGAATGTTGAAACTTTACATAAAGTTTACATAACCAAATTTGATGACTATTAATAACGTTCTTCCTGTATAATTAGCATAGTAATTCTCTATCCTACAAAAATTGTATTAAAGTCACTAATTACTCGTGAAAACTACTTTTCATTAGAGGCTTTAAAACTCATTGGTACTTTAATAAAATTCATTGAGCCTAGCATTACAATGAAAAAGTTGTTATTGTGGTGCAAATGTTCAGTTTTGTTGATTTTTGCCTGATATTAGGGTAAACATGGACCACGTTTTAGGAATTCAATACTTTGGATATGCTGGATAATAAAATGAAGAGTCCCACTTGGTTCATAACAAAGTGGTCCTGGCAGACACACTGACAGAGGGGCCCAAGGCAAAGGTCTGGACTTGTAATTGGAGCATATGTGGAACTTCTCATGGGTCTTCATTCCTCTGTGGTAGTAAAGTCTGGGTCCTTCTTTCTCTCTCATCCACATTCTCCCTTCCCACAGGCTCACATCATTTCTGTAGAAAGCCTCTCCTGTTCCTAGCAATGCACAACAAGCTCTCTTACCTCAGAATTCATAGAACATACTGTCTGTACCACTCATTTAATACACATGTGAAATCAGGAGCCAAGTTTAATAAGAAGTTGTATTGAAGAATTAAATTTTTATGCATTTGTGCCATTTTGCCAACATATCTTAAGCATTTTAAGCACAACAGGCATAGTTATTATTAAACATATTTATAAATACACCTTTATTTCTTTGATATTATATTGTATCTTCCTGAACACAAAATACTCCATAAAGGTTTTGTTGAAATTAGTCTGTCATCATTTTATTCTCTTCACTCCATAATAATTAATGGATTACTGACAATGTAAGACTGAACTGCATATGACTGAACTACATATTGATGATTTAAACCACTTCAAAACTGTTCTCAATGCCTTTTTGAAACAAGTAAATATGAACAGTTTCTTTATACTTTGTGTGTATATATATAAAGATCTAGAGCTAGGTTGATCAATTCCAATTGGATTGTAAGGCAAGAACTAAGATAATTATTTACTTTTGACTAAGAATTTTAAAATAAGAGTTGAGAGACGAAGTTCCAGTGCAGGGTAAGCACATCCTACTCTGTCTCTCCTACTGAATGCAGCTGTAAAACCTGGACAGAATGCATGGAACAGCTATTTTATGTCTCTGAAAAGTAAATAGTAGCATATAGATAAGGAAAGAAGACCAGAATCAGTGATAAGTTTTCCATTTTTTCCCCTTCAATCTCATCTCAATGATGTTCAAAACAGAAAGGAGTATTGGGGTGCAGATAGAGAGAGCTCAGGAAGGAGCACTCTAGCTCTGACTCAAGAATTATAAAGGGAACTCCTAAAAACACAGAGTGTGGAAATGCCTTTTTGTCTTTTTCTCTAGTCTCTCACACCTTAGCCCAAAAGCAATCCTGTAGTGAGGTGGCAGCAGCAGTGGGAACTGGACCCTGCAGGAAGCACAAAAATCTAAAGAGGGAACCTATCTTTCTGATTGGTAGAACTGTAATCCCATGAAGGTAGGTCACATGACCCATTGCTTTTGCCTCTCTGTTCTCCAGATGTGAGTGCAGTCCTGGAAGCAAGAAGCAAAGCATGGTTATAAAGCATTATTTTACTGAGTAAGACTGAAAAAGGGAGGCTCAGAAAACTGGTAAGTACTGGAGAGGTTGCAGAGAGAGAAAGAGAGCAACTCAGGAAAACAAGCCCTTAAAGTTGTTTTTGAACTCCATGGGCTCACCCTCAAGCTGCATAATGTAGATCTGATCACCCGTCCAAAGAATTTATGAAGTGAGCTAACTTACAGATTGCCATCCTGGTCCCTAACAACTGGGTGATGCACACAAGGTTTAAATTTGAATAGCACTGAACAGGCTTTGAGAACTGAACTGACAATGGAACCGCAGTGCACAGAAGGTGTGTTGGAACTTGTGTTTTGAACCTAACTAGGTTGAGTGTCTGCTAAAATAAAATTACCAACATGTCATATAGGATTTACAACAAGATTCAGAAATTTGTAACATAATATTTAAAATGTCCAGATAGCAATCCTAAATTACTTGGCATATTAAGAACCAAAAAAATCTCACCTCACACAGAAAAAGACAATCAACTAATGCTAATGCAGAGACGACAAGATGTTGGACTCATTTGACAAAGATCTGAAAGCATCTATTATAAAAACACTTCAACAGGCAACTGTGAACATTCTTGAAACTTAAAATGAGTGGGAAAATATAAAGAAACACCAAAGAAATAGATACTAAAAAGAAGAAATAGTAATTTTATAACTGAAATATATATAATAGAAATTAAAAGCTCACTGGATAGGCTTAAAATTTAAATGGAGATTACAGAAGAGTCAATGAACTTAAAGAAAGATCCATGGAAACTGTCAAATCTGAACACAAGCAAGAAAATACATTAAAAATAAATAAATACAGTCCCAAGGGCCTTGGGACAATAACAAAATGTCTAATATTTGTGTGTTCAGAGTCCTAGAAGGAGAGAAGGAAGAATGTGGTGCTGAAAAAGATTTTGAATAATGATTGAAAATGTCCCAAGTTAGGTGGAAGACAAGAACCTACAGATTCAAGAATCTAATCAAAGCCCAAATGGGATTAACTCAAAGAAATTCCTGTATAAACACATCATAACCAAATGTCTGAAAACTAAGAACAAAAAGAAAAAATCTTTATAGCAGCCAAAGGAAATGGCACATGTCCTACAGGGAAAGAATTCAGATGACTGCAGATTTCTCATCAGAAAACATGGAAACCAGAAAGAAGAAGGTACTTGAAGAAAAGAATTGTCAACCCATTATTCTATAGCCAGCCAAAATATCCTTCAAGAATGAAGCTAAAAGAAAGTCATTCTCAGGTGAAATTAAGTTAAGGGAATTTATAACCAACATACCTATTCTAGAAGAATTGCTAAATGAAGTTTTTTAGTCAAAGAGAAATATTACCAGAAGTAAACTTGGAAAAATCAAGAATAAAGACAAGCAACAGAAATAGTAAATATCTGAGTAAATATAATAGATCACTCCTCTTCTATTAGGCTCTTTAAAATATGTTTGACAGTTGAAAGCAAAAATTATAACATTGATGAGAATTTCAATTTATGTATATGTAATACATGAGATGCCTAAAGCACAAAGGGGAGAGGTGGTTAAAGAAAGCTACACAATAGTAAAAAATTGACATTCCACTTGCAGTGGTAGATAATTTATTCTAAGTAAGTCAAATGTTAAGTATTCATGTTATAATCCCTACAGCAACCATTAAAAAATACAAGGGTATACAGTCAAAAATACAATGGCAAAATTAAAATGCAACATTAAAAAACATTCAAATAACCCACAGGAGGCAGGAAGGGGAATTAAAAAAGAAAGAAAGAAAAACAAGGGAAAAAAAAACAGAAAAAATGATAGAACTAAAACCAAACATATTAAAATTACATTAAATGGAAATGTCCAACAAAACCAATTAGACAGATATTGCCTAAGTATATATGTTTTTATTCAACTTGTTAATATTTATATATATACATATATATGTATCTATAAATATAAAAATCATGACTAAGTGAGTTTTTCCTAGTAATGTAGGAAGAAAAACTACATGGTCATATCTATTTATGCAGTAAAATTATCTGAAAAATTCAATATCCACTTATGATTTTTTTTAATTTTTTGGCCATGCTGCGCTGCATGTGGGATCTTAGTTTCCCGACCAGGGATCGAACCCGCGTCCCCTGCATTGGAAGCACAGAGTCTTAACTACTGGACCTCCAGGAAAGTCCCGTCCACTTATGATTTTTTTAAAAGAACTCTGAGCAAACTAGGAATAGAAGAAACTTCTCCAACCTTATAAAAAGCATCTACAAAAAAACTATAACAAATATCATACTTAATGGTGAAAGACTACATGTATTTTCAATGATTGGAAATAGGACAAGGATGTCTACTTTCACCACTGTTGTTCAACGTGGTATTGGAAATTCTAGTCAGTACAATAAGTCAAGAAAAATAAAATGGATATGCATACGAAATGAAGAAATAAACCTGTCTGGACTTCCCTGGTGGCGCAGTGGTTAAGAATCCGCCTACCAATGCAGGGGAAATGGGTTCGAGCCCTGGTCCAGGAAGATCCCACATGCCACAGAGCAACTAAGCCTGTGCCCCACTACTACCGAGCCCACACTCTAGAGCCCACGAGCCACAACTACTGAGCCCATGTGCCACAACTACTGAAGCCCGCACGCCTAGAACCCGTGCTCCGCAACAAGAGAAGCCACTGCAATGAGAAGCACATGCACCGCAATGAAGAGTAGCCCCCGCTTACCGCAACTAGAGAAAACCCACACACAGCAGCGAAGACCCAACGCAGCCATAAATAAATAAACTTTTTAAAAAAAGAAATAAACCTGTCCATATTTATATATGATATGATTATCTATGTAAAAACCTGAAAGAATCTACAAAAAAATTCTAGAACTAAGTCAGTTTATCAAGTTTGCTGGATATAAATTAACACACAAAATCAATCATATTTCCACATACTAGCAATGTACAATTGGAAACCAAAGTTTTAAAAAAGAATTACATTTACAAAAAATAAAATACTTATGTATAAATCAAACAAAACATGCACAGGATCTGTGTAACAAAAAAAAATACAAACTCTAAAGAAAGACATTAAAGAAGAAGTAAATAAACAGAGAGACATATCATTTTAATTAGAAAATTCAACATAGTAAAGGTGCTAAATCTCCTCAAATGAACCTACAGATTTAATGCAATTTCAAACAAAATATCATGAGTCAGCCCTGTGGCTTTGGTAGAAATGATTGACTTACACTTAGCTAGGTGCACAGGGCCAGGGGACAGACTGCATGGTTCAAATTCCATATTTACCTCTTCATCTGTGACAACATAGATGGACTTGGAGGGTATTATTCTTGATGAATTAAATCAGACAGAAAAACACAAATACTGTATGATATCACTTATATGTGGGATCTAAAAAATAAAACAAACTAGTGAATATAACAAAAAGAAACAGACTCACAGATATAGAAAACAAACCAGTAGTTACCAGTGGGGAGAGGGAAGGGGGAAGGGGCAACATAGAGCTAGGGGTTTAAGAGGTAAAAACTACCAAGCATAAAGGATATATTGTACAGTGTAGGGAATATAGCCAATATTTTATAATAACTATAAATAGAGTATGATCTTTAAAGATTGTGAATCATTATGCTGTATACTTGAAACATATAATATTATAGATCAACTATACCTCAATACAAAAATGTATCATAAAAATTTTTGTAGCTATGGACAAGGTGATCTTAAATATATTTGGAAAATAAAAGGAACTAGAATAGCTAAAATAATTTTGAAAAGAAAACTAAAGTTGAAGAAATCAAACAACCTAATTTTAAAACTTACTATGGGGTTTCTGTAATCAAGATGGTATGGTACTGGCAAAGGGATATAAACATAGACCAGTAGAACACTTCAGAAAGTCCAGAAATTGACCCATACAGATATGGCAACTAGATTTTTCACAAGTGTGAAGAAGTAATTCTGTATAGACAGAATGAATAGACTTTTCAACAAATGATGCTGGAACAACTGGATAACTGTGTGAAAAAAAAATGAACACTGACTTAAACTTCATGAAAATTATTATATACAAAAATTAACACAAAATAGACCTTAACTCTAAATATAAAAGGTAAAACTTTTAAAAGAAAACACGGGAGAAAATGTTCATGATCTGAAGTTAGGCGATGAGTTCTTATATAATAATAAATTATACTGCGTTGAAATTGAGAGGCACTGTTAAGAGAATGAAAAGACAAGCTATAGACTGGGGAAAATATTTGCAAATCACATAACCAACAAAGGACTTATGTTTAGATAAAAGAACTTTCAAACTCCAAAGTAAGAAAACAAACTAATTAAAAAATGGGTAAAAATCTTGAACAGACCCTTCACCAAAGAGGATATAAGGATGGTATAAAAGCACATGAAAAGATGTTCAATATCATTAGCCATTAAGGAAATGAAAATTAAAGCCATGATGATATATCACTACACACTATTAGAATGGCTAAAAAAAAAAAAAAAAAAAGCGAACAACACTGGTAATACCAAGCTCTGGCAAGGATGCAGAGAAACTGGAGCTCTCTTACCTTGCTGGTGGGAATGCAAAGTGGTATAGCTACTATGAAAAACGGTTTCATAGTTTTTTACAAAAGTAAGCATACACTTACTTGATGACCCAGTAGTGCCATTCCTGGGTACATAAATGTTTATAGTAGCTATATTCATAATTTCCAAAACTTTGAAACAAACCAGTCTCAAAATGTTACATACTTTCAAATTCTTTTTATATGACATTCTTGCAAAGACACAACTAAAATGATGGAAAACAAATTAGTGGTTGTCAGGCATTTGGGGTGTTGGGAGCACATGACTTTTTGATACACAAGGGAGTTTTGGCAGTAAAGAGCTGTTCCATATCGTGATAGAGGTGGTGGTGATCACATGAATCTATACATGTGTTAAAATTCATAGAACAAAAAGAAGTCAATTTTACTGTATAATAACTTAAAAATTAAAATATAGTTGCAAGACAAATGACAGAGATGTTAGGATAGAGGAAGAGAAAAAGATAAAAATACTTCGGTGATCAAATAATGATTATTATGCTTGCCATAATGATTTAATATTTGTAATCTCTATGTCTCTGATAGTGAAAAAAAACATGTATTCTGTTTCCTATAAATCCTGAATATAATATTTTTTGTGCCTGATTGATGCCCTAACACATGACGCCTGACTGATGGCTGTCAGCTCACATATTGTACACCATTTAAACACTGTGACAGGGGAGAAATTTCTGTTTGGGGATTTTTGCTGGCTTCTATGGCTTTTGAATTATGAGGTACAAACTAGCCACATGTCTTTTTCTATAAATCTAGTAATAAATTTCTCTCCTATCTGAGTTGTACATAGGAACAAGAACATAAAGGTAATACATTCTGACACAAGGGGTTAAGGTGGGGATAGACACATTTCCCATTTTCTTTCTTCATTATGGGTAGGAGCATTAATTGTTGTCCTGGCTAAGTTCCAGCTCTGGTGATTACTTTCACCCAAAAATTCCCACAGTACTTTTAATTGAACAATTTATTTTCTACTTCCTGTCTTAAATCATATGCCTATGCCTATCTCTTTATCTAAGGTAAAATTCAAGGGGCTATGGATGTTGCCATTCTCATAGAAAAAGCAGTACACTTTTTTAAAAAAGCATTTTATTCTCTTTCTGGATGAAAAAAGCTGAGTAAGGTTAAAGTAAGAAACTCCCCTTCTTCAATGTAAAGGTAATTTAAACAGACTACTTACAAATATTTGATATCATTGAGTCTTCCTAATACACAAAAAGCAGCAAGGCAGTGGACTCGTTAACATCTGATATTTTTGTAATACCTGAGAAAACATTAGATCTCCATTTTTCATTCTCAGTGTCAAAGAGATATCCACACTAGTAGAAACAGTGACCAGGCATACCCACTTATAAGTTTTCAGAAATGGTTTTTCATTTTTTTCATTTTTTTTTCTGGGCATCAGAAGGTAATCCTGAAATCTAAATGTCAATCCTAAGTGAGTATAAGGCACTTTAATAAAGAAATGAGGCATTATTATTATAACTAAATACAACAGCCCTTTTTTGAAGATGGATTTAATCAGCAGGGCCCAAACTTGCCTAAGAATTGAGGCACTTGCTTAAAATACAGATCTCCAGGCCTCTCTTGGAAATCAGAGGGAAAGTTGTTACATAAGAAAATTTGACGTTAAAAACCCTCCATCATCCTTCCCAATCCAAAGTCTTCATGCCAATTCCCCATCTACCAGCCCACATAAGGCTCTCTCATCTCAAGAATGGCTACAAAGTGGAATTATCTGACAAGATTTTAAACTGATGCCTGATCCCACTGCAAAAGATTCTGATTTGCTAGTTTTGAGAAGAAGAGTAGGCATTTGGTATTTACAAAGTTCCCCAGCTGATTCCAATGTGCACCCAAAGTTGAGAACTGAATAAGAATGGTGCTAGAATAATCCAGAACAAAAATGATGATACTTTTCTGCCCTGCCTTTCTGACCACACTAGAGCAGCACATTGGGTTCCACAGAGATGCAATGACTAAGTATAATAGAAAGCACAACAAGCTCAAGATGACACAGATCTGGATTTGAATCCCAGATCCATCAGTTTTAACATGAACTACTGTCACTTAAAAGATGATTTGCCTGAGCCTCAGTTTCCCAGTTATGGAATAGGGAAAATAATGCCCATGGGTCAAATAGGTGAACCACTTGCCTACCATATTCAACTTTCTCTTCTGCCTTAGCCAACAGGAAGTTACTGTCTTATGAGTGGGGCGACCCTCTCTCTCCATCTACCTAGAAGGGTTCTGCTTATGCTTATTAATTATTAACCATGCCAGCTTTTATTCTCAAAAGTGCTCCAGTTTGGAATATCAACTAGGTAGTCATCTTTCCCATATACCGCATTTTCCACTCATCACTTAAAATTGACTTCCTTAAGGTAGAAAACTGACCTATAGAATGAACTGAACCTATCAGATTCTGTATATTACGTTAACTAAAAGATGGAGTATATAAGTCACATAAGTCTACCTATGCTTCATAGCAAAGTACCCAAAAACTTAGTGGCTTAACACAACATGTATTATATCATAGTTCCTATAGGTCAGGAATCCAGGGGTGATCTCTCTGCTTCAAGGTCTATCACTGCAATTAAGTTGTTCTGACCTAGTGATCAAGAAGTAGCAGCTACTTTAGACTTATTGGTAAAACAACTGCATATCAGAGGATGGGAAATAAGTCCAACAAAAATTCAGAGAACTTCTACCTCCGTGAAATTTCTCAGGGTCCAGTGGTATGGGGCATGTTGAGAGAGTGAAGAAAAAAATGAAAAGTAATTGCAGGCAGGATGTACATTTATACATTTTCAGGGTAAACCAGTTAGCTGTAAGCTAGTAAAAAGGTCAGTTAGGGCATTATATTCATGAGTAGTCAATTACTCATCAAAAAAACAAAACAAAAAAAACAGTTCCAATTTTCCAGCAAACCTTTATCTATGAAGCAAATGTGACAGCTCTATGTATAAACTCTGCCAGGCCTTTTAAACCAACACCTTATCCTTTGGCCAGTTCTGCTCCTTTTTCCTTGTCAGAAACTTCTCACCGTGTAGCTCCACACCCAGGCAACTTCCCACTTTTCAAAAGTCCCCACTGAATTTCAGAGTCCATGCCAATGAAATCCATGTAGGGTTTTTTTTTTTCCCTTTAATTTCCTTAAGTTAATTCAAATGGATTTTTGCTTCTGCAATCAAAGAGTCTTTCACTAAAACAATTTAACTGACTTACTGCAAAAATTAAATGAAAGAGTGCAGACAAATCGTGTAGAACTTAATTGGGACTCATAAATAGAGGTTCTTCTAAGTCATGACTACAATTATTGAAAGGACTAAACTAACTGAAGCGTATGCAGAAGCAAGGGAATAAGTAGTTAAACAGTCTCAAAACCACGTCTCACAAGGAGCTGCTAAAGGAACCAAAGTGTTTAGTCAGGACAAGAGAATCCTCAGAAGGCATGTGGCAATGTTTTTTTCCAAACGTTGAAAGCCTATCATATGGAAGATGACTCCACATACACAAAAGCAGGAAGCTGTGTGTAATGGAGAGGATGGGTGGAAGTATTTTAAGGGGCAAGACCTTCTTCCCCATTAAAAGAACTCAAGCATAAGAAGCTTTGTTGGGAACGTAGAAGATTTAAACCAGATGATATTTAAAAGCTTTATAATTCTAAACATATATAAATTTGTGAAATAAAAGGAGAAATTTGATTTTTCTGGGCCTTAGTTTCCTCTTCTGTAAAACAGCTATGATAGTAACTGTCTTATCTACCTGCGGTTGTTGGAAAAGTCCAGTGAGACTTTAGAAGACTATCCAATATTCTATAAGATATAAATGGAAGAATCAACCCCTGACTAATTAAAATCTCCATAAAGATATGAGATGCATAATTTTAATCCTTAAATGAAATATTTATTGAGTATTATGTATTAGGCATTCCTTTAAGTTGTTAAAATACATTAGTAAACAAAACAAGGTAACAACTTATTTTCATATATAATGCCATATATGACCAAAACAATTCTTAATACTCTGGGGAATCTTAACCATGATAAATCTGCAACATGAGCTCAAGACTCAACCACCTTGCAAAACCACGGGGAAATAAAAAAAGAAAAGAAAACACTGAGCACTACCTACTAGCAGGAACTAGAAGGCAGAGATAAAACTAGCTTTCGAAAAAGAAGAAAGTACTAACAGAGTGTTAATCTCAACCTTCCACTTACTCCCCTCACCCCCTTCCACCACCACTCCATCATTAACAAGAGTAGCGTTACCATTTGGCCTTCTCAGTATCCCCTGTTCTATCCCCAGGGTTTGAGGTCTCACAACACTATCTACTAAGGTAGTGTTTAGGACCTGTTTCCCTAACCACGGATAATCTGAAAATTGGATCACTGACACTGCCCCTGCCTCCCAACTCCCCTTTGAGAATTACTATTGTTTTGACAAGTATGTTCTGAGAGGCTCCTTAGGAACCAGGCACTGGGTTCTAGGCACAGGGGATACAACAATGAATAAGACATTATTCTACCTTACTGTGTTTGTAGTCTAAAGAGGATATAGATAGAGAATATATGTATAGAATATAGATATATCGATATGTTGTGTACTTGTGTGTGTGTATAAGAAAATTAACAATTTTCCTTTTTAGATCAAATCACAGGTAGATATCAAACAATTTTCCTTTGTAGATCAAATCAACTGGAAATTTTCTCAAAATATATCCTTATATATTCTAATTTAGTAGATCTGAAGAAATGAAATTTGGAAATTAATTGATAGGTATATTGGATTCCAAATCATTGTACCAACAAGAGAATTAGATTAAAAAATAAAATTAACTGACAAAGTTTTCTCTTCCACCATCCCATCCCATTTACAGCAAAAACCTTTAGTTTTATGTGGCTGAATTAAACAATGTGCATGATATGGTATTTATTTCGTGCTCATTTGCAACACAGAACTTCATTTAAAAATTTTAATATTTTAAAGTTCCTTTAAATGTTTATAACATAGCCCAGTCTTTCCTAAATCATTCCTAATATAAGAGCCTGTTTAATCAGAGAGCTATAACTACTGTATCTCAAATCAACTTGAATAACTGTAGTGGTGAGTGACAAAGCCTTCAATAGCTTTGCTGAGTAGAATGTTTTTAAGTAGGAAACAGATGTAGAGCCTGTACTATATTTCTCTTTCCATTCACATTTTCAAGAATGGTGTGTGGCTTTGTTTATCTTTCCTGAAAGGTATGAGGCCTTTTGCACTGTTTCATTATTGTTACTGTTTCACTAAAAGAAGCTGACAGCTCTCTTAACATTTCCTTCTATTATCATGCACTCCACAATGCTCAGGTTATTTTCACTCCGATAGAATGAAAATACACCACACTTGATCTGAGTTGTTCTCCCTATAGAAGAATGAAGCCAGACTAACTACAGGCCCTAGACTGCTTCTATTGTTCTCTTGGGTGATACTTAATCACCATCAGGTTTATAAAATTACTTTTTAGGTCAATGTAAGCAACATGGCATAGCACAATGGACACTAAAACCATAATCTTTTTTTTTTCCCAAGGAAAATCTCAGATTTTAAAGGATATTTAGCAGGTACCCAAAGAAATAATAAAGCAGCTAGATATTTCTGAACATTAAGAAGCAGGATATTATAATGAAAAGAAATGGGCTATGGAGAGAGACCAACCTGGGTTTGAATCCTGGCTCTGACATTTTCACTGTAGCTTTAGGCTACCATAACTGACTATTTGCCTCATCCTTAACTATAAAATAAGATTTTAATACCAATCATTCAGCGTTGTTGAAATAAGTGAAGATGTATCATAAGCTCCTAATATAGTCTGAAAATAGTAACTAAATGAATGGACACCTGCATGAGAAAACATCTGCCCTTTAGTCAGTCAAAATGCATGTATTATGAACACCAACTAAATAAAACATGGTGTGAGACTACAAAACCATTGAAATGCACTAGTAATAAAGGCCTTTTTGTTATTCATCAAGTATTTTTATCTAGTCTCTATCAGGAATGACTGATAGAATCATTAAATGTATAGGTTAACTTGTTCCTATCATCAGTGAGATTATAGGTACATAATGAATCAATGAGTCATCCTTTCTGAAGCTGACCTTCAGGTTGCCACCCATACAATAACCTCTTCCTTTAGTTTCCCCCCTCCCCATCTCCTCATTTACTGGAGTGATAGACTTCTACAGGATTACAAAGGAAGAAGGAAGGAAGGAAGGAAGGAAGGAAGGAAGGAAGGAAGGAAGGAAGGGAGGGAGGGAGGGAGGGAGGGGGAGGGGAAGGGAGAGAAGGGAAGGGGAGAGAAAAGAAGAGAAGGAAGAAAGACACAAATAGAAAACTCTAAGATTTGGTTTAACCTGATTTAAGAACAAGCTGTATTATAACTCTCCTTAATGAATTAGTTTTGGTTTTGTTTTGGTCCTAAATAAGTTGTTAATGGAAGGTGACTTTAATAAATTTAGGAAAAAAATCCTATCCTTCACATATTTTTTTCTATAAATTCAATGTTGCCTTCTTTCTTAATTAGGCAAGAAATACATGATCCACCTTATTTATAAAATGTTCAAATAATATACACACGTACCAAAACACGAAACTACTCTGCTACCTCCATCTGCTTCCTATTATTTTCTATTGTCAACAGTCCTTTCCTGCACTCTAATATAAATACAAAATATATACAACATGAATAGATGGATCAATGCATGAATGATTAGACATTTGCAGTCAAGCAGCCTTGGGTTTAAATCCTGGCTCTTCTTCCCAGCTGTGTGACTTGGTGTGTATTACTAAATATCCCTGACCTCAGTTTCCTCATGTGTGAAAGAGAATAATAATGATACTTTCTTGCAGGGTCACTGTGAGAATTTAATTAGGTAAGTTATTCAAGTTCCTCAGCATAATGTCTGGCATAAAACGAACATGCAATAATTCGAGCTGTTATTGTTCTTTACATCTTCTTCATATATTTTTTTTTGTTAACTCCCTTGTTTTCTTACAATAAACTAATGCAATTCATTAATATATGCTATTTTTAATTTTCATTTATTTTATGTTTTAGTAGACTAAATTTTTTTAGAGCAGTTTTAGGTTCACAGCAAAATTGGGAGGAAGGTACAGAGAATTCCCATATGCTCCCTACCCCTACACATGCATAGCATCCCTCATTATCAACATCCTCTACCTGAATAGTCTACATTTGTCATAATTGAACAAATGTACCTACATTGATGATGAACTGACATTAATACAAAATCATCATCCAAAGACCACAGTTTCCATTAGGACACGCTCTTGGTATTGTACATTTTATGGTTTAGACAAATTTATATTGGTATGTATCCATCTCTATAGTTTATACAGAGTAGTTTCTCTATTTTTTACTTTTTATTTTTTTTTAATTTATTTTATTTATTATTTTTGGCTGCATTGGGTCTTTGTTGCTGCTCATGGGCTTTCTCTGGTTGTGGCGAGTGGGGGCTACTCTTCTTTGCAGTGTGTGGGCTTCTCGTTGCGGTGGCTTCTCTTGTTGTGGAGCACGGGCTCTAGGCACGTGGGCTTCAGTAGTTGTGGTATGCGGGGCTCAGTAGTTCTGGCTCATGGGCTCTAGAGCGCAGGTTCAGTAGTTGTGGCACACGGGCTTGGCTGCTCTGTAGCATGTGGGATCTTCCCAGACCAGGGCTCGAACCCATGTCCCCTGCATTGTAGGCGGATTCTTAACCACTGTGCCACCAGAGAAGCCCTAGTTTCTCTATTTTTTAAAATCTGAGTGCTTGCTGATATTCTGGAAATGTCTTCTGTTTAATAAGAATATTTCTTGCTTACCCTTCCATTAATGTTACTAGCTTCAGAATTTTGGGACACTTCCTTTTTATTTACCTGTGTGTTTTGCTTACATAGGCCAACTTTTCTGTATATAAAATGATGGTCACTCTGCTGTAGTGTTCAAGCATCAATACAGGTATATCAATCACACTCTTCTCATAGAAGAAACAAGGGAGAAATTACAAAGAGCAGTGACAAAGTCCGAACATTGAACAAAAGAATGAGTAGAAAAGTGTCAACAAAATATGTTCATTGCACACATCAAAATGAAGAAATATAGACACAGAGGAAATCCATATAATATTGCAGACTGAGAAAAGTAACAGGAATACCTGTGACACCAGAATAGTCTTCTCTTGAGAAACACTGTAGCAAGACAGGCTTAAAGATTTGCACAGTTTCTGATCTGGTGTGGTATGAGAGCAATGAGAAGCTCATGGCAAAAACTATCCCCTTAGCTATCTGCCAAGATGCCTGAAATGTCACCATTAGAGTTTTTATATTTATATTCTTTATTAAAATACAATGTCCATGGAAAGGGACATATTATGAGTTATCAGCCTACATGTCAGAGAAAATGATTAAAGCTAATTGAGAGCAAGGCACTCTTGGTAAGGAAAACAGAATAGTGTCTAAAGAGAAGGAACATTTCTGGTGTGGGAAGTTATGTTTGAATACAAGGGAAAGCCAAACTAAAAAGATAAGATGAAGGAAATTATTATATCAAAGACCAAAGTGAAAACAGTCCAAACAGGCAAAATTTCTCTCTTTCATTTAAGATAATGACCTACAAGCCACTGTTATACCTAAGCCCTCCAGAACAGAATTGTAATAGCCCATCTTCAAAGATAAAAGGAAAAGAAAAAAAAAAAAAATCAGAGGACTCTAGGGTTGGGTAACCTTGCAAGGATTGCCATAGCTACAGACTCTCTGATTTATGGCAATGTTAGGAATTGGGGCTTTCTCCTTTCTGAAGTACTACAACATGCTATAAAAGGGCACTCTGAATCACAAGGCATGAAACAGCATGTTGAGGGAGGGATATTCCAAGTCAAAAATAATGGTGATAAATCAGAAGCAGTGAATGTGGCTATATGGTTTTATTTTGTTAAATAAAGTCTTTGCTACACTTTTTAGTACACTCTGTTGGAAACTAAAGCCATGACTGTCACACACAACTATAGGGATTTCTCTATTTAATAAGTATTCTCAAGCATGATACACTATCCTGCACTCAAATATTACAGAAATGAATATATTCAAGATATATATGTATAAAACCATATTTGTTTCTTTAATAAAGTAACTGAAAGCCATTCTTATTTTTAAAATTAACTATAGTTTGCCTGTAAATATATAAAGATGTAACAAAGCCCTGCTTTAATTATTAAAGCACATAGTGGGCCCTATGTGTGTGTATTTTAATTTTTAAATTCTCAAAAAGAAAAGCATAAATTTATACAGAAAGATGAAAGTTGATTTAGTTATTGAATTAATTAGACATGAATAATAGTACTTTCCTCAAAGAACATTCTGTAATCTTGATTAGAATTGAATAAATTTTAAACTTGTAAAATTTCTTGGATTTCAAAGCAGTTCAATGGGTTCAGTCACATGATTAGTTACTTGTGAATATATGTAAAAATTGTATATTTGAATAATTAGACTGCCATCTGTTTGTCTTGCAGTTTGTTTCATCCTAAAGTAGATTCTTGGGTGCCAGGGCTTTAAAATGTACTCTTTTGAGTACTTATAAGTGATTTCAAAGTCCATGATATAATAACTTACAGTTTGTCTTTGGCACAAATTATCATGTCTTGGCTCTCATTGACCTAAGCCAAATGTTACTGTGGCTTCACATTCTTCAGGTTTACATGAGTAAATCCCATGTTTGATGTTCATATGTGGAAAATCACCCTCTCCCACCAAATAAATAATTAAACAAATAGAAACCAATTGCTGGTACTTGTGAGGGCTATAAAGAGACTGAGGAGAGAGGGGTAATTAATTCTTAATCTTAAATTGGAGGTTTAAGGTAAATTAAAAATAGAATTTTGAATGACATTGTTTATTATTTTACCACTTACTTGATATAAAAAAACAAGCAAAAAATGATGCAAAACTGGTTTAGTGTTCGAACTGGTGGACAACTGTCCATCTATTAAGATAGAAAACTGAAATCAAAATGGAAAAGGCGATGATTTTATGGTGCAAGGATGTACAAAATTACCAATGATTCCTAATGGAAAAGTGATTCATGTGAAAGCTTTTAAAATATGTTCATGTTTGTGATTTGAGGCATCATAAAGGAATCTGGTTAATTACCTTTCACAAACATCAATATAAGAATAGCTTTTTTCTTAATATACAAAAGAGGAAGGTGTTATAATTTAAAGAAAAGGCTATACCCTGAAGAATCAAATGAACCTAAATTCCAACCCAAGCATCACTTTTTAAAAAAAAGTGGGAGGGGCAAGATGGCGGAAGAGTAAGACGCGGAGATCACCTTCTTCCCCACAGATACATGAGAAATACATCTACACGTGGAACTGCTCCTACAGAACACCCACTGAACGCTGGCAGAAGACGTCAGACCTCCCAAAAGGCAAGAAAATCCCCACGTACTTGGGTAGGGCAAAAGAAAAAAGAAATAACAGAGACAAAAGAATAGGGATGGGACCTGCACCAGTGGGAGGGAGCTGTGAAGGAGGAAAGGTTTCCACACACTAGGAAGCCCCTTCGTGGGCAGAGACTGCGGGTAGCAGAGGGGGGAAGCTTCGGAGCCACGGAGGAGAGCGCAGCCACATTGGTGCGGAGGGCAAAGCGGAGATTCCCGCACAGAGGAGCGGTGCCGACCAGCACTCACCAGCCCGAGAGGCTTGTCTGCTCAGCCGCCGGGGCGGGCGGGGCCTGGGAGCTGGGGCTCGGGCTTCGGTGCTAGCCGGGAGGGAGTCCGGGAAAAAGACTGCAGCTGCCGAAGAGGCAAGAGACATTTTCTTGCCTCTTTGTTTCGCGGCGCGCAAGGAGAGGGGATTCAGAGCGCCGCCTAAACAAGCTCCAGAGACGGGCGCGAGCCGCGGCTATCAGCGCGGATCCCACAGCAACAGGGGCGCAGAGGGAAAAACGGAGAGATTCCCACACAGAGGCTCGGCGCCGAGCAGCACTCACCAGCCCGAGAGGCTTGTCTGCTCACCCGCCGGGGCGGGCGGGGGCTGGGAGCTGAGGCGCGGGCTTCGGTCGGATCCCAGGGAGAGGACTGGGGTTGGCTGCGTGAACACAGCCTGCAGGGGCTAGCGCACCACAACTAGCCGGGAGGGTGCCCGAGAAAAAGTCTGCAGCTGCCGAGGAGGCAAGAGACTTTTTTTTTGCCGCTTTGTTTCGCGGCATGCAAGGAGAGGGGATTCAGAGCGCCACTTAAACGAACTCCAGAGACGGGCGCGAGCCACGGCTATCAGCGCGGACCCCAGAGACGGGCATGAGACGCTAAGGCTGCTGCTGCCGCCACCAAAAAGCCTGTGGGCGAGCACAGGTCATTCTCCACACCGCCCCTCCCGGAAGCCTGTGCAGCCCGCCACGGCCAGGCTCCCATAATCTGGGGACAACTTCCCCGGGAGAGCGCACGGCGCGCCTCAGGCTGCTGCAACGTCACGCCGGCTTCTGCCGCCGCAGGCTCGCCCCGCCTCCTCCGTAACGCTCCCTCCCCCCGGCCTGACTGAGCCAGAGCCCCCGAATCAGCTGCTCCTTTAACCCCGTTCTGTCTGGGCGGGGAACAGACGCCCTCAGGCAACCTACATGCAGAGGCGGGTCCAAATCCAAAGCTGAACCCCGGGAGCTGTACGAACAAAGAAGAGAAAGGGAAATCTCTCCCAGCAGCCTCAGAAGCAGCGGATTAAAGCTCCACAAACAACTTGATGTGCCTGCATCTGTTGAATACCTGAATAGACAACGAATCATCCCAAATTTAGGAGGTGGACTTTGGGAGCAGGATATATTAACTTTTCCCCTTTTCCTTTTTTTGTGAGTGTATATGTGTATGCTTCTGGGTGAGATTTTGTCTGTATAGCTTTGCTCTCACCGTTAGTCCTAGGGTTAGGTCCGTCCGTTTTTTTTTTTTTTTTTTTTTGCTTAAAAAAAATTTTTTTCCCTAATAAATGTTTTCTTAATAATTTTTTCCTTATTTTCTATCTTTAAAAAATTTAAAAAAAATTTTTAATAAGTTTTTTCATATTTTTTATTTTAAAAAATTAAAAATTTTTTTTCTTAATAAATTTTTTCTTAATAATTTTTTTCTTATTTTTAGTATAAAAAATTAATAAATCTATTTTTAAAAATTAAAAAAAAATTTTTTTCTTAATAAATTTATTCTTAATAATTTTTTTTCTTATTTTTTATTATAATTGCTTTATTTTATTTTATTTTATCCTCTTTCTTTCTTTCTTTCCATTTTTTCTCCCTTTTATTCTGAGCCGTGTGGATGAAAGGCTCTTGGTGCTCCAGCCAGGCATCAGGGCTGTGCCTCTGAGGTGGGAGAGCCAACTTCAGGACACTGGTCCACAAGAGACCTCCCAGCTCCACGTAATACCAAACGGCAAAAATCTCTCACAGATCTCCATCTCAACATCAAGACCCAGCTTCACTCAACGACCAGCAAGCTACAGTGCTGGACACCCTATGCCAAACAACTAGCAAGACAGGAACACAGCCCCATCCATTAACAGAGAGGCTGCCTAAAATCATAATAAGGCCACAGACACCCCAAAACACACCACCAGACGTGGACGAGCCCACCAGAAATACAACATCCAGCCTCATCCACCAGAACACAGGCACTAGTTCCCTCCACCAGGAAACCTACACAACCCACTGAACCAACCTTAGCCACTGGGGACAGATACCAAAAACAACAGGAACTACGAACCTGCAGCCTGTGAAAAGGAGACCCCAAAAACAGTAAGATAAGCAAAATGAGAAGACAGAAAAACACACAGCAGATGAAGGAGCAGGGTCAAAACACACCAGACCTAACAAATGAAGAGGAAATAGGTAGTCTACCTGAAAAAGAAATCAGAATAATGATAGTAAGGATGATCCAAAATCTTGGAAATAGAATAGACAAAATGCAAGAAACATTTAACAAGGACGTAGAAGAACTAAAGAGGAACCAAGCAACGATGAAAAGCACAATAAATGAAATTAAAAATACTCTAGATGGGATCAATAGCAGAATAACTGAGGCAGAAGAACGGATAAGTGACCTGGAAGATAAAATGGTGGAAATAACTACTGCAGAGCAGAATAAAGAAAAAAGAATGAAAAGAACTGAGGACAGTCTCAGAGACCTCTGGGACAACATTAAACGCACCAACATTCGAATTATAGGGGTCCCAGAAGAAGAAGAGAAAAAGAAAGGGACTGAGAAAATATTTGAAGAGATTATAGTTGAAAACTTCCCTAATATGGGAAAGGAAATAGTTAATCAAGTCCTGGAAGCACAGAGAGTCCCATACAGGATAAATCCAAGGAGAAACATGCCAAGACACATATTAATCAAACTATCAAAAATTAAATATAAAGAAAACATATTAAAAGCAGCAAGGGAAAAACAACAAATAACACACAAGGGAATCCCCATAAGGTTAACAGCTGATCTTTCAGCAGAAACTCTGCAAGCCAGAAGGGAGTGGCAGGATATACTTAAAGTGATGAAGGAGAAAAACCTACAACCAAGATTACTCTACCCAGCAAGGATCTCATTCAGATTTGATGGAGAAATTAAAACCTTTACAGACAAGCAAAAGCTGAGAGAGTTCAGCACCACCAAACCAGCTTTACAACAAATGCTAAAGGAACTTCTCTAGGCAAGAAACACAAGAGAAGGAAAACACCTACAATAACAAACCCAAAACATTTAAGAAAATGGGAATAGGAACATACATATCGATAATTACCTTAAATGTAAATGGATTAAATGCTCCCACCAAAAGACACAGACTGGCTGAATGGATACAAAAACAAGACCCATATATATGCTGTCTACAAGAGACCCACTTCAGACCTAGAGACACATACAGGCTGAAAGTTAGGGGATGGAAAAAGATATTCCATGCAAATGGAAATCAAAAGAAAGCTGGAGTAGCAATTCTCATATCAGACAAAATAGACTTTAAAATAAAGACTATTACAAGAGACAAAGAAGGACACTATATAATGATCAAGGGATCGATCCAAGAGGAAGGTATAACAATTGTAAATATTTATGCACCCAACATAGGAGCACCTCAATACATAAGGCAAATACTAACAGCCATAAAAGGGGAAATCGACAGTAACACAATCATAGTAGGGGACTTTAACACCCCACTTTCACCAATGGACAGATCATCCAAAATGAAAATAAATAACGAACCACAAGCTTTAAATGATACATTAAACAAGATGGACTTAATTGATATTTATAGAACATTCCACCCAAAAACAACAGAATACACATTTTTCTCAAGTGCTCATGGAACATTCTCCAGGATAGATCATATCTTGGGTCACAAATCAAGCCTTGGTAAATTTAAAAAAATTGAAATCGTATCAAGTATCTTTTCCGACCACAACGCTATGAGACTAGATATCAATTACAGGAAAAGATCTGTAAAAAATACAAACACATGGAGGCTACACAATACACTACTTAATAACGAAGTGATCACTGAAGAAATCAAAGGGGAAATCAAAAAATACCTAGAAACAAATGACAATGGAGACACGACGATCCAAAACCTATGGGATGCAGCAAAAGCAGTTCTAAGAGGGAAGTTTATAGCAATACAAGCCTACATCAAGAAACAGGAAACATCTCGAATAAACAACCTAACCTTGCACCTAAAGCAATTAGAGAAAGAAGAACAAAAAAACCCCAAAGCTAGCAGAAGGAAAGAAATCATAAAGATCAGATCAGAAATAAATGAAAAAGAAATGAAGGAAACAATAGCAAAAATCAATGAAACTAAAAGCTGGTTCTTTGAGAAGATAAACAAAATTGATAAACCATTAGCCAGACTCATCAAGAGAAAAAGAGAGAAGACTCAAATTAATAGAATTAGAAATGAAAAAGGAGAAGTAACCACTGACACTGCAGAAATACAAACGATCATGAGAGATTACTACAAGCAACTCTATGCCAATAAAAAGGACAACCTGGAAGAAATGGACAGATTCTTAGAAATGCACAACCTGCCAAGACTGAACCAGGAAGAAATAGAAAATATGAACAGACCAATCACAAGCACTGAAATTGAAACTGTGATTAAAAATCTTCCAACACACAAAAGCCCAGGACCAGATGGCTTCACAGGCGAATTCTATCAAACATTTAGAGAAGAGCTAACACCTATCCTTCTCAAACTCTTCCAAAATATCGCAGAGGGAGGAACACTCCCCAACTCATTCTACGAGGCCACCATCACCCTGATACCAAAACCAGACAAAGATGTCACAAAGAAAGAAAACTACAGGCCAATATCCCTGATGAACATAGATGCAAAAATCCTCAACAAAATACTAGCAAACAGAATCCACCAGCACATTAAAAGGATTATACACCATGATCAAGTGGGGTTTATTTCAGGAATGCAAGGATTCTTCAATATACGCAAATCAATCAACGTGATACATCATATTAACAAACTGAAGGAGAAAAACCATATGATCATCTCAATAGATGCAGAGAAAGCGTTCGACAAAATTCAACACCCATTTATGATAAAAGTCCTGCAGAAAGTAGGCATAGAGGGAACTTTCCTCAACATAATAAAGGCCGTATATGACAAACCCACAGCCAACATTGTCCTCAATGGTGAAAAACTGAAACCATTTCCACTAAGATCAGGAGCAAGACAAGGTTGCCCACTCTCACCACTATTATTCAACATAGTTTTGGAAGTGTTAGCCACAGCAATCAGAGAAGAAAAAGAAATAAAAGGAATCCAAATCGGAAAAGAAGAAGTAAAGCTGTCACTGTTTACAGATGACATGATACTATACATAGAGAATCCAAAAGATGCTACCAGAAAACTACTAGAGCTAATCAATGAATTTGGTAAAGTAGCAGGATACAAAATTAATGCACAGAAATCTCTTGCATTCCTGTATACTAATGATGAAAAATCTGAAAGTGAAATTAAGAAAACACTCCCGTTTACCATTGCAACAAAAAGAATAAAATATCTAGGAATAAACCTACCTAAGGAGACAAAAGACCTGTATGCAGAAAATTATAGGACACTGATGAAAGAAATTAAAGATGATACAAATAGATGGAGAGATATACCATGTTCTTGGATTGGAAGAATCAACATTGTGAAAATGACTCTGCTACCCAAAGCAATCTACAGATTCAATGCAATCCCTATCAAACTACCACTGGCATTTTTCACAGAACTAGAACAAAAAATTTCACAATTTGTATGGAAACACAAAAGACCCCGAATAGCCAAAGCAATCTTGAGAACGAAAAATGGAGCTGGAGGAATCAGGCTCCCTGACTTCAGACTATATTACAAAGCTACAGTAATCAAGACAGTTTGGTACTGGCACAAAAACAGAAATATAGATCAATGGAACAGGATAGAAAGCCCAGAGATAAGCCCACGCACATATGGTCACCTTATCTTTGATAAAGGAGGCAAGCATATACAGTGGAGAAAAGACAGCCTCTTCAATAAATGGTGCTGGGAAAATTGGACAGGTACATGTAAAAGTATGAAATTAGAACACTCCCTGACACCATACACAAAAATAAACTCAAAATGGATTAAAGACCTAAGTGTAAGGCCAGACACTATCAAACTCTTAGAGGAAAACATAGGCAGAACACTCTATGACATAAATCACAGCAAGATCCTTTTTGACCCAGGTCCTAGAGAAATGGAAATAAAAACACAAATAAACAAATGGGACCTAATGAAACTTAAAAGCTTTTGCACAGCAAAGGAAACCATAAACAAGACCAAAAGACAACCCTCAGAATGGGAGAAAATATTTGCAAATGAAGCAACTGACAAAGGATGAATCTCCAAAATATACAAGCAGTTCATGAAGCTCAATATCAAAAAAACAAACAACCCAATCCAAAAATGGGCAGAAGACCTAATAGACATTTCTCCAAAGAAGATATACAGATTGCCAACAGACACATGAAAGAATGCTCAACATCATTAATCATTAGAGAAATGCAAATCAAAACTACAATGAGGTATCATCTCACACCGGTCAGAATGGCCATCATCAAAAAATCTAGAAACAATAAATGCTGGAGAGGGTGTGGAGAAAAGGGTACCCTCCTGCACTGTTGGTGGGAATGTAAATTGATACAGCCACTATGGAGAACAGTATGGAGGTTCCTTAAAAAACTAAAAACAGAACTACCATACGACCCAGCAATCCCACTACTGGGCATATACCCTGAGAAAACCATAATTCAGAAAGAGTCATGTACCAAAATATTCATTGCAGCTCTGTTTACAATAGCCAGGACATGGAAGCAACCTAGGTGTCCATCATCGGATGAATGGATAAAGAAGATGTGGCACATATGTACAATGGAATATTACTCAGCCATAAAAAGAAATGAAATGGAGGTGTTTGTAATGAGGTGGATGGAGTTAGAGTCTGTCATACAGAGTGAAGTAAGTCAGAAAGAGAAAAAGAAATACAGTATGCTAACACATATATATGGAATCTAAGGAAAAAAAAAAAAAGGTCATGAAGAACCTAGTGGCAAGATGGGAATAAAGACACAGACCTACTAGAGAATGGACTTGAGGATATGGGGAGGGGGAGGGGTGAGGTGTGACAGGGTGAGAGAGTGTCATGGACATATATACACTACCAAATGTAAAATAGATAGCTAGTGGGAAGCAGCCGCATAGCACAGGGAGATCAGCTCGGTGCTTTGTGACCACCTAGAGGGGTGGGATAGGGAGGGTGGGAGGGAGGGAGATGCAAGAGGGAAGAGATATGGGAACATATGTATATGTATAACTGATTCACTTTGTTATAAAGCAGAAGCTAACACACCATTGTAAAGCAATTATACTTCAATAAAGATGTTTAAAAAAAAAAAAGTGGAGTATAGTTGATTTACAATGTTTCAAGTGTATAGCAAATTCATTCAGTTATACATATATATATGAGTTATACATATATATATGAGGCATATATATATTCTTTTTCAAATTCTTTTCCATTATAGGTTATTACAAGATATTGAATATAGTTCCATGTGCTAGATGGTAGGTCCTTGGTGTTTATATATTTTATATACAGTAGTATGTATCTGTTAATCCCAAATTCCTAATTTACCCCTCCCCATTTCCCCTTTGGTAACCGTAAGTTTGTTTTCTACAAACATCAATTTTTAATAGTTATGTAACCTTTGAAAGCTACTTAACCATCTTTAAGTCCTAGTTTCCCCATCTGCAAATGGGACTTAAGGTTGTTGCGAGTATTAAATGAGGTAGTTTACAAAGTGCCCACATATAGGATGCATTCAATACATTGTTTTTTAAGAAAAGCAAGTGATATCTGATTTAAGTTCTTTTTTTTTTTTTTCTAGTGGAAATAATGACTCCATACTATTATTCACCATAGACATTTGTGGACCTTCCAATACTGAAGTACACCTTATGGCTAGAAGTCAAGTCTAGAACCAAGAGCCTTAGCTTCAAAAGTAACTGATTCATCAACTACTCATTGATAACACATTTAAGTAAATAACCTAACTGGCCAGATAGGCCAAAATTTACATAGATTAAAAGATAATAATAAGTTAAATCATAAACTAAGCATGTATTTTAGTTCAAATTCCAAAGTCTAATTATTTCTTTACTGAAATACAGGAAACCACTTAATTACAATGATGACCAAAATGCATAAAAATGAACTATGTCTGCTTTCCATGTATATAAAATGGAGTCTCATGAATATTCAAATATACTTATAAAATAAAACGATTATTTTATCTATCAGTACATTTTTTTTAACATCTTTATTGGAGTATAATTGCTTTACAATGTTGTGTTAGTTTCTGCTTTATAACAAAGAGAATCAGCTATACATACACATATATTCCCATATCCCCTCCCTCTTGCATCTCCCTCCCACCCTCCCTATTCCACCCCTCTAAGGGGACACAAAGCACCGACATGACCTCCCTGTGCTATGCGGCTGCTTCCCACTAGCTATCTATTTTACATTTGGTAGTGTATATATGTCCATGCCACTCTCTCACTTCGTCCCAGCTTACCCTTCCCCCTCCACGTGTCCTCAAGTCCATTCTCTACGTCTGCATCTTTATTCCTATCTTGCCCCTAGGTTCTTCAGAACCATTTTTTTTTTTTTTTTTTAGATTCCATATATATGTGTTAACATACAGTATTTGTTTTTCTCTTTCTGACTTACTTCACTCTGTATGACAGTCTCTAGGTCCATCCACCTCACTACAAATAACTCAATTTCCTTTCTTTTTATGGCTGAGTAATATTCCATTGTATATATGCACCACATCTTCTTTATCCATTCATCTGTCGATGGACACTTAGGTTGCTTCCATGTCCTGGCTATTGTAAATAGAGCTGCAATGAACATTGTGGTACATGACTCTTTTTGAATTATGGTTTTCTCCGGGTATATGCACAGTAGTGGGATTGCTGGGTCATATGGTAGTTCTATTTTTAGTTTTTGAAGGAACCTCCATACTGTTCTCCATAGTGGCTGTATCAATTTACATTCCCACCAACAGTGCAGGAGGGTACCCTTTTCTCCACACCCTCTCCAGGATTTATTGTTTGTAGACTCTTTGATGATGGCCATTCTGAGTGGTGTGAGGTGATACCTCATTGTAGCTTTGATTTGCATTTCTCTAGTGATTACTGATGTTGAGCATCCTTTCATGTGTTTGTTGGCAATCTGTATATCTTCTTTGGAGAAATGTCTATTTAGGTCTTCTGCCCATTTTTGGATTGGGTTGTTTGTTTTTTTGATATTGAGCTTCATGAACTGCTTGTATATTTTGGAGATTCATCCTTTGTCAGTTGCTTCATTTGCAAATATTTTCTCCCATTCTGAGGGTTGTCTTTTCATCTTGTTTATGGTTTCCTTTGTTGTGCAAAAGCTTTTAAGTTTCATTAGGTCCCATTTGTTTATTTTTGTTTTTATTTCCCTTTCTCTAGGAGGTGGGTCAAAAAGGATCTTGCTGTGATTTATGTCATAGAGTGTTCTGCCTATGTTTTCCTCTAAGAGTTTTATAGTGTCTGGCCTTACATTTAGGTCTTTAATCCATTTGGAGTTTATTTTTGTGTCTGGTGTTAAGGAGTGTTCTAATTTCATTCTTTTACATGTACTTGTCCAGTTTTCCCAGCACCACTTATTGAAGAGGCTGTCTTTTCTCCATTGTATGTTCTTGACTCCTTTATGAAAGATAAAGTGACCATATGTGCGTGGGTTTATCTCTTGCTTTCTATCCTGTTTCATTGATCTATATTTCTGTTTCTGTGGCAGTACCATACTGTCTTGATTACTGTAGCTTTGTAGTATAGTCTATCAGTACATTTTTAATGCAGCTTATGGTATTTATTTATTTAGTAACCGTAACTTAGGAAATTAGTAGCATAGGTTAAGAGAAAATTCAATTAACTAATCCACCAATTTTTTATTATTCTGCTATCACTTTTGATATTAGCTTGCTTTTGATCTTCAGTCAATATATAAAATATATACTGCTTTGTACTGAACTATAAAGTTTAAGAAATATTTTTGAATTAGGATTTTACTCTACAACTCACCATAAATAACAAATCTTACTTCATGTTTTATTTACCTTTTCAAAATTTTTAAACCACCTCTGTTAAATAGAACCTCCTGGTTTAACATGAAGATTAAAACAATTTTTTTCCAAGTTGTTAGCAAATCGCTTGCTTTTCTTTCTATTCCATCTTCAAAAATTGACAGTTATCATCGTTTTAAGAAAGTAGATAAAGAAGAACAAGATACAGATCACCTTTGCATAAACTCTCCATGACATGAGTTCATCAACATGAATCAATCAGGGATCAACAGGAGGTAGTAGAGAAGGAGCAAGGGCCTGGCACTTTGCTAAGTACTATAATATGGAGCCATTACAAGAATTAAGTCCAGAGATAAGCTAAAACTATGTATTGTACATCCTAATCAATATTCAGAATAACCGTTTAGTATCAAATCAAAAGGAGGCTCTGAACTGAAAATACACCAACAAGTTATCTTTTATTGTATAAACTGTAATCAAATACTGAATACATCTCTGCTTGTCAGGTTGAAAAATAAGGTTGCTAAAATGAGTAAGGTTTCAATGTCCTCTCTCTGGATGATTCAAGGGGACATAAATTATTGCCCAAGTACAAAAGCATCTTTGATCACATTATGGCAACAGATTATTTTGAAAGTGTTATAAGCAATTCATTCATTAGTTTTTCAAAACACGCCTTAGACTTTGAAGTTATATTTTAAACAAACCCCCAATTACAATTTGTTTATATGGTCTTACTATTCAACGTGTTATTGATAATTTAATTTAATATCTTATGCTAGTAATAACAAGACATCAGTTCAATAAAATAGATTTATAAATTAGTCATTGACTATTGTTTAAAATTAATTAGTTTACTGATAACCTACCTCCTTCCTAAAAGCATCTGTGATGGTCTACGTACCATCAAACTGGAAACTATTCAAAACAACAGAAGACTAAAAATTACAACTTGAAGAAATGCTGGCTTAAGAAAACTATAAGAATTAAGTTCAAAACTAAATTCTGAAACTCTTATTAGGAAGAGTGAAAAGAGCAAATGTTACTTACCAGTAGCAAATGAGGGAGAAGAGTCCTAACTCCTGTTGCAGAAGTAAGAAAATAGTTTGCATAGGTTCACTGAATTTATAAAAAAGAAAAATGAAATGAGAAGTATTACATTGTGTATATATTAGTTTTACTGAACACATTAGAAAGTACTTCAAAAAAGGCAATTCTATAGGGTAGGGCTAAACTAAGTGGATAGGGAGAGAATCTAGATATGAAACATCTCAAAACCTTATTATTCAAGAACAATTAAAAGTTGATGCCTCAGTTTGTCTAAAGTTTGACAGCAGATTAATGATAGAAATATCTTCACTACCTACCAAGAACCTAAGGTGCAAGTATTCTGTGTATTGTTTGAAAGAAAATGTGTCAGATACCAAGTGTTTGAATACTCCAGTAAAGTTATATTGTAAGAGATAATTTTTAATTGTGTAAAGTTAAGTATCCACTTGAATTCTTGACTAGGTTTATAGCTACATAGAAGTAGGCTGCAGGAATTGCTTTAGATGGGGCCTATATTTTTTTCCCTGCAAAATAATTAGATCTGCTCATATTGTCAGTTAAAATATCAAAGTTCTATATTGTTAATATGAACAACATAAAATTGAATGATCATTTTTTAAAATATTTTATTCAATATTGTCTCTTCACCTTGATTTTTTTTTTTTTTTGATCGCACCCCGTGGCATGTGGGATCTCAGTTCCCTGACAAGGGATCAAACTGGCACCCACTGCATAGGAAATGCAGAGTCTTAACCACTGGACTGCCAGGGAAGTCCCAGAATGATCATTTGTAACAAAAGAAGTTATCTAATGTTATCTCTACCTCTGAAAAATGAAATATGGGTTCTTTAATATCTGGACCCTTATTATCCTTCTTCCCCTGACACAAAGAAGAAGTGTCCATTCCCCAAGCCAAGACTAATCTTTTCACATGTGCCAGTGGATATCATTCTCCCCTACTTTCTCCAGGACAATACTCTTATCAATTTGTCCTTTCTATTCCTCATTATCCTTTTATTTTTTACTGGTTCTACTGGTTTTGAACTAGAATGTTCAAATTATTCTAGTTTCTCCAATCTGTTTTTTTAAAAAATTTTTCTATTTGCCCACATCTCCCTTCAGTTACAGATTCTTCTTACTGTTTTCTTTTCATAGGCAGGTTTGAGTTTGATGCTGGGAAAATAAGTAAGGAGCACATTCATCTAAAGACTTCTGTTTTTATTTATGAGTTCAGGAAAGAATGGGTCAGAATTTTGAAAATAGTTGATAAGTTTGGAACAAGCATCATGAAGAGAAAAAAAGGGCTTACTAGCAATACAAATTGAGGTTATTGAGCTATTAGAGTGACCACAGCTGATAACAACTTTCTCATCTAATTATTATATATGTTGAGAACTGCATGTCTTTGGTAAAGAATAAGACAAGTGAAAAGATTCCACTTAATGAAACTGTAATTTTGACTATGAAAACTAACTCAAACTTGTGATTTCAACAAGTACCTCAATCTATTTCATCTTAGGCTTCCATATTTGAACATATTTAGATATCAACCAAATGGTTATAACTGATAAGTTTTTGAATTTCTGAATATTATATGACTGGCTTGAATAAATATACCTTCACTATTTTAGGTCCATAAGAATATTTTAAATGAAAATTTTACCCTTGGGTAATTATGTCATTTTAAAAGAAGAAGTAAAACTGTCACTATTTGCAGATGACATGATACTATACATAGAGAATCCTAAAGATGCTACCAGAAAACTACTAGAGCTAATCAATGAATTTGGTTAAGTAGCAGGATACAAAATTAATGCAAAGAAATCACTTGCATTCCTCTACACTAATGATGAAAAATCTGAAAGAGAAATTAAGGAAACACTCCCATTTACCATTGCAACAAAAAGAATAAAATACCTAGGAATAAACCTACCTAAGGAGACAAAAGACCTGTATGGAGAAAACTATAAGACACTGATGAAAGAAATTAAAGATGATACAAACAGATGGAGAGATATACCATGTTCTTGGATTGGAAGAATCAACATTGTGAAAATGACTCTACTACCCAAAGCAATCTACAGATTCAATGCAATCCCTATCAAACTACCAATGGTATTTTTCACAGAACTAGAACAAAAAAATTCACAGTTTGTATGGAAACACAAAAGACCCCGAATAGCCAAAGTAATCTTGAGAAAGAAAAACGGAGCTGGAGGAATCAGGCTCCCTGACTTCAGACTATACTACAAACCTACAGTAATCAAGACAGTATGGTACTGCCACAAAAACAGAAGTATAGATCAATGAAACAGGATAGAAAGCCCAAAGATAAACCTACACACATATGGTCATTTTATCTTTGATAAAGGAGGCAAGGATATACAATAGAGAAAAGACAGCCTCTTCAATAAGTGGTGCTGGGAAAACTGGACAAGTACATGTAAAAGAATGAAATTAGAACACTCCTTAACACCAGACACAAAAATAAACTCCAAATGGATTAAAGACCTAAATGTAAGGCCAGACACTATAAAACTCTTAGAGGAAAACATAGGCAGAACACTCTATGACATAAATCACAGCAAGATCCTTTTTGACCCACCTCCTAGAGAAAGGGAAATAAAAACAAAAATAAACAAATGGGACCTAATGAAACTTAAAAGCTTTTGCACAACAAAGGAAACCATAAACAAGATGAAAAGACAACCCTCAGAATGGGAGAAAATATTTGCAAATGAAGCAACTGACAAAGGATGAATCTCCAAAATATACAAGCAGTTCATGAAGCTCAATATCAAAAAAACAAACAACCCAATCCAAAAATGGGCAGAAGACCTAAATAGACATTTCTCCAAAGAAGATATACAGATTGCCAACAAACACATGAAAGGATGCTCAACATCAGTAATCACTAGAGAAATGCAAATCAAAGCTACAATGAGGTATCACCTCACACCACTCAGAATGGCCATCATCAAAGAGTCTACAAACAATAAATCCTGGAGAGGGTGTGGAGAAAAGGGTACCCTCCTGCACTGTTGGTGGGAATGTAAATTGATACAGCCACTATGGAGAACAGTATGGAGGTTCCTTCAAAAACTAAAAATAGAACTACCATATGACCCAGCAATCCCACTACTGTGCATATACCCGGAGAAAACCATAATTCAAAAAGAGTCATGTACCACAATGTTCATTGCAGCTCTATTTACAATAGCCAGGACATGGAAGCAACCTAAGTGTCCATCGACAGATGAATGGATAAAGAAGATGTGGTGCATATATACAATGGAATATTACTCAGCCATAAAAAGAAAGGAAATTGAGTTATTTGTAGTGAGGTGGATGGACCTAGAGACTGTCATACAGAGTGAAGTAAGTCAGAAAGAGAAAAACAAATACTGTATGTTAACACATATATATGGAATCTAAAAAAAATGGTTCTGAAGAACCTAGGGGCAAGATAGGAATAAAGATGCAGACGTAGAGAATGGACTTGAGGACACGTGGAGGGGGAAGGGTAAGCTGGGACGAAGTGAGAGAGTGGCATGGACATATATACACTACCTAATGTAAAATAGATAGCTAGTGGGAAGAAGCCACATAGCACAGGGAGATCAGCTCGGTGCTTTTTGTCCACCTAGAGGGCTGGGATAGGGAGGTTGGAGAGAGACGCAAGAGAGAGGGGATATGGGGATATATGTATATGTATAGCTGATTCACTATGTTCTACAGCAGAAACTAACACACCATCATTAAGCAATTATACTCCAATAAAGATGTTAAAAAAAATAAAATAAAAACCACCTAAGAATAAAATAATTAAAAAATAAAATGTGTGACTTTGTATTCAAAATGCAAGAATATGTTTTCTGGATTGAGATGTGGTCTCACTCAAAGGGTGTTCACACACACACACACACAAAAAAAAATGAAGAAGAAGAAGAGAACACAGCAGAGGTAGATTGAGGATTCAATGTAGAGGTGCAAGAAAGATACAGAGTAATTGGTGGGATGTACACAGAGCTCCAATCCCTCATTGCAGTCTGTTCCTGACATAAATCCCAGCCTTAGGAGCCCATAAAATTCTTCTATAAATCCTCCTTTTTAGTTAAGCTTAGTAAAATTTTTTTGCTACAAATTTCTAGCTAAATTATTTGCAAAGAATCGTTTCTATAAGCCGTCTCTACTTGCTCACCTCACATCATTCAAAGGACTTCAGTCCACCTTTCACCTATACTACTCTAAGCAACATAAAGATCAAATAGAGCATCTTCTATTATACTCCATCAATGATTCAAAATTATGTCACATTTTAGTTTGCTTCGTAAGTGGACCGTAGTATTCTTGCACATGCTTTTGTTTTACTTGGAGTTTCTCCTTACACTGATCTTTCCTTTTCCTGAAACATGCAAACATATTCCTTTCTGAGGCTCTGAGGAGGAATGCTCTCCTCTTCTAACCCCATGAAACCCACCTACACACACATAAACGTACAGACACTGCTGTCTTGCCATGGTTAATGCCTGTTCACTCTAAAGTTCTCAGTTTTAATATCGCTTCCATGTTAAGACCTTCTCTGACTCTACCCACGTAAATTAAGTTTCCCTGTTTTACTCTCATAGCATGTTATACTTCTTCATGGAAATAATCACAATTTTTAATCATTATGTAATTGTTTAATGTCTGTCCAAACCCCTATCCACCCAACATCCTTTAAAAAGCTATGGACCCCCCTGAGGAAAGATGCTTTATTTATTTTATTTAACACTGTATGTCTTATGCTTTTCCCACACTTCATGCCTAATAAATGGTAATACTTCCTCTCTAATTTAAACACACATTTATGTTTATTAGCCAAGACATTGTTAGTACTCATACTATTCTTTGGTTGTAAGGGGAGTATTTGAGGGTGTTAATTCTTTCAAATGTGTAATTCTCAAAGCATGAATAGAAAATAGTTTTCTTCTTGTGTGTCAATGTTTATCTACTAGTATTCACTGTCTGTAATGCAACCTTGAGATGGACTCTGAGGCTGAGGTTAGGTTCAGCAGGAAAGAGTAAATAAGAGAGAAATTCTCTCTGCTAGGGACAAAGGAAAAGTTAGTGGGATGTAGTTCTTCATTCTCATGTTTGACATCTTTGGCCTAGTAAAATTATATTACCCATGGTGCTAATTACATATCTAGTTGATTAACTGTCTTAACTGACGTATTACTGAGATTGAAGTTCCAAGATCTTCTTAGCATTTTACTGGTTTGAAAGAAATACAGGCATGAAATTTAATTTCCAGGTTAGTCCAAATGCTTCTATAGCCTGAATCCATTCAGAAGGTCTCTTTGAGTAAGTCAGTGGGTAGATCCTAGTTTGCATATCATATTACTAAATCAAGGCTCAGGAGAATTTAATATCCTCTTTAACTCTGGCTCTGAAGTATCTTAACCTCACTAGTTTCATTTGCCCATCTGGAAAATGAAGATCATAAAACCTTACATGAGTAACTATTAAATGAAACTATACATTTTTAAAGTTATACTTAATTACATTTTGTGAAAACAATATTTTTAAATATTGGCTTTAATCTTGGTGTGATGAAATGGTAAGTGACAAAACATCAAAAGATGATAGCTTAGACACAATTTCTAAAAATGAATAACCACTTTGATTTGAGGCAGTAATGTATGTTAGTAAAGAGAGGACCCAGCCTTGGATATGATTCCAGAAAAGATTTTAATAGTTTCATTTGGAACTAATACCACTTAACTCTTACAAAGTAGGACTCAGTAATTCAGGTTTCATTATGTAAACACCTTTGGCATTTCATTTACTTTCTGGGCATAAACAGCTCGTAAAACAATAGAAGAACAGGATTATCTCAATATTAGTTCTTCAATTAATTCTCAAAATGGCTTGAGAACAGAAGCAAATGTTTCAATCTGTTGTGTACTACTTGAAATTAGGATTTTTCTTCTTGAAAAAAATATAATAACTTTTAAGGTAAAATCTGTTTGGAGCTCAGTATTAAGATTTGTGATACAAACGAACAACATCAAGAAAGTAAGCAAACACAAATGTCATAGTCAGTCCTACTCCCAGGTTGTAGTCTAGACATTGTCATTAACAATATCTATACCCCTTCCTTAATCTTTTTTCAAGTATCTCAGGTTCTGTCTGTTCCTAGTCCTTTTAGTACTATAATCCCAATAACTTTTTAAAATCTCCTCTGTGACCTATAATAAATTGATTATACAAACTTCCATCACTCTCATTTCTCCATTTTACACATTATCCAAACTTCCATGTTTCTTCATTAAAATCCCTTGTATATACTTTAAAGGCTATGCTAAGCTAAATCTCAACTCACTATCTACTTGATGCATATGTGCACTATGCAGCCAGGTTGTCCATAAATTTATGACCACAAACTTCAGGTAGGCCTTAGTGTAGTAATGAATCTACTAATATTTCCTACCTTCTCAAAGTTCTAACACCTCTTCTTTCATCCTCACCTCAGACCATGACTTTCTTCCAATTTTACTGAAACACACAAGCAACAAGAAGAGTCCTATTCAAGCATTTGGACACAAGAACTGCCTCTGTCTGCTTACATTCACCTCTCTTATTAGATGAACCATTTGTGCTCCTATCTAAAGCCAATCACTCTACTGTGCACTAGATTACATTCTTTTTGCCAAAGGAATGATGTCACATCACTCTGACAACTTTCCCCTATTTTTCCCACAAAATGAATTATTTTTTTTCAACTACATTTTTCTTATCCACAAACATTACTTTTATCATCTTAAAAAAACAAAAAGAAGCAAACAAAAATGCTTGACCCTGCATCCCCATCTAGCTACAACCCTTTCTGCTCACTTTTACAGCAAAACTTATTGAAATATTTATCAGTATTTGCCACCTCCTCCCACTCTCTCTTGAACTTGCCCCAATTAGACTTTCACCTTACCACTCTACCAACACCGCTCCTGACAATGTCCCCAAAGAATTCCATGTTGCTCAATCCAATGATCAATTCTCAGTCCTCTTATTACTTGATATATCAGCAAAATTTGATATAACCAGTGTCAATGGCCACTCTTCAGTCTCCTTTGCTAGTCCCTCTTCATCTCCCTAACATCTAAGTGCTGGAGTATACATGAACTCAAGCCTCTGTACTCACTCCATACGTGATCTCAGCTAGCATTGTGTTTTTAAATTTCATCTATAAATTATTTCCAAATTTATAGTTCCATTAGATACATCTACCTTGAACCCCAAGCCTGTAGTTCCATTTACTTGACTTACCTACCTGCATATCTAATAGGCATCCCAAGTTTTACTTGTCCAATACCAAACTCCCCGTGTTCTCCCAAAAACCTGATTCTCCTAACATTCTTCTTCTCAGTAGTAGCAACTCCAATCATCCAGGAGTTTTGTCATTCTGGGACAAAAGCCCAGAATCATGTTTGACTCATTTTTTATTTCACAGCCCAAATCAACATGTTAGCTAATCCTACTAGATCTACCTTCAAAACATCACCTTAATCTGTATATTTCTCATGACCTCCATTTCTGCATGATCAAGGCATAATCATCTATGACCTAAACTAGTGCAAAAGCCATCAATATGGTTTCTCTGTCTTCTGCTACTATCTCCCTTGCTCACTTTGCTCCAGCCACACTAGCTTCCTTGATGACTTTGAAACAGGAGAGGCATGCACCTGCTCAATGCCTCTGTCCTTGCTGTTCCCTCTACCCAGGTTGTTCTTCCCCCAGATATCCACATGCCACATTTCCATCTACTCCTTCAGATATTTCTTCAAATATCCCTTCTGGTAAGGCCTTTCCTATCTAATATTATATCCCATCCATCTCACTACATAACCTTAGTAGACATTTTATATGTGTATATATGATATATATTTGAATATGAATGTATTCTATATGGTATGTCAGAGACAAGCATTTTTTTTTCAAAGCAGGATATATTAATCACTCAAAGCATCAGTCATTAATATGGTCAATCACATTCCTTTGGCATGCTTTACTTTTCTTGCTGACCTGACAAATTAATTACATAGACAATATTTTCTACTTTAATATATCATTAATAAAGATATGGCATTAGGTTTAGAAGAAAAACATAATAGGCCTGAGATAATTATAAAATCTAACTTCTATTAATTTCCTTAGGTTTTTAAAAAAATTTTTTATTGGAGTATAGTTGCTTTACAATGTTGTGTTAGTTTCCGCTGTACAATGAAGTGAATTAGCTATATGTATACCTATATCCCCTCCCTCTTGGCCTCCCTCCCACCCCCACCCCGCATCCCACCCATCTAGGTCATCACAGAGCACCGAGCTGAGCTCCCTGTGCTATACAGCAGGTTCCCACTAGCTATCTATTTTACACATGGTAGTGTATATATGTCAATCCTAATCTCCCAATTCATCCCACCCTCCCCTTCCCCCAACCCGTGTCTACATGTCCATTCTCTACATCTGTATCTCTATTACTGCCCTGCAAATAGGTTCATCTGTACCATTTTTCTAGATTCCACATATATGAGTTAATATTCGATACTTGCTTTTCTCTTTCTGACATACTTCACTTTGTATGACAGCCTCTAAGTCCATCCACAACTCTACAAATGACCCAGTTTCATTCCTTTTTATGGCTGAGCAATATTCCATTGTATATATGTACCACATCTTCTTTATCTATTCATCTGTCATTGGACATTTAGGTTGTTTCCATGTCCTGGCTGTCGTAAGTAGTGCTGCAATGAACATTAGGGTACATGTGTTTTTTTGAATTATGGTTTTCTCAGGGTATATGCCCAGTAGTGGGATTGCTAGGTCCTACGGTAGTTCTATATGACTCTCATTCACATTTTTCATCTTTAAAAGACTATAAGCTTTAAAAAGAAAACAATATATTATTTTCTTCTATAATTTCTTATAGTAGTGCATTTTTTTGAGCAAATAAAACTTGGTACCAAATCAAAAGTTTCAGTAGTAGCAACACTACTTTTCAAACGTCACTGATGATTTATAAAAGCAAATAAAATCATTAAATGTAAGAATAAAAGCAAGGGTTGACTTGACTGAAGTCTTTAATGCTACATTTGCTAGCCACATCAATGGTCTAAAATCGTGTTCTCAAATTTTATCATTCATTAGAATCATGTGAATGGCTGGCTAAAATGTAGATGACTATAAACCTCATGCTTTTTGACTCAGTAAATCCTGCATGAGGCCCAATAATTTGCATTTTTATCAATTCTCCAGGTGATATTAGCTCAGAAACCACACTTTGAAAACCGCTGGCTTAAACTATCTTGCAGATTTACTGAAAGATAAACTCTTTCCAGAAAAAAAAACAAAAACAAAAAACTCCCACTTTCCCCATGCTTAGAGTAAGGAGATGGTATTCATTTTTTTGTTCACCGTTTGGTGTTAGAATTTCCTTTTGCCTTTATGGGATTCAGACCACACTTCACGCTGATACCACTAAAACAAAGCAATTTTAGGGCAATATGGCTTTAGGACATGTATCCAATAATATTGTAATGTCCTAGATTATGTAGCTACAGCTATAATTTATAATCTTATACATATGACTCTCCATTGTGTTACTTCTGAAAAGGGAAATCCGGGATAAAATGAGCAGAAGTTTTAGAGTATCGTGAAGAATTATATCAAAATCAAAACAATGGCATTTCAGAGAGTCTGATTATGTGGTATTATTCTTGATTTACTAACTAGATGTGCAGCTGAATCTTTTAAAATCCAATTGCCAACATAAAGAAAAAGCCCTTAGCCTCTCCCTCATAGCTTCTACTTTCCATTGACATTTTGCTATTAAAATATGTCTTCTGACAATCTAGATGATTTTACAACCACCATCGTTTCTCTTCACACTCTTTTCAAGATTAAAGGGGCTATGAAAAGAGATAGAAAAATAAGACTATGGTGTGTACTGCTGACTGGAAAGTAGTTAGTGTGTGTGATTCACTGTAAAGTATAGCTTGATTGAGAAAAATGAGACTCTGGAACTTACAAGGTTTATCTATTCCTTTTATTTACAGTTCCTGGTAAGCAGGCAACTAAGAAGGCAACTCCTAAAATGAGCACAGTACATCACAGTTAGCTATCATGACTGAGCCTACTCAACAGGTAACATTTGTTTTGGCTATTGCTCTTAATCCTAGTTTAAGCCACTTCTTTCACTGTACTCCCATTCACTGCAGTCTGTTAGAAGGTAATACAGTACCATTTCATTCTGCTACATTCATATTTTAAAGGTAATAAACTCTAAGGCATTTGTATTCAAAATAGTGATATCACTCCCATCTATAAATTTTATACACTAACATATCTAAGTATTATGATTTTTAAAATATGTAGTACTTTTTGTTGAAAATGTTGACAGAATAGGAATGTTAAAGTGACTGCTATACAGTCCCCTGAGACATAGCAGCACAGAGTTATGAAGATGAACACCTTCATCTGGGCTCATAAAATTTTAACACATATCTTCTGTGGTGGTTTAATTTCTAAGTTTAATTCTGAATCTATTTTTTCAATTAATGTCTTGATTGTTGTTATAGAAATTAGTGACTGAAGAACAATTAGGGGAAAAAAAGCTCAAAACCAGAATTTGCATAGAAATAAAGGACTGAATGTGATCTACAGATTATTCTGACTATTCAGAATTACTGAGCATATGATGTGCTAGAAGAACACCACAGATTTACAAAACTCAAAAGCTACCATGACTTTTTCTCACAAAAGAAAGAGTATCCTACACCAGAAAATTTAAAGTATTGATTTAACAACTGTGCCGAGATAATCATGAGTTTGGCACACTTTGTCTCTATGGCATGACATTAAAAACAAAATCCAAGGACCTAAATGGAATATATTAATGTGTGGAAGTCAATGAAAACTCAAGATACTGAAATTGAGAATAAAATTTTCTTTGATTTATATGAAAAAAGCCCTTGATCATCAGCTACTATCTAATGGGCTTCTCCATTCCTTAGGAATAAGTAAAAAATAAATCTATGAACCTCATGATAAATACCACTAATAAAATATCAGATGGTTTAAAATAAACAAAAGCAACCTAAGATTTTAATCACTATTGACTATGTCTTAAGAAGGAATGAAATACAATTCCAGAAAATTAAAAAACAAACAACAACAAAAAACCAAAAACGCTTTTTCAGGAAAAGAAAAAAGAAACAAAGGAAAGTTTACCTTTCAGGGATTTCCCATTAATACTAGAAACTAAAATCTCTGCCATAGTTCTAAACATATTTGTTAGATCCAGCATGGTTGCTCATGTCAAAAGCAGTGGAAAGCAATAGGCAAAGGATTACTGGGGCCTCATTTATCCCTTTGTATTTATGTGCTTTTTTGATATTCTGCTTCATTTTTTAAATGATTGAGGATGCTTTCATAGTTATGGTGTAACAAGGTAAAAAGTGGATGGGGAAATAAGGGCAAGAAAAATAAAGATTGGAAGATAATAGGAAGTAGGATAAAATATACAGATAAAGCTGATGATATAGATAACGTTAGATATATAGATATAGATACAGATGTTGATTACAGTATAGATACCATAAACTCCTACAGTTACCAAAGGTGGGTTACAAATTTGCCTCTAGGCTTAATTTTCTTTTTAATATTTATTTATTTGGCTATGCCAGGTCTTAGTTGCGGCACGCGGTATCTTCATCGCCGCGTGCAAGATCTTCGTTGCGGCATGTGGGATCTTTTTTAGTTGCAGCATGCGGGCTCTTAGTTGCGGCATGCGGGATCTAGTGCCCAGACCGGGGATCGAACCCAGGGCCTCTGCCTTCGGAGTGCAGTCCTAACCACTGGACCACCAGGGAAGTCCCAAGGCTTAAATTTTTTAATTGAGAAAATCACATTTTCTAAAATAGTCAATCTTAGGCAACCAGTAATGATCAAAAGTAAATGAACGTATTTGAACCATAATAATTTCTCATTTGTTTCTGATCTTCTTCAGATTTCTCCACAGTCCTCCCCTAAAAGTTCCCAAATTTTATATTTTGCAACTGAAAGACAACAGTTGAAACTTAACTCCTCTTATCTGCTAACAACCTTGATTTTCAAGGTAAAATATTGCTATATTTGAGATCTATGTAGGACTTTAATACACTATTTTCTGTATTTTTTCTCATACCATCACTACTAATTCATCTACATTTCAAGTTATTATTACTCCCTAGAGGAAATCATAAATCATGTTTAATATATTTTTTCATAGGCAAGGGAAAAAACTGTCCATTTTGCATTATTAATTAAAACAGCAAGAGTTAGTTTAACACTTACTGCTAATGGGGTCAGGAGCCATTGACTAAGCAGAGTAGCACTGCTGCTTTTCCAGTCTTTATCTAAAGTGCATGCTGGGTGACTTTATCCACCCATTTAATCTCTTAAACTTTTAAATCTAATTTCTCCTTTTAAATCCTCTTTTCTTGTTTTGTTTTGTCTCCTAACCCTTGAAGTTCTCTTAGATAAGCTCTAAATTCAGTTGAAATAATCCCTATTGATTCTGGTGTTTCTCATAAAGTTTGAGAACAGGAAAACAAACTCAGATCAAAAGCTGAAATAAATGTCACTGAGCTAATAAAAACAATAAATGCATTTAATATTTAAGCCAACAATAGATATTTTCAGCAGAAAGTATACATCCAATAACAGCAAACCTCCATAACATTTACCAAATGCTCAGCTAATCCTTATATACCCCTACATGGCAGGTGCCATTATCTGAATTTTACAGATAAGGGAATTGACAAGAGGTAGATTAGTTTGCCCAAAACCACATAGCTACTGAGGGATGGAGCTGTGATTCTAATTCTAGCAGTCTGCTCCAGCCCATGCTGGAACCTCTAAACTGCATCCCCTAAGAGGGAACTGTTCAAAAGCTGATCACCCTGTTCCATATGCAGCTTCTTATATGATCTTGATTATTTGCACTCTCATATCCAGCTGCTCACACTCCTTCTTAGCAATTTAATGTTACCAAATAAAGCATTTAAAATTTACACAAAGGAGAAAATTTTTGAAGTCAGGCATTACACAGGACTGGGTCCTGATAAATAGATTTTTATAGGTAGAAATGGGAGAAGGGCACTACTAATGGAAGAAACATCAAGAGCAAGGACAAAGTGGCAGGGAAGACAGATGTAGGCTCTGGAGTGGCAGCTGCTGAGCATGCCTTCAGTGTGCAGTGTTAGGAGAAGTCGGAGTGAAATAACCACCGAGGACCAGATGATGCGAGCCTTGAATTTCAAGAAAGAACACAAGTGGAAGTCCTAGAAGATTATGGAACCAGAGAGTAATATGATAAGACATGTGATTTAAGAAACTTTCTTTTGCAGCAGTGAGAAAAATTGATAGGGAAGGCTGAAGGCTAGAGATGATGGGAAGACCAATTAGGAAGCTACTACAGTTGTCCAAACTATTGGAAAAGAGGGTGTGGGTCAGGTCAGTGACAATGTTAACAGAAAGGAGGAGATGGATGCAAGAGAAACTGTAGAAATAGAATTGACTTTTCTTGGTAGTTTCCTACACTTGGTTTCTGAGATAGAGAAAAGAAAATTAAAAATTAATTCTAAAATGTCATGACTAATTGATTGCAAAAAATATGGAGCCATTAACCCAGCAAAAGATCATAAAAGAAAATGCTTAGCGTTAAGACAAGTTTGATTGTGAACATGATTAATGTGAGGTGATAGGACAAAATCTATGTAAAGAACCCTATCAAGTATTTATTGAGTATGGAACTCAATGGAGAGATTGAGGGGATAGATGTATATTTTAGAGTTGTCAATATAGATGATAATTGAAATTATGGCAATAAATGACACAGCAGAGAAAAAGAAAAAGAGAAAATAATATAGAAAAGGAAACCTGAGAAGAGATTCTTGAATATATATATTTAGAAATAAAAGGAGAGTTAAGAAGGAAATGTCAAAAGGTTAGTACAAAACAATCACACAGAAGCCAAAGAATAAATTTTCATAAAGATGTGTAAAGTCTAGTTTCTGTAACAAGGTCCTTAATTCCCAGAACACCCATAATGGCTCTGCTTCCATGATACTAGCCTGACTATGCTCTACGGTGGATATTACAAAAACTATGTGAAAATCATGATTCTAACAACATAATTAGTGATTTAAAAAAAATGAAGTCAATAAAGATATCTTGTGAACTATAAAAAAAGAAGATAATGAGGTAGAAAAAGATGAGAAATGAGAAAGAGCTATTTGATTTTATAATTAGGTGACTTTTTTTAGAGAAATTTCAGAAGAGTGATAGGGATAAAATTTATATTGCCAGGTACTGAAATGTCAATATATAGTATACACGGAAGTGAAAGGAAAGAGTAGGTTCACTGAGAGTTATTAAATGGTAAAATATACTGTTGTGAACATTTGTTATATTGTTATTTATTTTATTTTAATTACTTCTGGTAGCCCAGCATGTGAACCCTGTCCTACATTTGTGGGATGTCCCATTGTATACATTTTTGTGGGTGACTTGAAAAGCTAGAAAGGTGAGGCACACTCTTGTAAGCCCACCCTAGCAGCTAGGGTGAGAACACAGGGCTGGGGCTTGTCCTTGCACACGCTTTTGCCCACAACTTTGATTCTGGAGTGTGCCACACACTCCAGACGAGGAAAGAGAAGAGACAGTTTCTTTGAGGAGCACCAGCAACATCCTATTTCTAGAAGCAGCAGAACCAAGTGCCAGCCACAGCAGCTAGTGTATAGTGGTGGTGGTAATGGCACTTCTCAGGCCACTTCTGACACATGAGTTTGGCGTAGTCCTGGCTGTATTGCCCATCTTGGTTCTTTTCTAATTTTTGACTCTGGTTTTCTAGCCTTCCAGACAGTTTGGAGAACTACTCGATATGCTTTAAATACATGACTTACCTGTGTATATCAGATAGAATTGATTTCTGTTTCTCACAGCTAAGAATACTGATTGATGAGTATGACAAAAGATCAAGGTAACTAGGAATTTTAGGCCTCTTGCTTGAGAATATTTGAAAAGTCTCAACATGGTATACAGGCTGGATAAGAAAGCAAGTGAAAATAGTGAAGGATTAATTTTATGGAGTAATGAAAAGTCCATAAGGACTTGAGAACTTGATGGGGATAAATAATAGGTTCATAAGAACAAAAGAGTAACAGAGATTAGAGGAGAATTTAACTGTTCAGTGTAGCACAAGTCAACAAATGATATGATTCCATGCTTTCCAGGCAAGTACATGGAATCAACCTGACTTTGCCACTAGCTACACCCCCTTAAGGAGTGGTTGCCAGACTAACAGGAAAGAGAGAGAGTCCATATTTATGTTACTTAGTGCCACTGCCTCCAGTTTAGATCTTCAGATAGCATTTCCTCAGCCCCTTGATTCTAGTACATCTTGTGGTTCTCCCTGACTGACTTGATGTCACCTGATTTACTTTACATTCCTTTTAAGTGTTTATGTCCAAGTAATACTTGCATATAGCAAAAATTGAAAAAGAAATGAAAAGCATGTAAGGAAAAACAACAGTTTCCTGCTTCAATCCTCCACAGCCTAGTCCTGTTCCCCAGAGGAAAATATCTCTATTTCTATTTTTTAGTTCTTCTGAAGTAAGAGTAAATTAAAACAAAAACAAAAGACCTTGAAAATCCCCCACTATGTACACTGTATACAAAATGAACCAATATTGTTAACATTCTGGGAGTGAAAATCTTGAAAATATATATAAATAGAATTGCCATAGGGTTACATGACTATGTAACCCTAGTTTACTCTGCAAACTTCACACTTTGTTTCTTCTAAAACAAGATTCCTGTGTTGAGTGGTATGGATATGTTAGCTTGTCTATTCATTTGTTTTTGTTTTGGAGTTTCTTTAACATGGAACTGAACCTCTGAGATTGGAGACAGAGTGGAAAGTGGTAATGGCTTTTACTCTTTTTAAGTAATCAAGGCAAAGCAAAAATCAAAGTGTACAGTTATTCATATTTTATTTGCCTAAGTATCTAGTGCTTTTCATTATAAATGACTGGTCAATTTTTTTTTAAGTACTTATCTTCCCCCAAAGAAAAACATAAAAAATTAAATTTGGTTGCAATTTATATAAATTAAGATATCATCTAAATAATGATTTAGAATTTAAAAATTACAAACCTAACTGACTTCAACTACCTGATATAGAATATGTAGACATTTATTATCAGAATATTTTAAAATTTTAAAAACACGTCTTAGGATCAGGGCTAAAAATGTTATCTATTTCATCCTTCTATCCAATGGAGAAGCTTTGTTGGAATATTTCTAATTCAGAACATCTATATCTCGGAAAACTCTAGTTATTAGAAAGTTCTTCCTTATTTTCAGCCAATGTGCTTTCTATAATGTTTCCTCTTTTGTCAAAGTTAAGCTGACTTCAAAAACACAGTTTAAGTATCCTTCATTCTCCAGAAGCTTAAAATATTAAATAAAACATTTCTCCTAGCTAATATTCACAACTTTAATTACTTTTCATATGACACCCAAACTTGTTTGTCAATCTCTCTTAAAATATGTTGACCTGAATTGAACACAATATTCCAGGCATTATATCATTGGTACAAGCATTTCACAGGGTCAGAATGTTCTACTTCTAGTAACACAGCCTAAGAAAGAATTAGCTTTTTTGGCAAATGTGGTATCATATTGACCCTGTGGTCTTCCAAAGTCCTAAGTGTTTTTCATGTACTGCTCTCAAGTCAGGTCTTCCTTTAGACCATTAAATTTTCATAAGTTCTGTACCTATGATTCAGTGGGGAAAATGATGTGTTCACTGCATAGTTCCATTTAACAATGTTTTCAGCCATCATTCATTTACTTATGCACAGCACAAGCCAACGAATGATTTCAAAGACCACAGAATAAGTTATCAGCTTGCTATGGGCTTGACATAATGAGGCTGTCAACAATTTTTTACTCAAGTGAAATAAATAGCCCTAAATAATAATTATGTATTTATTTAGTGTTATTACTCCTCAAGGCATTTTTCAATCACTGATTTCCAGCACATCATGTAATATAGGCAAGAAAATGTTTGTTATGATAGGACTTACCACATGTGAAAATATATTAGCTTTATCTTAATATAAAATCTTGAAAATTCTTGCAGGAAAGGGAGCTCCCCTCTTGGTAGTAGGCGTAGATAACTTTGTTTTCGCGGTAGCTCTCCAATCTGAGTTTTACATATGTCACATTTTTGTCTTTTCATTCTAAATGCCTTTCCAATTACCACTTTTCTTCCAGTATCTTTATTTGAATGATCATAATTTCTCCTCATGATGTCATGACTTCCTGTGGGGAAATAACAAGGGTAGTTATAGTGAATGCCAGTTGGGTATAGGAAAATTCGGGCTTCTCTGACTTAGCTTCAAAAGAAAACAGGGGAAACAAACAATTACTGACCATCCTCTGTGGTGCAGACACTAGGCTGAGATATTCCAGAGATATGATCTCATTTCAGTCTCATAAGATCCTGTAAGGGACATATTATTTTATTTTTGTTTTATAAATGAAAAAAATTGGCAGAACTAAGATTCAAAGAGATTATTTGGCCCAATAGCAGAATGTGATTTAGCTGAGATTCAAACACAGGTTTTCCTGATTCTGTATCCGTTTTCTTTCCTCTGAAAGAGCTTAAGTGAAATTCATTACATATAGTAGGGGAATTAGGAATGTTTTTAAGCACCAAAAAAAAAAAAAAAAAAGTGTGGCATAACCTCTTCCTGTATCCAGCATAAAGAGATTCTGCAGAGGCATCAGAACCCCAGTTTCCATATACAACAGGGCTAAAGAGCTTTAAATGTGAACACTGCTTTAAGGAAGTTCCAGATGAAGAAACAGATTGAATATTATATTTCATTGCACAAAGTAAAGTTGAACAAAATTCACAAATTCAGTTCCATGGCCTACTAGTGAGAGTTTACAAATAATTAAGAGACCCCAGAAGACTTTGAAGAATCCAGATACAGTGGGATAGCAGAGAGTTACATAAGACATCTGCTGCATAACCGTCGCTAGCTTGTAGATGTGATGATCTCACTCTGCCTGTTTCCATCTACTTGTGCCAATTTCAAGGTGAACATCTTACCCATCAAACTTGTCCATTCATCTCCCAACTGTTTGATTTTCTTTGCAAAGATGAAGTAACAAGGTGATATTTTATGTTGTCTTTTGTCTTTCATGGGTTCAAAAAACTAGCTCAGTTTGTTCAAATTTTCCATAGCTTAAAGGAATGTCTAATGCAGCTTTTGCTGTGGATGGATTTCCTTTTCACAGGTGGCTGGCTTGCTTACCAGCTGTTGTTTGATAGTTATTACAGTTAATTTACTTAGAAAATGAGGCTTTACTCTGCAGCACAAGGGTATTTTACACTTAGCTGACAAATCCAATGCCCTTCTTATTGCACTGGCATACTCAGACTGCCATGCCTCACCTTACTTATAAATCTCTGGCTCAGAAGTGTAGGCAGTACCCTGGGTTTAGAAACCCCTTAGCAACACACTTGCAATCAAGAGTCATACTAAGAGTTCTATTTCTTCACAACTATAGTTGGAGGGTTACCAGATGAGCATGGGAGAAGACCATTTCAATCTTTGGAATAGAAATCAGAACACCAAACCCTGACTCATTACGAGGAAGAGAAGTATATCTAATCTATTTTATTGTATAGTAAAATCCCCTCAGATCTTCACAGCTTGCATTCAAAAGCACCAGGTCCTTGGATTCAAGGAGCTTAGGGTACCATGGTGAGAGAGTTACATGGTGAAAGTCAACTCAGTTGTTCTTTTACATTGTTCAATTTCCAGTCAAACAAAAGTTTTGTTTCTGTCATTACTTCGATGCAATTGCAATACATATAGTGTGTTGTCAGGACTGTTAATGAAAGTGGATGAAGAAATTGTCTGAACTGGATGTTTGGAGGAACACCAAGAAAACTCCATGACTCAAAACAAATTTCCTACTCAGATGCTACACCTTTAGAATGTTATTAATTTGTGCGTTTTTTTCTTTGAAGTGTATTTATATTCCCAGGGTGAGCCACATGTTTAAAATATTAATGTGATATTAGATCTTTTCAGATTGCCTTTTTCCTAACAGGAGCAACTCATGGAAATAAGTTTGTATATAATTATTAAGTGAAAAAGATAAATAGAAAATTAAATGCATATGTATATGTATGTGTGTATGTGTGTATATGATCACAGCTATTTAAGGCAAAAATACAGAAACAGATTGGAAGGAAATACAACAAAATAGTAACAATCATTGTTACCAGGAGTGTGGATTCTTATATTTACTGATTCTGAATTTTCCAAATGCTTTATATATTTTTTAAATAAAATTTTAAAAGAGTAGGCTCTTGATAACAATTGTTAGTATGCATTTCATATTATTGAAAAAGGTAAAACGAAACACTGGCACTAAGAACTGGCTCTTAATGCACCCTCGTTGTTCTTCCTCCTATAAGTTGCCTGGCTGGTTCTCTGGCAGTTGTTAGCATCCAGGATGTCCTCCCACTTCAACTGTAGTTTTGTGGGTAATGTGTTCCCCTGACCTTGGTCAGCTCTCATGCTCTACAGAGTTATGTGAAGACTTCTCTGTAACTTTCCCCATGTCTGTAAGTGCTTAGTTTCTACATGTCACTATCACATTCCTCTGTAAGGGTGAATCAAATTTTGTTGTATTTCCCTGTCCTTTTATTTAAGAAGTGTCTTTCCCAAGGAAAGGTATTTGAATATCTTTCCACAAACATCAATCCACTCTTCTTTGTGACATTCATCTTCTGTGGGATTTTGTATCCCCCATCTAGAAATTGTCCCTTAACACATCATGGCATTGTTCTTTTTCATAGTACTATGAGATACTGAAATCGTACGTCAGCCTGTTTTTCTATTTTGTTCCTTCAGCTTTTTAAATTTTTTTCCCAAGGGAAATAGGTGTGAGTGTCTCTTATTAAAGGCATCACAGTGCAAACCAATTACAGTCTCATAATACATAATACCGTGCCTCACACTAGGTTGTTTCCCAAACTACTGAGCTACTTTTGTTCCATCTGTCTGCTTATAATTTGGTTAAATAATAATGATAAATTAAAAATAAAAAGTGAGGTCATAGGATAGTATAGCAAATTCCCTAAAAACCTTAATGTACAAATCAAAGAAGCCTGTTGAGAACTGAATGTTAATAAAATTTTAGAATACTATGCCTTGTTAAAAAATTGTTAGCCAGTGAAACCACATAAATCAGGTGTTTAATTCAAGGGACTCCTTGAGTTAGATTTAAAAGGAGAGGAAGAAAAACCTATGATTGGCTGTGATTTAAAAGAAATCATACTGGGCATGGTTTAAGATTTGTTACGTCTCTCCTGAAAGCTCATAAAGCAATTGATTAGCAATATATTTAGCAATTTTCAGAAACCTTGAGGATGTAAAATGTCAAATGTAACCAGAAATCTTATTTTCAGGGAGAATATATATTTCAAGATTTCATAAAAAAAAGAAAAACAAGAAATAAACAAAAAAAAGGTTTCATTAAAATTAGGAGAGCAAGGGTGAATTGTATTACAAAAAGACTGTGAATTTGAAAGCAGACATTGTCATCTGGAGTTTGGGATCAGCATCTCAATTTCTCATCTGATTTGTATTAGACTTCTCAGATGTAGAAAGATTGTGAGGTTAGCTAGGGCTATATCTTGCAGCTGCTCTGCTTTACTGAGGAGGCTAGTCCAAGGAAGCTGAGAGCTGCTTCAGGTCCTTTGGGCAAAGTCAATCCACTGGTTTCACACCACATTATTGCCTTTCAAAGCTGAATAATGGATTTGCAAGTGGATTTAAGAAAGTTAAGAGGAAACAGAATAACTTCTCATTATAATTTATTCTTATGTCTTTCTCTTTCCATTAACCTATCTCAGGAAATATTAAGCATCATACTTATTTTCATTGACGGCTGGAAATATTTACTGATTTTCAGAAGTAAAACTACGTCCATTTCTATTTTATAATATTGTTTCTATTCATAGATAAATTTTTCTGTTTAAAAATATTTTGATGGTATGAGCTTAACATTGACAAATATACTTAATACAAGATAAAAAATACTCTATTTAAATTAGACACCAAAACGATGATGTTAGACTTTGAAAGAGACTCTCGTTTTAAATGTAGATCCTGTATTATTCCCTATTGATACATGAAAGCTAACAGATGGTATTAGTTCTCAGAAACAATTGACAAGTGTGATATTTGTTTTTCCTTTTCCATTTTAAAGGGGATATAGGAATATTTTTAAAAAATTATTTTCCCTTTTGTTATATAAAACTTTGCTGCTTTGAACTTACCCAACTCAGCATGGCTAGTTGAAAAGTAAAAGATGCAGGGATTCAGTTACTCATTTGTTTTTGTTATACCTAACAATTACTTTGAATTCTTTATACTTCCACAGTTTTCTTCTGGTTTGATTGTTCAGGAATCAAGTAAATACTGTCTGGATCTATATGGTATCTATCTCCCTTTATTGTCTTTTGCCCCACATCAAATTCGAGTTAAAAAGCAGGTGGTATCTATTATGTATGCCTCCTCCCTTCACTGAAATCACTTCCTTGTGTTCCTGGGTAACATAAATTAAGACTAAGACCATTGGCCTGCAGGAATATAAGAGATTTCATAATCCTCATGGTCAAGACTGACCCAAGAAGTTAGAAGCTTCCAAAAGATTTCATATGCTTCCAAATTAAAATAAGGAACCAAGTTTTCTCCTACCAGCTACATCTTCTCCCAGCCTCAGCATCACACCATAATCACCCATATCCATAGACAAGTAGGGGAAAAGTGAAGCAGACAGTAGCAGGTGGGAAGAAAATGATTCATCAGGCTTGCATTCTATTCTTTCCTTACATGGGAGTAGGAAAGCACCCCCAGAAAAGAAGGGAGGTGACCTTGTCAAATTCCTTTCTAAGCATGTTAATGATAGGCCTCTAGTCAAATATACAAGTAGTATTTCCTAGAAAGCGTTTATGGATAGAATGCTTCTAGCAGGATGTACCAGCTCTGTCTAGGATTACCTATGGAAAAACACAAATAAACAAATAAAAATAAAGAAAACTCAGGAATCTATTAATAAAGAGAAATAACATGTAATCTACATAGTCATAATTATATATACAGAGAAGTAGCATAACTGAAGCAATCCCTTTTGGGTATGTGATTTAGCCACACACATCACTCAGAGAGGTCACATGTTAAAACTTGGCCAGAGCATGTGACCGAAAAGGGACGTTGGGAATGACATCAGCTATGTCAGTCCCCTTCATGCTTCACTATTCTTTAAGACTACTGTATCCTTGAAGTTATTAGTAAAGCTGACACAAGATAAGATCTCTCACTCTCATAAGTTTGATTTAAAATCAGATCTGTTGTTATCTCAAGAGAAATAACTCATGGCTGCCCCCTTTTGTCCTGAGAGGTCTCTGATCCTATATTGTACATTTGAGTTTCAACATTTTATGATTCCCAATATTCATCCACAAACCCTCCAAATTCTGGATTTTAGCGGACATTTTGGCACCCTATTTTAAAACCCCAAATTTTCAATTTCTGGATTTTTATGTACCAGAGCCTGAAAAACATATATCCTTGCATTTTACCGCCAAGCCTACATTTGTTGAGAATTCTGTCTAAACCAAGGTCTTAAATTATGTCTGTTTTATACAGATATTCTACTGCAATTAGAGCAAAGAAGATAATAGTCATCCATAACTTTTCTGCCTTTGATAGCACTCTTCCAATGAAAGGACAAATGTTTCTGCCCCTACTATTCCTAATTTTATTTTAATATTAGAGTTCGATGCAATTAACATTCTAACTGATAATTTTATATCAGATATAAGCTTAGTAAATCAAATATTAGTCATTTTGAGTGTTAATAGAATAGCGATATGTTAAAATTTAGATACTCAATTATTCATAAAGCATTTATTTTTTTTCCTACTATGTGGCAGATGTGGTACTATGCTAAAAGCTATGGCAAATATAAAATATTATCATGATTCTTTCTTGGAAGAGTGTTTAATATGTAGAGAGAGTAAATCCAGTAACCAGGTAATTAAAATAAAATGTGACAAATGTTAGATTAAGTGTTGAGTGTTACGGAAACACAGAGAAAGAACTGATGAGCTGGAAGGAGGAGTCAATAAGATTCCTCTGAATGGGTGGCTGTTCGTCTGAGAATTGAAGACCGAATAGGAAGTCAGGTCATTAGGTGCAGGAGGATGGAAAGGGCATTTCACTGAGAGGAAAAAGAAGGCATGCAAGCAGAGCATGAAAGATGGTAACTGTTCAGAAACAGATAAGAGAGTGTATGGAGTGACTGGAAGACAAAGGATGTGCTGGAGTACCACCAGTCTCTTGTAGGATACCATTTTAGAAGCTATTGCAGTGGCTCTGGCTTGAGATTTTGATGGACTCAATTAAGGCGGTGGCAGAGAATTTGTTTAAAAAAGAAAGAGAAAAACAGGAGATATTCAGTAGGTTTACTGAGCATGCTATGAGTGAAAAATAAAAGAATAATATTTATACAATAGAATCTTACTCAGCCATGAAAAAGAATGAAATAATGCCATTTGCAGCAACATGGATAGACCTAGAGATTATCATACTGAGTGAAGTAAACCAAAGACAAATATCATATGATATCACTTATATGTGGAATCTAAAAAAAAATAAGATACAAATGAACTTATTTGCAAAACAGAAACAGACTCACAGACTTAGAAAACAAACTTATGGTTACCAAAGGGAAGAAGTGAGGGAGAGGGATAATTTAGGAGGTTGGGATTAACATACATACACTACTATATAAAAAATAATCAACAAGGACCTACTGTACAGCACAGGGAACTCTACTCAATACTGTATAATAACCTACATGAGAAAAGAATCTAAAATAGAAAAGATATATGCATATGTATAACTGCATCACTTTGCTGTACACCTGAAACTAACACAATATTGTAAATCAACTATCCTCCAATATAAAATAAAAATCTTAAAAAAATGATTTAAAAAAATTTTTTAAAAATAAAATAATAAAGGAGGATTTGTAGGAGTAGCAGGCCTCTAGGCCTTTGGGTTTAACAATCTGGTGATGAGATCAGCTTGCATAAGGATTACAGGAAGAAAAGCAGGTGTGTTGAGAGCCAGACACAGACCACGATTTCAACCCACTGAATTCCTCCCAGTTCTTGGAATAAACTAAAATTTTGTATATGCCTCTGAGTCCTCTGTCCATTCTATTCCCTCTGTCTGGGATGCACTACCACATTTTACCCTTCTTCATGACAAACTTCCTCAGGGCTTTCAGACACAGACCAAATATTATCTTGCAAATATTTCACAGGGGAGTAAGAATTTTATTGCTTATATATCTTCCTCTATTATGTACCTTCCTCACATGCCATCATCATTATTTCTTAGCTTTTCTTCTTCCTCCACTCAAACTATAAGGTACTCCAGGGCAGAAGCCATGCTCATTCCTTTAAACTCTGCACCTATCACAAAATAAGCACATGAGCATTAGTTTTTGTTTCCAGTGTTTGTTATGCCTTTTCTAAATTAATGTTAAGAGTACCAAAATTGGTTAACTTCAAATTATGTTTTGTGCAATCAGAAAATCCTGCATACGTCTTAAGAATCAGATATAGGCATGGTTATTCACCTTTGCCTGTAAATAATGTCACATGTTTCTTTGTGTGCATGTAAGCATACAGTTAGTATACATTTATGTACATTCACTAGCCAGGATAAAAACTATAATAATAATAACAATAACAACAATAATAATAATTCGTTTGATGCTTCTCTGAACACCCAAAACATTTGAAAAGACAATTAGTTGCTGTTATTGGCATATGATGTCTGAAGTTTTATGATTCTAGTCAGTCAGTGAATCAGGAATCAATGAATTTGTCACTTTCTATTTTCTAGCTTGGTTGCTTTTGTGCGCCGTCATTCCACCAATGTCAAGTGTTAATACAATTGACTGGTAGTATGTACAAAATAAACTCCCTCTCTCCTTTTTTTAGTAGACTGTGGTTTTAAGAGCTAAACTGAAAATCTTTTTGATCTAAACAGTTCTAATTACCTTGCTTTAAAAAAGTGTCCCTTTAGTTGATTACCTTTCTAAGTTATCTCACTAGGAACATGGCATTCTTTTTTTTTTTTCACTAGGCTCTGTTTCTTTCAACGACTTTCCAGAACTCCCAATGAAGTATAAAAACCCAATAGTGTACAAAAACTTGGCAATTTCCACTGGGTTCAATTCCAAATAAATCAAATTTTGAGGTCAGTCCTAAGGGCTACATGATATGTCCACATTAGAACACAGTAATAAGTGAACCCGAAACATCAATAGCTCACAGAATCATAAGCGTGGAGAATTAGGGAAAGGGGAACTTTTCCTGAAATGCTTCTGATCAGAATATGAGCTCTAATGACCATGTTTATATTAACTTCCAGCAGAGATGGCCACCCAGGCTGGAGTATTTTCCTGCTACTGCGTGCTCAAAAAAGATTTCTGTGTTTTGAAGCAATTTAACCATCACATTCATGGCTGCAGCTTCCTGTTGCTTTATTTTTATAAAAAAGCAGTTCTTTTGGTGTTTGGTGTTCTTTACTGTTTAGATGTTCTGTCAAAAGGGTTTTTTCAGTAAAAAAAGTCAGTGGATACTGTGTACCATTGCTCCCACACTCATTTGAAAGCTAACAGGAAGTCTTAGGGCTTTCATTCACTCTCAAGCACCATTACTGCTGAGTACATTAAATAATACCCCCTTTTCAGTGCATTTTCAATCTGAAAGGGAAATCTTGGATTTTAATATGTGACGTGCACTTGTACTGACAAATTTTCTTTAAAAAATCACTCAAAAGTTCAAAATTATAAACTGCTGAAAACTGTTTTATCAATATTGTTTTGAAGCAACCAAGGATTTCAGGGCATAAGAATGTTGGAAATTTCCATTATGAGGCCTTGTGTGTGTCTTCAAGTAGTTTTCCCTAATGAAGTGGGATACTCAGTGTTCTTAGAGGATTTTAACATGATGTAATTTCCTAAGGGATTTGCAGATAATCATAACTAACCCTAAACCAAATGCAAATTTCCCAAGGCAGTTTTATATCATAGTGCATCTCCCAGATTTAGGCCTGTCCAATCAGAGTTCCAGCCCGGATGTTCTGGGTACCTCTGAAAGGCAGTGCCCATCAAGGATGTCACTGTGATAACATCAGGCTTCCCTTCTTAATGGGTGGCTCAAGGATGTTCCCAGAATGGAAAGTCACATTCTTGAAAAGCCTCTATTTTTTTCCGCTAACAATGCCAGTCAGTTAACATTAACTTATTGTTAGACAAGAAATTGATAATAAACGGACAACCAGTTTTACATCCTAGGATTAAGAAGGAAAGTAACTTTTCGTATAACATACCAGAAATGATGTGAAGCACTTTATATGTTTAATCCTACCAGAATCCTAAAAAGAAGTCAACATTACTTCCATTTTTCATATGAGGAAATCCCTAATCATAGAAGACAATATCCTAAATATGATAGCTGCTTGCTTTGTATATTGTTTCATTTTTTAAATACTCTAAACAAAGAGAGAGCCTTCAAAGAATTCACAGCTGTTCATGTCACTCATCTATTATAATCATTTACTGCTTTTCATAAAATGATGAAGTCCAAACTCCTAACTTGATACTGAGGCTCTCTCTACCATCTCTCCATAAGCCACATTCCTTTCTTCTCTCTAATGTTCCAGATAATGCCTTCTGCTTCCAGCTCTCCCAACGTGCTGGTTCCTTCCTATCCTAGGCAGCATATGCTGTCCTTTCCATTCAGGAAGATCTCTCCAATCATCTCCACTCCCAATTCATCACGCTAACTTTTACTCATTCTTTAATTCTTGGAATAAATAGCACTTCCTCAAGATAGTTTGAAACTATAATTTCTGCAAGACTATTGAAATATATTTTGGTACTATGAGGGCACATACTAAATCTTGTTATGTACTGTATAACAAGATGCCCTCAAAACATCCTCTATTTAGTCCCCTGAGTATGTATTTCCATTTCAATTAATTAACTTTTTAAATCATATACTTTTCATATCACCTATAACCACAAGGTTTAAGGCGGCATGAGCTATCTGCTTCATTTACTGTTGTACCCACATGACCTAGTGGCACATAGTAGGCACGCAGTAAATATTTGTTGAATGAATAAATGACTTTGCCACATAATTAGCTTCCTATTTCACTTCAAAAAAATCTTAGGGGAGTTTATTCCGAGTTAATGTTTCCAAGGATTTTTTTTTTCAGTTTTCTTCCATATCTTAAAAGCACTTACTTGCCTTTCTATGAAATATGGGAACACACAAGGTTGTAACGTGTTAAAAAATAAAATAAAATAAAATAAAAGACTGTTGTTTTCACTCTTGAGGCCCCCGACTGCATTTGCATCTGTACATCTTAATATTGATTATATAATTTAACCGACATTCAACAAGACATCATTTTGCTTCTTGACACTCTCATTTAATATACATGTGTTGTTTATTATAAATATGTACTTTGGAGAGTTATAAAGAAAATTTGAGGTTGAGTAAAAAGAAATCCATCTACCAAAAACATAGCCTGACATTCATTCCACTACTAAAATTGTATTAAGTGTAAATAAAAATGAAATACATATATTTGAGTTTCTTTATAAAAGAAGAAGAGCACATGTTCTGGTTTTACAGTTTCTATCTTGTGTGACCCCTTTGCATCACTAAACACTGTTGATAAGTCCTTTCTTAAATCTCCTCTCTGAGTTTCAGTGACACAAAGCTTTTCCTCCTGATTGTCCTCCTTTTTCTCTTATTGTTCCCCATCACTCCATTTTCTGGCTTCTCTTCATCTATACGTTCCTTAATCAAGCATATATTAAAAGGTCATTATGTATCTTGTGCTGAGCTTCATGCTGGAAATATGATGATGAGGAAGACAAATACAGTCCTTATCCTCATAAATCTTACTCTCTTTTCATCTCACTAAATCACTCAAAGAGTATCAACACAATTTTTGCAAACATCTATATGTTGATAACTCCAAAATCTGTATCTAGCAGACTGCTCTCCTAAGCTCAAGGTTCACATAACTACCTGTGTAATGGGTATAACTACTTATATGTCTCACAGGCACCTCAGACTCAGCATGTCCAAACTGAACTTGTCATTCTCCTCCTAAAACATATTCAAACTCTAATTTCTAACTGCATAATGCTTCCTGTCTCCCAGTCTCCCAAACAAGGAACATGGAATTCATTTTGACTTTCCCTCTCCTTTATTCTTCAAATGCAACTGGTCCTCAAGCCCTATCTGATTAACCTTTCCTTATAGCCTTTCTCACTGTCACTGTCCTAATCTAAACTCTCTTCACCTCTCTTCTGTATTACAATATTTACCTAATAATTGGTCTTCTCTTTTTCATTTCTTTTTATCTCTAGTCCATTTATCACACTGCCACCAAAGTGGTATTTCTAAAAATTCAAATACAGCCCATGTTTCAACCCACTGATCACTTTTCATTCGCTAAGCTTTGTAGCATGATATGTGTCCTTATCTGATCAAAAGTTGCCTCTCCAGCTTCCAACTCTTTATACATTATATCATATAAAGGTCTCTCAATGAGACATATTATTTTAGACTTCTGTACTTTTATAATGCCTTCCTTCTGTCAGAAATACCTTTCCCACCTTGTCCATCAGTCAACCTTAACCACTAGAATTCATATTAGACACTTTTTCTATGAAGCCTTCACTGAGCTCTTCAGAAAATGCTCTGCCACCAAAAATTTTTACAAATCTAGAACACAGTATTTTCTTCTGCAATTATAAATTTACACATTTAGCTCCTCTAACTGTAAACATATTTAGACTTTAGGACCTAGCACCATGAACCATAGCACATAATGGCTCCTTAACAAATGGTTGTGAAATGAGTGAATTAATGACCATAAATAAAGTAATAAAAGAGTAGAGTTCTCCTCTGACAAAAAGTCCCTGCAAATGAAAAGTCAACTAGGGAAGTAAAATTGGTATCACTAAACCATATTTATGGTAATTCAATCTAATATTTTATTAACTATTATAAACTAGAAGAGAAGAAATTGGGGAAAAGGTTTTCACCTGTGGTCAGGAGGGAAAGAGGTCATGCTTGGGTATTATCATATATTAAACTTTGGTGTTTTGCTTCCGAAATGCCACCTACCTCCTACTCTAGTCTCTGAATGATTAGGTATTTTATTGAATTACTGTGTTCTTGACTGTACTTTGTTATTGCTTATCTATATATTCCTTAGCCACAACTTGAGTCTGATTCTTTTTTTTTCTTCCAGTTTTATTGAGATATGATTGACATACAGCACTATATAAGTTTAAAGTGTACAGCACAATGATTTGACCTACATACATCATGAAATGATGACCACAATAAGCTTACTGAACATCCATCATCTCATACAGACACAAATTAAAGAAATAGAAAAAATATATCTTTCCTTGTGATGAGAACTCTTAGTATTTATTCTTTTTTTTAACATCTTTATTGGAGTATAATTGCTTTACACTGGTGTGTTAGTTTCTGCTTTATAACAAAGTGGATCAGCTATACATATACATATATCCCCATATCTCTTCTCTCTTGCATCTCCCTCCCACCCTCCCCATCCCACCCCTATAGGTGGACACAAAGCACCGAGCTGACCTCCCTGTGCTATGCGGCTGCTTCCCACTAGCTATCTACTTTACATTTGGTAGTGTATATATGTCCATGCCACCCTCTCACTTCGTCCCAGCTTACCCTTCCCCCTCCACGTGTCCTCAAGTCCATTCTCTACGTCTGCGTCTTTATTCCTGTCTTGCCCCTAGGTTCTTCAGAACCATTTTTTATTTTTAGATTCCATATATATGTGTTAGCATACGGTATTTGTTTTTATTTTCCTGACTTACTTCACTCTGTATGACAGCCTCTAGGTCCATCCACCTCACTACAAATAACTCAATTTCATTTCTTTTTATGGCTGAATAATATTCGATTGTAGGTATGTGCCACATCTTCTTTATCCATTCATCTGTCGATGGACACTTAGATTGCTTCCATGTCCTGGTTATTGTAAATAGAGCTGCAATGAACATTGTGGTACATGACTCTTTTTGAATTATGGTTTTCTCAGGGTATATGCCCAGTAGTGGGATTGCTGGGTCGTGTGGTAGTTCTAGTTTTTTAAGGAACCTCCATACTGTTCTCCATAGTGTCTGTATCAACTAACATTCTCACCAACAGTGCGAAAATGTTCCCTTTTCTCCACACCATGTCCAGCATTTATTGTTTGTAGATTTTGTGATGATGGTCATTCTGACTGGTGTGAGATGATATCTCATTGTAGTTTTGATTTGCATTTCACTAATGATTAATGATGTTGAGCATCCTTTCATGTGTTTGTTGGCAATCTGTATATCTTTTTTGGAGAAATGTCTATTTAGGTCTTCTGCCCATTTTTGGGTTGGGTTGTTTGTTTTTTTGATATTGAGCTGCATGAGCTGCTTGTAATTTTGGAGACTAATCCTTTGTCAGTTGCTTCATTTGCAAATATTTTCTCCCAAGCTGAGGGTTGTCTTTTCATTTGTTTATGGTTTCCTTGGCTGTGCAAAAGCTTTTAAGTTTCATTAGGTCACATTTGTTTATTTTTGTTTTTATTTCCAGCTCTCTAGGAGGGGGGCAAATAGGATCTTTCTGTGATTGATGTCATAGAGTGTTCTGCCTATGTTTTCCTCTAAGAATTTTATTGCCTGGCCTTACATTAAAGAATCCATTTTGAGTTTATTTTTGTGTATGGTGTTTGTTAGGGAGTGTTCTAATTTCATTCTTTTGCATGTAGCTGTCCAGGTCTTCCAGCACCACTTATTGAAGAGGCTGTCTTTTCTCCATTGTATATTCTTGCCTCCTTTATCAAAAATAACGTGACCAAAGGTGCGTGCGTTTATCTCTGGGCTTTCTATCCTGTTCCACTAATCTATATTTCTGTTTTATTGGCAGTACCATACTGTCTTGATTACTGTAGCTTTGCAGTATAGTCTGAAGTCTGGGAGCCTGAATCCTCCAGCTCCGTTTTTCTTTCTCAAGATTGCTTTGGCTATTCGAGGTCTTTTATGTTTCCATACAAATTGAGAAATTTTTTGTTCTAGTTCTGTGAAAAATGCCAGTGGTAGCTTGATAGGGATTGCATTGAATCTGTAGATTGCTTTGGATAGTATATTCATTTTCACATTGTTGATTCTTCCATTCCAAGAACATGGTATATCTCTCCATCTATTTGTGTCATCTTTAATTACTTTCATCAGTGTCTTATAGTTTTCTGCATACAGGTCTTTTGTCTCCTTACATAGGTTTATTCCCAGGTATTTTATTCTTTTTGTTGCAATGGCAAATGGGAGTGTTTCCTTAATATCTCTTTCAGATTTTTCATCTTTAGTGTATAGGAATGCAAGAGATTTCTGTGCATTCATTTTGTATCCTGCTACTTTACCAAATTCATTGATTAGCTCAGTAGCTTTCTGGTAGCATCTTTAGGATTCTTTATGTGTAGTATCATGTCATCTGCAGACAGTGACAGCTTTATTTCTTCTTTTCCGATTTGGATTCCTTTTATTTCTTTTCCTTCTCTGATCGCTGTGGCTAAACCTTCCCAAACTATGTTGAATAATAGCAGTGAGCGTGGGCAACCTTGTCTTGTTCCTGATCTTAGTGGAAATGGTTTCAGTTTTTCACCATTGAGAATGATGTTAGCAGGGGGTTTGTCATATATGGACTTTATTATGTTGAGGTAAGTTCCCTCTATGCCTACTTTCTGGAGGGTTTTTTATCATAAATATGTGTTAAATTTTGTCGAAAGCTTTTTCTGCATCTATTGTGATGATCATATGGTTTTTATTCTTCAATTTGTTAATATGGTGTATCACATTGATTGATTTGCATATATTGAAGAATCCTTGCATTCTTGGGATAAACCCCACTTGATCATGGTGTATGATCCTTTTAATGTGCTGTTGGATTCTGTTTGCTAGTATTTTGTTGAGGATTTTTGCCTATGTGTTCATCAGTGACATTGGCCTGGAGTTTTCTTTCTTTGTGACATCCTTGTCTGGTTTTGGTATCAGGGTGATGGTGGCCTCATAGAATGAGTTTGGGAGTGAGCCTCCCTCTGCTATATTTTGGAAGAGTTTGAGAAGGATAGGTGTTAGCTCTTCTCTAAATGTTTGATAGAATTCGCCTGTGAAGCCATCTGGTGGTGGGCTTTTGTTTGTTGGAAGATTTTTAATCACAGTTTCAATCTCAGTGCTTGTGATTGGTCTGTTTATATTTTCTATTTCTTCCTGGTTCAGTCTCAGAAGGTTGTAATTTTCTAAGAATTTGTCCATTTCTTCCAGGTTGTCCATTTTATTGGCATATAGTTGCTTGTAGTAATCTCTCATGATCCTTTGTATTTCTGTAGTGTCAATTACTTCTCCTTTTTCATTTCTATTTCTGTTGATTTGAGTCTTCTCCCTTTTTTTCTTCTATTTCTGTTGGTTTGAGTCTTCTCCCTTTTTTTCTTGATGAGTCTGGCTAATGGTTTATCAATTTGTTTTATCTTCTCAAAGAACCAGCTTTTAGTTTTATTGACCTTTGCTATTGTTTCCTTCATTTCTTTTTCATTTATTTCTGATCTGATCTTTATGATTTCTTTCCTTCTGTTAATTTTGGGGGTTTTTTGTTCTTCTTTCTCTAATTGTTTTAGGTGTAAGTTTAGGTTGTTTATTTGACATGTTTCCTGTCTTTTAAGGTAGAATTGTATTGCGATAAACTTCCCTCTTACAACTGCTTTTGCTGCATCCTATAGATTTTGGGTCATCGTGTTTTCATTGTCATTTGTTTCAAGGTATTTTTTGATTTCCTCTTTGCTTTCTTCAGTGATCTCTTGGTTATTAAGTAGTGTATTCTTTAGCCTCCATGTGTTTGTACTTTTTACAGATTTTTTCCTGTAATTGATATCTAGTCTCATAGCGTTGTAGTCGGAAAAGATGCTTGATATGGTTTCAATTTTCTTAAATTTACCAAGGCTTGTTTTGTGACCCAAGATATGATCTATCCTGGAGAATATTCCATGAGCACTTGAGAAGAAAGTGTATTCTGTTGTTTTTGGCTGGAATGTCCTATAAATATCAATTAAGTCCATCTTGTTTAATGTATCATTTAAAGGTTGTGTTTCCTTATTTATTTTCATTTTGGATGACCTGTCCATTGGTGAAAGTGGGGTGTCAAAGTCCCCTACTATGATTGTGTTACTCTCGATTTCCCCTTTTATGGCTGTTATTATTTGCCTTATGTATTGAGATGCTCCTATGTTGGGTGCATAAATATTTACAATAGTTATATCTTCTTCTTGGATTGATCCCTTGGTCATATGTAGTGTCCTTCTTTGTCTCTTGTAATAGTCTGTTTTATAGTCTATTTTGCCTGCTATAAGAATTGCTGCTCCAGTTTTCTTTTGATTTCCATTTGCATGGAGTGTCTTTTTCCATCCCCTCACTTTCAGTCTGTATGTGTCCTTAGGTCTGAAGTGGGTCTCTTGTAGACAGCATATATACGGGTCTTGTTTTTGTATCCATTCAGCCAGTTTATGTCTTTTGGTTAGAGCATTTAATCCATTTACATTTAAGGTGATTATCGATATGTATGTTCCTGTTACCATTTTCTTAATTGTTTTGGGTTTGTTACTGTAGGTCTTTTCCTTCTCTTGTGTTTCCTGCCTAGAGAAGTTCCTTTAGCATTTGCTGTAAAGCTGGTTTGGTGGTGCTGAATTCTCTTAGCTTTTGCTTGTCTGTAAAGGTTTTAATTTCTCCATCAAATCTGAATGAGATCCTTGTTGGGCAGAGTAATCTTGGTTGTAGGTTTTTCCCTTTCATCACTTTAAATATGTCCTGCCACTCCTTCTGGCTTGCAGAGTTTCTGCTGAAAGATCAGCTGTTAACCTTATGGGGATTCCCTTTATGTTATTTCTTGTTTTTCCCTTGTTGCTTTTATTATATTTTCTTTGTGTTTAATTTTTGATAGTTTGATTGATATGTGTCTTCGCGTGTTTCTCCTTGGATTTATCCTGTATGAGATGCTCTTTGCTTCCGGGACTTGATTAACTATTTCCCTTCCCATATTAGGTAATTTTCAACTATAATCTCTTCAAATATTTTCTCAGTCCCTTCCTTTTTCTCTTCTTCTTCTGGGACCTCTATATTTCGAATGTTGGTGTGTTTAATGTTGTCCCAGAGGTCTGTGAGTCTGTCCTCAATTCTTTTCATTCTTTTTTCTTTATTCTGCTCTGCAGTAATTACTTCCACTATTTTATCTTCCAGGTCACTTATCCATTCTTCTGCCTCAGTTATGCTGCTATTGATTCCTTCTTGAGAATTCTTAATTTCATTTATTGTGTTGTTCATCACTGTTTGTTTGCTCTTTAGTTCTTCTAGGTCCTCGTTAAATGTTTCTTTTATTTTCTCCATTCTATTTCCAAGATCTTGGATCATCTTTACTATCATTATTCTGAATTCTTTTTCAGGTCGACTGCCTATTTCCTCTTCCTTTGTTTGGTCTGGTGGGTTTTTACCTTGCTCCTTCATCTGCTGTGTGTTTCTCTGTCTTCTCATTTTGCTTAACTTACTGTATTTGGGGTCTCCTTTTAACAGGCTGCAGGTTTGTAGTTCCCGTTGCTTTTGGTGTCTGCCCCCAGTGGCTAAGGTTGGTTCAGTGGGCTCTGTAGGCTTCCTGGTGGAAGGGACTAGTGCCTGTGTTCTGGTGGATGAGGCTGGATCTTGTCTTTCTGGTGGTCACTCCCACATCCGGTGGTGTTTTTTGGGGTGTCTGTGACCTTATTATGATTTTAGGCAGCCTCTCTGCTAATGCGTGGGGTTGTGTTCCTGTCTTGCTTGTTGTTTGGCATAGGGTGTGCAGCACTGTAGCTTGCCTGTCATTGAGTAGAGCTGGGTCTTAGTATTGAGATGGAGATCTCTAGGAGAGCTTTCACCATTTGATATTACATGGAGCTGGGAGGTCTCTGGTGGACCAATGTCCTGAACTCGGCTCTCCCACCTCAGAGGCACAGGCCTGACGCCTGGCCAGAGCACCAAGACCCGGTTATCCACACGGCTCAGAATAAAAGGGAGAAAAAAAGAAAGAAAGAAAGAAAAAAATAAAATAAAGTAGAGTTATTAAAATAAAAAATAATTATTAAAAAAAATTTTTAAGTAATAAAAAAAATAGAAAGAAGAGAGCAACCAAACCAAAAAACAAATCCACCAATGATAACAAGTGCTAAAAACTATATTAAAAAAACAAAAAAACAAAAAATGGACAGACAGAACCCTAGGACAAATGGTAAAAGCAAAGCTATACAGACAAAATCACACACAGAAGCATACACATAGACTCCCACAAAAAGAGAAAAAGGAAAAATATATATATATCATTCCTCCCAAAATCCACCTCCTCAATTTTGGGATGATTCGTTGTCTATTCAGGTATTCCACAGATGCAGGGTACATCACGTTGACTGTGGAGACTGAATCCGCTGCTTCTGAGGCTGCTGGGAGAAATTTCCCTTTCTCTTCTTTGTTCGAAGAGCTCATGCGGTTCGGCTTTGGATTTCGGACCGCCTCTGCGTGTAGGTTGCTTGAGGGCGTCTGTTCCCACCCAGACAGGACGGGGTTAAAGGAGCAGCTGCTTCAGGGGCTCTGGCTCAGTCAGGCTGGGGGGAGGGTGGGGTACGGAGAGCGGGGCGAGCCTGCGGCGGCAGAGGCCGACGTGACGTTGCACTAGCCTGAGGCACGCCGTGCGTTCTCCTGGGGAAGTTGTCCCTGGATCACGGGAGCCTGGCCGTGGCGGGCTGCACTGGCTCCCGGGAGGGGCGGTGTGGAGAGTGACCTGTGCTTGCACACAAGCTTCTTGGTGGCGGCAGCAGCAGCCTTAGCGTCTCATGCCCGTCTCTGGGGTCCGCGCTGATAGCCGCGGCTCGCGCCGTCTCTGGAGCTCGTTTAGGTGGCGCTCTTAATCCCCTCTCCTCCCGCACCAGGAAACAAAGAGGCAAGAAAAAGTCTCTTGCCTCTTCGGCAGCTCCAGACTTTTCCCGGACTCCCTCCCGGCTAGCCGTGGCGCACTAGCCCCTTCAGGCTGTGTTCACGCCGCCAACCCCAGTCCTCTCCCTGGGATCCGACCTCCGAAGCCCGAGCCTCAGCTCCCAGCCCCCGCCCACCCCGGCAGGTGAGCAGACAAGCCTCTCAAGCTGGTGAGTGTTGGTTGGCACCGGTCCTCTGTGCGGGAATCTCTCCGCTTTGCCCTCTGCACCCCTATTGCTGCGCTCTCCTCCGCAGCGCCGAAGCTTCCCCCCTCCGCCACCCGCAGTCTCCGCCCGCAAAGGGTCTTCCTAGTGTGTGGAAACCTTTCCTCCTTCACAGCTCCCTCCCACTGGTGCAGGTCCCGTCCCTATTCTTTTGTCTCTGTTTTTTCTTTTTTCTTTTGCCCTACCCAGGTACGTGGGGGGTTTCTTGCCTTTTGGGAGGTCTGAGGTCTTCTGCCAGCGTTCAGTAGGTGTTCTGTAGGAGTTGTTCCACATGTAGTTGTATTTCTGATGTATTTGTGGGGAGGAAGGTGATCTCCACGTCTTATTCTTCCGCCATCTTGAAGCTCCTCCTATCAGTATTTACTGTCTTAACTTTCATATATAGCATACAGCAGTGTCAATTATATTTATCATGTTGTACATTACATCCCTAGTACTTACTTATAACTGTAAGTTTGTACCTTTTGACTGCCTTTATCCAATTCCCCCTGCCCCTACCCCCAAGTCTGATTCTTGACTATTGCTTTACTTGACCTTAAATTATAGCAGAGGATATCATTGTTTGGTTACCCAAAGTCCATCCCTCTCCCTTCTTTCAAACATGGGGGAGCTTATAGAAAAGTTTCCTCAGTGGTAAAAGTAGATATCCAGAAAGATTTGCTCCTTCTTCTTCTAATGGAGATATATATGAATATTTTCATGTATGAGATAATTGTTTCTATCTGAACATTTTTTTCAAGATTCAGTTTTCTGGAAGACATGAATCATTTTCTGTTATTGTTAATAACATTATAGTCTTTTCCATAAAGATGATGATAGCACAATTTTAAGAATCTTTAACTACCATTTATAAAAGAATTGTGTGTTGGTTTTCTTGTCCAAAAGTTACAACTAGAATATTTTTGCTTTTGCAGTTGATGTTATTTGTACCGAGAAAAAGTCATAGCTAGTAAGTTCTTAATGATTTTCTACAAAAAAGTGATTTTATCTCACTTTGGGAAAAGGAAAACTGGGAGTCATGCTGATTACATTTTGGTTTGGAACTTACTTCTCTTGGAAAATTCATTATTGTAAAGGCAGTCTTATTCTGGTACATGTGACAGAAACACAAAAATGCTAAGGTTCTCAATATTAGTTAAACTTTGTATCCCTAAGCAAGAAAATTATTTAATCCATAAATAATCAGGCCCACACATCTTTAAAAGATCTTAAGGGAATATGAGAAGTAAGCTTTAGCTTCTGATGTCGCAGCCTTGAGGAGGTGGACCAGTGGGAAGCTGATCTTGCCCTAATGCACGGGAATAAGAGAATACTATAGGAGGACTGTTATTAAGTAGAATTGCTGCTGTTGGTTAACACCACCTATCTTGTTTGGATGCCTCTGCAGGCTCACACCTTTTCCTCTGTAGCCAGTCTCTTTTGCAGCCAGTCTAATCCACCTCTAGGGGAAGAGTTCCTAAAACCTGAGAACATCTCGCCCTAGGAAAACAGGATGGGCAGATTGCTAATGACACTTCCTTCCATGTCCAGTGTGCTAACAAATCTGCCCTTTTTCCTTTTTCAAAGCCACAGTATAGAGTGTGCTCTATCTATTGAGAACATTTGAATGGGTTAGGAAGGATTAAAACAGGCTGTCCTTAATATTTCAATATAATTCAGAACTCTGTGCAACAATGATGAAAGTGGTAGTGAATTCTAGGATACTGTTTCAATCCCAGGATAATGATTTAAAAATAGGTGAAACAATGAAAGATCCCACATGCCTCAACAAAGATACTGCGTACCGCAGCTAAGACCTGACGCAGCCAAAAAAAAAAAAAAAAAAAGTGAAAAATCCCACTATAATTTCTAAATGAAAGGATCCCCAAGAATTCCCATGACCTTTTCAATATCTTCCAAACTTCTTAATGTTGTCTATTTATTTATTTTGAGTAATTAAATACATTAGCTTTAAATGTCTAACTTTCTGTAAGGAAATTTTAGTTCTAGTATTATTTTATTTTTTTAAGTATATAAAGGAAAATAGATAGAAAAATATACCAAATAATAAATAAAGATTTACTATAAAAATTAACTGGGTTACAAAGGAAACTTGCCATTAACAGAACTCTCCAAACCTAAGATTTAGTAATCCAGACAAGCATACTGTCGACTGGAAATCAAGGCACAGCTATTACAACATACAAAACTAAGTTTCATTATGTAAATCCGTACTAAGGATACTTTATCATAATATAAAATCAAATCATTCTAATATAAATGTACAGCATTAAAAAAGTTATAAAAGAGAGTTACTATGCATTCAGAAAGGATCTAAGTTCAGTAGAAATCCAATGAATTTTTGTAACTTTAAATTGCCTGAGTTTATTACTAAAACACTTGAAATCTTTGTAATTCTGCTCTCATTTCCCTAGATCCCCTAAGTGCTGTCAGGTGCATCCTTGGAAACATCATTGTTTTTGTTTTCATCAGTTCACATATTCCTGGCATTTTCCCATTGCTTGTCAAAATAATTAATATCTGGAGTGGAAGAAATAGGTATACTGCATTTTAATACAAACTTTTTGAGAGAAACATTGTTAAAGGAACAGTCTATTAAAAGTGAGATTTCTGTCCTTGACCTTTTGTTGCATTGCAAAACACTTCTGATCTACTTAAAGAATTATGGACCCGGTTGTCATCTCTGAAGAATTAATGAAGGATTTATTTTCAAGAGAATATCTCACCAAAGTTTTGGAAAAGTTTAGTTATTAATTAATTTAGGGTCCATTTCACAGTCAATGAGAATAAATATAACAAATCCATTCTATGGAATAAGAGTGAAAGCTTATAAGAACTCGAAGTGCTTATCTCTTTGAACATATAATTTTTGCTTGTTTATCAATAAACATATGTAAGAAATTGTTTATTCTTGCTAGCTACAAGTAGGCTATTGACCACCTCACTGTGTGACCATGGAGTCAAAACATCTTGGTAAATCAGCAGATCTAATTCTTTTCACAATCCACTATAAAGCATGATAGTTCACTTTCCCAGGGGTATGACAACTACCTGACATCTTGCATCCTCCCTTCCAGATGCTAAGTGTATTTAGCATTACATCATCCTCCATATAACACACCTGGAGTTTTTAGGCCCTGCTGCCTCTGCTTTTAGTCTATGGTTAGTAACCTTTGTCCTTTTTTGTAAGGACACCCTCTGTAGTCACAAATCAACACAAGTGTACACAGTCCCATTAAATGGGTAAACATTGAAAGTACTAATGAAATCACAAATATTTGGAAAAAAGAGAATACAAATAGTTTTCCTCCCAACATACTACATTTTTCAAATTCAATCTTGTACAAATTGAAAGCAATTAAATAATGAAAAGAGTTGCAAATGTCAAACAGATTCTTAGAGTATTTCATAACACATACTTTTCTCCATTGAAAGATCCAATGATGTAAGGGCAAAAAAGGTGTTTGATGCCTTTAAAAGGCTCTAAATTTATACAGTCTATAAGACTTTTGCTTCAGAATTTCAGATAACCAAAAAGAATGTATTAAAAATAACAACCTTGATCTCCAGAATCCTTAAATGTAATTCATGTGTTATTTTTTTTAAAAAGAAGTAATTATTAGAGTAAAAAAAATTGTATATGAAAGTGTCTATGAGAGTATCTAGCACAGAGCAGACACTTAGGAAAACCAACATTCTCATTCCTTATCCCTCTCTTACTAAAAGAATGGATAAAATTTCACAATACACAAGCAAAAGACTTCAGAGATGCTAAAATCTCCTCTTCAAATGGCAGTTTTCACACCCTGGAATTTAATTTAATTTAATTTAATTTTTTTAAATTTTACTTATTGATGATCTTTAAAATCCCTAATTGGTATTACAAATGGCAATTACATCAAAGCAGATAATAGTTTTATATGTGTTCATGAAACTTTAAGGTAAATCAAGTAGAATTCAAATCAGTTTTCTTTTTGAAGTATATAGTTTCATATTGCTGCACAACATCCCAAATAATAAACCTTGCACCAGTTGCCTGCTGATGCTTAAAAATCCTTTAATAGAAGACAGATCTGTTATTCCACAATTATAGTTTAGGCTTAAGTATGCCAATATAATTTGAAAAGATTAACAATTTAACTTCTATTCACCTCAGAGTTGAAGAAACTGATTTGTGAATCTCCCTGGAAGCCAGTGTTGACAGGGGTAGGAGAAGAGAAGATTAAAGAGTACTGTGGGGGTCAGAAGAGAAAGAAGGTAAGGAGCTGACGGGGAAATGAGTTAATCAAGGGCAAACTTTGTCTTTTACCAACAAGCCTCCTCATCTGCCTTTCCATTTTCCTGTCTCTTTCTTTCCCTCTATCTTACATTTCAAACACTCCTTTCCTAGTGAACGTTGACAGCTGTATGCGTTTTCAGGATCGTGAAGGTCAACAGGCACCAAGATAGACCGTTCTCCATGCTTTCTTTTCAGGTGTTCTAGGTAAAAGAATTGGTCTAGGGGTGGGATTTAAAAGATTGAAAGAAAAAGAACCACTGCAATTTCCCTTGAGTTTTTTTCCTAGCCCTGGAATTATAGATAGTGATTCCTCCCCCGTCCCCTTTTTAGAAGAAGCTTTACTACTATGGTAACATGTTTACATCTAGTCTAAATATACAGAATTCATGAAAAACTGAATTCATGGACATTTTCCAGGACCATAGCATAGTTTTTTTGAACTTAAAAGCCAATTTCTTTGTATAATTTACTCCCTTCCCCAGTTAAAATAAGATTAAAAAAATTATATCTATTCCCGTCATTTACAAGACATGGTCACTATTTTATTTCCTCTCTGAATTCTCTTGCCCTTCTAGTCTTCTTGCAGTTTGCTGAAGGTCAAGTTACATGAATATTTGCTTCTACTGATTAGAATTGAATAACCAGTAGGTGGTAAAGTTGAGCAAAGTTCAGAAAACTGCACTGCAGACACAAGACAGAGATGCAAGGTGCGATGAATTTACGAAACAGCATGGACCTATGTAATTTAGCATGACCTTTCTGGTTTTCTATGCCGGAGTGTACTATTCATTGGCAATTAGAGGAGTTTAGTATGAACTGTGTGAAACTTATTGAGTTTGAAGTTTTATACTGAATTTCTTGGCCTGATTGCATAGCAGCAAACTTTATTTACTTTTCTGCTCTTTTCCCTACTTCCAGCACTACCACCTCTGGAAGAGCCCATTTAAGAAATAATTTCCTGAAGATTAAAACTCCTTCAAGGGCATCTTAGTATTTTATATTTATAATGAGAGAGTTCTCCCCTTTTGGTGCTAGAAAGATCATACCTAAAAATAACTAGATATTAAAAGCTGTTGGAAGGAAGGAAGGGAAGGAGGGAAGGAGGGAGGGAGGGAGGGAGGGAGGAAGGAAGGAAGAAAGGAAGGAAGGAAGGAAGGGGAAAGCAGAAAGAAGAAAAAAGAAGGAGAAGAGGAAGAAAATACACACATTCAGAATTTTTTCTTTTCCAGGAAGGTGGATTATATATCTTGTTAATTTATGCTTATAGGATAAAATACTTTATTGTGGATCAAAATTTACCTTATCAACTGTAAATACAAGTTGATCATTTTTCAGGGCTGTCTCTGTGACTGACCACATTTCATTTGCCTAATATCAATAGTTTTACTTTAGCTATTCTTTTCTGTGGATATTCTCAAGCTCTTGGTATTATTAACTCATTTAAGCAATAGAGGTTTTTCCGTTTGAACTTTGGGTATTAATTGCATTAAAAGCATTAATTGCAATTATTTTCTAAAATATATATTTTTTAATTTTGAAAATAAATCGATTCCCTGAAGAATAATTATTCCTTCTCAAAAAGTGCAAGAGTAGGTAGACAGGAGTAACTCAGTGCAGAAGTCATTTGAATGCATTTATCATAATGTCTCTTTTCTATTGTGCAATTGGAAAAAGTACAATAGTGGTGAACCATTCAGAGAAATACTGTGCTGAATGTGTTTAAGAAGCTTTGAAAAGAGGGAAATAATTTTTCCTTTCATTGATACTTCAGGAGTTGAGTCCAAGAAGACTACAGTTGTGATATGAATAGTATTTGAAATGAAAATCTGTATATTGAATTAATCCTTAAAGATGTTCAATGATATTATAATTTATTGATAGTGTGAAGGTAACATATGCTGAAGAATTAAATAGCACTCTCCACCAAAGAATTAAATGAAAATTTGGATTACAGATCAGGATTCCATTCATGCTAACTGATCTTTAAATAGTTGAAAATTTTCTATTTTTATTTCTAATATTAAAGAAAAGAGTAGCAGCATCTATCTTCTTGGAGTTCTAGTGTTTTCTTTTAATTTAACCTTGCCATCAAGAAACTAGGGACTAATTAGAATTTTGGAGCCAGGAAAAGTATGATTTTTTTTTTTCCCTAAGCAGAAATAAAAATGCTCTTTTCTAAGGTCAAATATGAATATGGTTATTTCAACTGGTCCATTTTGTATGTTGAAATTAAAATGAAAAATAAAATCTTGATTTAGGGAACTGCAGAAATAAATTTATAGATTCCATAGACTGTATCTAAGTTCATACTAAATTTTTATTACCAATTCAAGTAAAGACAGTTGAGTTTTGAAATAAGTCGTATTAAAAATTTGGTCTACTTGAATGTTTCTGGACTGATTTGGCAGGACATGTTGATCAAATAATTGAACTTATTTGTTAAAGATAGTGAACAACACAGAGTCTCAAGCAGCTACAGGCTGATACAGCCACAGATTGTTTTACAGGCAAGGGTTGGGGTGTGGGGGAGTGTGGACTCTGATGGATTCTGATGCGGAAATGTTAATTCCCCATCTGCCTACCCAGACGGCCCTGCCTCAGAGAATTATACCCATTGTCACAGAGCAACATTCTTCCCTCAGCACCTGGAATAAGTTTTCAAGTAGTAATGAATTAACAGTTGAGTTCAGTAGAAAGAGCCCTGGACTTGGAATCACAAGGACTGCTTTTCATTTTCACCATTGAATAGCTTCACATTCTTGGATAAAGGACATCTTTTACCCACATTTTCTCTCTCAGATCTAAAATGAAAGCTTAGACTAAATGATTTATATGGACTTTTGCAGTTCAAATTCCTGTTACTTGTCCCAACCATACTCTGTTACTCAATTCATCTTCTGTCATTTGTAAGATCACTGGCCAGACAATATTAGGAATGAAAACCAAAGTGAAATCAACTTAATTTTCATTGGAAAAATGAAACTAGAGTTTCTATTTCTATTTTATTAACTTACTGTGTAATCAAAGCAGACAGAGAGACAGAGAGCAACAGAGACAGAGACAGACAGAGGAAATAGAGGCAGCACTTAAAAGTTAATTTTCTGAGGGGGAGGGGTGAGATGCGACAGGGTGAGAGAGTGTCATGGACATATATACACTACCAAATGTAAAATAGATAACTAGTGGGAAGCAGCCGCATAGCACAGGGAGATCAGCTAGGTGCTTTGTGACCACCTAGAGGGGTGGGATAGGGAGGGTGGGAGGGAGGGAGATGCAAGAGGGAAGAGATATGGCAACATATGTATATGTGTAACTGATTCACTTTGTTGTAAAGCAGAAGCTAGCACACCATTGTAAAGCAGTTATACTTCAATAAAGATGTTTAAAAAAAAAAAAAAAAAAAAAGTTAATTTTCTTAAAAAAAAAAAAAAGTTAATTTTCTATATTTCTTCCTCACAATTTTTAGAAATTAAATATCTTCAAGGTCTAGTCTATAAGCATGCTCAAGAGAAAAATCAACATATAAAAGGATCTTTGTAATTGGGTAACAATTTATAAGATAATTTACAAAAATTATTGGATATAAACTAATCATATATAACTGAATTTTTATTACAGATGGTGAATCAAATATAGTGTACTTTAGTTTTTAATCCTAATTTTCCTAAAAATATTAAACTAAAATATAGACAGTCATAACTTCTTTTATTAGGTACACTGTGTTCCTCATTCTGTATTTCTACTAGAGAACTGATTTTTGAGTAGTATTTAGTTATGAGGTTTGGGGTCCTTAAAGAACTCCATTAATCTAGGTCCATTAACTGATGAGAGCATTCTCACACCATCGTTTCAAAGCGTCTTATTATTAAAGACTAAGGAAGCTTGTTTAAGTGAAGCTTAATGTGGCTTTTTTCACACCCAAAGACTGCTACTTTGCCACTGCAAATATATGACTATGTACAGTAGTTATTCATCATTTTGACCCTCCAGCAAAATGAGAGCATTTGTGTCCATGTTATTAAAAGGCACAGAGGGCATAGTTTAATATCTTTTTATCTTCTCAGACTTCCAGATACATTGAGATACTAGAGAGACACAGTCATGCAGCCTTAGAATAGTCAGTGGTTTATAAAAAACAATTTTGAGGCTGTTTCATGAGAGATGATGAACAGCCTATTAAGTCAAACATGAATATGAAAGGAAATTAGGAGTTATCTTCATAAGTAAATAAGCACACAGACATTGAATCTGAATTGAAGAGTACTGAACAACGAAACTATATAAATGTTTAATTTCTCTATTTCTTGGAGTAGCAGAACTCCTTATCCTCTTAAAAAGCTTAAAACAGTTAATATATTAAAAATTCAAAAGAACTATACTGTTTGTTTTTCAAAATATCTGATCTTTTAGAGTGAAATCAGCAGGTACTATATATTGGATGCCAGATACTTATGTTGTTTGGTTGTTGATGTTAAAAGGTAAATTAGGTTGAAAAAAGGAAAGGAAATAACTTTACTGAACATATAGTGTGAGCCTGTCCCTATACTAAGTGTTCTAAATTCATCACATTTAATTTGAGTTCATCAAAGTACTGTGAGGGAGGATTTGCTCCTTAGATCCATAGGTCAGAGCTCTTACAATCATGAGGAACTAAAATGGCTTTGACTGATTATATACTGACAGCAGGAATAATTCTGAAATGTCCCCCTACACCACAGGCCCATAATTCTAATGGGGAAGGTTTGGAAGAAAATACCAGAACCACATTAACTGTAAACTGTAGCCATTCTACATAGTTCTCCTTCCACAACATGGGATTAGCCACTTTATTCTTAGTTGTAGTGAATTTTTCAGATCTTTTAAAAAATAGCTATCTAAACCAGGTGGATACAACTGATAATTATAGTCATCATACTAATTCCCAGTGTAAGCACACCAGGTAGGCAATTACCTTCATCCATGTTGCCTTAATAAAGAATTATTCTATCTTGCTGCCAGTAATTCTGTTTGTTCCTACCAAAAACACAACCATAGAAGCAATCTCTTCATTCTAGTACATCAAATCACTGGAGAATAAGGGTAGTAAGGTCAAGGCTATGTGGGAAACAACCAAATTAATTATTTGAATGTACTAACAATTAATCTGATTTACTAACTTGACTAGTTCATATATTTATTGGTTCATCCATCAGTAAATATGGATAGAGTCCTACTCTGTGCCAAGCACTCTGCTAGCTTCTAGATAACAAGTGTCCACAAACTAATCATGTTCTTTTAGAGTTCAGAGTCTAGTGGGAGACATAGACACTGAATAAGCAATCTCTCAAAAACTTAATTTACAATTGTGATAAGTGCTATAAAGAAAAAGAAAAGGCCTATGAAAGGGAGTAATCCGGAGACTGTGGGTAGACATAGCCTGAGTCAGAAATGAACCAATCAGGCATATACTTGAGTTAATGTCATAGAATATTTTTTAAAGAATGACTGAATTTTGTATTTCATAAGAATATGTTTTGCCTTTTGGAGATTTTGTTAGAAAAACCCACTCGACTTAGCAGTTCTTTTTATCTCTTACTGGTCTTTCTTCATGCCAAACAGAGTTTTGCCATTTGTCTTTTTAAAAAATTTTTTCTCAAAACCTAACAACTTAAGATTTCCCAAGCATTTTATAGGGCAAGAAGATGATATAAATTATTCACTTTGTAAATGTCTTTCTAAGGAATTATGCCAATACCAGCAGGAATATGTGTTTTGGAAATTGTTTTCTGGCTTAATAAAAATTAGTCTCTACCTGGTCATCACATACTATTAATATATCATTCATAACTTATCTATAAGATGTGTTAATATTTCCAGGGTGTATGCTGAGCTTATGTTTCTGTTTAGGTAACTAATATCTTAATAACAAGAATAATAATGATAAAGTATACCATAATTTAATACTTATTTGGAAGACTTACATGATTATATACTTTTAACCAAAGGACCATGCATGGTATAACAATATTGAGCCTTTACTCTTCTATGTACACTGAGAATCTTCTGATCAAATATAGTTTGATTACTCAAGCTTAAAGATCTTGTCTTTCATACCAGCAAATTACCAATATTTCAAGTGTGTGTGTGTGTGTGTGTGTGTGTGTGTGTGTATTTAATAGGAGAATTCTCTTTAATCACATTTAGTATAATGACTGAATCTTGATTTCATTACCTCCATGTTATTTCATTTATGCTTATTAGCTATTTTCAGCACTTTTTCTCTTCTCACAGCAATTCTGAAATAGCATTATAATATCCACTGTCAAATGGAAGGACTCTGATTTTGATGACAATGCTTTGGGTTTTTAATCTTTGAGTATGATTGGACTTTTTTAAAAATAAGTTTATTTATTTATTTATTTTTGGCTGTGTTGTGTCTTTGTTGCTGTGCGCAGGATTTCTTTAGTTGTGGCGAGCGGGGGCTACTCTTCGTTGGGGTGCTCGGGCCTCTCACTGCTGTGGCTTTTCCTGTTGTGGAGCACGGGCTCTGGGCGCGCGGGCTTCAGTAGTTGTGGCTCACGGGCTCTAGAGTGCAGGCTCAGTAGTTGTGGCTCATGGGCTTAGTTGCTCCGCGGCATGTGGGATCTTCCCGGACCAGGGATTGAACCCGTCTCCCCTGCACTGGCAGGCGGATTCTTAACCACTGCACTACCAGGGAAGTCTCTGATTTGACTTTTTCACATTATAAAAATGTATTTCTACTTTATAGAAATGTTTGGATCAGAATTTGATGTTAAATTTTATCCAATATACTTCACACTGTTAAAATAATTACATTGAATTTTTCTTTGATCTTTTGATGAACTGAGTTATACATGTCTAATATTGACCATCTGCCTAATCCTGAAATAAAATCTCCTTGGTCATAGCATGGTATACTCTTAATATGCACCATGTTTTCAATTGCATTATTTTATTAGTATTTTTACGCCTATAGTCTTGAGGGAATTAGGTCCTTGGTTTGCTTTTTGTGCTTTCTCAGGTTTGGGTTTCAAACAAGTAGGCCCTGCAGCATCTTCATATGAAGTCCTGCTGGCTGGCATAGTATTGTGTAGGGCTTGCCAAGTAGGATACAAACTATATTCAGCACCCTCCCCCACTCAGCTCCTTGGCCACTGCTCCTGGGCATGAACACCTGCACAACCCTACATGGTAACCCTAGCATCAAGGTCACATTAGCTTCCTTAAAAGTTTGGCAACTTCTCCACCTTTGTCTATGTTCTGAAACAGTTTATATAACATTAGAGCTATCTGTTACTTGACTTTGAATAAAAAGTGACTGTATAACTATTTTATCCAATGCTTTTCTTCAAGTAATGCTTCCATGATATTTCTTCAATGATTCAGACTTTTTTTTACTTTTTATTTTGAAATATTTTTAGACATAGAAAATTTGCAAGAATAGTACAAAGAACTCCCAAATAACACATAATCCAGATTCATCAAGGTTTAATATTTTGCAGAATTTGCATTACCTTTCCCTAGCTATATCCTTTTTTTTTTCTGAACCATTTGAGAGTAGACTACATACATCAAGTTCTTTACCCCTTTAATGCTTCAGTATGCATTTCATAAAAACAAGAATATCCTCTTATGTCACCCAAAAAGAGTGAGCAATTTCAGAATATTTAACACTGATACAATATTCTAATGTAATCTACAGTCTTACTACTTCAATTGCGCCAAATCTTTATAGCATTTTTTTCTTCTGGTACAGGGTCCAGTCCAGTATCAGGTGTTATACTTCAAATGTCCCTTTGTCTTCTTTATTCTTTGTCTTTCATGACATTGACAATTTGAAGAATATGTCAATTACTTTATAGACCTCTCAATGTGTTTTTTGACTTTTCTTCACGATTACCTTTATATTATGCAACTTGACTGGAATAACACGTGACACCATGTCCTTCTCAGAATATCACATGACACCAATTGCTTCTTACTGGGGATGTTAATTTTGATCACTTCTTATCTGTCTGTTTTTTCCAATGCATAGTTACGAATTTTTCTGTTTTTTTATTAGTAAATAATTTGTTGGGAGATACTTTGGGACTATATAAATATATGTTCCTCATTAAAATGTCCCATCCCCAGAATCTACTAATTATTCTTGCCTGAATTAATTTTTATTATTATTTTTGTCATTTTGCTCTTGTCATTCTCAAGACCTTAAAAAAAATGGGAACTTTTATTTGAACAAGTGATCAACCTGTCTATACTTTAGCTTCCTCATCTCCAGAATGGTAAGGAATTATATTTCTTATAGTTTCTGTGACACTGAAACAAGACAGTGTGTATAAGTAAATTAACATAATGTCTAGTATAAAGTAGAATGCAATAAATGTTAGTACCCCTGATTTATTCTGTCCAACAGATAGTTTCTAATGTATTTACTTTAAAAGTTCCTGCCAGATTTATGCATAATAAATGTTCTAATAAATGATAATGTTCTAATAAAATGATTTCTAGATAAAAATCATTCTGCAAATCATGCAGTTTCATCTCCTTTAAATTAAGCACACTGTTAATATGACCATTTTACTGAGACAACTTTAGCTTTGCCTGATACCAATCTTTGGATTTTCCTGATTAGATATGGAGTTTCCACAGTTCCGTAATGCAGCTGTTATTCGAAACATCAATACAAAGTTCAGCTGCAGTCTTGGAAGTAGATTTTATGTTTTAACTTTAGATTTTTTTTATTAATTTCTGTCAGCCTTTCTAATAAAAGACTCAATTACACTGCTCTTGGTATGTATTATTCCCATTCTCAATATTTTCTATTATTTATTTTTCCAAGGATAAAGCTTCATTTGTGGTAACCCTTCAGGGTCCTGGTTATCCGAAACAAAAAGACTGAGGAAAATACTGGTCTCACATACCATACTGGTCAGCAAACTTCGATAGCGTAGTAAGGGGTTGTAAAGGGCATACATGTTTTAAAGGTCCCAGAACCATTATAGGTATCAAAGATCTCTGAGTCCCCTTTCAATTTGCCTTGGGCCCTTTGCTAACATACCACGCAAACCAGTCAACGCTACACACATCTTTGAACCTTTGCTCCTTCTCTGAGTTTGTAAACATGAGTCATGACAAGCCTGAGGAAAATAGGTTTCTCCCCCACCTATGTGTCCCTTATCCTGAAAGTCACACCTGTTGGGAACTGAGAAAATGCAATGTGTTCCCTTTCCAGTAAAGAAGTATTTCGGGGAGTGATGTCAGCAAAATGGCGGCGTAGGAATTTCTAGCACTTGTTCCCCTGCCCCCCACCAAACATGAATTTGAACTACTATCTTCACATGAAAATATCCTCACAAGAGCCAAGGATTCCAGATGAGGGATTACAGTACTTGAGTGAAGCACAGAAATAAGAAAAGATGCCTTGAGGAGGGTAGGAAAAATAGATTCACATTACCCCATCACCCTTCCCTCAAGCCATGGCTGCCCAGCTCGCAGAAAGATACACTCTGTCTGGGAAAAGAGTGAAATGAGCACTGCACTTCGCCACGGACCCTGGTCTGCCCCAGCACCAGGCTGGCTCCCACCGCCCCAGGCCCCTGGCTCACCTGAGCATTTGACTGGTCCCCACGATGCACACCACAGACCAGCTCCCTCAGACTTAGGCTCCTGGCCTGCTCCAGCAGCCAACTAGCCCCCATAGACCCAATGCCAGCACTGTGCTCCGGGTTTGCTCTGGCGTCAGGTGGGACCCCAGTGGTCCCCGCACCTGGTTGGCCCCTCTGGATCCAAGATCCAGGTCCACCCACCACAGACCCAAGCAACAGGCCTGCCCACCTGCTAACCCACTCACCACACCTGCCCATCAAAGGACTCCAGCAGCAAGCCCGCCCTCAAACACCACTAGACTGCCCACCCACAATCTCTGGACTGGCTGACTGGTGAAGAGCTTTGCCTGCTAAAGCCAACGTAAAAACCAAAAGAGGCGTCCACTTCCTCAAATGCTCTGTAAAGTTGCAGGATCCAAAATCAACATAAAAAAATCAGTTGTGTTTCTATACATTAATAATGAGCTATTTAAAAAGAAATTTTTAAAAATCCCATTCACAATAGCATCAAAAATAATAAAATACTTAGGAATAAATTTAACCAAGGAAGTGAAAGATCTGCACGCAGAACACTACAAGACATTGATGAAAAAAAATCAAAAACACAAATAAATGGAAAAATATCCCGTGTTCATAGATCAGAAAAATTAATATTGTTAAATGTCCATACCACCCAAAGCCATCTACAGATTCAATGCAATCCTTATTAGAATTCCAATGACATTTTTCACAGAAACAGAATATTCTAAAATTTGTATGGAACTACAAAAGACCCAAATAGCCAAAGCAATCTTGAGAAAGAAGAACATAGCTGGAGACATCACACTTCCTGATTTCAAATTTTACTATAAAGCTATAGTAATCTAAACAGTACAACACCAGCATAGAAATAGACACATAGACCAATGGAACAGAATCGAGAGCCCAGAAATAAACTCTCACATATAAAGTCAACTAATATTTGACAAAGGATACTCAAAAATACTCAAAAATACTCCAAAATACTCAAAGGGGAAATGGTAAGTCTTTTCAGTAAATGGTTTTGGGAAAACCGGATAACCACATGTAAAAGAATGAAACTGGACCACTATCATACACCACTTGAAAAAATCAACTTGAAATGGATTAAAGTCTTAAATCTAAGACACAAAATTGTAAAACTACTAGAAGAAAATATAGGAAAAAAATCCTTGACATAGGTCTTGGCAACAATTTTTTGGATATGACACCTAAAGCACAAGCAACAAAAGCAGAAATAAACAAGTGGGACTAATAAACTAAAAAGCTGCTGTACAGCAAAAGAAACAATCAGCAAAATAAAAAATCAACCTATGGAATGGGAGAAAATATTTAAGTCATTTAGCTGATAAGGGGTTAATATCTAAAATATACAAGGAACTCATACAAATCAACAGCAAAAAAAAAAAAATCTAATTTAGAAATGGGCAAAGGACTTGAATAGACATTTTTTCAAAGAAGATATACAAATGGCCAACAAGTATATGAAAAGATGCTCAGTCACTAATCATCAAGGAAATGCAAATCAAAACCACAATGAGATATCATGTCACACCTGTTAGAATGGCTATTATCAAAAAGACAAGAAAACAACAAGGCCGTGGAGAAAAAAAAAAACAACCTCTTGTGCACTGTTGGTATGAATGTAAGTTGGTTCAGCCATTATGGAAAAGAGTATGAACATTCCTCAAAAATTAATAATAGAACCATCACATGATCGAGCAATCTCACTCTGGATAGATTTCCAAAGAAAATGAAATCACTTTCTTAAAAAGTTATCTGCAACCCCATGTTCATTGCAGCATTATTCACAAGAGCCAAGACATGGAAACTACCTAAGCATCCATTGATGATGAATGGATCAAGAAAAATTCATAGTGGGATTGATAGGAAACTGATAATCTGGTTGGAAGGGGGCTGTCCTTTGAGGTAACATTTCAGAATGTCTGTGTGGGAAGGAGCCCCTCTTATGTTTCTTATAATGGGATGTCATAAGAAGGGACCTGCTGAAACGGTCACTAGGGCATGAAATATTTCTTTTATTTTTAGCAATTTCAGCTTCTGTTTTTTAATGTTTAAGATAGTAAATTTTGGGACTTCCCTGGCTGTGCAGTGGTTAAGACTACGCGTTTCCAATGCAGGGGGCATGGGTTCGAACCCTGGTCAGGGAACTAAGATCCCACATGCTCCTGGGCGCAGCCAAAAACAAAAAGATAATAAACTGTATTTATTTATTTCCAACGTTATTAAGATGTTGACGTATAACATATGTTGACATATAATGTAAGTTTAGTTGTACAATATGACGATTTGATGCAAATGTATACTGTGAAATGATTTTCTCAATAAAGTTAGTTAACACCTCGATCTCATCACATGACCACCAGTTTCTGTATGTGGTGATAACATTTAAGCTCTACTCTCTTAATTTTCAAATATGTACACAATATTGTTAATTATAGTTACCATGCTGTATATTAGATTCCCAGAACTTATTCATCTTATAGCTGGAACTTTGCACCCTTTGACCAGCAGCTCCCCTTTTCCCCACACCCCAGCCCCTGGTAACTACCACTTTACTCTGTTTCTACGAGTTTTTTTTTTTTTTTTTTATTCCACATATAAATGATATCATACAGTTTTTGTCTTTCTCTGTCTGACTTATTTCACTTAGCATAATGCCCTCAATGTCCACCCATGCTGTCACAAATGGCAGGATTTCCTTCTTTTATATGGCTGAATTGTATATGTGTGTGTGTGTGTGTGTGTGTGTGTGTGTATAAAATCACATTATCTTTATGCATTCATCATTAGTGGATACTTAGGTATAATGTCATAATTCCATTCCATCAACGGATGCTTAGGTATACTTCGATTACCCTCCCTTATCCCTGCTAGTCATAAAGAGGAAAGGGGAATCCAGGGAGTGGCACCAATTTATGTCTTAAAATAACATAATTCTTCCCTGTCCCATAACAGGACAAAATTCAAGCCCTTCCTACAAGTGTAAATTAATGAAAACAGAAACAAAAATGAGACTAATTCAGTCCAATGTGTGCACACATTAAATCTCTATCTTTTAGCTGGTGATGGGACCTACTTAAATAGACACTAGTTAAGCACATGGTACTTTGTACTCCAATCAATTTGCTTAAAAGGATAGCAAGACAGTCATCAAAAAATCCCAATATATATAACTCTATAATAATAAAGGAAATACTCTGGTCCCTAAGGTTTCTGCAGTCAGCTTCCTTTACAGCTCCAGGTTCCTATGGTGCAAATGCAAGTGGCCCAGTGGCAACCTGCTAAAAATTTCATGTGGCTTTTGCCCTCAGAAAACAAAGACATTCACTTTAACCCTTGCACCAAAATATAACAAGGTGGAAGCCAATGTCTCCCCAGGTGGAAGGAAATATTGCTCTGTCTCTATCCTTCAGGAGGAATAATACAGCTCCCACAAAATCCATGGGAGTTAAATAAATGTTTGCTAAAAATAACACTGGTATTTGGAATTCATTATTAGGGACTTGTTCTAATGGATTTCTCAGACTGTTTCTTGGATAAATCTTCTAACTACCGCCTGATAAGCAGGAGAAATGCAGCAACTCTTAAATTGGCATGATTAACCTGATTTCTAAGTTGACAACATGTTTTGTGCCATATCTCTTTTTCAACTTTGAAGCTAACAAACTTTTTCCAGAAAAACACAAGAATGCCATGAATTTTATTACTTTAACACATGATTATTTATCGTATCACTTCACTTGACTATCAGGAGGGAGATTTGCATACGTAACTCTGGAATAATCTACATAAACTGTAAACTGCTATACAAATATAAGCTAGCATCTGCATTACTATCACCATCATCCTCATCCTTAACAATGTGTCTTTTTTCCCTCCAGAATTTCCCTGTGAATCACCATTTCCTCTCCTGTACACGGTCACTGCCCTTTTAGACCCTTACTGCCTTATGCCTGAATACCACAATGTGTTTGTAAATATATTTGTCTAACTCCATGATCTCCCAGCCCCCAATTCATTCTATATAAAACCACCAGGTTTATCTTGCTTAAAAAAAATTCATTCACTATGTTTGAAACACTCTAATTCAATATTCACTTATTGAAAACATACTATGTGTAAACATATGCTATGAGGAAAGCAAAGATAAACAAGACAGGAAAACAAAAATGTATACACAAATTATTATAGTCCTAGGCAGAACTAATAGGTGACAGAGCAGAATTTAAACAGGGCTACGGAAACTCAGAGATGGGAAAGCTTAATTGGTTGAGTAGATTTGGAAAGGTTTAATCGAGGTGGTAGGATCTGGAGGTAGCTTCAAAAAAAGGATGAGTTTTAAATGGTAGAGATAGGTAGGGAAAGCTAGAGGAGGAGAAAATTGTGAGCACAAACAAGCAAAAGAGTATAGGTTGTTCCTTGCAAACAGCAACTGAATGATTATGCCAAGAATGAAGAGTGTGTGAGGGGCAGTGTTTCCCATACCCATTTCCACTGTAGGTATGTAGATCACATAGCATCCTCAGGCCATCTGTCATTAAGCATCCAGGTTAGAAATAACAGGGGGAGAGTTGAAAACTGGAGGAAAACTTAGAGTTCCTTTACTCTTTTAAATCACCTGTTGGATGAGGATTTTTTTTTTTTAATTTTGCCAGGCCAAAATTTTTAACTTACCTTAAAATGGAAAAAAGCAGTTTCCAAGAGAGAGACCTTCAGTTCTTCTTGAAGAAAGCAAATAGTGACTCAGGTAACTAGTAAGAAAAAGGTTGGGATAGTTATCTTCCTTATAAGTTGGTTTCCTTGCTGCTTTTCAAGTTTAATCTAATAACCCATCTCTGCTTCTAAGGGCCACAAGCAACCATGGACACCTCCAAGCAAAACACAGATCACATTCTCTTTTCAGCTCTGCCATTTGCCTTTCCATTTTACTGTTCCAATTGTGACACAGATAGTTCCCACTGTCTAACCTCCAGTTGCTGTGCATTGTGCACACAAAAGTGTGGAATAAAAAAATACCCAACAATTCATTTCATTTTGTTCTCTGAGTCTTATTTTATGTTTCTTACTCTCTGGTGGTTGTGATTTTTTTTTTTTTTTTTTTTTGCTCATATCAAAACCCATGTTTTTATCAGGCATATGACAAAACTTCAAACACAGAAAAACTATTTATTTGAACTAAATTTATGGCTCTTGAATGAGGATAGGACTGGTATTAAAAGGTTGAAATTAGGTACAGGAGAGATAAGAAATCCTGCTCTTGGTCGGTTCTCTTTACTACTCAAATGACAGAAGTTGACTTCTAAGGTAAAAAAAAATGTTTAAGTCCTTAACTATGAACTCCTTATCATTGTGTATTAAACAAGACAAGACCAATGGAACTAAAAGTCCAATTCCTCCTTGCCAAAGTGGCTAAAAAATATTATCATCTTGCTGCTTCTTTTTCGACTTCCTGAGTCTTCTCTTTGTGTCTCATGTTCTTATTCACTTGCATCTGCCCATCATACCTGCTCTTGCTTCAGGGCTCTTGCTGGAGTTACTTCTTGGTCTTTCCTTAATATCAATACTTTAATAAAACTGTGTTTAAGTACAAAATATTTATAAGTTAAATTTACTCATGTGTCCCAAGGGTTAAATTAATCCACTCCTCCTCTTAAGGCACTTTCTTCACTGGATTGTGTAAGAACCCTCTCTTGATGTATTTACTTAGTTATTTCCTTTTGTGGGAAATACGTCTAATACATTTTGATGTATTCTACAAAAACATGTAGTTTGGTATGTAAAAAATTTTTAATTTTTGTTCTACAGCTCTCATTGTAGTTCTTAGGCAAAATAATGAGCTTCAGAACAAGAACTCTGCAGGCAGATTGCCAAAGTTCAAATCCCAGCATATCCACTTACAGTGTGACATTATGTACCTCAGTTTCTTCAGCTGTAATAATAATACATCACAGAGTTGTGATAAGCTCACAGCAGTAATTGGCACACAGTAAATACTACGTAAGTAATGCCTATTATTAAGATTATTGTTATTTTTATATGATAATATTGCATAAGATTTATCCACATTTCTGTGTAAAACTGGGCTGTTGTTTCTATCTGCTGCATCCTATCCCGAAGAGTGTATTCACCATATTTCAGTTCTCTATTCTCCCAGCCAAACTGCCTTCAACACTCCACCATCACAAACAATGCCCCTCATGTGTGCCCCTGTGGACTCACGTGAAGATACCTGTGGGGTATATACCCAGGAGCAGGACTGCTAGATTACAAGTCATGTGCATATTTAGTCTGAGTAAATACTCTCAGGTTGATCTCAGAAGAGCTGCCTGCCCCAGATTACAGGCCCACTAGTAGCACAGGGGAGTTCATATATTATGCATGGCCAATCATATGGGTATAAAGTGATGTTTCATTGTTGCTTTACCTGCATTTCTCTATCATATGGGTACAAAGTGATGTTTCATTGTTGCTTTACCTGCATTTCTCTAAATAACAATGAGATTGAACCTCTCTTTATGTCAGATAACTTTGGGGGTACTTTTTCTATGAGTAGCCTATTTCTACCTTTGCCTATATTTCCTTATGGTTAAATTCCTCATGTGCTATAGATGTATGTCTTGTCAGTTTTAGACATTGTAAGTAGCTTTCCCATTTTATTCATAATACCCAAAATGAAAAATAAATCAAGTTTTACATAATAAAATTAATCCATTTTTACCTCATGAATTGCACCTTTGAGGTTTTCTTTATTAAGTCTTTCCTCAACTTTACGTGACAAAAATAATCTCTTCCATTACGTCTATTAACTTTGCAGAAATAATCTACCTGAAATTCAACTTTGTAGTGTTAGGTGAAAATGCAGGTTTATTTTTCCATACAGTGAGCCAGTTTTTCTGTTATTTATTAAACAATCTGTCCTTTCTTCATTGATTTGGGGTGAGATGATTTCTATGAAACACTTTGCATAGGCAAATGCTTACTGCCTGCTATATCAAAGCTATTATAATGGTCAATTCTGTTTGTTTCTTTCTAAGCAGATCACAGAGTTCTTTGAGTCTGGTGTGCACCCAAAGCTTTTATGCTTAATCACCTCAGCTCAAATTTATGTGGGCATTTCTTTCACTAAGCTCAGGCGGGAGAATAAACTCAAAGCAAACATGCATCTCACCTTCCCATGCACCCCCAGAGACTGGTCTGCTTGTTTAAAGGACAAACTTAAACAGGGCCTAATTTGGCCTTGGCTTTGGATCCCATTACTGAGAAGTGGACCTAGCTTTCTCTGTGCCAAAACTTGCTTGGAAGCCTGTCCTGAATTTCTAGTCCTCTAACTAGTGTTGTCCCTCCCTTCTGACTCTCTGCCTCACAAGGATGTTATCCATTCAACAGATTTGGAGCACCTGCTAAGCACAAGGCAAAGTGTTAAATAAGTAAAGTAAAGGAAAAAAACAAACCATAAACATGGAGAAAATATTTGCAGAACTGATATGTGATAAAGGGCTTGTATCCAAAATATGTAAAAAAAAAAAAAAGGCAACAAAAAACCTCTTACAACTCATTGATAAAATAATCTAATACAAAATTTATAAAAGCTCTAAAGTACAGAGCATAGTATAGTACCCATCATCCAGATTTTAAAATGATCAATATTTTGCTCATCTTATTTCATCTCTCTTCCCATATTCTTAAAGCATATCTTAAGCATCATATCATTTCACCTAAAAATATTTCAGTATGTATTTCCAAGTGTTGAGGACTTTTTAGCATAACCATAATATCATTGTCACCTCAAACAAAATTTACAGCAAGTCCTTAATATCATCTGATAGCTAATAAGCTTTGTTTTGTTTTTTGATTTGGGGGAAATGATAGGGTGTTTCTATGGTAATGAAAATAATCTAGTAGAGAGGAAAATGATGATGTAAGACAGACAAAATAATATTGTTGGAGCAACATCCTTGAGCAGGCAATAGAGGCATGGAATCTACTGCACAAGAAGAGGAATTAGCTTTAAATAAGAACATGAATAGTTCATCTGCGGTAACAAGTGAGAAGGCACAGTATTTGCTGTGGTAACAGATGTTGGGTACCTTGACAAATAGGGTGGTGAGAGTGTGTGAAATTTCACTTCCATTTGCATCTATTTTTAGTGAATAAGATTTGAGTCATTTGCTGAAATGCAGGATGGACTGAATGGTGCTGGGGATTGGCAAAGAGAAGATTGTCAAATAATATCCAAGAAATTAAGAGAGTGAATAACTAGGAGCAACCACTATGATTTTAAGAGTGCACTTGAAAGTTGTAGTCGTATATTTAAGGTGAGACTAATCAATGTAATTGGGCATGTTCCTCCCACTATACTCATTTCCAAAATGGTGGAGCTATCCAAGGATATTACAGATTTATGTGGATCTCTAATCCCAGTAGTCAGAGAAAATGCATTTTGAATGATGCCCAATCTGAGCCTAAAAGAATAGGCCCAATGCCCAATCTGAGCCTAAAAGAATAAGTAGAGATTATCAGAAAAATAAATGTAGTAAGAGGGAGGGTGGGGATAAAAAAAGAGGCACTGAAAATACACAGAGGAATAGAGGTGAGAAAGAAGTGCGTTAATAAGGTACAGAACTTTGTGCTGAAAATTAAAATGTAAAGAATGGAATGGTAACACATCAAGCTAGAAAGGGATATAGATCATGGAAAGCTTTAAATAGAGCTTAGTTTTATCCTATAGGCAATGAAAGGCTAATGAAAGGTTTTATGCGGGAGAGTAAAACAGGTTTAGTTGTAGAGTTTGAATAAAATATTGAAATAAAATATAACACATGTGAAGATTTGAGGAAGACACATGCAGAGTCAAGAAACCACAAATAGAGTCATTTGCAGCAGTCTAGGCAAATGGGGTCTGAACCAGAGTGTGAAAAGAGGTAAGAAACGAGAGGAGATCAATTAAACATACACTTCAGAAGTAGAATTAGCAGGATTTAACATGACAATATGTTGGTTGTGGGCAATAAATATTAGAACTTTAATTTTTATCTTAAAACATAAAAAATAGACTTTCCTTACATTTAATATATGGATTGATAATACATATAAATAATACCTAAATTAACTCATTTTGGAGTGGTTGCTTAGTATATTTTACTAAGTAAGAAGATCAAAAGAGTCTGGACACCATTAACTTATTAGATGTGGGTAGGAAATGGGAGGGAAAAGGAATACGGAAGACTATGGTTTCGACTTGAGTGACAAGATGCAATTTGTGCTGCTGTTGTTACTAAATGTGATTTAAAACGACAGATCAGAAGCCAGTTTTAGGGAGAAAAGAAAATAGATTTAATTTTGAATGTATGTTGAGGTATCTGAAGGACACCTTAGTAGAGCTTTCCAGCTGATGGTTGATTTTGGATGAACAGGGGAAGAAAAAGATTAATTCTACATATACCCACTTTAATTCTCCATCTCCATGCCCATAAATCCTAATCATCTTTAACTGGACTATTACATTAATACTGTTTCCTAGGAATGAAAAAAATGAAGAAAGAACAAAAAGAAACAATATCAATATTAATAGTAACAGTAACAACTACAAGGAAAATATTTAACATTTAATTCTCATTGGGGCAACCCATTTAGGTAGGCCCTGTTTTTCTTTCATTTCCCTAGATGAACAAACAGAGACAGAGTAGTGAAATTACTTGACGAAAGTCATACAGCTAGTACTATAGAAATGATTGCTGAATACCTTGAGATCAAACCATGTGTAACACAGAGTCAGCTTGGTTCACTTTACCTCCCAGAATCTAAATAAGACTGGACTGAAGGCCCAGGGATTTTCCCAGAGCCACCTCTGGCTGTAATTTTCTATGTCTATTGAATTTTTAGTCTTGGTTCTATGTCATGAAGTTGTTTTTTTCTGTCCACTCTGGACTAGCTAAAAATGAGGAACTCAACCCCTCCTCTTTAGCTTTCACAAAAAGAAACTCCATTTCATGTGTTGAAAGGCCATACTTTAGAGAAATTTCAGCTAACTGGAGAGCAAGAAGTAATATCACAGCAAAGAGAACAACTTCACATTCAGTACCATTGTTTATTAAAGTCCTTTGGACAATTCTTCCATGTTGCTTGATTCCATCTCTCTTCTCCTTTCATTGCTACTCTCAAGACCCAAAATGCTGGCATCTGATATTTTTTTACACAGAGTAATTTTGTTCTAGCATTAAAAAAAAAAAAACTCCTTCAGTCCCATTTCCCTGGTGTCTTTCCTTCTAATCTCAAGTTACCAAATCACTTACCTTTGTTTTCCTAAGCAAAGATAATTCCTTTCCTAAAAGGAACTCTATTTCCAGTGAATAAAAATATACTTTTTCCCCATTCAGCTATACATATAAAAAGTTTGGGGCATGAATATTTTGATCTATCAATTATTTTGATCACAACTGATTAAATCAGTTGTTTCTGCTGACTGTAGCCATATTTAAAGCTTAATAATTACAAATGTGACCTCAAAATAACTAAAGCAAAATTGGAAATCTGCCAAAACTAGTGGTTAACAATTGATTTTCTAATTGAATATATGTTTGACGTTTTTCCTATGAATGATTTAGTACAAAAATGAACTTTGCAAGAACCCACAGATTCATAATTTGAACAGAAATATACTTAATATAAGCTGCATTGTAGGAAAACAAAAATTAAAATAATACCACTTTAAAAATTGTGAATCACTATTTTGTACACCTGAAACTTATATAATATCGTTCATCAACTATACCTCAATAAAAATAAACAATAAAATAAAAAAATAATAAACTTTGGAGGAAAAAATATACTAAAAGAGAAAAGTACTCATTAAACAGATAACAGTATTCTCTCAGTTGATTATTCCATTTGTCATCATATCACATAAGGAATAGAAGTGGAAAAATTATAATTTACCTTCAAGGCTGAGTTAAATTGTAATCTACATGAAGGCAGGCATTGTACTGACAAAGAAACAAAGTTTCAAGGAAGTTAAACAACTAAAGATGACTGAATCTTCTGATGAGTTATTGTTGTTCTAAATACCACACCTAACTTGGACATTAGTAACAGTATGAGAATTAGAATGGTCTACTAAAAATCTCATTTACCTATCCACTTAACAAACATTTATAGACCATCCACGATGTGCCTGGACCTGTGCTACATATCAGGTAGTCTTGCTTATTAAGCATCTCTACCTAACTTTCTACACAAATAATCCCTAAATAGTCTCAATTTCTGTATAAAATAAATCTATTTTAATATTATTTTCTCTATATCCTAACTTTACACTCTGATACTGTAGTAATATTTCAGAAAAAAATAGTTATACTGAAACCATATTTGGAAGTCAGGAAGAAGAGAGATGCAAGATAAACAAGAAGACCATTCCGGGCTTCTAGAGTAGCCTCTTAAGAGCATATGTACTCATCTTTTCAAATCCATCATTGTTTTAGTATGGGTTCCCCAGGGAACAGACTCTGAGACAGGAATTCACATGTAGATACTTTCTTGAAGAGTGCTCTTGGGAATGAGATTTGTAAGGAAGTGAAGGAAGTAGAATTGGGCAGAAAGGGAATTTATTGATAAATTGTGTCACAGTGACAACAGGGGACTCAGAAGGTCACACAGGATGTTCTAGAGCTACGATGACTTTTCATATGTGCCCAGAATTGAGGGAAAAAGACTAAGGTCCTTGAAACCCCACAATGACTAGTCATTGGATAACAGGGGTGCTCCCAAGGAGGCAGCACGATCTTTTGCAAAGGAAGTCCTTTTGGTTAAAGGCAATTGCTAGAGAGGGACTCAACTGTGAGCCAAAAGCAGCCAATATACCTGAGAGCTAGGGAAATAAGTGGCTAAGCCATGAAGGAGAGACCTGAGCAGTGTACCACAGTATCTACTACAGTGCATCCTTTGCACAAACTGGATCCAATTACTTTGTATAATAAGTTTGCCCAGTTGAGAACAGCTCAAATGTTCTCTTTCACTGGTGAAACTTAAAAGAGAAAAGTTAGTGGGGAAAAAATATAGCCTCCACTACTGCTTCTGATCTTATAGCCACCATCAATACGCATCCTCTCCCTCTTCCGTAATCCACTCTAGATTCCCCTCACCCTCAGCTAGAACACTGCTGATATAGGTGGTTTACCTGGTGGAGTGAACCAGAGTTTTACCCCTGAAGATTCTGAGTCCCTGGTCACCATGCCCTTCTCAGACCATAACTGCTCCACTCATACACATATCATCAAAACTTGCCAATGTATACCAAGTGGTGTCCTCAAGGGACACCTGGGAGCAAAGTGTATTCTTCTGGCCCCCATTCTACAAAAACAGCCTTTCCTCTCCATGGTGATCAGGGTTAATTATCCTTGCTAGCAGACTAACTTCTTTCCTTGCTTGCTGTTCTCTTACCACAAGACCCTTGAAGGGACCAGGGAACATCCACAGCTTCAAATTTAATAAGATTCATGCTGTGTCTCGTGGTAGATGCATCCTCCCCCTCTGGGAAACAAGAGCTCTAGTTCCTCAGAACCTAAAATGTGGGGTTGGGAGGCACAAATTCCCCAAATGGGTTACTGGGAATAGTGATAAGTTGGGCCATTCCTACTTTCACGTCTTGATTCCTGGTCTCTTGAATCTACATCCTTATAATGATATATAGTTACCTTTGAGTGTGTAGTATTCATTTTTTTAAATAGGTCTTTATTGGAGTATAACTGCTTCACAATACTGTGTTAGTTTCTGTTGTACACCAAAGTGAATCAGCCATATGCATACATATGTCCCCATAGCCCCTCTCTCTTGAGCCTCCCTCCCATCCTCCCTATCCCACCCCTCTAGGTTATCGCAAAGCACCGAGCTGATCTCCCTGTGCTATGCTGCTTCTTCCCACTAGCTAAATATTTTACATTTGGTAATGTATATATGTTGATGCTACTCTCACTTCACCCCAGCTTCCCCCTCCCACCCCATGTCCTCAAGTCCATTCTCTATGTCTACATCTTTATTCCTGCCCTGCAACTAGGTTCATCAGTACCATTTTTTTTAAAATTCCATATATACATGTTAGCATACAGTATTTGTTTTTCTCTTTCTGACTTACTTCACTCTGTATGACAGACTCTAGGTCCATCCACCTCACTACAAATAACTCAATTTCATTTCTTTTTATGCCTGAGTAATATTCCATTGTATATATGTGCCATGTCTTCTTTATCCATTCATCTGTCGATGGACATTTAGGTTGGTTCCTTGTCTTGGCTATTGTAAATAGTGCTGCAATGAACATTGTGACACGTCTCTTTTAATTATGGTTTTCTCAGGGTATATGTCCAGTAATGGAATTGCTAGATCATATGGTATTTCTATTTTTAGTTTTTTAAGGAACCTCCATACTGTTTTCCATAGTAGTTGTATCAATTTACATTCCCACCAATAGTGCAGGAGGGTTCCCTTTCCACCACACTCTTTCCAGCATTTATTATTTCTAGATTTTTTGATAACGGCCATTCTGACCGGCGTGAGGTGATACCTCATTGTAGTTTTGATTTGCATTTCTCTAATAATTAGTGATGTTGAGCATCTTTTCATGTGCCTCTTGGCCATGTGCACGTCTTCCTTGGTGAAATATCTATTTAGGTCTTCTGCCCATTTTTTAACTGTTTGTTAAAACATTGTTTTATTTTTTTGTTTGTTTGGTTTTTTTTGATATTGAGCTCCATGAGCTGTTTGTATATTTTGGAGATTAATCCTTTGTCTGTTGTTTCATTTGCAAATACTTTCTCCCATTCTGAGGGTTGTCTTTTTGTCTTGTTTATGGTTTCCTTTGCTGTGCAAAAGCTTTTAAGTTTAATTAAATCCCATTTGTTTATATTTGCTTTTATTTTCATTACTCTAGGAGGTGGGTCAAAAAAGATCTTGCTGTAGTTTATGTCAAAGAGTGTTTTTCCTATGTTTTCCTCTAAGAGTTTTATAGTGTCTGGTCTTACATTTAGGTCTTTAATCCATTTGGAGTTAATTTTTGTGTATAGTGTTAGGTAGTGTTCTAATTTCATTCTTTTACATGTAGCTGTCCAGTTTTCCCAGCACCACTTATTGAAGAGGCTGTCTTTTCTCCACTGTATGTGTATTCATTTGAGTGCCTCAGCTGCCGCTTTAAAATGCTATTCCATTGCTCTATAAGGTCAGCAGCTTCTTGGTAGACAACATGTGCAGTAATGTTGCACTTTCTTTGCTGCAAAGTGAGTCACTTAGTCCCATGTGATGTTATGTGGAATATCGTGTCAGTGTATCATGACTAGTGATGTTGGCTAAGGCTCAGTGACAGGAAATATAAACACATATCCAGAATATGTTTTGATTCCATCCTGGACCCACTCTGTGCCTCAGTGAAAGCTAACATTTTCCAGTCACTTATGAATGGGCCACAGCATTATGCCCAGGTTTTAAGAATTATGAGATGTAATAATTTGTCCTATACTTTGGAGGGGTTGCCCCCAGCAGGCCACAGACCACTCTCTAGGTAAAAATTTCATTGACATAGTGAACCAATGAATTGTTGTAGGATTTAAATTCACCTCTAGGGATGTCATGTTCTATAACCATTTGTAATGATCTCTGTGAGTCAGTACACAAACACAAATACACACACACACACACACGCGCACGCACGTCTCAGTCCTTGCCACTCGTTACTTTGCTTCAAATGGTTAAGTGCTATAACCTGCTCTCTATTACTTCAGAATCCTATCATTTCCATTGCTATTAGGGATCCCAGTTCTGTAACACCATCTATCATCAGCTGTGATCTACAGAGGAGAGCCACAAAGATTCTCAGTGATACTGGTTCCTTTCACCAGAACATTTCTTACTGCTTTGGAAAATGGAGAGGCCTCTGTACTCACAGAGTACATTTCTCTAGCATGCTCACTTCTCTGTGTCTTTTGATTTCTTCTTCCATTATCTGCCATGGCAACTCTGGCATTTCTACATCATTTAGTGTGGACCATTGCCTTCTCTAAGTTTCTAAGAGTCAGCTTAGCTGCATTTTAGTAGCATTTCCCAGGGTCCTTGACAGTGCTAAATCTTATATCAAAAGAGAGTACTTCCATATCAATAAACTACTCATTTAACCTAATGTTCTGTTCTCTCTTGATTCAGTTATCCCCAGAATCCAGGCCCACATATATTCTCCAGACTCCTGCTAGTACATGTTGGCTAAGTCCTTTCTCTTACAGAGTAAGCCCACAATTACCCTGCTTGAGTTATTTTGATACTTGACAAGCGGAGAAATGGAGGATAATGTTTGTTGCCTATATCATCTTCAAAAAGAGGTGGTGTGCTAGTCTTCAAAAAGGAAGAGTGGGCCACTTCCATCGGTTCAGAGAGTTCAGGGAATGCGAGGATTCAAGGTTTCCAATTGTGTTGACCCAGATATCCCCATCCCAAACCTCAAGATTCCACATCTTCCCAAAAGAGTCTTGACCTTGATATAGAAGGCTTGCAGGGTTGAAAAGAAAGCATTCTCTGAAGCTCTACTTCCCTTATAATTAAGTCTTAGGCCTGATTCTCAATATATTCTGTGCTCCATCTGCAGAAGATGTTATCTACTCCTATAGAGTTTACCATTCACCTTACTCGACAATGAGCAATAAACCTGGGAATCATTATTACCCTTAACATCTACACCCCTAAATTTTTGAAATATTGCAATTCCCTTCTCTGACTCAACTTCCTCCTCCTACAGCTGGACCTACTAATCCTGCTCTAAACTCAACATAGTTTAATGTTGAGACTATTATCCCTCCTTGATTTCATTTCCTTCCCTATCCAGTCTAAATTTCATTTCTTCTCTTAGAAATATTCACAAATCCCAGGGCCTACCCAACTTTAATCATAACAAATTCTCTGATCAATCCTGGAGAACCACAATGTTTTTTTTCTTATTTTTTTCCTCTGGACTATTGCACATGCTGGAGAAAATTCACATAACAGTAGAGATCAGCTACAATAAAATTTGTGATTTCCACCTTCGATAACTCAGTGTTTTCTGTCTACCTCTGTCCTCATCAATTTCTCATAATTCTCTTGTCAACAGAATAAAGTTGCTTCAAGCCAAATCTAACATGATTAAGCCCTCATTCTTAATTAATTAAACTCCCTTCTTTGTTAAAAAAACTAAGAAGGGAGTTTCATATTTTCTGAAGAAAAATAAAATACCAGAAATGAGCACAAAAAGAAATAAAAAACTTGAATAGACAAATGAGTATTAAAGAAAAAGAAACTTTAAAAAAAAAATTCATCCAAGACAAGACAGTTTTATTTTGGGAATTCTACCTATTTAAATTAAACTCCCTTCTTTGTTAAAAAACCAAAGCAAAACAAAACCTGAGTTCATGTGATATTTCCTCCTTCAATTTCAGCTTACCTCCTAGGTATAATCTATAACATCAATCCTATCTTCCTCAGTGAGAAAAACATGTTTCTGTTCTTCTGCTCACCAACATCTCCATCTATGATTTTTATTTAGGAGCTTCCTAACAATGACAATAATAGCTGTTACCTACTGAATGTTAACTGGGTGCCAGTCATTAGAATAAGCACTTTAATTGTAACATTTAATCTTCACCATAATCCTAAATTATCCCCATTTAATAAGTGATAAAACTGAGGCTTGTACGTTCACACAGCTAATAAAACATAAATCTAAATTCAAACCCTAGTGGTCTAGTACCAAATAACACAAGATTAGCATTGACCAATACTGCCCCTTCTCTTGTTTATCCTCAATCTATTCTTGTCCTCTTATTCCTCTTGCTCTCTAAACACACTCAAGTATTTTTATCCTAAAACTACCTTTCTTTAGTCTTGATTTCCCTTCAAACCACCCTCTAGCTTCTTCCATTCCTTTATGATCAAGCTCCTTAGCAAATTAAGATAATTTACTTTCTGCCTCTAGTTTCTCACCTCCAATTCACTCATATATCCTCTGCAGTCTGCCTTATTCTCTTATCATTCTAATAAAATTGCCGTCAATCACTTCCTTGAAAACCAGTAGCCTCCTGTCAATCCCATCCTACTCAACCTCTCTGTGGTATTTGATTCTTCTCTCATTCTAGAGTCTCCTTTTCTTGACTCATGATACCATTCTCTTTGGCTTTCCTCTTTCTTCCTAAGTCTCCTAATTCTGTCTTATTGCTTTTTTTTTTTTTTTTTTTTGCTAAAATATTGGCCTCCTTGCACTTCTTTCCCATTATCCCTCCCCTACATGCACCCCAGGACAAACACTTTAAAGAGCTGAGCACTGTCCTGAAGAAGCTTATTAACCAGTTCACTGAGCTATACTATACATAATACTCCAAACACATTTACAGAACTTGTAGTGACCAGATATAAATTACTGTACAAAGCATTATGGTACATTAAGTGTTTGAGGAAGCACAGGATAGAAGATTCAGTTGTTAAGGTAATACATTAAGGTAGATTTCTCAGAGGAGGTATATGTTGAAAAGCTGAGGAAAATGAATTCTCTGTCTCATCTACTTAACTTGGAAAAGATGATCATGCATTCTTCCTCATCCTCAAAGAAAGCCAAAGAAAACAATTCAGCAAGCTGCTTAAGTAATCAATCCTGTGTGCTTAATGATCCTTCAGCTATTTTAATTTAGTCATCCATGAAATCATGAAAAAAATGTCTGGTTAAGTTCAAATTCATAGTCTTTACCATCACTTTGTACATGATCCACATCAGGACCAATTAAATAAAATTGGCTTAGCTTTTATCAAATGCTGGAATGGATAGATTTGAAGATGCTGAATATTCTTTTTATAAATGACTTACTAATGTGCTCAAAGCCATTCTGTGGATTCCATTTTCCCCTCCTACAGGCCCCACAGCCATAGCATCATTACCATCCAGAGCTGGTTCAAATCCTTACATGACTTTTTATTAGCAATGCAACCTTCTGCTTACTACTTGAATTGAGTCTTCATTTTTTCATATACATGGTAGAGACAATTATGTACACATACAACAATTAGGATATTGTTGTGAGAATTAATGAGATAATTTGTGTGAAAGTACTGAAAGAGAGTACTCACCAAAGGATGGTCCTCTTTCCTTCCTTCCGTTTCCATCGCAAATCCAGACTACTTTCTTTTTGCCTGTTTTATTCTTCATTTATAGCAAATAAAGCATTAGTTTTGAAAAAGAATTTTAAAATCAGGTTGTTTTCAATTTGTTGGCATTATGAATGTGCAGCAATATGCCTTGCACCTCTCTCTAGCATACTGTGTTTGACATTCCCAAGAAGACTTAAATACATATATCTTATGTTGAAGTCACTGTGTGCTATCACTGTAAGAGTTATGATAGAAGTAATTATAAAGATATTGCCAATCTATCACTATGATGGCTCTGCACACTTTCCTGCTGCTTATTCTCTCCTTTCCATTCTATCTAAAGAAATATTATATGGTTCTTTTTAGTATAGAGAAGGTAGTAAAAAATTAGAAATCCAAATAGGAAAATTTGCAAGGAAAATTATGCATATTAGAATTCAATGGACATTAAAATTTAAAAAAAATATGTGTTGTGGGAGTCCACATAAAATATGGAAAAGACCTTCACAGATAAAATAATAAAGTTAACAAAATGTCTCTAAAACCCAGTAAGAATAAGATGTTATGGAGAAGGCTTAAAATCTCGGTAGCCACTGAGACTTTAAGGTAGACTAAGGTTAATTTAATGATAAAATACAGTGTTTCTTGGGGAAAGAAATAATGAATGTACATTTTTCCTTGTCCACTAAAAATGGCTATATAGGCTACGCTGAAGAAATTGAGATGTTCATTTTTCTAGAAGAGAAAGAAATGGATTTGAAGGAGATCAATATTGCTTGAAGAGCAGAAGAAACATGTAACTTATAAAATCAAGTCCATTTGGGATTCATTCCAATGGTGAAGGAAGGGGCAAATATTAGGAAAAATCTCTACCAGCTATATTTCATATCTCCCTATGAATTGGGATGGGAGCTACAAAGTTACAAAAAAATGAACATAATTCTATATAGAAAAGCACCTTTAAAAACAGTAATGAAGGTTTGATTACTTTTATTTTCAGGGAGCAGCAGTGTTATAGAATGTGCTAGAATTTTTTTCAGACCCATTTTGTCTCGCGGTTTTCATTTATTGGTTCTAAATGGTATGTCTCCTTCAACAATTTCTAAATTTTTAAAGTTAAGATTACTTTGCATTTAAGATGCTTTGGCAAGGACTCTAATGAGAATTTTAAATCTGTGCAAAATCTCTTGAAGTTCTAAATGAGGCCATCAAAGAGAACATTCACCAGATGGAACCAGTGATTGATCGAAAGCCTGGAGTGTTACTTTTAATCTCGTTTCCCAGCAAAGAGAAATTTTGCAGAATCTTCTCTCTTCTTATAAACTAAAATACATAGTTAAAATAGAGGCACTATACTTTAGGTATATTTACAGAATGGAAAGTAGAAAAATCTTGTGCCACATCCCAAGAAGAGATAGGATACTCTAAAGACAATGTGGATACTTGCAGTTCTTTTTTTAAAAATAAATTTATTTATTTATTTTTGGCTGCATTGAGTCTTCGTTGCTGCGTGCGGGCTTTCTCCAGTTTCAGCGAGCGGGGGCTACTCTTCGTTGCGGTGCATGGGCTTCTCATTGCAGTGGCTTCTCTTGTTTCAGAGCAGGGGCTCACAGGCTTCAGTAGTTGTGGCATGCTGTGGCATGCGGGCTCAGTAGTCGTGGCACATGGGCTTAGTTGCTCCAAGGCATATGGAATGTTCCCGGACCAGGGCTTGAACCCGTGTCCCCTGCATTGGCAGGCGGATTCTTAACCACTGCGCCACCAGGGAAGTCTCAGGGTTTCTGTTCTGCTGTTACTCCTAGGTTCATTTTTCACTGCTGGATGGAGGGCAGTGCCCAGAGTTCTCATGCCCCTAGGTGATGGCCTGTGTCTGAGCCTAAGATTGCTCACCAAGATCTACGATTACCTTTGATTCCTTGAGACAATGCTAGACTGCATTTCTTAGCTCCTTTCCACCTAGGCAGGACTTTTCCTCACTCTCTCCTTTCCCCATGTACAGCTAGAAAGAGTCTGAGTGCTTGATTTGTCTCATGGATATTAAGCTTTTGTGTAAAAGATAAATAAGTTTTTTTGTGTGTTAAGTCCCCAAAATCTTGGGTTTGTTGATTATTGCAGTTAGCCTAACCTTTTCATACCATATCTCCCTGAGGATATTGCACAAACACACAGAATAATTCAATGGAGAGGAAATTGTGAAATACAGATGGTATCTGTCTGAGCTAATTTCACAAGTAAAATCTGCTTAAAGATTTTTAACATTCCTAGTGAGAACAATGACTAACTCCATCATTAGTATCTGTGATGGTTAATTTTATATTAACCTGTCTATGCCACGGTACTCAGGTATGTGGTCAAACACACATCTGGATGTTTCTGTGAAGGTATTTTTTTTAGATGAGATTAATATTTAAATCAGTAGACTGAGTAAATAACCCTCCATAATGTGGTTAGGCCTCGTCAAATCAGTTGAAGGCCTTAAGAAAAAGAATAGCCTACCTTGAAGAAAAGGGAATTCTGTTATCAGACTGCCTTTCACCTCAATTTGCATCAACTTTTCCCTGGGGCCCTAGCCTGCTGGCCAACCTTACGAATCTTGAGCTTGCCAGCATCCACAATCACATAAACCAATTCCTTAAAATTCTTCTCTCTCTCTCTGCCTCCCTTACTCCTCTGTGTGCGTGTGTGTGTGTGTTAATTAGCCAATGTCAAGTAAAATGGCATATTACATTCATTTTAGAATTAATACACTTGTCATGGAAATATGTTTAGATTTTCTTCATGAGTCCTGCTACTGTTTTTTGTATCACAAGTGTATCTCATCTTTTCAATTATAATTATAAACAATAATGACTTAAAATTTTAAAAAGGCTGCCCCTAGAAGGTTCAAATGGAAAAACACATGCACATGAACTTGAGAGTAATCACTCTATTTGAAAATTGCTTATTGGACATTTGTTCATATTGGTCACTGTGTTAGGCACAAGGAATATAAAACTTAAGGGGGAAAAAAAAGGGGGGAAACATAGTTCCTGCCTATGGCAAGTCATATTTTCCAAAAAAAGCAGTAACAATACCTTCTAACCTTCATTCTCTTCTTACTGTGATTTTGATATTCCTCCCATTGGGAGGCAGAGTCTATATCTCCTCCCCTTGAACCTGAGTCAGCTTTTGCCTCAACAAATACAGTATGTCAGAAGTGATATAATTTTCAAGGCAAGGCCATAACAATGCCATCCATGTTCTTCTGCCTTGCTCTCTTGAGACCTTTGCTCTGAGGAAAGCCAGATGCCATGTAAGCAGTCCAACAACCCTGATTACTATGCCGAGCCCAAAATAGTTCTCATGGAGAGACCACATAGAAACATCCTAAGAAAATGTGGAGAGAGGAGAAACAGAGAGAAATTCAAACAGTTCCTATCTGCTCCAGCCCCCTGTATTTCAGCTCCATCCACTGACTGACTAAACTACATGAGAGACTGTGATGAACTGAATTGTGTGGTCCCCGCCCAATGTTCATATGTTGACGCCCTAAACCCTAAAGTGACTTATAAGGAGATAGGGCCTTTAAGAAGGTAATTAAGGTTAAATGAGGTCATAAGGGTGAGGCTATAATCCAATAGAACCAGTGTCCTTATAAGAAGAGGAAAAAACACCAGAGATCTCTCTCTCTCTTCATGTGTGCACAGAAGAAAGACCATGTGAGAACACAGTGAGAAGTCAGTAATCTGCAAGCCAGTAAAAGAGGCCTGACAAGAAACCAACTCTGCAGGCACCTTGATCTTAAACTTGTTACAGCAGTCTGAGCAGACTGATACAGAAACTGTGAGCCAGAACCATACGGTCAAGCCCTCTCCAAATTCCTGACCCACAAAAACCATGCAAGGTAATAAAATGATGAACCTTATTTTAAGTCACTAAGTTTTGGTGTGATTTGTTATGCAGCCACAGATAATTGGGACACTGTTCTTGAGGCACTCGTCAGTGAGATAAAACACATAACTAATTATACATCAAAATGCCATATTAGTTATGTATCAAATTCTATGAGCTAGGAAGTAAGCAAAGGGAGAGCAGAAGATATTTTTGAACTGGAAATTTTAAAATAGTAAATAGTTAACCAGAGGTAGACCTAGGATGATAAAAGCTTACATGGGTTTGAACTGGGAGATGGTAGGTATCACTGAAGGAGATATCACTGAGATATACTATGAACTGAATTATGTCCCCCAAATTTCATATGTTGAAGCTCTAACCCCCATGTGACTGTATTATAGATAGGGGTCGTTAAGGAGGTGATTAAGGTTAAATGAGGTCATGAGTGTGGATCCCTGTCCAATAGAACTGGTACCCTTATAAGAAGAGGAAGAGACACCAGAACTCTCTCATCTGCAAGCCAGGAAAAGGAACCTCACTAGAACCTGATCATTCTGGCACCTGATCTCAAGCTTCTAGCTTCCAGAACTGTGAGAAAACAAGTTTTTTTTGTTTAAGCCACCCAGTCTATGGAATGTTTTTATGGCAACTGAGCTAATACAGGTGTCTTCATACGTTTTTCAGGACTTAATTAGATTGGGCATCAAACCCTTAGTATATGTGGAGAAAAAATGAAAACATGTGTATCATTTGCTTGATCCACACATTACTCTATGAACAACTTCAAAGCTAGAGTTATGTTCACTGAAGTATTTCTAGCACCTAGATCATGATCATGGCCTATATCTGAGCCATACAACTGCTAAAGGAAAGGAGAAGGGGAAGAAAGAGGAGTTAGAAAACTGAAATCTTTCAATGATATAGAACCTAATACCATCTGGTAGAATCTCTAGGATAACCCAGGGAAAGCAACCTTCCAGAGAGAAAAAGTGGAACAGATCACTTCATGGAATGGAACCTGCCAAAATGGAGGAAGCTTCTATGAATCTTTGGGTTAACTAGTGATGGCAGTGTGCAAAAGGCTGATTTATTGCCTGTGCTTCAGGACACTCATTCTCAAAACTTTCTTCCTACTCATTATTCCCCAATAATTATTCAGTGCTGCTAGAATCATTTGTTGTGACCAATCTAGGGTATGTGGCCTCCCGCTAGTCTATACCTTGCTTTCCGACCTCCAACAGCTCTCTCTGCTGACTCTAGCGTTACTCCATAGGCCTCCCTACACTCACTGTTCAATTCTTCAATGTTAATACACATCTAGATTTGAACACTTTTAAATACAAAGAGTGTAAATAAATGCACCTCATACAAATCATTTTAAAAGAATTTAAAACTTTTTAAAGGTTGAATGCATGTGAAATAATCATTAGGAAAGAAAAGACCATCAATTGTGTACTTAAGAATTCAAAAGGGAGTGTAGGGAGGAAGTGAAAGACAAGCAGAAAAAGAAGTTCGGGTCCAAGATCTCTCAGTACAACATTTTTCTTTGTCTTTGTGATTGTAAGCACTCATTTATAATAAATGGAATCGTTAGTGAACTTACTCTAGATCCAATTTTCACCTGACGTTTTTACTGTAATCAAATATGAAAGTAGGAAGAAAGACCAGGCCAACCCTTAATGCCTGTGGGTTCTGCTCCTTTGATTCCGTAACTTTAGGGCAGATTTGGATTTGCCTGTTTGATAATGTATAGGGTTTCCAAGGGGGGAAATTTTTGAACTGGAACTTCACTTTCCTTTAGACTGACTATTACTTTGTAGTGGTTTGCTGCCTAATGGTAGGTGTACCTTGACCAGTCATACTCTACAGTTTCCCCCAAAGGGAGTTACTTTTTATTGAGATGGGACTAGATGTCCAAATTTACTTTTTATATAGACACATATTTCCTACTGGATCTCTTACTGGGTCTCTGCAGCAGTGGAACCTATTGGAATGTGGATTATGTATGAAGGATACATATTTCTGAATATGACCCAACTCTAAATGTGTGATAAGAGTTGAGTACTGCATTGCAGAATAAACTAGCATATTATAGTGCCCTAACTATAAGCCACATAACAACTCTCCGGTACAGACAAACCCTGAGAGAAAATAGGATTGAATCATGGATGATGAGCTATAAAGACACTACTTTCTAGCTAGAAGGCAAAACCCCTGTGTTTCAGTTAAGATAGGTGACATCTATTTTATCTTCCATGACTACTTTCAGAACCATTCTGATTACAGACCATCTTCAAAAACAACCTCAAACACTACTGGACAACCCAGGCCATAAATATTGACTGGTTGGTCTGCATTAAAAAGGTGTATAATTGGCTCAAGAGGAAAAGAACTTTTCTGGCACAACTGTAATAGATATAACTATAAAGTAATTTTTAAATTTCCACAGAGCACACACTGAAATCAAAATATTGCTTAGCAAGTGACATGTTGCATCATCTAATTCATTTTAGCGTTTAGGGTTTTCTAATGTTTACAGAGTACAATATAATCCATAGTACAATCTCATAGATGGAATTATGATCATTGCAAAGTTTGTCTCTGACAGAAATATTTTAACGTGCAACTTAGTGCTGCTTCAGGTTTATAATTATTTTTGTTCTTGAGAATTTTGCAAATGAAATTGGCACAAATTTTTGTTTATATTCCTAATGTAAGCAGATTTCAGCTTCTGAAAAAAAGAGTTTCTGCGCCCTGATGACTTCTCATGGATTTAATCTCTGTAGCACTGATATATGCTAATCTGACAGTGAATCCTTTGCAAGTTTTTGGCCCCAAACTTCATGTTTACCCTGCTCCAGTTGGACTTCTTACTGTACTTGGTTTTTGGACAAGCTGCTCACTCATTCCACAACCTCACTCCTTATCCCCTATTCCCTGACAATCTCTGAATAATGAGTGAATCTTCAATGGGTGATTGCTTTGTGAAATGAATAATTTACCTGATAATCATGGTCATCTATCAGACTATGCATTTCTTCCTAATAAGTGATTTTGCTATGTTTGCTTAAAACACGCTGAATTTTTCATGAATTGGATGAGTGCTTTCCAGCATCTGTTTATAATGCCAACTAACATTTTTTATGAGATGAAACCTTGGGAGATGGGAACAGGAAAACTGGGTGTTTAAAAAGATATATTACCTTTCAGAATGGGAGCTCTCTGTACCTGAAATATAAGAAAGTCCAGAGGTTTCAGAGTGGTTTTGCTGTTTTCAGATCTTTTGTTCATGCTGCTCAGCATACTGTGCATCATTTGCACACTTCTTGAAAGATCAGTTTGTACTTAATGCTTTGAAGAGAGGGAATCATGGGAGCTGAGTACTTATACTGAAGTATTCTTGTTGAGTAACATCTGAAGGTCTGAACATTAAATCTCCTATTTAAAAACCTAGCTTAAAGCTTAAGAAAGAAGCTAATGTGTCTGAGAGTATTAAAGGCATAAAAGCATATTTTATTTGCTGTGATTACTACTGATGAAATGAAATATTAAATAGAATGCACAGTAAAGAAATTTTAAATAATTATAAGATACAATTTATATATTTCTAAGGAAGTATTAACATTGTAAAACAATCTGCACAGTAAATTGTAGTTTCGAAAGTACTTTTAAATGATTATCATGTTTAATATACTTTTAAAAATTGGAAATTCAGAATTTTAACTTATTTAAAAAACATATTCAACCTAGAGGACCTTCAAGATGGTGGAAGAGTAAGACGTGGAGATCACATTCCAACCCACAAATACATCAAAAATACATCTACATGTGGAACAACTCCTACAGAACACCTACTGAACACTGGCAGAAGACGTCAGACCTCCCAAAAGACAAGAAACTCCCCACGTACCTGGGTAGGGCAAAAGAAAAAAGAAAAAACAGACAAAAGAATAGGGATGGGACCTGCACCAGTGGGAGGGAGCCGTGAAGGAGGAAAGGTTTCCACACACTAGGAAGCCCCTTCACGGGAGGAGACTGCGGGTGGTGGAGGGGGAAATTTTGGAGCCACGGAGGAGAGCGCAGCGACACGGGTGCAGAGGGCAAAGCAGAGAGATTCCCGCACAGAGGAGCGGTGCCGACCAGCACTCACCAGCCCGAGAGGCTTGTCTGCTCACCCGCTCGGGTGGGCGGGGGCTGGGAGCTGAGGCTCGGGCTTTGCTCGGATCCCAGGGAGAGGACTGGGGTTGGCGGCGTGAACACAGCCGGAAGGGGGCTAGGGCGCCACAGCTGCCGGGAGGGAGTCCGGGAGCTGCCGAAGAGGCAAGAGACCATTGTTTTGGGGTGTGCGAGGAGAGGGGATTCAGAGCGCCGCCTAAACGAGCTCCAGAGACGGGCACGAGCTGCGACTATCAGCGCGGACCCCAGAGACGGGCATGAGACACTAAGGCTGCTGCTGCAGCCACCAAGAAGCCTGTGTGCAAGCACAGGTCACTATCCACACCTCCCCTCCCGGGAGCCTGTGCAGCCCGCCACTGCCAGGGTCCCGTGATCCAGGGACAACTTCCCCGGGAGAACGCACGGCACGCCTCAGGCTGCTGCAACGTCATGCTGGCCTTTGTGGCCGCAGGCTCGCCCCGCATTCCGAACCCCTCTGTTCCCCCGGCCTGAGTGAGCCAGAGCCCCCAAATCAGCTGCTCCTTTAACCCCATCCTGTCTGAGCGAAGAACAGATGCCTTCAGGCGACATACACGCAGAGGCAGGTCCAAATCCAAAGTTGAACCCTGGGAGCTGTGCGAACAAAGAAGAGAAAGGGAAATCCCTCCCAGCTGCCTCAGGAGCAGCGCATTAAACCTCCACAATCAAGTTGATGTACCCTGCATCTGTGGAATGTCCTGAATAGACAACAAATCATCCCAAAATTGAGGCAGTGGACTTTGGGAGCAACTGGAGACTTGGGATTTGATGTACGCAACTGACTGGTTTCTGACTTTTATGTTTATCTTAGTTTAGTTTTCAGCACTTGTTATCATTGGTGGATTTGTTTATTGGTTTGGTTGCTCTCTTCCTTCTTTTTATTATTACTTTTTTATTTTTTATTTTAATAATATATTTTTAAATTTTTTATTTTAAAAATTTAATTAATTTATTTATTTTTTCTTTCTTTCTTTTTTTCCTCCCTTTTCTTCTGAGCCGTGTGGCTGACAGGGTCTTGGTGGTCCGGCCAGGTGTCAGGCCTGAGCCTCTGACATGGGAGAGCTGAGATCAGGACACTGGACCACCAGAGAACTCCCAGCCCCACATGATATCAATCGGTGAGAGTTCGCCCAGAGACCTCCGTCTCAATGCTAAGACTCAGCTCCACTCAACGACCAGCAAGCTCCAGTGCTGGACTCCCCATGCCAAACAACTAGCAAGACAGGAACACAACCCCACCCATTAGCAGAGAGGCTGCCTAAAATCATAAGGTCACAGACACCCCAAAACACACCACCGGACGCAGCCCTGCCCACCAGAAAGACAAGATCCAGCCTCATCCACCAGAACACAGGCACCAGTCCCCTCCACCAGGAAGCCTACACAACTCACTGAACCAACTTTACCCACTGGGGGCAGACACCAAAAACAACAGGAACTACGAACCTGTAGCCTGAAAAAAGGAGACCCCAAACACAGTAAGTTAAGCAAAATGAGAAGATAGAGAAACACACAGCAGATGAAGGAGCAAGGTAAAAACCCACCAGACCAAACAAATGAAGAGGAAATAGGCAGTCTACCTGGAAAAGAATTCAGGGTAATCATAGTAAAGATGATCCAAAATCGTGGAAATAGAATGGGGAAAATACAAGAAATATTTAACAAGGACCTAGAAGAACTAAAGAGCAAACAAACAATGATGAACAACACAATAAATGAAATTAAAAATTCTCTAGAAGGAATCAACAGCAGAATAACTGAGGCAGAAGAACGGATAAGTGGCCTGGAAGGTAAAATAGTGGAAATAACTACCACAGAGCAGAATTTTAAAAAAAGAATGAAAAGAATTGAGGACAGTCTCAGAGACCTCTGGGACAACATTAAATGCACCAACATTTGAATTATAGGGGTCCCAGAAGATGAAGAGAAAAAGAAAGGGACTGAGAAAATATTTGAAGAGATTATAGTTGAAAACTTCCCTAATATGGGGAAGGAAAGAGTCAATCAAGTGAAGGAAGCACCAAGAGTCCCATACAGGATGAATCCAAAGAGAAGCATGCCAAGATACATATTAATCAAACTATCAAAAATTAAATACAAAGAAAAAATATTAAAAGCAGCAAAGGAAAAACAACAAATAACATACAAGGGAATCCCCATAAGGTTAACAGCTGATCATTCAGCAGAAACTCTGCAAGCCAAAAGGGAGTGGCAGAACATATTTAAAGTGATGAAAGAGAAGAACCTACAACTAAGACTACTCTACCCAGCAAGGATCACATTCAGATTCGATGGAGAAATCAAAACCTTTACAGACAAGCAAAACCTAAAAGAATTCAGCACCACCAAACCAGTTTTACAGCAAATGCTAAAGGGACTTCTCTAGCCAGGAAACACAAGAGAAAGAAAAGATCTACAATAACAAACCCCAAACAATTAAGAAAATGGTAATAGGAACATACATATCAATAACTACCTTAAATGTAAATGGATTAAATGCTCCAACCAAAAGACATAGACTGACTGAATGGATACAAAAACAAGACCCGTATATATGCTGTCTACAAGAGACCCACTTCAGACCTAGGGACACATACAGACTGAAAGTGAGCAGATGGAAAAAGATATTCCATGCAAATGGAAATCAAAAGAAACCTGGAGTAGCAATTCTCATATCAGACAAAATAGATTTTTTTTAAAAACATCTTTATTGGAGTATAATTGCTTTCCAATGGTGTGGTAGTTTCTGCTTTATAACAAAGTGAATCAGTTATACATATATATATGTTCCCATATCTCTTCCCTCTTGCGTCTCCCTCCCTCCCACCCTCCCTATCCCACCCCTCTAGGTGGTCACAAAACAACGAGCTGATCTCCCTGTGCTATGCGGCTGCTTCCCACTAGCTATCTATTTTACATTTGGTAGTGTATATATGTCCATGCCACTCTCTCACTTTGTCCCAGCTTACCCTTTCCCCTCCCCGTATCCTCAAGTCCATTCTCTAGTAGGTCTGTGTCTTTATTCCCATCTTGCCCCTAGGTTCTTCATGACCATTTTTTTCTTTTTTTTTAGATTCCGCATATATGTGTTAGCCTACGGTATTTGTTTTTCTCTTTCTGACTTACTTCATTCTGTATGACAGACTCTAGGTCCATCCACCTCACTACAAATAACTCAATTTCGTTTCTTTTTATGGTTGAGTAATATTCCATTGTATATATGTGCCACATCTTCTTTACCCATTCATCTGTTGATGGACACTTAGGTTGCTTCCATGTCCTGGCTATTGTAAAGGGAGCTGCAATGAACATTTTGGTACATGACTCTTTTTGAATTAGGGTTTCTCATGGTATATGCCCAGTAGTGGGATTGCTGGGCTGTATGGTAGTTCATTAATCATTAGAGAAATGCAAATGAAAACTAAAATGAGATATCATCTCACACCGGTCAGAATGGCCATCATAAAAAAATCTACAAACAATAAATGCTGGAGAGGGTGTGGAGAAAAGGGAACATTCTTGCACTGTTGGTGGGAATGTAAATTGATACAGCCACTATGGAGAACAGTATGGAGGTTCCTTAAAAATAGATTTTAAAATAAAGACTATTACAAGAGAAAAAGAAGGACACTACATAATGATCACGGGATCAATCCAAGAAGAAGATATAACAATTGTAAATATTTACGCACCCAACATAGGAGCACCTCAATACGTAAGACAAATGCTAACAGCCATAAAAGGGGAAATCAACAGTAACACAATCACAGTATGGGACTTAATACCCCACTTTCTCCAGGAAGCAGATCATCCAAAATGAAAAGAAATAAGGAAACATGAGCTTTAAATGACACATTAAACAAGATGGACTTAATGGATATTTATAGGACATTCCATCCAAAACCAATAGAATACATGTTCTTCTCAAGGGTTCATGTAACATTCTCCAGGATAGATCATATCTAGGGTCACAAATCAAGCCTTGGTAAATTTAAGAAAATTGAAGTCATATCAAGTATCTTTCTGACAACTATGCTATGGGACTAGATATTAATTACAGGAAAAAATCTGTAAAAAATACAAGCACATGGAGGCTAAACAATACGTTACTAAATAACCAAGAGATCACTGAAGAAATCAAAGGGGAAATAAAAAAATACATAGAAACAAATGACAATGAAAACATGATGGACCAAAATATATGGGATGCAGCAAAAGCAATTCTAAGAAGGAAGTTTATACCAATACAACCTTACTTAAAGAAACAAGAAAAATCTCAAATAAACAACCTAACCTTACACCTAAAGCAATTAGAGAAAGAAGAACAAAAAACCCCCAAAGTTAGCAGAAGGAAAGAAATCATAAAGATCACATCAGAAATAAATGAAAAAGAAATGAAAGAAACGATAGCAAAGATCAATAAAACTAAAAGCTGGTTATTTGAGAAGATAAAAAAAATTGATAAACCGTTAGCCAGAATAAGCAGGAAAAAAAAGGGAGAAGACTCAAATCAACAGAAATAGTAATGAAAAAGGAGAAGTAACTGACACTGCAGAAATACGAAGGATCATGAGAGATTACTACAAGCAACTATATGAAAATAAAATGGACAACCTGGAAGAAATGGACAAATTCTTAGAAAAGTACGACCTTCTGAAACTGAACAGGAAAAATTGAAAGTATAAACAGACCAATTACAAGCACTGAAATTGAAACTGTGATTAAAAATCTTCCAACAAACAAAAGCCCACCACCAGATGGCTTCACAGGCGAATTCTATCAAACATTTAGAGAAGAACTAACACCTATCCTTCTCAAACTCTTCCAAAATATTGCAGAGGGAGGAACACTCCCAAAGTCATTCTACGAGGCCACCATCACCCTGATACTAAAACCAGACAAATATGTCACAAAAAAGAAAACTATAGGCCAATATCACTGATGAATATGGATGCAAATATCCTCAACAAAATACTAGCAAACAGAATCCAACAGCACATTAAAAGGATCACACACCATGATCAAGTGGGGTTTATCCCAGGAGTGCAAGGATTCTTCAATATACGCAAATCAATCAATGTGATACACTATATTAACAAACTGAAGGAGAAAAACCATATGATCATCTCACTAGATGCAGAAAAATCTTTCAACAGAATTCAACACCCACTTGTGATAAAAACTCTCTAGAAAGTAGGCATAGAGGGAACCTACCTCAACATAATAAAGGCCATATATGACAAACCCTCAGCCAACATCAGTCTCAATGGTGAAAAACTGAAACTATTTCCTCTAAGATCAGGAAGAAGACAAGATTGCCCATTCTCACCACTTTTATTCAACATAGCTTTGGAAGTTTTAGCCACAGCCATCAGAGAAGAAAAAGAAATAAAAGGAATCCAAATCGGAAAAGAAGACGTAAAACTGTCACTGTTTGCAGATGACATTATACTATACATAGAGAATCCTAAAGATGCTACCAGAAAACTACTAGAGCTAATCAATGAATTTGGTAATGTAGCAGGATACAAAATTAATGCACAGAAATCTCTTGTATTCCTATACACTAACAATGAAAAATCTCAAAGAGAAATTAAGGAAACACTTCCATTAACCATTACAACAAAAACAATAATATACCTAAGAATAAACCTACCTAAGGAGACAAAAGACCTGTATGCAGAAAAGTATAAGACACTGAAGAAAGAAATTAAAGATGATACAAACAGATGGAGAGATATAGCATGTTCTTGATTGGAAGAATCAACATTGTGAAAATGACTATACTACTCAAAGCAATCTACAAATTCAATGCAATCCCTATCAAACTACCAATGGCATTTTTCACAGAACTAGAACAAAGTATTTCACAATTTGTATGGAAACACAAGATACCCCAAATAGCAAAAGCAATCTTGAAAAAGAAAAACAGAGCTGGAGGAATCAGGCTCCCTGTCTTCAGACTATACTATAAAGGTACAGTAATCAAGACAATATGGTACTGGCACAAAAACAGAAATATAGATCAATGGAACAGGATAGAAAGTCCAGAGATAAACCCATGCACATATGGTCACCTTATCTTTGATAAAGGAGGCAAGAATATATAATGGAGAAAAGACAGCCTCTTCAATAAGTGGTGCTGGGAAAACTGGACAGCTACATGTAAAAGAATGAAACTAGAACACTCCCTAACACCATATACAAAAATGAACTCAAAATGGATTAAAGATCTAAATGTAAGGTCAGACACTATAAATCTGTTAGAGGAAAACATAGGCAGAACACTGTATGACATAAATCACAGCAAGATCCTTTTTGACCCACCTCCCAGAGAAAGGGAAATAAAAACAAAAATAAACAAATGGGACCTAATGAAACTTAAAAGCTTTTGCACAGCAAGGAAACCATAAACAAAACTAAAGGACAACCCTCAGATTGGGAGAAAATATTTGCAAATGAAGCAACTGACAAAGGATTAATCTCCAAAATATACTAGCAGCTTATGCAGCTCAATATCAAAAAAACAAACAACCCAATCCAAAAATGGGCAGAAGACCTAAATAGACATTTCTTCAAAGGAGATATACAGATTGCCAACAAACACATGAAGGAATGCTCAACAGCACTAATCATTAGAGAAATGCAAATCAAAACTACAATGAGGTTTCACCTCACACCAGTCAGAATGGCCATCATCAAAAAGTCTACAAACAATAAATGCTGGAGAGGGTGTGGAGAAAAGGGAACCCTCTTGCACCGTTGGTGGGAATGTAAATTGATACAGCCACTATAGAGAACAGTATGGAGGTTCCTTAAAAAACTAAAAATTGAATTATCATATGACCCAGCAATCCCACTCCTGGGAATATACCGTGAGAAAACCATAATTCAAAAAGAGTCATGTACCACAATGTTCATTGCAGCACTATTTACAATAGCCAGGACATGGAAGCAACCTAAGTGTCCATCGACAGATGAATGGATAAAGAAGATGTGGCACATATATACTATGGAATATTACTCAGCCATAAAAAGAAATTAAATTGAGTTATTTGTAGTGAGGTGGATGGACATAGAGTCTGTCCAACAGAGTGAAGTAAGTCAGAAAAAGAAAAACAAATACCATATGCTAACACATGTATATGGAATCTAAAAGAAAAACATGGTTCTGAAGAACATAGGGGCAGGAGGGGAATAAAGATGCAGACATAGAGAATGGACTTGAGAACACGTGGAGGGGGAAGGGTAAGCTGGGACGAAGTGAGAGAGTGGCATGGACATATATACACTACCAAATGTAAAATAGATAGCTAGTGGGAAGCAGCTGCATGGCACAGGGAGATCAGCTCAGTGCTTTGCGATCACCTATATCAGCTCGGTGGGATAAGGAGGGTGGGAGGGAGACGCAAGATGGAGGGGATATGGGGATATACATATGCATATGGCTGATTCTCTTTGTTGTACAGCAGAAACTAACACAACGTTGTAAAGCAATTATACTCCAATAAGGATGTTAAAAAAAATAAATAAAAAATAAAAACACAAACATTAGAACTGACAGCCTGGGTACTCTCTCTTCTGCCCCTCCACCTTTAAACTCCTAGGCTCTTAGATTACAAACTGGAAGGTCAACCTCCTCCCAATGTCGTTTATTCCAAAGAAAAGCCCTCACCTAAAAAGAGGCTTATTAGAAAGATAAATGGCAAAGATTACCCATTGTCTAGGGGAACCTAGTGCTTGTGTCTTAAGGCTTTTCACCTCCTTTATTCTCAGTTTAACTAAAGGGGAAGCACATTAGGTCTGGCCTTTGCACTTCCCCAGTACATTTTACCATATACAGAAGCCAGTATCTCCAGGTGATACAAATGCACAGGCCAAAACTGTACTGAGCACAATTATCTCAAATATTACAATCTGAAAAAATACACTATCTGAAATAGAACTAGTAGAACAGATGGACTCAGTGTCTTAAATCAACTTCCTCAGAAGCAGAACCTGAGATAAAGAGTCTTGTGCAAATGATTCTCAGGAAAAAAATTGGTAAAAGAGTTGGGGAAGTGGGACTTCCCTGGTGGTGCAGTGGTTAAGAATCCACCTGCCAATGCAGGGGACATGGTTTCGAGCCCTGGTCCAGGAAGATCCCACATGCCGCGGAGCAACTGAGCCCTTGTGCCACAACCATAAGCCTGCGCTCTAGAGCCTGTGAGCCACAACTACTGAAGCCTGCATGCCTACAGCCTGTGCTCCACAGCTAGAGAATCCACTGCAATGAGGAGCCTGCACACCACAATGAAGACTAGCCCCTGCTCGCTGTAACTAGAGAAAGCCTGAACGGAAGACCCAATGCAACCAAAAATAAATAAATTAATTAAAAAAAAAAAAAAAGAGTTGGGGAAGTAATAAGGGTGTGGTATCAGGCAAAACACTGTACATTGTAGCTTCAGTCTGATCCTTTGAAAGTTACCACACCTCAGAGTCCTCCTGACTCAAGACAAGGCAGAAGGACCTTTTATAGTCACATCATTTATGGGGAAGAAGAGAGAGGGAAAAGGCAATTTGCACCTCATGTGGCTCTCCATAGGCAATGGACTCTGGTATCTAATAACAGTCCTCTGAAAAAGAACTGTGGGTGCTGCCTGTTAGAAAACTTGCCAAATACTAGGGGATCTGAGTGGAGCACTAACATTATGTACTTAAATTCTCCTCTTGTACCATTCAGATACCCTTGCATCACACATTACATTTACTCCATCCTGTCATGGATTGAATGTTTTTTTAATTTTTATTTTATATTGATGTATAGTTGATTAACAATGTTTTGTTAGTTTCAGGTGTAAAGTGATTCAGTTATACATATACATGTATCTACTCTTTTTCAAATTCTTTTCCCATAGAGGTTGTTAAGAATATTGAGCAGAGTTTCCTGTTCTATACAGTAGGTCCTTGTTGGTCTTCTATTTTATAGATAGTAGTGTGTATATGTCAATCTCAAACTCCCAGTTTATCCCTACCTCCCACCTTTCCCCTTTGGTAACCATAAGTTTGTTTTCTAAGTCTGTGAGTCTGTTTTGTAAATAAGGTCATTTGTATCTTTTTTTTTTAGATTCAGCATATAAGTAATATCATATGATATTTCTTTCTCTGTCTAACTTACTTCACTTAGTATGATAATCTCCAGGTTCATCCATGTTGCTGCAAATGGCATTATTGCATTCTTTTTTTGTTTGTTTTTAATTAATTTATTTATTTTTGGCTGTGTTGGGTCGTTTCTGTGTGAGGGCTTTCTCTAGTTGCGGCGAGTGGGGGCCACTCTTCATCACGGTGCATGGGCCTCTCACTGTCGCGGCCTCTCTTGTTGCGGAGCACAGGCTCCAGACGCGCAGGCTCAGTAGTTGTGGCTCACGGGCCCAGTTGCTCCGCGGCATGTGGGATCCTCCCGGACCAGGGCGCGAACCCGTGTCCCCTGCATTGGCAGGCAGATTCTCAACCACTGCACCACCAGGGAAGCCCCTGCATTCTTTTTAATGGCTGAGTAATAGTCCATTGTATATATGTACCACATCTTCTTTATCCATTCATCAGTCGATGGACATTTAGGTTGCTGCCATGCCTTGGCTACTGTAAACAGCACTGCAATGAACTCTGGGGTGCATGTATTCTTTCAAACCATGGTTTTCTCCAGATATATGCCTAGGAGTGGGACTGCTGGATCATATGGTAGCTCTATTTTTAGTTTTTTAAGGAACCTCCATACTGTCTCCACAGTGGCTGTACCAATTTACATTCCCACCAGCAGTGTAGGAGGGTTCCCTTTTTTCCACACACTCTCCCGTATTTATTGTTTGTAGACTTTTTGATGATGGCTATTCTGACTGGTGTGAGGTGATATCGCATTGTAGTTGTGATTTGCTTTCTCTAATAATTAGCAATGTTGAACATCTTTTCATGTCCCTCCTGGCCATCTGTATGTCTTCTTTGGAGAAATGTCTATTTAGGTCTTCTACCCATTTTTTGATTGGGTTGTCTGTTTTTTTGATATTGAGCTGCATGAGCTGTTCAGGGTCCAACCACATAGTAATTTGAATAGGGTGAGATAAAGAATTATTCATTATAATAGGGGATTGGGATAACAAAGGATTGGCTAGTGGAAGCAAAGAGAATTCTAAATAATATAGGAATGCCAAAAATAAGGAATAGCTACTACCACCAAGGCTGAGATAGAGCCCCAAGGAAAATCCTACTTAATATAAATTCATGAGCATTTGGGAGAGGATAAGGAAGAACTAGACACATTTAGAAAATAATAAACTGTTTTGTTAAAAGAGATATAAATATTAATTTTTAAATAGGCAAAAAAGTAGAAAAAACAGGAAGAATGGGATAAATTAAAATAAAAATGTAAGATTACAAATATGCAAATACATAATCATTGTCAGTTTATATTGATTTAACTAAAAAGCTCATGCTGTCAGATTGTATTTTAAAAAATCTAGCTACATGCTCTTTATAAAAGATACATCTAAAACATAGATTATGCAAAGGTTGAAAGTTAAAAAAGGGAAGAGTATGTATCAGGAACAAATGAACAAATCATGCTGCCCTGCTAACATAAGAGAAAACAACTTTAGATCAAAAAACTTCATTAGAGTCTCTAAATAATACTAAAATATTTAATTCACTGAGAATATATAAAACTTTCTAAATATGCAGGCATAAAATAAAATATCCTCAAAATGTATAAAGCAAAAATTGAATTATAGCAAGAAATTAACAAATCTACCATCATGGTAGGTGATTTCAACATAGCTCTAAATTACTGATGTGTCATAAGAAGATATATAAGGAGATTAAAAATACATTTGTGGGCTTCCCTGGTGGCGCAGTGGTTGAGAATCTGCCTGCCAATGCAGGGGACACGGGTTCGAGCCCTGGTCCGGGAAGATCCCACATGCCGCGGAGCAGCTGGGCCCGTGAGCCACAATTACTGAGCCTGCACGTCTGGAGCCTGTGCTCTGCAACAAGGCCGCGATAATGAGAGGCCCGCACACCGCGATGAGGAGTGGCCCCCACTTGCCGCAACTGGAGAAAGCCCTTGCACAGAAACGAAGACCCAACACAGCCATAAATAAATAAATAAATAAATAAATAAACAAACCCAAAAGTTAAAAAAAAAAATACATTTGTAAACTACTAACAAGCATAATTTTATACACATACATTCACAAGTATGAATCACATTCTCTAATGACAACAATTGAAGTGGAAGTTAATAACAAGGTAAGTTTTAAAAAACTCTATGTATATTTAAGATTATAAAAACTTAAAAACTCAGTAATCAAACTATTATAATGTAAATTTAAAAATCCACAGAAATAAACGATAATGAAATACTAATACTAACATACCACATCTTTAAAGGTACAGTGATAGCAGACCTACAGGGGAAAATTTTTACCTTAAATGTACATTTCAAATAAGAAATTCTGAAAATTAACAAATTAAGTATCTCACTTATAACATAATAAAATAAAAATAGAATATATCTGAAGAAAAGAGAAGGAAAGAAACAATATAGTTAAGAGCAGAATTTTTTTAAAAATTGAAAACAAAGACACATTGCAGATGATCAACAAAGTCAAAAGTTGGTTCTTTGAAAAGAATAATACACTAGACAAACATCTGGTAAAATCTTATGAAAAAAAAAGAGAGAAGAGAGAGGAGGCAGAGACAGCATTTTAATGCAAAAAGGGACATAACTATAGAAACAAAAGAGTATTTTTTTTTAAATAAGAGAAAACTACTAACTATGCTAATACAGTTAAATGCTTAGTAAAATGGATATATCTCTTTAAAATATAACTTAACAACTTACAAAAGAAATAATAGAAAGCAGTCATTACAAATTTTCCCCAAAGAAACCACCTAACAATTACAGAGGCAAATTTTACCAAATTTTCAGGGAAAGAGCATTTCAATTTTGTACACTTCCAAAAAACAGATAAAAATACACAGTTTCAGTTATTTAATTAATCCAGAATAATCTAATAATCTTAATTCAAAACTGAAAAAACACATTATAAGAAAGAAAAAGTCCTGACCAATCTTTCAAATAAACATAAATGCAAAATCACAAACAATATTTTGGCAAACCAAGTCCATATATTTATTGAAAGAATAATACGTATGCCCAGTAGGATTTATTCCAGGAATTCAAGAATGGTTTAATATTAAAAAATAAATCAAAGTAGTTCACCAGATTTACAGAATTAGGGAAAAAAATATCCATCAATTGATGAAGAAGTAGAACTTAATAAAATTAAACCTATATTCATGATTTTTAAAAAAATTGCCAACTAGGGGAAAACATGAACTTCTTTAAACTGAAAAAAATATATCTATAAAATCCTACTGTAAATATTATACTAAATAGTGAACGTTTAAAAGATTTACTTTTATAATCTGAAGCAAGACAAGGACCTCCACTGTTGCATGTTTTATTCAGTATCATACTAGGTGCTCTAGCAAATTATACTAGATATCCTAGCAAGAGTGTAAAAAGAAAATAAATAAAAAGTGTGAAGATTGGAAAGTTAAAAATGAAATTTCAGTTCTAATTATATCAAAGATGATTGTATATAAAGGAAATCCCCCCAGAATACACAGATAAATTATTAGGATAGATTGTTGGATAGAAGATTGTTTTGCACAAATCATTTGCATTTTTACATACTGGCAGGAAACAGAAAATTAAATTCAAAAAAAGATTTCGGGTAGCATGAAAATATTAAATACTTAGAAATAAATAGATCAAAAGTTGTGTGAAATCTTGATGCAGAAATTTATAAAAACTATTGAGATTAAAAGAAAAAACTCCTAAAGAAATGAAGGGATTAGAAGATTCAATATTATGAAGATGTCTCTTCCCCCCAAATTGATCTATCCATTCAGTGCAATGCCAAACACAACCTTATTGGATTTTCATGTTGGGACTGGGATAGAACTGGTAAGTTGATCCTGAAATTTGTATGTAATGCAAAGAACTAAAAATATCCAAGAAACCCTTGAAGAACAAAGTCAGATAAAATTACTTGCTCTACTCCATATCAAACTTATTAAAGTATAATAACTAAATCACTGTGGTATTGGTGCAAAAATGGGCAAATATTCAAGAAGAAGCAAATAGGGAGCCCAGGAACAGACCTTAAACATACAGAGCACTTGATAATTTATGAAAATGTCACTTTAGAGCAAAACAATTTCTACAAATCAATAATAAGATATGCAACCCAGTTGTAAACAAAAAAAGGGCAAGAGGCTTTAACACACAATTTACAAACAAAAATATACAAACAGCCAGTAAATATATGAAAAGTTTTCCAACCTCAATAGTAAACAGAGAAATAAAAATTAAAACCTTAATATACAATTCCAGTTTTGGGGTTAAGTAAAATAAGCACACTCCACTCTGTCTCCCTTAATGAATACAGCTATAAAGGTTGACAGACTATGTGGAACAGCAAGACACATAAAATAAAATATCAGAGGAGGATTGCAGAAGAAGACCAAAATTAAAAGTGCTACTGAATTGTCAGTGAGTTTGACATTTTGTTCTTCCAGTATTCCCTGACTTGAAATCAAAGCACTGACAACCCAAAAAATGTGCACCTGTTGAGAGTCTCTCTGGTTCTGGCTCAAGGAGCTGAAAAAGGAACTCCTAATGCTCAGAGAGAGAGCACAGCATTGTTTTGTTTTGTTTTTTTTCCCTCTTTTATCTCAACCATTGTCTGGTATTCCAGCCCCCAAGCACTTCCATGGTGATGGTGTTGGTGGCAGTGACTGGTAAAGAGAATTCACAGGAAACAAAATTTGATAATAGGTAACTTCCTGTCCAGTTGGTGAAGCTGGGGTTCCAAGAAAATGGAGCCAGACCCCATTTTTTTTTTTTCTCTCTCTGTCCTCCCTCGATCAATCACTTGGCCCTAGATGTGAACAGAGTTGTGAAATTACCCAGTGGAGGGGGATTGTTAGTTAAACCCCAGACTCCTAGCCAGAAGACCAAAAACAGTACTTGACTACCAATAGCAAAAGTAGTAGCAATGTAGTAAAATGTGTGGCAACATTGCAAGAAAGATGGGAGGAATTGGGAATATATGGTCACAAAATTCTTATACTATATGTGAAGCAGTATATTATTGGAACGTAGGCTGTGATTAAAGATAAAAGATACATATAACTACTATATATATATAGTTATATATAATATAGTTATATATATATATACTGATATATATAAAACTAATATGACAATAGTTATATATTGATAGTTATATATGTATATATATAACTATATATACTGCTATGTAAATAACTAATAATGTGACAATAGTGGAGATAAATAAAACATGAAAAATATTCAATTAACCAAAATAAGGCAGAAAAACAGGTAAGTTAAAGAACAGAAGAAATAGAAAAAATTAGCAAGATGGTAGGTTTCCATCTAATTATATCAATAATTAGATTAAATATAAAAGATCTGACCACCAACTGAAAGAAAGATTGGATCGAAAGCAAGGCTCACTTACATGCTGTCTACTAAAAACTCATATTAAATACAAAGACATAGATAGGTTAAAAGTAAAAAGAGAGAATAAGATATACCATGCAAAACTAATCTAAAGGGAGCTGGTATTTCTATACTAGTAAAAGGCAAGGTAGACATGAGAACAAAGAATGTTATCAGGGATAAAGCGGGATATTTCATATACATAATGGGGCTAGTTCACCAAAAAGACATAAAAATCCTAAATGTGTATGCATCTAACAACAGAGCTTCAAAATTCATGATAGAATTAGAAATAGGCAATGTAGAAGTATAGCTGTAGATTTTATCATTCTAGCTCAGTAATTCATAAAACAAGTAGATAGAAAATCAGTTAGTATATAAAGACCTAAACAAGACTATGAACCAACTTGACCTAATTAACATTTACAGGATACCTCATCCGGCAGCATCAGAGTATACAATCTTAAAAATTGTACGTGAAACAATCACCAAATAGTCCATATACTAGGCCTTTAAAAAGGCTTAACAGATTTTAAATGATTAATATAATATAAAAGATGTTCTCTGATCATAATGAAATTAAACTAGAAACTAATAACTGTAAAATATCTGGAAAAATCCCCAAATATTTGGAAATTAAATAGCACAGTTCTAATTAACTCAAGGGTCAAAGAGGAAGACAAATGGAAATTAGAAAATACTAATTTAATTTCTTGAGTTGCATTATGGTTACATGGAGTTTCCCTTTATGAAAACTCATAAGCTGTACATTTTGTTTTGTGCACGTTTCTGTATGTGTGTTATATTTCTCAACAAAATGAAATAAAAAATGGACAAATTCCTAGAAAAATGTTATTTAGCAAAACAAAGTCAGGAAGAAATAAAAAGGGAAGTTGGAGCAAGACTGCAAGCTGTAGTGGGCAGCCTCGTTGGGTAAATTCCCAAGCCCCCTCAGAATCCAAGTAAATAAGATAGCAAAGAAAAACATCCACAGACAAAAGCTAAATACAACAAACTAAATGACTTGTTATCACCACAGACTCCAAAATACAAGTAGGTGCAGCAAAATAGCTACAGCAAGACAAGTGTGGTATTAGTGAAATGCCCAACAAAAAACAAAGGTAAAGCAAAAAGACTTCTAAGAATCCCAGAAACTAAATTGTTAGCATGTATTCACTTCTAAAGCAGCGTCTCTACTCCACAGAGAAAGCTCAGCTGACGATCTGAGAGGAGCAGACAAATCTATAGTAGAGCTCATGGGTAAGAGCCAGGGGAACACAAAATTAAATTCAGGTGGTGGTGGAGTGATATGGGTCATAAGAACTTTTGAAATTAGCCAAGTGAAGCTCTCTTCTAGGACAAAGCCCTACAAACAGGAGAGCTTACTCAGAGAATCTAAATTGAGCAAGACAGAGACAAAATGGCTAAGAAAAGGGACGTTACAGATAAAAATGGGGAAGGAGAGGAGACACATCTCAGAAAGGTCATACTTTTGAACACCTCAGAATAACCACAGGAGAGGAAGCCAGAGAGAGCCGTGAAGCTAGGAGTGTCTCCTTGCCCACACGTCCCTACTGAGTACAGGGAAATCATCTTGCTTATACTTGAACAACAGAAAAAGATGACAGCCAAATCCTGAACAGAGCTAAGTAACAAAGTTATGTAAAAGCCTCCCTTTTAAGAAGACTAGAAAATTATCAAACCAAGGCCTTTATTAAGTGGTAACAATTTATTGTGTTATAAGATCATATGACACGAGAGAAAGATGATGTGTTGTGTGGAGCTTATTAGCATCCATTGTTATCAAGTTTTGGCAAAAAAAAATTATACTAATATAACTACCATAATATACATAAAACTTAGAGAGGTAGAATTTTTGCTCGGTGATTTCTCATAGTTAAAATGCATCACTGGGTCAGTAAAATATCTTAAAACTTAAAGAAACTTTTCATGATAGTAGAGAAGATAGAAGATGTTTGCACAGTGATGGATGACAGCATAAACCTAGATATATTAGATTCAGGAATGTGCATCATTAATGTCAGTAATTATTTCAAGCAGTGACTGCCCAGAGGAAAAGTGATCTGAGCCACTACAGAAAACAACATAGCAATAGCTTCTGGCCATTATACAGATTTACAACTCTACACACACTCATTAGTTTCAGTTCTGTTCTTTCTTCAAACACCTACGGTGAGTTTAATGAAATTGGACTAAACAGCCAAAAGAAATAGGCACACACTTGTAGGGGCAGTTATAGGTAGAGTTCAGGTTTTGATTGAATATGAAGCCTTTGACTATGTTTCCAGCCATGCCCTACTGAACTTCCATTTTTCCAGGCTCAACTTCTGAAATTTTCAGCTTACTTTTTGCTTTCCTCTTAAATTTTGTTGGTTGGTGCATCTTTATTGAAAAAAAGGTATTTCTTTTTGTTAATTGCACAAATATCCGTCTATCTGGTGTGATTGCAGCACTTATGTAACTGCCAAAGACAGTCTTGTCAAAATAGATGTTTGAGATAATTATATAAACTTAGATATCAAAAATATATTTAAAATATTTAATATGCTAATAAAAGCATAGCATCAGCAGTAACATTTTCAATTGAGAACAGATGATACCTTTTAAAAAATGATAAATCCAGTGATAAAAATTCTGAAATAATGACTCACTGTTAAGGTTTTGATAAGGTATTAAGTTACTCTTTGTAACTTTCTTTTACTGTTTTACTTTTTCCAAGTCCAATTTTCCTTTGATATATTAAAATAAAAACTTTTTATTTCAAATAAAAAAACAGAAAAGCAAAATCTTTTGGCTTGGACTACTGAAGTAGCCTACTTAATCTCCTTACCTCTGTTTCTGCCTCTGCTCTACACTTGACCACCAGCTATTCTGTTACCAATATAAGATATCTGCCTGTCATATTTATCATCCCTCCCTCCAAAATCCCATCAAAATAATAGCAAATGGGTTAAAAAAAAAAAAATTTAGTCCGTAACAGCTTTGTGGATTGGATTTGGGAATATCAGAAAACCAAAGGATCAAGATGATTTCTGCAAGATGAAAAGAAGGGACTATTGAGAGATAAGCCAGGGTTGGAGGTAAATCTTGGATACAGAGAAAGATGGATCCATCGAAAAAGCTATTCCTGATCCAGTCATCAGGTATGGAGGGCAGGTTAGGCAACTGGAACATTATACTCAGGAAGAGCTAGGGCTCCTGGGTTGGGGGCCAGGGGTTAATGCATAGTCAGTCTACCTGCTTGGTTCATACTTGCACAAAGTAAAATCTGCCAGTGGACAATCTTAATACATATTTGTTAAACAAATTAATAAACAAATGCAGAAAGATTACTTCTATTATACACCAGCCATAAGGAAAATCATTGACCTGAATTGCAATCCTGGAAGCACTCAGCTCCAGACCCACCATTAGAGAAATTTCAACTCCACCCACTCCTTAAGTGAGACTGGAAAAATCAGAAGAAAATCCTCATCAACAACCTTTCCCAAGGGTTCACACTATCTCAGCCCCCAATATCAATTCACTATTGCTCCTAACTTTCTACTCCCCAGCCTCAGCCATTACCGCAGTAGTAGTTTATGACTCCTCTCCAGTTGCTCCTAATTGTTCATTGTTGTAGGTGCTACCATCCTTCTCCAACTCATCCCCTGGGAACCATAGCTCCTTCCACTTCAACAGAGAAATTTCTCTCAGTGTGACACTGATTTCAGTCACCTTAGACAACTGGATTTCTAAGTGATGAAACTCTTATTTCCACCCCAAGTAGCTATATTCTTTTAGGAAGTTATGTCACATGCCACAAGAACCAGGCTTGAGCTGTGTAGAGTACTCTGCCCTGGTCTTGGCCAAACTTTATTACCCAAGACCCTTAATCCTGATATTGGCACACATGATCATCAGTTTTAGTCTTTCCTTCACCGTCTCTTCAAACTGCCTAGTGAATCTTATGCACAGAGAATTCCAGTGACCTGCTAAGATGACGTAGATTTCCTGAAATGAATGGTCCTTCTAAGGTAAATTAAATAGTTATCATTACCATTGTCTACTCAAGGTGTTTGGAAGTCTTCCATTTGAGTAGCCTGCTAACTACATTATTTTCTCAATGACTAGAACTATTTTAGTATCTGATAGAAGAAGTTTTCACATATTGAGGCATAGGGAAGTTATTCTGGCTTATACATGATATAACTTAAAATTTATGCTTATTAGAACAGCCTGTTTTGTGGCTTATTAAACATGCATTGTACATCTGCTTTAGCCATTAAATAAAACAATGCATTTAAAAATCAAAATGGAGTAACTGTAGTTCAGGCATTCAAAATGGATCTGGGTGGCCATTGTGGATGTGATTTCAGACACATTCCTGTATCACTAAGAATCTGAATTTTCTGAACTACATCATACTCAAGGACACCACCAGCCATTCTCAAAATAATACCTGCTAGTATAGCTGCCAGCTGCAACATTATGGTCTCAAGTTCTCCCCTAGGAACTACACAACCATTTCAAACCCCGACCAATCCTTGCTTAACATGCACCCTTAATTCTTGCCAGATCCAATCTTAATTCTTGACACACAATTTATGTAATTTTGTGGTTTTTGCCTTTATAAGACTCCCCCATTTTGTAGTTTGGTGGAACACAATTCAGGTGCTTCTTGAATCTGTGTCTCCAGGGCTACAGTCCTCAGTTTGGCTCAAATAAAACTCTTTTCTATTCCTATTAGAGACTGGTTTATCGATTATTTTCATCGACATATCAATTACTTCTTTACTCTTGAAAAACAATGATATATTATGAATGTAAAGTTATTAGTCTGGCTTATTCACTTGAAGATATTGGTTCCCTTTCTTTTTAGTCATACCATGTTATTTTGACCTCAGATCTCTCATTGCCTTCCTTTATCTCACTTATCTAATTTTTTTCACCATGTTCCAAAGGTTAACATTTGTCAAGCCAAACTGATCGTGGCCAATAAATCTCAGTCGTTTAACATTGGTCAGTAAAAACAGGAACTTTTATAACTTAAAAACTTGCAAGAATATCCGTGAGAGAAACTTGAGCCAAAAAATAAGAGTTGATGCTGTGAACTTTGTGTTTCTTGATTTTTTATTCCGCTGCTAGAGACTTTTTCATCTTTTTGTTTTTCCCTTCCATGCATATCAGAATCCCTGCACCCTCCACCACATTGATGCTAACAACCTAGTTTGTATTTTTACATATTTTTCTTTGTGTTCATATAACAATTTACACACACATAAATGTATACGCATACAGGTTTATGTTTAAAAACAAAATAGACTCATACACGTATTTTCGTGTATCTTGTTTTTTGCATTCAAGAATACTTCATGAAAATCTTTCAGGTTAGCTGACAGAGCTCTAAGTCATTCATTTTAATGGTGCAGTGTGTAGATGCACTGTGATTTAGTTAGCCCTTCTTCTGTTGATGGGCATCCGCTTTGTTTCCAGTTTTTCATCATTAGAAACAATGCTGCCATAAATATCCTTGTACTAGTGTCTTTCATATGGGTACCTTTATTTCTGTGAGAATCAACTCCTAGGAGAGGAATTGCTGGGTCTATAGGTATAGGTATTTCTAATTTTAATAGACGTTGCCAGATTGCTTTCCAACACTTTGCTTCTCTGCCAAATATACACAAAAAGTATTGCCCTAAAGGTTTTCCTTCTTTCAAAGTACAAAATTTAAAATTTCTATCTCATTAAACTTCAAATGTTTGATATTTTTAAAGGATGAATTGTTACTGATATTGCTTTTCATTAAACAGTTTAATATAAAATTTATGAATCCAAGTACTATAGTTTCTCTTAATTTTCCAACCTTATCTGCATTAGCAATTTTGCCATCAAATTTAGAAAAGCAAAGGGGACTAAACGGATGCTCTTTCCTACTACTTTCCTGGGCACTCAATATCCTTAAAATTCAGTTTACTGCCAAAGTTACTCTCATGGTTTAAAACCTTGCCTTGCAGGATTCAAGTAAAGAATTAGCTCCCCTCCCTATCTCTATGCTAAAAATGGTTTTCCTGTTGATTAGGGATTTTATTTAAACTGAAATTAAGGAGAATGGGAATAAGATGAGGCCACATAATAACATCTCAGTCACAATGTATTCTCAATATAAGGGATTCTAATTGGCAGAAGTTTTTCACTGTTGTCTGTACCCAAAGGCAAACTGTTTTAAGACAGTCTTTCTTGCTTAATACCTGGGTATTATTTTTGAAGTGTCAAATGCCCATTAAGTACTGGTTAATTATAATTATAGACCAGATTCAAAGAGAATACAGATTTGTTTCACTGATATATCTGTAGAAAAAGAGTAGCTCAGGACTATCGTATTCTCACAAATTATCTTAAAATGTTTTATTTAAACTAAAAAATATATGCGTATTTATGTAATAGGTCAAGTTTCCATGACTGCACAATAAAGATATCATCTCTGTCAGTATTCTACATTACTTATAATTCTCATTGAGTTTTTTTTTTAAAACAAGAAACAACTGAGGAATTTCATATTTTAGTACCTAGTATGTCCACAACCCTTACTGTTTTATAATCTTACTTAATGTTCTTTTTTTTTAAATACCAGTGGAATCTGGGAATGAGATCACTTGCAACTTTGATCAGCAATCGTGCCTCACTATTAACTAACCTTCAGTAACATGGCACAGAATATTAGAACCAAAATTTAGACTAGGATGACCCCAAGAAGTCATGTACCCTTGTTCTACACCAGAAGAAATGAGGTCCACAAACATTAAGGTGCTGAGATGACCTGGTTAGTTGTTTATGGTACCAAGACTAGAATACATGCTTATTGATATTCTGTCCTAGTGTTCTTCATTGCACAATGTAATATGATTAAATATGAAGAGGTTAAAGTTAGGTAAAGCTCTAGACTGAAATATAGAACAGAGGTGACTTAGAAGGAGAACTGATAGGATCAAATTAGTTGGTTCCCTTAGGAAAATTACTGGTAAATAAAGAGGTGTGAGGGTGATGGAGAAGAGGTATTGATAACAAATTTCCTGACAGCTTTGTCCAGGGCCAATGCTGCAGACATATAGCATTTTAAATCAGCATTAAACCTACTATAAAGACTCTCTCACAAAGTAAAAATAGTACGGATGGTGGTCTTTCAAGGTTACATCCTTTCATCTACTCTCTATGGCTGTTTTATAACAGTCAAGAGGATTCTGTACAGTGCTTTATTTTAGCTTTGCTCTCATTAAGGACTCATAAACTTAATTACTTAATATTCCTTAAGAAACACAGCTTGAAATAATTACTTCATTAGAAGAATTTAGCAGTGTTCATTCAGACTCTCTTGAATAGATTATTGTTCTAGAGTTGCTGAGGGTTTTATTTGTCCTTTTGTTTTGAATGCAAACCTCTTAATCTTCACATCGCTTGTAGAATTGCATTTCAAATACCATTTAAGGAGAAATTTTTTAAAAACCTGCAGGAAGTCATTTTGAAGGATGTTCCTTATTAGCATAAACCACAGCTTAAAAAGTTCTAGAGATGTGAACTATTGGTAACTACTATGAGGTATATGGTATATGGTAAAAGAATGAAGAAAAAAAATTGGTTTTTAATAAATGGTTTTAAGCATAGCATTTCATTTATAATGGATCGATATATTTAATAAAATTTGTGGAATAAGTAAAATACTACATCATGTTACTCTACTGCTGAAAAATCTTCAGTATTACTTACAACGTACAGGAGAAAGTCTGAATTATTTGGCCAATCAAGCTTACCTTCCAGTATTTTTCCTTAAACAAAACCTCCACTCTAGCCAGAGGGCTCTACTGAAACTCCTTAAGGTCTCTCTCTGCTCAGGCTACTCTCAACATGCCCTCTGCAGCTCCATCCTGTGTGCTCCCTGCTGTTTTGCTTTATTCCTATCCCTTCCAGATGAAAATCCTGCCCCTCCCGTGATCAGCTCAAGGTATTGCCTCCTCCCTCTGAGTCTTTCTATCACCAATTGCTCTTGATATTGCTCTGGATTTAAAAAATAGGAACCTGTACACTTGTCTTTTCTGTTGTATGAGTTTTATCACTCTCAGTCATAAGCATCTTGAAGGTAGAGACTAATTGTCTTATATTTGATGTCTGAGAGTAGACTCTCAAATACTCATCAGTTTGAAATTTATTTCATTATCAAACAATCCTATAATATGGAAGTAAATAATTTCCATGTACAGCTTGTATGAGTTTAAATATTGATCACTGCTTATATTGTACTATTAATAAAAATAAACAAGGAATTTTAAATGATCTACATAATATGATCACAATTTTGTCCATATATAAAGATTACATTTCACTTCATGAGAAATATTGGAGATATGTATATATAATGTTAAAAGAGATATATTTGGGTGGTAGAGTTGTTGTAAAGATGAAATATGCATACAGGTACATTGAAAACAATAAATTACTATACAAAATTACAGAGTTTTTGATACTTTTTTCTTGGCATTATTCTGTCTTTTCAGTGATGATATTAGGTGTATTCTGTATACTCTTCTAGACTTGTTACTTCTGTTTCCTCTGTTTTGTTTTTTTTTTTTGCATTTAGCTCTTTGGGGAGAATTGGGCTTTCTGAAACCCTGGTGAGCCTAAGGCTGTGATGCTGCTCAAGTATGTCTGAGCCCTGATTCAGCTTTCTTCCCTAGGATGAGGATGTAGCCTGGATGTAGAGTTTGGGTCAAGGACCAGCAGAACCAAAGATTGTAAACATTTCTTTAACCAGAAGAACCTGAATAGTTTGAGCAAGCTCTTTCTGAATAATGATATGAGCTCCAAGAATAAAATAATGGTAACAAAAGAAATTGAGCTTCTTGGAATCTTAGACCACATTTTGCAGATTTGCTGGCAGATAAGCTTCTCTTGTTATTGACTTAGGGGCCAAGAAAGTAGAATTAGGTTATACATGCTAAAAAATTATCATATAGAATAATATTCAAAATACCTAACTCTGGTCAAATTTGAGTTCACTGATGAGATTGATACCTAATGGCTATCTTTAGATGTCCCAGCCTTCATCTATAGAAACAAGGCTTCCCTGACAGTACACATATCTACTAATCAAATGGTATCTATTATGTCTGCAGAACTGTTTGCTGATTGCTAAAAATATCAATGAAGGGTATGATGAAACTTTAATTGCTTTTGTGCTACACAATACACTTAGATTTTCAATATGAAATCCCATAAAACACTATGAAATTAAGGACATGCCTATCTAGGATCATCAAAAATTATTCCGAAAGGGGAGCAGAAATGGGGAAACTCAAAGAAGCTGACAGGGTATTGAATGCTAGACACCATTAAAAACAAACAAACAAACAAACAAAAAACATGTGACTTCAGTCACTTAACACAAGGTTGATTTTTTCCTCAGGTCACAGTCCAATGAGGGTTGATAGGGAGGTTTTGTTCTTCACAAATTTAAGCATCCAGGCTCTAGGGGCAAAGAGAAAGAAAGCTCAGAGAGAAGGCACACCTGCCCTTTATGCTTTGGTCTGCTCACTTAACATTGGTTAAGCTGATTAAATGACCTGTAATATACTTAATCTAGGAAGAGGAAACCGATTGGTGAACATTAACTAGTCTCTGCTCTACCCATCATCCATTCTAATGAATTTTTTTTTCAAGTCAAAATAATTTGACAGTAAAATGATAGTAAGCAAACTACTAATTTGAAAATTTTTCTCTGAGGAAAATAACAAGAAAAACGTAGGCAGTTATGGAGATAATTTTGGTTTGGAGCATTTTGGTTTTCATTATCTGATGATTTACAGTGAAACGGTAGTTAATTATATTTGATGTTGTAAGAGGAATGATTACATTTTAGAGGTGCTCTGAAAAGGATGAACTTTAGCATTTTAGGAAAAGGCTAAATGTAAATGTCATTCAATAAAGAACAGCTGACACATATTATGATGAGAGCAGATAAATGCTTAAATCCTGGATTAGATGATGAAATGTTAACAGCCAACATTTTAATAACTGTCTCCCCCAATGTATCTCAAAAGCACTCTATTAGCAAACATGACAGTCCAATTATTTCCATGGTGCTCAGTATTTCATGGTGGCCTATTGCCAATGATAGAATATGGGGTGGGAAGTGTGCCAAAGAAATTAAGTGATTTTAAAAGCTAAAATATTGCTAGTGCTGAAAATTCAGGGTTTATGTGAGGCTAACCGCCCTGACCCTGTTTAAACTCATCAGATAAGTAAATACATTGGCACCTACTTAAGTAATAACTCTCTTTTAATATTCTGCTGAAAAAAAATGCAGGTAAGTCAATTTTGCTACAAAGAACATGTCAGTAAAATTTTATGTCACAAAAAAAGGAAACATTTGTTTTATCTGAAGATAAAACAATTCAAAAATACATCGATAATCCCTTATACATTGATCTGGTCTATACTGCTAAATCTAGAGTATAAAAAAATTAACCTTTCAAAACAGGAAAGAAATATAGGAAAATGGAATAAACTACAAAAATGTGTCATCTTGGATTGTATAGAACTTTGATTTCTTTCCTGCCATTTTGTAACTGATAAGGAAAACATAAATAGGAAAATATAATGTTACTCCTGGAAAAGTTTGAATGAGGGAAAAGATTAGAACCATACCTAACAGAGTGCCTGATCTACAGTAGGAATTTAATAAAGGTATACTGAATGACTAAATGAATGAATAAATAAAAAGAATTGAAAGAGGACTGAACTTGAAGTCTGAAGAATTAGGCTCAGGCTATGCTACCACCAGCTAGCCACACAAGAGCATATAATAATAGCTATAACTTAGTGAATGCTTACTAAGGAGTTCTTACAAACACATGCATTACATCATAATCCTATAAGGCAGGTACTATGGTTATGCTCATTTTACAAAGTAAACTGAGGCACAGAGAAGTTAAATAACTTGATGATGAAGACAGACATGGGATCTAAATGTAAGCAGTCTGCCTCCTGAACTTTCATTTTACCCACTGCATTATTTTTCCCTTCTATATGATCTTGGGAATTCCTCATCACTTTCTGAGTTACAGCTTCATCATCCATGAAGCTAAATAGGTTATACTATCTCAAGTGGATTTGGAATTATATGTGTGATTAGTACTCTAAACCAGAGTTGGCAAAAGTTCCCTGTAAAGGGTTAGATAATAATAAATATTTTAGGTTTTTCAGGCCATACAGTTTCTGTCACAACTCTTCAACTCTATCATTGTAGCACAAAAGCAATAGACAATACATAAACAAATGAGCACTGTGTCCCAACAAAACTTTATTTACAAAAATAGGCTGTAGTTAGTCTCATGTCTAAAGTATCGTATGTAATAAAAGAATAGTAAGGCAAGATTTAGCAAGAACCTAGCATTGTGCTAGGAAGAGATCTTGACATCTCAGATATTTAAGTCTTCTGCCTTTAGAACTACGTCATTTAGGCATATATCTATCTGTCCCTCTGATGGTTTCTAGGAAGAGAGACTATACAGATTCAAACACCAAATTCATCTGTCAGTTTTTGTAAACACAAGATAAGAACACATTTGCACATAGGATGTATTTCAAAAAGGTGTAGTCTGGTTTCCAAATCATGGTTAGAGTCTCAGGCTATGTCTCACAAGCTTATCAGATGCATGTTATAGCCAAAACAATACCCATATGCAATAATACCCTCACACACGTGCAAACACTCATGTGCACACACACATACAGAAGGAAAACTCTTACACATAACACATTTTAGTTACAACCTTTGCTAAATAGAATTTAGTGAACTATTATTTCTACTAAAAACACATTCCACAATAAACAGAAAACATATTTGCACCAAGAATGTTGTATGTTATTTCCTCCCTGCTGTACTGAATCAAGGATCTGTGGGGGAAATTTGGTTTAATATCTCTAACTCTGTTCTTCCTGTAGCAATGTAATAATTCAAAATAACTTTTATATTTCATTCAGCAAATAGTCTGAAACTCTGCTCTGTGCCTAGCACTAGGCTAGAATTTCTGGGAGATAGGAATTAATCAACTTTGCCTCTATCCGTAAGAAGCTTACACTAGATACATGCACCCATATGTTCATAGCAGCACTATTTACAATAGTCAAGACATGGAAACAACCTAAATGTCCATCAACAGATGAATGGATAAAGAAGACGTGGTATATATATATGTGTGTGTATATATATATATATACACACACATATATACATATATATATACACACACATATATACATATATATATATATACACACACACACACATACACACAATGGAATCTTAGCCATAAAAAAAGAATGAAATAATGACATTTGCAGCAACATGGATGGACCTAGAGATTATCACACTAAGTGAAGTAAGTCAGAAAGACAAATACCATATGATATCATTTACATGTGGAATCTAAAATATGACACAAATGAACTTATCTATGAAACAGAAACAGACTCACAGATATAGAGAACAGACTTGTGGTTGCCAAGGGGGAGGGGGGAGGTTGGGGAAGGATGGATTGGGAGTTTGGGATTGGCAGATGCTAGTTATTATAGGTAGAATGGATAAACAAAAGAATCCTAAAGTCCTACTGTATAGCACAGGGAACTATATTCAATATCCTGTAATAAACCATAATGGAAAAGAATATGAAAAAGTATATATATATATATATATATGTGAAACTGAATCACTTTGTTGTACAGCAAATTAATACAATATTGTAAATCAACTATACTTCAATAAAATAAATTTTAAAAATCAACAAAGGGACTTGCCTGGTGGTCCAGTGGTTAAGAATCCATCCGGCAATGCAGGGGACGTGGGTTCAATCCCTGGTCAGGGAACTAAGATCCCACATGCTGCGGGGCAACTAAAGCCTGTGCACCACAACTAGAGAGCCCGTGTGCCACAACTAGAGAGCCCGTGCACCACAACTAACGAGCCTGCATGCTCTGGAGCCCACGTGCCACAACCGCAACGAAGAACGCATGTGCCTCAATGAAAGATCCCGCATGCCACAACTAAGACCCGATGCAGCCAAAAACATAAATATATAAATAAATATTTTAAAAAATCAAGGAAAAGGAAAACTTCAAAAACAGGAAAAAAAGTTTATACTTAATTTTGATATGACATTCCCAAAGAAAAGTGTTTATTAATGATACATTTTTGGAATAATAATGCTGGCATTAAATAACAATGAGAGTTAAAGCTTTTTTTAATTATTATTTTCCAAAAAAGAAAGAAATACATCTAATAAACTAATGAAGGACATAATATGAAATCAACTAAAACATTCAATTAATCCAAAAGAATGCAGAATAAAAAATAGGGAACAAAAACATCTGGGACAAATAGAAAACAAATAGCAAGATGATAAATGTAAATATAAAATATGAACCCAAAGATATCAATAATTACATGAAATGTAAATGGTCTAAACATCCTAATTAGAAGGCATGATTTGCCAAATTTGGGTGGAGTGGGGGGGGTGGGTAAGGGAAACCCAGAGCCAATTCCTTGCTGTCTACAATAAAAATCACCTTAAATATAAAAATACATAAGGGTAAAGTAAAATAATGGAAAAAGATCATGCAAAACCTGAAAAACCAAAAACCTAAATACTAAGTAGACTTTAGAGCAAAAAAAATTACTAGAGATAAACACAGTCATTTCATAAGGATAAAGCAGCCAATTCATCAAAAGGATACAATAATCATAAAAGTTTATACACCTAATATTGTAAATTTGAAATTGAGTTTCAAAATACATGAAGTAAAAACTGATAGAACTAAAAGGAGAAACAGACAAATGCACAATTATGGTTAATCTCAACATTACTCTCACAATAATTGCTAAAACAGGTAGCCAGAAAGATCAGTAAAAATATACAAGCAACAATATCAAACAATTTGATCTAATTGAGATTCATAGACCACTCCACACAAAAACAGCAAAATATATATACTCGTTTTAAGTATACATAAACCTTTTACAAGGTAGATAATATTCTGGGACACAAAACAAGTTTCAATAAATTTAAAAGGAATAAAATCATATAAGGAATGTGTGACCACCATGAGACTACATTAAAAATCGATAACAGAAGTAAACTTGGAAAATCCCCAAATATTTGGAAACTAAATTACATACTTCTAAATAATCCACAGATCAAACAGAAAGTCAAAAGGTAAATTATAAAGTATTTCTAACTAAATGAAAATGTATAAACAGCATAACAAAATTTGTGGATGCAGCTAAGGCAAGTACTTACAGGGAATTTTATAGCAACGAACACCTATACTAGAAAAGAAGGATCTCACATAAATGACTTTAAGAAACTAGAAAAACAAGAGCAAATGAAACTGAAAGTAGGAGAAAGGGAATAATAAAGTTCTGAGTGGAAATCAATGCAACAGAAAAATAGAGAAACTGATGAAACTAAAAGCTAGTTCTTTGAGAACATCAATAAAATTCATAAACTTCTAGCCAGACTGAAAAGGAAAAAAAGAGAAAATACAAATGAACAAAACCAAAAATGAGAGTGGTGACATCACTACAAATTCTACACGTATTAAAAAGGGTAGAAAGTTTCTATTACGAACAAGATGATGACAACAAATTTGACAACTTAATGAAACGAACAAATTCCTTGAAAGAAACAAACAAAAGCTTACTTAACAAAAAGAAACTTTGAATAGCCATGTATCTATTAGGGAAATTAATTTTGTTAAAAATCTTATCACAAAGAAAATTCCAGGCTTCACTGGAAAATGCTACCAAAGTTTTAAGGGAAAAAATATCATTTATACACAAACTTCTAGATAATAAAAGATAAACACTTCTCAACTCATTTCATGAAGCCAGCATTCCCTGATATCAAATCAGAAAAAGAAAACTACAAATCGATATCCCTCATAAACATAGATATAGGGCTTTGCTGGTGACACATTGGTTAAGAATCCGCCTGCCAATGCAGGGGACACGGGTTTGAGCCCTGGTCCGGGAAGATCCCACATGCCACGGAGCAACTAAGCCCGTGTGCCACAACTACTAAGACTGCGCTCTAGAGCCTGCGAGCCACAACTACTGAGCCCGTGCGTCCTAAAGCCCATGCTCTGCAACAAGAGAAGCCACCACAATGAGAAGCCCATGCACCGCAACGAAGAGTAGCCCCCACTCGCTGCAACTAGAGAAAGCCCGCACGCAGCAACAAAGACCCAACTCAGCCATAAATAAATAAATTAAAAAAAAATAGATATAAAAATTCCTAACAGAATTTTAACAAATTGAATCTGACAACAGGTAAAATTGATAAAATATCATGACCAAGTAGAGTTAATCTTAGGAATTCATGGTTGGTTTAACATTTGAAAATGTCGGTAAGTCATCATATTAACAAACTAAAAAAAAAAAAAAAAAAGGAAAACTGGAAAACTTATGATTGTTTTAATATAAAGTATCTGATAAAAATTATTTTCCAATGGAAATTCTATTCCTGAAATTCCCACAAAAATAATAGAAAGGATCTTCACCCACCTGATTAAGGCATCCACAAATAACCTACAGATAACATAATTGTTAATGCTGAAACTCTTCCATTTTGATGGATTTGTCAGTTTCTCTTTGTAGTATTTATCCTTGTTTGATAGAGTCAGCTTTATTGAGGCAAAATTTACACACAATAAAATTCATCCATTTTAAGCATACATTTCAAAGTATTTTTAAGAATATGGTTACATAGCCATCACTATAATCATGATATAGACATCCCCTCTGCCTCTATGTAGAAAATCCTGTCTTCACATTCACCACCTGCTCCAGTCCCTGGAAACCACTAATATTCAGTCACTGTAGATTTTCCTTTTCTAGAATTTCATATAAATGGAATCCTACAACACATTTTGTGCCTGGGTTATTTTACTTAGTATAATGCTTTTCACATTCACCCAAAATTTTGTGTGCATCTGTGGGTAGCTATTTTTTAATGCTGAGCTGTATTCTACTTTATGGTTGAAACACATTTGTTTATCCATTCACCAGTTGAGGTTTGGGTTGTTTCCAGTTTGGAGCTATTATGAATAAAGCTGTAATTATTATTTGTACAAGTCTTTGTATGGACATATATTTTATTTCTTTGAGGGAAGTACCTAGAAAGGAGTATTGTTAAGTCACATAGTTTAAGTGTGTGTTTAACTTAAAAAGAAAAAAAAAAAGTCAGGTTTCCAAAAGGACTGTTGTATTTTTATTCCTACAAGAAATGTATGAGTCCCAGTTGTTACACCTCCTAGCCAACCCTGGCATTTTATTATCTGCTGAGGTTTTAATCTGCATTTTCTAAATAACTAATGATGAGCATCTTTTGTACCTAGTTGTCATCTGTATATCTTCTTTAGTGAAGTGTCTGTTAAAATATTTTGCCTATTAGGTTATTTGTTCTCTTACTGAGTGATTAAAAATCTTTTTATAATGTGAACACAGGTCTTTTACTAGATACATGCTTTGTAAGTCTATTCTCTTAATGTGTGGCTTATCTTTTCATTTATTTGAGAGTACTTTTAAAGAGCTTTTTTTTTTTCCTTTCTAAATTTTGAAGAAGTCTACAAAAATTATCTATTTTTTCTTTTATGGTTTGTGGTTTTTGTGTAAGAAATGTTTGTCTAACCAAAGGCTTCAAAAAAATTAGATAACTGTTTTAATTACAAATTAGATACCATATTAAAATAACAATGACTGTGCACCATTGTCTTTGATTTCTATTTGATTTTGCATCTCAGATTTCCACTTATCACTTCTTTTTTTTCTAGACTAATCCTGGAAGATTTTAACTTTTGGGTCATTTTCAAGCTATCCAAAACAATTCCTTGTGAAAATGTTGGTAACTTCAATATCCAAAAATATGATTCTCCCAATACTTTGGAATCTCAGTTCCTGATTTCCCTTTCCGTCAATGATCTCATCCTCCACTCTCTTAGCTATCATGGTCATCTTCTTGCAAAATCTCAATTTTAAGCATTTTACTTAACTGCTAATTCTAATTTTCTCACCTTCTTCTCCTGATACTCCAAATCAAAAAAATCCTTCAACATAGAACCTAAAATCAATTGATCTTATCAACTTTTCTCTGTATCCATCATATCCCTCTCTTGTCTCCACTTTCTTTTGATCTAGCTTAACTGCCATGGTCATAATATCATAATAATTCACTTGCATATACCATCAACTCCCTTGTGCCTCCTTTGCTTTGTCATCATTCTCTTGGCTAAACCAAACCCCTGGTTAAAACCAATTCACTACCTACTCCTCGCCTGCCCCTTCACAGTGAAATGTGGCTGGAGAAAAACATACAACTTTCTAACTCATCTCATGACCACTAAGTCACAAGTAAATTTTCCTAGTCTATTTACTCTCCCACTATCCTAAACAACTATTTCACTTACTCTCAATCTCCTAAAACCTACCAAAGTTTTTACCATCCTCATAGCTGATGACTTTGTTTTCTCAGTGAAATAGGGAACAATAACTTCCAGAAATGCCCATCCTGTGTCTGTGCCCATTTAAACTGTCTCCTCTTCTGTTACTTTGAATGAAGGGTCCATGTTCCCGGCAAAGGCTAATTCCAAAACTTATTAACTAGATATCATTCCCCTACCACTTATAATGACATTCACTCTAGCATTTCTCTTTTCAGCATCATCAGTTTTTCCTTCCTTACTACATCATTTCTACCCACATATGTTTCCCTTTCCCATCTTTAAAAAGTCTTTTGATCCCATGTACTCTAGCTACCACATACATTCTCTTTCCCTGTAACAGCAATACTCCTAGAAAGAGCAGTTTCCAAAATCTTTCCTCTCAGCATCATTTAAACCAGCTCCAAACTTTTGCCCTCACTACTCCATCAAAACTACTCTTATCAAGGTCAACAAATTCAAAGATCAATTCTCATTTATCTTTATAACTGTATTTTCAGTTTTAAAATTATTCACCTTCCCACAAAGACAGTGGACTCACTGAATGGAGGTGCTGTATCTCATTTATCCTACCTTGAATATTAAAAATATTTCATTATATGTGTAATACTCACAATATGTCTATATAATGAATGACCAAAGAAATTTCCTTAACATCTTGGAACTGGAAAATCAAACTAGAGTACACCATAATTTAATAATCATAAATTTAGGTAGAATCCTGTTAGCAAGTTTAGATGAATTTCTGAGACTTACCTTACTTTCACAGATTCTTTAGATGCCTAAACATGCAGAGGCAAAACTACAAAGATGAAATTTTGAAAACAGATATTTGAAGATGTATATATGAACACTTAAATCTTTCACAAATTTGTTTACATTGTATCATAAAATATAATAAATCCTGTAAAATGTATAAAGTCCTCCTTCACAAATTAGAAATAAGTCCTAAGAACTTACACTTTAAATAATTAAAAATAAAACGGAGAAGCAAGACAGGGCTGTATTTATTTCTACTCTAAAGAGTATTCTTAAAATAAAAATAGGTACAAAAATAATTCACAATGGTAGCTACAAGAACTACCATATTTTATAATGTTATTTCACCAAATTGCTAAGTCATTGTTCATACATATTTATCAAATGAAAATGAAAGCCTTCTGGCTCCAGCTGAAGTCACTTTTCCAAAATGTAATTATTATCTAGATCTTGCTTCAGTTTCCAATCAAAATCACCAATGAATATTATAAAGTTACGTTGTAGTTCCTTCTCCATTTGTATCTCCAATTACCATGTAAGACCTTTTAAAAAGAAATAAAGCTGCAAGTTTCTCAGGACCAATAACAACATCTCAGGAACAGAATGGGAAAAAACAGAAACATGTATTACAGGTTCTGTGGAACAGCTTTTCAAAATTAAGTTTGAAAGTAGACAAAACTTGGTGTTTTGAGTAACCTGGGGCTTTCTTACTTAACTCAAATCAGCCAGAGCTAAAGTGAGCAATACGTCAAATTAACTTGCTCAATTTTCTTTTCTTAACTTTTTCAATGCCCTTTAGGAACACCATTACTGAGAAGCTATTGTTGGCATTTACAGCACAAAAACTTATTTTGGAAGGTTGATACTACAATCGCCTAAATATCACAAAACTGAAAATTGTATGACACGTTATTTCATCATACTAAAAGGAAAAATAGAGTCTGTAGATAAGCCATTTTTGGTTGGAAAAAAAAAGGCTCCAGAATGGTTTTAATGGTTGATTTATATTTAAATATAAGCAATGAATACAAAATGACTTCCACCTATAATTTTTAAAACTTGTTGAAATTGCTGACTGAAAAATTAATAATATTTTTGTGTCTTATCTTTCATATATTAAATGTGACGGTTATAAGAAAATAGAGCCTAGCATATTAATCTCACTGGAGCAGAACCTTCTATTTAAATAAAATAAAACACTGTGTTGGTCATTTAAAATAATTTACAAATCTATTCTCTTTAATGTTTTCAAGTTCAGTACAAATCAAATCTATCACTGAGTAAACCACATAACAAACGAGAGTCAAATGCATATCAGTATGAAATAACCAATCTATGTTTTAAATGAACCATGTAGAGACTACATTTCATATGAAAAATTATAAATTGATATAGGTATCAAAAGCAATTCCTAGAAAAACAATTATATCTGACGACAACAATTTTCCTACCACTTGCCATGGTAAATATCATTTGTTCCTCCATATGTAAAATAAGCAGTTATGGTTTTGCTTATTTTCCTTTATATGTAAAGACATAAAAATGAAGAAAACAATTGTCTTCCTTGTCTCTATGGAATCTCTCTGGCTGGTCAATTATTTACAATATTGCTGCTACTTTCCAAACTCATTGGAAAAAATATTTTAATCATCCTGGGAAGAAGGAAATGTAGGTTAAGACTAACTCTTAAACATAAAGAACTATACGTAAGCTAGATTTGATTCTAAAACAACCTTACACAACAACACTTACAAAAATGAATTCACTTCAATTGAGCCAATACCTACTCGAATATACTATTATATTCAAAAACTCTCAGTACTGATTTACAATACTGTGTATTCACAAAGCATATGTTGTTATAGACACAGACAGAAAACAGTCAAGTCCCTCTGTCTCCTTTAAAAATAAATAAAACATAAAATTAAATTGCGTGTTCCATGATCTATGTGTTTTGTACTCTAATGTTCCACATGTCTCTCAGCAGCACTGGTCTGTAGTTTTGTTCCAAAATTTCCATGTATTCAAAGTAATCACTCACTCGAAACCCATGCAGTGCTTCTTCCTGTCAAAAAATAGAAAGAGACGTTCATTCGCTTGGGTAAAGACACACAATTCTAAGTTAATGAGTTTTAAACAGTTAATGTATCATTTTTTTTCAGCTATAGATGGGGGTTTTATGTTTCTAATAAATGTGTAACTGCTTTTTTATTTAGTAGGCTATAGGTATATGATAGCAAAAAACCATGTCCCTATGAAACAAGGTTGCCTGTTTTCAAAACCAAAAATGCTTTACAGCTAACAAAAAACAAGATAATGAAATCTTCCTAATATTTAAAATATAATAGTTCCAATTATAGAATGATTGTTCACATTTGTAATTAGTAAAGACTCTAAAGCTTATCAAAGGATATTTATAATATTGCAAGAAATATCAGTTCTACAGCTACTGTTCATAAAATCTCCAACAGTCTGCAATTCATAATGTTGGTACTATGCATGTCTATACTAATTTGGAATTTAATGGTTAGTGTCCCAAATGAGGCATTCAAGAATGAAAAATAGTAGGAGCATCCATTTAGAATCTTAGACACTTTTAGGAAATTTTATGACTATTTCTTTTAGTAACTTCAAATACTCGCTATGCAATGCCTACCCTTCAAGGTAACAACAAAAAAATTCTGCAAAAGAAACATGATCCCTTAAAAAAAAAAGAAAAAAAGAAAAAAAGAAACATGATCCTTGATTCAATGTAATGTATTATGTTAGAAGTTTTGGAGGTTACAAAAAATTCTGGGCAATTCATGCCTTTCTGGAGAAAATAGCTTAAAGGCAAAAGCTACTAACAGTAAACAACAATTCAAAAGAATAAAATATAAGATATTATCATATACCAAATATTGTGTTAGAGACAGTCTGTAGATGAGAGACATCAATGTAGGGTAGTTACGAAAATATCATAAATTCTCAGTGAGAATGGATGTTTTTAAAGGCCTCAGATGTCGCTAGTCACTACTAGATTAGTAATAGTTCACAGCTTGCACATAACTTGGGAGAAGAGTACACTTACTTGCCACATACCACCTAAAATCTGGGTAATTTGGGGGAAAAGTTAATTGGTACTTTAAAAAAAAGTACTATTACTGATCTACAAGGCTGATATTATAACTAAGAAAACTAAATAATGTTAAGTTATATGCATAAGATAACACCTTTAAGACTAGAGCTAATACCCTTGAACATAAAAATTTGAACTTTACTCTTAATTTTAAAATACTTGTGATGTTATCCATTTCTTCATTTCTTTATTCATTAACCTCATTCATTCCCTTATTGTATGTAAAGTTCTTGGTTATACAGTGAAGACCCAAAGATGAATGAGACAGGTCTCTGTCCTAAAACATTAACAGCTGAGGTATATATCATATCTCCAGTTTTATGTATAAGCAACTGAATCAAAAGGAAGATGTTCATCTTATGAATAGCAGAAATACTATGTAAATTTCTCTCTATCAAACATATTTCACTTTGTTCTTTGGGCAAAAAATAGGATTGAAGTAAGACCAATTTTACTGTTCAAGAATTCACTTTAAACGGTTATAGTTGTAGTCATGGAACTATTTATGAAGTTATCCATTCTCTTCATTCAAATTATGTGTGATTTGACATTAATCACCCTTTCACTAAAACTATACCTAACTTGGAAAAGAATTAAAGTAATGTGTTATTCTAACCAGAAGAAAAAAAACCTAATGCCAGAAAAATTGTCTTAGTACATATTCATGATTTTTAAAAGAATGCTTATTGTTCATTAAATGTGAATTACAATAGGAGATGACATCATTTGAACAATAACTCTAATAATTCTTTCCGGGCAAAAATAAGCAAAACCTATTTTAACATCTTTTAATTACTGCTCCACTTTAATTTAAAAATAAAAACTACCTATGGAGAACCATAGCTACTACTTGGTTTAAAAATACTTTTTTCCTTAAAATATGTTTTTTGAATTATGGCTTCCATTTTGGACATTAATTTTAAAGTAAAGAGAAAATACTCTGATAACTACACTGAAGAGATACCCATAAAATGGCAAGTAAAGTTGAGGTCTTATTTCATAAGAGAAAGATAAGGCTATTAAGGTCTTATTTCATAATGAATTAAATATTCATTTTAAAAGGAATGTTTTTAAATTATACAGATTATTTAAAATTCACAGGCAATTTTAACTCTGAATAAAATTTTAGAATCTTTGAATTCCACTTTGTCTTCAAAGTGGAATGTTTCATTTTATCCTAAATGTTCTCTTATAGCCTTTTCAGTGAATTACTTTTCTTTGTAATTATGACCATTTAGACTGCCAGCTTATCATTCAAGTTATAAAGGACGATTTCCTCAGAATACTGCTTTATCATTTCATTTATAGACATAAGTATATTGGACTCTATATAAAAATATGAATTCCCTTATTCTTTAAATAGGTAGGCATATGTAATTATATAAGGTAACATTATCCCATTTTATATAAACAGTGCACTATTTGTTCAAGTTTTGTTTTAATAAGTTACTTCTGGAGTAGTTTGTCTTGGTTGGGAAGTTCATTATGAGTATATTGCATTTTCTTTTTCTGCCTAGTGGCTTTTCAACCAGTGTGCCTTCAATGATTTGCTTTTTTTCATTAATGTTGGGTTTCAAATGTTGAACCATCAGAAAAGCATTAAAAATTACCATCCTAAACCACAATGCTGTGTGTGTATTCAACTATATAATATGACATGTACACAGCTTCCCTCTCTCCTTTGTACATAGAATCTAGTTTCAAGTATGTATCCACTGGTTTTCTTTTACTACTGAGTGCACTTAATTAGAAGTTCCACTGAATTTAGGATTTTTAATTTTTTTTTTAAAGTAAACAGACTGGTCAATGATACACTAGAAAGAGCACAGGATTTGGATTCAGACCAAAAAAGGGTTAAAACTCACCTATATTAGTTACTAGAAGTATGAACCTGGGAAAGTTTACAGATTCTCTAAGCCTCAATTTGACAGAGGCTGAATAATAGCATAAATTGTGTTGTCAGAACTCTTTACCATGAATTATAAAGCCTTATGTGATCTGACTCCTGTCTCATCTCCGACCATTCTTACTCCCTCACCTTGTTTTGGCCATAATGGTCATCTTGACACTTTCTAAGTGGGCCAAGCTCATTCCAACCTCTGAGCCTTTGCACTTGTCTTTCTTCTCATTTAGAAGGATTTTGTACAGAAATCTTTGTATCGCTTTTTTTCCTTTGCTTCATTCAGGTCTCTGATTAGCCTCACTGGGCTAATTAGCCTCAGGGTAGCCTTCACTGGGCTCTTTATCTAAATAGCACCTATGAATCTCACTCTCTGACTCCCTTACTGTGTTTGATTTCTTTATAATAAGATCTATCAATACCTGAAATATTATATATGTATTCACATATTATTTATCTACTGGTAGAATGTTAAGGTCAATTTGGGAAGGCCATGGCCTATTCTTGTGACTACAACGATGCCTGGAACACAGATGCTGGACAATGGTCAATGAGTGAATGAGCAGTACCTGTTAATCCCTTTGCCCAGAGCCTGGCATTCAATAAGCACTCACGGTATTAATGGTGGTCATAATAACATTTTTATTAACCTTTCTCTGAAATGGTTGAGCTAGATTTTCTTGATTGAACTGCCAATTTGTAATGTTAAGTGTGGACAGGCCCATTAAAGATTATTGACTCTAGTCTGTGCTCTTCAACCCTTTACCAAAAATGTAAGAGAACAATTCACTTAAAATATTAAGCTATTACTGTCCTTTCTTGCAACTTCTCAAGAATATGCTTATTATGGAAATCAAGCTATACCTATAATTTCAATCATTATTTTTATCAAAATTTTCAAAAATAGTTTCCAGCAGAAATGTTTTTAGACCTACTGCAAGCCCTGTAAATTTGGAATTTGAATTGAAGGACTTTGAGGGTGGTAAATAGATACAAAGCATGAAAAGATGAAGTGTGCTACCATGACATGCCTTAGTTTTAAGATTTTAGGACCAAGTTTAGGTATTTTCTGATATACCCTTTCCCTAATATTTAATTATTAATGCATTCAAAAGGTGATTTTTAAAAAAAGATAATAGCTCTTTATAGTGTATGGAGGAAAAAAAAGTAAGATTTGTCACTTTGGGTTAAATTGGAACCAAGAGTCAACTCATTAATAATCACTAGGAGGCATATAAAATAAGTTTGCCACAAAAGGTATAGAACTTACTATCCACTAAGGTAACTTAACAAAGGATCCGTATTTATGTCATCTCTCACATAGGAAGCACCAAATTATATAGTTAGAGTTACATGAGAGAAGGGATTTTGTGAACTTAGTTCTGCCCTTTACCCTTGCTAGAGATGACCTCTTGGGTGTTACGTCTGAACTATCATATAAAAAAGGACCTTCCTTCCTGGTCAAAGCAGTAGAAACACAAACAACCTGTAAGTCACGTTTCTTCTAGTATATTCTTCCTAGAGTGTTTGGTATAATTAGAAATTCCTGGACCCAATATTCCCCAAACTTCTGAATCCCTCACGTTCAAGCTCCAAAGGTAACATTTTCACATATTCTAAAGGTTGCAAGCTACTTGAGATTTTATACTAAAATCTGACAACGTAGGCCTCTGTCATGAAAACTCTTAGTAGGTCTGGGAGGAATCTAGGTATATCAGTTTTAATAAGGACTCTAGTGATTTTTAAGATCAGGAAAGTTTAGACAGAAAGTGTAGTTCTGGAGAGAACATGATGTTCTTAAATATTTAGGATAAAGTATGCATTTGTAAAGACTTTAACTCAGCTGAGGGGTACATGGCATATGTGATGACTACAGAGATGATTCAGTTTTGGCTGGGTAAATGAGGGAATAGGCCTTGATCAGATACAACGTAAGACAATGTTCCTGACATAGATCTGCAGTATATGCCTGGTATTACTACATGATATGATATAATACCAAGATGTCTCAGGAGCTGGAGAAGAAAATGGGAGCAAAAGTGTATAGTCTAGCAATGGATTCAGGAGAAAATCCTGTTTCCTTTGCTGTGTTGTTTGCACGTTTTTTCTTAAAAAAAAAATACAAGAGAAGGATGAACAGGGATGTAGAAACTCAAATAACTGCTACTTTTTTTTTTTTAAAGCACTTGCAATGTGTCAGATAATGTTCTAGAAATATTTTACAGATATCATCTCATTTAGTTCCTCAACAACTCTATGTGATAGGTATTATTTCATGTCCAATTAAACAGATGAGAAAACTGAGGCATGGAGAGGTAAGCAACATGCCCAAGCTTACACAGAGTGGCAGAATTTAACTTGAGGTGGACTCAAGTGATATAAGGTCAATGCAGAAAACATAACTGAAAACCACAGTTGAATAATACTGAGCATGTTGTGTCTGATCCTTTGGATGGTGAATTATTTTTAATACTATAAACACTTTTGTCTTTTGAGAGCTTAGTATACAATTATTTATTTATTTATTTATTTTTCAGTCTGATCTCCATTTCTTACCCTGTCAACATGCTCAGGTAACCACAGCTGCAATAGTAACAACAAAAAAAACCCTCTTGACAATTTACTGATGGGTTGAAATTAATCTTATTTTTACATAATTAGAAATTGGTCTTGCCATAATATGCAGGATTTAGTTGAAGCATTTTAATTATGTATTTTGAGTCTTCACCGCCTGATTTTCACTGGAAGGCAATCTTCTCCTAGCCTGGCATTTCAGTGACGTTTGTCCCCAGGTTGAATTCATAAACTAAAACCTAGATCACTGTCAGCATATTACCATGCAGAGGAATGTTATATAGCCAGTCTGCTAAAACAGTGGGTCTTCTGAAGTACTATCAAAGTAATTCTCCCTACACTTGTTGCTTGTGTGTGTGTGGGTGCATGACAGAGAGAGAGAGAGAGAGAGAGAGAGAGAGAGAGAGAGAGAGAGAGAGAGAGAGAGAGAGTGAGATTGATCCATCCATTAAAAACAAACCAACCCAACTTTAGACTTTCAAGTCTGAGATATTTGAGAATATTTATTTTGTCGGATGATGCTTTTGTTTCTGGATGTTTGATGCCTACAGATTTTCTGAACCATCATCTGTCACAGAAAAACATTAGGTCCAAGGACTAAGCTCTTCAGCACACCTTTAGAAGTTGCCTTCTAGGTCAGCACTAATCTATCAGTCACCACAGTGTGGGAATAATGCACTTAGCTTCTCTATTATCCAACCCACATTCTTGTTGCGTCTAAAAAGATATTGTGAAAAACTCAGACAATACCTTGCTGATAAACTTATACCCATGGCATTCATCTAACCTTTTAGTGGTTTAATCAAATGAGGAAACATAAACAAGTTTTATTGCTTGCTTGGTTTTTTTTTTTTTTTTTTTTTTTTAGTAAACCTGGGTTAAGAAATTTCAAGTCATCTTTTTAATATACTGATCATGAAGAATTGTTCAGTGGCCTACCAGAAACGCAAACACTGAGTCTAGATTCAATTACCTGATTTAAAATCTTGAGCCTAAACCAAAGTGAATACAGAATGGGTTGGTATTTTGTCTATACTACATGCTTCAGAGATTTTTATTCCTAAAGTAATATTTCCAACATGCCCCTTCTGTCAGTACATGAAACTTAAAACCGGGAAAAGAACTGCATATTTTCAATCTTCTGGAATCATCTCATTATCTCAAGTTTCTCGGGATAACTGATAATACTGTAACTGAAAACATGTTTATGGTTTTCCAGTATTTTGGAAACTAATTCAATTGGGCCTGATTATTTGAACTTATTTACCACAGTCAGATGCTTGTTCTATCCATTTTTATATAATGATTAATATCCTCCTTTTAAAAAGTAGTTTTATTACAAAAGAAGCACGGGCCCATTCTTCAAAAATTCAAAAAAAAAAAAAAAGCCCACATAAATATACACAATAAAAAGTAAAAGTCCCCTGTTTTACTCTACCTCCTCTTTCCTCTCAGAAGCAGTCATTATTAAATATGTAGAGTCAGGGCACAACATGTAATCAACGTAAGAATATTATTATGGCTGTGGTATGTAGTTATATGGAGAATTATCGATAAGTTTTTTTCCTTTTGTACAAGTCTGAGATTTTGGATCAGGTATAAAACATAATTTCCAAGGTTTAATCTCCCTAGTTTAATGAGGACTTTAAAAATCATATATCTTTCTGACTGGGGGGATCTTTTGAGGGAAGGAAGAATAAATATCACTTCCTTAATCAAAATTTCATGATTGGGTAATATGTGAATAAGTGAAAAATAGTATATATATGTTTACATACTTCGCAAAGAAGAGATTGTAACAGGGCTTAATGGAGTACTTAAAGGGGTATGTAAATGCATATTTAAAAATAAACTACATTGGAATTTATCTCACAAGAAAAATACCCACCAAAAGAAATCAGTGACCGTGAGACCTACCTGCTGAAAATAAAGTGAAGTCACGGTAATAGAAAGGTATTAGAAAGGCGTTTTTACTAATACCTCAGATGAATGCAAATAGCAGGAGTAAGAAGTAAGGTTAGTTCCAGGACAAGTGCTAAAATTAATTCTTTGCCAACATGTTCTTAGTTTGGATTTAAACCAATTCAATTAATATTTTAGTAATTTAAATAGGACTTAGGTAGTAAAGATAATCTTTTTACCCTCACTTTAAAATTCTTTAAATTTAAGTTTTAAATTGATAACATTATGCTCAGAACACAACAGAGTTTGGGAAATATTTAAAGAGGTCACCATTTGTAAACCCTATTATAATTTTTCCTGGCAGTAATCAAGAAAGGGATGAAACTGCAATAATCACCAACATCAATCAGATTTAAAGGTGATGAAATATAAGGATATCCTTCTGGTAGAAAGGAAGATGTTAGTAATGTTTGTTATTCAATGTGAATAAAAACTAAGTTCATTCATCTTTCCCTTTATATTTATTTACATTCTTTGTTTACTCTATCAACAAGTATTTATTGAGTACCTGCTCAGTGTCAGGTGCTGTTCAAGGCACTGAAAAATACATTAGTGAACAAGATAGACAAAACCACAATCCTTGTGGAGCTTACACATTATACTGGGGAAGACTGACAAAACATATCTAAAATAATTTCATCCAGTGACAAACACTATAAGAGAAACTAAAGTAGAATAAGAGGTTAGAGAATTATAGGTTAGGAGATATAAAAATATAAGAGTTTGGGGAAATTTCAGACTCTGAAATCTCTATAACTGACCACAGCAACTAATGAAAATGTCCCTTACTGAAAAGGAACCCACATTTTGTCCTCAACATAATTCTCATTAACTTAACCATCCCTGTTCTCCAAATTACCTCTTACAGACCACTTTTTTCTTTTTCTACCTAAGTTTTCCTTCTACTTGTACGACCATTGTCTTGTTATACTTTATTTCATTAAGAATGTTTCTAAGATCATAATTCTATTGATATATGTAGGAAGTTTGAGACCTTTTGAATTCAGTATTTATGAAGTAAAAATGCTTGATAGTTTCACAATCTTAAATGATCAATAACATGTACTTACAAAAAAATCATCATTGAATGAAAAATAACTGATAAGTATCTAATGGTAAAGAATAAAGATAAAATTAATTCACGTAGAAATTATCTGTCCACCTAGAAAAAACCTAATGTTGGTTTTGGTGTATGTATGCATATGCATGCATATGTGTGTCTGAGGGTAGCAGGGGGAGGGAAACATATTTTAAATTCAAGGAAAGAGTTTAACTTAAAACAAAAAGTTGGATTTCCAGCCAGAATCACACATAGGGATATATTTATATATCTTGTATTTTCTAAAGTCCAGAGCTTCAGAAGTCCCATTACTGTGAGAAAGAAAGCAGCTATATCTTGCTTTAAAATATTAACTTATATATAGTGGTGACTTTTTTAAAAGAGTGTTATGATAGAATCTTTCATGGAAACCTTTTATAAAAATATTTGATAGTTTAGAAAAATATGAAGGTATAGGAAAATTACATTGAATGTTTTTTAAAAATATCAAAGCTCTGTATTAACACACAGTAACTTGAACTTTTATTGACTAAATAAGATATAGGAATATCCAAAAAAAAAAAAAAAAAAAAGCCCTTTTGGCACAGCATACTGGCTGAAAGCAAAATTTTGTAGCCAGGCAGCTTAACTTCATATCCTAGGCCCACCACTCTCTAGCACCACTCACCAGCTGTAAAATCTTGGGTAATTTACTTAACTCGGTGCCTCGGTTTCCTCATCTCTAAAATAAAGATAATACCTACCTCTCAAGGTTGTTTTTAGAATTTCATAAGTGTCTAGAAAAATATCTGGCATTAGACACCCCATCAAAGTTGACCATTAACTTTCAGCCAAAATTTTTCCTCTAGAAGTAAAGTTACTTACTTTTAGGAAAACCTGCAGATCTTGAGTCTGAGTGTGCTGTAGAATGTCTTGTTGTAGATGTTTGAATATAGCTATACAGATATACACTTGATAATCAGGACCAAGGAAAACACAAGTAGCAATATAATGGCAGATTTCTATCCAATCTAAATAATTCCAAAAACACTGAGTTATCCATTGCAGGCAAATCTAGGGGAAAAAAAAAAAAGAATTTAGTTCATTAGAAAGCTTATAAAGCCATATTTGACTTTTAAAAAACAGTACCCAATAACTCACACAAAACCAATGAAGAGCTTAGCATTTAATCAAAATAGAAAGACATTTTGCATACAAGAAGCCTAATAAGGATGCTTCACCTATTTGCCTAATGTGTGAGAAAAGTTTCATGGCCTTGGGATTCAGGACTTAGGGGTAACTGATGGTGTTCACACTGTTCATATGCTATTGCTAAACGCCTTCTTTAGTCGTATTTTCCTCCTCTTACCATAACACCAGTCTGCTCTCTACAGATAACAAATGCTGAGACTATTTTAATTCAGAGATGGGAGCTTTTTCTATCCTACCTATAATCACAGATGTATAATTATGCAGATGACGATTGCTAAATATGCAAATGGACTCTTGCTGAATCAGAAAACAATTTAAACCAACTAGAATTATATAACATAAAAACTGAGAGCTAATGAATAGAATTCAAAAATGAGACTTTTTACAAAAATCATTTACTTTACTTTCTGAATAATATTTTTCAGATTATAAAAGCAGTACATACCCATCACAAAAACAAACAGAAAACTTAAAAAAAAATACAGTGATTAACATTGTTAATATTTTGGTACATTAATGTTGCAGGTGGAATTGTGTCTTCCCCCAAAAATATGTCAAAGTCCTAAACCCCAGGACCTATGAATGTGACATTATTTGAAAACAGCGTCTTTACAGAGGTAATCAAGTTAAAATGAGGTCATTAGGGTGAACCCTATTCCAATATGACTGGTATCAAGGAAACTGAACAATCTGAACACACACAGAAGGCAGACGTTGAAAGGACACACGTGGAGAATGTCACGTGAAGACAGAAGATTGGAGTGATGCATCTATAAGCCAAGAAATATCTAAGGTTACCAGAAGCTAGGAGAGAGCCATCAAACAGTTCTTTCCCCAGTGCCTTCAAAGGGAACAGAGCCTTGCCAACACTTTTATCCCCCAAAACTGTGAGATGATAAATTTCTGTTGTTTTAAGTTACTGACTTTGTAGTACTTTGACACTACAGTCCTGGGAAACTAAGACAATTACTTTCCAATCTTTTAATTTTTATTTATGATTTACAATTTACCACTGAGGAAAGATTTCTTTAATTGAACCTCTCTTCCCTATAGTTTTGTTCTTTAGAGGTGGGAAGGAACGGGAACAGATATGGAGGCTTATCTCAATTTGTCATAGATAAAGTAGACATACACAAATTTTCCTTTCTTGTTCCATTGTTTTGACCTTTAAAAAGTATATTATTGAACAGTTTCTAAAATTTGCTTTTATTTCCCTGATTCAGTTTGGAGGGATGCTGCTTCTGCTTTTAACTGCCTTTAACAAGGTGTATTAGTTTACTGAGGTTGTCGTAACAAGGTAACAGACTGGGTGACTTAAACAACAGAAATTTATCTTCTCTAGATTTTGGAGAAGCCCACGGTTAAGGTATTGGCAAGGTTGGTTTCCTCTGAGGCCTCTCTCCTTGGTTTGTAAATGGCCGTCTTCTCCCGACGTTTTCACATGGTCTTTCTCTGTACGTGTCTGGTGTCCAAATTTCTTCTTATAAGTACACTGATAATATTGGATTCATACCCACCCTAATGACCTCATTTTAACTTAATTACCCCTTTAAAGACTCTGTATCCAAATACAGTCTCATTCTGAGGTACTGAGGGTTAGGACTTCAACATATGAATTTTGCAGGACGGTGGGGCGCGGGGAGGGAGGGGCACAAATCAGCCCACACCAGATGGTATCATAAAATTTCTGTTTTCCATACATCATTACTCATGTCAACCATTGACCTTTTAATTTCAGGCTATTATAGGCATATCTTTTCATCTCATTTTCTGGTCATATTTCTTATTATTGATAATGCCAACTATACATGACCAAATATTTTCTTTTTTTTAACTGTAATTCTGTTCTCAGGTACTGGATTTTCCTTTACAAATGTTATGTTCCCTTCTATTATGTTTCAAAATCTTTTCATAGAGCCCATGGGTTAACTCAATATTGAATTAGAATATATCTGTGAACATCCAATATTTGTCAACAGGAAGGATATATTTAATTTCCTTTGGTCCCAACTTTACTTTTCACTTGGCAGCAACAGGATTCTTCTCCTAGATCTTGACCTGGAGGGAAGGTTGGCATGCAAAGTTCATCACCAACTTCCATTGCCTAATCAAGTATCCACACAGTATGGCTCAGCTGCCCTGGGGAGGAAATATCATATCTCTTGCTCCTACTTGACTAGATAGCTTGAAAGAGTCAGTGGTTCTTTGACTAGAAGCAAAACGTTTTTAATTCCCTAATGCACTGCTGCCAGGCTTCTGTCTGTTCTTTGCTACAGATGTTAATACCAATCAACTTAGGACCATGCTTTGTTAATGAAAATGAGAGACTCTGGATGAATGAAGAAGGAGAAACAACCGAAGAGTGAAAATTAATACAAATGATCCAGGTAGCCAGAGAAAGCAGTTCCCATTCAGTTGTCAGCTTCATAGGTGACTAGTAAGTCGACAGTAATGAAGAGGTAACAGTTTCTATCTTCTTTCTAGTTGGCCTGACTATTCTACAGGTTGAATGGTGTGGAACTGTTGATCGTCAACTCATTTTGACCTTTAAGCCTAGCAATTTTATATGATTCAAACAAAGATATCTGAAGTCAAAATACTTATTTATCCATAAAGCTTTACCCATATTGGTTAAAAAAAGTTGCCCCCAAATCTGCAATTACTTATTTATTATACATAGTTTCTAATGCAGTGGCAACTTCCTGGCACTTACACAACATTCAAGCACTGTTTTCTATACAATGTCTATTTTTTTCCATTAAATGGAGAATAATACCAGCCTTTTCTACACATGGGAAATTTAGGAAAGGGAAAAAGAGAGATTATAATTGAAAGCACATTGAAAATATATCAAGTGCTATGTAAATGTTATTCTATAACAAAGGTACAAATGTTTATTATTTAACAAACATTTATGTACCTAATCTAGAAGTGTTATAATTCTTCTGTGAACAAAAGACAGTTAGTTCCTGCTCTCATGGGACTTATATTTAAAGAGGAGACATACACTTTTTAAATATATGACCTTCTTCACTTGGTAGGAACTGTATCTGCTATTGCTATTATATGTGTAAGATACTCCAGAATTATTAAATTGTAATAGAATTCTAAAACACTATTTCCCTGGAAGAATGCTGAACCATGAGTTATAGTTTTTAATTCTTAAGGAAGTAACTTCTCTATATTTATAAAATGAAATAGTCCGTGAATCAGCTGACAGTCTAGGACTCCAACAGGACAAAAGAAATAGTATGTGTCCAAATAGACATGAACTTTTTTCTGTAACATTTTTATTATGGAATTATTCCAAATATACATAAAAGGAAAAAAGCAGTACATGAACCAGACCCATCAAAGCTTCAAAATTCTGACTGGTTGATATGTCTGAAGTCCATTTTCCTGTATAGGTTGCCCCTCTTTAAAAATTTTAAGATAAAACACATCGTAAGTTGCTATATGTTACATCTGTGTTTGCTTTAAAACAAACTGAATCAATTTTTCATTTCATTTACCACACACGACAAAAACAATAATCCAGAATAATAATACCAAAATGACCACAAGCAATATGATTACTTAAAACAGTAGTATTTTTGCTGTTTTATTTGTCATTTAGACAACATATTACTTGGCATGTACAGTCAAATTACTGTGTTTTAAAGTGCCTTTTAGGGTGTGGAGAAAAAGAAACCCTCCTATACTGTTGGTGGGAATGTAGACTGGTGCAGACACTATGGAGAACAGTATGGAGGTTCCGTAAAAACTAAAAATAGAGCTACCATATGATCTAGCAATCCTACTCCTGGGCACATATCTGGAGAAAACTCTAATTTGAAAACATATATGCACCCCGATGTTCACTGCAGCACTATTTACAATAGCCAAGACATGGAAGCAACCTAAGTGTCCATCGACAGATGAATGGATAACGAAGATGTGGCACATATACACAATGGAATATTACTCAGCCATAAAAAAGAATGAAATAATGCCATTTGCAGCAACATGGATGGACCTAGAGATTATCACACTAAGTGAAATAAGTCAGACAGAGAAAGACAACTATCATATGGTATCACTTATATGTGGAATCTAAAAAAAACGATATAAATGAACTTATTTATAAAACAGAGACTCACAGACATAGAAAACAAACTTATGGTTACCAGAGGGGATAACAGCAGGTGCGGGAGATAAATTAGGAGTTTGGGATTAACATATACACACTACTATATATAAAATAGGTAAACGACAAGGACCTACTGTAGAGCACAGGGAACTATATTCAATGTCTTGTAATAACCTATAATGGAAAAGATTCTGAAAATAACATATATATATATATATACACACACACACACACACACACACACATTTATATGTATGTATAACTGAATCACTTACACAACACTGTAAATTAACTATAATTTTAAAATGGTTAAAAAAAATAAAGTGCCTCTTAAAAGGTTATACTATCAAGTGGGTACTGTTAGGTTCATTTAATTATATGTATTTATATTATTATATGAACTATTTAAATGACTCCAAAGTAAAAAGACAAAGTAAGGTATATTTCCTGACTCTTCAGCTTATTCTTTTCCCTATCCCTATAAGAAATCATTTAACAAAATATGATACATTCTTTCATGTTTTTAATATAAGGATATTTGTACATGTATTTATATCTCCACCCTTTCTCATACAAATAGTAATGAACTAAACACTCTTTTTTGTCTCCACCTTTTTCTCACTTAACAAAAGATCTTGTATATCACTCTATGGCAATATACAGAGGTACTTCTCATTCATTTTTATAACTGCATAGGGCTACCCTGTGGATAAACCATAACTCATTCAACAATCCCCTATTTATGGACACTTGCATTATTTCTAGTCTTTTGATACTATATGCTATAAAAACATATTTGTACACATATGTTTTCAAAATTTTTGTCCGTGTATCTCTGGGATAGATTTCTATAAATGAGACTGCTGGATGAAAGGGTAAATGCACATATGCTTTTGCTAGATACTGCCAAATTCCCTCTTATAATAAGTCTCAAAAATACACTATATTTTCAAAACCAAGCAGTTGAGGCCTTACAGTCATTGAGAAAATATTATTAGTAGTTTATGGAATAGGTTACAAAGAAAGTGAAACAAACTAATTATGTTTTTATAGTAAACCAATGTTCCTTACACTGCATTATAATTTGAAACATTTGAATGTCTTTTTAGGATAAAGAGGGGGGAAAATCACTTATACAATATGCATCAAAACGTACCATAGCCTTCCTAGAAAATTTTGCTCCTTAATCATACTTAAGCTTATGCCAAAGCACATTAAGATGCAACACTGAGATAAACATAATTATTTTATCTGAGGTAAATTATTCTCACTTGTATCTAGATATAAAAAAAACAATCTTCAAAACATTTACTTAATTCTTAAGAAAAAACATTGGTTAGAACAATTACTTATGGATACCTGATTAAGTCAAAATAGGTATGCTCTAAATGATCAAGTTTTATGATACAAAGACACTATTTTTAACAGCTCTTCTGGCATTATTTGTTCATCATAGAAAGAATATTAGTAAAGTAAGATGTGGTTTAAAGTGAAGTCCTTGCTATCAGGGTGATATCAGTAAGTCAATTAACTCACTTCACTGATCCTGAATTTCTCCATTTGTCATGAAGTTAAAATTTTAAATGAAATAAGATCTGGAAACACACTTTTTATACTGCAAAAAGTTGTTATAAATAAAAAGATACTATTTTTGTTGCACTTCTAGACAAGACACTGTGTCAGACACTTAAAGGACTTGAAGATAGGTCAGGCACACATACCTTTAAGGAACTTCAACTAGTAAGAAAGAGGTAAACACACAAATAATGATTCCACAAAGAAAAAGATATATTTCTACCAGAAGAATAATACAGAAACTGCAAACAAATTCAAAGCAGAATCATCTACTTGTAGGTGATCCAAAAAGCTTCCATTTGGACAGACATCAAGGATAAATACCTGACAAGTAAAGATGGGGCACAAGGAGGGAGAAGGTATCATTTCAAGTAGCAACATCAACAATGTGAGGAAAGGGAAAGCTTGGGGACATGCACATTTATGAATGTGACTGAACAAGGGGCATTCCCAGTCTTGAAATTTAGCTTTACATTTGTATAATTTCGCATTTTACAAAAGCATTATGTCACAAAATATGAAATAATAAAACAGTTTTCTTTAATCCTGCTTTCATGGTGGGGGTAAATATATTCGGAGGATTATCCATGTTAGCCCACTTGCTGACACAGTATAGTACAATAATCACTGATATGCAGAATGACAACCCCAAGGAAAAAAAGATAAATCATTAAAGATAAAGGGTACTTCTTAAAGCACGAAAATTACTAAAATACAATAAAGTTTTTTTTAACCAAAGAATAAAATTGGTCAAAAAGTTAGAACATGTGATTTTCTGTTCATTTAAAAAGAAAGAATATATATTTGAATTTTGATTTTCCTTCCAATCTCAGTTACTCAAACTCTAATCAACAAATATATATTTCTAACTACATTTAATTTTTTTGTATTCTAGTTAAGCTTATTATTTTTACTCTAGAGATCTGTATATTTTATTTAGCAACCTGCTCACAAATTCCTTCATTAATCAACCAATCCCTTAGTGTCTATAAACACGCAACTTCAAAAAGCACCGCTCTTAATTAGATCAGAATGAATAAGCTTTGAAATACAAAATTTGTCCCCAAATAATTACTTAACCACCTATACCTAGTTACTTAAAAGTTGTTCTCATAGTTCATAATTAGCAATAAAATGGCAAATAATATAAACAAAGCAATGATACACACTTCTTAAGGCACAAAATGATTAGCTCACATAAGGAGCCATTAAAAAGGCATTTTTACATTAGATAAATTTAAGAAACATACTAACATTACTACTCAGAAATAATGCAGTAGTTCTTATTAGGTAAACCTGTTACATGTATGCAGTTTCAAACTGATAAACATATATCAAATTGTTAAAGAGATGCCAAAATGATTAAGAGGTACTAAATTGATATAGTGGGGCCTTAGGTATTGCAAGTTTTTCCCCACAGTTTTTAGTAGTCCATTCTTAAAGGTTATATGTTAGCAATTTAATAAATGATTGGAGATATAAGACAATATACATCATATTAATCAAGACTAGAATGACACAAGGAACTCTCAGGAACATATTGCTCCCTGGCTTGAATTATTAAAAAAAAATAGAAAGAATGGACTGTTGAGCTTATAGTAAATATTTAAGTAACTACTTCCAAGCAGAATTAAACATTTTCTGTTTCAAAATTCTCAGAAGTGTTTTAGGTACATACACAGTAAGAGCTAGAATTGGCACAGAAAGAATTGGCTTTTCCACTACATGCAATTCCTCTGTTATATTTAGACTTCTTATTAAACTTCAGGAAATTTAAAATTCAGCGGGCAGAGTAACCTGATGCAAGTAGATGTAATAAATGACATAAGGTCTCTTCAAAATAAGTATAAAGGCACATGTCATAATGTCAGGAACTATATTGTCTGGTTAAAAGAAAAAGACCTCCAGTAGGACAAATCCAAAGGAATGCTAGGATAGTTTACTATTAAAAAATCTATCAACATGTCCTATAAACAGGTCAAATAAGTTCCAAGATCAAGATAATCTTAACCATAAAGGAACTTGACAAAATTCAACATTCTCACTTGATTAAAAGAAAGAAATCAAAATTCAATACCTTACATAGACTAGAAAGATTCTTCCATAGCATGACAGGGAAAAATATTCTCCATAAATAGTTACTACTTAATGGTGAAATGCTGGATGATCTCCCAGTAATCATTCAAGTCTAAAACAAGTAAGCCACTATTACCTAGTATTATAGTGGAAAATTTTCCAAAAATTTTTTGTTGAAGTATAGTTGACTTAAAATGTTATATTAGTTTCAGGTGTATAACACAGTAATTTGATATTTTTACAGATTATACTCCATATAAAGTTATTCTACAATACTGACTATATTTCCTATGCTGTAACATTTCATACTTAGTCGTGTGCACTTCTTAATCCCCTTCACCTATTTTGCCCCTCCACTCAACCCTCTCCCCTCTCTGGTAACTACTAGATTGTTCTCTGTATCTGTGAGTCTGCTGCTGATTTGTTATATATGCACCTTAATGTTCATATTCAGCACTATTTATGAGAGCCAAGATATGGAAGCAAAATAAGTGTCCATCAACAGATAAACTGGATAGAAGAAGATGTGGTACATATATATACAATGGAATATTATTCAGCCATAAAAAAGAATAAAATTTTGCCATTTGGGACAACATGGGATGGCCGTGGAGGGTATTATGCTTAATGAAAAATTACATAATTAAAAAAAGAATGAAGCAGAAATAAAGTACATTAGAAGGTTGGAGGAAAAAATTAACAAAAATCTAGAAAAAACATATAACCAAATTAACATACAAAAGCTAATGACTTTATTAGTTATTAATAATAACCAAAGAGAAAATAAAACTGAAAAATGAGATCAAGCTAAACTAATTAGAAATATCTGTGAGAAATGTACACCCCTGGAAAAAGCTTTACAACTTTAGTAAACTATAACATAAAGAAAATAAATGTCAAAACTTACCATGTTCCTAGATAGGAAGGTTGAGTACAGTGAGGATCTATAGTTTAACATAATAGCAATCTAAATTTCAAACTCAAATGCCCACTTTGAACTGGGAAAAATCATCTTAAAGTGCACAAAGAGGAACCATTAGGTAGAAATAGCTAAACTAACTTTTTAAGGAAAGAGGAAGGAAATGATAGGCTTACTCTTACCCCACTTTAAGACACAATATAAAGTTACAATAAGTAAAATACAATAGTAAATAAGTAAATAGCCAATATATTACAAAAGTAAATATGTAAAATATTTATTACTCAAGAATTGAAGAGATTTGGGTAGTGGTAGTTACTTTTAAAGACTATTTACAAGCTAATAGGAAACACTAAGACAGGTGGGCAATTAATAAAAAGATACATCTAGTTAACAAAGCTATGGAATTATAATCAACCATATTAATGTTTAAAAAACTCCCCAACCCCCCCAAATTTTAAAAATTTAGCAATTAGTTTTGAAAAAGCCAAATACACAGTCCTGAAGAACAGACAGTCTCTTCATTTTTCTTAGAATAAAAATCAAAGCAATTTGATAATATGCATCAAGACCCTTAAAAGTGTTCATATCTTTTTGATTAAGTATTTCTACCTTCTGGGACTCTGACCTAAAGATTCTAAAATTAGAAAAAAGGTTTAAGTTCTACAATATTAAATTTGAGCCTGATAACATAGTGAAGAAACAATCCACACTCCACCAATGAAGGACTAACTATGCACAGGAGGGAGACATCTGTGGCTACTGCATATGACCACATTTCCAATTCCAGGCCCTCAAAAAACCATTAAACCTTCCCAGTACCCCAAAAGCAGAGACAAGAACGCTTACTGTTAGATAAGATACAGTATCTCACATACCAGATACACAGTGGTGATAAGACTTCTTGCCCTTAGTTACCCTACTTAATCCTTACAGAAGCCTTATGAAGGAGATATTATCATTGCCATTAAAAATGCAAATGGTAATCAAAAGAAAGCTGGAGTACCAATTCTCACATCAGACAAAATAGACGTTAAAATAAAGACTATTACAAGAGACAAAGAAGGACACTACATTGATCAAGGGATCAATCTAAGAAGAAGATAATAACAATTGTAAATATTTATGCACCCAACATTGGAGCACCTCAATACATAAGGCAAATGCTAACAGCCATAAAAGGGGAAATTGACAGTAACACAATCATAGTAGGAGACTTTAAAACCCCACTTTCACCAATGGACAGACCATCCAAAATGAAAACAAATAAGGAAACATAAGCTTTAAATGACACATTAAACAAGATGGACTTAATTGATCTTTATAGGACATTCCACCAAAAAAACAACAGAATAAACTTTCTTCTCAAGTGCTCAAGGAACATTCTCCAGGATAGATCATATCTTGGGTCAGAAATCAAGCCCTGGTAAATTTAAGAAAACTGAAATCGTATCAAGTATCTTTTCCAACCACAACGCTATGAGACTAGATATCAATTACAGGAAAAGATCTGTAACAAATACAAACTCATGGAGGCTAAACAATACACTACTAAATAACCAAGAGGTCACTGAAGAAATCAAAGAGGAAATCCAAAAATACCTAGAAACAAATGACAATAAAAACACAATGACCCAAAACCTACGGGATGCAGCAAAAGCAGTTCTAAGAGGGAAGTTTATAGCAACATAATCCTACCTCAAGAAACAAGAAACATCTCCAATCAACAACCTAACCTTACACCTAAAGCAAACAGAGAAAGAAGAACAAAAAAAACCCCAAAGTTAGCAGAAGAAAAGATATCATAAAGATCAGATTAGAAATAAATGAAAAAGAAATGAAGGAAACAATAGCAAAGATCAATAAAACTAAAAGCTGGTTCTTTGAGAAGATAAACAAAATTGATAAACCATTAGCCAGACTCATCAAGAAAAAAAGGGAGAAGACTCAAATCAGTAGAATTAGAAATGAAAAAGGAGAAGTAACAACTGACACTGCAGAAATACAAAGAATCATGATACATTACTACAAGCAACTATATGAAAATAAAATGGACAACCTGGAAGAAATGGACAAACTCTTAGAAGAGCACAATCTTCCGAGACTGAACCAGGAAGAAATAGAAAATATAAACAGACCAATCACAAGCAATGAAATTGAAACTGTGATTAAAAACCTTCCAACAAACAAAAGCCCAGGACCAGATGGCTTCACAGGCGAATTCTATCAACATTTAGAGAAGAGCTAACACCTATCCTTCTCAAACTCTTCCAAAATATAGCAGAGGGAGGAACACTCCCAAACTCATTCTGCGAGGCCACCATCACCGATACCAAAACCAGACAAAGATGTCACAAAGAAAGAAAACTACAGGCCAATATCACTGATGAACAAACATGCAAAAATCCTCAGCAACATACTAGCAAACAGAATCCAACAGCACATTAAAAGGATCATACACCTTGATCAAGTGGGGTTTATCCCACGGATGCAAGAATTCTTCAGTATACTCAAATCAATCAATGTGATACACCATATTAACAAATTGAAGGAGAAAAACCATAGGATAATCTCAATAGACGCAGAAAAAGCTTTTGACAAAATTCAACACCAATTTATGATAAAACCGCTCCAGAAAGTAGGCATAGAGGGAACCTACCTCAACATAATAAAGGCCATATATGACAAACCCACAGCCAACATTGTTCTCAATGGTGAAAAACTGAAAGCATTTCCACTAAGATCAGGAACAAGACAAGGTTGCCCACTCTCACCACTATTACTCAACATAGTTTTGGAAGTTTTAGCCACAGCCATCAGAGAAGAAAAAGAAATAAAAGGAATCCAGATCGGAGAAGAAGTAAAACTGTCACTGTCTGTAGATGACATTGATACTATACACAGAGAATCCTAAAGATGTTACCAGAAAACTACTAGAGCTAATCAATGAATTTGGTAAAGTAGCAGGATACAAAATTAATGCACAGAACACTCTTGCATTCCTATACACTGACGATGAAAAATTTGAAAGAGAAATTAAGGAAACACTCCCCTTTACCATTGCAACAAAAAGAATAAAATACCTAGGAATAAACCTACCTAAGGAGACAAAAGACCTGTATGCAGAAAACTATAAGACACTGATGAAAGAAATTAAAGATGAGACAAACAGATGGAGAGATATACCACGTTCTTATATTGGAAGAATCAACATTGTGAAAATGACTATACTTACCCAAAGAAATCTACAGATTCAATGCGATCCCTATCAAACTACCAATGGCATTTTTCACAGAACTAGAACAAAAAATTTCACAATTTGTATGGAATACACAAAAGACCCCAAATAACCAAAGCAATCTTGAGAACGAAAAGTGGAGCTGGAGGAATCAGGTTCCCGGGCTTCAGACTATACTACAAAGCTACAGTAATCAAGACAGTATGGTATTGGCACAAAAACAGAAATATAGATCAATGTTACAGGATAGAAAGCCCAGAGATAAACCCATGCACAGTATGGACACCTTATCTTTGATAAAGGAGGCAAGAATATACAGTGGAGCAAAGACAGCCTCTTCAGTAAGTGGTGCTGGGAAAACTGGACAACTACATGTAAAAGAATGAAATTAGAACACTCCCTAACACCATACACAAAAATAAACTCAAAATGGATTAAAGACCTAAGTGTAAGGCCAGACACTCTAAAACTCTTAGAGGAAAACATAGGCAGAACACTCTATGACATAAATCACAGCAAGATCCTTTTTGACCCACCTCCTAGATAAATGGAAATAAAAACAAACATAAAGAAATGGGACCTAATGAAACTTAAAAGCCTTTGCACAGCAAAGGAAACCATAAACAAGACGAAAAGACAAGCCTCAGAATGGGAGAAAATATTTGTAAACAAAGCAACTGACAAAGGATTAATCTCCAAAATATACAAGCAGTTCATGCAGCTCAATATCAAAAAAACAAACAACCCAATCCAAAAATGGGCAGAAGACCTAAATAGACATTTCTCCAAAGAAGATACACAGATTGGCAACAAACACATGAAAGGATGCTCAACATCACTAATCATCAGAGAAATGCAAATCAAAACTACAATGAGATATCACCTCACACCAGTCAGAATGGCCATCATCAAAAAGTCTACAAACAATAAATGCTGGAGAGGGTGTGGAGAAAAGGGAACCCTCTTGTACTGTTGGTGGGAATGTAAATTGATACAGCCACTATGGAGAACAGTATGGAGGGTCCTTCAAAAACTAAAAATAGAACTACCATACGACCCAGCAATCCCACTACTGGGCATACCTGGAGAAAACCATAATTCAAAAAGAGTCATGTACCACCATGTTCACTGCAGCTCTATTTACAATAGCCAGGACATGGAAGCAACCTAAGTGTCCATCGACAGATGAATGGATAAAGAAGATGTGGTACATATATACAACAGAATATTACTCAGCCATAAAAAGAAACGAAATTGAGTTATTTGTAGTGAGGTGGATGGACCTAGAGTCTGTCATACAGAGTGAAGTAAGTCAGAAAGAGAAAAACAAATACTGTATGCTAACACATATATGTGGAATTAAAAAAAAAAAAGGTTCTGAAGAACCCAGGGGCAGGGCAGGAATAAAGATGCAGATGTAGAGAATGGACTTGAGGACTTGGGGAGGGGGAAGGGTAAGATGGGACGGAGGGAGAGAGTGGCATGGACATATATACACTACCAAATGTAAAATAGATAGCTAGTGGGAAGCAGCAGCATAGCACAGGGAGATCAACTCGGTGCTTTGTGACCATCTAGAGGGGTGGGATAGGGAGGGTGAGAGGGAAGCGCAAGAGGGAGGGGATATGGGGATATATGTATACGTATAGCTGATTCACTTTGTTATATAGCAGAAACTAACACACCATTGTAAAGCAATTATACTCCAATAAAGATGTTAAAAAAAAAATAGCTACATGTCATAGACTTTCAGAATGTCTATGTCTTGAATAGCTGAAACAGAACTCAACATCTGTGAATGCCAGGGATCTACTATAAAGCAAACCTATATGTTATAAAAGACCTAGGGGAAAAAAGCCAGTTTAAAGATTTAAACACATAGAGATGTATGACTACTTACAAAAATGACGTGATTAATTTCAATGTATTTCCTATATTTGATGAGAATGTAATTTTCTTTAAATACACTGAGATCTGGGAGTTGAAGAAATACTATTTCCTATGGATTACCTGTGATGGTGCAAAACCAGACATGTGAAAAGCTGAAAATACAAGTGGCACTTCTGCTTTCAGTAGCATTTCAATATAGTGAGTGCTGCAAAAATATACTGGATGAATGCCAGATTCTATAGTGTCAATAAGTAGGTACCTCTGCATAAAAGAGAAAAATTGAGAATTAATGAATATGCAGCTAATTTAAAACCAATCAAATTCATCTAAATCTTTTGCTCTAAATTGCTACTTCAAAATTACCATGGTGGCATAACAAGCTACTGCAAATTTTATGTAAGTTAAAAAGTTAGAACATTAAATACTACAGAAAGATGAAAACTCAATAAGGTAGTATGATATACCTTCCTTCCAAGATAAAGGAATAAAATTAACACTTTGTAATTGTGACAAATTCAATCCCTTATGGAATAATGGAGATGGATGTTGCATGAAAGAATAAATACATGGATGAGTACATGAGTAATAAATGCTTTACATTTTAAAACTAAGTATATTTCAATATGCTTATATATCCTTGGATTTAGTCAATGACTCTAAAACATCAAAAAGGTTTATTTAGTTTGTCAGCTCTTGGTATTTGCCTAATCCGCTTTTTCTAAGTTAATGTTAAATAACCCAAATCTAAGCTCTAGTTACTAATAAGTGAAATTGGGAAATCCATAAGAAATTCATATCTAAAACCGTGATGCATCCCCATCAAAGTACTCAGGCTATCTATCTACAAATATATAAAATTTATTTCATATATTTTTATATTTATTTATATGTCTATGTATATATTATATATGTATAGATACATATACACATATATTTACAAACTTGCATTGCATTTTTCAGCCATTTCTTCATAAAGTCGGTTATTTTTTCAATTTAGTTCTTGGGTACAATTTATCATGAATGCTCAATGTTTTAATGAGTGTTACACTTTAAACCCAACATCTAACCACAATAAATTTTTTAAACAAAGAACAAACCTGAAGATGTAATTCTGTTTCAAGAAAAACTATTAGACTAGCAATTATATCCTACAGACTTATAATAAACATTGATACTCAAATTAGATCTGACTTCTAGAGAGCCATTTTAACGTTTTTACCTGTACTGGGCAACTCAAACTTTTTTAATAAAAGAAAGTTAATACTTTAAAATCAAAAATCAAACTCATATATAACAATTACATAAGAGTTAAAATAAGGAGGATTTTTTCAAACTTTATACTGCTAAACCATTTTTAAGGATTTAGGTTTGAGTAATATATGAAAATTTCTGAAATCAGTGCGTTGATTTATCAGTAGTTTTTGTGTTTTATCATTTATTATGATAAATGGTTTACCATTTCACATTGTAGAAATATATATTCGTGGGAACATACAGGTACAAACATATATTTTATGATAGGTTCTTAGGGAGATATCTCACTACACAAAAAAATTAATATTATATACTGACAATGAAGACATACATAGCATATTAAATGAACATCTTGTAGTCAACTTCAGATGGATGTGCAAAGAAAATTACTTTTATTAAGTAGTTAAGAATAATAATATGAACTGAATGAGAATTAGTACCCTTTGATTTATCTTCTTTTGTTGAATACACAATGTTTCACTAATTACTATCTGTAGAGTAGAATTAATGAATCTAATAAATATATGTAAAAGCAAAATAAATCAACTTATACAAATGTAATACTTTAATTTTCAATGTAAACTTAGCTAATAATTTTCTGAATATATATATATAATAGTGTAAGAATTGTATATATTGGAAATATTTCTTACATAGTGTTCTCTAATTTGCATTAAAAACAACATATTTAGAATAGGTTTGTATAGAGATGGAGATAATAGACTAATTAATTACCTTCTCAAAGAAAAAAAACATTATTATGTAATGGATTCCCAAAGATAAGGCAAGAATTCTTCTACTCTTATGAATTATACTCTGTTGGAAGAAATTATGCCATAAATTTTGGTAACCAACACAGCTCCTAGCGCCAAGCCCTGCATAGAGTAGCTACTCAACAAATTGACTGAATGACAACAACATACTAATGACTGCACAATGTAATCACAGGAAACTTTCTTATAATAAAAGTTTTGGGGCTTCCCTGGTGGCACAGTGGTTGAGAGTCTGCCTGCTAGTGCAGGGGACGCGGGTTCGAGCCCTGGTCTGGGAAGATCCCACATGCCGCGGAGCAACTAGGCCCGTGAGCCACAACTACTGAGCCTGTGCGTCTGGAGCCTGTGCTCCGCAACAAGAGAGCCCACGATAGTGAGAGGCCCGCGCACCGCGATGAAGAGTGGCCCCCGCTTGCCGCAGCTAGAGAAAGCCCTCGCACAGAAACGAAGACCCAACACAGCCAAAAATAAAATAATTAAAAAAAAAAAAAAAAAGTTTTGTTAATTGGTCTATTTTTATTTCATAACTCTAATTTACAGTAAATGGTATTCATAAAACCAAATCAATAATGACAGCTCTGCGTCACATGAATATAACAAGGAAACTTCTGAATCATCAAATTATAAATTATGTTTGTTATACTTTTAGTGTTTTGATATATTTTGGTTAGTCATAACTCTTGGAAAGGATGGTAACGCTTAATAAAAGGTAACTCTAAATAAAATTCAGAATATAGGATTAAGCAGACCACATATAGGATCACAGCATTTAATAGATCACTTAAGTAACATATACACTAGGCCAGTATCATGCAAAAAATTATCAGTGAAAAATTATCCGTACCAAAATGTTCACATTATGCCACTTCTTAGAGTATTTGGCTTTAATGATTAAAAATGAAAGATATGTGCTTAAAGAAATGAAACACAGTAAGCAGTCTTAGTTGTTTTCTTCCACTAGAGGTAGTTCTGATGAGTCATTTTATTCCTGACACTAAGAAAAATCTATGGAAATTAAATAGAAAGACCCTATTAGAAAAGACAAACTCTCCAAACCAATCCAAACTGATCCAATCCAATCCACTCCAGTCCTCCACTCTAGGGTTCCGTGGGCAGAGAACAGGCCGTGTTTAATGAAACACTGGCAGTACTGCGGTGACTGTGCAGCGTGTGCATCATGCACATCGTGCAGAGGGGTGAATAGAAAACTCTGGAGATATCTTTTTAAACTTCGATTCTATAATTCTAAAAAACAAATCTTTCTCCTCTCAGGGGGAAAAAAAAAAAACACATGGGAAAATGGAATCTTCAAATATGATTAAGATTTAAAGTCACATGTAAGAAAGGGAAGGGGTTTTGACACCTGTCCTCTTTCCAGCAAGTGACTGGTTACATGACTTACTATTGCTAATGCCCTGCAAATGGGTTACAAATGTGCCACGACATGCTAATGGTTGTAAAATTTAAATCAAATCAATATTTCAATGCTATTAGAATTTTTAACTCCAAACTTCCCGTGTTAGGTAATTATTACTTTATTTTATGAAGAGGAAGATATAGATATTCGCACACACCCTTATTTTATCTATATAAATAATATAATGTATATAAAGTAAGTGTTCCATGATACCTTCCTGTTGAACTACAGTACTTCATTTGAATGCCACTTCAGCCTGGTTTATCATCAATGGAGTTTTGGTTTTATGTGCATTAAAATACTTCAGTTTTTGTTTCAATTTAATTTGTTCTATTTCATATGTTTCTACTAACAGAGAAGGCATATATGACTGTAACTTTTATTATAATTATTGTTTGAGATTAGGTATTCCTCCATGGAAATAACTGATTTCTTGATTTTTCTTAATCTACATTTATTAACAGCTTTGATGTTAACAATTAGTCAAACTGATTCTTGATGAAATTCCGTAAAAAATGATTATTTTATCATTCAGGAAGGATTTTCTTAAGGACAAATAAAATTGGAAGATAATTTAATTAAATCAGTACATTAAAGAGTTATTCTGGTCTAAACAGCTTAAGGACACATTTTTCAAATTATTTTTATCTCACAATAGTAATGGTTTATAAAATTTTGAGAACTTCAAATTAATATTTCATTATGTCCTATACTGTTTATCCTAGGCCAAATTTTTAAATCTTTTTGATGCAATTTGCTTACAACACTTTTACGAATGTAGAGGAGCTCTCTTAAATACATTTTCTAAAGTAATAAAAAAGCCTACTGTCCTTTACAAATATCTATTTAAATAGTAATTCATACATCAGCACATTTACTGAATAATTATGATGGGACGTAGTTTGGGACGTGTCAGCAGACAAAACCCTGCCCTCAGAGAGCTTATGTTTAAGTGTATAAATAATAAACATACATAAATTAAGAAGCATAGTGGGAATTGATGTAGGCTATGGAACAAAAGGAAAAAAATAGAACAGGGTAATGAGGTAGGGGAATGGGGGACTGGGGGAACAGGTTGAAGCTTTTTTGAGGTTGACTACAAAAATGTGGTATTGTGCTAAAGATGGTGGACAAGTCTGTGCTATTAATGGCTAAAGTTAAAGTGTCTTTAACACGTCTTGTGGCAACTGCAGATTTGCTTATTTTGTCAACCTGCATAGAAAGTGTCAGTGTAATGTCTGAGATCAATGGAACAAGCATAATAGAAAAGGACCACTTTTTAAGTAATATATTAAGTCTATTACTGCATGCACTAACAAGGGAAGTGGCATAGCAAGAACACCAATCCAAAAGATTATTAAATCAAAAACATTTAAACTATGGAGTACTGACTATACGGACATTAGTAACTGCACTTAGCTAACAGTTCTAGATAGAATCCTTGAAGAGGAATGTTTAGCAGAATGTTATTTGCTTTACAAAGAAACAGTAAAACAAACTACTGGTAATAAAATATTCAACTTGGTATATTTGTACTTGAAAAGGAAAAAAAATGATACTACAAAAGGCACTGCATGAGTCTTCACTGATGATATAGCTGCACCAACAGAAAGGTGTCAAGGTTTTACATCAAGAGCTCATTCTAAAACCCCTGAGTAATAAGTCACTCCATTCCATTCACAGATCTATATTCCATATTAAATTGATGCTATCAAAATGGTAAATCTAATAAACTCAAAGCTGCTAGAGTCCTGCCTGATTTCAGTTTTATAGGAAGAAATGCTAGTGGAGCACATCACTCTTGTTGTGTTAAAAATAAAATAATGTGTGAGAAAACTAGGTTTATAGCGTCAAAGCAGAAATGCAACTTTACAAAATTACGGTTAAAAACAGTTCATTGGTGATGTCTGACTGTGTCACACTCTGAACACTAAAGTAGAATACTTAAGACTAGTGGCATGTAGGTATCATTTTAAAATACCTGACATGAAAATGTGTGATAGACTTAAAATCCATACTTATTATCAAAAGAATTTTTAACATTACATTTGTAAATGAAAGAGTGAAAGACCTTTAAGATATTTTAAATCTTCACGTACAATTTAAAGAATTGTTCGAACTCCGGTTAACAGAAGGAAAACAGTTCCATTGATTGGAGAAAAGCTAGTACATAGCTTTTTGCCTTTTGCTTCCTACTGTTCACGTGAGCAAATTTCTCATTATGGTGAAGTATTATTCAGGAATTACATACAGCTATTTCAAGCATAAAATCATAAAATTTCAATATTTAATGTATTCCTTGGTGCTTTCTTTTCTTTATCACAAATACATACTGCAAAAGCATGTCATAAATGCTTTCATTTAACTTGACATAGATACTCTGTAGCCGCCTTAACAACTTATCCTTGGGTGCCGTGTTAATTCTGTTGTCCAAGTACAACATGTCACGAAAAAGGTTTGGGAAGCATTAGCATGGCTTATTTTAATGGATAGTTTCCCCAAGTTGGAGGTCTTAAATGCAGTAAGTACATAAGTAAAACAAAATACAGAAACTTTAATAAATTGAGGGATGCACTTACCTTTAAACTTGGATCTCATGGAACTAGTAAAATCTTTAAAAATACACTATACTACCTTAATCAAAACTCATCATAGATTTCCAAAATGTATATAAAGTTAGTGTGCTTTTCCTCTATACAATATGGATACAATTTCAACTTATTATTTTCTCATACTATAATTTAACTAGAGATTCTTTCTAACAAAGCAAGAATAAAAATATCCATTCAATAGTTTTCTTTTTATGTATGGAATTTTATAATTTACTAAATGACAAGTTTAAAATTTAATAATGCACCTATTATCACTAATCTTTCATTCAGTTACCATTAGGTAAGACAGCAAGTATTCGAGAAAATGCCAAATCTATACCTTCAAAAGGAATCACTCAAAATTGCATTCAGATAGAAAACGAATATTGAGTATACTGAGTACGTAGCGCACTCTACAAATAAAATAATAAGATCCCAATGAATTTAAATAGGATTTTCCTTAAAATTTAAAATACTCCTTTAAAAATAGACTAAAAAGTCTTACAGAAATATGTAGTCTTGGCAACCAAAGGAAAGCAGAAGTCAGAAGCCTGGAGAACTGCTGAAGAAATCGGAATGTCTTGTCTTTGTCCCCCAACATTATTATGAACAAAGAAGATACAAACCAGTCATGGCCAGTGTAACTCCCCTGCAAGCAGACTGAAAAGCACAGTTAAGGAACTTTTATAATAGTTTATCTTAACATGGTGAGATATAAGAACTCCATAAATATTCATTTCCAGAATCTCTATCAGGAAAGAGATATTAAGGATACTTAGTCCTCATTTTGTCTTCAATCAATTTATAAGCTACTGATATAAAATCAAACTTTATTAATAAAAGAAATCACTTGCACAGTGACTATTTTAATGTACCATGTGTGCTGACACGCCCAGTGGAGGCCAACAGCACCAGCAACCGGAGGAAAAACTATCTGTTCCGTGGAAACACACTGTTCAAGTCACTAACACAATAGTACCATCCTTTCTCTAGTTTAGGTTATCTGCCAAATTATTAGCATAATCAAGTATAAAAAAAAAATCCACACATTTTGAGAATTCAGTAATGCAAAAGATCTGTATACACTTTTTTCTTAAAGTCAAACCCTATTTCTGAAAGACAACCAATTCAAATAAAATAAAGGCATGTTTTATTCTTATTCTAGATTTACTAAATCTAGAGTATTATTCTGATTTACTAAACCTATTTTTAAAACTTCCTTATATATAACTGAAAATACATTCTAATAACTTTACTTATTCATTTAAGATTCAACTAATAAAATTTAATAATTACTACTCAGTCTAATAAAGTACATATTTAAAATATAGAATAAAATACCATAAAGGTATATCATAACAAATCACTAATATAGGTCAAAGTATTATTTTCCTATAAATGTATTAAAGTACCCCATCAAAGAATTCTGAAAAACATATAAAGAGAGTTCAAGTACTGTCAATTATTCGAAAAGGATATGAAGAGAAGATTTTACAGAAGCTTGCTGCTGTTTCAGGAATCTCTCACAATGCTTTAAAACCAAGGTAAGATCATTTTCTGCACCATCTCTTAACAGGTTGAGGAACTTGCCATACCTGTAAAACCCCAGAAAACATACAGAATGAAAAAATGTCAGGCCCTGCATTGTAAATTCATTTTTTAACATTCATCAAAGTGTAGTTCTCTTGAGATCTCATGGTTTTAAGTTTTCAAATTTCTACTTTTAGCGTAACTATGTTATACAGAGCACTTATGAAAGAATAACACTCAATATATGTACCTGATAATTATGATCTATTGGAATTAGCAGTATTCATCTGGTAAATACAATAACTTTAAAGGAAAATGAAATGGTAGTGAAAGAACAAAACATGGATACTATAGACGAGTAGTAGAATATAAGCATTTTTTCCTGAACTTAATCTAAAACATGGAATGTTCATAGGCTAGATTGACATAATGTTAAGTTTAGAAGCAATTTTTGAGTTCATATAGTCCAATGGTTCTATATGAGGGTGGCACTTCCCCCAGGGGCTAGTTTGGAAATTTATGGGAGTGCTTTTGATTGTCATAGTGACTGGGGGACTACTGATAGTTGCTGAGTAAGGGCCAGGAGGTTAGACATGGGACAGTTAGTCCTGCACAGTAACAACTTGTAAATGTTCTGCCTGTCATTTGCATAGATGAAAAATCTATTTATAATTATCTGAAACGAATTCTGTTTCATATAAATCATAAAATATTAGTCATATATTTTATTATACACTGAATGAAACCATGTGTAAGTTAGGGAAAGATAGTTCTTTTGCTTTGCTTGAAGCCTTACTAAGACTTGTTCACCATTTTGCAAAGTCACTTTGCCAGTGGCAACCCTCTTGTAATATTTGATGCACCAAAATAAAATCAGTCTCTAGCTGTAGCTGCCACAGCTACAATGATTCTAAATGGGTGCCAGCTATGTCTCACTACTGGCACCATAGTAGTATACAAACATTTCATTATAAATCACTTTGTTTATTTCTTAACAGTAAGACATTATGTTGAATTAAAAAAATATATGTGACTAGACTGCTCATATTATCTATGGTTTCCATTTCAGAATGGAAATAGGTCATTACAATATAAAAGGCGGGTATAGGGTCACAAAACATAATCAATGGGTTATATACCCTATGTGATATAGGTGGGTGAGCTAGAATTACTATCATAGTTTTTGTTATAATGCTATGGATTTACACAGTCCTTTTTATTTTTATTGTTATTATTATATATATTTTTTGCTATGTTGGGTCTTCGTTGCTGCACGTGGGCTTTCTGTAGTTGCAGTGAGCAGGAGCTACTCTTCGTTGCGGTGCGTGGGCTTCTCATTGCGGTGGCTTCTCTTGTTGCGGAGCACGGGCTCTAGGTGCATGGGCTTCAGTAGTTGTGGCACGCGGGCTCTAGAGCGCAGGCTCAGTAGTTGTGGCTCACGGGCTTAGTTGCTCCGCGGCATCTGGGATCTTCCCAGACCAGGCCTCAAACCCATGTTCCCTGCATTGGCAGGTAGATTCTTAACCACTGCATCACCAGGGAAGCAAGCCCCAAACAGTCTTTTTTAAAAGCTTTCACATGCATCTTTTTTACACTTGATTCTGAAGATGACCCAATGAAGTAGATAGAATGGGACTATCAAGATTCCCATGTAATAATCAAGAAAAAGAGGAGTTCAAGGACACAGACCTTAACTCCCAGTCTGTTCCGCTTGTCCATTTCTTTTGAAAATTATAATTTCAGTACAAAAAATTCAAACTACTATAATTGGTTTATTCATTTTAACTTCTGCATCTACCATTAAGATACTTTTGTACTCATAACTATATCCTGACAATAAAAACTAAACATATTTTAGAAAATGGTATGATTGTGCTACCAATGTGCTGATTTTTAAAATGTTATTTTTGGAAAAAACCTGACAGTCATAGAGACTTAATACATTGTAATTAGCCTATGAAGTAGTAATGAACTGTAACTGATTTACCTGTAAGGGTAATTTAATTATGTGTCAATATCCTCAAAACAAAGTTATTATTTTCTGAATGACAAACTCTGCATTTAAAGCATACAAAATAGTTGATTGTTAAATTAAATACTATTAAGCACATATCAGCTAGACAAAACAAATTCTAGAAATGCACAGGGAGATATTTCCCTATAATATACCTGACAGTCATTTTAACGCCAAGCTGTTGCACAGATGAAAGACTTCCATTCTTCACATTTGCATCAGTAGCTATAAACAACAGAACACTGGGTTATAAAAATGTATAAAACTCTGCATAATAATCACATTTTAATTGAAAATTGATGAAAGCAATATTTTTACATATTTTAATGTAAATTTTGAAAACACACTGATGAATCCTATTCTTTTAAGAGCTGTCAGTTATATTTTTCAAAGGAATTAACAGGAAACTTTTTACAAAATAACTTTTCTCCTAAAAAAAGCATTTAAAAGTATATTAAGTACAAAACAAATAATCATAGTTTTAAAGCAATCTACTTTTACTTGGTTTTCAGGACACAAAAGCTGTTAACACAAAAATGGTCTAGAATACTGTACTTTCATCAAGCAATGCATATATAAGATTCTGAATTACAAATATAGATAAGTATGTCTGTTTACTTCTTAAAGATTTACACGTGAGTGTCAGGAAGGAATAATTGATATTATTCTACGTATAATGTACAGCAATGTATGAGGGTGGACTGAACAAGTTTCTTCCTGCAGGCAGATTTTCTCTGTGAGGTATGAAGTGTGATCATCTACCAAAAGTGAAGAGGTTGTACAGTACAGAGGACTACAGGAGAGACTGAAAGTTTGGATTAGTCTTTGACAACACTGGATGACCAAATTAAGCATGAACACTCAAAAGCATCACTAGATAACAAGGGGGATCTAGCTGAAACTTTCAATTTTTGCCTGAAGAAACTATAGCGTGTGCACTGTGTGTGTGCAGATATACACACACACAAATAAGGAAACTGTCCAAAATCACAGAGTTATCTAGTGATAGGGAGGGGCAAAAGCTAGGCTTTCTGAATTCTGTATCAGCAGTTTTTTTCCCACTACACACTGGTACATCTCATATTATTAACAATATACCTACTTAACGCATGAATTTATTCATTACTTTTAATAAATCCCTTCTTATAAAGTGTGGAGCACCATGCTAGAATCTATGAGGGATAAAAGATAAATCATACACCATGCCCTAAAAGAACTTTGCCTGTAGTGTCAGAGATAAAATTTGTATATAGATAACTCTGATAAAGATGTTTTAAAGCACAAAGTGGAACAAGAGTGGTACAGATAAAGAATTACATGAATTCATAAGAGGAAGAGATTGGGAAGAAGTGGCATTTAAACTGAACCTTAAAATATGGGTAGCCTTGAGATCTGCAGAGATAGGGAAGAACAAAGTAAACATCACGGTTATCAAACATCTACTCTTTAAAGCAACAATAATTCATCTTTCAGCACTCTTGGTAAAGGTAACCTACTTCTTCTCCTAGTTTGCCTAGGACTTGCATGGTTTTAGCACTTAGTCTCATGCCCCAGGAACCCCTCAGAGTCCCAGGCAAACCAGGCTGGTTGGTCACCTATCTAGCCTAGAGGGGTGATTTCTTAAAGAAAAATAAATAAAAATTTTAAAAGATAGGTGTCAGTTAATTTCCTGATAAGCTACATCTGAGTTTTACTTATTTAGATCAGAATACGATCTTAGCAATATTGCTGAATTTCACCTATAATGATAGCAATTAATCTATAGTTCATATAGCTTAGAATTAATTCCTTGCTATTCATAACTCTTACTCTGCTAACAGATGTACCTTCTGTCCCTATGGAAGAAGGATACCGGTTTTGTCCTTCTCCTAGCAACAGGCTGAGCAATGTCTTCTCCAGATTTTTCAAAGTAGCGTGAAGATGGTATTCCCCCACAATGCCCTCGCCGTTAACTACAGGGCTATGAGGTACTCTGTGTCTCCAGTAGAGAAAAATGAAGCCAATATATTCAATACAAGGAAAGGGAGAGACATAGAAAGGAGACAAATTGCTAAGGACAGCTTTACCCTATTATTGAATACTATGAGCCAATGATTCTGCCTCTTCTTCTGCTTAGACAAAAAAAAGAAAAAAAGAAAAAAGTCTGATTTGGGTTTCTATCACTTGGTACTAAAACATATACCACAAATTATTCTCACTTACAAAATAATGACCAATATTTAAAAACTATTAATCATCATTCATATGCTCACCATAATTTCAAGTTCTTAGTTTCCTAAGTTTAAATAATGTAAAACTTTAGTGCTGTAGTGTCAGTGACATTGGCTGATTTTGCAAAATTTCAATAGTTTCAATAAAATAAACATTGACTTTATATATTGCTATAGCCATGGAACAGACCTACTTATCAACTATCATAATGTGATATAATGACAAAAGTGATTTTATAAGCTACTACCAGAACAATTTTAAGTTAGATTAGATGATAACACTTAGAATGCAGTACACATAAAATTAGATTATTAAGCATAAGAAATATCTTTGTTAATATGTAGATTTGTGTGCTTAAGATAATACTTATGTTTCCCTTCTGGAAAGTAGAATACATATAGATATCTTAACAATAGAGGAGAAGTATGCAGTGGACTGAGAGTGCTAAGAATGGGCATTCCCAATGTCATGAATTCTATAGATCAGAGTACCTTCTACCATTACAGTAAAGAATGGAATAAAGTCAAGAATCAAGATGAGAGAATTTGCCCAAAAAGACTATGACACTGAATATTTACATAAGGTTCAGGTTCTTAGTTCTTCGCCATGGAAGAATAGAGTCTTTCCAGAGTGGCCTAGCTGTTGGCCTGAGATGACAGATAAGTTTCCTGATGTTGTAGGAATAATTTCCCAAGTCCATTCCCTCTAAAAGCTTATGATTCTGTACCTTCAGAGTAAAAACTTAACTCTGCACATTTCAACAGATAATGCTTTCCAATTGTGGCTGTATATAAAAATCCTCTGAGGAGCATTTTAAAAGTAAAAATAAATACTCCAGACTACTGAACAAGATTGCAGAAGGTGACTGTTCAGTCATTTGTTTTTTTAGAAGACCTCTACAGCTTACTTCTTGTGCACTGAAGTTGAGATCCACACTTAAAGGAATAAAACTGAACTTTAGAGACAGTTATAATTGGACAGTGATACCTTGCTCCACACATTTCACTTTAAAGAAGGTATCAGTTAAATCTCCAAAAAGAGTTTTAAAGGAGAATATATGAGGTATTAAGCAGACCAAAAAAAATATCAAATATCCACTTAAAAAATCACTAATATGATACAGATGTAGGTGACTTGAGAGTGAATAAAATTCCGTTAGAAAAAGAAGTAAGAAATGAAAAGTTTCTTGAAGCAGTAATGAAGTCAGAAAATGGTTTACAGGTATATATTAAAAAAGAGGCTTCATATTTAAATTTGTATTTGACATTCAATATGACAACCTGACAAGTAGAAATGGATCTTGGACTACAAAAGTTCAGTGAAATAATCTTTGTTACATTTAATCTGGACTAAATACAACTTATGAAGCAGAAATTCAAATCTTCAGAAATAAAATTGATGGAGCAAAATGATTAAGTAAAATTCAATGATAAAAATGGATGTTTTCAGGGGACTCTGATGCATCACTGGTAACCAGTGATTTACTGAAATGTGCACAATAGTGTGTGGGATACGTAATAAGTGCTTAACAAACATTGAGTGAATGAACGAGTAGATGAATGAATAAATGAACAAACATCCAATGAACAACAAAAATTGTGCTTTACATATCAAACTAGAAGCAAGGTGGAGATGGAAATAGATATGAACTTAAACATTTTTTCTGGGGCTTTCCTGCTGGCACAGTGGTTAAGAACCCACCTGCCAGTGCAGAGGACATGGGTTTGAGCCTTGGTCTGGGAAGATCCCACATGTCGAGGAGCAACTAAGCCCGTGCGCCACAACTACTGAGCCTGTGCTCTAGAGCCCGCGAGCCACAACTACTGAAGCCCGCGCGCCTAGAGCCCGTGCTCTGCAACAAGAGAAGCCACCGCAATGAGAAGCCAGTGCACTGCAAAGTAGAATAGCCCCCGCTTGCCGCAACTAGAGAAAGCCAGCATGGAGCAATGAAGACCCAATGCAGCCATAAATAAATAAACAAACATTTTTCTGTATATTGAAATCAAGAAACAAAAGGATACCCCAGAGTCACTGTGAAGCATAATAAAATAAGTTACTGAATAAAGGTCAACCAAACAATGACACCTATAGCATCAGACTTACCCTACTTAATCAACAATGCCTAATTCAATCTCAGCATTAACTATTTGCAATAACCAATCATTTTAATTATAAATATAATAGTCTCAAAACAAAATGAGTTGAAAAAATTAACTGAATATTGACTGAAATCACTCACTTTGGTAATACATTCTGTTCTATTTTTAATTTGGAAAGCTAGCACATAGAGCAGTGGTAGAAGAAATTAAATCTATTTTGCCTGGCACTTGGCTAATAGTGCGAAACTAAATAAATTTTCAGAAGAGTAAACCATATCTCCACTGGGGGACAAATCCAGTATTAGAGAAGCAGTTACAGCTTGGCTGTTGACTGACTCTCTTGAAGCCCTGCTGTATCAGTAGTAAAGCCAGAGAACTCTCACCACCCAAAGAAACCAACCAGTCAGTCCATTTCCTCCTACCTTCTTCCTTCCCCAAAGTAAGCCTGGAAGGTTCTGTTGCTTCTTTTTTAACATGTGGTTGTTATCTATCCATTTTATTCAATTTTTACTGCCATAAAATTTAATTCCTTATGACCAGTAAACTAGCCTAAGTCTCAGCATCCTAAGTGATATAGTCAGCACTATTTGGAGAAAAGCATTACTCTTCTCCATGTCTTTGATTATACAATTGCCCTTGCCTGCAAGACTCTTTGCCTCTCCTATTTCTTTCACCTGTAATAGCCCAGGAGGCAGCACTAGTGCCACTCCTCTTGCTCTATCATTGCTTCCTCCCCTAATCTTCCATAATGGCATTAGTCAACACTGGTCACTCTTTCCACTGAACACCTGTGGCACATACCACACAACCCCTCATTTGACAAAACCTCAACTCAAATAGCATACTTAAAGGCTCTAGCACATTGCCTGAAACAAAGTAGCTAGCTGAAAAATGTCAATTTTCCATTTCTTTATTTTCTATTTTACCATACGCTGCAAATTAGTTAATTCATCATTTTAGGTATATGTCCTATTTCCCCTCCTTGAGGACAGGGTCATTCATATTATATACCTCCTTGCAATTATCGACCATACTCACAAACACGCTCCATAAATGCAAAACAGAAAAAAGCATATTTGCTGAATACCCAAAGGAAGTATAATGGATATTTAACTGTATATATTAAGTATAAAAATATTTTAATAATCAAAAGGTGAAACAATGATATTCTGATATTTTTTCCAACCTTTTGATTAACAACATAAAGAGAAAAAGGATAAAGTTAAAATATTTACCACCCTGAAAGGACTACTTAATTTATCATTTCAAAGAAGCAACTGCAGAAGGAAAAGATCTCCGACTCGTCCCAGGGAAATGAGATGACAAATGGTTAATGTCTGTTAGGATTTGGAAAGATACTTGTATGGAGTTACAAATTGCAAGTGTGCAGAACTTTATCTGTTTGTCCTCTTTCTTTAAGGGGATAAACAGCCAAACTAATTTGATTTTTCCAGATTTGCAAATTTTATAATGGATTGAAATCCTGAGGGAGCTAACAACAGATGGATGACTGTGTTATGCTAATTTCAGCTACCTTAGGGTTTAGCAAGCTGTAATTTTTAAGAAGTCAATCAATTTCGCATTTCAAGAAACATGAAAAAACATTGAATATATCTATCCAGCGTCTGCTTTGAAACATCTTTTATATCAAAACATGGTTTTTGTTTATTTAAAGTAAATAGAGTGAAATTTTATAATAGCAAACCATTGTTCCACCAGCCAAAAAATAAATGATAAAAGGATAACAATCAGTCAACAGGAAGCCACTTTATTTTCATCTGTACTCTAAAAAAGCCAGTGGATAGTTGTTCCGCTGGAGCCTTTAAAGAATTTAAATGCACATTCAGGGTTTATCTGCCTAGATAATACATTCAACGAAGCCAACATCTGAGATCTCCCTCAGCATAATCTAGAAATATAACAGAGGGTAGTAAATGCATGCACACTGAGCAATCAGTCTTGTTGAGTATTTAGATAACATATACAACATAATGTTAATTTTAGATTATCTATAGAAAATATGACCCAATAGAACAATGCGCCAAAGAGAGCTGCAGAATTTGAAGACCATCATACTGAAGACGAGAGATACCCACTTTGGCCATGCAAATCTCCATGATCACCACTTCTTACTTGTTTCCTTTCTTACTCACAGACTTGATCATTAATCCCTGTATGTTTTTCACATACTTTTTCAGGTTTGTTCATAAAGTTGTAATTTTCTTCACAGATGTTTTTCCTCAAAATTCTCTTCACAATTTCTCTTTTCTTCCCTCTGAACCTCAGTTTCCTGATTTTAAATGTGATGAGTATGCCTACTTCAGAGAGTACAGCTGACCCTTGAACAATGCAAGGGTTAGGGCGCCAACCCCATGCAGGCAAAAATCCGAGTATAACTTTACAGCTGGCCCTCTCTATCCTCAGTTCCGCATCCAGGGATTCAACAAACCATGGATTGGTAGTACCGTAGTATGTATTTATTGAAAAAAATCTGCCTGTAAGTGGACCTGCACAGTTCAAATCCATGCTGTTCAAGGGGCAACTGTAGTTACAGGGTTGAACGATATAATGCACATCAGGTGCCTCAGCACTCTATTTAATTCACAAGCAGTGGTCAATAGTTATCAATTCCCTTCACCTACCTTAATTTCTGTTTAATTCTACCTTGTATTTTCCTCTCATTTCTTTGCTTTCATTTTCTTATGATCACTTTTATCCCTTTCCCAAATCTGCATAGATGTCACTATGATTTAATTAGGTATATGTTCCTATGTATTTTTGTAAATCCCAATAGATTTAGGATTGTTATACAAATGTATTGTGTGAATACAGATGCTATGTAACAGTATGTATATGTAATCCAATAAAAATATCTCAAATGCCATATTAAAGATACAGAGGCATTTGAGACCTAATGAAATAATTTAAATTAGCCATATACAATATAATAAATATCAAAATGGTAGTTTAATGTGAATGCGATAGGAGCACAGAGGAGGGACTTCTGACTGGGAATAAGAAGGAAGGTGACATTCTAGCTGCAACTTTACAGTGGAGTTGGACATTATCATATGGGTGTCATGGGGAGGAAAACGTTTATCCAGAAGGAACAGTAGGAGCAAAGGTTCAATGACATGAATGCACAGGATGTGTTTGGGCAGTGATGAATAATAGAGCTAAAAAAATTAGTCTGAGCCAGACTGAAAATGTATCTTTAAAAATTTTTTCTTTCTATGGAGATTTGACACACTGTGTCTAACTTGAATAAATAACACATTTTGAAGGATGGTTTCTTTAGCAAACAGAAAAGTCATGTTACCCTTATGAGGAAGAGGGGCAATATCCCATGATGATCTATTATCATGAGCCTATGCTACCTCTCTGCTTTTTCTTCACTGTGTCTTCATTTACTGAGCCCCAGGCACTGGATATTCACCTTTGGGAAATTTTAGTTCTTCACCCTACTTCATCCTTTACACAGTTACTAAATTCATTGCCTTAAGGTACAGATGAATCAAGTAAAGCTTCTGCTCATAAATCTTAAATGTTTTAATTTTAATAGGCAATAGAGTAAACCAACTGGTTGACACAGTATACAAAGCTCTTATTCTTCTATCCATTTTTTCCTTTATTTGTCAAACATTTATTGGCACTGTTACTCTAGGTGCAGAGGATACGACAGGTAAGACAAGGAAACTACCTTACAGGAGTGTGCTGTCACGTGAGGAATTAGACATTAAGTCAGAATATGAGAAAAACATGACAAAGAGATGTGTATTGGCTTTATATACTAAGCTGATGATTTAGTAATTTGTATTTTCAGCCCTACCTTCTCCCTAAGTTCCAGATTCAAACAGCCAACATGTACAGAGCATGTCTACTTAAATGTGTAATAAGTATTCGAAACATAACATAAAAGCAAGCTCCTAATCTCCTCTCTGAAACCTATTCTTTACCCATTCTTCTCTATCTCAGTGTTTGGTAATCCCATCCTTCCAGTGGCTCAGATCAATAACTTGGGTCCTTTGACTCCTCTCTCTCCCACCCCATATTCAATCTGTTACCCAATTCTGTTGGTCCTATTTTCAAAATATACCTAGCATCCAAGTACTTCTAACTCCACTGACATCCTCATCCAAGCCACTGCCATTTTTCATCTGTATCTTTTCAATAGCCTCCTAACTCATCTCCCTGCTTTAGCCCTTTGTTCTTCAGTCTTTTCCTGATACAGCAGCAATAATGATCTTTTAAAAATGTAAATCAGAGCATGTCACTCCTGTGTTCAAGACCTTGCAATGACTTTAAAAACCCTAGATCAGTGGGTTCCCCAGCAGTCCAGTGGTTAAGACTTCGTGCTTTCGTTGCCGAGGGCGCAGGTTCAATCCCTGGTCGGGGAGCTAAGATCCCACAAGCCACGCGGTGCGGCCAAAAGAAAAAAAAAAAAGAAAAAACAAAAAACCTATATCATCCTCTCCTCTCTAACTTCAACACCAACAATCCTTCCCCTTCACTCCTTCTGAGCTATACTAATCTCCTTCCTAGTCACTTGCTGGAAGTCTCTCCCTCTGGAAACATCCATGTGTCTTGCTCCCAATTTCTGCTGGTCTGAACACTATTTAACACTGGAACCGCCACCCCCAACTAGCACTCCCTAGGCCCCTTCCCTGCTCTGCATTTCTCACTTACCACCATACCACTTGACATACTGAATCTTTTTACTTATTTATTGTCTGTCTTCCAATCAGAAGGTAAACTCTGTAAAGGTAAGACTTTCTTCTTTTGTTCACTGATGTGTCCAAGTGTTTAGAGCAGTTCTATTATATAGCAGAGGAAAATATCCATTTGTTGAATAAATGAATGTGTATTTGGAGAAGAGAGGGTGAGGTTGGCAATGCTGCTAATAGTTTAGTGTCCCTGAAAAACAAATATGAGGCGTGGAGAGAAAGGGATGATGCTAGAGAAGAAAGGAGAAGAGTAACATAAGGCCTTGGGTACCATGATAAGAAGCTTAAACTGTATGCAGTGGTCAATGGTAAGCTTCTAAGAGGTAGAGGAAAGAGCAGGTCAGATTTACATGTCACAGGTCACTCTGAAAGCAGCATAAAGAATACCTCTGAAAAGAAATGAGACTCCAATTAGAGACATCAGGTAAAGAGAATGTTGTAATAACCTAGGCAAAAAGTAATGGTGGCCTAAACTAACATAAAGAAGAGTAGAGATAGATATAAGTAGATAAATTTGAGCTATATTAAGAACACAGAATATAGTTTGGTGACTGGGAGGGAACCTGGCTTAGATGGACAGATAATTGCACTGCCCACAAAAATAGACAGTGTAGGAGGAGGATGTATCTCAGTGAGGTATGAGAAGGTGGACATTTTGAGCTTGAGGGTTCTTTAGCACATCCAGGTGATGTTTACTGATTAAGCATCTGGAAATATGAGAATGAAGCTTATAGATCTTTGAGTAGAAGAGGTATATTTAGAAGTCATCAATATATAAGGTGGGTAAAACAGTACAAGCAGATGAGATCACTAGAAGATCATCTCCTAGTGGATAAAAACAGAAGAGTGAAAGACATTGCCTTAAGGAAAAACAATTTTTAATGGGTAGACAGAAGAAAAAAACCCTCAAAAACGAAGCTAGAAAGTTACAAGGAAACCCAGACATTTGCACAGAAGAAACCGAAAGATATCTGGAATGTATATGGCACAAAGGGAGAGATTTTTTAGGGTGAAAAAACCTTGTGCACATTTGTGTCCAATTACACTCCTCTACGAAACATTATCTATTTGCACATTGAGCACTTTCCAAAATACAAAAATGTTTAAACTGTACCTGTATATTCCACTGAGGGGAAGTAGCATTCAGATGGGCTTTCAGAGAGATGAAGGACAAATTTTTCAAGTAATTCTACTAAAGCTGTAATAAACAAGAGAATAATTAGGATGTTAAAGGTCAAGAACAATATGTGATACTGCATTTCTAAATCACAGACTAGTAGGAAAAAGTCATCAGAACTTCTTCACAGTTATGCTCTTAAGGGGGGCCAATTAAAAACATCATTTTAATATTCATAACAATGTTTCCAATGTAAACTAAATTTTAATATCTTCACTGAGAACCTATTCAATGTAAAACTGGAAAAGAATCATCTGTTATCTTTAGATCCTCTAAGGATTACTTCAGAATTTGCTAAATGATTTCAATTCAGAAAAAAAAAATCACAAACTAGGCTATAATATCTTACCATCGTCATTCACACATGCAGAAAAAAAATCACGTGAGCTCCAAGACCAGAATCAATGCATAGCTCACATCCCTTTCAAAAGCAGGACATATTATATGTTTTATGTACTTTGCAACAGATGGTATCTGTTCAAGGCAAGCAGATCAAAAGTAGGCTTGTCAGGGGTTGGGGAGAGGGAAGGATGAACAGGCAGAGCACAGAAGTTTTACGGCAGTGAAACTCTTTTGTAAGATACTACAATGGTGGATACGTGTCATTACTATGACATTTGTCAAAATTCATAGAATGTGAAACATCAAGAGTGAACCCTAATGTAAACTTTGGACTCCTGATGATAATGATATGTCAGTGTAGGTTCATCAGTTGTAACAACTGTACCCCTCTGGGTGAGGCGTTGATAGTTGGGGGGGGTGTTGTACATATGTAAGGATAGAACGTATGTGGGAACTTTCTGTACTTTCCACTCAACTTTGCTGTGAATCTAAAACTGCTCTAAGTTTATTAATTTAAAGAAAAGTTGAAAAAGATGCCTGTCAATGTAATAGTATATAAATAATGCCACAGTATTTGCATATATTACCTCCCAAATGGATATAACCAGGTGGATTATAATTAATATGCAATCTAGAATTATTTTTGCTGGAAAGAAATATATCTGTAGGGTAACTGATATGTTTACACTTATAGAAGGTAAGTTTTAGTCACCTTTTAAAACTGTGCCCTAGTTATATTCAGGATTCTGACTATGACCTGTATTAACTGAATGTACCCTTTTTCACATCCAAGCGCATTTTAAAGACATAATTCATGAAGGAAAAATTAGTGTTCAACATGTCAAAAATGTAAAGTCAAAGAGGAATAACATACGCTTTCCAACAACTATAGGTCTAACAAGCTACATCTCATGATATAGCTTGAGCTATATCTCAAGATAAAAATGAAATTTTTTATTCATGGAACTCTATTCTTATTCTGATTTCAAGTTGAAATGAATATTTAAAAGTATGAAAATGCAATAGTCGAGGATCAGAAAGGACACCAGTATTGCAGATTATTTAAACTAATAGTTGTTTAGATTGGTTCTATCTTCACATACATAGGCACAAATTCTCCCTCTCTTAGAGAAATCTTTCAAATTTTTTTTTCTATGAACCTATATGTAAATAATGGTCCTTAGGTGAGAGCTTTCAACTTCTACATGTTTGTTTATAAGTCACCTAATGCTGTCTCTTGAGATTATAATTTTTCAGAAAGAATGTGTCGATGAAATTTAGATACAATCATTCCTAATAAGGTGTGAGATATACATTAGTAACAAATATTATATAAAAATTTTAAATGGAAATGTCCATTTAAAACTCAACTATAATTATTCTCATTTTAGCACAACCACATGTTTGTTACAAATTATGCATTTAAGCAAAGTGGCTGAGTTAATGGGAAAAGTCACAGCACACTGCTGAACAGTTATTTGAATCCAATGCCTGAAATCAGGTTTAGCCATCAGACAGCTAAACATACGTTAGTGAAGACAAAATACACATCTTTGAAGCTGCTAAAACACAATATGATTTGAAACTTAAGAGTCACCAGACTAACTGCAGACTTTGCAAAGCATACGACTTTCCAGCAAGCACTGATCTTGAAATATGCAATTATGTTATGAGATCAATATACTGGAGGCTTATAAAGCAATTCTATGCATCCTATATAAAGATGACATCACTGAACTACCTAGAGAAGGTTCTTAATTTCTGCTGATTCCAATTTTTTTGCTTTGCCCAGCAACCCATATGAACAGCACAATGCATTTCCAAATATTTTGAGGGATAAGCTTACAGCCATGGAACAATGTTAAAAAACGAATCCATATATGGTAATTGAACCCATGGCTACAATTTATCGGTACCATCTCTCTAACTAACCAAACATAAGTGTAGCTAAACTGCATAATTACTAGAGTGGCTATCTCAGTATGACTCAGTATCTGTCAATTCACTAAAAATTCCATTATCTGCGACTCAAGGAAATTAATTCACATAAAACATTTCTTAACTTTAAGAGTAAATTAACTCCAGGATATCACTATCCAGAAAGTAAACTACAGAATATTGTTTTAAGTGGATTTTTATTTTAAATGACAGACCTGGAATTTCAAAAGGACTTTAAATTAGGAGCTGTCCTTTTAATTATATTTATTCCCTAGGGTTGGACTATGACATTAGTAGACTATGAAACCAAGGTTTATAATACGTATATAATAAAAGAGGACACGGGTTTTACTGATGAGGAAAAACTGAAGGCAGCTTGTTCAGGGATACTTGGATACTGACTGTTTTCTCCCTTGGCATTGCCATCACAACAGCAGCTGGTTCCAAAAAGTTCAATGTTTGTAAACATGCAAAATTTCTCCAGAATTCACTCTTTAATTCTTTCATCTTTTATCACTGCTGGCACATCATCAGATCACAAGACAATTACATTATGCGTGCAATTTTTTCCCAAACACCATCCTTCATGTAACCACCAGATGTTTGTTCCTGAACACTTCCGTATTCAGAACTTACCACGATTCTCATCTCTCTACCCTCCATGAAGTCAGAACTCTACTAATGTGTTTCAAGCACTTTACAATCTCACCACATCCAACTATGTTCACTTTTTATACAAATTATAAGCAAAGACTATTTTTCTCAATGTTCTCAAGTAGTTTATATTCATTCCTTGTTTTTAAAAGAAAGTTTGTACAATTATAGATTAACAGGGGGTTGCAGGCACATGACAGAGGTAGAAAAATTCCTTTATTCCTTTATTTAGGGTAGGTCTGCTGGTGACATATTTTTCACCTGAGAATGTCTTGATTTCCTCAATATTCCAGAAGGCTACTTTCAATAAACACAGAGTTCAGGTTGACAGGTCTTTGCCTTCAGCTCTTGAATAACGTCATGCCACTTCCTCTGTCCTCCATCTTTTCTGGGGAGAAGTCCACTGTCATTTGCATTGATTTTCCCTTGTAGGTAAGGTGTTGTTTCTCCCTCTCTGCTTTCAAGATTTGTCTTAAATTTTCAGAAGTTTGACTATACAGTTGACCTTTGAACAACACGGGGGGATTGGGATGCCAACCCCCTGCACAGTCAAAAATCATGTATTGGGTTGGCCAAAAGTTTCCTTCGGTTTTTAAAGTAAAAATAAGACATTTTTCATTTTCGCCAAGAACTTTATTGAGCAACGTATTCACCATTTTGTTCCCCTACTGTCTGCCATTTTTCAGGCAGCTTCATAATTCCATCTTCCCAAAACTTTTAATCTTTTTGAGCAAAGAGCTGTTCCATGTGCCTTTTACAGTCTGCCAGGGAATTGAAAATTGCTCCATTAAGAGAATTTTGTAGACCAAAACAAATGGAAATCTGAAGGTGCAATGTCTGGTGAATACGGAGGATGAATCAGAACTTCCCAGCCAAGCCGTTAACAGTTTTGCCTGGTCATCAAAGAAACATGCAGTCTTGCATTATCCTGATGGAAGATTATGCATTTTCTGTTAACTAATTCCAGATGCTTTTCTTCGAGCACTGCTTTCAGTTGGTCTAAATGGGAGCAGTACTTGTTGGAATCGTTTGGTTTTCTGGAAGAAGTTCATAATAGAGGACTCCCTTCTAATCCCACCACATACACAACATCACCTTCTTTGGATGAAGATTGGCCTTTGGTGTGGTTGGTGGTGGTTCATTTCGCTTGCCCCATGATCTCTTCCATTCCACATTATTGTACAGTATGCACTTTTCATCACCCATCACAATTTGTTTTAAAAACAGAATGTTTTCATTACCTTTAAGTAGAGAATCTCACGCAGAAATACTGTCAAGAAGGCTTTTTTCGCTTAACTTATGTGGAACGCAAACATCAAAGCGATTCACATAACCAACCTGGTGCAAATGATTTTCAACGCCTGATTTGGATATTTTGAGTATGTCGGCTATCTCCCATGTGGTATATCGTTGATTGTTCTCAATTAATGTCTCGACTTGATCGCTATCAACTTCAACTGGGCTACCAGACCCTAGAGCATCGTCCAGCAAGAAATCTCCAGCATGAAACATCGCAAACCACTTTTGACACGTTTGATCGGTCACAGCACCTTCTCCATACACTGTACAAATCTTTGTTTGCATTTTGGTTGGGTTTTTACCTTTCTTGAAATAAAGCCAAAGATGTGGCTTTTTTCTTCCATCTTCAGTATTAAAATGGCTACACAAAAATTCATCAATTTTGATAAGTTTTTTTTTTTTTTTAAATGCACGCTGATGTGACAGCTGTCACAATACAGTCTAACAAAATTGTTTCGAATGAAGTTAAAGACAACTAAGTGCTACTGGAGATATCTTACGGAAAAAACCAAACGAACTTTTTGGCCAACCCAATATAATTTATAGTCAGCCCTCCTTATCCTCATTCACAGATTCAACCAACCTCAGATCATCTAGTACTGTATTTGCTACTGAAAAAAAATCTGTGTATAAGTAGACCTACACAGTTCAACTCTGTGTTGTTTAAGGGTCAACTGTATTGTGTCTTGGTGTGGACTTCTTTGGGTTTACCCTCTTTGAGGTTCTAGAATCCACAGGCTTAGGTCTTTTGCCAAATTTGGAAAGTTTTCAGCCATCATTTTTTCAAATACATTTGTAGTTCCAACCTCTTTCCATGACTCCAATGATGCAAATGTTAGATCTTCTGTTATGGTTCCACAGAACTTTGGGATTCAATCTTTTCTTTAAATTTTTCAGTCTATTTCCTCTCTTAATATCTTCAAGTTCACTGATTCTTTCCTCTGTCCCCTCTATTTTATTGTTGAGCCCATTCATTGAGCTTTCTATTTTGGGTATGGAATTCTTCAGTTCTAAAACTTCCTTTTGGGTTTTCTTTATATATTTCTTTGCTGACACTTTGTATTTTAAAATTTGTTTCATGTGTGAAACAAATACATGTGTGGAGGGGAAGGCGAGACTGTGGCCTTATTACCATTGGGTGATGGTGAAATTCCTAACTCTCTACCTAGGTCTCCTCTGATAGCATCTTATCAGGGAGAGGCAGGGGTACCTCATTACTGGCAGGTGAGAATAGAAGTCCAGGCTGAACCCCAAGTCTTGTTGGCAATATTTTCTAAAGCGGTGTTTGTCTGGATTAAAGTGGTCACTATCTACAAATTTTGTCTTGGTAGACTGCCCTTTTCCTGGTCCTTTGGTTAGAGAGAGCAGGCTTTTACTGCCCAGCCCTCATTTTTCTTCCTGCATCTGTTGGCAATCTTAATTACTCAGCCTAAGATATACAAGGCAAAAAGAAAACCCAAGAAACATCACCTCTGAGTTGTTCCTTAGGTCCCAAGGTCCCTAGCCAGTCTGCCTTCTCTCCATCTTCCAGAGTCACATATAAAACATAAGATGATATCCAGAAATCTTAGCTGTACATAGGATAAGGGAAAAGGGAAAGATCACCTACTCCATCTTTTAAAAGTAGAAATCATCTCTGTACTTTTTTCATTATGAATATTTAGACTCCTTAAAGGCTGGATGTAAGTTCCATCATATAAATTAGACAACCACACATTAAATTTTTTTATTCTTAGCCTATTTGAAATCATTCTTTATTTTTATATTATTCATCATGTAATTAATATTGAGTCTTAGAGAATTATCTGCTTGTATCAAGTACAACTGCTTTATAGCCATAAGTAGATAGAAGACAGGACAATTTAAAGTCCATGGGTACACAACAACTTTGAGTTGTTATGGTATAGCTGAAGGATTCAGAAGGTGATGGATTAGAAATTGTGCTGAATTCCTCTTTCCCTTGGTTAATTACGCCAAGAAGAGGGTGTATGAAAAAAGGAGCTTTGGTAACAGAATCACACGATGGGCAAATACCACTGGAAGAATGTCACTAAGGCTAGACCAATAACGATATATGATGGTGCTCACAAGGTTAAAGAGAGTGGAAAAACAAAGGAATTGATGCTTTTGCCCCTTTAGCGTCAGCCATTAGGGATCCTCCTTTCAGGCCTCAGGCTTTTGTTATCATCATAGCACCTCTTATGCTTTCTTTCATGAGCTTTAATGTCTGTTTCTGCTTATAGCAGTCTCTATATGTCTTTTTTAAAGTGATTTACTAGTGCTTTGATATTATCAGATAATCTAAATTATTAAAGATTTTGGTCTCATTACTGTACATTTGAAACAGTAACTGGCTAGGATCCCAGGGGGTCAACTGAGATAAAGGAAAGTGTTATAGGAATCAGATCCATAGATAAATGAATAGACTTTAAAATTACTTTGTATAAGCACATTCAATGACATGGAAAATTCTGTACAATACTGTACTGAATGAAATGGCAAAAGAAAATAGTATGGTAGGTATTAAATCTTTTTGGCTAAAAATAACTTAGTGCTAACCTTATCCTTCAGAGATTACAGGTAAATTTCAGTTTCTTCATTTTGTTTATAATTTCTAGTTTTCCTAAAATGATCATGTATTTCACACAATAATTTAGTTGCTAAATGGTTAATACTTGAATTAAAGTAGTAGCAGAGGACATGGATGAGAAAGAAAGATTAAAAAAAATTAAGAATAAACTCTAAGACATGGTAACCAAGTACATGAGAGTCAGAGGATGAAAGAAGGAAGTTAAAGGGAACCAGGCTGTTTCTTTCAATTACTGTACTAGGTATAAACTAGTGACAGCAGCCAGAAAAGAGAATGCAAGAAGAAGAATACACTTTAATACTTTCCATGGCATCTCATATAGATAAAATCTAAATGGCAGGACAAAATGAGAAAACTAGATTAAATGCTCAGAGGAAAATTAAAAAATATATATAGCCAGAAGTAAATTTGAAACAAAAATACACCCCCCACTTTTTTTTTTTTTTTAAGAGAACTCTTGACTCATGTCATCTTGTTATCCTAAGTGATTATGTGGAGGCACCTAATGCACACTGTTGCTCAAATTTTGCCCCTAATGTTATTCTCCCCACTGAAAGAAACCAGAATCCCTTGAACTATGTTTAGGAGCCGAAAAAGTGAGTCTAGATGACCTCATTGTTGTTACTATGCCAGGATTCTTTCAGAGGAAAACAGAAAAAATAAATTAAAATTTAAAGGACAAAGAGGCTAGCTTAAACAAAAACTCTTAGAGTCCAAGTTGTGATAATTTGAGCATTTGAAGTATATAGTTATACAAAATGTATTATAGTTATAAAGCATACCAGTTTCCAACATTGTCTATCAGACATGTTGTACATGTTATCTAGTGACCAACTCAAATTATATGAATCCTACACTAGAATTCCAGTTATAAACTATATTATCAATATTAGAGAACAGAAATAGGAAGAACATACTTGGAACATATTTAAAATTGTATATTTAATTATTAGGTCACAAATAAAAGATTAGTGGGAAACAATGATTAGAAGATAATGTGAGAAATAGAAGCTTCTTTTTATAGGGAGACAACTCTACAAAGGCAGATATAAGAGTAGAAAGAATTAAACATGCAATTGATGATGGAATCCAATGTTCAGAATGGATAGACAACAAGAGGCTAGGTTAGTAAATTCAGGGGAAACTAGAAGTCAATCAGACCTACAGGGACTTTCCTGACAAGAAGAAACTATGTTCTCTCCCAAAGCTGAATGAAATAAACACATGAAAATGAAGGAAATTTATAGAGGTTCAGGGAACATGTCCTAGTTAGTTCTATGCTAGGAGAAAGGTCTCAGATATAGTGGGGTGGGGTGGAAAATACACACAGACCAAAAATAAGGTCATGAAAAGGAAAAATCTGACTTAACGTTTTAAAAAATTAACTTCGGCCTGTGAGCTCTAGGTCATATAATCTATCGCTTCTCCCAGTGACTCATTACAAGTGAGTGCAGGAATGTTGTGCAATTACACATCTACATTGTCTCACTTGTTCTTAAAAGCTAAAAGCCAGGTAAGAAAACTCTGGAAACAGCAGAAGCCCAAGCCAGAGAAAGCTGGAAATTTTCTCTCCTGATAGCTGTTTAGATGCCCTGGGTTTAAATCAGTTTGGAAAGACTACTGATGGATTGTTCACGCCCTCCTTACCATTACCTACAAAGGACAGTAGCTGCCCATAGTGGGGAGCAGAACAGGGAGTCAACACGTAGGTTCTCAGTAAGTTTCTTGTTAACTGAATTTCCTTTGTCTACCTCCTTTTGGATTCAGATCATATAATTTATAGAGAAATTAAGACTAATTCATTCACTCATTATTATAATTATGAAAAAAATATTAATGAAGGTACATGGTATTTATTGTGCATTGCAGAGTCATACGTAGAGATTTTGGGGAGAAAATGCAGCATAGGTAATGATAATTTAAAAATCTTTGGTTCTTGATAACTATAGATTGCTTCTATTTAAAACCCAAGTTGACTGAGACCTTCAAGATGACAGAGGAGTAAGACATGGAGATCACCTTCCTCCCCACAAATACATCAGAAATACACCTACATGTGGAACAACTCCTACAGAACACCTACTGAACGCTGGCAGAAGACCTCAGACTTCCCAAAAGGCAAGAAACTCCCCATGTACCTGGGTAGAGCAAAAGAAAAAAGAAAAAACAGAGACAGAAGAATAGGGACGGGACCTGCACCAGTGGGAGGGAGCTGTGAAGGATGAAAGGTTTCCACACACTAGGAAGCCCCTTCGAGGGCGGAGACTGCGGGTGGCGGAGGGGGAAAGCTTCGGAGCCACGGAGGAGAGCGCAGCCACAGGGGTGTGGAGGGCAAAGCGGAGAGATTCCCACACAGAGGCTCGGCGCCGAGCAGCACTCACCAGCCCGAGAGGCTTGTCTACTCACCCGCCGGGGCGGGCGGGGGCTGGGAGCTGAGGCTCGGGCTTCGGAGGTCAGATTCCAGGGAGAGGACTGGGGTTGGCAGCGTGAACACAGCCTGAAGGGGGCTAGTGTGCCACAGCTAGCCAGGAGGGAGTCCGGGAAAAAGTCTGGAGCTGCCCAAGAGGCAAGAGACCATTGTTTCGGGGTGCGCGAGGAAAGGGGATTCAGAGCACTGCCTAAACGAGCTCCGAGGCTATCAGCTCAGACAGCAGAGATGGGCATGAGATGCTAAGGCTGCTGCTGCAGCCACCAAGAAGCCTGTGTGGAAGCACGGGTCACTATCCACACCTCCCCTCCCGGGAGCCTGTGCAGCCCTCCACGCCAGGGTCCCGTGATCCAGGGACAACTTCCCCGGGAGAACACACGGCGCACCTCAGGCTGTGGCAATGTCACGCTGGCCTTTGTGGCCGCAGGCTCACCCCATATCCCATACCCTTCTTTCCCCCTGGCCTGAGTGAGCCAGAGCCCCCTAATCAGCTGCTCCATTAACCCCATCCTGTCTGGGCGGGAACAGATGCCCTCAGGCGACCTACACGCAGAGGTGGGGCCAAATCCAAAGCTGAACCTCAGGAGCTGTGCGAACAAAGAAGAGAAAGGGAAATGTCTCCCAGCAGTCTCAGGAGCAGCGGATTAAATCTCCACAAACAACCTGATGTACCCTGCATCTGTGGAATACCCGAATAGACAACGAATCATCCTCAATGGTGAAAAACTGAAACCATTTCCCCTAAGATCAGGAACAAGACAAGGTTTCCCACTCTCACCACTATTATTCAACATAGTTTTGGAAGTTTTAGCCACAGCAATTAGAGAAGAAAAAGAAATAAAAGGAATCCAAATCAGAAAAGAAGAAGTAAAGCTGTCACTGTTTGCAGATGACATGATACTACACATAGAGAATCCTAAAGATGCTACCAGAAAACTACTAGAGCTAATCAATGAATTTGGTAAAGTAGCAGGATACAAAATTAACGCACAGAAATCTCTTGCATTCCTATACACGAACAATGAAAAACCTGAAAGAGAAATTAAGGAAACACTCCCGTTTACCATTACAACAAAAAGAATAAAATACTTAGGAATAAACCTACCTAAGGAGACAAAGGACCTGTATGCAGAAAAGTATAAGACACTGATGAAAGAAATGAAAGATGATACAAACAGATGGAGAGATATACCATGTTCTTAGATTGGAAGAATCAACATTGTGAAAATGACTATACTACCCAAAGCAATCTACAGATTCAATGCAATCTCTATCAAATTACCAATGGGATTTTTCATGGAAGCAGAACAAAAAATTTCACAATTTGTATGGAATACACAAAAGACCCCGAATAGCCAAAGCAATCTTGAGAAAGAAAAATGGAGCTGGAGGAATCAGGCTCCCAGACTTCAGACTATACTACAAAGCTACAGTAATCAAGACAGTATAGTACTGGCACAAAAACAGAAATATAGATCAATAGAATAGGATAGAAAGCCTAGAGATAAACCCACACACATATGGTCACCTTATCTTTGATAAAGGAGGCAGGAATATACAATGGAGAAAAGACAGACTCTTCAATAAGTGGTGCTGGGAAAACTGGACAACTACATGTAAAAGAATGAAATTAGAACACTCCCTAACACCATACACAAAAATAAACTCAAAATGGATTGAAGACCTCAATGTAAGGCCAGACACTCTAAAACTCTTAGAGGAAAACATAGGCAGAACACTCTATGACATAAATCACAGCAAGATCCTTTTGGACCCACCTCCTAGAGAAATGGAAATAAAAACAAAAATAAACAAATGGGATCTAATGAAATTTAAAAGCCTTTGCACAGCAAAGGAAACCACAAACAAGATGAAAAGACAACCCTCAGAATGGGAGAAAATATTTGCAAATGAAGCAACTGACAAAGGATTAATCTCCAAAATATAGAAGCAGTTCATGCAGCTCAATATCAAAAAAGCAAACAACCCAATTCAAAAATGGGCAGAAGACCTAAATAGTCATTTCTCCAGAGAAGATATACAGATTGCCAACAGACACATGAAAGGATGCTCAACATCACTAATCATTAGAGAAATGCAAATCAAAACTACAATGAGGTATCACCTCACACCAGTCAGAATGGCCATCATCAAAAAATCTACAAACAATAAATGCTGGAGAGGGTGTGGAGAAAAGGGAACACTCTTGCACTGCTGGTGGGAATGTAAATTGATACAGCCACTATGGAGAACAGTATGGAGGTTCCTTAAAAAACCAAAAATAGAGCTACCATACGACCCAGGAATCCCACTACTGGGCATATACCCGGAGAAAACCATAATTCAAAAAGAGTAATGTACCACAATGTTCATTGCAGCTCTATTTACAATAGCCGGGACATGGAAGCAACCTAAGTGTCCATCGACAGATGAATGGATAAGAAGATGTGGCACATATATACAATGGAATATTACTCAGCAATAAAAAGAAATGAAATTGAGTTATTTGTAGTGAGGTGGATGGACCTAGAGACTGTCATACAGAGTGAAAAATGTCAGAAGGAGAAAAACAAATACTGTATGCTAACACATATATATGGAATCTAAAAAAAAAAAAAAAGTGGTTATGAAGAACCTAGGGGCAGGACAGGAATAAAGAGGCAGATGTAGAGAATGGACTTGAGGACACGGGGAGGGGGAAGGGTAAGCTGGGAGGAAGTGAGAGAGTGGCATGGACTTATATATACTACCAAATGTAAAATAGATAGCTAGTGGGAAGCAGCTGCATAGCACAGGGAGATCAGCTTGGTGCTTTGTGACCACCTAGAAGGGTTGGACAGGGAGGGAGGGTGGGAGGGAGATGCAAGAGGGAGGAGATGTGGGGATATATATATACACATATAGCTGATTCACTTTGTTCTAAAGCAGAAACTAACAGACCATTGTAAAGCAATTATATTTCAATAAAGATGTTTAAAAAAACCCCAAAAACCCAAGTTGAACCAGATTATAGAGCCAGATGTACATGTGCATGCACACAGACAAATAAGCATGCCTGCCTTACAAAAGCATTTACTTGTTTAGTATTTCTGCAGCTTACCCCCCAAATTATTTCATCTTAGCTTATCGACAGAAAACAAGTATGCTATGAGACTGGAGATATTAAAAACTTTTATCATCTTCTATCTCCATCAGTATTACGCTCATCTGGGTTTACTTAATAAATGTTGTTTGCCTCCCACGTGGAAAACATTAGGTAGTAAAGAGAAGGTGCAAAGAGGTAGTATCGCAAGCTGATACTGAGCACGAGTTTTGGATTCAGATTGCTTGAATTCACTTCTTGGGTCTGCCACGGTGAACTGAGCTCGTTACCTAACATTTCCAGGCTTTTGTTTCCTTATCCATAAAATGCAGACTATCTTATAAAGTTGCTGTTAAGAGTAACTGAGTTTTGTGTAACCTACTAGACCTTGCTGGGCAGAGAGGTCAAGATCTACTTTTGAAAGTAGCTCAAAATCTAATGGTGGACACGGTATCAGAGTAATGTAGAACTAAGGTCAAATCTTGTGGGAAGTGCCCCAAGATTCCAAATAGAACACAGTTTTAATGGTAATGTTATACTTGTTTATGTTGTTTCAGAGTCATGGATAGGATTGAACATGTGATTTCTCTTTTGTCTTATCACCATCCCCGTAAGAAAGAAACTCAGAAAACTACACCTTTACTTACTGTGTTTAAACTGAACAATATTCCAAGCTGCTGCTTTCTCATTTTGTTCTGTACCTTTTGGTATTTGCAAAACCTATTTTAAATATTTTCTATTATGTAACCAGTGATAAATATATATTTCTAATAGCTATTTTTAAAATATTTGGGGGCATATAAAACGAACTGCTCATTTTACACTAAAATTTTGGAGAATAATGTTTGATTTCTTGCCCATATATATCATATTCCCTGAAAATATAATTTCTCCAACAAAATATAAACTTATTTTTATTTCCCGTTTTTAATTTTATAGCAAATGATACAAACATGAAAACCATAAAGCAAGGCTGATAAAGAGGACAATTATTTTTACATTATAGCTTTCAAGAAATCTAGCTTATATTGACATTAGAACTTTTTTCTTAGACTATCTTTATTTAAGATAATGTTAATTAAAGCATGATAATTTTAGGAAGCATGCACACATATAAATATCTGAATATAAAACAACTTGCTTGCTGGTTTAGACAACATAGCTATCCCCCCCACACACACCCAAATTTCCTTACAAGTCACTAAATTTATTTGGCTAGATGTGGCGGAGTTTCAAAATATGTCAAAACATTCAATAAAGTTCCAAAAACATAGCAGTATGCTATAGCTAGGTGAAAGCTGGTGAAACCAAGCAAACTGTTACCTAGGCAAAGGTAGATTTAGCTTCCAAGGCCTCCGAAACAGTACTAAAAGAAAGCTGAGTAATTTCTCAAATTTAAATTTTTGTTCTCCAGGACCACAAATTTCTCAGAAGTCAATGGACTTCTGGAATTAATATCATGTATTCTAGATATGATATGCCAGTACTAATCTTCAGGAAAACACAGCTTCTGTTAATATACTCTTCAAGCCAAAAAAGTCACAAAAATTAAAACATACTCACCACCTCCACTGATTATATCAGGTTTGGCCTTCATCATTTTGCAAAACTGTCTTCGGCAGTGTTCTATCCACTCACTTTGCTTATCAGACATTTTGAAGCGCAATAAAAGTTTGCCAAGATCACTGTCTAATAAGAAAGATGACGTGTTATGTTAACAAAACATGCTAGATATACTGAAAAATAAGTATTCAACTTAATTATGTAAACAGTTACAAGTTCCAGAAAAAGTATTTGATATGGGTTTCAAAAGAAAACAGACATTTTTCTGTAATTATATCTTATACCGTCAAACTGCTATTACCACATTTATAAAAAGCTCATAAAAATAGACTTATTAAAAGCTCATAAAATGGATTGATTTATAACCATAACTCTTTCTTACACAAACATGACTCATTACTGAGTATTTGATTTAACACATAGTGTGGACCTTAAGATTTCACTGCAGAGACTGACATAAACATTATACTCATTCTTCACGTACATTCAGGCGCAATTTTATTCATTCTTTTTAAAAGCAAAAAGAAAGCATAAGTGTAGAAAAATCTCTAGTTGATTATTTATTTCCTCTTCTTGGGGCGGGGGGGAACTAGGCTGCAAATGAATCATGCTAAAACAGTATCTATGGCTAAAATATAACTTTCCTTCTTTCTTAACAATTTCATGAATACATGGCAATTTTATCTTTTCATTTTCATTTTACTCCCATGAGATTTTTTCTGTCTTCCACTTTAATTGTATTCCCATCAGATTTTGCATTAGAAAACATCTCTAAATATATTGAAGATTTAGGTGTCATTAAAAAAGGATATACAAGTATATAAACATAAAAGCATATATACTATTTTCTCACACATATAGGTAAAAATTCAAAGGGGAGAAAAAGAAGCAAAGATGTTCTCTTGTTTTCTAGAAGAGCATGGGGGGAACAGATAGTTGCATCAACTCATACATTTTACCACTTTCCTTGAAGAAGATTTTGGGAAAAAAGGAACAAGAACTTTTTCAAAGTACAGAGTCAAAGGCCTGATTACTTCTGCCCAAAGAAGTGGTTAGGAACACTACAAAATACAGCCACCTAAGCTCTACTTTGGGCTGATGAATTCCACCAGGAAGGGTATACCAGTAGTCAATCTAACACTAGAGAGGGTTTCAACCAACTCTTTATCCTTTAAAATGAATACAGTTATAATAAAGCAAGTCCTTGTTCTTACAAATTTTAAAAAACTAAACTTTTTACCATACTGAACTATTTTATTTTTCCATCTAATCTTTGTAAAAATACATTCAGTAAACATGTATGGAGTTCCTATGTGGCTATAACAATCTAGACAGACAAGGTCACTTGCCCTCATGAAACTTATATGTCATAAAGCATGTGTGTGTGTGTGTGTGTGTGTCTCTGTGTATGCATATACAATATATACACAGATAGGAGTATAATTGAGCATAATCAAGACATATATAAGAAGTGTATATAACAAAACAAAAAAAGACATACATATCATTCCAATGGTCTAAACTGGTTTTATTTAGTCCTAAAAAAGCAGCTACATATCCTCACACAGTCCTCACAGTCATCATATATAAAATTATATGATTAAGTATATAAATCATAATTTATGTAACTACTTCCGTATTTGACAATTAGGTCCCTAAAAAACCTTCTCATATCAAAGCTACAGACATATTCTTTCATACAATCATCATGAGTATACAAATATACCAAACATATGCACACTCATAAATATACACATAAACCAGAAAGAACTGTTTTGTTGGAAGAATGTATAATTCTGATATTTAGTACTAATCTAATCTATTCTCTTTAAATATCAAGACCAGAATGATTCTGTAATATTCCATAAATGGCCTCAATCAGAAGCAATATCTAGAGAAAAATGAAACTGATTTAGTCAAAGGAGAAAATTATTATTTTTAATAAAGATTCTCAAAACCTTTAAACAAGAAATATCAAAGCTGATAATTTTGTTGAAAATTATATTATTAACAGCAGAGTATTAATGTTAAATGCATCTCAATATAAGTTAGGTAAAAGACAACTGAACAGCATTAAAATGGAATTTTTATAGTTTCCCTTCAGAATATCTACATTACTTATTTCCCAAGAACAAACTATCTAGAACCTATTAAGAATCACTAATGGTTTGTACCTCTTAATCCCCTTCACTGATCTTGCCCCACCCCCCATAGGTGTAAAGTAAGATACAGGATATAATTACAGCACAGAGAATGTAGCCAATATCTTATAAAAACTTTATATGGAGCATAATCTATAAAAATACTGAATCACTATGTTCTACACCTGAAACTAATATAATACTGTTAAGAGTCAGTTATACTTCTATAAAAAATCACTAGGGGCACATGACTGGAAAGACAAATGCAGTTTGTTTTTCATCTTTGTTTCCTTCTGTGTCATTCTTTCTATCCATGTGTAAGCCTGTCTTTTATAACCACCACCATCTCCTTCAGACAGAGAATGTCCATACAGCTCTTCTGTAAATTACCTGCTTTTTAAAAATCCTGTTATCTTTTCCCTCTTCCCTCCTGCTCTACAGCCTCATCTTGCTCTCCTATCTCTCTCCTTTCACATTTGCTATTCTATTTTGCTTTTTCATCTCATTCTAAGGAAAAGAGCACAGGCACTAGACTGTAAACAATTCTGAAGCAGCAAACGTGGTATGCATCTGAATCTACCAACTGGTAGAAAGGCTAAAGGGCCCAATTTAGTACCTGGAAATTTGATTTGAGGCAATAAACAAATGCTGAGCTGGAGACAGAGTGCCTGCAAGACTCCTAGAGAGACAACTTTGTATGCTCATAACCTCTGGTTATCATTTCCCCCAGCTCTCAGTGGAAGTGTGAGCTCTTCAATATGCAACCTCACAGCTAAAAATATTTAGTGATTTGATATGTTTATTGAAAATTTATATCTGTGATGTTACCAAGTTTGAGGGAAACAGTTCCTTTATTCCCCCCTCTAAATTTGGAACCAAAAGAAAAGTAGACAGGAGTAGATAAATGGAGTTCAAAATATCAGTGCTAGTACTATAACAGCTAAATTAGGCACCATAACTTGGATCTCCTGCCACATAGACTTACAAGTAACTCCCCTGCACTGAATATATTCAATCACAGACAATGACAGACAACCAAAGGCCTCTCCTGACTGCTCTTGTTAGGAAAGGTATGAGTATAATCTAAAGATAGGCTAACTTAAAAAAACTTTTTAAAAACAAAAAAAATAAAAAGTTAGGCTAACTTGGAAATACAGCCTTTAAGTAGGCTAATCTAAGATTTTCCATTCCTTCTCCAAAATTCACCTACCAAACATTTTTCTTTCCTAACTTTGTACAGAATAAGTGAGGAAGTCCAGAGAGAGGCCAATAATCTTACTCCAGCAAAAGCCCTTGGGCATGGAGAATGAGGCAAGGGGAAATGGAATCAAAGGAATGGTACCATAGGAATACAGTAACTCTGAATCAGTGATTTGGGGAGTAGAACAAGCATGAACGATACACAGAATTTAATGTTTGCCAAAATTTCTATGTTTATAATCACACAAAAAAATTAAAAACCAGAGTCCTGCTTCTGGTCATGATGGAGGAACTGGAAACAGACTTGCCTTCCTGCCATAAACAACTTGAAAAATGGGTAAAATATATCAAAACACTGTTTTCAGACACTGACCAATAGGCAATACAGGACCATCATGTCTGAGAAAAGGGAAACTAATGAGGTAACTTTTACAATTGGGCCCTGTGTTTTTTCTTGAATCACTTTCAAGATCACTGTGCAGGAAGGGGGATGCCCTGGAGGTCTGGCTGAGTTAAAGAGACAGAAGTCAAATTGCAGAGAGACTGAGGAGACTAAAATCTGTGGATCACAGTACTGAAGAGGATGAACAAAGAAAGAACTCCAGAAATCTGTATAAGTCTTTGTCAAGTTGGTTGCAAAGAATCAGCTGTGCAGTTGAAGAGTGAAGCTCCACAGACTGGGTAAAGAACAGCTGAGAGCTGTAAAATGAACAATTCCCAGAGTATACATAGGGTTAGAAGATGTCCAAGTTCCAAACAGAGTGTGAAGAGTCCTCCTTAATTACCAGTGTTCCACAGACCAGAAGAGTCACACCTTAGTAACAGAGTTAAATTAGCCATAAACACAACTTTGCACCTACCCTAACAAAAAAATGAAAGCCCTGAATGACCAAACTGATCCATGAGTAACTTGACTGCATGCCCAAAAATGTCCATTACTCTTTAAAGACAGCAAAATCTAGAACTCAACTATGTAAAATTAATAATGTTGAATATTCAATTAAAAATCACTAACATGAGAAAGGGTAAAAAAAACTGACTCATAACCAGTAGTTAAATCAGTTAATATAAAGACTCAGAAAGGACTGAGGTGATACAATTAGCAGTCAAAAATTTTAAAGCAGTTGTTTTTAAGGATTTTAAGAAAATACAAACAAAAAGTGATGTTTAACCAAATTGTAGTTATCTACACTGGAAACCTACTTAGTAAAATGATACAACCAAGTGGTACATGTAACAAACTAGATGAATCTCAAAACCATTATGCTTAAAGAAAGCAAGCACAAATGAAGTATCTTATGTGATTCTATTTGTATGAAGTGCTAGAATGGAAAAACGAATCTATAGCTATAGTTCTCAAATGGACTAAGTTTTGCTCCCCATATTTCAGTACTGTCTATAGGTACTTCTGGCTGTCACAGCTGGGAGGGGTGGGTGCAAAGAGAGAGTTCTATGGGCATCTAGTGAGCAGAGACCAGGATGCTACTAAAAATCCTACAATGCACAGGACAGCTCCCTCTGGCAACAAGCAATTAAGCACGCACTTACTACCACTGAGTAAAATGGAAAAAAGGAAAATCATCAAGTTTCATGTTTACAAAATTCAATTAGAGTCAATATTTCATACCTAAACTCTGCAATTCTTTGTTATGGTAAGCACCATAATCTTTTCATACTTGATGATATTGTATAATTTGTTTCTCAAAAGATTATTATATAGAAGGAAAGATTATACTTATACTATAAGTAATGTAAAAAGAAAGAACCTCAATTTCAAGGGGAGGAAAAATGTAAGCTTAATATAAATGCAAAGAAAATCTATACAGAAAACTTTTAGTACTTCTTTCCAAGGATATCAGACATTTTGAATGTCCATTTTATACAGAATATCATAAACAACTGCTACAAAAGAAACAAATAAATGGAAGATTTCATAAAATAACTAGCAACAGATTCCTAGGCTTCATTTGGAAAGTCACCCTTCTTTCTATTAGACTGAAACTTATTTGTGAAATATTTGCTTCCAGTTTGTGTTTTCTGCTTATCTTTTCTTCTTCCATGTAGATTAATACAGTTATGCCAGCTTACTCTTAATACAATAAATAAGAAGACTCTGTAGTGGTCTCCAAGAAGCAATTAGACAGATGCTTAATATTAGTTCTCCCTACATTTCTAAATGTGAGAGTATCTAAATTCTTCCATGTCTTTATTTTGTTTGAACTGTGAGTTCTTAAACACATGACATCCATATGTTATACAGATTATTCCTCACTTTGGAATTATCATATCACTTTTCCTTTTAATATGTGATAATTAAGCATGTACTATAAGAGAAATCAGTGAAAAGTTTTTTTTTTAAAATAAGGAATTAGTTTTCCCTTATTACCTGCACCTAAACTAGCAGGTGATCTATTTCTGCTGGTTGCCATTCATGTTTGTTGCAAACATGAAAGTAAGACGCACATGAAGAGTTTTACCATTCAAAAGTAAATACTTATTCTGATTTTTAAACTAAGTATCTCAACAGCTGCAGCTCAAGATTTACTACATTGGAAAGAAACCATAATCTTATATCCCTATTCTCAGTTAACAGGATGATGCCAAACAAAAGCCATTTACCTTTACCTGCAGAAAATAAATTTTAATTCCAAGGTTAGAAACAATACGGAAAGAAAAAAGAAAGAGAAAGTGTCTGACTTGACATAAAGGCCTAGATAAATATTTAATAAAAGGGAGAATTCATCACTAAAAATATTTATAGATTGACTATATGTGTAAGACATAATACAAAAAGGCTTTTAAAATCAGAATACCCATCATCATGTTGCATTACATTTTATGTAGTATCATTTTTCAAAGCACTTTCAATTTTTCCCATGGGATTCTATTTTTAGTTGATTGGAGGAAGAGTGGTAATCCTAAATCTTACATAATTTATCAGACTAGAAATAAAAGCAACCCAGTCTACTAATTTGTTAATTTGGCAATTTTCATTCTTTTATTAAAATGTAGTTGCCATTATAGGTCATCTCATTCTCCCTTTTCTCCTCTTAAGTTCATTTCTACTTACTATGTAGATAATATTCCAATTCTGAATCTAACTATTAGGATTATATAATGATTGTCATCCCATTTGTAAGTTAAAAAGACATGAAGATAATTCATAAGGACATGGGCATGAACTTAATGTCTGAAAAGACAGAAATTACCAAAGTGTCAGCAAGAAGCAGCATCAGTGAATAAAGAATTAAACCCAGTAAGAACATAAAAATTTGGTAAACAAAATCAATATAGAGAAATGAAAACTGTCTTTTTAAAATAAGGATATTATTCTAATGGCAAAATTACAGTATTTGTAGTTGAAAAGGGTAAATTTCAACATCTTTTAATGCAAACAATTTAAAATAATATCAGCATGTCTTGAGAGCTAGAATATGTTGGCATCCTAAGACTGTAACTACAAAAGCTATCAACTTTATTACTCATTCACTCAACACTGAAAAACCCCAGAGACACAAAATATGGTACTCTTGTTCTACAGCTCCATCTCTAATTTAGAAACTTTATCCATTCTTGCTGACCAAAATGCATTGCAAGGATTAATGCTTCGATAAACAGTAGGCTCCAACTATGAAACGTTCAATATAGACATATATAAAAATACTTAGCAAAAAGTCTTTTCCACCTCCCAACATGTTAATACATAATATGTATTAATAACCATTGCAAATGGTTTTAATTTTCACTTGTGCCTTTATAAAGTATCAAATCTATGCAAATAATACAGATTTAATACAGTGACTTAGATTCCTGATCCTCACCTAAGAACATCACATGGTCCTTGTAAGCATTTGATCAACACACAGAATCTAATGATTCAACATAGATTTTATACAAAATTCACTCAGAGGTGAAAAATTACAAAGTGTGAAAAGCAAGTTCTAACTGGAATTCGTTTCAATTTTGTATGACAATCTCCCTCTTTTTCTCATTTAATTTGTAGAAAGAAAAACAACTTCATGTTGAGGCAAAAAGAAAAAAAAAGATACTATAGTGAGATTTATCGCTCATATATTATAAGATTTAAAATGACCTGTTTTCTCATATATGAATAATGTCACCTAAAAATATCCAATTACAATATCTGAACAATCTGAGAGTAACGATTTTAACATTATTTTGTGCTTTCCATTAAAGGGAATGATTATCACCATGGAACTTACTCTTTTATACAGTACGTGAAACAGAATGTTTTTGCCAGTCAGAAAATCAATTTCCTATGAGATAAGTAGAAATGCAGTAGAGGAAGCGGTAGAGTTAAGACACTGAAAGCTATAAAAGATTAAATTCGACGTAATCACAGAATAAAGGCTGTGCATTTTTTTGGTTTTTTTTTTTTTTCAATTGTGAAAAAATGAGATGTAATGCTAACAATGCATACCTTTCATGTGCTATATACAGTTAAAGTAGTACTTTGTAAATGATAAAATAAGTATAATAAAAGTGACTCCTTCATGAATGATATATGTAGAAGTCTAGCTCAAGGAGCTTTCTAACTGCAAAGCCATTCATTCTCTAAAAATTGAGTCAGATCAGAGGTTATTCCAGGTATAATTTAAAATTTCTAAACTTACTTCAGATTAGCCTAGAAGGAATTGCCAATGCCCTCTGACAAAGATGTGGAAGATAGAGTTTGATGATTAGAAAAATAAAGGGAGAAGAAATCCAATATTAATTCCCCCATTCATTCAATAAATATTTATTATTGCCTACTACTTTAGACAAAAATGTTCATGGAGGTGACATTCTAGAGTAGCAGCCAGTGAAAAAATAAATACATAAGTAAACCTCATAGGTAAACTATAAGTGCTGTTAGAGAAATAAACAGGGAGCCAGAGAGAGAAGCAAGGGAAGAAGTCTATTTACATAAGGTGGAAATTACTTCTATGAAGAAGTAACATTCAGACTAAGCTTCAAAAGGTTTAGAAGGAATTACCCAAATGAAGAGTAGGAATTAGTACTCCAGGAAAAGGGAATATCAAGAGCAGAGGCCCAGAAGCACAAACAATGTATTTCAAGGCGTGAAAGAAGTTTCTAAATCATATATTTGATAAGGGACTTATACTGAGAATATATAAAAAATACAGTAATAAAAAGACAGATAACCCAACTGAAAAATGGGCACAGGATCTGCATAGTCATTTCTCCAAGGAAGATATACAAATGGCCAATAAGAACATGAAGAGTATCACTTATATGTGGAATCCAAAAAATAAAACAAACTAGTGAATACAACAAAAAAGAAACAACTCACAGATATAGAAAACAAACTAGTGGTTACCAGTGGGGAGATGGGGAGAGGGAATCAGAGAGGTACAAGATAGGGACAGGGGATTAAGAGGTACAAACTACTGTGTATAAAATAAATAAGCTACAAAGATATACTGTACAGCACAGGGAATATTGCCAATATATTATAATAACTATAAATGGAGTATAATCTTAAAAAATTGTGAATCACTATGTTGAACACCTAAAATTTACATAATATTATAAATCAACTATACCTCAATTAAAAAAAAGAACATGAGGAGATGCTCAACATTATTAGTCATCAAGCAAATGCAAATCAAACCACAAGGAAATAGCACTTCACACCCACTAGGATGGCTAGAATCAAAAATATCAGATAACAAATGAAGGTGTGGAAAAAATCAACTCTCATACACTGCTGGTGGGAATGTAAAATGGTTTAGCTGCTTTAGAAAACAGTGAGGCAGTTTCTCAAACTATCATAGTTAACATATAATTCAGCAATTTCACTCCTAGGTATAACATCCTAGAGAAATGAAAACATGTTCATGCAGAAACTTGTACCTGCAGTTCCCTGGTGGCCTAGTGGCTAGGATTCGGCACTTTCAGAAACTTGTACTGGAATGTTTGTAGCAGCATTATTATAACAGCCGAAAGGTGGAAACAATCCAAGTGTCCATGAGCAGACAAATGTATAAACAAATTGTGGTATATCCATATAATATTATTTGACCATAGAAAGGAATGAAGTACTTACACATGCTACAACATGGACAAACCTCATTGAACCTTGAAAACATCATGCTAAGGGAAAGAAGACACTCACAAAATACCGCATACTATATTATTCCATTCATATGAAAGCCCAGACTAGAGAAATCTCTAGAGACAGAGAGATTCCTGGCTGCTTAGAGCTGGGTGAGGAAAGAGGGGAAGCAAGGATACTGGGTTTCTTTTTGAGGTGATGAAAATGTTCTGAAATTTGTGGTGATGGTTGCACATACCTGAATATAATAAAAAGCACTCAATTGCACACTTTATATGGGTTAATTGTATGGTATGTTAATTATATCTCAATGAAGCTGTTTTAAAAATTTTTTCAAAGACCTATATGATTGATGCAGAATATATAGGATAATTACCTAAGAAAGAGAAAAGACAAGAGATGAAGTAAAAGACAAGCAAGATGAAAGAATGGGAAAGTAACATATTTGTTATTAGCTTTCACTCTGTTTACTTCTTAGACAGCACAGAGGAAGGGCCTCCAGAGGGATGTATGGGTAAAGAGTGACTATTGAGGAGTTCTTAGAACATTCAAGTTTACTTACATCAGGAGTTACTAATATGTTTGAGGCTTTCAATGAGCAGCCATGTGAATTTCTAAGATCAAAGAAGAGCAATCATTGCCAATGGCCTGGCTGTCAGTAACCTTGTGAGTCACTGCTGTGGTTCTGCTACTCTGTTGGCCCTGTTAGGAGTACTAGAAACATACAGGCAATGACCAAAAAAAAAAAAAAAAAAAACCAAAACCAAACAAACAAAACCAAAACCACCACCACCACCAACTTACTCTCCACTTTGAAGACACCAGCCCCAACGAAGTAAATATATTTCCAAATGGTTTCTTGATAAAGATAGCAATTCTACAGTAGTAAGGTATATAGGATACAGGCATAATCTAGACTGCTGATTTTTATAATTCAGCCTGAATAAACATTATAAAATAAAAAATAAAGTGAATGGAAGATGCTAGAAAGGGAAGTAAGAAGAGCTTATTTTTCATTTGATTAAGATATTTCTCTCTGATGCTTCCAATACCCAGAGTACACTATCCAACTCCTCAAGCTATTTTTATTTCCCAGTATGGAAGTACTGAATTTCCCTTCCTCCTTAGAGAAAGAAGTACCCATCCTGAACACATCAAAATGGAACGTATGCTAGTTGCTAGGGATGTTATAACTCCTGGGAGATCTAACTTTAGCTTAGGAAAACAAAAACGAAACAAAACAGATTGCTATCTCACAACCTTCCTGTTTCATACGGGAAAGGAATTATGAGTTAATCTCTAGTAGTTCACTGACATGCTAACACACACTTGGTTTTAACCACGGTACAAACTCTTCTTTCTCCGACTCCCCTTCCCTCTTTCTTATCTTCTGCACAGGAACAATAAGTTACTGTACTAACACATTTCTTCCTACTTTTCTCAACTCTCAGATAACAGACAGATGATATTTTGGAAGAGATTTTTTTTTATGTATGATGATTTAGGTATGTTCACATATGTGACATATGTACATAAATAATATTAATCAGCTTTTAAAGGGCTTTTACATTTTAATATGGTGACCCTAAAAATGAATACAAAGAAAAATAACTGAACCAAATGATGTCTCAAGATTCTTATTCACAGATGAAGATAAATCATCTAACAGCTAACACTGATGCCAAGGAACTAACAAGAGGCAATTTAACAGATGAGGAAATGCTAAGTGTAGCAAGAAGGATAAATCTAGAAGCTGGGAGACAAATTAGGTGAATGTCACCGTGTGCACACAACTACAGTGATTTTTTTTCCACAACAATGAAATGATACCCCAAAATATTGCAGTGCAAATGACTAGAATAACACCTATCAGGATCAGTGAATTATTACCTCCAAATCTAAAAAGCAAGTATATGAACACTTGCTTTTAAAATAGCTATTTGTATCTTAAAGTATTGCTTAAACAGTATTTTTAAATGCATAATTAATGTTTAACTTATTGAACAGTATTTAACCAGGAACATTACTTTCAATTTAGCCTTGTATCTGCTAGAAATACGTTTGGCTCCATTATTCTCACTGAGGTTACAGAGATATCATCACTGTATTCTCTTAGGTACTATCAAAGTCAGACATGCTTCTGATTTCCTCTCCCATTTTCTGCCATTCTTCTACGAGTATAGGGTGAGTGATACATCAGCAATACCAGAATGACATATATTTGATGCATATTTGACTCAGTAAGTACCTATGTAAAATCACTTCCTGAGGTACCTCTTTGGCTATCCACTGACTGGTACCTAGATCATTCTCTCCCGCTTAACAAGAACCACAATAATGCCAGGACCACTATTAGGAGGAAGTATTAGGTACTGCTGTTAAATTGAGAATAATGTCTTATTCAAACACTTGTGTTTTAGGTACAAACAGAAAGGCAACTAGAAGTTGCTGTCCAATATGGTGGGAAAATATGAATAAAGAAAATTGAAATTGTACTAAATTAAAACAGAACATGTGACAGAAAGGCAGGCACAAATGAGTTGGGCCTTGTAGGCTATAGTGGAGTCATGAGAGGGTTTCAAGTAGAGAAGTTAAATGATCCAACCCACATTTCAGTAGCCATTCCTGTGGCTGCTGTGTTGGAAACAAACTGAACAGGTTACTACAATAATACAGGTGAGAGACGAGGGTAGTAATGGATGAGTGAAAAGTGGTTTTATTTCAGATATGAAGGATCAAGAGCATTTGTTGACACATTAGATGTGGGGTTATGAAGACAGAAGGAGTCAAAGAAAACCTTCAGGTTTATTGCCTAAAGAACTGGAAGCACAAAGTTGTCCTTTCTGAAATGAGAAAGAATACCAAAGGAATAGATTTTGAAAGAGTATCAGAAATTTATCTCAGACATGTTAAATTTGATATGTTTATTAACCGTCCTAGTAAAGGTGTCAAGTAGACAGATATAAGAACACAGTCAAGTAGAAATACGGGTTTAAGATATAAATCAGAGTGTACTGGATGGTATTTTAGTCATGAGACTAGATGAAATACCCAAAAGAATAAGTACAGCCAAAAAAAAAAGAGAACTGAGCCCTGGGGCACTCCAAAGTTTAGAGGTTGGAGAGATGTGAAAGATCCAACAAAAGAGATGAAGAATTTGCCAGAAATGCAGCAGGGGGGAAAAAAAATTAGATAATGTACTTTCTGAAAGCCAAATAAGAAAATGTTTCAAAAAAGAGAGGCATCAAACATTTTAAGTTTTAATGCTAGGTGTAGTAGGATGAGGATGAGATCTGACCTGTCTATTTAATCATGGTAGAATGGTACGGGTGAAAGCCTGATTAGCTTTCAAGTGGATTCAAGAGAGCATGGAAAGAGAATAACTACAACATTAAGATTAGACAACTCCTTCAAGGAATTTTGCAGGAGGAGGACAGAAATGGGATTGTAGAGAGGGAAAAGTAAATTCAAAAGAAGATATTTTAAATATGGAAAAATTAACAGCATGCTTGTTGACCTGTAGGAAAGCTACAGTGGAGATCCATACCCACACCCCACCCCCACAGAAAAACAATAAAGAAAAAGGGAGAACTGTTAGAAGCAATATCTTTGCAAAAAAGAGGATGGAATGCAGGGCACAAATGGAGAGACTGGACTTTGTAATTAACATTTGCAGTTTTATTCATAGTAATACAAAATCTAAATTGGCACAGATGCAGCCGAGTGAGCTGACATGTATCAGGAGCACATGGAAGCTGACTGTTCCTATTTCCTCAGTTAAAAAAAAAAAAAAAAAGGAAACAAAGTTACCATCTGGTAGGAAAGATTGGGAAGAGGTTAGGAAGGTTTGATGAAAGAGAAGATTTGAAAACAGTCATCTAGGAGACTAGGAGAGTAGGACTTGTGGACACACTGTATGACTGCCTGGCAGCATTACAGGCTCACTAGAGGTTAATAACCATTCTGCAGTTATCTTCTGGGCTAGACAGAGAAGCTATTATTACTCCCTTTTCTAAATCACTTATAAGAGTAGAGCAGGGAAAAAAATTATACTCCTCTGAGCACCGATTCCTAGGAATTGATTTTTTTTTTTTCTTCCTTCTCAGGGAACTATCCTCCATTTAATCTTACTTTCTGATCTGTCTGCCTTGGTCATTTGAAAATAAAGCATATTTTTTTATCAAACTATTATACTTTGAAGAAACAAACTATCTAATATGGCAGTCACAAAGTAAGACTGACAATGAATGAATGTGCTGTTCAAAAGAAAAGATATATTTGTTTCCAAGCAAAATTTAGCAAAGGTAATGATGCTATATGGTAACAAGGAAAAGGGCTGAAGGGTTGAGGCACGAAGAATGGATCATATGCTAAACATCATCTTATATCCGGTGCTTAGTGAAGTACCTGATAATCAGCACTCAAGAAACATGTTGAATAAAGGAATGAGTAGGCAAATACATAATGAAACCTAAAGACAGAATGACAAAAATGTAAAGACTGATTAAAAAGACTGAAAGTAGGAGAGGAAGACATAAAAGATTGGGTTCACTGAAAGATGCAAGTCAGTGGTAAGAGTCCAAAATTATATTCTTTCAAGAGTTTCTTCTTGAAAAATACTTAGTATCGCTCCCACATCTCTGAATTAGGTCACACAAGAGAAAAACACACGGCAAAATTTTAAAAGTGTATTAGAAAGACAAATATTAATAACTTTAAAAAATCCCTCATGTTCTCTTGCCCTAACCTAGGTAGATAGAAAAAAAATTGAATTTTGTCTCTATGCAATTGTGAGATACACAGTGTATATCTTAAACACTGGATAGAAATAAAAACATGTATCAACTGATGGCCTCTATTGATTGATTTAAGGCAAGTAAACACCGGGAAAAGTAAATGGCTTATGAAGCCTCACATAGAAGAAAAATTTCTTATTTTTCAACAATCACTCTGTGGAATCTAACCTACATGAAATGAATTATATACGTTATTTCTTTCCAATGCAAGTTTGATAGTACGACAAGGAGATCATGTTGATATTAAGATTTAACTTCTCAAATCAATGGTTTAAAATCTTCATATTTCATCTTAGAATTCTCAAGTCTAAAAACTGCTTGAATTTTTATTGCTCTTATGATAAAGTCTAAATACCTGAACTTGAGGTACCCTGGTCTTACGGCTGAACTTGGCTTACCTGTCTAAGTCTTATCTGGTCACTCTTGTCCTCACATTCCAAATCTCATACATCCTTGAACTACTCATGGTTCTTAATACAATTTGCTCCTGTTAGTCTCACTGCTGTTTCCTCTGTCAAAAATGCTCTTCTAATACCCAGAAAACAGCTGCTTCACGTCTCACTTTAAACTCAGTGTTCTTTGGAAGAACATCTGTTTATGTGCTACCCTAGCAGGCTACACATTTTTCTATATATTTAGTTCCTATCACACGGTACTACCATACAATTGTCTAATTACTTGAATGTATTCCCTAAAAGGTCATAAATACCAGAATTTTTATTTTATTATATTTATATAACATTTATATTTTAAGTCCTGAGCACACAGGACTTACGTATGGCACAAAGATATTAAAAAATATTAATCTGTTGAATAAAGTTCTTCGTATCGAGAATTAATTCATCGAAAATCACTTACCCCTTCTTTTAAAACAAAAAAAAGGTTCTGATAAGAACTATTCGGCATCATACAAATATTCATTTAGTAAGGAACGTGAAATAATGAAAACTTACAAAGAAACAGACATATATGTATTCATGTATACGAGCTGAGTGAAAAATAGTATTAATCTCCCTTCATAATACTTTATCTTTTTTCAAATTATAAAAAAAAAAGCAGTAAAACATGGCACTTGATGGTAAATGTTTTACCTTGTTTTAGATCAGCATTTCTCGTAACACTGTCTGACAAATAGCAGTTTGGTAAAGGGTATGATGAAAACATTGGCCAAGGATATGGATCATCACCCTAAAAAGAAGCAAGACAGATGACTTTAGGAAGTAGTTTAATATTAAATTTTAAGACTTTCTGAAATATCATTTAAATTGGCTTTTGTTTCATAAATTCCAGAGTTGTAGCATAACTAACCAAAAGCTATCTGACATTATAATTCAACACTCTAATGGATACTAACTAAAATGAAATATAGAAACAACATTAAATAAGTACTAAAGACAAATAAGATAACTTGTTGTAGCAACTAGATTGCTCACAAAACTATTTCTCTTGTGCTGTCAATCATTTCTAGCTCACCATCTTGGAATGAAGTACTTAATATAACAACAAACAACAGTAAAAATAACAAAAAAACCCTTCAAGAGAAAACCAAACTCTATGGATACTGATGAAAGGAGAGGTACTCAATATATTGCCAATGAAACACAATAAGAATTAGTTATCTAATACAAATCAGGTATCATGAAGGGGAAAGATAGTAAAAGTGAAAAAATTTTAATATGTGTTCAAAGACACACAAGGAAAATGACAAGTTTTTAATAAAAGAATATCCTACTCCGCAACACAAACTACCACTCATGACACCTTGCCTTGAAGAATGCTATTTTCATTAGAAAGTGTTTACTTGCATCCTAAAGTTTTTCTAGTAACAAAAGTTCAATTCTGTGATGTGGATATTTGGAAGTTGTTTATTGTCACTTGAGTTGGCTACCTTGTTTCAAAATGTCAGAAAAACATTCCCACCTCCTCTTTACCCCACTTACCTTCTCTAGCATCCTTGGAGGCAAAATTCGTTCCATTGGCCCACCAATAAGATTTATTCTAACAAGAACATGATTTCTCTCCACTGATAAGCTATCAATTATAAAATCTCTGAAAAATAAATATATCAATTGTTACTGCCTTAATTGAATATGATTTTATTTTAAGATCATGTCAGTGGAATGTAGAGGAAAAAAAGCAATACAATTTCTATAGAAGAGTCTGAAAAATAAATTCACTTTTTATCTTACAGCTTTCTTAGCTACAGAGCAAAGAATTGGAGATATAACTGATATAATGAGATCAATGAGATTATTTCCTTGATAAATGTCACATTAAAAAGAAATGGGATTAAGATGTGCATTATTTCCACAACAACTCTATCACATTTTTAGTCAAAGTTCCCTTAAGTTCTAGACCCAGTGTCTTAATTCAAATTCTAAACTTTGTATCCTCCACACTTCCTGCAGCTGTTAATACTATCTTTCTATATCAAACCTAGAGTATTCAGTAATGTGGCCTGGTCTTCTGTACTATTTTTCCAAGGTCTAGCTAGGGTGGAGGCACACTTTTTTTTAATTACAGACACAAAAACAATGCCAGCTATTGAATGTGCGTTCAAGATATGTCAACCGAATCAAGGTAATGCTAAGTATGACATATTAATAGAAAAAAGTTTCCAAGATATTACCATAACCTCGTTTTGCAATAATCAGAATTTATAACTATGAACTAACGTAATTAAGAGAATAAGTAAAAATTGCCTCTATAAGGGACACAAAAATCAAATGTTTTGTTTAATGGGTCATCTTTCATATGAGTCTGAATTTAAAGCTGATACAACTTAATAAAGTTAGGACTTAACTAAAAAAACAAAAAACTAAACAGAAACTTAGAAAGTAGTACTCTGTAGGCTGTCTCCAAGAACACTGTCTACAATCTTTTTAACTGTGACATTTATGCTTTATTGCTTTTTACTCTTATTTAAATCTACTGAATTCAGATAATGGAAAAACATTAAATAAACTGTATAGAAAATTACTGTCTCAACAGAACATCTGTAAAGAAAGCTGTTATTGTCTCTTAATTTTTTTTTTTTTTTTTTTTTTACCTGTGACTGTCAGAGGTCTCTAAGGTATTTTCTTCTTGAGCATTTAGTAACATTTCAGATACTTGATACTGAGCCTCCAATAGGAGAAGAGTGTCTAGATCACAGCATACCACACTTAATAACCTAAATAAAAAGGAACAATAAAAGTAGATTTTCTAAAATATATCCTAAAAGTTTAGAAACTTTCTTGGTGTCTCAAACACCTATAAATGGAAATAAAATTTTGTAAGAAAAATCAGGTAGTTATTTCAGATATATTTTTAATCATTTTGAATAATTGACTTCAAAAGTTTTTCTAATCGAAATATCATTTAAAGACCATGGGTTTTTTCAAATCTAGTTTAAAAATTTATCTAAATCTAGGAATAAAAAATTTTCTTCTCAACTGATACTTAATTCAAAAATTAATTAGGGAACATTAGCAAATCTATAAAAACTACAAATTGCCACCACTTTTTGCTCAATTAAATACAGAAGGAATGACAGAATCATCTTGCTACCAATCCAGGAAATATTAGGTGAAATGTCAATGGCTAACTTTATAATTGTCAGATAAAGCTGAGAACACCGAAACACAATGATCTATCTTAACATTACTAAAAGTAGAAATCATGTGGCCCCTATTGTGATCCAAGAGGATGTACAGTGAGTGCACCATCTACAAAATATTCTTGCCAAAAAAACGGAACCTGAAACTAACCAATCCTAGATATCTCATTATCAGTTTATACTGATACAAGGCTCAGAGAAATATGTAAAAAGACACCACAAGAGGGAAACAGTCAACACAAAAACCAGAATTTGGAGAATTCTACACATTATATATTTCTTCTGGAAATAAAATGGTTCATAAGAAAAGAGGGGATAAAGGAAGTTATAAATTAAAAGAAAAATAAAATGAATGTGAAGACTTTGTTTTGATCATGATTCAACCAAAAACTGTGAAAATGTGTTTTGAGTCACACAGGAACTACCTCCAAGGTATGTTAAGTAAAAAAGAAGAAGCACAAGACGTGTATAGTGGTAGCATTCAAACCAAAATGGAGACGCATTTGAATACATATTTAAGTACATATTTGTTTTTACATAGAATCCCTCTCCAAAGACAAAAAAGAAACTGGTAAGAGTTGTTAGCTTTGCGGGGGGGGGGGGGGGGGTGGGGGGAGAGGTGGGGTGGTTGGAATCTGGCAGAGTGAAGGGAATATACTTCTCACAGTATATCTTTTATAGTTTTTGAATTTTGGTGCAATCACATGTTTTATCTAGTCAATAGCATCCATAAATAGAAAAATGTTTGGTGGATGCATTTAACAGTCAAAAATGGCAATTCAATATCACTCCCCAGAACCTGGCTAAAATAACCAAATGTATCCAAAACTAAGGGAAAATCTACTATCAGTTTAGAGAAATGTTCCGTACTTAGTTTATAAAAGTAAAAACATTTGTGCTAGATAAAATGAAAAAAATACTTAGCCTTCTAGTTTAAAGATGGTAGTGTAAGTTGGTATTTCCCTTTTCTCAGCCTAGAAATAACCCCAAGGATTGAGAAGGAAGGAAAAGATCATAAAAATGTTTAGCCACAAAATGAGCTGAAGGGCAGTCAAGGGCAATCAAAATTGGGCAAAGACCACTATGGGAAGGAAAGAAACTGAGAAAGGATGTCACGGCTGTCCATGAAAAACAACAGAATTAATTTCTCAAAAAAATTCATAAAAACAGTATTTTCAGAAATGAGGAGTATACTCAGATGAAACTCTCTGTTTACAACAGTGGAAACAGGATACACGAGACAGAGGCAGGAAGACCCCTGGTCCTGTTATGGTTCGTAGCAATAGAAGAAAAAAGGTAGAACATGGAGTCACAGACAAATCAATTATTAGTTATTGGTTACAGGTTATAGAGACAATTATTAATAATTAAAACTGACTACATGCATAGTGAGATTGGCAGGGACAACACAAAAACACACAGACCGAAAACTCAGGTCCACAGAAAAAGTTCAACTAACTGGGAACGTGACCATAACTTCTCTTCAACACGAGCCTCCTATAAACAGCTGATGATGAAAAAACTCACACCCCTCCAAAAACAAATACCACAGGATGCATACAAAGGTGCTCCAAGAAAAAGGAGGAGATAACAGGATGAGCAGATGGCAAATACAAACACACAGGGCAGCCATTATACACTCCAAAACTATGACCAAATAATCGTCCGTGAATTCTTTAAGTTATATAAATGTATCAAATCAACAGGTTGTATAACTTACAGAATGTTATATTGCAATTATCTCTCAACTGAAAAGTTTAATAAAGCGGTAGTCTCCAATAAGCTCTTTGCACAAAGTAGAGCTGTATAAGCACAGGGAAGAAACAGCAAAACAACCAGAAAAGATAAAACATGAACTGGCAGAGCTAAGGAAAGAAGCAGAAGAATAAAAGTGTCACAGAAATTAATGCACAATTAGAAATAGCAAAAAAGAACAGATGCTGCTAAAAGCACAATAAATGATACAGGGAACAGAATGAGAGTGTGAAAAACATAATGAAAATAAAGAGTTTAAATTATTGATTTCTTGAAGAGAAAACAGAAATAACCTAACAGGATACACGTTTAGAGATACTACTCAAATTCCATGAGAAAAGCAACCATAACAGCATATCCAGGGTAAACTGAACCAAAAGAGTCAACACTGAGACAGAGGTATTAGACCTAGAGAAAGGACCACTGGGGTATCCAGGGAAAAAGTTAAGTCACTAACAGAGTTGGGGTTGGGGGGAACAGAATCAAGCTGTTCTCAGATATACCCACAGCAACATTCAATACCAGCAGGACAATGAAGCAATACTGGGAGGAGGTCTAACACCAGATAGTAACACACATTACAAAGCTGTGATAATTTAAAAACTGTAGTAATGGCATGAATAAACAAAAGAAAATTCAAACAGATGCAAATATATAGAGGAATTTTAAATATGTCAAGGGCAGATAGAATTTCCTGGTGGACGGAATATGTGGAGCAAAAAGAAGAGAGATACCAAGGATGACTTCAGATGTTTTGTTAGAAAAATAAGAAGGATCAAGTTGTCACCAACTAAGTAATAAGGCTTTACGTTATAAAGGTTTAGGGAGGACCTAGTAACCTTTCTACTTTCTTTAGGTTACTAAATCAGTGAACGGGTAATGAAAATAACCTCAACATCCTCTAGTTTATGATTTGAAAAGAGGAGTCTACAGACTCTAGATGGACAATGAGATGATCCAAGGTGAATCAGAGTAGCTCTGAAAGCAGATACATGCCTGGACTGAATTCTCATTAGAGAATGAGTAAACAGAAACTTTAACAAATGATGTAAGACTTTTAAAATCCTACAAATACTAGGAATAATGTAAGGTTAGCAAATTTGATCCAGCAGTAAATTAAAAGAATAGCATACTGTGATCAAGCACAGTTCATTCCAGGAAGAAAAGGATAGTTTAATATTAAAACATCTCCTGATATAATTCATGACATCTATATGTAATAGAAAATATATAATCATCTGAGCAGATGCTTGAAAGCTACTTAATTTAAGATGCAACATCCACTCTCTACTCCCTGTCCTCCAAAAAACAGCATTCCCATTAAGGTCACGAGAACAGCAAAACTGTCCATTATTTAGCATCGTTTTAGAAGTTTAAGCCAATGCAAAAAAGATAAGAAAAAGAGGAATGCTATCTGAAAGGAAATAATGATGTTCATTATCAGATGATAAAACTGTTTATTTGGAAACTACCCTTCCGCATGACATAAAATTCAATTTACTTGATTTTAAGAAATATTGGTTGAATAGCTACTAAGTGCCTATTACTGTTTTAAGTGCCAAGGATACCTCACTGAACACACATGCACAAGAATCCCAGTCCTTATGGAATGCTGAATACTAGAGGAGGGGGACAGTGAACAACAACAAAGAAAACAACACAGCATGGACACAACTAAAGTAGGGAAGTGAATAAGGAGTTGTAACAAGAGAGCAGTGGGGATAGATCACTGTACACAATTTCAAATAAGGTAGTTAGGAAAGACCTCATCAAGAAGGTGACACTTGAGTAAAGACCTAAAAGAAATGAAGAAACAAGCCGTGGAGCTATCTGAGGGAAAAATGTTCCAAGGTAGAGCAAACAGCTTGAGCAAGGGACTGAAGGTTGAGAGCACGACTGGCATGTTTGAAGAACAGTATGCCATTCTCGCTGGAGTCTCTCTACTCTGCTGGCTTTGAAGAAGCAAGCAGCCATACTGGGGAAACCCATGTGGCGAGGAACTACAGGTAGCCTCTAAGAATTGAGGGCAGACTTCAATTAACAAAGCTGCAAGGGCTCTAGCCTCTAAGCAGCAAGAAAACATGACCCTCAGTCCTAAAACCATGAGGAACTACATTCTGCCAACAATCTGTGAGTTTGGAAACAGATCCTTTCCTGACTGAGCTTCAAAAGAGATCACAGCCCCATCTGACACCTTGATTGTAGCCTTGTGAGACTATGAACAAGGAACCAAGCAAGCTAAGGTGTATGTAGACAGAAACTGAGGTTAAGTGTGTGATGTTTTAAGCCACAAAGTTTGTGGTAAGAGTTCAACAAAATGTCTCCACTAACAACCTAAAAGCATTTCAAGGAGAATAGTTAAATGAATTAATAATTTGCATATCTATACAGTCTCAGACATTTATCTCAGACATGGTGCTTACCATGTTCTAAATTTATGTGACATATTTAGTCTCACAATAACTCCAAGGAAGGTAGAGTTACTGTCTCCATTTCACATATGAAGAAATGGAGGCATAGAGAGGTTACAAATCTTGTCTAAGATCGTAAGTGATTGTCTAATCTAAGTGATTGTCTAATCACTTTGACAATGTGGTTCCAGAGTCCATGCTCTTAAACCACTGGGTGATATTGCCACATACTGTAGTATATACTGGGGAACATAAGGCTACAAATATTAAATTAACAAAAGATATATAAGACCTATGAAAAAAACCCCAATGTCCTAATGAGAGTAATCAGAGAATACTTAAATAAAATGGAGATATATACAATGTTTACAGATTGGAAAACTCAGTATTATAAAGATGTCAGTTCACTCACTGTTTATCTGTAGATTCAATCCAAGGATAATTAAAATCCCAGTGAGCTGGTTTGTGTGACAAGACGATTCTAAAATTTGTATGGAAAGAAAAGGACTAAAAGTAGCCACGATATTTTTGGAAAAGAACAAAGTGGGAACAATCACCCTATCAATTATTGTAACATATTATAGAGCTATAGTAATTAACAGAATCTAATATTTGTACAAGGATGAACAAAATCCAACTGAATAAAATAGGAAATTCAGAAACATACCTTTGAATATTTACCTTTTCTGTAATACACAAAAAAATTATGTATATGTATGCACACAGAGATACGTAGCTAATGTTCCACGTGTAGTAGAGTTGTTTATAATAGCCAAAACTAGAGAACTATAAGTATCTCAAACGTCTGCTAGTAGCATAATATATAAACAAACCACAGTATACTCATGCTATGGAATATCATATAGCAATGAATATTGACCTTAGAAACATAATGCTACATATAAAAGGTCAGATGTCACAGAGTATACAGTCTATGCTACCACTAAAATAAAGCCCAAAAAGCAACAAAATTAAATGTATTTTTTTGGAAATACATAACTAAGTAGTAAAAATATAAAATAAAGTAGTAAATACCATAAAAGTCAGAATACTGGTTACCCATTAGGGAGAAGGGAGGCAGTCATGATCAACAAATGCATAGTACTAGTAAGTTCTCTTTGTTTACTTGACTGGGATTTTATGTAGACATTTATTTTACAACGCTTTGTTAAATTTATGTTTATATTTTATGCAGGATTTATATTTTTAATATTTCATAAAAAACTTGTGTTATGCTTGGGTGGATAATGGGAAAAAGTATAGCATTATATCTATAAGAAATATAAACATGTATGCAATAAATGAACAAATCGAAAACACCAATAAAACAATGTATACTTTAATAATTATGCATAAAAGCCTTGATAACAATGAGTGCCATTTACTACTCAATCATGTAATCATCTAATAAACAGATCTGAATGTTTCATTAATTATATCAGCATTTTTGTATAAGCTAGCAGCTACAGTAAACATGGAAGAAAAAGGCACTTGAGTAAGACCATCTTTTTAGCCTAACCATAAGGCTAGGTTTACAAAGTGGAGTGTTGTGTGCAGATTATTTTATATCCATTAATTTTTAAAAAGTGACCATAAAAACATGTCTCAAAACTTACATATTATTAGGCTTACAAGTAACAAATTGTGAAGTTTAAGTTTTGTTGGCCCCAACCCAAATTTCTCAAAGTTAAGAAAAAAATCTGCTGCTTATTTCAAACATAAAGTTAGTTATATCAAGAAATATTCCAAAGAAAATCAACAATTATCCAAGATGAATCCAAATTCATTACTGGAGAAGTGTTTTAATGGTATATTTTCAGTTTTTTATGGATAATGTATTAAAAATAAAGTTAATGTAAAGATATCAACGGTAAGTTTCACAGAAGAAATTTCAAAGTGTTTGTGAATATGTATGTGTATCTCTCTCAGAATACAGTTAGAATTAGATGGAGTCTACCTACCCCAGGCACAAACGCCCTTAGGTTGTTAGGCGTTCTAGGTTACCTTTATCAAAATAAGAGAAGTTTCTGTACACCAAAAGACACAGTAATCACAGACCTTAGCTGTTCATTCTCTATTTCATACAATCCTAAGCAATGTGCAAATATTACCCACACTATTATAGCCTTATGGTTCCCAGGAACCCGAACAGTCTAGCACTCCGGGATATGGTGTTGTCTGTTTGAAGGTGGTGAAGACATAAGAGTTTGTCTGCCTATAGCAAAGCTTTTGGAGGCATGACATGACTATTTAAAGTGGGGAAAGATCCAGGCCCCAGTAGTAACTCCATGAAAGCATTTGTATACCTGTGGTGATATTCAATCAAATCTACTGCCTTATTTGAGTCAGGTTTATTGATGACATCTAATAACAGCTTTCGCATCTCACCTCAGGCACTGACGGCTAAGTCCCTATCTTTATTAGACATTTTATGCTGCATTGCTCGGTCTGCACATGTTTCCTGCCTCAGTGTACCTGTTCATTATATGTAACAAAAGACATAATCGGGATGAAGTCTCCTTATGAGAGTAAATCAACAAAGCCTCTAACGGAGAAGATACTGCTAATTTTGCCAATGTGAATACCAGGAGCAGTCTGCTTTCACCCAACATGGACAGTAATACATCTTTCATTTTATCAAAATTTAGTCCAGGGCAGCCTTGATGGTCATATCATCCCTCAGGTCATCATGAAAAACTACTCTACTGATGATATGTTAACTGGACCTAGGTGAAAAGGAAGTAGCTGGCATTCTACAGGTTTTAGTAAAAAAAAAAAAAAAACAGGTGTGCCAGAGAGTGAGAGATCCAAAAAACTGGGACATTTCATTGGCATCTCAGTGAAGTTTCTGAGTTCTAGTGGTCTAAAATGTCAAGATATCACATGTAATATATATGATGTATTATTAAATCTTATACTATTTACCACCAAGGAAGTGACATAATGCATGATTTTAGCCTCTGTGAGTTTTAGAAGCAACACCTACAATATTTGGGTATGCTTCTCTGATTTATATCAAGTAACTCCTAACTATCAACTTTATGTGACCTAGAGGCTAGAATAAGATCTGAGGCAGGCTCCAAATCTAGAACCTCTATCACTTGAGCCTTTAATCCAGCAGATTGAATGTTCAAACTTAATGGCTGATTAGATACTATATGGAGCTTCTAGCAAGGGGCAATACAAGATACACACATGGTCTCCTAACATTTTGGAGCAAATCCATGTTCTCTTTGTTAAATAAATATTCCTGTTTTATGATCCTTATTTGATAAACAATGTCTAGCCCCTGCCACTATGGCTACTTTGCTCATAAGCCCAGCTGAGTGAGCACTAGGGTAGCTGAGGAAAGAGGCTGACCCAAACAAAAGGGATTATTTTACCTCCTTTGCAGAAGGAGAGATCAGAGCATTGACATGAGTCAAAATATTCCCTCAATCTGAGTGTATTCTCAGAGGATCATCTATATACCTCCTTCCACCAATGTTCTTAAACCAATCCTCCAAGTGCTTAGAATAATACCTGACACACAGTAAGCACTGTTGTATTTGACATTATTATTACTATGCTTTCGTAGAAAAAATCTTGAGATATATTACTGGTAGATATATAGGGAAAAACTAAGCAGATGGAAAAATAATGCCTTATTAATGCTAAGAAAAACAAATTTGGGGAGGAGAGGAAATTGAATGATAATATATCTCTTGAACTGACAGATAATAACATTTAATCTTTTTCAACACAATACCCCTTCCCTTAGCTGCACTTGTCTCTGATTCAGAAGGTAAATCTCCAATGTTCTGCTGAAGTTGGGAAGAACAGTAACCTAGGCTGAGTGGGTAGGAATTGAGAGAATGTGAGGGCATATCTAAATCTTATAATTTGAACTAATCCTATTATTGAAAATCTTAGATTTTCACACCTAATCCTCTATTTTCATCTCCATTTTCAGCGGTGTCTCTAATTCCTAGTATTTCTAGAATACTGTGATAAAAAGTTGCTTCTGGGCATTCCCTGCCAATTTACTTTTAGCTTTGCTGACCTACTAAATCAGTTACAACTTACCCATTTGTTTTGTAGCTCCCAACATTATATTGTGGATATCTCCATCCCACAATCCTTTCTGAAAAAGTTATCTCCATCAAAACATGGGAGTAAACCAAGAAATAGGAAATTAAATCCCAGGTAAAAGAGAATCCAACTCAGAAGAGAGAAGAAGCAATTCCCAGGATGACGGTGAAGGGAAATCCCAGGAAGGCTGATATATAAGGCTAAAAGATCCTCCAGTACAAACACATGTGATATAAGAAAAAAAGATAAAATATTACCTGATGTCCTTTAGTTTATTATTTACAAATATGAACAGGACATGGTCCCTGCCTTCAAGAATGTAAAAACCTTGAGACTATAAAATATAATTGGACAGAATGGTTATAAGGCCCTTGACATTTATGTTGCAAAACAGCAGTCCCCAACCTTTTTGGCACCAGGGACTGGTTTCGTGGAAGACAATTTTTCTATGGACTGGGGGGCGGGGGGGAATGGTTTCAGGATGATTCAAGCGCATTACATTTATTGTGCACTTTGTTTCTGTTATTATTACATTGTAATATATAATGAAATAATTATACAACTCACCATAATGCAGAATCAGTGGGAGCCAAGAGCTTGTTTTCACTTGCTGCTCACTGATAGGGTTTTGATATGAGTCTGCAAACAACTGATTTATTATGGTCCCTGTGCAGTCAAACCTCTGCTAATGATAACCTGTATTTGCAGCCGCTCCCCAGCACTAGCATCACCACCTCAGCTCCACCTCAGATCATCAGGCATTAGATTTTCATAAGGAGCGTGCAACCAAGATCCCTCACATGCACAGTTCACGGTACAGTTTGAGCTCCTGTAAGAATCTAATGCCGCCGCTGATCTGATAGGAGGCGGAGCTCACTCAGGCAGTAATGCGAGTGATGGGGAGCAGCTGTAAATACAGATGAAGTTTGGCTCGCTCACTGCTCATCTCCTGCTGTGCAGCCGGGTTCTTAACAGGCCACAGACCGGTACCAGGGGTTGGGGACGCCTGTTGTAAAACAATGCAATGTATGGGTCAGGCATTATATTCTCTGGAACCAGACCATCTGGGTCCAAATACCAGCTTCATTAATTACTAGGTGTGTCATCTTAAAAGGCTTAACTTCTGTAGCTCAGCTGAGTCATTTTAAAAAATGAAGCTAATTAGAGTACCTATTTGACAGGGTGGTTCTAAGAGATTTAAATGTGAAACTAATACCAGTACCTGGGACATAATGAGCACTATACAAGTGTTATGCAGCAGCAGAGGTAGTGTATTTTTTTTTTTTTTTTTTTTAGGACAGTCTGGAAATACATTAGTAGATACACAGAAAATGAAGCAAATGGGAAAAAGCCATGCAATTGTTAACTTCAGAAAAAATAAAGTAGGAAAAAGGAAATAGTCATAGTATACTACTTGGCCCATAAATGAATATTTATATAGACACAATAATGTAATCTTTCAATAGTGATTTAATCAAGATTGTGATGAAACTATATAGCAGGGAGAGAGGGAGAGCAGAGGAAACCTAAGTCCTAAGACTCAAAATTCTTTAAGACAAGAGATCAGGAACGTCCCTGGTGGTCCAGTGGCTAAGACTCCGTGTTCCCAAGGCAGGGGACCCGGGTTCGATCCCTGGTCAGGGAACAAGATCCCACGTGTCATAACTAAGAGTTCACATGCTGCAACTAAAGAGCCCGCATGCTGCGACAAAGATCCCGCACGCAGCGACAAAGATCCCAAGTGTTGCAACTAAGACCCAACACAGCCAAATAAATAAATAAATAAATAAATATTTTAAGTATTCAAAAAAGACAAGAGATCAAATCTAAATTTCAAAAATCAAGACATAGTATAAGCATGTTATTGAAAAATCTAGAGGTGATTACCAAAAGAAACAATTCAAGGACTTAAAAGTGGCAGCCTCTGAGGAGTGGGAGAAGGATAAGTAGAGGATTACTTATTCTGTATTCTTAAAACCTTTCCCATACTCTCTGGCTGTTTAAACTGTATACATTTATTGTCTTAAATAAACAAAAAATAGTGTTTGGTAGGTATCAAATAGACCATGAACTAATATCTTCTCCAGCTGCTCTGCCATAAAAAAGATAAACATAGACTCTTTGCTGGAATTGGAAAGTGAAGTTAAGCTGCACAGAATCTGGACTTTACTCAGTCCTTTGCTTCTGCTCGAATAATTAAAATAAATATTTGTTTTCTAAGCTCTAAATCATCTTTCTAAGAAAGTTATTTTCACCTCGTTAAATTTTACCTGTAATGTAATGTAACTGAATCAATATGATTTAATTTTGGTCATAAAGAAATGTTTTGGGTAAAGAAGTTATGAAAAATTTAAATGCCAATTTAACATTCCTAATGAGTTTGTCTACACTAGAAACCTGAAATAAAATTCCTCCTGAGGAAAGGATTTAGGTTTAACCATAGGAAACTGGCATTACTGACCTACAAAAACAGAAGTATTCTGAAGGAAAAAAAAAAAAAACAACAAACCCTAAGTATATTCATTCAGTCAGAACTCCAGGGCAAAGAATTGTTAACCAGAGTTACCAGAATCCTAAAACTTGCAGGACTGAATGCTAAACATTAAGACTATAATTGGGGGCTTCCCTGATGGCGCAGTGGTTGAGAATCTGCCTGCCAATGCAGGGGACACGGGTTCGAGCCCTGGTCTGGGAGGATTCCACATGCCGCGTAGCAACTGGGCCCGTGAGCCACAACTACTGAGCCTGCGCGTCTGGAGCCTGTGCTCCGCAACAAGAGAGGCCGCGATAATGAGAGGCCCGCGCACCGCGATGAAGAGTGGCCCCCCCTTGCCGCAACTAGAGAAGGCCCTCGCACAGAAACAACACAGCCATAAATAAATAAATAAATAAACCCAAAGTTTAAAAAAAAAAAAAGATGAGCCTTTAAAAAAAAAAAAAAAAAGACTATAATTGGTTACTGCTCTTAACAGATAACAATATGTTGTTATATACTTATTAAGAATAAAACATTAACTTTATATTGACCCTGTAAATTTTGAGATATTCTTATGTTTTATGTAATATTATAACATATAAACACACTAATTAAAGGATTCTTATGCACTGGATAAAAAAGGCTCTTAATATGTATCATTCTATAACCCCAAATAAATTACAGACATCTGATTTATCACTACACGCAGATGCGTAAAGTGCTGATGCTCACCAGGGGACATCAATATACCCTTGAAGAGGTACCAATTAGCATAATCTAGTTATAATCAAAGATAACTAGGCCAGCTTGTTTTTGTTAACAATGGGATCAAGCTATGAGGCGAACCAGCTCACACTAACCACACCGTGAGCCTCTGTGAGGTTCCCTGTGAGGTTCCCTGTGAGGTTCCCTGTGAGGTTCCCCGTGAGGGCTGACTTGAGGAGAGTCCATTTGCCCTGAATGAGTCAGGATGCTGAGAGTTCTGCAGCTGAGCCACAGGCCCCACTTTCGTGGAAATGGGCATTTTACATCACTGCAAAGCTGGATTTTCAAATACCACACACTCTATGATTTTCCTTTCCCTTACCTCTTCCTCCCCTTCACCCTCAGTGACTTAAAAATTGCAGAGTCATGATGCAAAGGTCTATGATTCTTTATCCATAAATCTTAGGACCAAGAATTTAAATTCTTATGCATTTAGCAACAAAATACAGTATACACAGAGTCCAGAGCAATACCTCATAATCAAGCATATTAATATTTCTTTGGCAAAATATATTGATATTTAAATTAGGCAGGCTAAATAAAGACTACAAAGAATCTCATCACTTCAGGTAAGATTAGATGCATAGCAAATAAGTTCTTAGAATTTCAAGTCAAATTGTGGCACTTGAGGCAGGATAATGCCAAGTTAATACACATTATAATATTCAAAAGTTTAAAAGAATTTGTGCCTATAATGCATGGTATATAGAAATTTATTTTAAAAATCCAACCAAACACCTCTGAATTTCAATTCATTTCTAGAAGTGAAAATTAGTGTCTCCTTAATATGAATGTTTATTTGAACTGTTTCAAGGAATAAAACAATCTCTGAAATTTGGGCCTAATCTTTTCACTTGGTTTGGATTGTATCCTGAATATGGTAGACCCCCCATGAGTTTGTTAATAACCCAAATCAAATCTCACCACCAGAAGAATTCTCTGTTCTTAATTACTATATTCTTTGTATGTCACTTTTTTTTTTTTTTTTTTGGCTGCGCTGGGCCTTCGTTGCTGTGCGCGGGCTTTCTCTAGTTGTGGAGAGCGGGGGCTACTCTTCGTTGCAGTGTGCAGGGTTCTCATTGCGGTGGCTTCTCATTGCAGAGCGCAGGCTCTAGGCACGTGGGCTTCAGTAGCTGTGGCACGGAGGCTCAGTAGTTGTGGCTTGCGGGCTCTAGACTGCAGGCTCAGTAGTTGTGGCACATGGGCTTAGTTGCTCCGAGGCATGTGGGATCTTCCTGGACTAGGGCTGGAACCTGTGTCCCCTGCACTGGCAGGCGGATTCTTAACCACTGCACCACCAGGGAAGTCCTGTATGTCAGTTTTTAATTATCATCATCATATCATTAATGTGAGCAGAATGGGCACTTGTCCAGGCTACCGCAATGGTTCTGTGAAGTTTACTCTTAGCTATCATCTCTACTTGAATGAAGTCCAAGAATGTTCTTTGTTTACCTCATGCTTGCAGTCATAAGCCTCTTCTCTCCACCCTGCCACTTTTTCCTAGTATTTCTTCCTTGAATACGCTGAAACAACACATATCTAATAACAGTTTAATTACTTCCATGTATGCATCACCATAAATTCCATGTTATACTTTTATAAACTCTAATCAAATACATCGTGTGTGTATATTTTACTTATCCAAACGATACAAAAATCCAATACAAAAGATTTCCTTCTGATTAGTACACACAAACAAGCTAGTAAAAATGCAATACCAATTCCCTGCATGCTGATCAAAAACAAGAATGAGACAGGAATTACATACACACTAACCACACCTCCAAATCTGGAGCTTAAAGTTTCTGATACCTATAACCATATCTGAAGAGTAGAAAACAGAACAGGGTCAGTTTGCCAATAAAACTCTACATAAGCAGCAAAAAGTGAGCAGGGGCTGTGGAGAGTCTGCTCACTAGCGCTATGTACCAAATTCATATCTCAGTTTCAGAAAGTGCTCTGGGATCTCCTTAAGCTGGAAGTTAGTTCAGACTTCTGTAAGTACAAACAGAGTATAGTTTTTGAACATACAAGTTTGCTGAACTTGTGTGGTATGCATATCCAAATGTTCAATAAAATTTGGACATATGATCAAGAGAAAGCTTAGGGATAGATACACAGATATAGGGTTAGCCAGTAAAGAAGTGAAAATTGAAGCCACTGTGGAAAAAAAAAAAAAATGGAAAAAGGACTAAAGACTTACTCTACAACTCAGTTGGAAAAGTAAGTAGTAGAAAAGGAAAAGTCAACAAAAATGATTGGTCTCTTTATTTCTGGAATCCTTTCTATCAAAGTCATAGAATTCTCCCCAGCAGACCATATACAGCAGTGTAGCACTTAGTAGGAATTCAGTAACTATTCTCTCAATGAATGAACCAAATGAAAGGAAAAAGTGTCGAAAGTGGGTAGAATATAAAATGGTACAGAGAAGTAAAATGAATCATAGAAAGAGGGCAGATAGAAATACATAAGGTATGAAAATATGCCTACACTTGAACTAAGCAAGTCCATTTCTAAAAATTAGTTTTAAAGAAATAATTACGGAGAGAGAGATATTTATAAAGATGTATAATAAAAAAATTAAAATAAGCTACATGTATGAAAAACAGAAAGGTGGGATTTATCCATGTACTGGAATATTATTTAGTCCTTTAAAATTACGATATAGATAAATACTTATAGGTATGAAAGAATAATTTAAAATAATTAAGGCAGTTTAAAAACAATAAGCATATTTTTCAAAAAAGTATTTTCAGCCAAAGGAAATATAGGCATGAAGAGGCTAGTGGTGGTTGTCTTTAAGAGGTATGAGTTTTCCCTTAAGAGGATAATGAGTATTGTTTTCTTTTGTTTTCATTATATTCCAATTATTCTATATAAATAGGAATTCTTTAAGTAAGAATTCTGAATCAGTTACTGATATCTTCGATTAGCAACAGACCATTTGATTATTTTCTTTAAATTAACTTAATAGAATAAAATTAAATATGGGATATGTGCATGTGTGTATATCCAAAATCCAAAATGTGGATAGTTTTGTAGTCATATTATATTCTAATTTCCATTGTTAAAAAAAGATTACAAGAGAATTTTAAAATTATTTCTTATTACCAGTGTTAATAAGATTTAACTCTAGTTAGCATCTGGGTCACTGGAAATAAATAATTTGGTGATTTGTTGTGATGGAATGTTAACACTTGTCTATGTTCAAGATAACCAGGCTGTTTCTAAACTGAAAAACAAATATGTATTTTTCACTTTTCCTCTTAAAGTCATCTTGCAGGTCAAACTTTTTACAAAGTTAGTTATACATAAAACTGTTCATTATACTATGTATAAAACTTACTGATTGATAAATATAAAATAACTGAAACAGCAAATGATTAATTTTAAAGGCTATTCTTTAAGTATAGATTCCTGAGTTTTGCTTTGTAGAAAATTAACAAATAGGCCACATTAGGGTTTCAAGTAAAGAAGTAATAGGTTTTAGGAGAACTATATTAACATTTTTAACCATATTAAATTTTAATGTGTATAATTAAGAATGACTACCTAAGATTTAAGATGTTAAAAATAAGCAATTCTACAGTCTACAACTAAAACTTAATTTTTAGTTTGATATAAAGAAAACTATTAATATTAAATAATGATGTAATTCTTTCTCTATAAGATATACAGTTTTCATACGGAAATGAAATATTCTAGGGAAGAGTATAAAATTCCTCTAACCTATAGATGGTTGAGAAAATCAAACTGCTAAGCCCTGAGCAACATCAAAAGCTTCCAGGGGATATTACAACAATAAGAAAAGGCAACAAGAGCAAAGATGAACAAGCAGGACTACATGAAACTAAAGTGCTTCTGCACAACAAAGGAAATCAACAGAATGGAAAGGCAACCTACATAATGGGAGAGAAAAAGTTGCAAATCATATATGTGATGAGGGGTTAATATCCAAAATATATAAAGAACTCATATAACCCAGTAGCAAAAAAAAAAAAAAAAAAAAAAAAACAAAACAAAAACTGATTTAAAAATGGGCAGGCGGGGTCTTCCCTGGTGGCGCAGTGGTTGAGAATCTGCCTGCCAGTGCAGGGGACACGGGTTCGAGCCCTGGTCTGGGAAGATCCCACATGCCGTGGAGCAACTGGGCCCGTGAGCGACAATTACTGAGCCTGCGCGTCTGGAGCCTGTGCTCCGCAACAAGAGAGGCCGCGATGGTGAGAGGCCCGCGCACCGCGATGAAGAGTGGTCCCCGCTTGCCACAACTAGGGAAAGCCCTCGCACAGAAACGAAGACCCAACACAGCCATAAATGAAATAAATAAATAAAATTTAAAAATAAAAAGAAAAAAGAAAATGCTCCCTATTTCACTTACAAAATTAATTAAAAAAAAAAAAAAGGGCAGACGGTCTAAATAAACTTTTTTCCAAAGACAACATACGGATGGCCAACAGGTACATGAAAAGATGCTCAACATCCCTAATCATCAGGGTAATGCAAATCAAAACCACAACGAGAACACCTCACACTTGTTAGAATGGCTATTTTCAAAAACACCAAGAAATAATGCTAGTGAGGATGTGGAGATAAGAGAACTCTTGTGCACTGCTGTGGGAATATGAATTGGTACAGCCATCATGGAAAACAGTACAGAGGTTCCTCAAAAAATTAAAAGTAGAACTACCATATAATCCAGCAATTCCACTTCTAGGTATTTACCCAAAGAAAATGAAAACACTAATTCAAAAGATATATGTACCGCCATGTTCACAGCAGCATTATTTATAGTAGCCAAGACATGAAACAAACTGCCATTGATGAAAAAATGGATAAAGAAAATATGGTATATATAATGAGAGTATTCAGCAATAAAAAACAAAATCTTGCCATTTGTAATAATATGGATGGACCTTGAGGGTATTATAGTAAGTGAAATAAGTCAGAAAGACAAATACTGTATGATCACTTACATGTGGAATAAAAAATACCAAATAGCTCAGATACAGAGAACAGACTGGTGATTGCAAGGGTCGTGAGGCGGGGGGGGGGCCAAAATGGGTGAAGAGAATATTCCGTACTTGAAAGCTGCTAAGACAGTAAATCTTAAAAGTTCTCATCACAAGAAAAAAAAGATTCCTGTAACTATGTATGATGATGATCTTAACTAGATTTTTGGGGTGACCGTTTCACAATACATACAAGTATCAACTCATTATGTTACACACCTGAAATTAATATGTCATGTTAATTATAGCTCAAATTATTGAGGACAAAAGCTTCATTGTGCCTTAATCAGTGCCCCTAAAAGACAGGTGTTCAAGAAAATAATTTGCACCCAGCATATAATAAATGTACAACTTTCTTTACAAAAGTTTCCAGGCAACTGTTTTAATCAACAGACTTAGCAAATGAACGTTAAACAAATAACCAAAAAGTACTTGGCAATGTGGTGGGCATGAAAGGAAAAGAAAATGATACTCCCTCGGGAAGTTTAAGTTTTAGTCAGAGATAGAAATAAAATTAAGAATGTGTGAATGACCAAAAAGGCAAAGGACATTCAGGAAAATTATCAGAGTGTTCTTATAATAAGTCATGGAGAAAGTAATTCATGAAGCAAGCTTTGCCTTGAACGATGATCCAAATTTGTACAAAGACAGCAAAAGTGTAGACAATATTCAAGACAAACAGGTACAGAGGCAATAATAAACACTGTGCTTGAGGGAGATAAGTCTAACCTACTCAGAGCATTAGTTCAGGCTGAGGAAGGTGGAAAATATTATACACAGGAAAGGTGGAGATATTCTGGAGCTCCTTGAAAGGCCCATAATAGAGTCTGGAATTGCCAGTTATTTAAAATGGGAAGATGGAGAGCTTTATAAAGATGCTATTCTCTTCCGCATTAATTACCTCACATTTTTCATTATCTTAAAATCCAATTCCTCACTAGGTAGCCAGGTTAGAGAGAATGAGAACCACATCATAGTCACACATTATTACATCCCCCACATGCAGCACAGAGCATACTGTCTAAAAGTGAATTATAATGCTCAAACCACTTGCAGTGTTTTATATAATCTTTGTTCTTAACCTCTGAGGAAATGCTGGGGAAATAATTACCTCTGGAGTGAAAAACCAGCTATTTGAAATTCAGCAATTCCTTCTGTTTCACTAGGGTTTCTTTTCCTTTTCTATAAAATTCATTTAGAATTTAAAATAGAAACCATATTATGATTCTATTTTTATAAAATATTTCCATATAGCTATTCTTCTGTCTGTATATGCATAGAAGACATCTAGAACGATTTTCCTCAGTGTTAATAATATCACTTTCAGAGTTAGGAGGAATTTCATTTAAGTTGTTATATTTAATTTCCTGCATTGGTTAATTTCTTTATAATAAAGACAAATTATTGTTTGAAACACACAGAAAGAAAGTTAAGATGACTCAAGATTGAACAACTAAATAGATAGTTGGACCACTTAATGAGATGGAAATGAAAGATTTGTTTTTTGTGGGAGGAGACCCAAGAGTTCAATTTTAGACAAGCTTGTGATATCTGAGAAATGTATGAATGGAGATATCAGGATGCAGTCATATATATGAGTCTGGTAGCTCAGAACGATGGTTTAGATTGGGGATATAAATTGGGGCATCCGTTGGCATACAGATGATACTTAAAGGCAAAGGAGTAAGTGGATGAACTAGGGGCAGAGTGTAAAGAAAAAAAGTGGATCCAGGACCAAGCCCTGAGTATTCTAACATTCAGAGGTTGCTTACAGAATGAAAAGGAGGAGAAACTGCAGCCATAGGAGTATGTGGTATCACAGAAGCTAAAAGAACTTTCACATAGAAATGGCCCATTATGTCAAATGTTACTTACAGTTAGATGAGAATCAAGAGAAGAATCCACTAGATTCATCAGCATAAAAGTTATAAGTGACCTTGAGATGAGCAGGATGTGCAGTTCTGACAGAACTGTAAAGTCAATGTCAAATCTAAGGGGGCTGAGGAGTAAGCAGAGGTAAGCAAGTAGGGACAGTTCGTATAGATATGTTTTGCTGCAAGAGGCAGAGAAATAGGACAGTGACTGCAGAGAGATGTGATGTCGAGGAGTTTCTTTGTGCGTGTGTTTTGTTTCATTTCATTGTAAAGTGGGACATGTGAAGGCATGTCTGCACACTGATACCAGTAGTAGAAAAGGACAGGTTGGAACTGGAAACAAAGAGGATAGGAGGGCTAATCAAAGAAGCAACCTTCTTGTATATTAGTCATTTACAATATAAGATTTGTAAGACGATCCTGGCAAATAAAAATTCAGAAACTTAAATAGAATGTGATGCTGTTGAATGTGAAAATCCACATTTCCTTAAGCCCCAAATTAGCCTCATCTAAGAGCTGTGGTAAACCTAAAGAAATTGTATCAAACTTACCATCATGCTAGTCTAGATTTTTCAAGCAAGGGGAAAAAAAATAAAGTGAATGGAACAAAGCAATGCTAAATGTAGAAATCAAACACATTAATGAGATGATTTGCTGGGAGGGAACGGTACAATTAAAAACAAAAAACTGTGGGAGTGAAAGAAAATGATACAGGCAAAATCTGAAATACATAGAAACACGAGATTTATATAATACTAAGCTATGATTTAAATTATCACCACTGGACCTCAGTGACCAATGCTAGACTGAAATAGTAGACAAATGAAAGTAAACTTTCATAGAAAAATGAAAGTTTCATTTAAAAAATGAAAGTTAACTTCAGATGCTTAAAAACTTAAAAATACAACTGAGTATTATAAGAATGGACTTCAAAATACCATGAAATTTCTTGTCAAAGAAAAATTTGTTAAAAGACACATAAAATTAAAATACAAACTTTTCCTCAAAAAGTGGTTTTGTCATTTTCTTTGTCTGAATGCTGATATTGTAGACAACACATTTCTTGGCAGATGTGGAAGACTACTGAGATACTGAAAAAATGAAGTCAATTTATTTCCTAAGTAAAACTCAAAAACCGTATACATCAAGTAGACAGATATAAAGAAACACTTGAAGTACTGCTACTTCATATCTATTACTAACATTTTTATAGTGCTTGCTATGTGCCAAGCACTGCTATAAGCCCTTCTAATTTTTCATATGTAAGTCTCATGGTAACTCTGTGAGGAAAAGTATATAATTATCCTCCATTTTACAGATTGGTAACTGAGATCTCACTTCACAAAACTAGTAAACAGTAGGTAGAATGATTCCAGAGTCCCTGTTGCTGACCACTATATTGCACGGCTATTATATGCATCAACAATGGGATGGCAAATTTTCTAGTGTAGGATAGAATAACTCCATTTAGACATTATGAGAAAGCATACACTATGCAAATTAATATATTTTATTCCCAGGGGCATTTTACTTCTTGGATTGCTTTTTACATGACTTAAAATCCTACTGTTAAATATTTTGCCAGAAGAACACCAAAGAAAATATTACTCTATAAAAGAAAGAAAACATACAGAAAAAAAAATTCACTCAACGTATTAATAACAAGAGACCAAAATCTATGTTCTATAATTAGAAAACTCAGAAACATACTTGCTATGCAAAAGGAGATTCTACTGATAAATTTTCCCTAGAATTCCTCATCACTGCTTGCTATATGATTATCTGATGCTATTCACAGAAAGTTAAAATTTAATATGAAAGTACGTTTTGAGATAAAGAGCATATCACCCCAAAGAACTATAATAGCTGCAGTTTTTTTTCCTACCTTCTTTGAACTATAAAGTCCAAAAATGAAGCTCAGCTATTAATGAATGTAAAAAAAAAAAAAAAGGCTTAAGACTTATAATATACACTACCATTAGAGAATTCTAATTTTAGAAAAGTAATTGCTTTATTTCTTAGGTAGAACATTCTCTCTGACCCCCTCCCCCTCATACATACTTGAAAAAGTTACTTTGCTAGTAGAAAGGAAATCATGAACCTATGAAAGCGAAAATTTTCTTTAATTCAGCTGCTTTTAAATGTTAAGGAATATAAATTCAACCAGAAAATATTTAAACCTTGGGTTAAACAGTATGATTAACATTGAGGAGCAACATTTGGGCAAGATGAATCATCCATTTCTAGGCCTCTTTCAAGACTACATTATGGCAGGAGTCCAAACCAACACCAATCCAGGGAAGCCCCAGTTGACTCCTGAGTAAACTGAATGGTCCACAGAATGCCTCTAATGAATCGAGCAAAAGTGAAAGACACTGTGATAATACAGAACCTAAATGTGGCAAAGGCCATAAAGTAAAAATCTAATGACTATAATTTACTCTGTAATATTACAGGAAGACAAATTACCTTTAAACATGCTTTAAAAATTAGCTTATTTTAAATACGTTTTTAAAGTATATAGACCATATCCTTAACTGTTTTTGCAATAAGAAAACATCAAGTGAAATTCAGCATCTTACCTTAGACCAAAGATGTGTGATTGTTCATAGCTGAATAAAGAACGAATTTTGGCTTCAGAATTCAAAATTATAAGTCTGTCAATAATATCCTGTAAAAGAGACTTAGTTAGACTGTTCTTGGCTGAAATCATTTAAAGAAAATCAAATCAACAAATATTTATTTAGATTTGTGGTTCTCAAACTCGGCTTTGCATTTGAATGTAGGGAGCTGTTTAAAAAAACTGTTTTTAATTAAGCCTAAATCTCACCCTTAGAGATTCTGAATTAATTGGTGTGGGTGTGGTATGAGCATCAAGACTTGTAAACATTCCTGAAATGAATCAAATGTTTAGCCAAAGCTGCTTATTGCAGCCAGTTAAATACTGTTTAAACTGCTAAAAATGTAAACTACCTTGAAAAACAAATATGAACTCTAAAAATGTGAAGCATGAACAGTGGATTTAAATAGTTTTATCTAGGAACTATTTGAGATTTTATTAATAGATATTCTCTGCTCATGTAAATCAGTGGTTTCCAACCCTGAGCAAACAGTGCAATCACCTAGAGAACTTAAAAAGTAAATATAGGGCCTCCCTGGTGGTGCAGTGGTTAAGAATCCACCTGCCAATGCAGGGGACACAGGTTCGAGCCCTGGTCCGGGAAGATCCCACATGGCGCAGAGCAACAAAGCCCATGCGCCACAACTACTGAGCCTGCGCTCTAGAGCCCACGAGCCACATCTACTGAGCCTGCATGCAACAACTACTGAAGCCCGCGCACCTAGAGCCTGCGCTCCGCAACAAGAGAAGCCACCACAATGAGAAGCCTGCGCACCGCAACAAAGAGTAGCCCCCGCTCGCTGCAACTAGAGAAAGCCCACGCACAGCAAAGACCCAACACAGCCAAAAAAAGAAGAAAAAAAAAAAAAGTAAATGTAATAGCTGCCCAAGCTCTATCCCAAAGCAATTAAGTCCCTATCCCTGGGGTATGATTCTGGCATTAACATCCTTGTAAAAGCTTCCCCAAGTTGTTGCAATGGGTAACCATGCTTAAAAATCACTAATGCAAGTACAGAGAGAACCTGATGCCTAGGTGCCATCAATTGTCCCAAGCACTGACAATTTAAGCCCATCACAAAATTTTGAGCATTCTCTAAAAGGCTTTCTTTCTATAAGACCTGGCTTTTGTGCATATCTTTGGGTTCAGGCCTAAGAAATTTATTCATAGCAAATACTTGTCTCTCTCATTGATCATTTTCCTGACCAAGAAACTTGTTACTTTCCATGAGTTTAAATTCAAGATATTTCTGTAACCAATAGGGCAAAAGAAGAACGGTTATGCTAGGGAATAAAGTCACATAATATTTCCTGAGGTCTATGTAGATGATAGTACAAACATATCAAATAAGTAAGAGGCCAGGAAATAAGCCTGTAAGGAGGAGGAAATAATGGATCTAAAAATCACATCTGAAAAATACTAAACAAGACACAGTAAAAACTGGATTTTGTATGAACTTACCAACTGAAAGCTTACATGGAACACTTAGGAATGCATTTACCATTCTACAAATATCTTGTAAAATGTGTAAATAATATTAGCACAAAGAGTTTACAATCAGCAAATATTAAATAAACTGCCTAACAATGAAGAATGAAAGGATTGCTATCTTAAATAATCTGTCCTTGTTGGCTGCTACTTAGCTGGACACTCATTTCAAAACAGTACATGACACCTTGTGACTCCAAAGTTCTAGTTCTGAATCTAAGTACTAGATACTGTAAGAATACAAGGTAGAGAATGTATTACCAACAAGCTAATAGCAGCTATCTATCAATGATAATGCATTTTCAGAGAACAAATGTTACAGTAAATAAATTCTTCTTCAAAGAGGATTACACTGATAGATCACCACTTAGGGAAGTAAAGGAAACTCCCGGTAAGCCCACCTTATGGAGAAATTCAGTTTCTAAGCACTACAATGTGTGTCAATAAGGCAATCAGTTTCCTAAATTAAGCAACAGCTTCTGATAAATAAGTTACTGCAAGTAAGGCTTGGGACTCAAAAAGGAGTCTGAAACTCTGTGCTTTTTTAAAAGCATATTGTCTAGCTTGAGAGTATGTTCAATAATCTAGTAAACCAGAATGAAACCAAGACTGGAAAAACAAAGAGGAATATGCATTCTCTATAAATCAATATATGTTTGAGTGCCTATTCTGTTTACAACTGTCCCAATGGTTGTGTTTGTGCTATCTGATCCCTTTTACTTAAGAAAGGGCCAAGTGAAGGGTGAGGAATATGTCAACCATAATGCCAATACTCCTATACCTGCACTATTAAGAGTGGTCTGTGATTGGTTAGTCCATAAACATCCATGAAGAAAACTCAGTCTATTAAGGTCCTCCCTTGGGATTTTTCAAAGTGGGGAGTGTCTTAGTCCATTCTGGATGCTGTAATAGAATAGCATAGACTGAGTGGCTTATATATAACAGAAAGTTTATTTCTCACAGTTCTGGAGGCTGGTTAGTCCAACATCAAGTTGCCAGAGATTTTGTGTCTGGTGACGACCTACTTTCTAGTTCACAGACAATGTCGTCTTTTTGCTGTGTCCTCAGATGGCAGAAGGGGTGAGAGGTTTCTCTAGGGTTTTTAATAAGGCACTAGTCACCCCATAAAGACCTTACCTCCAAATATTATCACACTGGGAATGACGTTTCAACATATGAATTTGGGGGGTATACAAACATTCAGTCTATAGACAGGAGGGAGAGGAAAACGCCATTCTGGTGGTGTAGTGAGTTGAATGGTGACTCCCTCTAAAAAAAAGATATGTCTATGTTCTAATCCCCAGAACCTATGATTGTTACCCTATTTGGAAAAAGCATCTTTGCAGAGGTAATTAAATTAAGGATCTTGAGAATAAGATTATCCTGTATTAGGCAAGTGGGCCCTAAATCTAATGACAAGTGTTCTTATAAGAGAAAGACAAAGGGAGATTTAACAAAGAAAAGGAGACGGCCAGGTGAAGATGGAGGCAGAAATTGGCGGGATGCAGCAACAAGCCATGAAATGCCTGAAACCACCAGAAATGAGCAGAGGCAAGGAAGGATTCTCCCCTGGAAACTTTGCAGGGAATGTGGTCTTGTTGACACCCTGATTTCAGACTTCTGGCCTCCAGAACTGAGAGAGGATAAATTTGTTGTTTTAAGCCACCCACTTTGTGGTAATTTGTTATGGTAGCCCTAGGAAGCTAATACAAGGGGGGATGGTGAACGTGTCAGTATGGAATGACAGGTAGTCCCTCCCGTGTGTTCTCCTATAGAGGACACCATCTGCAGAAGAACATATTAATAATAATTACAGCAAACAATTATACAGCACTTATCTGCCAGTCAGTGATTTAAACTTTTATATTTAATTTAATTCAATTCACTTAATTCTTACAACAACCCTGAGATGGTAACAGTATTGCCCTCTTTTTAACAGAGGAGAAAATGGGTCAAACTTGTCCAAGGTCACACAGCTTGTAAGAGGCAGAACCAGGAATCTAATCCAGGCAGTCTGGCTTCAGAATACAAACTCTTAACCACTATACTATGTATATGCCTTTCAATAAAGTCAAAATGGAGAGCAGTAAAAGGAAAGGGGGTGGGGAAAGCAAGAGAGACAGATGTCAACCTGACTGAATTCAAAGTTCTATTTCCACTTGTCCCTGATTTTATTGCAAGATGGTAAGTCAATTCCTTTTTTGCCTAAACTAATTCAAATTGAGTTCCTCCAATAACTAAAGGGGTCCAACCTAATACACAATGTATATAAATAGACAGAAAAGAAATAGAAAAGCAATTGAAAAATATATCTGTCAGAGGAAAAGAATATTTTGTGTCATTCATCTTTAATATACACAAGTAGTACAAGTTGGAAGTTGTTCCAGGGCTTAGAATTTTAGTAGACATTCAATAGGAAACCATGAAGAGTGAAGGCCAAATATTCTTAAAGTATAAAGAATTTCTTAAAATTGAGAAACATAACACAAATAGAAAAAAGCACAAATAAGTTGAAAGACCACTATGAGAAGAAGAAACGTCAATGGACATTAAACGTATGAAAAGATACTCTGCTCATAATGAGAAAAATATAAATTAACACTTCTTTCCTGTCAGACAAATATCTAAACCACTGACCATATTATCTTCTATGAGCCTGCCAGGAAACAAGCACTATAGTATCTTATTGATGGGAATGCAGAAGGATTATTCCCTGTGGTTGGAAATCTATCAATACATACCAAAATTACATATGAATTTACCTTTCAACCCAGTGATCCCACTTATAGAAATCCAGCCCAAAAATCAGTAGTAGGCAGAATTCTAAGATGGCCCCAAGATTCTCAGGCCTTAAACACTAATGTATCAATAGGTAGTGCTGTAAAGAGATTTTGCAGATGTAATTAAAGCCCTTAATTAGTTGATTTTAAGAGGAGATTATCAGGGTGGCTCTGATCTCATCACATGAGACACTTAAAAGCAGAGTTTTCTCTGACTGGTCACAAAAGAGGAAGTCAGAGAGATTCAAAGCATGAGTGAAGTTCTTCAATGCTGACATGGAGGGAACAATCCGACAAAGCCCTGAAAGCAGCCCCTGGCTGACAGCCAGCAGGAAATCAGGCACTTCAATCCCACAACAATAAGAAACTGACTTCTGCCAATAACAAGAATGAATATGTTATCAGGGATTTTTCCCCAGAGCCTCCAGACAAGCACTCAGCCTGGCCAACATTTTTATATCAGTCTTATTAATACTCTGAGCAGAAAGCCCAGGCACACAGTACTTGACTTCTGACCTATAATAAGTGGGTGTTTTAATTTGCTAAGTTGGTAGCAATTTGTTATGCAGCAATACAAAAAAAAAAAAAAAAAATTACAGACATACTGGTAAACACAAGATAAGCCAAGGTTATTAATTTTGGCATAATTGATAATAGCAAAAGACTGAAAGAAACCAAGTGTTCACCAATAGACAACTGGATAAATAAACTCTAGTACATCCACACAAGAGCACTATGTAACTGTAAAAAAGCATGAGTAAGAGCTCTACGTACCCCTAAGGAGTAATCTCAAAGATAGAGGATCAGGACTTCCTGGTGGTCCAGTGGTTGAGAATCCATCTTCCAATGCAAGGGATGAGGGTTTGATCCCTGGTCTGGGAAGGTCCCACATGCCATGAAGCAACTAAGCCCATGTGCCACACTACTGAGCCTGTGCTCTACAGCTCGCGAGCCACAACTACTGAGCCCGAGCACCACAACTACTGAAGCCCACGTGCCTAGAGCCCGGGCTCCACAACAAGTGAAGCCACCGCAATGAGAAGCCCGTGCACTGCAATGAAGAGTAGTCCCTGCTCACCGCAACTAGAGAAAGCCTGCACGCAGCAACAAAGACCCAACGCAGCCAAAAATAAATAAATAAATTTATTTAAAAAAACTAAATAAAAGACCAATCCTAACATAAGTGGAAAGATATTTCTGACTATGCACTGTAGAACATCCACGAAAACTTGAGAACAAACATCCAAGCCATTGCGCTAGATTAAATAATTCATTTGTATTTGTATTCCATAATAGATTTCAATAAAGGTAATAATATTAGAAATATTTTCAAAAACCATTCACTGGATATCTACTATGTTCTATATGTAAATGTGACTAAGATATCCTACTTGCTTTCAGGCCCTCACAGTATAGTAAGGAAGACAGGCGCATAAATGGCTAATTACAAAACTACTTAAGAAGTGCCAAGATACAGAAATTGAGACACAGATGTAGAGAACAAATGTATGGACACCAAGGGGGGAAGGCCGCGGCGGGGTGGGGATGGTGGTGTGCTGAACTGGGAGATTGGGATTGACATGTATACACTGATGTGTATAAAATGGATGACTAATAAGAACCTGATGTATAAAAAATAAAATAAAATAAAATTTAAAAATTAAACAAAAAAAAAGAAGTGCCAAGATACAAGTAAGGATAAGATAAAATTGGAACACTTCAAGAATATAAAAGTTTAATGATAAAAATACCTATCTTTATATCTCATTCATATAAATCATCAAAAATTTCCCAAAGTAGAGAAAGTTTAAAAAAATAAAATGTTTAGGGTCAAAAAGAATTAGAATTCAAAATGTCAAAATCGTAAAAAAAAAAGACAAGACACAGGACAAAGTGACCAGAAATAAAAGTAATGATTAATAATGGAATTTCAGAACTAAATAATTCTTTACTAATGCATATATACACATATTTATGTGTGTTCAATTCATAAACTTACCCAAAGATGAGGAACTAAATGTCTCTGAATGATTAAAACAAATTACCCATCTTGGAGTATGAATATAAAATAAGTCTCAAATTAAATAAATATGTATATACTGCCCTCATGGGGCAGTAATACATAGTTCATTTAAAATATAAGCAGAAAATGCACTGGACTCTTTGGATACAATTTATTAACGTAAGTCACCTAAAAATAATTCATACACATACTTCTATATATGCCAAATCTCTTTCCTAGTTGGGAAACCTTAACCTTGTTATTTCAATAGGTGCCACCACTGTTAGACAGCCAGATCAAAGATTCCATTTACTGATAATTCAGAAGCTAACATTCTATAGGTTAATAAATCAAACAGTCTTTAAATGTGATTTAGTATACCTTTTTTTCTGTTAAATTGCATTTTTACTACAAATCTTAAAAAGTGGCACTGTAAAAGTGAAAGATTAAAAGAAAATGACTTACAATAACACTCGTTGGGACTTCACGAAGAGAATATTCTTCTTTATTAGGAAGACCTTGATTGCCTACAAGCTCATAAACAGCAGGATAAGATAACAGGGTCACCAGTGCTAGAAAAGACTGGGGCGGGGGGAGGTGGGAGGGGGAGAAAAAAACCAATCGTTCAAATGGTTCATTTTTTTTTTTTAACCACATCCATGGAAGAGTCATTAATGCGAAGGGCAATTTTTAAAATAAGCCTAATCAATCCATATAACTGAAATATATGCATCTATGATAAGTACAAAATAGTTAACGTCAACAATAATCCATGTACTAACAATACATAACAACTGTAACAAAACATAAATGAGAACTGGAAAATGCTTTAAAATATCACATATCTCTTGAAAGTTAGGTTCTGACAAAAAATGAAATGAGCCATCATTCTCATTCTTTGCACTGTTATATCTGATGCATAAGAAAATATAAGAAAAATACTTTGCGGCTCTGGAGCAAGATAATAATAAATTCTATACATTATAGCACTCAGGTCACAAGGCTACCTTTATCCTTTAACTACATTCACCGGAAATTCAAGTAACCTAAATATAGTTATTAGAAAAAGCCATGGCTTTTCCTATCAAAACCAGCTCATTTTCTGGTGCAATCTTACCAAGTTAATCTCTCCGTGAAATTTTTAAGCTCCTGCTCTTGTCGTATCGACAAGAATCTGAATATTTTTCTCCAGCACAGTTCATTCTTTGGATTCCCTATGCAGAAGCATGCAGTGGTTGCCCATTACTAAACATCAGATCTAAACTCCTTAGCATGACTTTCAAGACACTTTACTAATTGACACTTTTCTTCTCTTCACAGTGTCAAAAGCCTCAATTCCCCCATTAAGTTTCTTCAGCTTGAAGTCACCACTGCAGTTAATCAAATCTGCCTGTGGTCTCCTTCAAGTGACTGCCACATATACAAACCTCTCTTATCCTACTAACGAGCTCCCTCTTGCCCTCCCACTTACTCATTATCCTACTTCATTAAGCTTTCAAATGTTTGCCACATTTTTTCTAGAAGGCTTTCCAATTAAGTCTGTCCACCTCTAGAAGGTCTGTATTCTGCCAATACTTGTATATTTAGTTTGTATTGTATTAATTGCACTTATTTGTAACTACTAAGTTTTCTGCTTGTCATTTTAAAATGTTCACTAGACTCAGAAATTCTGAGGATCAAACACATTAAGAATTTTCACTAAAATCAGAACACTGAGGTAATTAAAAGAATAGTTAATTCAATCTCTCATTTAATAGATGAGAAAACTTGAGGACCAGAGAAGTGAAGTGACTTGGCCAAAGACATATAATCAAAAAATTGGTAGCAGAACTAATCATATTTTATCTCCAGGCTAAGATTACTCATTACAGAACAAATAATCTTCAGACACTATTTAAAAGTATCACCCTTGCTCCGTAGTCCTGACTGTTCAATAAAATGTTCTGTGGTGATGGAAATGTTATGCTCTGAGCTGTACAATATGATAGTCACTAGCTACATGTGACTACTGATGAGCACTTAAGATATGATTAATGTAACTGAGGCTGAATTTTTAACTTTAGTTTTAAATTTACATAGCTATGTGGGGCTACTGTATCATTCTGCAAAAGCAAAGCTATAGAGAGAAGGAGGGAGGAACTGGACTGAAACTTTTAAATGTACCTTATTATATATTGAAGCTACATCATTGTTTCCTAAAATTTAAATCACAATTAAATTAAATCCCAAAAGAAAACAGAATCCCTAGGGAAGAATAATATCTAGATCTACAAGCTGGGCGCTCAGACTGTTTACCACAATGAGTTATTTCTAGATTTTTCAGCACGTTGTTCAGGGGAATGTACAATTTTTTTTAAGGAGAAAAGTTAATTATTAGTTTATATTGACATTTCTAATTCGAAGTCAAAGAAGTTAAATAAAATCCCTGCAACACTAAATTTGAATTAGAAATAGTTCCTAGGGATTAAGAATTAGTATTGTACCACTTTACGTAAAATTTAAGAATCCTGTACCCATACAGATTTGTATAACATTTTATAATTTGTTTGTCCTGTATGGTATAGCTGTTGTATGTTACCTTTAAGTAGAAAATAAATCCAACTATATATCAGTTTTCTTTTAAAGAGTCACATGTTACTTACAAGAAATTGAGAAAAACAACAGGCGAGTGAGTATATAACTATTTGAAATTTCTTCTTTTAATCCTAAAAACCCAAATATGTATCAGGTATTTTCCTTCAACCTAAAGAAATTCCTTTAGTATTATCTAAAGTGCAGGTTTGCTGTAAAATATTTTCTTAGCTTTTATTTTAAATTTATTTTGCTTTTATTATTTAAGAATATTTTTGCTGGATATAGAAATCTAGGTGGACTTTTGTTTTCCCTTCCCAACACATAAAATTTGTTTCGTTGACTTCTGGCGTGCACTGTTTCGAATGAGATACTGGCAAAGTTTTCTGCTGTTCCCCTGTATGTAATGTGTGACTTTCTATGCCTTCTTTCAAGATTTCCTCTTTAGCTTTAGTTTTCAGCAGTTTACGTGTCTACAGTGAGCCTTTCTGTGGTTTCTTTGTATTTTTATTTTCCTTCTTTGTATATTCTTCCTTGGGATTTACTAAGTTTTTTTGACCTATAAATTTATATCTTTCAATAAATTTGGAAGTTTTCAGCTATTATTTATTCAAAAAACTTTCTGCTCCATTCTCTCATATTCCTGGTGTTCCAATCACACATATCTTAATCCTTTTGATAAGGTCTCACAAAACACAACTTTTTCCTAATTTTTTTCTCTGCTTTTCGGACTCTAATTTCTATTGATTTATCTCACGTTCATTGAATTGAGATGACATTATTTCTTCTGTCATCTTTAAACCTTATGTTAAGCCCACCTAGAAAACTATCTCAGATAACTTTAGTTCTAGAATGTCAATCTGGTTCTTATATAGTTTCTGTACTAAGATTTCTAATTTGTTCATTCATTACAAGCATATTTTCTTTTACATGCTATTTATGATAATTGCTTTAAAATTCTTGGCAAATAATTCCAACTTCTACATTTCACAGTCAAGCTCTATCAGTTGCCTCTTCCCAGCAACATTTCTTTTATCCTTCATATGTCTAGTAATTTTGGATTATATTCCATATACTGTAAGGATATGTTGTGGAGATGCTGGATTTTGTTATATACCCCCCAAGGAGTGCTGATTTTAATTTAGTAGTTAACATGACTGAACTCAAATTCTAAATTCTGACCCCTTGTGGTAGGTGAGATCTGTTAAGTTCAAGTATATAGTTTGAGGGACAGTCACATATTTGGACAGAGTACATACACAGAGTTTGGAGGGCCTGATATGTGCCCCTCCTTCCATATTCCAGTTGTTGTGTAGCCCTAAGCTTTGTGTTCTGGTTTTTCAGGCTTGTTACAGTATGGATTTCTATCTGTGGAGCATCAACTGGTACTTGCCCTCAGGTGTAAATCTGTTAAATCCAGAATCTCTAGCAGTAACATTCTCTTCATCCACATATTGACTTCTCTCCATTTTTTGCCTATTTTTAGATATTCCAGTTGGCTTATTTTTCCTGAGTTTTAAGTGTTTTCTCCTGGAGGAAACTAGTCCACTATTACAGAAAGCAGAAAAGCAGAAATTCTGATTTTTAAAAAATTTTATGATACCCTTTGAATGAAAAATTCCTAAGCCACCATAAAGTCAAAGTCAGGAAGCATTTAATTTTAGTGAAAATTGGTGAACATATTAAATATATAAAAGTCATTAAATTATAATAAACCTCTGAGTGCCTAAGAATTTATTTTGCCACATTACTATATACTATATGCTATATACTATAGCATCTTCTGCCCACCCCCTCCTTCAAATAATCATGACAATTTTCTATTAGATTCGAGTCTAAGTGTTCAAAGCTTTCTTAGTTTTGGTTGGTTGGTTTTTGTTTCAGCTTTGTTTTTTACTTCCAGTTTGAGATAATTGATATATAACACTGCATAAGTTAAAGGTGTACAGCATAATGATTTGACTTACATACATCAGGAAATGATGACCATAAGTTTAGTGAACATCCATCATCTCATATAGATACAACATTAAAGAGAAAAAAAAAATTTCCTTGTGATGAGATTTCTTAGGATTTACTCAACAATTTTCATATAACATAAAGAAGTGGTAATTACATTAATCATATTGTACATTATATCCCTACTACTTACTTATAACTGAAACTTTGTACATTTTGACCACCTTTACCACCATAAAGATATTACACTATTATTGACTATATTCACCACTATACATTTCATCACATTGACTCATTTATTTTGTACTGAAAGTGTGTATCTCTTAATTTCCATCACCTATTTCACTCATTCCCCCACCGCACAGGTGGCAACCACCTGTCTATTGTGAATCTATGACTGTTATGTTTGTTCATTTGCTTCATTTTTTAGATTCCACGTATAAGTGAAATCATATGTTAACTTTTTTATCTTCTACAAATTAGTAAATGATGTTTTTTCTTCACATATTCACATTCATAGACAGTGCAGCCTTGTTGCTGTAGTTGTTCATATTTGACCAAATATTATTCATATTAATTTTAACTTCAAAAATATTTTTTGAATAAAGCAACATATAGGAAAAACCTTAAACATAAAGTTTTGTGGATAGTTATAAAAATCTCATTTTACAATAAATTCCAGAACTTACAATACAAAAAAAAAAAAGTGAAATCATATGGTATTTGTCTTTCTCCATCTGACTTATTTTACTTACCATAATACTCTCTAGGTCCATCCATGTTGTCATAAATGGCAAGATTTCATTCTATTCTATGGCTGAGTAATATTTCATTCTATACCTATACCACATCTTCTTTATCCATTCATACATCAGTGAATGTTGAGAGTTTCATAAATGAATGTTGAATTTTGTCGAACACTTTTTCTGCATCTATTGAGATGATCATATGATTTTTATTCTTCAATTGTTAATGTGGTACATCACAACAACTGATTTGCAGATACTGAACCATCCCTGCATCCCTGGGATAAATCCACTTGATCATGGTGTATGATCCTTTTAATGTATGGTTGAATTTGATTTGCTAGTATTTTATTGAGGATTTCTGCAACTACATTCAGTGATATTGGCCTGTATTTTTTATTTTTTTCACAGTCTTTTGTTGTGGAATCAGGGTGATGCCGGCCACATAGACTGAATTCTGATGCATTCCTTCCTCTCAAACTTGTAATAGTTTGAGAAAGAAAAGCATTAACTCTTTAAATGTTTGGTATCATTCACCTGTGAAGCCATCTGATCCTGGACTTTTGTTTGTTGGGAGTTTTTAAAAATTATTGATTCAATTTCGTTACTGGTCATCTGTCTGTTCATATTTTGTATTTCTTCCTGATTCAGTCTTGGGAGATGGATAAATTCCTAGAAATATACAATTTCTTCTAGGTTGTCCACTTTATTGGCATATAATTGTTCATAGTAATATCATGATTTCTGTGGTATTGACTGTAACTTCTTTTTCATTTCCAATTTATTTGGCTCCTCTCTTTTCTTGAGAAGTCTGGCTAAAGGTTTATCAATTTTATTTATCTCTTCAAAAAACCAGCTCTTAGTTTCACTGATCTTTTCTATTGGTTTTTTAGTCTCTATTTCTGCTTTGATTTTTATTATTTCTTTCCTTCTATTAAATTTGGGTTTGTTTGTTCTTTTTCTACTTCCTTTGAGTCGGCATTTGTTGTTTTGCTTTTTTAGTATGTCTGGTGTGTAGTTTATTAATTGAGAAAAATCATAGTAGGAATATCCTAAAAGAAAAACGTCTTGCAAGACAATTCCCAGGGAACACTGGTATTTGTCTTTTACTAAGTTTATTTTAAAAATAAAAATTTAGAAATGAAAGAAAGGAAGGAAAAAAATTAGGAAAGGCTGCTGGTTGTAACTGAGTAGAGATTAAGGTCTGGATGAAGTAATTTGAGAGAGATATTTCAAATCTATACATTGTTAGTTAAATTATTTCTTACCTTTTGACAGCTTCGGTCAATAGGGTCCACTGGAGTAGATTTGGGATGGGTTACTCTAACATCATCTCTTCCACATTCCAGATTAGCCCATAATTCAGTTAAAAGTGCATTAATAAACCCTAAGAAGAATTTTACATCATATTTATAATATACTACTTCTTTGGATTATGGAGGAAAGACATAATTATCCTTCTGACAAGACTGGTCCACACTGACAGAAGACATACTTGTATCCTGTACAAGAAATAACCTCTAACCTTGGTAGAAATTATATCTGCTATTGTTAATATACATTTATGATGCCTCATTATCATATAACTATGGAATGCCTAAACTCTCAAAGACTATTTCCCTAGAGGACTGAATTTTGAGCCCCAGTTTTTATCCTTTAGCCAATAACCTCTCTGAGCATGTTTTCCTGAAAAAAATAAGGTTTACATTTTACTCAGCAAATAAGCTAATAGTGAAATGCAGCCTGAAAGCTGGGGTGTATGTGTGTAAGGAAGGAGGTATCCCAGAGGCACAGTAAGCATCCAAAGAGTGTGTGTTCCCCTTCTTTAATGTAACAATTTTTTTGTATTTCCATATGCTTAGAACAATTCTCCACTTCATACAACTTCTGGCTCTATACAGTCTTTAAATTCTCCTGAGTCAGATACTATAAATCTAAATGAAAGTGATTATTAAGCCCTATTATCAAATTCCTTTATGAGGAATGAAAGCATATGGAAAGGTGCAAAACAGAACACCTAATCATAAATCAGTAAGTTCGTAATAACACATTAGAGCAGAAAGGGTCCTCTGGTATAATGGAAAACATATAGGCTCTGAAATCGAAAATAGCAGTGTTCAAGTTACAAATCTGCCAGCTTGTTAGTTATATGTCCTTGAATCTTTTGACTTCTAAGAGCATCAGTTCCCGATTTGAAAGCTGAAAAAGTGTTGCATTTGAGGGTTGCCATAAAGTGTAAATGGGACGATATACACAGAGGTCCTAATATAGTACCAAGACATCAGAGGAACTCGAACAGTGTTAGTCTTCCTTCCTTTGTCCTATGAAAAACTGCATTTAATCCTCTCAAGAAAAGTTGGATACTATGAGGTTTAGAAGCTTAATGACTTGAGCAACAAGAAAATCTGGGATTGAATCCAGTCTTCAAATGTTTCCATTAATGTGTCCCTCAGTACTATAAATAAATTGGATTTTATTTTAAGTAAAAGAGTAAGTGGCTCAGCTTAGGACAGCTTCTGCAAGAAACGTGTTTCATCAGTATTCCAAATTAGTCCAGCCAAAAAATATTTAAGATACACTATAGAAAAATATTTACATTTGAGGAGAGAATCAATAGTGACCACTGATGTTATGATTCTTCACTTCTAAGACTTAAATATAATCACAGCATCTCTATTAGAGATTACATCTTGTCTCTGGTTCAGGGTTCAGATAACCTTAATATACAATATATTAAATCTCCCAATGTTAGAATGTCTTAAAAATCCAATCTGTAGTAGATAATATTCAATACATGCCAACTACAAACTCCAAAAATAGCGGTGAAAATTAAGTGGGTGAGAGAGAATCTTTCAAGAAAGGAAGAGAAAAAGGAATAAGAAAATGGCATGTATGTGTGATAACTATTATGACTGGAAATCTTGACTTATATATAATTCACTGAAACTGAGCATTAAATCCCATCAGATGCAATTATACCAAGAGAGGATGACAAACTGTTGATTTATAAGATGAAGGCTTCTTAAAGCCATCAAGTATATCTCAGTTTAGGTCATTATGCACCATTGTTCTGAGGAAAGAAAAAATTTATATATATTTTTACAGAGAAAAAAAAAATTCCTAGTGGGATTTCATGGAAGAGAAAAGGTAAAAAGGAAATCCCAGTAACATTCTTTTACCTAAGGTCTAACTTGGGAAAAAGAACTTTAGAGTGAAATACCTGATACTTGATCATGGCAGTTAAATTTTGTATAGACTCGCTCATTTTATTTAAATTATAATTTTAAAGAACTTACCTGAACTTTGTAGTGCTATTGCACCTGCCGCTGTTGATGCCACTTGTGTAACCAGAACTCCATAGCCAAACTTTTTATGCCTGCTGACCTAACATAAATAAGGAACAATGAGAAGCAGGAAAACACAGAATGTTAATAGTTTATTTAACATGTTACACGTAGAGTTACTGATTTCTTTATTAAAATGCTGGACAGTCTTTCAAGGAAAGATAACAAGAGCAGAAAAAACTCAAACTCTAACAATCAGTGAGTTAATACTAATGTAATATTTTTGATAATCTTGTTTCAGAGATCTAGGTTCTGGAACCAGCCCTAAAACTATGTTGCTTCATGACCATAAACAAGTCACTATGTCTCTAAGTCTCTTTATATATAAAATAAGGGACTTTGGACCAGACGAAGAGAAACTCCTTCCAATTCTAATTTCTGTTATCTTACTATTTTATTCTTTAGGTTGGTTCTTCGATAATAAATTCTCATTAATTAATCTGTATTGACTGCCAGTTTTTTAACTGGGCTTTCAAATAAACAACTTTAAAAAGAATAATGGTATCTTCTTAAAAATGACGGTTTTAGAGGCAATGTGATTTTTTTTCCTAAAGAAGGAAGTTATATACACGCACACGCACACACACACACACAATCTTCATTTAATATACAGGTTTCTAAACAACATTGTAGAAAACCTTAAATAATTTGTTATTTCACAAAGAATATCATTCGTGTATTCATGGTACAGTTCAGAAGTATCTCTTAGCAGAAATCAGAATAAGAAAATAACAAAGACATTATAAAATATTCCTCCTTCCTCAGACTTTATAGGTCAGCCTGATCTTAGACAAAGTGTTTGACTTCTAAACAGAGCTAACCATTTAGAATTTGTATTTTTCAACATTTCATTAAAAGGATAAGGATATGTTTTTATCAAATTTTAAAAATATAAACTATACATTCCATTTTAGGGGCAAAAAAAAAAAAGGTGAGGGGTGGGACGACTAAAAGACCATGGGAAAGAATTAGGTTTATTTCTTAAATTTTTTTGCTGCTCATCTCTATAAATTTGCCTTCCTTTTCCATTTTTATTACTCTTATTTTCCATTTTCCTTAATTTATCATCCATTAGTTCCGCAGTGGGATAACACCGAAGTACAGCAAGATAAATGTCTATCTTTTTTCCCACTTGCCTTCTTCCATGACAATGGAAAAAACACCTTACTCATCAATCATCCCAAAGGACACTGCTGATTCAGATATTAGTAGCCACAGGGGTCTTCCAGATCAACACTAAATACTAAAAAGGAAAGGCAGAGGAAAACTTCAGAGAAGCTAGAGAGGCTTCACTAAACAAGACTTAGATTTCATGGACACTGTTAAGACTAATCTGAGTTCTAGTAGTAATGCCATCAATAACTACATGTGTGAACACAAGCAGATCATTTATAACCGGCCTGGATCTCCAATTTCTCTTCAGCAAAATTAAGGAAAGTCTAGTTGCTTTCTTACAAGATAACTGAGAATCTAAATGTTCAAAAAATGTCTTGAATGGTGTAAATCAACATTAAACTATTGTACTAAATTATATGGTTGTAAGTTACTGATGTCCAGGGAACAACATCTTCTATTACAACGAACAGTATATTACAAAGGAAGACCAGATTGTTTTAAAATTTATGAATATAAAAAAATGACATCTAGTCTTAGGTATATTATCACAACAGTGAAAAGCTATGTCTGCATGGCCTCAAGAATCTGAATGAGAAAGAAAGATATCTTTCAGTTGCTTGAATATTTTCAAAAATGGAAAGGAAAAAAAAAAAAGGAAACCCAAATGGTTAACTAGTACACAAGGAGAAATTCAAACTCACCAGCAGATCAAAACACAATTTATGTAAACTAAAAGCGTGAAAACCTTCTATATTTGCTATAATCTAAATGTCTATCTCCTCTCAAAATTCCTATGTTGAAATCCTAAGCACTGGAAGTAATGGTAGGAAGTGGAGCCTTTGGGAGGCTATTAGGTTGTGAAGGTAGAGAGTGCTCAGGAATGGAATTAGTGCTCTTATAAAAAAAGATCCCCAAGAGGCCCTAGCCCCTTCTGCTAGGCTACAATAAGAAGTCTGAACATCAAGAGACAATAGCTTCCAGAGATAAAGGAAACACTTTTAAAAGCATATCTATGATCCTAAGAAGCCCTGATGTCTAGGGATATTTACTTTAACAGCAAAATGATGAATATACCTCAATGATCTCTGTCTGATAAAGGGCTAAATTTATAGTAAATTTTATTTAACAGTACCAATAACAAAACCCCTCTACAAATATATTTATTTCTTCCAAAATGTGAACCCTAAACTCTCAATGACACATACACTTAGACTCAGAAGGTTTTTCTCCTGGAATTCCACCGAGTTTCAGTATAGCCAGATGTTTGATATCATATTTATAAAACATCTAGATGATTAACTGAGTTTTTCAATTTCATCCAGTTGTTTCAGCCTGTAAAATACTCATAGATACCAACATCAACTCTCTAAAGCTTTCCTGAAAAAATATCATTAAATATTACAATGCTACATGGTTTTTTAATTGAGGTTTAATAATCTCTTCACACAAAGAAAACAGAATAATGTTCTTAATGGCTTTTACAGAAAGGAAAGTTCCTTTTGCCTGTGGCAGATGGTAATTCACACCTGTAATTCTTTTGCGTATTGGTTGAACATAAATGTCACACATTCATTGATGGCACCTGTTCTTTGAAGAAGTTGTAGTCCTTTGGGAGTGGCAGCAAAATTTAGTAAATCGTCTAACAAATTCTCTTCCCAAGCCATACTGAAACAGGTAAAAAGAAAGGTATGAACGTCTTTATTATACTCAAAACTGGAAAAAAACAAACAAACAAAAAACAGCTTACTACTAACAATTAAATTTATAGAGTACACATTAGCTGCAAAGTACTCAAATGTTTAAAAATAAGATAAACATCATAGTTTCCTTGACAGTGAGTTGTTTTTCTTATTTCTTCTATCCAATAATTTTCCTTCACTAAATGAATCAAATATTAACCGCACATGTCAGCATTTTCATTACACCTAGATTCTCTCAACCAGGTCTTAATTTCATTCTGTTTTCCTATTATAATTCTGCTGTGCCTGGATTCCCCAAGCCCCAACTTTCCATTATTTCTATACTTTCTCTTCATTAAAGAAAAGATCTGTCAGTATTTGTCTTCTGACTTTCTAAAGCATATCAGGCATTTTATCTTTATTTTCACTGGTTCTCAGTCTTACTTTTGGAGAATAACATTTTTTCTCAGAATACTTCTAAAAGGCCAGTAACATTCTCCAGAGAAAAAGAAAAGACAAAGAAAACAACTTGAAACATTCAGAAGACACACAGTAAATAGGAGAGTCAGAGCTAGCAATCTGGAAACACAGGAGAGGATATCAGCACTTCATCTGAAGTACCAGAAGTAAGAGAAAATTTTCTACCCACCCTACTGGATATTCCTACTTGCCTAGAAAAAGACCTGGATATTAAAATAGGTCAAAATCAAATGTTTATATGTACAGTGAAACAGAGCATGGGAAAGTGTGCCTTTTTTTGCCCAAGGAAGTTTCAGAAGTATGTCTTGAAACTGGTAAGAGATTTGAAATCCAGAACTTTTCTGATCAGAAAAGGAACAATCAGTATATGCTGACACATATCGATCAGTGATCACACAGCAATGGTCAAAGATATAACCATGTTCAAACACAAAATAAATATACCTTGGACAAAGAAGTAGGACTAGTTCTCAGGCAAATGCAAGTAATGGAAACCAAATTTGGCTCCAATAGGATATAACGGACTCAAAGAGTTGCATATGAGATGTATGACCAGCGGTAAGCTCACTGATTAAGATTCATGACTGGGTAAGACTACTAAAAATAATATACATTTAACTAAAATTAAAATATATAATTTATATACCTAAAGAAAATATATAAACAAAATACTTATATATGTATAAAACTGACTAAAATTGGGGCTTTTGACAAGCCATAAGCCTAGGGAGACTTGAGGATACAGAAAAAGCTTCATTTCTAGAAATGAGCAGATAATCAATTCATCTTCTAACTTTTAACAGTATATGCAATATCCTCATCATCACCGATAGGAGCCTCAAAATGCCAATACAATGTTTATTTAAAACATAGGGGTAGTAAAAGAAAAAAACATAAAACTGCTGGACAGGGAAGAAAGAATATAGAAATAGAAACTGGGGGAAATGAGGGAGGGCAGAAGGGAGGAAAGTAGTGAAGGAAAAAAAGACTCATTTTTAAAGGGACTTGCAATCAAACTTCAAAAGACATCTAAAGCTAAGAGCCAGCAGAATCAACATTCATTAAATGAATCCATTCCAGCTGAAATAATTTAGAAATAATGATTAGCTTTATTTATGATACTCAAAGGAAATTTTTTAATCTTCCATTAAAACTGAAGCAAAAAGCAGAAATGAAAAACAGGTAGATATTTAAAAAAAAAAACCCATTGGAAATCTTGGAAGTATTTGTTTAAAAACCCACTTAAAAAGCAAATAGGGGGACTTCCCTGGTAGCGCAGTGGATAAGAATCTGCCTGCCAATGCAGGGGACACGGGTTTGAGCCCTGGTCCAGGAAGATCTCACATGCCGCAGAGCAACTAAGCCCGTGCGCCACAACTACTGAGCCTGCATACCACAACTACTGAAGCCTGCACACCTAGAGCCCATGCCCCGTAACAAGAGAAGCCACTGCAATGAGAAGCCCGTGCACCACAACGAAGAGGAGCCCCCACTTGCCGCAACGAGAAAGCCTGCGCGCAGCAACAAAGACCCAACACAGCCAAAAACAAATTAATTAATTAATTAATTTAAAAAAGCAAATGGGAAAACTCTCAGCCACAAAGAATTATTGAATTGAATGGTAGCTAGATAAGAAATAAATGTTTGAGAAAACAGATGAGACAGAACATACTAAAAGTTTTCAAATACATCTAGTAAAAGCTTCAAGAGAAGAGAAGAAATATTTGAAAAATACTAAGAATTTTCTAGATTTGAAGAAAGATGCCAGTCCAGTCTATCGATCAAAAGAACATTCAAAGTACCAAGCAGGAGTTAATCAACTATACTCCAAAATAAAATAAAAATTAAAAAAAAAAAAAGTACCAAGCAGGATAAACTTAAGTCACACAGAAATAGCAAACATCCCAAAAAAGAAATTAAAAGCTATGAGAGAGAAAAGATATGACCTATAAAATAAAAGTGATTATACTAACAGGTTTATCAGTTACTACTTATTCTAGAAGACAGTGGAGTAAAGCCTCAAATAATAATAAGAAATGATTGTCTATCAAACTTTGATACCCAGAAAAACTACCATTTAGAGGAGAGAGAATGTGAGCCCTCAAAAGCTGTGGACGGGGTGGGGGTGGTCTGTGTGGGCTGGAAGGAGAATAGCTACTATCAGACACAGAAAGATAAGGACAGTTTACTACCCTCAAACCGTTAAGAACAATTAAAGGATAACTATATTTAGAAACTTATTAGGGAAAAAAGTGAGCCTATCAGAAAGAACGGCCTACAAGTTTCAACAAATGGCGTAAAATAATAAACATGTCAAAAAATTTAATATCTGTGTGAATAAATAAATCAGGTGATTAAAAAATATAAAACCAAAATTCTGGATAACTATAACAAGACAGAGTCATGGAGTACTTAGAGGAGCAGCAACTGGTCAAAGTATGCTAAACTCCATAACGCTTTTCAAAACATGATATAAATACCCAATTACTTTATACTTTCTTAGAAAAATATATGGTTAAATATGTATATTGAGAATTTAGGAACAACCACTTAAAAAAAAAGAAAAACAGTGACTTATAAAGTCAAAACCAAGGGAAAAACAGGATAAAATTTATTGATCTAAGATAAGGCAATAAAGGGAGAAAAGCAAAGAAAATAGAATATAAATAGAAAGTACAAAATAAGAAAAATAAGCCCCAAATATCAGCATTGTGAAAATGTAAAAAACTTCAACTCATCTAGTAAAAAATAGAGATTGTCAGACTGGATAAAAATTCAAAATTTACTGTTCTGAACGATAGGAAATAAAGGGATGAAAATTATACTTCGTGTTAACAGGCTGACCCAACCTCCATCTAAATTCCTTTTTCATCAACTCCCATCCAGCAAGAAGTGGCCATACAGCAAATCCAGTAAGATGTTCACAAAAAATGTTAATGAGAAGAGACTTCTTTCCTAAATAAAAGACAAAGCATCATGAAAAGAAGCCATTTGTCTCTACAACCTTTTTCCTCTTCAAAAGCAGCTGTAAGTCTAGAGGTTAGCCATTGTGCAAACTTGAGGGCAAAAAACCCCCCAAAAACATTAATAATGAAAAAGAAAAGGAGGCTGGGTCTCAAACCACATCAGTAACTCAATGCCTGGGTAGTATTCCATGAGATTTCTTGCTTTATGAGAAAAAAGAAAGCCTTACTGAGCTATCTGCAATCAGACACATTCTTAACTCATGTACTCTGCAAATACTAACTGAAGCCAAGTATATTTACACTATTAGTAATATACAGGATAAAACTTAAGGCAAAGCATAATGAAATACTATATAATAAAAAGTGCCCAAGAAACAGTGAATTATGATCCTAATAGCATAAAATATAAGTATGTAAAACAAAACCCCAGAATTACAAAGAGAAATGGACAAATCAACTTTTATAGTGAATGATTATACATATGCAGACAAAACAAAATATTGGTGGAAATATTAAAAACTTAGAATATCTCTACTTCCAATAAAAAACATAAAATAGTCTTTTCAAGCAAGGACAGATTTTTGTTTTGATTGACCCTGTACTACAACACAAAATCTCAACCAACCTAAAAGGATACATATCATACAATCTATGTTTTCTGAAAAGAACAGAAATGAATTAGAAGTCAACAGTAAAATATAGTAGTAAAAAAAAAACAAACTACGTTTGGAAACTTAAATGTATTCCAAATATTTCATGGATTTAAAGAGTAAAATCAAGATAGAAATTTCTCAATATTTATAAGAGCTTAATAATGAAAGTGCTACATATCAAAATGTCTTAAAGTTAGAATGGCTGATGTAGATTCCTTCTTTTAATATCCATTCTCAATCCCCTTTCACTTGCTTTCCTGTATTACTAAAGTGAGGGAAGGAGAGAAGATAGAGAGGGAAAGAGAACATTAGCAAAATCAAAAACTGGTCTTTGCATAAACTAATGCAAATAAATTGGTGGGGGGCAGCAAAAAATACTATGAATCAAAAAATGAGAAATAACTACAGCTAAAGAAATTTTTTTAACATCACGAGAATACTTTGTACAAATTAACACCAAAAAAGTAAATATTCAGATTAAAAAAATGTTTTTTAGAAAATATAGCAAAAGTCACTCAAGCAGAAATAAAAACCTTGAATGAACTATTAGCCATTAAAGAAATTGTTTTTAAAAAGTCTACCCCGACTCCCCCCAAGTAAAAACACAGGCAAAAAACTTACAGGTTGTATCATATAATTCTGAGAAAGTTAATATACTTCAGTTTATCGTTTCTCCTATTAACCTAGCATTTAATTCTCCCTTCAAATTATAGTGAAGACACTCAATGTTTCAAAACAGAAGGAAGATCTAAGCTACTGAATTTGTTTATCGTCCTTGGAGAACCCTCCCCCCTAGGACAATAGGCAATGATCACACTGCTTTATTAGCTTATGAGAACTCCATTTTTTGAATGGTTAGATATTATAGAGTGCATAGTATAGACACTCTCATGGCAATTAAGTTTTAGGTGTTTATTTCTTTGGGATCATAGGCTGTTTTTGCAGATCAAAGATTCCCCCATTACTTCAACCTCTAGTTTTACCAAAGGTCCCTTGGTAATTGGTTGGGGCAGGTTGGGCATCATTAGTTTTTTTGTGATTACATTCTTCTCTACAGTCACCCTAAGGATGGTCCCTAAGTAATTTGCAGTCACTGCAATCACCGATATCAAACTAGCCTCGTAGAAATTTCATCTGGGGTTGCATTTCAAAGTCTAGATTTAAGACATAACCTATGATGACTACACAGCAGCTTCTACCTTCTCTATAGTATTGTAAGCACCACTAAATGAAAGGATGGAAAGGAAATCCCCAACATACACTGTCAGAAAATAAGATCAAAATGCCTAACATTAGTCTGTCAGAGGCTCAAAAATATAGATTTTAACAACTTACTCTTCATTTTACCCTACTCAATAAGACTAAGATCTCAGTCTTACCATCAGTGTCCTTATTTAGAAACCAGTGCCTGGTGGTAGGAGAAGTGTTATTCATTCAGTAATTCAACCACGCTATCAAGCACCTGCTACATGCTGGAGACAAGTTAGTCTAGTTAACTGGCCAAAATGATTTTATGCTCAAGTTTTACCAAACTACGATGGAACAAATAATGCCCATCTCATACCAACTTTTCAATCAATGCAGAAGATACTCAACAACTCCATGAGATCATTTGATTTTGATGACAAAAATGAAAACCGTTGTATTTTATCAAAAACTATTAAACCTTTGTTTCTAAGACAGTAATATCAGATACTGAAGGAACCTCCTTTTCCCCTAGCATCAAGTTTACACATGGAGCACATTCCCCACCCAGTTTAACACTGCTTGCCTCTCTCCACCTAATCACTCACTCCTCCCCACTGAAGAAGGGACTCAGGAGATTTGTAGGATGACCTAAGCATGATTGGCTAAGCAATGCCTCTCCTCCAGTCCACCACTTCTTTGTGACCCAGCTACCTGTAGGAAGCACACAGTCTGCTTGGTTCTACTACGTAGTTAAGTTTGATCTTTGTAAGCTCTGCCTCTGGGGGTGATGGAAGCCTATCCACTGCTGATAGTGAAAGAAGGGTAAATCTGTCTAATTCTTCTGATCTTGGGAAGCCTATGTTATTCAGTGTTTTGATTTCCTTGACTTCTTTATCTCTATTAATTGGTTCACAACACAGGAGAGAAGGAGTGACATATAATTTATTAGTTCCCTCAGACTCTAACATCAGAATCTAAAAATATTACTGACAGTAAAACGTGTTAAATACATTGACTATGTTCCCTCTCACTGCTAGTCTGTTGACCACACTATCTCTTCCACCCGAAATAATGTTCTCCCCTTTTTAGACAGTTAATATCCATGTATCCGTTTTAACTTAGTTTAATAACAACTTCTTCTGGAAAGATTTCCCCAAGTTAGCTCCCAAAGGACCCTGAATGACCCCTATCATAAATTTAGCATGCTATATTGCCACACTGTATTAACTTATTTGTATTTTACACTACACAATAAGTTCTCTAAGGTATATAGGTATACTCAGAACTCAGCAAAGTACTTGGTCCAATAAATGGCTGAATGAATGAGTAGAAAATGAACGCATGAATGAAAATGATAAATCATAGATCGAAGAAAACAGATCTAGAAATTACCTGAAAAATGAATTGCAGCAACATTTTTACTCACTCCCTCATGCAAAGAAAAAGATGGCAGTCGATTTAAGTTTCACAACTATATCAGAAAAAAAAAACTATAACTGATTTTTAGAAAATTAACTATTTGTTGAACGATTACATCATTAAGGAAATGTAAAAGGCTTTGTTTGACTTTTTTTTTTTTTGAGTTAAACTATGCCTACCTAAAGAAAAATGGTGACTTTTTAAATTTCTCTTAACTAAACATCACTTAAAGTTCTAATTATCTTTGTAGATTATGCCGACATTCAATTAAAAAGAGACTCCAGGAACACATCACCAGATCTTAAAATATATATATATATATATATATATATTCCCTATTAATCTGACTCCATATCCTACTGATATATGTGAAAACAACATGGAAACATCTAAATTAAAAAATTACTATAAATACTGATTTAAATAATTCTCCAGTGCCAAAATCTAACTAAAATGTACCCCACACATTTTGGAAAGTTATAGTTTAAATGTAAATGGACTTCACTGGCATTTGAAAACATTCTACTTCTACTGAATTTCCAATTTTAGTATTTGGTAATTCTCCAAGTTTTCTGGAAACACTACAACATGTCACATTTCCTAACCCAAAATGTAAATACAGGTTGAAGTATAATAAATATTGCTATTTTTTCTTCTTTTAAAAGGTACAAGTATATATGATGGCTAAAGTTCCTCCTAGGTGTACTTTTCCTTGATCCTATATATTATATATATACATCTAGCTTCCTATAAAATGTTTTTGCCACAGTATTCTATTACATTCCTCATTTTGAAATTATTTCAGCAAATGTGAAAAAACAGATTTACTTACATGTTCTGGGATTCCTGGCTTATCGAAGAAACAGAATCAGAACCCTGTACTGGAGTAGGAATTCTTTCTGATAGCAAACTTGTCTAAAATATAACAAATTTACATTTTGTTTTTTTTACTGATAGTGTTATTCATAAGCTCTCATGCAACATTTTTATATTTGACTCAATGTAATTAAAAATTAAATTACCTGCAAATTTTAAGTTATTTGATTCTTAAATATAATGTAAAGTATTTCATAAATGAAGCATATAAATGGGGTGGGGGGAAGATACTGACATATACTATATGTCAAATATACTATATTTGACTGTTGCTACATTATGATCTCCAGTGTATGCAACAAAAACCCAGCTATCTGTAAAAATTGCTCAGAAATAACTTCCAAAGGGTCAGTCTATGCAGAGACAATTTATTCAAGGCTCTCCTTTCAGAAGAAAAGACTTTGTAGTGCCCAGTTAGGTCACAGAGCTTTGTGCTATGGGGAGAGGATGTATTGAAATCATCTTGTGCCAAATAAGAAAGCATTATGTCCCCTGAACTACTGTGGTGCTAAAGAAGTCATATTTGTTCCAGTAAAATATTTTAACTGTAGTATGATATTACAATAGTGACCATATTTGAAATAAAGATTTGAAGAGAAGAAAAAAGAAGTTTGAAAATACTTACCTTCTTCCATGCCTTTGCTATAGATTCATGCAAACTATAAGGAATTAAAACCTGCAAGCCTTCACATGTACAATATATTTGACGACACACAGAAGTAAAAGCTCCTTTAACCGCAGGAAACATTTCCGATCCAGCAAAAATAGAAATATCTTCATCAAGAACTTGTTTCGAAAACTGGGCAATTATATGAGCACCTGTAGGACTAAAAGATGATACCTAAAGCAATGTACTTCAAGTGACCTAATCTGACTGAACTGCTTTTCTCTGCATGGGTATATCACTAACTTGACTGGTAGTTAAGTTCACTTATTTCCATTTGTTTGAATTTTTTTTTAATTCTACTTTTTAACTTTAACATTTAGTATATGAAACAGATACATGATTCCTAAGTTAAACCTAGGTACAATCAAGGAATAATCCCAGATGTCTCATACCTATACCTCCCGATCCATATACTTCTTCCCTTCCTCTAAAACTATTACTTTTCAGCTTATTCTTTTATCATTCCCTTTTGAAAAAGCAAATATAATTGTATTTATTCATATTCCCTTCTACTATACAAAAGGTAGCATTCTATAAACATTCTTCTGTTTTGTTTTTTACTTTATATATTCTGATGATAATTCTATAGCAGTACATAAAAAATTCCTCATCCCCTTTATACAGCTGCTAAGTACTCCTTTGTATAAACATAATTTAATCAACTAGCCTCTTGTTGTTGGACATCTGAGATGTATCCAGTTTTTCACTAATAAAGTTAGAAACCCTTGACCACTGCACAATGAGAATTCAGAAGAAGTTCTAACGTTTTATGCTTTATCTGTTTAACTTCAATGTGAGGGAGACACTTTAAAAAAAAACAACAACAAATCTAGAAATCATACAATTAAAGGATGTCTACATAGCAGAAAAAAACTTAAATAGAGAAGTGATGGACAATAAAAAGAAGCCTTAGAACTCATGACAAAGGGTTAGTCTTCATAATTTTAAAAGAATTGTTATATATGGATAAGAAAAAGACTTCCAGGTTAACTATGTCAGATTGAACACATACATTCACATCTGCTCCCTCCTGAAATATTAAAATGCAAAAGTAAACAAAATTTTCAGAAGGCTCATGCAGCCATCAAGGACAAGGAGGAAAAAAAAAGGATATGATAGTAACAAAGTTTGGAACCTAGAATAAAAGAGTAATTCAGAGCCTAGAAAAACTGAATGATCAGCCACAGTGTAGAAAATGGAATCAACATGATTTCATAGAACCTCTCAAAAAACTCAAATTGGTGGCACCAAAAATCTCTATAATTGGGGGTACAGGTGGGACCTAAAACAGAGATGCCTGAAACTCAGTTTAAGAAGGAATTTGACCTCCAGATTCTTTTCACATTCCATGTAGTCAACCCTGTACCTCTTGGAAGTTAGGCAGAGATTAAAACTGACAGCAAGCAGCACAGGATTTAATCAAGTTTTATATACTAAAGCTTGAGACCCATCACCTTTTCCATTCAGTGGTCTTCAGTGTTCTTCTCTCACTAGGCTTATACTCTCTTCAGGCAGCTAACTGTAAGAGCCTCTTTATGGACTCTGACCAGAACAAAGACAAGACTAAAGATACTTACATTAGAGGTTCCTCAAACAATACCATGGCAAGGTTCCCCTTCAGCAAAGGCCACAAATGACAAGTCCCACTTCCCTGTATGAGTTTCAAGCAGCTTTTTACTAACTTTAATATATTTGAAGAAATCTAATTTAAAAACTCAGAGACCAAGATAACAAATACAAAAGTCTATCTGAACAGAAAAATAAAAATGACAAATGAAAACTTCATTACCTTCACAGAGGTAACAAGAACTTACACTCATGAAACAAGAATAGGATGCTAGTGAGAACACTCTTGGACATAAAATCATAGCAATGTTTTTTTTGATCCATCTCCTAAAGGAAATAAAAGCAAAAATAAACAAGTGGGACCTAATTAAACTTAACAGCTTTTTGCACAGCAGAGGAAACCATCAATAAAATGAAAGACAGCCTACTGAATGGGAGAAGATATTTGTAAATGATATGACCAATAAGGGGTTAATATCCAACATACATAAACAGCCTATACAACTCAACATCAAAAAAACCAAACCCAGATTAAAAAATGGGCAGAAGAACCGAATAGACATATTTTCCAAAGAAAAAATGCAGATGGCCAATAGGCACATGAAAAGATGTTCAACACTGCTAATAAACAGGGAAATGCAAATCAAAACCACAATGAGATTTCACCTCACACCTGTTAGAATGGCTATCATCAGAAAGAACACAAATAACAAATGTTAGGATATAGAGGCGAGGATGTAGAGAAAAGGGAACACTCGTACACTGCTGGTGGGAAACGTAAATTGGTGCAACCACTGTGGAAAACCATACAGAGTTTCTCAAAAAAATTAAAAATAAAACTACTGTATAACCCAGCAATTCCACTCCTGAGTATATATCCAAAAGAAACAAAAACACTAATTTGAAAAGATATATGCACCCCAGTGTTCATAGCAGTATTATTTACAATGGAAGCAACCTAAGTGTCCATCAACAGATGAATGGATAAAGAAGATGTGGTGTGTGTGTGTATACACACAAACACACACACACATACACACACAAACAGTGGAATACTACTCAGTCATAAAAACAAATGAATTTTTTGCCATTTGCAGCAATATCGATGGACCTGGAGGGCATTAGCCTAAGTGAAATAAGTCAGACAGAGAGACAAATACTGTATGATATCACTTATATGTGGATTCTAAAAAATACAACAAACTAGTGAATATAACAAAAAAGAAGCAGACTCACAGATAAGAGAACAAACTAGTGGTTACCAGTGGGGAGGGGGAGGGGCAATACAGGGGTGGAAGAGTGGGAGGTACAAACTACTGGGTGTAAGACAGGCTCAAGGATGTATTGTACAACATGGGGAATACAGCCAAGATTTTGTAATAACTGTAAATGTAAAGTAACCTTTAAAACTTGCATAAAATAAAAAACAAATTAAAATAATAGGTGGTAGAGTAAGAATGTACTCTTAAAAAAGAACTAGAAATAAAAATTTCAGAAGTGCTTGAAAATAAAGTAAGCTGAGGCAATTTCCTAGAAAGTAAAAAAAAAAGAAAAAAAAAGAAAAAAAAAAAAGGCATAGAACAGATAGGAAAGTCTAAATCCCAATGAGAGTTTAAGAGAAAACAGAAGATCATTGCCCCAACTTTTGGCCCCCAGCAACCACAAATTCACTTTGTTGCTATGAATTTGTCTATTTTGGACATTTCATATGAAAAAAGTCATATTGTGTAAAAGCAAAGAGACAAAAAAGAAATGAAATCCAACTATTTTTCTTAAATTGAAAGACATAAATCTTCACATTAAAAAAGTCCATCAAATAGGTTAAGAACAGAATTTCAACAGGAAACATCATAAAATTGCAGAATACTAACAGGCAACAGAAGACTGAAAAGCTTCCAGAAAGAGGTGGGGAAAAAGCCATCCTGTAGTGATGATAAAGGTCGTTACAAGGATAAAAGCTATGCACCAGACCAAGCCAGGAACTAGTCTGAATAAAGTAGATCAGAAGGCTAAAAAAGGCTTTGATAAAAATTGATAGAATTTGTCTAGTATTTGAATATACTGAGAGAAGATATAATTAGTTAGGAAAGTTAAGTACACTGAAAATTAATGCCAACAAAAGAAATAAAACTAACTCCAAAGAAAATAAGTTGTGAAAGTAATGATATGGCTGGGTTGTGAAGGTTGCTCATGGTAAGGTAGATACAGTATGATTCCAACCAAGACTACTGGCTCAACGATATTGCACTGATAGAGGGAAGGGAGAGACTAGATGTGTACATGCAGGTGGGTTGGGGGAGATAAGGAGAGAGAGATATAAATCATTGTAATAAGTCAATGAATAATACCTTAAACTAAAATCTAAAAGTATTATAAGCACATTATTTAATGATCTAGATGTAAGCTCTAAAGGAAACATCTAAAGCAGCCAAAAGTAGCTGCCGCTGGAGAACAAGGAAGGAACTTTTTATAATAAGCCTTGCATGTTCACTGTGTGCATACGTAATTTAGAGTTGATGAATAAAAATCAAACTAAAAAAGTGGGCTGAAGCTATGGAAAGGAATCATTCCTATACACCAACAAAGAAAGTAAGAGAAATTAAGGAAACAATACCATTCACCACTGCAACAAAAAGAATAAAATACCTAGGAATAAACCTACCTAAGGAGGCAAAAGACCTGCATGCAGAAAACTATAAGATACTGATGAAAGAAATCAAAGATGAAACAAATAGATGGAGAGATATACCATGTTCTTGGGTTGGAAGAATCAATATTGTGAAAATGACTATACTACCCATAGCAATCTACAGATTCTATGCAATCCCTATCAAATCACCAATGGCATTTTTCACAGAACTAGAACAGAAAATTTTACAATTTGTATGGAAACACAAAAGACCTCAAATAGCAAAAGCAATCTTGAGAAAAAAAAAAAAAAAGGAGCTGTAGGAATCAGGCTCCCTGACTTCAGACTCTACTACAAAGCTACAGTAATCGAGACAATATGGTACTGGCACAAAAACAGAAATATAGATCAATGGAACAGGATAGAAAGCCCACAGATAAAACCACACACCAATGGTCACCTAATCTATGACAAAGAAGGCCAGAATATACAATGAAGAAAAGACAGCCTCTTCGATAAGTGGTGCTGGGAAAACTGGACAGCTACATGTAAAAGAATGAAATTAGAACACTTCCTAACACCATACACAAAAAAAAACTCAACATGGATTAAAGACCTAAATGTAAGGCCAGACACTATAAAACTCTTAGAGGAAAACATAGGCAGAACACTCCTTGATATAAATCACAGCAAGATCTTTTTTGACCCACCTCCTAGAGTAACAGAAATAAAAACAAAAATAAACAAATGGGACTTAAAAGCTTTTGCACAGCAAAGGAAACCGTAAACAAGATGAAAAGACAACCCTCAGAATGGGAGAAGATATTTGCAAATGAAGCAATGGACAATAGATTAATCTCCAAAATATACAAAGAGCTCATGCAGCTCAATATCAAAAAAACAAACAACCCAATCCAAAAATGGGCAGAAGACCTAAATAGACATTTCTCCAAAGAAGACATACAGATGGCCAAACACATGAAAAAAATGCTCAACTGAGATAATTCTCATGAGAACCCAGTAAAATAAGAATACAGTTGTAAAAAAGGGAAAACCCCTGAACAATGGCAAGAATGGGAAGAGAAAGAGGTTTTAAAGACTTCTGGGAGAAGGCAGACAGGGAAGGCGCAGCTCCAGATTACAGAGGCAGAGAAACCCACAGTATAAAAACCCTGCCTGGAATGCAGAAGAGGAGAGTCCATGATGGAGCTCTGAGCTCAGAGTCAGCAAATGCAGTGGGGCCCAAAGCGGGGAGGAGTCTGCTCTGGCCCTGCCCCACACTCACCTCAGGAGCATGAGCAGCTTTTATACCAGGGCAAAATTCTGAACAAATGTTTAGGGAAAGTGAAGGCTTCTCCAGAGAGAGAAGTGAGCTCCTAAGATAAAAGTCTTCTTTATTCTGGCATCTGAAATGTCCTCAATATAACAGAAAACTCCCAGCAATGCCCTTATTCTCTCAGAGAAAATTTGCCAGTCAACTCACCACACTGGTCCACACAGAGCTGCTGATCAAAGTCCTGTTCAGGAAAGGTCTAGCTGGAAACTCTCCAACTTATAAAAAATCAGTGGCAGAGCCCTTGTCTACATCCATTTTGTCTTAAAGAAGCAATAACATGAAAAGCTGAACCCAAAGAAGAGAACTCAAGCAATAGAAAAGAACAGCTAACTACTGGGCTGAGAGTGATTTGGGAAGAATATCACAGCAAATAAGCAAGAATAGAAGATCAGGAAAACAGATTACTCATGGCAGATTAAACCACATGCATATCTCAGCACCCTCCCCCCGAGCCCCAGAAAAACAGGGACCAAGAAATAAAGAGATAGAAACCCACAATGGAAAAGAGAAGAAAGAACAATAGCCAAAAGATGTCAGCAGTGACTTAGAGGTGGAAAGCAGCAGTGAGACATGTGGTAACTGAGGAGCAGCCCAGGAAGAAGCAGACCTGCAGAACCGAGCAGAAGCAAGGCACAGCCCAAGCCCAGAGGTCTCAGGCACCAAGAACAGCCCAGGGCAGGATGCAGGTGGGGCTGAACACAGGAGTAGTAGTCTAAGGTCTCCCAACCCATAGTCCCTATTCCCCATCCTGCCGAAAGGCTAGAGGTTTATTCTCTAGAGTGGTGAATACCATAGCCATTAACCACATTTAATTTTTTAAATTTAAAAGCAAATAAAAGTTACAACTCAGTTCTGTCACACTAGCCATATATTAAGTGCTCAACAGCCATAAGTGTCTAGTGGTAAGCTTACTAGACAGTTCAGATCTAGAACATTCCATCATCACATAAAGCTCTACTGGACAGAGCTGCTCTGGAGAAGGTAAGCCTAAGAGGCTCAGAGCTGGAAGCCAGGCATAGCTGAGGACAGCCATGAGGTGTCCAACTAGACAGGAAGTTCGAGAGGGGCTGAAGTCAGCATTCTGGACCAGAAGGGCCCATCCCCAACTAAACTACAGGATCTGGGAAGCCAGGCATGGAAAACCTGGCCCATTTGACAAGCTTAAAAAATATCAAACCAAGTATTCTTAGAAAGTAAAAGTCACTATCAAAATAAATCCAAGAACATCTTCTATGTAACAAAAAAGATCAAAAAGGCAGGACTATGAGGGAAAAGCTAAGGGACCCAGAGGATCACCCCTGGAAATTCAACATCCAATTCACAGGAGCACCAAAAAGAGAAAACAGAAGCAGAGAAAGTGATCAAACTCACAACAGAAGCAAAGTCCCCTGTGACAAAGAATGCAAGTCCTCTCCCTAAAATTGTCCAGCTAATGCCTGAGAAAAGGAAAAAAGGCCCAGAGTAAGTCATACCCTCAAGAAACATCAGGTCCTGGAAAGTTTCAGAGGTAAAAAAGTCTCCTGGGGACTTCCCCGGTGGCACAGTGGTTAAGAATCTGCCTGCCAATGCAGGGGCCACGGGTTCAAGCCCTGGGCCCGCCAATGCAGGGGACACTGGTTCGAGCCCTGGTCCGGGAAGATCCCACATGCCGCGGAGCAACTAAGCCTGTGCGCCACAACTACTGAGACTGTGCTCTAGAGCCCATGAGCCATAACTACTGAAGCCCGTTCGCCTAGAAGCCTGTGCTCCGCAACAAGACAAGCTATCGCAATGAGAAGCCCATGCACAGCAACAAAGAGTAGCCCCCGCTCACCGCAACTAGAGAAAGCCCACGCAGCAACGAAGACCCAATGCAGCCAAAAATAAATAAATAAAGTTCACCGCTTTACTTTGTAGTGGATACTATAAAAAAATTTTTAAAAAAAAGGCTCCTGAAAAAGAAACTCAGACATGGAACTTGGCAATAGTGGACGCAGGAAGGCAATGTAACAATGTTTCCAGTCTCCCCACCTAGCCAAGCTATCAATCAACTATGAAAATGTATTTATTCTGTTCAAAGGTAGGAGTTCAGAAAGCTTACCTGCTACAAAACTTGTTAAGTACTTGAAGAAAACACCACACAAGGCACAAGCCCACTTTTTATAAGGCACATGTGCGCACACTAAAAGCTAACTAACCGTTAGTGCCTCACATGTAGTAACTGGCTTAAAGTTTTGACAGCCCTGTGAGTCAGGTAGTGCTGATTATCCCTAATTCACAGGTGAGGAATGACTGAGCGGTGGAGCTAGGATGTGAACCCAAGTGGTCTGAACCAGGGCACATGCGACTAACCCTCACTCAGTGCTGCCTCTCAATTTAGTTACTAATGCTCCGTCCCTCCTTCCCAAGTTCACTGTCGGGAGTATGTGTGACTTTTGTATAGCAGAAAAAAGAAATTTTTCATTAGTGCAAAATAGGTCAAAAATAAACCAATTAAGAAACAAAAAAACTACTTCTCTTATACTAAATCAAAGTTATGGAAATCCAAGCCTCAAAGTCTCCATCTAGGGCTTCCCTGGTGGCGCAGTGGTTGAAAATCTGCCTGCCAATGCAGGGGACACGGGTTCGAGCCCTGGTCTGGGAAGATCCCACATGCTGCAGAGCAGCTGGGCCCGTGAGCCACAACTACTGAGCCTGCGCGTCTGGAGCCTGTGCTCCGCAACAAGAGAGGCTGCAATAGTGAGAGGCCCGCACACCGCGATGAAGAGTGGCCCCTGCTTGCCGCAACTAGAGAAAGCCCTCGCACAGAAACGAAGACCCAACACAGCCACAAATAAAATAAATTAAAAAAAAAAAAAAAGTCTCCATCTATATAATGAAGACGACCCCAGAGGCCCCCTCCTTAGCCACTGTGAGGATTAAACGGTGACCCATGAAAAGACCTTGGTCCTGTGTGACTATTATCAGAAAGACAGTATGTTCCTAGATGTAAACAGATTAAAACACATGATGGAAAAAAAAATAACAGATGGCAGAAAAAGTGTGGAACACACAAAAAAAGGGAAGAATAAAGGCAAAACAGAAAACAGTAACAAATACGGTGGATATTAATCCAATCATATCAAATCACTCTAAATGACAAGAATCAATTAAAAGAAAGACTGTCAGACTAGATAAAAAAACAAGACTCAGTTATGTGGTATCTATAGAAGCGCATTTTAAATATAATGACAAAGATAGATTAAAAGTAAAGGGATGAAGAAAGACATATGCTGACAATCAAGAGAAAGCTGGAGTAGTTATATTAATTTCAGACTTCACAGCAAGGAAAATTACGCAAAGGGCACATTACATAATAAAGGGGGTCAATTTTCCAAAAAAGACATAACGATCCTTAATGTGTATGCACCCAATAGTGTCAAAATACATGAAGCAGAAACTAACAGAAATGCAAGGAGAAAAAGATGAATTCACTGACATAGTCTGAAATTTCAACACCCCTCTGTCAGTAATTGACAGATCCAGCAAGAAGCTAGTAAGGACATAGCTGAACTGAACACCACCAACTACCAACAGTATGTAACTGGTGTGTATAGAATACTTCATAGCAGAATATATATTTTTCTCAAGCTCACATAAGACATAACATTCACTAAGAGACCACATTCTGGGTCATAAAACACATTTTAACAAATTAAAAATATAAATCATACAAAATATACTCTCAGACCCATAAATAACTCATAGGTCAAAGAAGTCTCCAGAGATGTTTAAAAATATTTTGAACTAATGAAAATGAAAACACAACTCAATTGTCGGATGCAGCAAAAGCAATGCTTAGAGGGAAATTTATATCATTGAATGCACATATTAGAAAGAAAACCTAAAATTCAATAATCTAAGCTTTCACCATGGAAAATGAAACTAAATCCAAAAGGAAGCAGAAAATAAAAACTAGAACAGAAATCAGTCAAATTAAAAACAGGAAATGAACAGAGGGGGGGAAAGCTAGTTTTTTAAAAAGATCAGTAAAATTGAAAAGCCTCTAGCCAGGTTAGAGGGGAAAAAAAAAGTAGAAGCAAATTAACATCAGAATTAAGAGGGGCTGTCTCTACTAATCCCATAGACTTTAAAAGGGTAATAAAGGAATACTGTAAAAAAAAAAAAAAAAAAAAAAAAAGTCTATGCCCACAAATTCAAAACTTAGATAAGTGGACCAATTCCTTGAAAGACACAACCTGCCAAAACTCTAACAATCTGAACAAACCCATATCTATTAAAGAAATAGAATAAATAATAATCTTCCTAAACAGAAAACACCACACCCAAATAGGTACACTGGTGAATTCTATCAAACATTTAAGAAATTATGCCAAATCTCTTCCAGAAGATAGACGCAGAACACTTCCTAACTTATGAGACCAGCATTTTACAGTAAGGCCAAAGATCACAAAAACTACAGACCAATCTCTCTCACAAACACAGACAAAAATCCTCTACTAATATTAGCAAATCAAATTTAACAATGTATAAAAACAATTATTCTAGGTATGCAAAGCTGGTTCAATATTCAAAAAGTTAATTAATGTAATCTACCACTTCAACAGGATAAAAGAACACTCACTGTGGTGTTATTTATGAAGGCAAAATCCTAAAGACAACTTGATATCCAATAATTGCAGAGAATTTTGAATAAATTATGGTAAAGCATACAAAAAAGTATCATAGAGCTATTAAAATGTTTCATTCACCTAGGAAGATGCTTTGGTTACACACAAAAAAACTGCAGAGTAATGTATACACCATTTTTGAAATGAGAAAGAATTCTATAAATATGAACATATATACTTGATGCATCATTATAGGTGCAGAGAAAGTCTGGAAGCATAACCAAAATGTTACCACTGGCTAAGCCAGGAGATGGAACTGAGTAGGGGTTAGAGAAGGAAGATGTGGAAGTAGTCAGCATTTCCATTGTGTGGTATAACTTGAAATCAATCATGTGTGGCTTTAGAAGTTGAAAGAGTACAGTCCAAGGAAGCAAAAAAGATCCCATGTAGAGTGAACCCTCCTCCTATTCTTATTTTGAAGTTACAGACATCAAGACCTACTCTGCCTGTATAATCCATAATCCTGGTTACTCCTGCAACTTTCTGATGATCTAATATGTCAGCAGTTGATCAGGACACCTAACTATATCTAAAATAGTTATCCCGATTTTCATTAATATATGACGAAATTTTTGGAAACTTTAAATCAGTTATGAGAAAATATGCTAAAAAATTCCACAAATTCAAAACAGAAACATACCTTTTTTCTTCAGAAGAGCTCATATTTTCTCCATAAAGTAGTAGAATAAGTCCTTCTTCTACAGAAGCAATTCTTGTCAAAATATCAGCTACATGAATTAAAGCTGTTTCAGAGCAATTTGGAGCAGCCTGTACATTAAAGATATCATATAATTTTAAGACACGCTAACATATCACAGACTAACATTCAAGGGTGGTCGTGTAGTCTAATAAAATTATATTACCACAACAAAAAAGTTGATTGTTTGGCTGTGAAATAATGTCTGAATTAAATGTGTCATTAGATTATATTCTCGTACCAGCACAGTTGATAAGGCAAATGCATACCCACTTTTTACCCAAACCAATTACTGATTATTAAGACAGTTGAAAGAATTGCTGCTCTTACAGTTTTATATGTATATAATTCTAGTTGACAAATGCAGTAGCTCTTCTTCTTTGCCCTTTACTTCTCACTCACTGGGTTCCTGTATATCCAATCTAATTTTATTATACATGTTATCTAATATACTACCATCTTTTCTAAGGGATACCATCCCTTCCTACACCTGGTTGTTGGGTCATGAGTTGTAGGTGTGACTAAGAACAGCCAATTCATGGGCTGGTCAATAGCCAATGATGTCATCTAATGAGAAGACATAGGTTGGACCAATCATATTTCCCCACTTTTGATTCTTAAAAGTACTAAAACTAGCTTTACCAGTATATACTGGTAAAGAAAGATACCAAAAGAAAACAGAAAGTTAAAGATAGATGTATGAAGCAAAGAAGCAAACAATAGCTATGGTTCAAGATTCAGGAGTACATATCTCAGCTCTGATATATGGTTTATGTTTCACAATTTACTTTATGACATTCTATAATATTCAGTTGTGTATTATGCTCTATTTGTTTCTTCTCTGCTCATCTTGCTTCCCTGAGGTTGACTAAGGTCAAAATACTTTCATTATATCTACTTACTTTCCTAGAATTCTATACTTTGTACTACAGTCACATAAATGCTTAATGTTTTCTAAATGAGCAATAAATAATGAATACTTGAATGGGTGAGCAGCTGCCCAGCCCACTGAGAGGTGGGCAAAGGGAGATGAAACTAATAAAAACACTACAAAACACGGACATGGAAAGGCAAAAACCTGTAGCCTACTGATAAAGCTTTAAGTCATTCCCCAGAAATTTAAGTCATAAAAAGTGGAGAGATATTAGACTGCACTAGTGGTGGTGGTACCAACTCTTCCACCTGTTAAATGTCTGACCTTAAGCAATTTGCTTCTTTCAGCCTCAGCTGTAAAGGTTAAATTATATACTGTAAGGAAATATACTGTACAACCTGTAAAGAGACATATACGTATGTTCAGGACTGGGATAATTATAAGTTTTTCTAAAGTAGTTCTTGTTCTTCATGTAAAACAAAGCTGGCTCTTCAGGAAAATATTTCCAAAGGCTATACGGTTGCGGTTAAAACAAACAACAAAACATTCACAAGACTTATTAGATTTGCAAAACAAATAGCTTAATATAATAACTTTAGTCCTTACAATCTAAGCCTGACCAAAAAAAATTTAAGATGTTATATGTACTTTTCCCCCCACATTGTCATAACTAAAATCAACTGATTGTATAAACTAATATTTAAAATACATTTATAGGGAAAATGGTATAATACTTCAGATTATCAAATTTAGAAGTCCCACTGAATATTCACTAATATCCAGTTAAGAGACTCTTTAATACTAACCTTAGTTCCTTTCATTAGGTTATGAATAGGTTGAAGAAGCGCCTCGATCACAGTGTTGTTATATAAACATTCAATTGCACATTCTTTTTGATCACAGAGTATACAAAGAATTTCAGTTACTATACTTGCAGGAGAGTAATTCTCTGATAAAGAAGAAGTATTTTTTGAAAATTAAAACTTAAGACATTATATCTTTTATTTCTGTTAACTACAGCTGTTCCAAAAAGCTCATCAAGGTTAATTAAAGGATGCCCAAAGGATGATTTATTACCAAATTATGACCTTAAACTTGAGAATGTTAGCTTATCTTCAAGTTAATAAAAGTGAGTAAATGACAATATAAATAAATTTCATTCTTTTTACATGTAGCTGTCCAGTTTTCACAGCACCAGTTATTGAAGAGGCTGTCTTTTCTCCACTGTATGTTCTTGCCTCCTTTGTCGTAAATTAGGTGCCCATGTGTGTGGGTTTATCTCTGGGCATTCTAACCTGTACTATTGATCTATATTTCCATTTTTGTGCCAGCACCATACTGTCTTGATTACTGTAGCTTTGTGGTATAGTTTGAAGTCGGGGAGCCTGATTCCCCCAACTCCATTGTTCTTTCTCAAGATTGCTTTGGCTATTCGGGGGTGTTCTGTGTTTCCATATGAATTGTAAGATTTTTTTGTTCTAATTCTGTGAAGAATGCCATTGGTAGCTTGATAGGGATTGCAATGACTCTGCAGATTGCTTTGGATAGTAGAGTCATTTTCACAATATTGATTCTTCCAATCCAAGAACATGGTATATCTCTCCATCTGTTTATGTCATCTTTGATTTTTTTCAACAGTGTTTAATAGTTTTCTGAGTACAAGTCTTTCGCCTCCTTAGGCAGGTTTCTTCCTAGGTATTTTATTCTTTTTGTTGCAATGGTAAATGGGAGTGTTTCCTTAATTTCTCTTTCTGATTTTTCGTTGTTGTATAGGAATGCCAGAGATTTCTGGGCATTAATTTTGTATCCTGCAACCTTACCAAATTCAATGATTTGTTTTAGTAATTTTCTGCTGGCATCTTTAAGATTTTCTACGTATAGTATCACATCATCAGCAAACAGTGAGTTTTACTTCTTCTTTTCCAACTTGTATTCCTTTTATTTCTTTTTCTTCTCTGACTGCTGTGGCTACGACTTCCAAAACTATGTTGAATAAGAGTGGCGAGAGTGGACATCCTTGCCTTGCTCCTGATCTTAGTGGAAATGCTTTCAGTTTTTCACCATTGAGAATGATGTTTGCTGTGGGTTTGTCATATATGGCCTTTATTATGTTGAGGTAGGTTCCCTCTATGCCCATTTTCTGGAGAGTTTTTATCATAGTGGGTGTTGAATTTTTTCAAAAGCTTTTTCTGCATCTATTGAGATGATCATAAGGTTTTTATTCCTTAATTTGTTAATGTGGTGTGTCACACTGATTGATTTATGTATATTGAAGAATCCTTGCATCCCTGGGATAAATTCCACTTGATCATGGTGTATGATCCTTTTAATGTGCTGTTGGATTCTGTTTGCTAGTATTTTGTTCAGGATTTTTGCATCTATGTTCATCAGTGATACTGGTCTATAATTTTCTTTTTTTGTGATATCTTTTTCTGGTTTTGGTATCAGGGTGATGGTGGCTTCGTAGAATGAATTTGGTAGTGTTTCTCTCTCTGTAACTTTTCGGAAGAGTTTGAGAAGGATCGGTGTTAACTCTTCTCTAAATGTTTGATAGAATTCTCCTGTGAAGCCAATCTGGGAGGACCAATGTAATTTCTTATGAATAATGCTGCATCTTAATGACACCTCTTTACTAAACTAGATTCATAATTTCTTATGAATAATGCTGCATCTTAATGAAACCTCTTTACTAAACATCACTCAAAACATCCAGAAAATAGAATATTTTTAGATGGTTTCTATTTCTCTATTTATAATAACAATAGAAGCAGAATTACCTAAATGACCAGGTGATGTCATCTTTGGACAACTTGGTGAGTAATAGATAAGTTGGGTAAACAGAACCAGCAGATCTGCAAGGGATACTGAATCTTCAAAAAGGAAGGAAAAAGAAAAGTTATTTTCTAGCATATGTTTACAACTTAGAAAAATTTAAACGAAGCTTCCATCCTCCTAATCTGAGGTTTCATAGAGACTGTGGTACAATTAGGGAGAAAGGGGCTATAATCCAAGATTATATCTGGAAGAATAAATTAGACATAGTAAGTTAAAAGATAACGAGGGTAAATGATGCAATAGGTGCTATGTGAAGGTGTAGTTTTACCACTTATGCTGAACCAATCATTTAATATAAACCTACCATAGGAAGATCTATGAATCTGATCAGGCCTGTTTGAGTTTATTCAATTAGGAGCAGTAAAATTCAGCTTAGTATGTTGGTCCAGCTAACTTACCTATATAGCACTGTAGAATAGAGGTTAGCAAACTTTCTTGACCAGATAGTGAATAGTGTAGGCTTTGTGGCCAAACAGTCTGTCACAAAGATTCAACTCTGCTCTTGATGCACTGAAGCAGCCATAGACAATTTGCAAACGAATGAGTGTGGCTATTTTCCAAAAAATTTATGTATGCTGAAATTTGAGTTTTATATATTATTTCCCATCACACTTTAAGTTTTTCCAATAATTTAAGAATATACAAGCTAATCTTAGCTCAAAAGCCATACATAACAGTGTACCAGATTTGGTCTATGGGCTGTAGTTTACCAACACCTGCTATAGAAGCTTACATAAAAAATTTCTGGTGAAAGCGCATGTGAATTAAAGGTGAATGCTGACCTATACTAAATACAGTAGGATAGATCTCTCAAAATTGAGTTTTGAGATGATCTGTGACATCTGCTGGCCAAAATGTTGCTGTCAAAAGTCAATTAAAATGCTAAATAAGTTAGATGATAGACATAAATTTAAGTTGAACACCTGAAACATCACAAATATACATTAATCTTTCTATTTCTGTAAAGTTCACAATATCCTATACAACGGCAGCTCTTTTCTTGAAAGTCATTTCTCTGCGTGCCCATTATACCTAGGATTATGTGGCAGTACCACATAAAAGTACATAAAACACTTTTTCTTAAGGAGTTCACAATCAACTTAACCATGGAGAAAAGGCTTAAGTAAAACAACTAGGAAACAGTATAAAATGTTCAAAATGAAGATACTTTATAACAGGATTGGGAATCTATAGCCATCATATCCTAATTTTGTAAGGCCCGCAAGCTAAGAATGATTTTTCCATTTTTAAAAGGTGTGTAAAGCATGTCAGGGTCCTCAAAACCATTCCCAGATTCACTAGGAAGACTCACAGAATTCAACATACAGTAATACCCCCAGCTATGATTTATTACAACAAAAGGATACAAAGTAAAATCAAAGGGAAAAGACACATAGGCTGAAATCAAGAGCAAACCAGGTACAACTGTCCAAGAGTCCTTTCCCAAGGAATCACACAGAATACACTTAATTCTTCCAACAACAAGTTGTGACAACACATGTGAAATGCTGTCTACCAAGGAAGCTCATTAGAGAGTCAATGTGCAAAGTTTTTTATTGGAGACTGATCATATATATAAGAATTCTCTGCCCAATACATACCAGGATTCCAGACACCCAGAAGGAAAGCAGGTTTCCAGCTTAAAACACATTGTTTGTATTAAGAGTGGCTCACTGTGCCTAAAATGTTATTAGTTCTGGCAACAGTGAAAAATCTAAGTTCCTAGATGCCAGCTGAAGTCCAACCTTGCAAGCAGCCCTTTCTAAGGATAGTGGTCTCTGGCCTAATGCGTTAACCTTTTTGCACATGCGTGCGTGTGCATATATACCCACACCAAGACTACGCAACAGAGACAGTATGTGGCCCAAAAAGCCCAAAATATTTACTATCTGGCACTTTACAGGCAAAGTTTGCTGATCTCTACTCTGTACTATATTCCTAGACTAGACAAAAGTTTTAAGGAAAGTAAGGAAGACAACTAACAGCATGTGAATTCTGAAGGAGAAAACTTTAAAAACGGGACTTAGGGTAACAATAATATAGTAATATATCATATGGTACAGGGCTTTGCAGTTTATAAAATACTATTCCCAAACCTCTTCTCTGTGATCATCTCAAATATTCCCTGAGTCCAGCACTGATATTCCATTTTTACAGATAAAGAAACAAATAGTTCAGTGATTTGCCCAAAGATCTCAGCTAGTTTTTAGGGGAACCAGAACTTAAACAAGGACTTCTAGTTCTGGGTCCAGATTTGGATCATCCAGTATATCTAGGATTTTGAAGGGCAGAGAAAAAATAAGGAAAACACTAAAGACAGGGAAAATAAAATTATATATATAGGAATAAGTACATACTGAAAAACAAAAAAAAATAATAACACTTCAAGATATGTAAGCCTGTCAGCAGAACAAAAGGTATGTTGGTCAGTACCCTAGGAGAGACCAAGCCAAAGCTCTAAATTTTAAAAATCCCTAGCATAAATCTTACCAAACCTGAACATATTCATATCTCCTAATTGCACTTACCTTTTCTATTCTTCAGCTTTATAGGAAATAGCTTCCTGCCTTGTGTATAGATCAATAATCTTCCTAAAAGGCACAGTGAGTGAATGAAATAAATATATTGTAATTCTTGTCCTGAGTAGTGGAAAGTTTTCTGCTTATTCCCTTAAAAGAAAAACAATTACATTTGTTTTAATGCCATTATATTTTACAGTACTTGTTTCATTAAACAAGGCTGAATATTAAACAAGGCTGCAGTCTATAACGGAGACACTCGGTGTAAATTTTTTTAAAAATTCTTTACTGTTTCCCAAGATACTTTAACACACCTAAATCTGAAGAAAAGCATTCATTATAAAATTTACCAAACCTCAGAAAAGTACAACATGCATACAGTGTTCATTCTAAAACAAATACCATAAGATTGTTATCTCTCATTATAAAGATACTTCAAGTTAAGGAAGAAAGGAATATAAAACATTACTTATTGCTTAATTCTACCAATTAAAAGCCAGTACTACAAACGATCATATTTATAACCATGTTTGCAAATGAAATTACAATCTCTAAAATACAGACTCCTTCTAACATATATCATTTATTCACTCATTCATCTATACATTCGAGATCTATTGAGCACCGCTTTTATTTAAGACCCTGAACTATTTGCTGGTGTCAAAAACCAAGCAGCAGCATGAAACTGGGCTTCCAACTCAGAGTATGGCAAACAGCCTGATACGAACAGAGCATGGCGAGGACAAGTAGGAGAAACAAAAGGCTAGAGGGCAGCTGCAGCAGATCACATAGGACTTAGCTGCAGAAAGAGTATGGGCTTCATTACAGAGGCAGTTGGGATGATATTAAAGGGTTTCAAGCAGGAAAGGAATCAAACATGCATGTGGAAAACTGACTCTGATGGCAGCATGGAAAGGTGAATGGAAGAAGGCCAAGGCTTAAAGTAAGACTCATTAGGAAAATCATGAACAAAAGCCTCCATAAGAAAAAAGAATGGAGAACAGCAGACAAATGTTTAAGGAACTGAAATCAATATGCCTTAGCCAGAATTACATGTAGACCATGAAAAGATAAAAAAAATTCTCAAGTTCCTAACTCAAATATCTGTGTACACAGTAAATTCTTCTTCTATTTAATTCTGAAGAAATAATGTTTAGAAAGAGAATAGTGATTTCAGTCCTTGATATTTTAATATTGAAGTTCCCATGGATCTTCCAGATAGAATACTAAATATAATGAGTACATTGGTCTGGAATTCATGAAAGGAGTATAGACTTAAATATTTCAGAGTCATCACTTATATATATAAATATGTAATATTTGAAACCATGAGAGTGAATGGGCTCCCTCAAGAAAGAACAGGTAGACTAAGCTGAAAAAAAAAATAAAGGGCAAAACTTTTGTGAGTACAGACATATAAAGAAAAGAGCCTTTCAAGTGACTAAGAAAAACTTATTAGATGAGAATGAAGAAATCAAAGAATGGTACTAGGAAGATGAGGGAAAGGGTCAAGAGAGGCAAATGCTATAAAATGAGGGCAAGAAAGAAGAGAAAGTTAATAATAGGAAGATCATTGAACCACAGAAATAAAAGCCTCATTTCCGTGGTTGAGAAGTGAATAGGCAGTAAAGAAATGGGGCCTGGGTGTATATTAAATACTTGGAAGGCCTTTTCTCTTAAGGGAAGCAGAGAGATGTGAGGTACATATGAACTTGCTCAGTTTTTATGAAAGATATGAGTAGGTTTAGAGAATGCAAGGAAAGGTACCAATAGAAGGGGAGACACAACAACAAATGAAGCAATGTCCTGGTTCTTAAAAAACAAACAAACAAAACACCAGATAGAAACAGAATCAAGAACAGTCGAATAGATCGATCTGGAACAGAAGGATTACTCTTCATTGTAGCCTGGAGAAGGGAATACTGATAAGGGCATATAAATATGCATCTGTATGTATAGATGCAGGACATTTGGGGATTTCCTATCCAAAATGTTCCATTTTTCTCAGTAAAGTAGGATGCAAGGTTTCCTCGAGAGAAAAGTGGGCAGGAGCAAGGCAGGGGGTTTGATGGAACTGGTGGAACACTGAAGAAAGAACATCCAAGTTGATTCCAAAGCAACACAAAGAGCCATGGAAGCTAGAGAAATACATCAGCGCACCATCGATTTAGCGTTACGATGCTCTCAGTTCAATTTCCTGAGGACCAGAGATGATCTAAAGTTGAGTAACTGCAGGCAGGAAACTCTGAAACAGAAGAAAGCAAGAATTTTGAAAGAAATGTCAAAAGAATGCAGTGAAGCACCCAGAGGTCTTCACTAGATAGGGAAAAAAATCAAAGCCATGAAGGGCTGGGAGAGTGGTAGAGGGAAAAAAGCTATATATAACATTTTAATACTAGATTAGAAAAATTTATGAATTTACAGATGATAGAATATATATATCAACTTATATACCTTTTTTGTCTCTCGAAGTTCTGGCTTCTGTATCTCCTCTACTACAAAACACTTACCTGTTGAAACCTGTTAATAATTGGTCTTTCACCATTTTTCTTGAGTTAAGAATTTACTCAGGGATAAAGAAAATTATAAGATATCTTCATATTCTCAAAGAACTTAATATTTGCTTAGAGAAGTGACATAAAATAGAATGATAAAAGACATCAAATTCACATGGCAAGTTGTGTGACATAAGCAAAAGAGCAAAAAAAATTCACACTAGGCAAAGGAAGCTTCCTGAAAAACAAAGTTTATTCTTTCACAATAAGATTTATATCAGTGTAGGGGATTATGGATAGTGGCAGCTGGAGTAGAAATAACAAAGTATACAGGCACTGGTATGCCTTCTAAGAGAAGATTCACTTTAATCAATAAGTAGATATGAGATTGGATAGATATATTAGGGCCAGATTATGAAATATCTAGGATATTTTAGCTCAGACTGAGGATAAGCAGAGAAGAATCAGAGAGTGGGGTGAAGTGTCCAATAATAAAACAGTATTTTATAAAACAGAAGTTTTCCTCCCACTAAAATGCATAAATGACTGATATACTTTCATTCTTTCTTCCTCTAGTGTATTATTGCAGCATAACACACTAGGACATACACCGTGGTATGAACTGAAGAACTGCAGATGGTAAGATTCACTACAACAACTTCAAATGTAGATCTGCTATAAAAAGTCATCACTATGGTATATCTTAAATTTGTGGAAAGTATTTTGTATTAGCAGAAGCAATCTAATTTATCATGATATTAAAAAATAAATTACTAAGCTATTTTTATTAACAAAATTTACCATTTTTAAAATGTAACAAGATATCATACTTACCACAAAGCTTTGAATGTCCCAAAACCTCATCCGCTTTCATGGTTTTACACAACTCAAAATATTGAACACACTGCTGAACTGCTGTAGTTATCTAATAAAATAATAGCTTATTAATTCCAGAAGTTTAAGTCCACAAGTCCATGTATTAAAAGAAGTTAGTCAAGGCTGTAAAATATGCTGGGAAAATATTTAGGAAAAATATTCAGAAAATCTAGAATAGCACCTTTCCAAGCCATTAAAGCTCAGTCTTCCCAGTTACATTTTAACTATGGCATCATTCTGGGAAACACAGAAAATATTTGTAAACCAACAAAAATAACATTGTCACAATGTTGGTGTCAAGGCAAAAATACAACTGTACTTTACATTTTATAGTGAAAGATGCAAAAATCCTGGCCATGACTTTAAAAATTATCTTGCCAATATCCCCAGTTCCCTTGCCTTTGAGTCTTTTCTTCCTACTTAGCCAGCAAAATGTGAACTGGATCTAGCCTTCATTTCTATCTTAGATACCAGAATTGCTAAAAACTGATAAAAAAAAAAAAACTCAATCCAAAGAACAGTCATAAAAAATGACCTCCAACTTCTATACCCAGCGATTCTCTGATAGTCTTTATTCTACCTCCTTCTCCCATTCTCCTCAAGCAGAGATTTCTGATCTTCTCCCTTTCTTCTGCACCTACATACTTCCTGTAGATGCCTTCTCATTCTAACTCTCAAATAAAATAGAGGCCACCAGTGAGACAAGGAGTGATAACTGTTAGATCTGATAATAAGGAGGTTTTTGGTGACTTTGAAAAGATCAGTTTCAGGGGAGTTTGGGGAATAAAACTAACTATAAGGAATAGGAACGGAAAAAGTAAAGGCAGCTAGTATAATTTTCATTTTCAAGAAGGCTGGTTGTGAAAGAAAAAAACGAGTAAAACATAGGGGTGGGATCTTAGAGTCAAGAATGAATTCTTCAGGTTGGAAGGATATGATCATGCTTACGTAAATAGAAAGGAAGTTTGACTATGCAGGAGAGAAAGGATAATTGACAGAAGAGTGTCTAAGAGCAGGAGCAGCTAGGACCTAAGTGGAAGGAAGGGTTAAGCTTTAGATGGGAAAAAGATGGAGGTTGTGTGGAGAGAGGCAAGTTCATAATCATGGAATCAAGGAATTGATAGATTTCCTAGTCTCATTCATTCTTATGGCCTCAGTTTCATGCAAAAAAGTTAACATGGCAAGATTTCTATCATTAGAAAGGCCTGCTTACAAGACTGGACCTTAACCAGCATCTAGGAACTTGGATTTCAGGAGCTTCCCCGCATTCTAAGAACTGTACCGAAACTGTACAAACAATGTGTTTTATGCTGAACATCTGTTTTCCTTCTGGGAATGTGGAATCCCTGGTATGTAGTAGGCAGAAGGTGCCAACATGATTAACCCCCAATCTGAAAAGAAAATGGGCACTCAGTCTCTAATGAGCTACCCTGGCAAACAACGTTTCACATGAGCAGTCACAATTTGACACTGGAGAAATTAAGTGGAGTCCTGTGTGACTCCACTGGCAAAAAAGACTCTTGGAGGGGCTTCCCTGGTGGCGCAGTGGTTGAGAATCTGCCTGCCAATGCAGGGGACACGGGTTCGAGCCCTGGTCTGGGAAGATCCCACATGCCGCGGAGAAACTAGGCCCGTGAGCCACAACTACTGAGCCTGCGCGTCTGGAGCCTGTGCTCCGCAACAAGAAAGGCCGCGATAGTGAGAGGCCCGCGCATCGCGATGAAGAGTGGCCCCCGCTCACCGCAATTGGAGAAAGCCCTCGCACAGAAACGAAGACCCAACACAGCCAAAAATAAATAAATTAATTAATTAATTAAAAAAAAAAGTTCTCATCACACAAAAAAATTTGTAACTATGTTTGGTGATAGATGTTAACTAGAATATTGTGGTCATTTCGTAATATAAAAAAAAAAAAAAAGGACTCTTGGAGGCTTATGGTTGGTATCCTCCAGACTTCACCCAATGCGCCTCTTCCCTACACCAGTTTTGCTTTGTATCTTTTTTCTGTAAGAAATCATATCTGGGAGTACAACTATGTGCTGACTCCTATAAGTCCTCCCAGCAAATCATCAAATCTGGGGGTGGGCTTGGGGAACCCCCCCTTCCATATCTATGTCTTATCTAAATCAAACTTTAGGATCCAGATCAAAAAATGAAACTTCCCCCCAGAAATCTGGATCTCAAACTCAGTATGACCAAATCTACCAAATCTAAAGGTATAACCTTTCCCAACTTTCCTATTTTCTTCCTACTGTTACTTATCTCAATGAACGACAGACATTCAAATGAGTAAGTCCTCACCCAACCCCCTTTCAAAAAGCCAAGTCCTCTAAAACCTACATTCTAAATATAGTACTCCTGAGTCCACCCATTTATCCCAATACACTGTCATAGCCTTAATTCACGTTTCCATCATCTTTTGCTTGGACTACTGCAAAGCCTCTTAGGGGAGAAGTACTGAAGTAAAAACTATCTCCACCTAGCACCTTCAGCCCATTTTCCAAATTTTCCAAAGCCCTAATATGATCATATTACTTCAGTACATGAAAATCTATCAGTGGCTCACTAAACCTCCAGAATAAAGGCCAATCTCCTAAATTTGACAATAAGAACTTTTTAATGATCTAACATTAGTCTTATCCCTCTTATCCTCCAGATGTCCCCCTCCCCAGCCACACACACACGCACAAAGAAATACATCTACCTGTGTAAAAGTCTGTCACCAAAAGCCAGTTCAACATGTGACCACTCAAATGACCAATTCATTAAAAGCAAGTCCACTAAAAATCTCACCAGTCAATGCACACCAATTGAATTTGAAACACATTCAAAACTGAAATTAACAACAAACTCATTTTTATCTGCAAAAGGGAAAGGGCTGAAGATTCCCCTTAAGTAGCTCTTTTCTATTTTTAATGGAATTATGACGCACTATCCTGCCTCATACATGAATGAAACAAACTGAGGTCAACTGGCACAGACCCAATTTAAAGCATCTAAGAGCTTTTCAAAAAACATCATCCACTTAATATTAGCTTTCAGGGAACTGATTTTCAGGAAATTTCTCTAATACTAATTCACATTTCTCTTAGCAATCTATGTCTAGCCATATGAAATATGTGCAGTTTCCAAGTGTACTATGTGTTTTCCAATCCCTAAAGCCTTTAAACATGCTATTCCATGGCCCTGAAATATTTTCCCACCACTACCTTAACCACCACCCCTCTTTCCCAGAATAACACCCATTCATTAATAAAAAATTTCCCACTATCCTTGAAAATGAGCAATTGTTCTATAGATAAAAACCAGAACCATATTTCTATATAACCATGGTTAACAGGTATCTAGAACAAGTTTAAAACCTTGTTAATCATGACATGTCAACAGATCTCAATGAACATACTTTTGTAAGCAAACCAATCAGTTAGCCCCTTTCTTCTAAAAGTCAGCCAACAACAGACACATTCCAGGAAATCTACAGTTGGCATGAACTCACTCTCACCTCTGAAAGCCCAACCTGAGTTCCAAGTTTTCCCTGAAATTTTATATTAACAATCTGTTTTGCCTAATTAAGTAGGCAATAAACTCAGTTTTATGCATTGTGTCAGATACTGAACAGTGGTCTTAACCCTCAACGATTCTGGAGCTTACATTGAGATTACACCTTGAGGATTCTCATTTGGCATCATTCCATGGGGTCCTCAAAGAAGAGTGTTCACTGGGTCCCCAAGTCCCAAACTTTGATAATCCTTCAGATTTGCCACCACGTGAGTCTGTCTCAACAATGATCTAAGCTTCAACTTGCTTCACTGAGTTCTCATTGCTAGATTTTATTATCCTTGGATTCGTAATGAAATAGGTCTTTGTACAAAGTAGCCTTTTGTTTTGGAGGAGCACCATTTGGTCAATAGTTCTACTATTAACCTGCTTATTCTTCTGTGCTCATTTTGCTTTTGTTGTTATTTGTAGACTCTGAACTCCTGTCTTCTTTTGGTTTAGCTTGCATCTACTGAATATATAAAGGAGTGTTCATAGGAAACAAAAGGAGGCATAGTCCAAAAAGTCTCTAATCCAGTCAATCCAATCCAAGCCAGCCCTGAGATGAGTGGCTACCAGCAACAAACTCATGCAAAGGCAACTGGTCAAACTGCCTTGGGACTTCTACAAAAATTTCATGAGGACACTCCCTGACTTGTCAATTCTTGAAAGAGGGGAATCAATGATCATTATGTCACCAATCACACAGCCCCTCCCTAGCTTCTGCTTAGTCAGAACCTGAGACACCATTCATAAGCACACACTTTTGCCCAAAAGTATAGTGATCTGTTTCATGTTTGTCATGAGTTTATCTAAGGTGCAACCTCCTTGACAGAACTACTTCCTAGATGAACTTACTCTTAAGATCCTAGTTCTTACACATAAATTGGTAAATAGCAACAAAAAAATGACTTTGAAAAACTGCCATTATGGTGAACTTATGACGTGACAAATATACTTAAGAGAGGCTCTAAAGAATTAGAAGACAAAAGAACAAATAGCTTCTCTGAGAACTCAAAGTACTATCTCCAAGATAATCTTTCTCACTCTTTAGTTTACTTCCACTCAAACCTTCAAAAACCCATTCTTCCTTGCACTCATTTCTACTCAACTTTATCTTCACTACCCACTTAAACCCACTTCTGTTCCTTCTACTCCTTCCCCTTACTTCTTACATGTGTTATCTTTTATTTGAGAAGGGGTAACAATCACAGAAAAAGGTACATCTTAGAAGAGGGACAATCACATGATATAATATCCCCTTTAAATTGCAGAAGCAAAAAGCAGATCTACAGTAGGTAAATTTAAATATTAAAGAGTCAAGTTGAGAGTATAAAAATTGATTATCTCAAACCTTAGGAAAGACAAATTTGCTGTAAAATTCAGGATTTTATTTCATACTTATTCTCCTGCACTAGGAAATATGTATCAGCCAGCTCACTTAACTGTTAACCTCTAAGATTGGCGAGGCGGGGCGGGGGGGAGTATAAAAAACAGTAAGGTAGGGAGAATTTAAATAACCTAGCTGTCAATATTTTTTTTAAACGACTTTAAGAGGGCAAGAAAAATAGGAAACATACTACCTAATAAAGCCATTTCAGAAGTCATTCCCTTAAGGGTAAACTGGACAAAAGATTCAAATTGTTAAAAATAAAAGAATAGTTATGCTGATAGCCAAAATGCTTTTCAATTAGTACAGATATTGCTTTAAAAAACTGATAGTACATACACAAATTATTTGTTGCCCAATGCTACCTACTGAAAATGTCATATGTGCCGCAGACAGAACAAACTGCACAAAAGAGTAGCCACTAACACATATTACTTTTAAATTTAAATTAATTAAAATTAAAGAATCAATTTAGGGACTTCCCTGGTGGCACAGTCATAAAGAATATGTCTGCCAATGCAGGGGACATGGGTTTGAGCCCTGGCCTGGGAAGATACCACATGCCATGGAGCAACTAAGCCCGTGCACCACAACTACTGAGCCTTCACTCTAGAGCTCACGAGCCACAACTACTGAGCCCGTATGCCACAACTACCGAAGCCCGTGCACCTAGAGCCTGTGCTCCGCAACAAGAGAAGCCACCACAGTGTGAAGCCCACACACCACAACGATGAGTAGCCCCCGCTCGCAGCAACTAGAGAAAGCCCGTGCACAGCAATGAAGACCCACCGCAGCCAAAAATAAATAAATAAATAAATAAATAAATAAATAAATAAAGGGGATAAAAAAGGAATCAATTTAGTCTCTTAGTTTCCCTAACCACATTAAGTTTTCAGTAGACACATACAGCTAATGGCTACCCCACTGGACAATGCAGATGTTTCACTGTTGTAGAAAATGTAGAAAATCAAATAGCACTGTTGACAAGCTAGAGGAAACGCTTTAGTAGATACTCATGTTAAACAAGCTGCTATGACTGCAGTCCTTTTGTAAGGATCTCTTATAAAACAAAAGACAAATCCATGGAGTGGTCCAAAGTTCCCACTGCAGATATACAAAATTTGATCTTCAATTCTGAAAGGAAAATGGGAACAAACACACATGGCATCCATTTTCCCCAATGTTTCTTTTCAAAAGTTGGGTTTACTTTTAAAATTATACACACACACACACACACACACACACACACACACACACACCATTAAAAAAAATCTCTTGATATTCTGGTAAATTTAGGAAAGCTTTAAGAGAAAATGAGGTTTAAGAGGAAATCTCATGCAAGTTTGATTAATTATGAACATGAAATATTTGAACAAGTTGATAGAACACTGAAGTTGATAATAAAGTAACTATTTGTAGGCTAAGAATTGATTATAGTATAATTCACTTTTCAAATAAGGAATGGATTTTAAGAGTTAATCTACAAGAAACATTTGAAATATGTCCACTAGGGCCTATGTCATACCAACAGTTATTTGTATGTCAAACCATAAGAGGAAAAAAATTGTTCTTGGTTTTTTTCTCCTTTTTCTATTCTAGCAAGATCACTCTATGCTCATATGGCAGCAACAAATTTCCATTTAAAATGGGAATGAGAGAAATGTGGAAAGACTTTCAGTTTCTCTAAGGATTTTTAAATACCTATTACCTCTACAAATAAATTCCCATCCTAATATTCAATATCTCCCTCTTCTCCTTTCTGAAGCCTAATTCTCTTAATTCTCAAACACAAAACAATTATTATTCTCCTTTCTTCAATTTATGTTCTACTGCAGTCTTCCTAAAATTCACAGTTCTAGGAATCTTTCCCTTTACCTCACTTCTCAACTCAAGATTCTACCTAACTACATAGAACGTATTTATTATCTCAAAGTCATATTAGTATAACTTTAATTTCACAATTTTCATGTTTGTCAATTAATTGCTAGACTTGCTGATTTCAGTTCCTTTCAGTGCCCTAACATGTTGTTCTACTAATAGCAGTAAATGCAGAAAATTTTACTAATATATTTTACAGTATTAGTTTATATTTAGTGTAACTTGAATCAATTTTTGCAACTACAAAAGCATTTACCATTCTGAGTTTTATCATGCAACTTTCAGTTAAAAACATGGGTAAATTTTATAGAACAAACTCCCCTACAAACACCTGATCTGAATTAAACTATATGATAATATTGGGTTGGCCAAAAAGTTCATTTGGGTTTTTCCATAATGTTACAGAAAAACCCGAGAGAACTTTATGGCCAAACCAATACTTAATATGGCTTATCCCAAAACAGCTAGTTACCAGCTCAATTTACTATGAAGTTATATATTTCCTAACTGTTATCCTGACTGTATTTTAAGTCTCCACTTTTATTCTTTTATGTTCACAGAATGGTAGTTTAAAAGTCACATAGAAGGGGGACTGCTTCATTATCTGATATTAATTAATCACTCAACTTTGCACATTCAAGTTATTACATCAGATATCTTTTTGTGATAATATTTCTCAAGATAAGAACAGAAATATAGACTTACCAGAGATTTATATTTCTTTTCAATAAGTCTTAGTACTGCAGTTCTGCTATAATATGCATGCTAAAATTAGGAGGAAAATGGTATTTAATATTCACGCTATACCATTCAAAATCTATTTTTCCTGCAACATTTCCTTAACATAAGTTACACAATAACTTAGTTTAAATTATTGTAATCAGGGTAAAACACGTTTTTCTAAGTACAATGATTATGAGCACAGCAGTCATAAGAATGAAAATTATATTAAAAACTGGAGCATTTACTAACAGACCAATAGAAAACAATCTATCCCTCAGTTGTGTCCAGTTACCATGCTAAATTACTTTAAAGCCAAAAAAAACATGTCTGACTACCAGTGTATGACAGAGCCTAAAGGAAAGATTAAGAAGTGAGGGCGAGGGGGGTCGGGGGAGGAATCACAACTCTCACAATGAAGAGCGTACTGTCTGTACTGTTTACACACGCAGAAATCTGCCAAGGTTGAAATGCTCTGAAGGGACAGTATCTTAATCATTCTCTGCCAGTCATATTTTAAAAATGATTCGAAGTGCCAAAAAAACTCTCTCCTTAGAACATAGATGAGATTAAAATATGCTTTTTATGCATTGTACAAAGGGGAAATTTTACATGAATATTACTTATGTTCGATATCATTAGCCTTCAATGTAGTTTCTTTATTTTACTTTAAAAAATTAAATAATAGTCTGTAAAAACTATCAAAATTCTGGGGAATAGAATTTAATTAAGTGGGGTTTGGGTTAATTGAGGGTTAATCAAAACCCTGTGTCTTTTAACCCTTGTAGCTTAAAATGTTTTAAAAAACCATTAATCTTTTTTCCAGGTTTAGTAAGAGAAACATGCTGACTTACAATTAAACTACTGATCATGTTCTAAAACGAAAGCCTCATAGTACATCCCTTAGACCGGAGTTGACATACCACAACCCTCAGGCCAAATTCAGCTGCCCCCTGATTTGGTAAACAATGTTTTATTGTAACATAGCCACATCTATTCATTTATATATTACCTATGGATGCTTCTGGGCTACTGAGAACTGAGTAGTTGCAACAGAAACAGGACAGCCCACAAAGCCAGAAATATTTACTGCCTGACCCTTTACATAAAGTTTGACAACTTCTGCCTTAGATGAGTGGAGGAGAATGTGATAAATTTTAATAATACTAGAACACACTTGGGGAGATGATTTAATAATTTTCCATTGGTTAGTTTTCCTGTAATGTGCATCATTCTCTTAAGAATCAAGTGCTGACAATAAAAATGTTAAGTAAAAAAAGTTAATTATAAACACTTAGAATATGATTTGTTAAAATTTGCCTGTTTAGGTCTTTTTTAAAGCATACAACCACATAAAACAAAATCTTAATAGCTGTTATCCCTGTTATAGAATTAGAGAAATTTAATTTTATTTGTGCTTTTACATATTTTGTATATTGTCTACAATAGTAGTGTAATTTGATAATCAAAAAAAAGAAAAAGGTCAAATGTCAGATGTGAGGAACAAAGGGTTCAGGTAAAATTAAGTTGAGCAAGCATTTATGAAACATATACTATATGTAGACCAGGTAAGTGCTAAGCACCAAACAGAATTATGTTTTGGTTAACTGGGCATTATTATACAGTTTAGACAAAAGGCAAAAAAAAAAAAAAAAAAAAGAAAGAAAGCCATCAGCTAGGTAATGTCCAAATCGTGCTAAGCAGTAAATGAACATGTTGCTGCTTTGCATGGTTTGCATGGCAAGTCATGGTCCCATTCCCATCCTTCCCCACTGCAACAAATACAGCTTGAGAGGGACAGAGATGTAAGAACACAAGCCAACACAGCTATGACTACTACCAGACACAGACCACTCTTATTCAACAGCAGATGAGGGAGGTAACAATGTAAGAATCTTTTAATATTAGTTTCAGTTCTAAGATAGTGATCAACTTCACAGGAAGTCACCAGCATTCAGGCATTAAACACATTTTCCAAACTGCAGTTTCATTAAGTGGCAAATGATGTTTTCAGACATCTAAGCCAGAGGAAAGTGAGCATTGAACCCTTATGTTCTACCACATCTGCTTAAAAAATTCGTAGCTTTTAAACTAAGACATGATTTTGGATAGGTCATCAGTTTAATAGATTCAAATGAATTACCATTAAAATCCTTTTCTGACTCTGTCACCTAATAGGTAAACCATCTTGAGCAAGTTACTTCTCTGTCCCTCAGTTGCTGCATCTGTAAAATGGGATAATAATACCACCACCTATGTCATAGATTGTTATAAGAATTAAGTGAGTTAACACTTAAAAGTGTTTAAAAAGTGATTAGAACTCTTGGCACACAGTAAACATTCAAACAGCAGCTATTCTTTGACACAATAGAGCAACGCAAAGAAAGGTAGTAAAACATTCCATATTTCCTTACCATCCACTTTTTGAACCACACAGCCTTGGTATCAACCAATGCAAGAAAGTATATCGGATCCAAAATCTTTTGTGAGACAAGATGGCTTTGATCATGTTTAACTGATAATAAAGACAAAGTACTCTCCACAATTTCTTCCATATACCTTAAAGTTTGGGAAAGAAGTGATTTTTAGAAAAAAACAAATGCTATTATATATGTAATAGTGACATTTTATATTTATGGAATGATAAAGTAATAAGTAATCTTTAGAAACATCATTTTTTAATGTTTCAGTAAATGGCAGGGGTGAAATTCACCCCCAGTTTTCTCTGCTCTAAAAACTTATGTTTTACTTCAACACTGGCTGTCCAAATTTAACTTTCCTTTTTAGACCCACAGTTACTCTTACAACCTTATTAAAGATCTTAGAACTAAAAAGGGAAAAGTTTAAAGAACATTCAAGGAACTTGACCAAAGTAGCGAAGACCAGTAATGAAAGAACCTGAAGCTACAACATCCTCTTCTTACCTTGTTGTGATAATTAAATGGTATAAAATGGTACTTGCATAGAGCCATTCACATAGCTAAGTAAAAAACATGAAAAGCTAAAAAATAAACTAGTAAGCCTTTCCCAACCACATAAATCAGTTAACACTGTCTCTACTCTTTGAAATGTATGTGGACAGTAACACTCCTAATTTTATATTGGCATAAACTAGGGGGCTTACTTTTCCGGGTGTCGAATCCAGAAAGATGGAGCCTCTTTCTGATATTCATTTAGAAGACGAACCTATAAAACAGTGCATAACCGTTCTCAAGAAGTTAGAATTCTTAAATATAGAATTAAACAGAAATAAAAGCATATTATAGAAAATGAATACCTTTTTAAGTAAATGGATCACATTAGGATGAGTTATATCTATGCCAGTTGAAAGAGTAGGAATATGATTTTCTCTAGAAAGAAAGTGTAACTCCAAATATTTAGCTAAAAAGAAAAAATAAAAATAAGGTTATTATGCCATTCATTTACAGTGCTTTCTGAAAGTTATTTCCTATCCATTTTCTTAAGTACAAACTTTTAAGTTTTAAAAATGATATAATAAACATACCTAAGCTTTTATAAATTTCCTTGGTCATATGTAATGGTGAAAGTGTAAACGTCTGTGCATAGAATTTTAAAATCCGGTCCTATGGAAATGAAACAAGATTTGTATCCAAGATTCGTTCATCATCTATTTTTGTAAGAATTGTTTTCTACATAGTAAAAAGCTTAATAAAGACCAGTCAAAAATTTCAGTAGAAATGTAACTAAAACGGCGCATTCTTGTGTTGGTTGGCAAAAAGTAAAGTCAACCAAAACTAAGAGTCAATCTAATACAGCAGTATATTGTTGTAAAATCTGGTAATAGCAGATACAGACATGGGGAGATGGGGTGAAGAAAGGAAACAATATAATTGGTACAATTTGACACAATGTAAAGGAGTCAAACAAGGAAACAGTAGGAGTACTAAATGTAAAACAAAACAAACAAAAAACCCCACTCCTTTCCAAATCCACTATTTGTTTTTGTTTTAATTGCTCACGTAGGAAGATTAATTAGATTTTTAGGACTTCAATAATTTTGCCTATTCCCAAGAAAAATATTATATTCCAAAATTTTACATTAAAACGTAAAGTAGAAACTACCACAATGTAAATGAATTAAATGAGATAACAGATGTAGTCAGTACCTGACACTCGTAGGCACCTAGAAATGACAGCTTATCATTTTAATCATACCAACTTTGATGGGATTGATCCTAACAGTGAAATTCAGTTTCCCATTAAAAAAATAAAATTCTCTCAAATGTTCTACTCTGAAGAAAAAAATAACCTTGACTATATCAAATATTAGATGAATACACCTACAAAAAATGGTTACCCAAGTGACTAAAAATATATTTCAATAACCCAACAGGTTCGTACTGAACACAGGATATTAAATACTTTGGGAAGTTTTCATAGTTGCAGCAATTGGTAAGTATTTATCATACTTTTCGAACACTATAGGCTTCATTCAGCTACCTGTAAGAGTCCTTTAGAGCAGCATTCCCCAACCTTTTTGGCACCAGGGACCAGTTTTGTGGAAGACAATTTTTCCACAGACAGGAGGGCGGGGATGCTTAAGGCCATAATGCGAGCCATGGGGAGCGGCAGATGAAGCTTAGCCGCTCACCTCCTGCTGTGTGGCCCAGTTCCTGGGGGTTGGGGACCCCTGCTTTAGAGTAGAAAACGAAGAAACAGAATCAAACTCAAGAATTTGGGTAAAGCATAAGTTCTAGATGAAAAGAACACCATGCCTTGTTTTCTATTCAAGTTGATTGGTTTTATTACCATTTCCCCTCTATGACAATGTCGTCCAATTTTATTGCCTTAAGTATTGATATTGACTCTTGCTGAATATAATGGTCAAATCAGGCCACTTACATTGACCCAGTAGGATCTTTACCATGTTTATAAAAGGAATAAAGGAAACCTATTAGACCACTATTCTGTCTTTAAGAGGGAAATTTACAATTGTATTTCCTGTTAGAATGCCTTGAAATGTTAAAAGGTAATCCTGAAATATCTTTCCCCTTTGAAGTTCTTGAATCCTTGAGTTTTTAGAGAAATCTGCATCACCCTCTGGGGTTAGTGTGGTTGAACTGCATCCAGGTATTGGGTAATTAAACACCATTTTCCCCCTTATAAAAATAACAAACCACTTGTTTCTAAACCACTTCTGTTTACCAGTATAATTATATTTTCATTGATGGAAAGTAGTAAAAAGTAAGTAGTAAAAAGGTACTGAGTTTTATTTTTGTTTGTATTAACTGTTTACTGTCTGTCTCCTCTTCTAGAAGTTCTATGAAGGCAAAAGGCTTCTGTCTTGCTCAGTGTTCCCAGCATCTGAACTAGAATCATGTACATTGTAGGTATTCAGTGCATATTTGTTGAAGAGTTGGAAAATTTTATCTTTTTTACTAATACCTTAAAAAATTCTATATAAAAAAACCTTATCAATTTTAAAGCCAATTTTTTTCTTCACTGACACATCATTTATGAAGAAAAAGACACTTAAAAAAACCTAGTTTGGGGGACTTGTCTGGTGGTCCAGTGGTTAAGGCTGTGCTCCCAATGCAGGGGGCCCAGGTTCGATCGCTGGTCTGCGAACTAAGTTCCCACAAACCACATCTAAGCCCGCGTGCCGCAACTAGAGAAGCCCAGGCGCCACAACAAAGACCCAGTGCGGCCAAAATAAATGCATACGTACATACATAAAAAACCTAGTTTGTAGTTAAATGTGATGCTGGAATACAGTCAGAATTTTTTTTTAATCCCATATAATTACTGCACTTTTTAATATAATCTTACTTTTCAACACAGTGTTTCTGAGAAGTCATATGTGAATTTTTTTAATATAGAATAACTCTCTCTACTGCCTAACTTTACAGTTTCTGGAATTTTCTATATTAGTTTTATAATTCATCCCAATTATCTTCTAAAGTGTTAGCTTTACAGTTTTCTAACTTCTCTTTTTAAGCAGTTAAGCAATCTCTAACACTTAACTGCATAGGGAAAATGCTTATTACTCCTTTAGAATAAATTGTAATCATTGTAAGTTCAAGTATTCATATATCATGAATTCTTTCAAAAACACACTCTTTCTTTTAACATATTTTTCTTAATTCAAAAACATTGACACAGATACTTGGATATCCCTTTACAAGATAAAACAAAATGCATAAGCTAACATAGTCTATTATTTGGCAATGAAGTATGACACTGACCAACCATACTTTGAATCTAATCATGACATAGTAAGTTAATTCCTTTAAAAAAAAAAAAAATCTTGACAATTCAAAAGCTGGAGCTCAAGTTATATTTGCGTTACTATTAAATATTTGAGCTACTATTAAAGAAAATTATATTCCATTTGCTTCTAGAATAGTAGGGAAAAAAACCAGGAATTCTTAACACTTCTGTAAGCATTTCCTTACACTAAATACAGGATCAGGATCTGAAAGATACACTGTCAGTTTCTCACAGAGAGTGGTCCAGTTTTCACAGTTCAGTACATCAGATGGAGGAGCTGAACATAACGCTCGCAAGGCTTCATATCTCACCTATAATTTTTTAAAAGAATTTTTATTAATACTCAGCCACCAAAATAATAGCAATTCTCCAAATATTTAACAAACATTGAAAGGCAGAGTCTGGATAACTGCTTTAAAGAGCCAATTGAAAATCAGAGGCCCTTTTACAAAACAATTCTTGATAATTCATTTTTTAAACTGTTAAGCAGAGAAACTAAATAGTGTTTTAATTTTTGCTTTACATAAAAAAACCTAACTATATTAGGAGATTCTGGGTCACACGTCTAAGGGGAAGAGGAGAAGGGATGGTAGCCAAATCTGAATCACCAGAATAAGGTATTCCAGGGTCTCCTCCGTAGACTTTCCTCACTTGAACAGACCCCCATAGGTGGTCCTACAGTTTGAGGACTCTAATTCTAAAACACTGCCCAGTTATGTCCCTGGTGAAGCATTCCCATTCTAGGATATGTGAACAATTCTCACAAAACAATTAATTTGAACTTGTTTTTGCCGCTACACCATATTTTCTGACCTTCTAACCACTGAGATAGGGGAAAAAAAAGTGATTCAGCAATGTGATGCAAAATTGAATTTCTGAATTTTCACAGAAATCTTATTAATCATTCTTCTCAAAATTCAATCAGAATTCACTCAAGACAGTATGACCCAAGGGACAGCAGTGGCAAATAGCTCTACTCCAATCGTAAGTGGAGTAAAGCTTCTCCCCCACTCACTCTCCAACTAGTGAGTAATAACACACTGATTCCAACCTGTTCCTCAAAATTTGGTTGTTCCTCAGCTGAAATAACTGAAACCTAGTGAGGGGGGAAAAAAAAATGAAGAGTCAAAGAGCTAAGACCTTAGGACACCAAGCACTCCGAATGTGTCAAGGTGTCAGTTTTCAGGGTGTCAAGTTTTAGGTGAAACAGATAGAATACACATGTGTTTAAAAAATGTCTATATATTCATATGAAAAACTCTTAAATACAATTTTATTTGGGATAGGCATTAGGGGGACTATGAAGAGAGTTTAAAAACATAAGTAAATTTCTCCTTTTCAGTTAATTTTTAGGACAAAACTCCATTAACAATTTACTATTTGCAGAAGTAGAACAAAGGTTTCTGAACAAGTATAGATTTCCAAATAATCCACTTAAACTAAAGACAATAATATTGTTATCATATAAAGTCAGGTCCCATTGCCAATCTGTTGAAACATTTACTAAAACCTAGAAAATAAATCAGTATGTGAAATGCTGAGAGGAAAAAAAAAAAATCAGTGGGAGTAAATCATAGCTATTCACTTAATTTAAAATGAAAAGTTGAAGAAAAACAATGTATTTCAAAAACGAGACCAAATGGCAAGATATAACAGACGTCTGAGGTACTTCAAAAATCCTATCATTTTCTATTTCAAGTGAAACAGACTGACTTTCAAATGAAATAAAACTTCATAAACAGTAATTTATACAATTATTACAATATAAAGAGGTTCAATTCAATAAAATTGCTTTTTTAAAATATTTTCTAATAAATGAACACATGTCAAAGTTGCTCACGTTTTCCAGAAGTAGAAAGAGCATTAAATGAAGATTTTTTTCTTCAAAGAAATCACTAAAATATCACATACAAAGCAACAGTGAAGGAACAGTTTGGGAGAAACTGCTCATAAATTCATCCCTTGAAAATTGAAACTAGAAATAAAAATTTCCTCTTACAAACTGTGAAAACTCTCTAAGAAGAGCCTCTCTTACTCTGTGACTTTTCATTTCAAGACTAGAAAGTCTAGCAGGGATATCAGTCTAGAACTGCCATGATATTAAAGGACTATCTTCAAGAGAAATAATCCAGCTGCTACTAATTATAATCTATTATATATATATATATATATATCTGACTGAACTTGACAGTTATCCTTTAAACTTACCTCTTTAGGTTGCCCAGGATCCAACTGGTCTAAAATCAACTGTAATTTTCCCTGACAAAATTTATAACTCTGTAACACAATTAACAGAACATTAATTCCTTCATTCATTTAGTAGACTTTTAGAAGTATTGTTATAAATGATTTTTCATATAACTCCAAGCACAAAACAAATTCTGAAACAAGAGAAGGGGATGATCTATTTTGATTTAGCGGCAAACTTAGAATTTTTGTATCCCAAGGCATTTAAATGAAACTTAATGTCCCAGTAGGACAGTGTACTTTCATGTATATGAGGTTATCATTTGCTGAGCAATTGCAACATGTAGAACATTATAAGACTCAAAAGATATCAAGCTAAAAATGTTTTGTACCCAGGAATCTGAGATGTATGAAACAAAGGTAAAACAACATAAACAAATAAGAAGGCACTGATGGTACCCTAAGCATAGCTATGATGCTGCTTGAACTTTTCTGTTCCTTTTCTTTCCTGTGCTTCTCCTTAAACTTTCTCCATGAGTCCTCTTAGGTGAAGAATTCCTAAAGTAAAAACTTCCATCTAGAAAAAGGTTTAGAGTAGACCATAAGCTGTTTCAGAAAAGGAATCTTTTTCTTGCCAAAGCAATTAAATAATACCTTAAATAACCACCTAAAAATAAAAGCTGCCGTTATTATGTAACAAGCCTCGTACTACCTCAATTCACAATGACTCTGAAGTATGAGAAATCTGAAAACCAAGTCACCCAGCAATCAGAACTCAGATTCCCATCTTCATTAGAGACGCTCTTCTCTTCACTGTCTATACTCTCTTGAGGTGTTCTCATCTAGTTCTTAAATACATCACAATGACTCAAATTTATCAGTCACTTCATCTCTAAAGTAACATATATAATTATCCTTTCAACACTTCCCCTGGTTGTTTAATAAGCACCTCAAACTTAACATATCCAAAATAAAATTCTTGATTTTTTTATTCCAAACCTGCTCCTCCCTCAAACTTCCCCATCTTGGTAAATAGTTCTACCATCCATCCATATTTTGTCTTAAGTCAAAAATAGGAGTCAATCTTGACTCCTTGCTTCCTCTCATTTCATACATCCAATGCCATGACAACTCCCAAATTTCACATATCATAACTCTAACTACCCATTGCCACTTCACTGCTAAAACCTTAGTTGACACCATCATCAACTCTAGACTACTTAAATTTATCCTAACTGGTCTCCCTGCTTCTGCTCTTAATCTCATCCTACTCTACCCCATCATCCATTCTCTAGCAATAGACAAAGCTTCTCAAAATTATAGATCAAGTCTCTTTATCTCCCTTACTTCAACCCCACAAAAAGACTTCCCGCTTTACTCAGAATAAAATATAAAAGTTTGACTTACACGATCTGGCCCCTGCCTATTTAACTTTCTCTCATACCACTCTGCCCTCTGCCATGCAGGTTTCAGTCATGCTGGCCTTTCTTTCCCCCATCCCTGGAAGATGCCATGCCCACTCTAGCCTAAGAACCTCTGTCATTGCCATTCCTGCTGCCTGGCAATGCTATTCTTCTAGAGCTTTGCATGGCTGCCTTCCTATCACTTAGAATTTGGTCTTTTTCACTATGGTATCCTCAATACCTGAAACAGTGCTGGATACAGAGTCGGCACTCAATATACATTTGTTAAACTCGAGAATGACTCCATAGCCAGTCTTCCTACCATGTTACATTGTCTCTAACAATACAGGGTACATATTGCCACTCGATAACAAACCCAAAACAGCCTGATATTTCAGATCCTTCAACATAAATTTTCTTAAAAAGCCTTTAAAATGTCCTCAGTTTTACTCCTTTCTAAAGGTATATAGTTCATTGGGCATATACCCAGAGAAAACCATAATTCAGAAAGACACATGCACCCCAGTGTTCACTGCAGCACTATCTACAATAGCCAGGTCATGGAAGCAACCTAAATGCCCATCGACAGACGAACAGATAAAGAAGATGTGGTACATTTATACAATGGAATATTACTCAGCATAAAAAGGAACGAAACTGGGTCATTTGTAGAGACGTGGATGGACCTAGGGACTGTCATACAGAGTGAAGTAAGTCAGAAAAACAAATATCGTATATTAATGCATATATGTGGAATCTAGAAAAATGGTATAGATGAACCAGTTTGCAAGGCAGAAATAGAGACACAGATGTAGAGAACAAACGTATGGACACCAAAGGGGGAAAGCGGGGGTCCGGGGGGAGGAGGTGGTGGGTGGTGGTGGGATGAATTGAGAGATTGGGATTGACATACATATACTAACATGTATAAAATAGAACCTGCTGTATAAAAAAAAATTAAATTAAAAAATAAAGTATATAATTCAACTGCTGATGTCTGTATATACTACTTTTTAAAATTAGAAGTATTATATATTAAATAATAGAGCTTTAATTTTGAGTTTTCATTATACAACAATTAAAATACTAAAATGTATGAGTGGTAACTACTAAATAAAATGTAAGTATATATAAATGCAGCTTGTCTTGTCTAATGGGAAAAAAGTATACATAGACAACACAGGATATCTTACATAGTATATATATACATATATAAACATTAAGATATATGTTTTATATATATATAGAAGTATATATGTCCATATGTGTATATAGTATGTACATAAGTATATAAAGTACATATACACACTCATTCTACTGCTAATTACACAAGCTCTTTTCTTTAGCCTGGCCCTTTTGCCTCTTGTAAAATTGATTTCTTCTGGTCCTCCCACTTCCACTATCGTGACTTTTATCAGATTATCATCTCTGTCTAAAATGTCCTGCCATCCAACTCATTAGCAAATAAGAATATCAAGGACATGAATTTTAATCAGACAGAAGATTAAGCCAGGTTTTAAAATTCTAACTAGTTATGTGACCCTGGAATCTTTAACCCCATCCTCAGTTTTCACATCCACTTCCTAGCATCACTGTAAGAATTAAAAGGGAAAAATGTAGTCTTTTTGCTTTATCATTATTAAATTTTAAAATTTGAAGTAAATCTCAAATTTACTTCAATCAGGAAATTTTCTATCTGAAAGTAGAAAACTGAGTCCCCCCTACCTACTGCCTATTCAAGATCTATAAATATAATTCATTGATTTCCATAGATTTCCATTCAGCTTCTTTTCTAAAAGAGAAGTCACGTTCTACAACAGCCCTGGTAAATGCGGAGTCAGATACTGCTTGAACATTCGCAACTACAGGAGTTCATATTTGGTGAAACAACCAATATTATGTCAAGTAGCAGTCAAAAAAGATAATACTTAGATCTTAAAATTCATTTGCTTAAATGCTCCCCCTGACAAAGACTTTTTTTTATCTCTTTATGATCAATACCTCAGGCAAGCAACCCTTACTTTGAAAATGTCTTTGCTTTTTACTTCACAAAAACAATCGCAACTAATCAGCATGGTGATCCCTCAACTTCCCTCCTCTTACTCCCAACATTATTCTGTGGTGAACAGTTAACCACCAAATCCAAAGATCTTTTCTTAGTCCTCATCTTATGTGACTTCCCTCTAGCCTTCATCCCCCCTTAACCTCCTACCCAGTGCAATATGGTTTGGTACCCTTTCTAACCCATTCTTCCATTTGTCTGCCCTCTGAAATGTGTTTCCTAAGGTCTTGCTTACTTAGGTGGCTTAAGTAGCAACATCTCTGCACAGATGACTCACGTTGTTATCCCCAACATTTCTACCAAATGAATCCTGCATGTTCAACTACCTGCTACACCACTGGGATACCTTACTGGTGTCTCAAATTCAATATGTATACCCAACAACAACAACAAAAAAGAATAAAAGAAGAACCCACCACATTCTTCTCCACATCTAATTCCTCCCTAATTCCAGACTTGGTTCATAACATCAGTCTCCCAGCCACTTTGGCTTAAAAAAACCATAATTAGACCTTTAACTCCTACTTCCACTTTGCACTACTCCCTCCAAAACACCTCAAAAATCGAGCTTAATGATCCTACTTCTGCAATAATTTCACATCAGTCTCTATTCCTACAAAGCCTCCTCAGTTCAGGTCCTCATTACTTTTTACTTAACTACCATGATAGCCTTCTAACTTATCTCCCTACATCCACTTTCTCCCCCTCCCATGCCCTTCTGCATCCAACTGTTAAGTAAGTCTGACGCACACTTTCCTGTTAAGAAACCTAAAATGATTTCTCTCAAATTACAAAACAATTCAATTTAGCTTTTGAATGCATTCATTTATTCCTCAAATATTTATTTGGCATCTACTATGTGTCAGACACCTACTATGTTACCAGGCACTATGATTTTATAGCTAGAAACAATAAATAATGATTAAGATATAATCCTTACCCTTACTCAATAAACTGCCCTTAATCTAACCTTCCAATTTACTCCCTGCAAACTCTGTCCTAACCCTTCACATAAACTACTCAGAGCTTCCCAGATATGCCACATTCTTTGTTGATGCAGAAATTTTGAACTTTCCCTTGTCTGAAATACTTTCCTCTATAGCTCTTGGATATTCTTGGTATAATCGTCTTTGGATTCCCATGACACATTACTTCTACTTGCAACTTGGTTATTTATGTACATATCCTATTTCTTTACTCTCAAGTAAGCTCCTTGAAAAAATAATGTATATCTGATCAATCTTTGCAATTTTATAATGCCTGGCACAAGATATTGTACATAGCATATGCCCAATACATATTTGTTGGTTGAATATGTATCCAAAGAGTTGAAGCCCCTTAATTCTACCATGTTTGCCTTTCCTCTCAGGTAATAATGCATATTAGAAAAGCATAGCCTTTACCTTTAGTAGTTATTTGATTGGAGTAGACTCATTAATATGCTTACTACCCTATAAGATTCCTTTGTCTTCTTAAACATAGCACAGATTACTCTTAAAATGTTACTTAAGCAATGAAATACATACTACACTAGAAATGAGAATAAGTCTAATACCTACCTTAAAGGTTACCTATATTGTTTTTTAACATTTCTGTGTGTTATTGTGTATCAGTGGATGGACAAGTTTCCATTGCAACTAACTATAATAATTTATTGATACTTAACTGGAACATGTAGATAACGTGTTCCACTGAATACAACAGAGTTGTTAGAAATATTTAGAACAGCTGAAAATGTTAGATTAAAAATTCCTGAGAGGAACAGTGTCTGCCAACTTGATTGGTAAAGCAACACAAAATAGACCTGTTGGTGATATCAATATAGGTAGATAATTCCAAAAGGAAAACATTTTTAGACATATTTACATGTGTGAAAGTATAAACCAAGCAAATAATTTCTGAGCAAATGCTGCAGGGAAAAGAGCAAGAAGTAGAATAGGTTGATAATCTAAGATGTATTTTGGTCCTACTGTAGGATCATAAGGATCCTAATTAAAGGTCTTTAGATGCTAAAATAAGATTTGTATACATTCCTGTCAAATTCAGTATACCTAAAGATAGTGAACATAAGATGCATTCTGTAACTTTTGTTGTTTTAAAGAGATATATTCACTTTATTACAACATATATTGAAGAATATTCACATTAGTCAATAACTACACTTTAAGTTCAAAAATCATACCACCTTCAAATTACTCTAGAAATCTCTATTTTAAATATTTGGTTTGTAAACTATATAAACCATTGAAATACAACTAGTCAAAGAAAGACAACTATTACTGTTGTTCAAAGAGTTATGGGAAATAAAATATATAAATATTAAACCTAATGATTCTTTAGGCTTTAGTATTTGTAACTGTACAATGATTTCTTTCCTGTTCTTACAAAAGAAAAAGAACCACCACCCAGTGATGATGACAATGATAACAGCAAACATTTATATAAGAGCTTAATATGAGCCAAGTACTGTTCAAAATGCTTTACATACATTAAATCTGCAAGGCAACCTTATAAGAGTAAATACTATTACTATCTCCTCTATAAGTTAAGAAAATTGAGACACTGAAAGAGGTTAAGAAGCCAAAGCCCACAGCTCATCAATGGCACAGCCAGAGTTTGACTTGTTTCCAAGATTTGAAATGAATTAGCTTCATGTAGAATAGTTTTTCAAAATTGTAGTGCATCTAAAACTTCTTAAAATTATGAGCGCACCCTTCATTAAGCCTTAAATACAGAACAAAGTTATTAATTCAAAACAAAAATAAGGTTTTAAAAATATTTTCAAATGATAAAGTTCTTAATTTCCTAGATGTTTAAATAATGTTTTAACAAAAAAAGAACTTCTGCATTTTCTTTAAAAGTGCTACCATTGAGAAATAACAAAAATCTATTAATATTTAAAAGTATAAAGAAACTTAGGTATTCATAAAGATATTAGCATTGTTAATCAGAGAAATTAGTTTTTCTGGTGTCAAATGTCTCAAGACATTACTATTAAACAAGCAAGCAAAGAAAGCTCACACCTGCACCTACCCAGTTCTTCTCCCAAACAAGCCACCTGCCTCAAGCTTAACTCTAGGCAGCTGCATTATCAATACTACCGTGTTTTTTTCTTTTTCCTACTCTCAGCTGCCTTTCCCTTTCCCTTCTACATTTTTAGGATTTTAGGTTCCTATCTTTTTCTGTTTATAAGACAAATAATAATAATAAAAGTCTTATCAATTAAGGGTAGCTCGAGATGGAGGAACTTCTGAATAGTAGTTTGGGCTGTGGCTATCCTACTGTTCTGGCCGATGCTGCTGAACAAGAGATGAGAATCTTGTAATTCCTCAGCAGTAGTATGACATCCTCAAAAGCAGAATTCCTCACCAAAAAGAGCACTGTAAAAACTTTAAAGATTTTAGGAGAGGCCAGAAAAGGGGTTGAACTCAAGATATTCTAAGATTTGAGAAGTTAGGGTAAAACATAAATTAGAGTGGTTGATAGCACAGCACATACTCAGAGACAGGGGAAAGGCCTCAAACCCAATAAATGGAAAAAGCTACTCAAGAAAAGTCTTACTGGAAGAATTCAAAACCTAGCAACAAGATGGAATTCAAATTGTTCCCAGGAGGCAGTTCAAACACAAAGCTTCTTTTCCAGGAAGTGAAAAACAGAGAAGATCCTGGCCTTCAGCTGAACAAGTAGCAACAATAGCAAGATATTAGTTTCCTCACTGCTACTGTAACAAGTTACCATAAACTTAGTGACTTAAAAAACACAAATTTATTATCTTACAGTTCTAGAGGTCAGAATACATTGGCAGAGCTGTGTTCCTTCTGGCTCCTGGGGAGAATCTATTTCCTTGCCTTTTCCAGCTTCTAGGGACTGCCTGCATTCCTCGGCTCATGGGCCACCTTCTATCTTCAAATCCAACAATCACATCACTCTGACATCGACTTCAGCCTGTGCAACACCTTCTCTACCTCTGACCCTCCTGAGTCTCTCTCTTATAAGGACGCTTGTGATTACATTCGGCTCACCTGGATAATCCAGAATAATCTCCCCATCTGAAGATCCTTAATTTAATCACATTAACAAAGTCCCTTGGGCCATGTACGGTAACAGGTTCATAGGTTCTGGGTATTAAGACATGGATGTCTTTGAAATGGCTGTTATTCTGCCTACCATAGGTACCAAAGGATGGGCTTCAGGGGGAGGTTACCATGAAAGTAAAGAAACGGTAAATTCCTTAAATAAGTTCACATCATGAAAGAACAGCTGGTGACTGTTATCCTAAACTCACCTTCTCCATACAAAGGGTACATCTTGGGGTTCCCTTAGAACGTAATAAAATATCGATAGTTTGCACACTACAAAAAAGCATAATGTAATGCCTGTGCCATATTACAACTGAATACTGTCGGGGAAGAGAAAGAAAAGCTGCAAGAGGAAAGGATATTAACTTTGAAAGATTAATGTATATTCGAGGTAATCCTCTAATCTTCCAGCAGTAGAAAATGACCCATAGAAGCTTAGTTAGAAACCATACAGGACTAGAGCTGGGAAATTTCTATTTGAGTATGTCTCTCAATGGTATCCATTTCAGCATATCCTTCAAGAAATAGCAACAATAATAAAAGCTAACACGTACAGAGCAGCAGCAATTGTTAACTCAGTTAATCTTCTCAACAGCAGGATGAGGTAAGTGGTATTATCATTCCCATTTTAAAATGAAAAACACTACGGCAGGGAAGTTAAGACACTTGTCTAAGGTCACACAGCTAGTAAGTGGTAGAACAAAGGTTTGAACCCAAGAAGTCTCCAGGTAGTGCAGCACAGAACAGAGAACAGACTATCAAGGGGAAGAGACCAGGCTTAAATTCACAGTGGAATCCTAAGTAGCAACACGAGTTTTACCTATTATTATAAGCCTCGCTTTTTTCTGTAAAGTAGCCTGGTAACACCTATAGTGAATATAAAGCCAAGCAAAGGGACCAATACATGGCAGCAATCTCAATAACAGATATCTAATATTATTATTTTTATTTTTCTAGCATTATTTTGCAGACTTTTTCCAGGTTTAATCACAGTGCCAAATGCTTTCAGTGAATGCTCTGCTCACAACTATAGTAAAAATCAGCCAACTTTATTCTTTAATATGCTCAAACGTACACAAACAGTCTCCAAGGCAGTAATGTCCAAAGTTTTTCAATACTGGGTCAGAAATCCATATACAATCAGGATGCAATGTTTAAAATAACAATGAAATAAAGCCTATTCTATTCACAAAATACAAGTGTTCTAATATCAAAACAGCAGCATCAAAATTGTTTACTGAATACTATTCATAGAACAATTCAGTTTTTTTAAAGCCCAATGCAAGTAACATCAATTTTGAAGGCATCAATAATAACATCAATATTTAATGGAATGAATGATATATTTTCAGAGATCCTTTCAATTCTGAACCTATTAATTCAGCCTCTCTTCAGTCAGTTACATGCAAGAGAGTCTTTTTTCACTAAACAAAAGCACACCCAAACATCTTAGAGTTTGGCCACACTGAAAGAGCTTTCAGGACAGTTCTGGCATTCATCTGCTTTTTTCCAAAGGCCCAGGGATCCCACATCTTGTTGGTGGGCATAGTTCACTTTCAATTCAATTAGTCGCTTCTGACACAAAGTCATATATTCATAAGGCAGGCACTTGAAAATGCAGATATACGCTGTGGACATTCCAAAGGAAGCCATATAAACTCAAAGCATGATCCTTCTCAAGAATCAAAACAAAATAAAAAACAAGAATATCTTCTGAAAGTATGACTCCATTTCTACCAATGCTGTGAATTTCTTCAAAAATCTATGATTCTATGACTGGAAATAAGTTGGTGCTTAGCTAGCACCTCTTAACTGCCAGCTACTCAATCAATCCTATTGAGATCTGAATACTTGTACTTCTTAGAACAAATTAACAGTGCTCCACTTTTTTTCTCTTGTGGTTCGATTTCAGTGTATACACATGGTTCATCAAATAACTAAGAAAGTATAATCTTATGATCCCTCAGAGTCCTGAAGTTGGGTTTTTCTGTGCCTTTCATTTCCAGAAAGTCCTTGATCTGAAGAAGCAGCTCAGTAAACCTACTGAATAAACCATCTGATTGTATTAAGCTGAACTAAAATCTCTACAGCCCAGCTTCTTCCAAAGAGTACATCAACAAGGGATGATTAAGAGCCAAAACATGAAGAAAATTCACAATCTTTGTCACTTCCTTCCTCACATCAGATAATTAACCTGACTTGTAAAATTTAAAACTCAGCACAATATCTCCTGCTAAATGATGCAGTGATAACTTTTACACTCTGCTATGACTAATTCCAAAGCCATTTTTCCTTCAAAAGTGCAGTCTCAACTGTGACTAATACACACACTTATTTCAGGTTTCACCCAAAATCCACAAATCCCTTTTTGCTATATGTTTAGGATCTACGTTATAGTTATGTCCCTATGTTAGAACTAATTAGGTGAAAATGTTTCACTAAAAATATCAGGTAGGATTCACACGAAGGTCAAACAGATTCCATTTGGCTTGAAATTTTCTATGTGGAATTTCATGGTGCATGCATGGGCTCTACTCTATCTAGTTTCCTTTGTCTTCTATTAGGACTAATCTAGACATTGGCCTTTCCCTTAGCTCTGCTGAAGCCAAAAGACAAGGATTCCAATAACCTGGAAAGATAAAATATAAAACCTCAAATCTTTTGACATAAAAAAAAAACTTAATGTGCTAAAACTAACAATTCACAGCAACCTTCACAGAAGATACATAAGGGAAATGTTTTATCTCCATATTTCATCTATAATGTAGTTAAAATTTGATTAATAAGGATTAATTGGGAATAAGATCTTATAACTAAAGTTTAAGCAGATTTGTTTCAAGTGTTATTTTTTTAATCCAAAATCCACTAGTTTATTTCCTTACCTCATTAATAATTGTTCAGATATAATTCACTGAACATATAATTCTAGAAGATATTTCATGGACTAAATCTTTAATATTAGATTATGTTATTGCTTATTATTCTTCTGAATCTTAACACTAGAAAGCAGAAAAAAGTCTAGCTAATAAAGAATATATTGAAGGTAATGATTATTAAACACCATTTCAAGACATAAATGCAAAACTAAACAACACACCTGATTGAATGACGAATCACTATCAGAGCAATTGTCTGTGCAGTAACTATTGCTTTTCCCCTTTTGGATTTTTTTCTGCCTTTCTTGACTTCGCATTTCATCTTCTTCAAACTTGTTGATCATAGATTCCACCACTATCATCATGATGTTCTTCAGGGAATGCATCATTTCTTTGTATCTTTAATTCAAAGCAATCTTTGTAAGAGAAAGTCTATTAGCACAGATTAAAACATTCAACTAAATTAAACTACCTGATTATTTTTTTCTTGTAAAGTCCCTTTAACAAACAATTCTAAAGAGAAAAGTCAGTTTTTCTGAAAGAACAAATGGCACAACAGAATTCACACAACAGGAAAAAAAAATTAATAGGGAATCTAAAATGTGTTACTTCCCAAGTTTTTCCATCTGGTTACATGAACCAAGGCAGTAAAATTAAAAGAATCCAAGGCAAGATGTTCCAATGGCATAGATTCCAGTAATTAGCAACAAAGTCAACTATTAATATCAAACTACCAAAACCCAGCCTACTTTACACATCACTTTTATTCCTTTTTTTAATTTCTCTTTCTCTATCCTCCCTTCCTCTATTTTCTTTGCTTCCCTTCTCTCCTGCCTATAATTTATATGTATAGGCATCTATCACCACAATTGAGACCTAAATAAGTATTAAGAGATCAGTGGGTCCTTTCAAACAGAGGCTAGAGAACCCGCTGTCAGAGATGTTAGGAAAAGGATTCCTGAAATTAATAGAAGTTTGAACTGGATTATTTCTAAGATCCCTTTCAGCTCTAGTGGGTCTAAAAATATATATTTTTTAAAAACTTATAATAAATTTCTCCATTTATTAAGTGCAAACTCTCAAGCATCCATACTAACATTAGACTGAGATCCTCCAAAACCCTACAAATAGAATTTTAGAGCTAGATGGAAACAAAAATAATCTAGTCTACCCTTTATTTTACAAATGAGGAATATGAGACGTGAACTACTGAAATTTCTATATTTAAAACAAAAAGGCATAAAGATTTAAATAAACATAGTGAATAAAGTACTAAATTTGGAATCAGAAAACCTGGATTAGAAACCTGACTACTTTACGTACAAGCTCTGTCATTATAAATAAGTCCCTTTTTCCTCAACTATATATGAGACAAAAAGAATACAATCTAGGAGCACTCTTCTGTTTACTAGATGGGATGCTGCCCAATTTATAAATCACTGAATAAAGCCATTTAGATCTTCAAATTAAAAAAAAAAAATTCTATCTAGCTGATCTAGTTCACATAGCCATAGCACGAAATAAATGAGAATATATAACGGAAAGTTCTTTGTAAATATAAAGCATGATAATATGTATGTTTATTGTTTATCATTATAATACTGGAAATACACGAGAAAATAAGCACAGAAACTTCCCTTTCTTTATATTTCTGGTTAATGCATCATATTAACTACATACATCAGGGAAAGGATACTTCTCTCATAGAAGTAATAAAATCATGCTGGGGGATTTGGCTAAAAATAGTGGACTGAGTTTTTAAAGTTAAAGAAATTTTTTGGGACTTCCCTGGTGGTCCAGTGGTTAAGACTCCACGCTTCCAATGCAGGGGGCCCAGGTTCAATCCCTGGTCGGGGAACTAAGATTCCACATACCACAACTACTGAGCTTGCGTGCTCTAGAACCCATGCACCACAACTAGAGAGCCCATGTGCCGCAACTACTGAGCCTGCGTGCTCTAAAGCCCACATGCCACAACTAAAGAAGCCCGTGCACTGCAACGAAGACCCAACGCAGCCAAAATAAATTAATTAATTAATTTAAAAAATAAAAGTAAAAACAAAATGAACTTTAAAGAAATTTTAAAATATATTTTAAATTATATATTATATACATTACATATTATTAAATATATGTGATTTCTATATGTAATTTAAAATACATTATATATTTAATATTATTTAACAATATATAATTTATATATTATATAACTATAAGTAAATTGAATATAATACATATAGCTATATATGTACATATTTTTAAAGTCCCAGAAATTATGAGAAAACACAAAAATATTAAAAGAAAATTAGAATAGATTAGGAACGATACAGAAGGAAAACACATACAGAAAAGAACTGCTATAGAGGTGAGAAATGGTCCAGGGAAAATTCAAGTTTAAAGTAAAGGGATATAAAGAGCAAGAAGGGTAAACAACATTGTTAATCAACTATAATCCAATATAAAATAAAAATTAAATAAAAAAAAAAAGAAGCAAGAAGGAATTGAATCCTAAGACACTCATTAGACTAATTGGTGAAGTACATATAGGAACCGAGTGAGGAGGCCCCAGCTTCCTCCTCTACACATTCTGAGCACCAAGAAACAGGGAAGTATAATGATGCCCCAGTAGCAATCAATAGCTATCCACTAGAGCTGCTCTCCCCTTCCACAGTAATTGGATCATAGCCGGGAACAGGAGTAAACTACACTCCCCAGACTCCATTCCAGTTAGGTATAGCCATGTGAAGAACATAAACTCCTGTCCCCTTAAAACTTACAATATAGTGATTTAATAAAGGAATATAAAAGTAAATCTCAGGGGGAATGGTGGGGGGAAGGGACAGTTAGGGAGTTTGGGATTGACATGTACACACTGCTATATTTAAAATGGATAACCAACAAGGACCTACTGTACAGCACAGGGAACTCTGCTCAATATTATGTAACAACCTAAATGGAAAAAGAATTTGAAAAAGAATAGATACATGTATATGTATAACTGAATCTCTTTGCTGTACACCTGAAACTGTCACAACATTGTTAATCAACTATACTCCAGTATAAAATAAAAAGTTAAAAAAAAAAAAAAGTAAATCTCAATGATTTACAGGATAAGAGTAAGGGTAATTAAAATCCATAGAAAATCTGTAAGTTTCATTTTAGAAATACTTCCTCCAGAAAACATAAATTTCTTGAAACCACAAATATTAATTCTTCTGCAAGAAATATCAGCAAACTAGCTAAAGGTAGATAAAAGAATAATACTTAAAAAAAAAAAACAAAAACAAAAAACTAGAGAGTAAGGCCCTGAATATCAAGAGTTAAATAAACTAGAACTCAGTAGCAACTGCAGATTTGAAAAAGCCAAGGATAGAATATGGACACCAATCAGAAGATTCCTTCATACTCCAAGAAGTTAAAATAAGAAAAAGCTCTAAGAGGTAGTGAAAAAAACCATACCAATTAACAATGAAAATACACATTGCGAGTACTTCCACTTATATATATGAGAATGTATGATAGATCCTACAAATGAACTGTTTCATGTGCAAACCTCTATTTAAAAAATAAATATCAAAATGTTTAATTAGGAAAGCAATTTGAATTATTACAGTAAAAATGTTTTTAATAAATGTACTGTTGCCACATTAGCCCTAAGTAGTTTCTAAAGAATCACACAAAAAAAAGAAAGAAAATAATACTCTGTACAACTTAAAATCCTTCATCCATGATTCACAAAGCAGAAGACATTCATTAAGACTTTAAAATCTTTTTGAGGTAATTATTGTTGTATTAACTTTTACACATGAATGAACTAAAACACAAGAAAATTAAATGTCTTACCCAGAGACAAAAAGTAATTTCCTAACAATCCCATGTAAAACTTTGCTTTAGCATTAAAAAGCTTTCATTTTCTGACTAACGAAGAGTTTTAGTCCCCCTTTTAGAATAAGCTTAATGATATTGTCAGAAATAGACTACTAGTAATTATAATAAAGTAGTTCCTCCTTATCTGTGGTTTCGCTTTCCACAGTTTCAGTCACCCACAGTCAACCGTGGTCTGAAAATATTAAATGGAAAATTCCGGACATAAACAATTCATAAGTTTTAAATTGTCTGCTGTTCTGAGTAGGTGATGAAATCTCGAGCCATCCAGCTGCCCAGCATGTGAATCATCCCTTTATTCAGTCCTGCCTGTTAGTCACTTAGCAGCCATCTGGCTTATCAGATCTACTGGTCAAGGTATCCCAGTGTTCGTGATCAAGCCATCCTTATTTTACTTAACAATGGCCCCAAATCGCAAGGGTAGTGATGTTAGCAATTCAGATATTCTCTTACTATGCCTAATTTATAAATTAAACTTTACCATAGTTATGTATGTATGTACAGGAAAACACATAGGATTTAGTACTATCCATGGTTTTAAGTATCCACTGGGGTCTTAGAATGTATCCCCCTGGAGGAAAGCAGGGATACTGTATTATCCAAGGATGGAAGTGGCTCTAGTTTTGTTTTTTCATCAAATCAGGAAATAAGAAATCTTGATCTCCATGGCTTTTTACTTAATATATATTGTGGTTAGAACTTGCTAAATTTATAAATAGCTGCACACTGTCACTTTGTTCATAACATATTTAAACAATCAGTTGTCACAAGGGGAAAGAGGTCCCATCCAACATCATAAAGAAATGTTTAACAATTTCAAAATAAATCAGATATAATTTTTAAAATATAATAGGTAATATAAGCTCAGGTATATATTTCAATTTTTCTACTACTTGAAAGAGGGGCTATATCTCAAGCTTCAGCACCTGCCTTCAAACTGCAATAGGAAGCAACCATGATGGTCCAGCACGGAGAGAAACCAGATGCCAAAGGCACTTAAAAACATCACATAAATCCAAGTCCACAGTCTAGAATTAACAAAGCAAATGTCATGTGTCCAAATCATCACCAAAAATAAATTTTGGGGATCCAAATTTTAAAAGTTTTACTGTGCATAAAAATTATGTAAAATTTTTATCAGAATAAAAAATCATTGCAATCTAGCTTCAGAAAGCAATTTTTAACATTAGATAACATTAATATGCTACCTACCCTAAGAATTAGAAACTAAATAGAGCTACACTAATAAGTATGAATTAAGAAACTAGAAATTTATGCTCTCTACTTGCCCATTCTGCCCTTTATAGCCCTAAAGAGTCTTCTGTTATGTTACATTTCATGCAGGGCGAGGGGGGGTGGGGAGGGAGAACCAGACCTTCAATCATCAATCATATGCCAGTGCTGAAAGATAATTAAAATGAGAAATACCTAAGTAGCTGAGTTTAAACATGAGAAGGAAATCTCAAATCTTCTTTCGTCTCAATTACTGCTCTGTATTAAATTGTTTTCTGAGTGAGAGTCAGGCATTTTGTCATGCTATCTCACTGCTCAAGAACTCAGAGTGGCTGAGACCTAAAAAGAGTGAAGAAGTATTAGGAACAAGACAAGGATGTCCCCTCTCCCCATTGATTTTCAACATCCTACTGGAAGTCCTAATTAATGCAATAAGACAAGAAAAGGAAATAAAAGGCAAACAGATTGGGAAGGAAGAATAAACTGTTCGCAGAAGACATAATCATCTACGCAGAAAATCTGAAAGAATTAACCAAAAAACTCCTAGGACAACTAAGTGATTATAGCAAGGTTGCAGGATACAAGGTTAATATACAGAAGTCAATCACTCTCCCACATACCAGCAATGGACAAGTGGAATTTGGAATTAAAAACATAATACCATTTATATCAGCAACCCCCAAAATTAAACACTTAGGTATAAATCTAACAAATATATACAAGATTTATATAAGGAAAACTATAAAACTCTATTGAAAGAAATCAAAGAAGAACTAAATAAATAGAGAGACAGTCCATGTTCAAGGATTAAGAAGACTCAATTCTTCTCAACTTGATCTACAGATTCAACACAATCCAAATCAAAATCCCAGGAAGCTATTTTGTAGGTATCAACAAAATTATTCTGAAGTTTATATGAAGAGACAAAAAACCCAGAATACCCAGCACACTACTGCAGGAGAAGAACAAAGTTAGAGGACTGACACTACCCAACTTCAAGACTTACTATAAACCTACAGTAATCAAGACAGTGTGGTATCGGCCAAAGAAAAGACAAATAGATCTGTGGAACAGAATAGAGAGCCCAGAAATACCCTTAAATATAGTCAACTGATCTTTGACAAAGAAGCAAAGGCAATATAATGGAACAAAGATAGGGTTTTCAACAAATGGTGCTGGAACAACTGGACATCCACATGCAAAAAAAATGAATCTATATATGTACCTTATACCTGCACAAAAATTAACTCAGACTGGATCACAGACCTTAATATAAAATGCAAAACTATATACCTCCTAGAAAATAACATAGGAGAAAATGTAGATGACCTTGGATTTGGCATGATTTTTTAGATATGACATGAAAGATACTTCATTAGAATTAAAAATTTCTGATCTGCAAAAGACACTGTTAAGAGAATGAAAAGACAAGCCACGGACTAGGAGAAAATACTTGCAAAAGACATACCTGACAAAGGACTGTTATCAAAAACATACAAAAACTCTTAAAACTCAACAATAAGAAAACAACATGATTAAAAAATGACCCAAAGGTCTTAACAGATAACCTCACCAAAGAAGATAAACAGATGACAAATAAGCATATGAAAAGATGTTCCACATCATATGTCATTAGGGAAATGCAAACTAAAACAACAATGATATACCACTACACACCTATTAGAATAGCCAAAATCTGGTACACTGACAACATCAAATGCTGACAAGTAAGTGGAACAAGAACTTCAGTGCTAGAAAGAAATGAACTATCAAGCCATGAAAAGTTTCCATGGAAGAAACTTAAATGTTTTTTTAATTGAAGTATAGTTGATTTACAATGTTTCAGGTGTACAACAAAGTGATTCCGTTATACATATATATGTACATATATATATATATTCTTTTTCAGATTCTTTTCCACTATAGGTTATTACAAGACATTGAATATAATTCCCTGTGCTACTTAAATGCATTTTATTAAGTAAAAGAACCCAATCTGAAATGCTACATACTGTATGGTATGTATGACATATGTCATACTGTATGACATTCTGGAAAAGGCAAAACTATGGAGACAGTAAAAAGATCAGTGATTGCCAGGGGTAGGGAGGGGGAAGGATGAATAGGCAGAGCACAGAGGATTTTAGGGCAGTGAAACTACTCTATATGATATTATAATGGTGAAAACATGTCATTATAAATTTGTCCAAAACCACAGAATGCACAATGCCAAGAGTAAGCTATAATGTAAACTATGGACTCTGGGTAATAAAGATGTGTCAATGTAGGTTCCTTAATTGAAACAAATGTCCCATAAGCTGTGTAGTGCGGCCCCTCCCCCCAAAAAAAAAAAAATTTGTACCACTCTGGTGCGGAATGTTGCTAATGGGGAAGTCTATATATGTGTAGTAGCAGGAGGTGTATGGGAAATCTCTGTACCTTCTGCTCAGTTTTGCTGTGAGCCAAACATTGCTCTAAAAATAAAGTCTACTTTAAAAAAGTGAAAAGTGAAGGAATAAGTGACACAAATATTTAGGGAAAGGACATTCTAGGTAGCAGAAGCAACATCAATACAAATAGTCCTGAGGGAGGGCTTTGCTTGGCTTGTTTGAGAAAAAACAAGACCAGTGTGGCTGGAGCAGTGGAAGAGGGAAAATGATAAGAAATCAGGTAGGAGAGGGAGGAGAAGGCTCATGGTGGGCCTTGTGGGCTACAGAAGAGACTCTGGATTTTATTTTGAATGAGATGAGAAGCCTTCAGAGAGTGTTGCGTGGAAGAGCGGCATGATCTGAATCATTGGTTTAAAGAATCATCCTGGCTGCTACGAGGTGAAAAGACTGTAGGAGACATGGGTTAAGGGTGCTTTCAAGGAACGCTGTTGAGAGAAAAATTACTTTAAAATATTACTGTGGGCATACTCACTCTTTAGATTCCTGAGTTCTTTTAGTAACATGCTGTACAACTGTGTCATGGCCAAATTCCTCACCCTGATTCTGATCAGATGTCCATTTTTCTATTTCATCTTCAATCATAGACCCCAAAGTATTACATATATACTGTCTAAGGTATTTCACAAATTCATAGCTGAAACAAACATTTAAAAAATAAATGCAGTAAATATCATGAACTCACTTATCAACCATACCCAGAAAAAATGTTAGCACAGAAAGATTTGTAACATATAATCAGATTTCTTACCTTAAACCAGGATTAAATTAGTTATTCATCCTAAATCATATAGCTAATCTAGAATTTTGTTGTTTTTTTCTGAGACACTTGGAAAAGATCACATTTAAAGATGATGACAGTAGACAGCAAATTTCGGGACCAGCACAAACTTTAGGGGGTTAGGAGTCTTTTCACACTTCTTTTTTATGCTCATATCTTTTACGTGTGATGCTTAATCGTAGGGAAAGCAGTTGTTAAAGATTTTCACAATTGTTCGAGCTGATGAAGAAAACCACACTAGATAACAGTAATTATAAAAGAATAAATAGGAAAAGGTTAAGCTCCAATCGTCAAGAGTTTTTTGTACATTTGGAAATTGTGTTCATTTTGAACTGACCTAAATTCCACCTAATCAGCTTTTGTCAGACTATATTCACAAGAAGTAGCTCAGACAATTCAATACATTGGACCTTTTTCTTCATACTGTTAGGTTGATGCTAACATTAAAATCCATTTGCAAACTCAGACAATAAGCAAATATGAGAGGGCAAGAGTTCCAAAAGTGGATAATTATTTTATGAAACATGTTTACTGAAAATAAAGAGCAACGATTATGATTAATATCGATTTAGAAAGGTTAAAAAAGTTTTTGTGGTCTCTTAAATGACAAAGATAATTTAGGACGGGCCATTTTTGTAAATGCCACTATGTTCAAGACTTGTAGTTTGAACGTATCACTGTATAAGAGCCTTGCATATATGCAGTACAGGAGATCAAGGAGAGCCTGAATAATTTTCTTCACATAATTATAAGTCCATCACGGTATCCAGCATATAGTCTTCAGTTTAATATTTATTAAATGATTGTATGTCCTCTAAAGAACAGCCAGCCACCTTTTACCCAGGTAGCCAAAGGATCTCATTTTCAATTTTAACTGCTTTTGATTTGGATTTCCTGCCCTGCCCATTTCTCCTCAACTCTGAACCCATTGCTGCTTCCTGGAATCTCCATGGCTGCTTCAGTAATGTAAGTGGCAGGCCTGCCATAGACGATGCAGGCTCCAAAAGTCAAGTAGAGATATTTGACATGAAACCATGTAGTATTATAGGAAAAGTACAGGCTCAGAGTCAAAATGGCCTGAATGCCACCTCCAGCTCTACCACTCTAGCTGGAGTGGCCTGGGACAAGTCTGTTTTTCCATCTGTAACTTGGAAATGATCATGTCTGCTTCATTCCACTATTTTAAATTCAGGATGCAATAGACAAGAAACTTAATCATTATAAACAACAAAATTAAAAAGAAGGATATTCTCTACTCCCACAGTGTCAACTTCAGACTCAACACAAACAGGTGATTCCTTTAGTTCTTTCTTCAGCCAAAATGTCTCCCCAGAATATAGACCTATACAGGCATACCTCGTTTTATTGCACTTTAGTGTGCTTCACAGATATTGGGAGTTTTTAACAAACCGAAGGTTTGTGCCAACCTTGCCTCAGAGCAAGTCTATCAGCACCAACAGCATTTACTCACTTTGTGTCTCTGTGTCACATTTTGGTAATTCTCACAATATTTCAAACTTTTTCATTATTATTATATTTGTTACAGTAATCTGTGATCAGTGATCTTTGATGTTACTACTACAACTTGCTGAAGGCTCAGATGACGGTTAGCATTTTTAGCAATCAAGCATTTTTTAATCAAGGTATGTACTTTTTTTTTACATAATGCTATTGCACACTTAATAGATTACAGTATGGTGTAAACATAGCTTTTATATGCATTAGGAAACCCCCCCAAAAATCATGTGACTCGCTTTATTGTAATATTTGCTTCATTACAGTGGTCTGGAACCAAACACGCAATATCTCCAAGGTATGCCTATATATTAACTACCTACTGGACAAGGCTACTTTATGTTTTTTTCACCATATCAATCAGCACAATGAATACCAAATTTATCATCCTACCCACCCGCTCACAAACCACGTTCTCTTCTGACATATATCTTTGTTAATGGTACCATCCTTCAATCAGATACCTGTGTATAGCCTCAAACAATCTTCTCTATTACACCTCGGATCTAATTAATTACCAAGCTCTGTAATTCTGTAAATTCTTCCTCCACAACTTCTCTTTCCTTTCCCACTGCCATCAGATTAATGTTCACATCTTCATAACTTTAGCTAAACAATTGCAAGGGCCCTCTTAGGTCATCCTATAAATCAGTGGTTCTTAAAGTATAACATGGGGCTTCCCTGGTGGCACAGTGGTTAAGAATAAGCCTACTAATGCAGGGGACACGGGTTCGAGCCCTGGTCCAGGAAGATCCCATATGCGGTAGAGCAACTAAGCCTGTGCGCCACAACTACTGAGCCTGTGCTCTAGAGCCCGGGAGCCACAACTACTGAGCCCATGTGCCGCAACAAGTGAAGCCTGCGCGCCTCGAGCCCGTGCTCCGCAACAAGAGAAGCCACCACAATGAGAAGCTGCACACTGCAACGAAGAGTAGCCCCTGCTCGCCGCAACTAGAGAAAGCCCTCACGCAGCAACGAAGACCCAACGCAGCCAAAAATAAATTTTTTTGAAAAGTATAACATGGATAAGAATCACCTGAAGGGCTTATTAAAACACAGATTGCTGGGCCCCACTCTCAGAGGTCCAATTCAGGTATACTGTGGGCCCAAGAATTTGCATTTCTAACAAGTTCCCAGGTGATGCTGACGCTGATGCCAATGCTGCTGGTCCTAGTACCATAACTTGAGAAGCACTGATCTAGATACAGATTCTGTATTCAGATAGTTTTTAAACTAGCAGAAGTGTCTTACAACTCTGATCAACAGATTCCTACAATGCTGTGTTAGTTTCTGGTGTACTGCAAAATGATTCAGTTACACATATACATGTATATTCTCTTCCATAATCTTTTCCATTATAGTTTATATATTATAATTTATTAGATCCATCCATTTTAAATGTTGACTTTTTTGTTTAGGGTATTTCTAAACCAAATCTTTGTATATTTTATACAAAATGGTGAAAACTTACACAGCCAAGATATCATAAAGGTATCACTGCTTTCTTAGAAATGACTTTGAAAATGAAAAGGATCCAGATAACCCTTTCAGCCCAGTGTGATCTCACAGCCAGTCTCTTACTACTGGGAAAGAGAAGAGAACAGTGAATGTGGAAGAAAGTGATGAGAGAGATGAAAAGTCCCTAAAAGTAATTCTGATCCTCTTCACAATCCTGCCCAAGGCTAGTCAATCAGGCACATCAGTTTTCTTTGGCATCTCTGAGATATTCAGTGAGAAATGGAAGGTGGGGCAAGCCTGAGTTATTTCCCTGAAATTGAAAGAAGAGCCTTTCTGAGGATGAATTCTACATCCCACCATCAACACCTATGGAATGGCAGAATTATCCCAGTCCCTTAGTTTCATCAGCCCTATCTCTGTGCCACAAATCAGGCAATTAGGAGAAACGAATATTTAACTGAGAAATATAACTTTTGTGTTTGCTTTGTTTAAAGCCCAATCTGTAAGTAACAAAAATGATATTTTCATAACAAAGGCAGTAAGAAAATATAATGCAAGCCCATTAACAAAATGTATTCAAGAAAGTTAAGACAATATCATTCTAAAATAAAAGACATATTTTTTAAATCCCCACTATTTAGCATCAGATGTAAATAACAAATATGCTGGGAACATTTTTAAATCTGTTCTTTGGGAACTTAAATAACCACACACTTTTTTTTTTAATGACATCACTTTGACCTATGACCACAATAACATCTCCCTAAAGACCCCATTCAAAATGCTTTAAAGTTTTGGTTCATTTGCCAAGTTAAATTAACCCAAGGACCCCAAGTCTGAATCTTGCCTTAATGGGTTACTGCTCTTTTCAAATGAATCTTTTAAGAAAAAAAGATCTCTTGAGAGGTCAGGTCCTCTATCATGGGAGGACTACCAGGCTGCCTATGACCTTAGGATGCTCTACTGACTCACTGATCATTGGAAAACTCTGAGAGTCTCCAATCCCAAATTAGTGAAAATACTCATTTCTTCAAGTGGGCCCTTCTACTCCGTGGGTAAGAGAAATCCACGTCTTCAAATTCCCATACGATAATTCATTTTGTGTTGGTTCTTTTACCATCTGAATTCATGGCAATACCCCAAAAAATCCTAGAAGTAAAATACACAGCAATGTGTCTGATCATTCTGCTTTACTTTTGACAAATATGAAATTTTTCACATTTACACAGGAAAATTTTATTAAGTTGAGTAAAAGAACATTCACTGTTTTCCATTCTTCTTTCTTCACCTTTATTACCTAGGAAAATTTAAGGATTTTTTTCCCATGATGAACTTCTGACATGTTCAAATGTTGATATCAAAATATACAGAGATTACTATTACAGTATAAGGACATAAAAAATCTAATACAAGTTTGTTTGAGGAAATCATCCTCTTAGCTATTTAAACAAGAACTTTCTCAATAATATACAGAAAAATTATCAGTAATTATATGTTTTAAAAAGATAATTTATTAAGCTATGAATTATAATGCTGATATTTGCAATCCTTAAAACAGATTATATTTCAGGATTATAGGACATTATATGATAAACTTAACTTTATATACATTAGCGTATAAAAAGCTATGTTAAAAAAAAGAATGAGTATTTTATACTACCTACAACCTTTTAGGTCAAAGGATAAGCCTCTGAATCATGATAAACAGTTACTAAATGCATTCATTAATTATGGAAGCATACATATAATTCTTAGCAATTTCTTCTATGCAGGGATAACACTTTACATAATGGATGTTTTCTTGAAGTTACCACTTAAACATAGTAGAGTTCACTAATTTAGAAAGTCACTGGTAGATTCTTCTGTAAAAAAAAAAAAAATCCCAATTCAATAAATACAATTGTGTTCCTTCTGTATCAAACCAAAAATATATCAGATTAGAGGGCTACAAAGAAGAGCCTCTGCATTAGAGACTGTTACAATCATTAGGGTTGCTAAGTATTTATATACTTAGCAACCCTAATGATATATATATATATATATGTGTGTATATATGTATGTATGTATATAGCAATTCTCATTGAAATGCAAGTAAGTATTTTCTAGCTCTGTGGTTCTCAACCCTGGCTGCATATTAGAATCACCTAGAGAGTTTTTCCAAAAATACCAAGGCCCAGTCTCTACCACTCCCCCTCTGCCAAGCCCCCCAGGAAATTTGGATTCACTTATGGTTAAAGTTCATCATCAGTGTTTTTTTTAACAAACTCCAATCAATCCTAGTGTAACCAAGACTGAAAATCAGGGCTGTTGTTTTTTTTTTAAAGGAAGCCAGTCTAAGTGTAAAAATTTATACAATACACAGACACATAATGAAAGCAATGTCTTCTTCCCTACCTCTCGCCCCTCCTGCAAGCCTCAAATCCTAGCTGCCACTTTCAAAGAAAAGAAAGAAAGCTTGGATCTTTTAGAGAAAGTGTACAGTTTAGGGTAAAAAATAAATAAATAAAAGAGGCTATGGAAAGCAGAGATAGGTTAGGGCAGCTGCACTGTGGGGCAAATCCCCAGATAGGGCCGTTCTGCCTACACTATGGTTTCTCCCCAAATGACTGCATTCTTCCCCCACTTTATTATACTACCTGAAATTCCATCATTCATGGACTCAATTGTTTTAACAACCAGCTTCTTACAAAAATGCCAGTAGCCTAGAGATACCAGTTTCCCCTATAAATCTATTTAATAAGATTATTTTTCTTGCTAATATACCAGGACATCAGGTGGATTTAAGGAACCAATGTTCTGATAGTGGAGATGGGATGACAGATAATTCTGATGTATGAAACACTTTGGGAAGCAACATATACCTAAGTGACTCAAGAACATTTAGTGTTCAAGGAGAGTTAGGTCAGTGAATAGAAAGACGAATGAAAATATGAGTACCTGGACTGACAGTTAGGATCTCATCAAACTCTGAGACTGTAAGATACTATGAAAATACCAAACACAAGCACCTCCTCTTCTTTCCTCCTTCATAAGGAGTTCCTTCCTCCTAAGACGCAGATCTCAGGCTAGTGCAGCTAACACATGAATTTTATTATCTATATTTTTAAGACTAAAAATTACTCAAACTACTTTTAGAATTATAAATCTTACTTTTAAGACTACAAACTTTTATAATTTGAATGTGTCTGGGTTTTTTTAGGTAGGCCACAAGCAAATCTCTTTATTAAATAGTAAATATTAACTATGCAATTAATCGGCAGGCCTTTTAATAAACTGTTGAAGAAGAGTTGACATTAATACAATAGTCATTACACTGCTGAAAGGAACCAGAATGATCCAACTTGAAAGGCATTTAAATATTGACACAGCTAAAGCAATATTTATAGGCAAATGTGTAGTCTTAAATGTTTACATTAAAAAAAGAAGAAAAGCTGCAAATAAATGAGTTAAACATTCATCACAAATTTTAAAAAGTGTCCCAGGAAGGGAAAAAAGAAGAGCAGAAATTTTAAAAACCATAAAATAAATACATAATAGAAAGGAAAATCGAAGTTAATAGCTAGTTCTTTGAAAAGACTAATAAAATTAGTCTAGATAAACCTCTAGCAGAACAGATGGAGAACAAAGGAGGAAAGGCATAAATTTAAAAAAAAAATAAAAAGGGGACAATTATAGATACTGGAAATATTAAAAAAGTAATAGGATATTAACAAAAATCTTTATACAAATAAATTTGAAAATCTAGATTAAATGGACAAATTCCCAGAATATGATCCTAGCAAAAACTCAATAATTTGAAAATATTTTAAACAAGTATTTACATGTGAAATAAAAACCAGAAATTAAACCCCAAATTTAACGCTTGATGTGGATTTGTTTGAGGTAAATTAGTATTACATGAGTATAGTAAACATTAACAACCAAAACTGAATCTGAGAACGTTGGAATTTTTCTATATTCCTCTGTTTAAGTAATAAATCAATAGCTAACCAATAAAAGCTGGTCTCTGGTATCTCCAAAATAAAGAATATTATCATGCAATATCAGCTCTTAGTAGTGGACTTAATGAATAAACAAGAAAATCATGGAAATACAAAAGAAAGCATATGTATAACCAGAAATACTAATTAACAAAAAATTCCTTCCACACTTCTTAAAACTCCCTTGAGAATCTGGTGAAAACTGTAATGCTCCCCCCATAAAACTGCAAGTAAACACAAACTTTTGTACAGAATATTAAAGGGCTCAAGGATCCCCTGATGCCCACATATGAAGCAGGTAGGAATTCCAGATAAGAACTTCAGGGCACGCAAAAGTCAGTAAAGATAACATAACAAGAAAATTGTTAAATGTCATCTTCTGTGAGATCAAAATGAAAGGCAAACACTTAATTAAAAATATCACTACTACTAATAATAAATTGAGGCACCTGGAGGTAAACTTTTCGATGGAGAGGCTTAATTTAAATTACACATGACTCAAAGCAAAAGAAAAACACACGTCTCTAGGGAAACATACCCTTCAAGATTTACCTCAAATGGTACCTCTCTCATTAAACTTCCTGTCTACTGCTCCCAAACCCAGAGCACTCTGTATTTCTATAGCACTTATACTCCTGACATGTATCACAGACATTTGAGTATGCACCTTAACCCTCTGTAGGAACTTAAGCTATTCCAGAGGAAGTTAAACTCACTTGAGTGTTCCTGTCGTGCTCAAAATGCATAATTGGTGCAGCCACTGAAAGATAAGATCAGCAAAGCAGCAGGGATCTTGGGAACTCAATGCTTTTGAGGTATAGTGACAGAAATCCCTTGGGATGATAGAATTATTCTTAAATGAACAAGAATAATTTACAACTAATGTTACTATGTTGCCCAGGAGAAAAATAATAATAATTAGGATATGTCGGTTGTGTCAGTAAAAACACAGAGGAAGCATAAGGTTTGGAAAATAAGTAAAGAATATAAAATAAATTCAGTATCTGAGTAAATAAAGGAAATCATGAACCTCCAACTTGGGCGCTATTTTGACAACAGTCAAGTGAACATTCTTTATCCAACTACATTTTGATCTTTTCTGGATCAGCTGGTTTGCTTGCTTAAGAAATCAAAAGGAATTTTACTTGTGAAAATTTTCATCAGTTTCCTCCAGATGTAAGAGGATCTCCTCGGCGCACTCCAGGGAGGGAGCCCCCGTGATTTTCTCTTTCACGCTCTGGAACAACTGCCTCAGCATCGCCTGCAGCATCACTTCGCCCTCGCCGGAGAAATGGGCCATCCTCTGTCAGAATCAAACGCCCATGCCCGTTGCTGAGGGTCCCAGCAAACGCCGCGTCCTGCGCACGCGCGTCCCCACCCAGCCCCCACCGGCGCACAGCGACGTTCCCCGGGAGACCGCGGCAGGCGCTTAGGGGCGGGCCCTCGGCTGCCAGCGCGTCGTTCAGCAAAACAAGTTACCTTGCGTTGGGGAAACAAGAATCCTCGAGGTCCCGCCTTTGGAACTCGTTGCTGCCGTCCTTCCGGGCCAAGAGGATTCAAGCTGCACCGACTAAGAGCAAAAAAGAGATCCCAAAGCCTCTGCGGGTGGACTTGACGGCGGGACGTCAGCGCTACGCGTGACGTTTGCACGTTGACGTGACTTTTCAGGTGGGAGGGAGTGCCGCTTGACAGCCTGCCCGGGCTCCTAGAGGAAGTTTCAGGTGCGCTCGCTGAAAGGGTTGTAGGTGGGAGGAAAAAAAGAGTAGGAGGAGAAGGGGGGTCAATAAAAGAAAGATAATAGAAGTGAAACTGAAAGCAGCTTGAGAAGTTTTAATTGAGTGAATGGTATTGAAGTGTTGCAATGCTCTTTCCTTCAAACAGCTAACACCTATTGACTCCTACCCTTTACCAAGCACCCTGCTAGGAACTGTAAAGAAGAGGACGCTCTCACATTCTAACAAACAAGAAGTCAGCGATTACAACACAGTGCAATTAAGTGTTATGATAGAGAAATGCGCCGCCAGGTAGGTGCTGTGGAAACCTAGAATCACCTTTTAACCCAAAAGAAGAGTCAAGGAAAGAAGTGAAGAGAAAACAAACTGAACGTGCAAAGGGTAGGGACCTGAGAGAGTGTAGCATATTCCGGTACTTGAGTTTTTAGAATTAGAAAGAGGAGGTGAGGGGTCTAGAGAAGTAAATGGACCACATCGGAAAGGGTCATATTTGGCACTTTTAAGGGATTAGAGGTTTGTCTTGAAAGTAGTAGAACACAATGGGATTCCAGAACTAAATCGTGAGATATCACATATAAAGATCACTCTGCAGGAAGGTGCAATGGATAATCATGGTCCTTCATACAATTTCCAATCTAGGTAAATCCCCAGTCCATGGTCATGTCCAAGCTACAAAGTACCAACCCATCAGTGTTGGTTAGGATCAGATCCTGGTGTCTACAGAATAGTCAGTCCCAAACCACTAATCTGTGGTTCAATGTCAATAAATTCTCCCTTATCCAGCTTTATATTTTATGCCCCTGGTCCAACAACATCTGATTCACTTTACATGTTAGCCAGGATCAATGACTTCTTTGTCTATGCTGTTACTTCCAGGAGCAAAAGTATGATATATCTTTGCCATCTCTAGCAGCATGTTTCTTGGTGAAATATATGCTCAATTTTGATTGTCTTATTACCACATTAAGAAAAAAACACACTGGCAGAGTAGGCATACTTGTACCTTTATCTGTGGGCGAAGCTATAAAAGCCAATACCTGTATGTGCGTAGAATCACCAGCACGTGACAACTGCATTTTCAGACTAACACAGGTGAGTTATATTGGCAACTCAGACACCAGGATTAACATAGCCATTAGCGATGTAATTTTTTGAAATGGTAGACTATTATTGGTAAAATTCAGAGCAAAATAAGATATACTCTTTATTTACATAGTTTTTGCATTCCTAGAAAAGTCAGTGTATTAAAACTGTGCCAAATATTATTTTTATATAAATGGAATCAGTTCATGGACTCAGATACTTATCAAGAGCTTTTTAATCTACATGAATGTCCAGCAGGACTGCTGAAAGTCATATGGGAACCAGAACAATTCTTTTGTGTGGGAGAGTGTCCTGTGTATTTCAAGATGTTCAGCATCCCTAGATCACACTACAAATACCAGTAAATGCCATCAAATTATTGTGATGACAGAGTATCCCCCACATATTTCTAAAATGCTTTCTTGGGAACAGTGGGGGGAGATTTGAACTGCACAGATTGAAAACCACTGTTCTAAAGGATATACCTTAGGAAGAAGGAAAAAAAACTTAAAAGAATACCTGATATTCAAAAAGGAAAGTTAGCCAAAAAGGGGGTGAGGGGAGTAATGTATTTAAATATACCTCAATAAATATTGTCTGTATAAAAAAGTAATTTATAATATCCTAATTTGTGAAGGTGAAAATGCATAGTATTAAAATACTATAAACAACCCTGGGTAAGTAGGAAATATAATGATAAGTTGAAGTATTCTGCAATCCTTGAATTTTTCTGAAGGAAGTTTAAGATATTAAACTTGGTCAGGTAGGCATGGTGAAATTTCAGATGTAACCATTAAAAGACTAGATATAGAAAACTTAAATTCAAAAAATGGAGGGAAAATGATATACGGAGAGAAAAACAAAAACCCAATCAATTTGAAAAAAAAATCAAGTAAGAAAACAGGAGCATAAGAAAAATGGGAAAAATTTAAAATATACAAAGATACATGATAGAAAAAGTACAAAACATTGATAAATTTAAATGAACTCAACCCTCCACTTAAAGGAACTGTCAGATTAGATTTTTAAATAGCTAACTATATGCTATTTATAAAAACCCTAAAAACATAGAAAAGTTAACATTAAAAAGGTGAGGAAAGAAAAACCAGGTGAATATTATGCAAGAAAAAGTTGTTGAAGCTATATTTGTGTCAGCAAAAATAAAATTTAAGAAGAAGAGATGTTAGAAATATGGCATGTCGCTTCATAATTTTAAAATATTAATTCAACGGGAAGATATAGCAATTTTAAATGTAAAGTAAGTAAGCAAAACCTCCAGTCTCTCCAAAAGTCTTTAATTTCCCAGAGAAGGTTTCTGCACATGTTCTTACAAAATATCATTGAATAAGATGCACTTCAGAGTTGAATAAAATCATTTTTTTTTTTTAGATTTGCTATTTTGGATTGCAAGATACAGGTAAAGAAAATACAGTTGTCTCAGCAATGCACAGTTAGCATTTATGCAGGCCTGAAATATCATTTATCATTGTTAAAGATACAAAAGCCTCTCAAAATATTCAGAAACTGTTGTGCCAACCTAATTACTTGTTATTCAGACTGTAATAATCCTATCATTTTCATGACTCAGTTTGTCTTTTTTTATCATCTCTGTTTCTACTGCCTCTGACCACCTTTTCTCAATGCCTCCTGCATTCAAAACTCCCTAAGACTCTAGAGGATGCCATGGCACACAATAGGCCATGCAGCTAATTTTTGCTTCACTGTGAACTTTCAACAAGTTTGCTAATCCTTAAAATTGCTTTCCTTTGGGATTTTTTTTCATGTAAAGACTAGCCAATAATGCTAAAACAAATTAATTTATAAAATATTCCTCTGAAGTATTAAAAAACTTAAATTAGTGATATAGCCACGTATTAAACTGAAGAAATTAAAATGTTATGTAATAATGAATAATAGACATGAAAAAATCTTCAGCCACACTGGTTAAAAAAAAAAAAAGCAAGCTAAAACAAGGTAACCAATTTACAAAATTATCAGAGTTCTAGAGCATATATATATTTAGGATTGAACAATATGCAGTGAAATGATTACTCTTTTATTATGTTATTAGGAGTACATATAAGCAAAATCTTGGAAATGAAACTGGCAATATATATCAAGAACTTTTGACTCAGTAATTTTATTTCTAAGAATCTACTCCAAGGATTAGAGATGCAGTTGATAGATTTATTATGAGGATGTTTACAGACAGGTTATTTGTAACTTTAAAAAACTGGAAAACCTCCTAAGTATTTCATAATAGGTTGAAGGTTAAATAAATTATGGCACAGGCATATGCTGTTAATATCAGCCATTTAAAAATATGTTTCCTATGAATGTTCAATAACGGGAATTATTCACATTTTAAGTGGAAAAGTTTGAACCTAAAATTGTATACATTCACTCTATTTACTGAATGTCTGTAATGTACATTGCATGATTATATATTAGGCAATACACACATATCTTACAATTACAGATGAAAATTTCTTCTACCATAATTGTCATATTAGTATATATAATGCTAGACCTAACAAATTCTTAGTCCAGGGATAGAATAAGTGCACTAAATCCTCCTGCACTATAGAAGAAAGCCAGTGGATTATGTCTAAAGTTGATAAGTTGATAAATAATGGCATGGTTATATTGAATTAATGAGAAAACTATCAAGACAATTAAAAACAAACATTTGAATGTGGTTGCCTCTGAGAGGTTGAAACTTCAATGGGGTTGGGACAGCAATGAGGCAGAAGCACTTGCTTTTTGTTATAAGTTCTACTACACTATTTTACTTTTATTAATGCATATTTATACTTTCATTTTAGAAACAGAATGCCCTTTTAGAGTTGGTAGTACATGGGGTCACAATAAATAGCGCTCCTCTTTCCCACCCAAGGTCAGAACTGAGAGGCAAGCATAGGAGTCCAACAGCTGAAGATAAAATACCAACTTCATTAAAAGTTTAATTGAAAAATGTGACTTATGTTTGTGGCACAACAGGCTTGCTAATATTTCACTGCTAAATTAGCCTTTACCCACCCAGCCATTTGTATAGCTATAAAATAGCAAGCCACCCCCTCGAAGGTAGAAAGAAAGCAGAGCAGAATGCATGCATCCTGCACATAGGCTGAGGCTAAAAATCAAAAAAGAGAAAGGAGTCGAGCAGACATACTCTGTTTCTTTTTCCAGAGTCACTGATCATCTCTATAAAATCACTCACTAGCCGTCTCCTAATCAAACACATATAAGATAGCTGCCATGTGCTAGGTACTTTGTTATATGTTATGCTTGGATCAGTGAACAGTAAGATAGGTAAGACAAGTCTGCTGTCCTCAATAGCTCACAGTCTGGTGAGATAGACATGTAACATGTAAGGGAGACACGTTTATAAATAATTAGACAAGATGCTACATATTATCTTGAATGATTTCCTCCAGTTCTAAGAATCAGCATTTGGAGAGTCTGTTCAGTTCAATTATTTGTCCATAGTAGTTTTGGTGATTTTCTTGTAATCTTGGCATATAATACTTACATTATCTAAGTGAAGCTATAATAGTCTAATTCAAATTCTTCAGCTGCCTCTGTTTATCCCATTATTACTTTTGAAACTTTTTTGTTTTCCAGGTCAGTTTTTTCATATATAGATTTAAAATAGCCTTTGTATTCTGTAATATTTAATATTTTTAGTGGCAGTTTCAAATTTATTTATATATGTCCTCAACAATAAAATTAAGCATATCCTTTCTTTTCCCAGGTACTTTTCCTATTTATACTAACCATGAACATTAGGATAACACATTTTAAAGGTAGAAAGGCACTAAAATAACATTTGAATTGGAAGAAGAATCAATTTAATAGAATTTGGTAACTTGAGGTTTTCTGTAAAAACTGAGTTATCCTTTTTCTAATACAGATATAAAAAAATTACTAACAAAATTCCATAATACAATATTCTAGTGAATTACAAAATTATAGTAAAATGTCACAAGTACTGTTAGAGTACCAACAGTAAGCACTGAGTAATTTTTAAAGCCTTTTTTAAAAAATCATTTTAAGAAACATTTTGCTATTAAGCAAAGTTGCCTGTACAAAATACATTTGTTATAACTAGCAACACCCTATAAGAAGCATTTTACTGGATTTTTATGATTTAAAAATTATTTAACCTGTTAAATATGGCAACTTGAACATATGCATTTATTCCTATTCTATCCAGAAACCCCACTAAAATGAGGATAAAGAAATACAAAAGACATAAACCCCCAAGGACAAAGAGAATGTTGAGAAGAGATAACAGAGAATTTGGTTTATTCCGTGTGTACACTATAAGTGAGGGTTTACTTACTAAAACATAGGCTGGCAGTTCTGGGATGAATCTTTAGAAGTTGTGGGTAAGGATTTAGCTTGAAGTCTCACCTTGTTCTATGCAAGGAAGCATAATTTATGAATACTTATAGTTCATGTAAATAGGAATTTTCCATAAGTCGAGCTACATTGTAAAAGAAGACAGAGTTGGGTGGAGGCCTTATGTGTGTTCTGAGTGGGCAAGGATTTATTGATAGCTCAAGCTTCATTATACACCAAGAAACAGTCAAGGGAGAAGTTTGTGTCCTCTGAGTGTGAATGAGGTCTTATCCTGAAATTAGACCTCATGAGACATAGGCAGATATACTCAGAGGAAAAACCTTTGGTGTACAAGGAACACAGGCATGAGTTTAGTGAGATGTCAAGGGCATACTGACTCAAGAGAGAAACCTTATTTGTTTGGGAAGAGTGAAATGAGTCAGAAGACATAGGTTTCCAAACTCAGGCAGCTACACTCTACAAAGACTTAAATGAGCCATGACTTTAAAATACCAAGTATACCATGATGACTCCCTCACTTTTATCCGCAGCCCTAACATTTCACATTTACTGTAGATTCTTTTTTTTTTAAATTAATTAATTAATTTATTTTTGGTTGTGTTGGGTCTTCGTTTCTGTGCAAGGGCTTTCTCTAGTTGTGGCAAGTGGGGGCCACTCTTCATTGCGGTGTGCGGGCCTCTCACTATCGTGGCCTCTCTTGTTGCGGAGCACAGACTCCAGACGCGCAGGCTCAGTAATTGTGGCTCACGGGCCCAGTTGCTCCGCGGCATGTGGGATCTTCCCAGACCAGGGCTCGAACCCGTGTCCCCTGCATTGGCAGGCAGATTCTCAACCACTGCACCACCAGGGAAGCCCTACTGTAGATTCTTATATGCAACTGCCTATTGGACATTTCCATCTGGATAAATGATAGGACTCTAATAATTTAACATTTCCAAATCCAACTTTTGAAAATACTCTTCCCCAAAAATAAAAAAAATAATAATTTTCTTTATTTAAAAAGAAAGAAAATACTCTTCCTCCTCTCACTTCCTGAGTCTCTCCCATCTCAGTAAATGACCCACCCTCATTTCCAATTGCTCAGCCTAAATTTTTTAAATTATCCTTGACTCCTCTCTTTCAGTCATATACTATACCCAGGCTTTCAGGAAATTCTGCCAGCTCTACTCTCAAGCATGTCCAGAATCTGTCTGTAATTTACAACATCCAGTGATACCACCCCAAGTCAAGACATCATCTGCTTCCTCTCTGATTTCATTCGCATCTAATCTTCCACCTTCCCCAAGCCACTTTGATGCTTACAAGCTTTCTTGCTATTCCTAAAATGCATTAAGCATTCTCTTACCTCATGGCCTTTGATGTTTTCCCTCTGGCTGGAATGCTCTTACTTTCAGATATTCATATAGCTGATCTTTTTACTTTCTTTAGATCTCTGCCAAATATCAATAAAGTAAATAGTGTTCAGTAAAGAGAGATCTTTACTCCCTTATATTAAAAAAAAAAAAAAATACTCTTTTCTAATCATTCATCACAAAGTTCTCTCCAACTGTTACACTGATTATTCCCTAAGCAGGTAAAGAATCATGCAAAAACTTTTCAACCCTCTCCTTTGAAAATTTTAATATCGACCTTTTATTTCATTTTGGAATTTCATATCTAATGTACCTTAGTGACTCAGTAGAAACTTCTAGTTTAACATCCTACTATATTTTTTCATGTTATGCTTCTCTTACTGGAATTTTTGCTCTATAGAAGCAGGGACTTCATCTTTTTTCATTGATATAACTCCAATATCCATAATACTGCCTGGTGCATAGCTTTCTAGAATATCTGTTGAATGAATGAATGAATACAGAAGAGAACTAAGGGAATGATCTGGATGATGGCAAAGAGAAATATCAGAATGGCAGACTTGATAGAGTGGAGTGAGACCCCAGCTACCCACAAACAAAAAGAGCTCTGGGAGAGCTCTGGAGTCCAACTTTAGCAACACAGGGAAACAAACAAGAAAACAAACAAACAAAAACCCTGAGAATAACTGCACAAGAAAAGAAAGAAGATAGCTTCATTTTGCCTGCATCATCCCATCCTCCAAGCTGTCATTGCTCAGCAACAAGAGGGAACTTCCCAGCTAGAAAGAGTTACCCTCACCAGGAAAGGAAAAGTGGAATGAGCGACCAGCTGCCCCATCCTTTGGGGCACCACATGAAGGTCCCCTTTCGATTTCACCCCACCCAGACTCAGCAAAGCTGAGGCACGTATAGAAACAATAGAGATGGCTAGGGACAAGGAAGAGAAGCAGAGGTTACCAATCGTAGCCATGCAGTAGGAGAGACTGTGGTTTACAGTGACCTGCTCTGCAGACAAACACGGCAGATTTTACTAATGAAAAAAAATACAATAGACAGCACAGCTGCTGCAGACCTCCCTGCAGTGCAGCTCTACTGCAAGATGACAGCCTAGATCCCTACAGTTGACTCCTACCACCATCTGCAAACTTGGGGCTAGCCCCTCCAGCTGTGCACTTGCACACTGCCAGCCTGACACTTGTCATCAACATCCACTGCAGTGCACATGTGCAGACATGGGAGAGCATTCCAACAGCCAGGGCCGCACAACTGCTCGTGGGCCTGGATCAGGCTTTGTCTTCTGTCGCTGGCCTGCACAACTGTGCTCCAGTGCCTACTCTCACCACTCCTATTCAACATAGTACTGGAAATCCTAGCCAGAGCAATCAGTCAAGAAAAAGAAATGGAAGGCATTCAAATTGGAAAGGAACAAGTGAAATTGTCTTTGTTTGCAGATAATATGATCTTATATACAGAAAATCCTAAAGATTCCACCAAAAAAAAAAAAACTGTTAGAACTAATAAACAAATTCAGTGAAGTTTCAGGATACAAACTCAACATACAGAAATTAGTTGTGTTTCTATGCTCTAACAATAAATTATCTGAAAAAGAAATTTTAAAAAAATAGTTTCATTCACTATAGCATCAAAAACAATAAAATACTTAGGAATAAATTTGACCAAGGAAGTGAAAGATCTATACACTAAAAATTGTAAGACTCCAATGAAAGAAACTGAAGAAGACACAAGCAAATGGAAAGATACCCCATGTTCTTGAATCAGAAAAATTAATATTGTTAAAATGTTCATACTACTCAAAGCCATCTATAGATTCACTACAATTTCTATCAAAATCCCAATTCATTTTTCACAGAAATAGAAAAAACAATCCTAAAATTTGTATGGAACCACAAAAGACCCTGAATAGCCAAAGCAGTCCTGAGAAAGAACAAAGCTGGAGGTATCACACTCCTGATTTCAAACCATACTACAAAGCTATAGTAATCAAAACAATATGGTACTGGCATAAAAATAGTATAGAACAGTGAAAAAGAATCTAGAGCCCAGAAATAAGCCCTCACAGTACAGTCAACTAATATTTAACAAAAAGAGCCAAGAACAGGCTCTTCAATAAATTGTGTTGGGAAATGGATAATCACATGCAAAGAATAAAATTGGACCCTTATCTTATACCACTCACAAAAATTAACTCAAAATGGATTGTGGACTTAAACATAAGAGCTGAAACCATAAAACCCTTAGAAGAAAATTTGGTGAAAAGCTTCTTCACAAGATGTGGCAAAGATTATTTTTTTGTATATGACACCAAAAGCAAAAACAAATAAGTGGGACTACATCAAACTAAAAAGCTTCTGCACAGCAAAGGAAACAGTCAAGAAAATGAAAAGTCAACCAACAGAATGGGAGAAAATATTTGCAAATCATGTCTGATAAGGGATTAATATACAAAATACATAAAGAATTCATAAAACTCAATAGCAAACCATCCAATTAAAAAATGGGCAGAGGAACTGAATAGATATTTTCCCAGCGAAGACATACAAGTGGCCAACAGATACATGAAAAAGTGATCAACATCATTGATCATTATGTAAATGCAAATCAGAACCATAATGAGATATTATCTCATACCTATTAAAATGGCAATCATCAGAAAGACAAGAGATAACAAGTGTTGGTGAAGTTGTGGGGAAAAGGGAACCCAAGTGCACTGCTGATGGCAATGTAAATTGGTTCATCCACTATAGAAAACAGTATGGAGAGTCCTCAAAAAATCAAAAATAGAACTACCATATGATTCATCAATCCCACTTCTGTGTATTATCCAAAGGAATTGAAAGATTCTTTTTTAAAAAATATTTATTTATTTATTTATTTATTTTTGGCTGTATCAGCTCTTAGTTACAGCATGCAGGGTCTTTCATTGCAGTCTGCAGGCTTCTCTCTATTTGTGGAGCACAGACTCAGTAGTTGCGGTGCATGGGCTCAGTAGTTGCAGCACGCAGGCTTAGTTGTCCTGCAGCAAGTGGGTTCTTAGTTCCCCCAACCATCCCCTGCATTGGATGGTGGATTCTTAACCACTAGACCACCAAGGAAGTCCCGAAAGATTCTTAGAGAGCTCTGCACTCTCATGCTCATTGCAGCATTATTCACCGGAACCAAGATATGGAAACAACCTAAAAGTGTCTGTCAACGGATGAATGGATAAAGAAGATGTGGTGTATATATACAATGGAATATTATTGAGCCATGAGGAAAGATGAAATCCTGCCATTTGCAACAACATGGATGAACCCTTAGGGCATTATGCTAAGTGAAGTAAGTCAGACAGAGAAACATAAATACTGTATGATATCACTTATTTGTGGAATCTAAAAAATCTGAACTCAGAAATAGTAGAGAGATGGTTATCAGGTGCTGGGGGATAGGGAAAATGGGAAGATGTGGACAAAGGGTACAAAGTTCAGCATGGTGATTATAGTTAATAATACTGTATTATATAGTTGAAAGTTTCTAAGAGAGTAATGTCACAACAAAAAAAACATGGTAATTATGTGATGTGATGGAGGTGTTAGCTACCATTATGGTAGCAGTCATTTTTCAATAAATAAGTGTATTAAATGAACAGCTTAAACTTAAACAATGTTATATGTCAATTATATCTGAATAAGGCTGGGATGGCGGGGGGAGAATGGCAGTCCTAAGGAGCAGCCAAATTGTAATCGAAGGCAAAGTGGTCCTGGAATGATTTCTACAAAATAAAATTAGAAATGAGAAATTAACTGAAGTGTTTGATCACACTGACGTATCTTGCTTGCAATGATCTTGGAGAGTTTGGAGAAAATTAGTGGTAAGAATATAGAAAAATAAACCCAACAACAACACAACCACAGCCACAATAATAACAACAAATAAGGCAACCATTGACTCCTAGAGAAACAAAGCATTGTACAGAAAAATAATTATAATCATAGCATACTATCTGGCTTGCTATTGAACAGTATTTCCATGTCACAAATACAGACATAATGGATACAAATTTTACTAAAAATTGTGATATAGCTATACAAGCAGATGAACTAGCAAGTATAAATATATTATTATAGTGCTATGTCCTTGTTTTCCATATTAGGAAGTCAATATATGCTTTAAGTTGAAAAAAAAAAAGATGGCAATATATTGTATTTAAAATATGGATGTAGGGCTTCCCTGGTGGCGCAGTGGTTAAGAATCCGCCTTGGACTTATCTGGTGGCACAGTGGTTAAGAATCCACCTGCCATTGCAGGGGACACGGGTTCAAGCCCTGGTCTGGGAAAATCCCACATGCCACAGAGCAACTGAGCCCGTGCACCACAACTACTGAGCCTGCACTCTAGAGCCTGCAAGCCACAACTACTGAAGCCTGCCTGCCACAACTACTGAAGCCCGCTCGCCTAGAGCCCGTACTCTGCAACAAGAGAAGCCACCACAATGAGAAGCCCATGCACCGCAACGAAGAGTAGCCCCCCCTCGCTGCAACTAGAGAAAGCCCACATGCAGCAAGGAAGACCCAACACAGCCAAAAATAAATAAATAAATTAAAAATAAAATAAAATATGGATGTAAATAAGAGAAGAAAAAAATTAAGTATTGAAATTGCTTACCTCTCAAGGAAATCACGTATTGAGGTTTGAGAGAGATAGGGCTGAGCATTAGTGCTTATTGATTAGAAGCCTTGTACTATTTGCTCTTTTAAACTGTATAGATGTATTACTTTTAAAAATAAAAATTATATTAAAAATGTACATTTTTAATTGTAAAATGACTACATTTAAGGATATAAGAAGATAACATGTAAAATACAGGTCTGTAGGACCAGAATCTACAACATGTTTATCTAAGATGAAATTCTCAGAGCACTTTCAGTGAAATTCAACGCCAAATTAAAGTTCAGAATTTCTCCTACCAAAGCCACATTTACTACCTCTACTTTTGTGATAATCATGCTCTCACTTTTCTTGTTTTTTTTTAAACTTATTTATTTATTTTATTTTATCTTTGGCTGTGTTGGGTCTTTGCTGCTGCGCACGGGCTTTCTCTAGTTGCGGCAAGTGGGAGCTACTCTTCTTTGTGGTGCGTGGGCTTCTCATCGCGGTGGCTTCTCTTGTTGCGGAGCACAGGCTCTAGGTGTGTGGGCTTCAGTAGTTGTGGTGCACGGGCTCTAGAGTGCAGGCTCAGTAGCTGTGGTGCACGGGCTCAGTTGCTCCGCGGCATGTGGGATCTTCCCGGACCAGGGCTCGAACCCGTGTCGCCTGCATTGGCAGGCAAATTCTTAACCACTGCGTCACCAGGGAAGTTCGCCCTCACTTTATCTTTGTACCATCAAAGGTTTTATCCCTAACCTACAGGTTAAGTGTTGCCTGTTTTTGACTTTATCTAAATGAACCCTACTGCATGTAGTATGCTATAACTTGCTCCATATTCTCATACAGATATTTGTGAGGTTGACCCAAGAAAGTGTGTTGCTGCCAATAATTTTTTTCCACTGTATTCTATTTGTTTTTTGCCTATACCACATTTTTGTTCAAACTACTCTTGACATTTGAGTTGTTTCCGTTGTTTTTTCCATTACAAAAAAAACTATCAAATCATACAAAATTGCGTTTGCTTTATGCATATTAATTTTGTATCCAGCAACTTTACTAAAATCTCTTCTTAATTCTAGTAATTTATCTCTCAGTTTTTTACTATTCTATGTCTATTTATAAAATCCACAAATAATGGCATCTTTGCTTTTTTCCAATCCACATCTCCTTTATTTATTTTTATTACTAATACTGGACCTCTAGTACATGTTGAGCCTGCCAATCAGATTGTGGTTCAAATTCTCAGTTACAGCTTTTTACCCTTCTCAGCACAGCACTTATGTTCCAGAAAGTTGATTTTCCTTGTTATCTTCTGGGGTGTGAGGTAGGGAGGGCAGGTTTAATCCTGGCTCACCATTATACATTTAGCCATTTGATGTCCTAGTTTTATAGGGGAGACATGTCTTCCTATTAGACTCCTTATCTTGAACAAGTCTTGGGCTTTGTTTCCTGTTGCCATAACCAGTGGGGCCATGGAGAAACATGGTTAGGGAATAAGCCAGTTCCATTTCTCAACTTACCTTTCTGAGCTCTTGACTTAACTTAGATAATTGACCTGAAATTTTCTTACCTTATTATCAGTTCACTGATGCATTTAAGGAAATTTTATTAAATATATTTTATTAGAACTGTTTAGTTGTTTTTATTGGCAAGTCAGTCCAGACACCCAGCCTGCCATGTTAGCAGAAAAAAAGCAGATGAGTTGAAGAACTATGAAAACAAACTGGGCTGCTGATTCTTCAGACAGGATGCAAGAACTAGTTTAAGTGTACCCTTTGAAGTAAGGCCAGTTTTCTAAACAATTTTTAAATCCTTTCTCAAAAAGTAATGACAATGCCAAGATTATTTTCCTTTTCCAGTAAAAGCCATATACTACATATCCGACAGTAGGTAAAAATATCCAAAGAGTGCATTCATTGCACCCTGATGTCATTTCTCTTGGTGAAAACACTATTACGTTTTTTCCAGAAAAACTATCTCCGTGCCAACACATATTATGCCAGTCAGTTACACATCAAGTTTTGAACTCCAAACACCTACACAAAGTTCTTCATGATTAGCTCTCACTTCTCAGAAATAACACAGTAATGTTCCAGCGTTCCTGAGAGATCATAGTATTCTTTTACAGTCCGTTTGATGTACGTTTCCAAAATGCCAGACAGAAACACATAATGCCTTCAGAATTTGTGCCAAGTACACATAGCTGAGATTACTCAGATAAAGTCATATTAATCTTAAAGACATTTGCTATTTTTTTAGAATGACAAAAGGGCATTCATAAAATTTTATGTCTAATTTACTTTGTTTATTCTATGGGTGTGACCCTTAATTGTTTGTTTTGCTATTTAATTCAGTGTTTGCTGAACAAAATGACAGGCATTTTGAGTCCCACTTTCCTGCATCCAGCATAACTGAGGTTATCAGACTGGACTCGCATATTCAGAAGAGGAAAACAGTCACTAAAATAAGGAGGCAAGAACTCCTTTTTTGTATCCATAACGTCTGGCACTACCCCTGGTATGTGGGAGAAACTAAATATTTATGAAAGGAATAATAATGTTGAGGGATATTAAATAGAATTCCCCACTTGTGCCAGGAAGAAAATGACAGAGAAAGAAGACAGGCTCTGGGGTTCGATAGATCTGGGCTTGTATTTCAGCAACGTCAATCATTAACTTCCTGGCACTAACAAGTGAACATCAGTTTCCTAATCTGTAAGGAAGTGTATAATGCCTAATTCACAGGGCTGTGAATTGTGGGGATTAAGTGAGATGGCACATAAGCAAAGCAACTAGCATAGTTCCTGGCACAAAGTTGTCATTCAGTAAGTTATTTTCCTACTCTCAACCCACTTTTTCAAACACTGTTTAAAAATTATCTCGAGAGAACAACGACCGCTGCTGAGGGTGCAAGCGACGTGTGCACGCTGAGTAGGGGGAGAGGCCTGGCACGTACTGAAATGGGACTGAGAGTTGTCGGCTGGTTCTCAGCTCAAAGAAGATTCTACAGTCCTTATTGATCCTTTTTCTTGACGTTACCATTTTTTGAAGCAAAGTTAACCTAGTTTTCTAGTTTGAGCTTTCTTTTTAGCCATCTTTTTAAAAAATTTTTTTAAATCTATAAACTAGACAAGAGATAGTTCTACAATGTCCAAGTCATTCCAGCAGTCATCTCTTGGTAGCTACTCGCAGGGTCATGGGCGTGACCTGTCTGCAGCAGGAATAGGCCTTCTTGCTGCTGCTACCCAGTCTTTAAGTATGCCAGCATCTCTTGGAAGGATAAACCAGGGTACTGCACACCTTGCTACTTTGACGAATCTTGGAATGAGTTCTTCATTGAATTAACAAGGAGCTCATAGTGCACTCTCTTCTGCTAGTACTTCTTCCCATAATTTGAATTCTGTATTTAACATTGGAAGTAGAGGTCCCCTCCCTTTGTCTTCTCAGCACCGTGGAGATGCATACCAGACCAGTAACATTTTGGCCAGCTTTGGTCTGTCTGCTAGAGACTTAGATGAACTGAGTCGTTATCCAGAGGACAAGATTACTCCTGAGAACTTGCCCCAAATCCTTCTACAACTTGAAAGGAGGAGAACTGAAGAAGGCCCTACATTGAGTTATGGTAGAGATGGCAGATCTGCTACATGGGAGCCACCATACAGAGTACCTAGGGATGACTGGAAAGAAAAAAAGCACTTTAGAAGAGATAGTTTTGATGATCATGGTCCTAGTTTCAACCCAGTGCTTGATTATGACCATGGAAGTCATTAGCAAGAATCTGGTTATTATGACAGAATGGATTATGAAGATGACAGATTAAGAGATGGAGAAAGGTGTAGGGATGATTCTTTTTTTGGTGAGACCTCACGTAACTATCATAAATTTGACAGTGAGTATGAGAGAATGGGACATGGTCCTGGCCCCTTACAAGAGAGATCTCTCTTTGAGAAAAAGAGGGGCACTCCTCCAAGTAGCAATATAGACGACTTCCATGGACTCTTACCGAAGGGTTATCCCCATCTGTGCTCTATATGTGATTTGCCAGTTCATTCTAATAAGGAGTGGAGTCAACATATCAATGGAGCAAGTCACAGTTGTTGATGCCAGCTTCTTCTTGAAATCTACCCAGAATGGAACCCTAACAATGATACAGGACACATTATGGGTGATCCATTCATGTTGCAGTAATATACAAACCCAGCACCAGGAATTCTGGTACCTCCACCTCCCTCATTTCATCTTGGGGGACCAGCAGTTGGACCAAGAGGAAATCTAGGTGCTGGAAATGGAAACCTGCAAGGACCAAGACACATGCAAAAGGGCAGAGTGGGAACTAGCCGAGTTGTTCACATCATGGATTTCTGGCAAGGGAAAAACTTGAGATATCAACTATTACAGCTGGTGGAACCATTTGGAGTTATTCAAATCATCTGATTCTAAATAAAATTAATGAGGCATTTATTGAAATGGCAACCACAGAAGATGCTCAGGCTGCAGTGGATTATTATACAGCTACACCAGCATTAGTATTTGGCAAGCCAGTGAGAGTTCATTTATCCTAGAAGTATAAAAGAATAAAGGCCTTTATTGAGATGGAGACCAGAGAAGATGCAATGGCAATGGTTGACCACTGTTTGAAAAAGGCCCTTTGGTTTCAAGGGAGATGTGTAAAAGTTGACCTGTCTGAAAAATACAAAACATTGGTACTTAGGATTCCCAACAGAGGCATTGACTTACTGAAAAAAGATAAATCCCAGAGAAGATCTTACTCTCCAGATGGCAAAGAATCTCCAAGTGATAAGAAATCCAAAACTGATGGTTCCCAGAAGACTGAAAGTACAACTGAAGGTAAAGAACGAGAAGAGAAGTCAGGTGAAGATGGTGAAAAAGATACAAAGGATGACCAGGCAGAACAAGAACCTAACATACTTCTTGAATCTGAAGATGAGCTACTTGTAGATGAAGAAGCAGCAGCAGCACTGCTAGAAAGTGGCAGTTCAGTGGGAGATGAGAAAGATCTTGCTAATTTAGGGGATGTGGCATCTGATGGGAAAAAGGAAACTTCAGACAAAGCTGTGTGAAAAAAGATGCAAATGCGAGTGCTTCAGCAACTGCGAAGAAAAAGCTTAAAAAGGTGGACAAGATTGAGGAACTTGACCAAGAAAATGAAGCAGCGTTGGAAAACAGAATTAAAAATTAGGAAAATACAGAACCAGGTGCTGAATCTGCTGAGAATGCTGATGATCCCAACAAAGATACAACTGAAAACGCAGATGGCCACAGTGATGAAAACAAGGAGGACTATACAATCGCAGATGAGTACGGAATTGGACCATATCAGCCCAATGTTCCTGTTGAAATTTCTGAGTAAATTGGCAGAAGAACACAGGCAGAAGAAGGAAGCTTAAGATGTGCAAGAAGCTTAATGATTTCAAAGAAAATAATGGTTCTTTGTTTTTAAATGTTAACCTTTTTAAAATACAATACAGATAGAAGCAAACTATTGTACTCTTTTGTTATAGTGGAAAAATAATAGACGTCTGTTCAAGTGTTAAGTGTTATAGCAAAAATACATATACGGTTAAGTTAATGAAGAATTGTTTTTGTTTTATCAAAATGGTAACAGACAGAAATACTTTGTAGAGACTGACTTCATATGCTACTTAAGACACTTGCACCACTAAGAAAGATACATAGAAACATTCAGAGAAATGAAATTTAGTAGTTCCAAGCTTCAAAGAAATGTCAAAACTTTTGATTCCATTCAATAAAGAACAAAACCAACTGTATTTTTATTACTTTCATTTGAAACGTTTCACATTTTAATCTGAGCCTTGCAGACTTTTCATTTGGAGTCTGAAGCATTTTTGGTTTTGTTTCATTTTTTGAGAACTTCATTAATGTGAGATTGGTAATTAAAATGAAGGTGCAGTTTTCTTTTAATGTCATGCTGTAGTTTAGGTAATAAGAAATATTAAGTAATTGGCTTTAGATTTTGTAATTTTTTCCCTAAGTTCCTGCTAGATTTCATATTCTAGTAGTCAACATATTTTTCAGTGAAATGTAAAAATATTCCCATTCTCTTTGACCAGTATTAATTTCTTGAGATCTTATTGCTTGTCACTTGAATCCTGTAGCTGTCATACATCTGGTATAAGCAACATTTGATTTTTGAAGTGTGTAGACCATCTCTTCATATTTTCAAGATGTAATTTTACATTTCTGCATTTTAAAAAAGTTTGGCCGTAATCTTAGACGCATGCTTCTAATTCATATACTTGCATATGTGACCTTTGTGAATAGAAATTTGCATGTATAATCTGTGTCCACTTGTAACTTTCTGGTTATATACTGCTTATATCTGTGGATTCAAGTTCTGAAGTGAGTACCAATAAAAAAAAAAAAACAAAAAAAAACCTAGGCCATGTTCATTGGTTATACATGTTTGAAATGTTAACCAATATATTTGTCAGTTGTGGTTTTTATTCACTGTTACACTTTTTTGCATGCTTTAACAAATTATTATATTTTTAATCTAGAGTGTTCCAAAGACTGCTACTAAAGATCTGAGTTTAAAAAAAAAATTATCTCTTTTACCATTTGGTATTGAATACGTTGCCTGTATCTGATTTCCATCATGGTGCTTCTTCTTTATAATAGCACTACTCTTACAGTGCATTATGCCTTGTCTAGTTTCTGGCCAAATGGCAAAGGATTATTTTTAAAAAGAAGGAGCACTGTGAACAAAACTCCCATTTTTTCCCACTGATTTCATCCCTGATCATGGCTTCTTCAATGAACAGTATGCACAGTTTTCAAACTATTTCATGTCTGTGTCCCTCGGTTCAAATTCTAAACACTGACACTGAATGATTAGGTCTATATACAAATTGTCTACCCATCATGGAATCACACAGTACAAACGTGACCACCCAAACCCATCACTTTAGCAAGGGCTCTGAGAGGGGTACAGTTTCAAAGAAGTGGCTGCTGTTGGAAAGTTATATAGACATACCTAGTTCACCTCATCTGATCCCATGCTCACCAAATTATCGTTTATTAATTTGGTTTACCTTGAAGCTTGCCTATTGAGGAAACATGCACTGGCATTTGGGAGTTATATTTCTCTTTGTAAATTAATAAATTGAATTCAGCAATATAAGCAAAAGGAGAGAAGATAAACATAGAGGATCCATCTACAAAAGGAAAATAGAAAAAAATACTTATGGGGAAGTAAGGAAAAGGGAGAACTAGAAAATTACTTGACTTTCTGTTCCTGAGGTTTGGCTTCTCATTCTGAACTTTCCATGAGATTCCCCTGTAGCCTGCAGATATATCACATTTTTGCTTGATCTACTTTGAGTGAGCTTTTGGTTTTTCAACTGTGGCCCATTGACAAAAATATTTTAAATCTTAGAAGCCTGAAACACTGCGTCAGACCTTATTGTCACACTGCAGTAAATTCTCCAAGGTAGTGCAGGCCTGTGAGGTTTCTTGGCAATCAGCCAACTGTAGCTCCCCTTCCTTGACTCAATAATATTTATTGATTTGCTTATTTGAACAAATTATCTCTAAGATAAAGTCTACAGTAATATATTTACTTGTACAAAGAAAATCATATAAGCCCTGAAGATTTTAATTAGCAATAAAATATGAAATGTTGTCACTGAGTTTTGCTTCCTCAACCAATTTTTTTTTTTAATCCAAGAAGTGATAGCAAGAAGGACATGAGAGTGGTATGAATAATATTATAAACCTAGCACTTTTACATTTTACAGATTACAAAGATAGTGATAGAATCCAAAATCTCCATATCTTTAATATATGTAATAGGTGTCACATTGGCTTCCTGTGTAGTTTTGTCTGAATCATGTTTAGGCCTTACTTCAACTCTCGAGACATAGAATACAACAATGGTCATTGATACTCATCACCACTTCAATTGCTTGCAGTAGACATAAGGAAAAGGCTAGCGTAGTATTATAAGTATTTGCATTCAAGTAGCTACAAGCCATGGCATGTGGAAAGAAAAAAGTGCTTTTAAGACACATAAAATACAATGTTATCCACTTACTAACTAAAGAATCAAGAACCCCAAAAAGGCAATTAAAAAAAAATAAAATAACTGAACTCACTGGGTTCAAATGTTAGAATAAAAGAAGAAAAATAAAGAAGAAAAGCATAAGGTAAAAGAAAATTTATTCCCTCAAATTTAATCATAGTAAATGCAAACTTACACTGTTTACACACCAAGTTAGTAAACCAATGAAAAAAAGCAGATTTTATATGTTCTTCTGTTGCTTGCTAATTAGCCTATGCCTACCAAAAATCTGGTCCTACTTTTTGATATCAAGACAGAGCTTCCTCAGGGCAAATTTGTTAGGGCTAGTGATTTCTTTTTCAGTAGCACTAAATAGACTTAAAGGAAGGAATAGAATCCCAGTGAAGAAAATACCCTGCCATCAGCTACTTCACATTTCAGAACAGAGCAGACAACCTCAGGGACCTGTGGGTAAACGGTAAATGACAACCAAGATTCTGCCCATTATTAATTCAGTATCTTGCTGTTTGCTTTTCTGTATAAACAAAACACATAATTAGTCTTGGCAGTTGAGAACCACAATTGCCTCTCACTATGTTGAACTCTTTGCTTCCCTTTTATTTATTTAGTTATTTATTAAAAATATTTATTTATTTAGGCTGCGCTGGGTCTTCATTGCGGCACGCAGGATCTTCCTTGCGGCATGCAGGATCTCTGCAGACTTCTTAGTTGCAGCATGTGAACTCTGAGTTGCGGCATGCATGTGAGATCTAGTTCCCTGACCAGGAATCAAACCCGGGCCACCTGCATTGGGAGCACCCACAGAACCACCAGGCAAGTCCTTGCTTCCCTTTCCTTTAAGTATTACAGAAGAATAATTTCATATGGGTGTAAAAAGCAGCCAATAGAAGAGAAGCATAAAAATGACTATTAAATTGTATCCTGGTGTATTGTCACTCCTGTGGTAATGACCATAATTTATGACACAACTTTATATTCTGCATATATCTTCAGAAGCTACTAAATGTGACTAACAGTAATTAAGAATAGCCCTGTGGAATAAGTCTTAAAACATTATCTGACAACTTGGCTAAGGGTGACAGAATTTTCTCTAAATAGCTCAGATTTTATAATAGTACTTAAATGAGAACTTATCCTCTCATGCAGCAACAGTTTTGTTTTGCCTTTTTAATGTATTTATTTATTTATTTATTTTTGGCTGCGTTGGGTCTTCGTTGCTGCGTGCAGGCTTTCTCTAGTTGCGGCGAGCAGGGGCTACTCTTCATTGTGGTGCACGGGCTTCTCATTGCTGTGGCTTGTCTTTGTTGCAGTGCACGGGCTCTAGGCACATGGGCTTCAGTAGTTGTGACTCGCAGACTCAGTAGTTGTGGCTTGCGGGCTCTAGAGCGCAGGCTCAGTAGTTGTGCACGGGCTTAGTTGCTCCGCGGCATGTGGGATCTTCCCGGACCAGGGCTCAAACCCGTGTCCCCCGCATTGGCAGGCGGATTCTTAACCACTGCACCACCAGGGAAGTCCATTGTTTTGTTTTCTGGACTAACTTTTCTCATAGTTAAACATAAAGCACTACTTATACTCACTATGAAAAACTGTTAATATGTAGTTGTGGTGGAGATAATAAGTTATACAGGGAAGAATTGAATGATTTATTTTTTCCCAAAGGTCTAATCCTTAGATCTACTTTAAACTGTTGTCTAAGGCAAAAAGTCAAGACAAATAATTCATTTTGATACCTAGCTGGTAAAGCTTTGAATAAAAGTTTGATAATCTGCAGCAAAATAGTCAGATACTAGGCTGAGGTTCAGAAACTCTTGCTATTGATTGTGTTCATTTTTATTTTAGAGGACCAATGTATTTCAGAAAAATGCTCCCTTGTGGTAGAGAATAACAACATGCTCATAACTTTCTTCTAAATATTCAAAGGTATGCTCAGAGAAACCTGTATTTTTGACCCTTCAATAAGTTGTTTGTAAATATGAATCAAAAGAAGTGTCAGTCTCATGCCTAGCATAAAATCCCTAGCTTTTTTACATGAACAATATTTTCAACTATTGATTTATCTTCATTTAAACCTCAAACATTTTTCAAATGACTACACAGTCTGTAACATAATATAATACCTCAAAACTTATTCCTAATCTAAAAACTCATTTTGGGATGTGTTTAGGCAATAATATAAAGCAATCAAACATTTTATCACTTGGTAATAACATTGTATCAAATTATCCACTCCTGATTATACTTTCTCATGATGAAATGAGGTATCAGAATAAGCTGTGTCAGAGAAACTGGAAAGTAAATAAGATTTACTGAACTGGGTACTGGTCAGTATTGCTATTCTGACCCTCCCTTTCTCTTTCACTTTCCAATAGAATGTTTCAAAGTAGCAGAAATTCTTTCTTACTGAATTTTAAAAAATCACCTGATTGATAAGGCATTAAGTTCTCCATTCTCTCATTTTTGTTTAAACAAAATAAGGAATAAAATGATCAGAGATTCAAAAACTGATACAAAGATTCAAAAAGGGTAGCTCAACTAAATATTCTGATGAAACAGCATTTTAATATTATTTTTGTCAACTTTTGGAAATAAAGGACACTATCCAAAACACATGCTTAATTATACTTACCACTAATATGTTAACTATTTTAAGGTGTAAAATATCATTATTTTTTGACTAGGATCAATTGATCTTCATTTTCTTTCTGAAAGTAGAGCTTAGTCTTACTAAGCCTGCCATATGTCTAAAGAATCCACAATTTGTAATTACAGTTATTTTTTCATATTTATTTTGCCAGTTGAATAATAAGCATAATTGAGGACTGGATAATTAATATATATATAAGTATATGTCTATATTAATTATCATTTATTCTGATTTTTTTCCTGTTTTACAACTCCATTTGCTGCAGAAAAAAAAAATAGTAGGATATTTTCATATCCTCTTTCTTTCCCTGCCCACTAAAAATATTTCTCTTTTGCCTGTTAAATTCCTGGGTCTTAGGCAGTCAGGTTACCAGGCAAGGGAAGAATTGAAAGGAGTCAGAGCCAGTTGGATTGCTTTAAATTGGAGATGACAAAGAGTTGCAAAAGAAAATTATGGAAAAGAAGAAAAAATAAAGGAAAGGAGGGCAAGAAAAGTAAAGATCAATACTGACTGGCTTTAGGGGATGTTTGAAGCATTGCGGATGGAAGTTTAGGTTGATCTTGTCTACCTTGTGGGGCAGGACTCTAAAAGATAGGTGAAAAAGAGGATTCAAAGAACTTTGTTATATGTTATGACTGAAACTCCTCTTTGGTGGTTTTTTAGGGGGGATTACATTGGTCAATTAAGTTGCTTTTTAAATTTTTAGGAATGTTGTATTATGTTTTTCATTTGTGTGTTAGTTTTCCAATTACACACCATGTTCAGGTTGATTTCAGAGTGAGAACAATAAGGTCCAGCTTTATATGGGTGATAACATAGATTATGGATTATTGTTCTATGAGGTGGTAGATATTTAATTTATAATTTCAAAGCAAATTAGTCTTATTTTTCATTTTCTTCCAAGTTTTATTGTAAGCCCTAACATAATAATCCAGATGATTAAGAAACTGATATATTCAGTATCTTCTATTGGTTACAAGTACTGAATAGTTCACACAAATTAAAACAGATTGTGGCATTGTAAGACCACAATAACGCATAACTAACATTATTGAATATTTATTCCGTGCCTGGCTTTATTCAAACCATCTCACACACATTAATTAATTTGACATGCTCACTACAACTCCATGATGTAGAATTGTGTTTTTCCCTGTTTTTCCAAAGAGCAAACTGAGGCAGGAAAAAGATAAATAACATGCTCAAGGTCACACAATACCAGCTGGTAGATAATGGTGCTATATTCAAAACCATATAGTCAGGTTTCAGAGCCTGCCTTCTTAACCTCTAGATTATACCATCTCTTTAATCAAGGCTTATATTTAATCTCTAAACGATAAAACATTATATTACTGGTACTTACCCAAATAGAAAAACATATTAAGGCATTTAATAATTAATAACAAAACATATGAAAGAAAATCAATTTTCACAGTATGAATTGTAAAACAATCCTATTCTCAATAATACAAATAATATATTTGTACTGTATTTTGTTTATGTTCTACCCAATCCATCTACTCACCTTGCTTTCTGGCTAGAGCTGTCATTATTACAACTACTGAGTATTGCACACATAAATCTTGCTGCAATTTATTTGAGAAAAAATAGAAAAATCACTTTTTTCTACATTTTCTCTTAAGTGAGGAAAAGCATAGTGTGTCAGGGTGTTTCAGACTTATAAAGGAAAAATTTGGACAAGGGCGTCTAAGAACATGTAATTTCTACTCACATATGCTACAAAACAATGGAGGCTGTCTGCAGAGAGTAATGATAAATAGATTGATGGAGAAATAATTATATATTGTATACTGTAAATTATTTAATATATACCATATATATTTGACAACACTAATAGATATGTCATATTGTTGAATCAGATTGATAGATAATTATATGTTATATACTGTAACTTATTTAATATATATGATATGTATTTGGCAAAACTAATAGATATAAATCCTATTGTTGAATCTCGTTGCTTCCTGAGAAAGTTTTATCAGATTTATCCATTGTTGCTCTAGGGGCATAATAGGGCTGATGGGTGTGAACCCTAGGGACACAGACATATCCATTAAAGTTCATGGTCACCTTAAAAAGTAATGCATGGGAAATGGTCCCAGCAAGGCACTAGAAGGGTCAATCTATGAAGAAATCTATCCAATGATCACCATGTAACAATCATGATGGGGTAGCTATGGAGCAACATTTCCTTCACCATCTCAATAAATAATTCTCCTGAGGATGACCTATACTGAGGCTTTAACAGGATCATCCTCCGTAGTTGAAAGAAAATTGCCACTTCTATAGGAAATTGCCTAGAAAACAACTTTCTCATAGAACAACAACCTAAGTCACTTCAAAATGTAGTACTTAAGGGACTGTTTTGAGAATGGTGAGAACATTACTAGCATTCTAAGAGGGTGTTCCCAGAATCACCTAGACTAGACTGATTTCTAAACCATCCTATTGTGTTTTTCCAAAGGACTCCTTAAATGTGGAATTTAAAACCCAAGAACTTTTCATTGTGTGGATGAGTTCATCCACAAAGGTATTTAGTTGACTCTGAAAATATTTTGTAACTTTTTGTGTGTGTATGAGTGATCTTTTTAGTGCAAAGAGATGAATGTCTTACGGGAGACCCTCAGAAAAATCTCATTTGCAGAACTTGAAATATCTGCTACCACCAGGTAATGATTTCTTTCCTCCACATGGGATGTAGGTGAACTTAAGGAACCATGATTTTTGTCTATTGTTCTTACTCAGAGAAGTATCAATATCTATGGCCCTTTCCTAGAAAATAGGCTGCTATCTCTGCTAGGAAAGAGAATTTCTTGCAGTGTGTAAATCCTCAGCTCATAACAACTTGGTTTAGGTATCAGTCTTGTTTTTTCTGTTTCTGTGAAGGGTAAGGAGAAACTTGCTCTTAGTGCCCCAAATGAGGTGTGAGGATTATGAGTGGGTCTAACCACGGGCCCACAATTTCTTCCCTGAGGAAAGTAATAAAAGGGCTTGGAACACCTTCACGCCTTCTGACATTAACCCAATCCTGCTGGTAGAAGCTCCACTGTAGGTGTTCGGCATGTCGTTTGTCATTCACTCCCACCTCTGAGACTCCAAACCATCTGGAAAATTAAAGAATCCCACTTCAGGCAAAGGGCAGGAACAGTATAAGAGAGGGTGAGGGGAAAATGTGCTGACCTGAGAACTTGGCAAGTATGTGGAGTTTGTAAAACTAAAGGCAAAAAAAAATGTACATGAGCAATTCACTCTAGTTGATAAAGTTTTTTCTCCACAGTGGTATAGGTTAACAGTTTTAATACTGCTATCCATTATGTTGGAATTGAAAAATTAAGTAAATAGATGGCAAGTGGTGAGAGCCAGTGTCTCACTGCTGGAGTGAGAGTTTACAGATAAGTAGAGGAGGCTAGAATGATCCATGTGGTAGTGGATTAAAGTTGGAGATATCAGTATGAACTCATGTTTAGCTTAATATAGATACAGATGGTTACATATAGAAATATTTATTAGATATGTATATATTCACAGGTCAGTATACACATAGGTATTTCCTTGCTCTATCAGCTGAGAGGGCCTGGAAGCCATAACACCTCAAAAGCAAAGAGCACAACTAGCACTCAGATCTGGTTTCTAAGATCCTTCTCCAGTAAAAGGAACAAGAGATCGTTGGATAAATGGCTGATTCTAGGACTGGCTTAGGCAATAGACAACATGTACTGGATTATCTTGTAGTGTCAGAAAGTAAGGAAGTGCTCAAAATAAAACAAAAACCTGCAATGATGGGGGTATGTCAAAGGGACACAGAAGCCAACTAAAAGATATCCCAATGGCCAAAATTGGCACAATTTGAGCGATAAAATAGTGTTGGATTATAACACAGTATAAAATAAATGTCTGTGAGTTCATAATAACATAAACTAGTGATTGAATAAATAAATAAGTGGGGGAGAAGACACAAATCTCTCATGCATAGAATTCCAAATAATTTATGTAGATACTCTGCCCTCAAGGAGAGAGAGCATGACTCCCACTCAAGTGTGGGCTGTTCATAGTGACATCCTTCCAAAAATTACAGTATGGAAAGAGAGAAAGAAAAGAGTAACTTTACTGTGGAGAAACCTGACAGACACTGGCTCAACCAGGTTATCAAGGTCAACATCAGTAGTTTAAGTCATGTTAATGGTATGTACCCTTGATATGATGCAATGAAAACAGCACTTTAACTCTGTAGTCTTCCTCTCAAAACCCACAATATCCATCTAATAGTGAGAAAAATATCAGAAAAACCATAATTGAGGGACATTCTAAAAAATACCTAAGCAATACTTTTTAAAACTGTCAGGGTCATCAAAAACAAGTCTGAGAAACTGCCACAGCCAAGAAAAGCTTAAGAAAATATGACAACTAAATATAATGTGGTATCCTGAATGAGACCCTGGAACAATAAAAGGACATTTGGTAAAAACAAAGAAAATCTCAATGAAGACTTTACATATATATAGACTTTTGTTAATAGTAAAATATCAATATTGGTTCATTAATTGTAATAAATGTACCATACTAATGTAAGATGTTAATAATATGGGAAACTGGGTGAAAAGTATGTGGTAATTCTCTGTACTATCTTTGCAAATGTTTTGTAATTCTAAAACTCCTCTAAAAAATAAAGTTTATTAATCCAGCAATTCCACTCCTGAATATATATTCGAAAAAAACAAAAACATTAATTTGGAAAGATACATGCACCCCAGTGTTCATAGCAGCATTATTTACAATTGCCAAGATATGGAAGCAACCTAAGTGTCCATTAACAGAAGAATGGATAAAGAAGACATTGTGTGTGTGTGTGTGCATGTGTATACACACAATGGAATACTATTCAGTCATAAAAAAGAATGAAATTTTGCCATCTGCAACAACATGGATGGACTTGGAGTGTATTATGCTAAGTGAAATAAGTCAGACAGAGAAAGACAAATACTGTATGATATCACTTATATGTGGAATCTAAAAAATAAAACAAACTAGTGAATATAACTAAAAAGAAACAGACTCACAAATATAGAAAACAAACTAGTGGTTACTGGTGGGGAGAGGGAAGAGGGGAGGAGCAAGATAAGGGTAGAGGATTCGTACCTCTTAGGTACAAACTATTATGTATAAAATAAATAAGCTACAAGGATGTATTATACAATGCAAGGAATATAACCAGTATTTTGTAGTAACTATAAATGGAATATAACTTAAAAATTGTGAATCACTATGTTGCATACCTGTAACTTATGTAATATTGTACATCAACTGTACTTCAATTTTAAAAAATGAAAACAAAACTTTATTAGAAAAAAGTTCAAATCTCACTGTGTGTATCTTTTTGAATTTATGGTTCTTCTGCAAGTACTGGCAGCCTTCTCTGCTTTAACATATATTTAAATGCTCTTACCAAAATAACGTAAAATGTTAAACAACTTTTAATATAATATGTGACTCTTTAATGATGAAAGAATCACATACTCATTGTGACTGGGGAACTAACACAGAGATATATAAAGTTAATTATCACACTGCTCCTCTATTCTGCACTACTAACAGTCAAGTGTGTACCCTTCAGACCATTCTTCATGTCATAAAAACACATATATAGGTTTTTTTTTAATGAATCACATTATGTACATTACTCTGGAGTTTGAATTTATCACTGCATGTCACATCACACATGAGCATTCTCCCACATAAATATACAGTGTGAACTCTCTACATAATGCCACAAAATTCCATGTATGGGAATACTAGAGTTTATTCAGCTATGACTTTATGGATCCTATTCAGGTTGTTTTCAGTTTTTACCCTCTATAATTTAATAAATAGCTCTTACAGATATTCTGCTACACTCATGCTTTTATTTCTATAGAGTAGTTTCTCTGTGGTGTATAGGTATTGCTAATTTAAATAAATTTTCTAAGTTTACGTTCCAAAAAGTTGGGAATTAACATTCTAACTAACAATGTATGATAGTAACTCTTTCATTATACCCTCACCAAGCTAGATGTCTTTCTTTTAGAGTTTTACCAATTTGATGAATGAAAAATGCCATCTTGTTTGCTTTAATTTCCATTTCCTTGACTAATAGTGAGATTGAGTATCTTTTCATATATTTATTTATCATTTGGATTTCCTCTTAGTGGTTTTTCCATTCATCATCTGCCCATTCTTTATTTATTTATTTATTTTTGGCTGCGTTGGGTCTTTGTTGCTGCGTGTGGGCTTTTCTCTAGTTGCAGTGAGCAGGGGCTACTCTTCGTTGCGGTGCCCGGGCTTCTCATTGTGGGGGCTTCTCTTGTTGCGGAGCACAGCCTCTAGGCACACGGGCTTCAGTAGTTGCGGCACGTGGGCTCAGTAGTTGTGGCTTGCAGGCTCTAGAGCGCACGCTCAGTAGTTGTGGCACATGGGCTTAGTTGCTCCACGGCATGTGGAATCTTCCTGGGCCAGGGATCAAACCCATGTCCCCTGCATCTGCAGGTAGATTCTTAACCACTGCACCACCATGGAAGCCCCCCATTCTTTTTCTATTGGATTGTCTGTGTTTTTTCTTAACAAGTTTGGAGATATTTTTATTTAGGAGTGTTACCCCTCTATGTCATATATAACATGGGGTTAATAACATGGCTACTGCAAAACATTATTGTGAGAATTAAATGATTTAATATATATAAAGCACTTAGAACAGGGCCTGGTTCATGGCAAATGCTAGTTAAATGTTAGTTGCTATTATGATTACTACTATTACTATTTTCCCCCACAAACATACTTTATCTTTTAAACTTATTTGGGGGAGTTCCCTGATGGTCCAGTGGTTAGGACTCCACATTTCCACTGCAGGGGTCACAGGTTCCATTCCTGGTCCAGGAACTAAGATCCCACATGCTGCACAGTGCAGCCAAAATTTAAAAATAAAAATAAATTTAAAAAATAAACTTATTTGGGATATCATTTACTGTAAAACATGTTTTTAATTTTGAGTTAAAAAAATATGTCTACTTTTTCTTTGCATCATGCTTAGAAAGATTCTCCTGGCCACTTTGTATAAATTTTTTTCTATAATTTTGTCTAATACTTTTATTGTCTTTGTTTTAACATTTAGACTTTTAATCAAACTTTTTTTAAAATATTTATTTATTTATTTATTTTGGACTGTGCTGGGTCTTCGTTGTGGCATGTGGACTTCTTAGTTGAGGCATGTATACAGGATCTAGTTACTGATCATGGGTCAAACCCTGGCCCCCTGCATTGGGAGCATGGAGTCTTACCCACTAGACCACCAGGGAACTCCCTAGACCTTTAATCAATCTTGAATTTAGTTTTATATATGGGAAGAGAGGGAGGTCCTTTTTATTTTTTTTTAGATGGCTATAACCCATTATGTTAACATCATTTATTAAATAATCCTTTACACAATTAATTCATATACCACTATTATAATATGTTAATTTTCTGTATATCCTGTATCTATTTCTGAATGTTTTATCTACTACATATAATAGTTATTTCTTCTCATACCAATAGCTTACTGATTTGATTGCAGTGGCTTTATAGCAAAGTTTAATATCTAGTAAAGCAATTTCTCCATCATTGTTCTTTTTCCTATCTTTATTGTTTACTCCTGTCTATTTATTCTTCCATTTGAGTTTTAAATAAAACTATTCTTCTCATATGGAGAATTGTGGGTGAGGGAAGGATGCTTTCTGCATGCCTTTTAGGAGACTGTGGTGAACTTGAGTCCCATCACTCACAACAGCAGCTATCACCACACACTGTATTATCTGTAGTCTATTCTTCTTTCCCTGTCTCGGTCTCCATGCTACCACACTCCTACTTTCTGCCAAATAAATGCTTTGCCACTATGACCTTGTCGGAAGCTCTGCTTTGGGGAGAACACAAACTAAGATGCCTTTTCTTTTTTTTAAAATAAGAATAAAAATATGTCATAGGAGATTGGTTCAAGATGGCAGAGTACAAGGACGTGCTGTCACTCCCCCTTGCGAGAGCACCAGAATCACAACTAACTGCTGAACAGTCATCGAAAAGAAGACACTGGAACTCACGAAAAGAGATACCCCACATCCAAAGACAAAGCAGAAGCCGCAATGAGATGGTAGGAGGGGCGAAATCACAATAAAATCAAATCCCAAAATTGCTGGGTGGGTGACTCACAAACTGGAGAACACTTATACCACAGAAGTCCACCTACTGGAGTGAAGGTTCTGAGCCCAACGTCAGGCTTCCCAACCTGGGGGACCGGCAACAGGAGGAATTCCTAGAGAATCAGACTTTGAAGGCTTGAGGGATTTGATTGCAGGACTTCAACAGGACTGAGGGAAACAGAGACTCCACTCTTGGATGGCACACACAAAGTAGTGTGCACATCAGGACCCAGGGGAAGGAGCAGTGACCCCATAGGAGACTGAATCAGACCTACCTGCTAGTGTTGGAGGGTCTCCTGCAGAGGTGAGGGGTGGCTGTATCTCACCATGAGGACAAGGTCACTGGCAGCATAAGTTCTGGGAAGTGCTCCATGGCATTAGCCCTCCCAGAGTCCGCCATTAGCCCAACCAAAGAGCCAGGTAAGCTCCAGTGCTGGGTCACCTTAGATCAAACAACCAACAGGGAGGGAACCCAGCCCCACCCATCAGTAGACAAGCAGATTAAAGTTTTACTGAGCTCTGCCCACCAGAGCAACACCCAGCTCTACCTACCATCAGTCCCTCCCATCAGGAAGCTTGCACAAGCCTCTTAGATAGCCTCATCAACCAGAGGGCAGACAGCAAAAGCAGGAAGAGCTACAATTCTGCAGCCTGTGGAAGGAAAATCACATTCACAGAAAGATAGACAAAATGAAAAGGCAGAGGACTATGTACCAGATGAAGGAACATGATAAAACCCCAGAAAAACAACTAAATGAAGTGGAGATACGCAACCTTCCAGAAAAAGACTTCAGAATAATGATAGTGAAGATGTTCCAGGACCTCGGAAAAAGAAAGGAGGCAAAGGTCGAGAAGATGCAAGAAATGTTTAGCAGAGACCTAGAAGAATTAAAGAACAAACATCTAGAAGAATTAAAGAACAAAAAACACAGATGACTAATACAATAACTGAAATGAAAAATACACTAGAAGGAATCAATAGCAGAATAAATGAGGCAGAAAAACGGATAAGTGACCTGGAAGACAGAATGGTGGAATTCACTGCTGCAGAGCACAATAAAGAAAAAAGAATGAAAAGAAATGAAGACAGCCAAAGAGACCTCTGGGACAACATTAAATGCAACAACATTCGCATTATAGGGGTCCCAGAAAGAGAAGAGAGAGAAAGGACCCGAGAAAATATTTGAAGAGATTATAGTTGAAAACTTCCCTAACATGGGAAAGGAAATAGCCACCAGAGTCCAGGAGCCACAGAGAGTCCCAGGCAGCACAAACCCAAGGAGAAACACACCTATACACATAGTAATCAAATTGACAAAAATTGAAGACAAAGAAAAATTATTGAAAGCAACAGGGGAAAAACGACAAATAACATACAAGGGAACTCCCATAAGGTTAACAGCTGATTTCTGAGCAGAAACTCTACAAGCCAGAAGGGAGTGGCATGATATATTTAAAGTGATGAAAGGGAAGAAGCTACAACCAAGATTACTCTACCTGGCAAGGATCTCATTGAGTTTCAACGGAGAAATCAAAAGCTTTACAGAGAAGCAAAAGCTAAGCGAATTCAGCACCACCAAACCAGCTCTACAACAAATGCTAAAGGAACTTCTCTGAGTGGGAAACACCAGAGAAGAAAAAGACCTAAAAAACAAACCCATAACAATTAAAAAATGGTAATAGGAATATACATATAGATAATTGCCTTAAACGTGAATGGATTAAATGTTCCAACCAAAAGACACAGGCTCGCTGAATGGATACAAAAACAAGACCCATATATATGATGTCTAAAAGAGACCCACTTCACACCTAGGGACACATACAGACTGAAAGTGAGTGGATGGAAAAAGATATTCCATGCAAATGGAAAACAAAGGAAAGCTGGAGTAGCAATATTCATATCAGTTAAAATAGACGTTAAAATAAAGAATGTTACAAGAGACAAGGAGGGACACTACATAATGATCAAAGGATCAATCCAAGAAGATTATATAACAATTATAAATATATATGCACCAAACATAGGAGCACCTCAGTACATAAGGCTAACAGCTATAAAAGAGGAAATCGACAGTAACACAATAATAGTGGGGGACTTTAACACCTCACCTACACCAATGGACAGATCATCCAGACAGAAAATTAATAATGAAACACAAGCTTTAATGACACAATACATGAGATAGATTTAATTGATATTTATAGGACACTCCATCCGAAAACAACAGATTACAATTTCTTCTCAAGTGCACATGGAACATTCTCCAGGATAGATCACATCTTGGGTCACAAATCAAGCCTCGGTAAATTTAAGAAAATTGAAATCATATCAAACATCTTTTCCAACCACAATGCTATGAGATTAGAAATAAATTACAGGGAAAACAATATAAAAAACACAAACACATGGAGGCTAAACCATACATTACTAAATAACCAAGAGATCACTGAAGAAATCAAAGCGGAAATCAAAAAATACCTGGAGACAAATGCCAACAAAAACACGATGACCCAAAACCTATGGGATGCAGCAAGAGCAGTTCTAAGAGGGAAGTTTATAGCAATAAAATCCTACCTCAAGAAACAAGAAAAATCTCAAATAAAAAATCTAACCTTACACCTAAAGGAACTAGAGAAAGAAGAACAAACAAAACCCAAAGTTAGTAGAAAGAAAGAAATCATAAAGATCAGAGCAGAAATAAATGAAATAGAAACAAAGAAAACAATAGCAACGATCAATAAAACTAAAATAGCAAAAATCAATAAAACTTCTTCTTTTTCATTCCTTTTAGAAATGAAAAAGGAGAAGTTACAACAGACACCGCAGAAATACACAGCATCATCAGAGATAAGTACAAGCAACTCTATGCCAATAAAATGGACAACCTGGAAGAAATGGACAAATTCTTAGAAAGGCATAAACTTCCAAGACTGAACCAGGAAGAAATAGAAAATATGAACAGACCAATCACAAGTAAGGCAATTGAAACTGTGATTAAAAATTTTCCAACAAGCAAACACCCAGGACCAGATGGCTTCACAGGTGAATTCTATCAAACATTTAGAGAAGAGCTAACACCCATCCTTCTCAAACTCTTCCAAAATATAGCAGAGGGAGGAACACTCCCAAACTCATTCTACAAGGCCACCATCACCCTGATACCAAAACCAAACAAGAGATACTACAAAAAAAGAATATTATGGACCAATATCATGAATGAATATAGATGCAAAATTCCTCAACAAAATACGAGCAAACAGAATCCAGAAACACATTAAAAGGATCATACACCATGATCAAGTGGGATTTATCCCAAGGATGCAAGGATTCTTCAATATACACAAATCAATCAATGTGATACACCATATTAACAAATTGAAGAATAAAACCCATATGATCATCTCAATAGATGCAGAAAAAGCTTTTGACAATATTCAACACACATTTATGATAAAACTCTCCAGAATATGGGCATAGAGGGAAACTACCTCAACATAATAAAGGCCATATATGACAAACCCACAGCCAACATCGTTCTCAGTGGTGAAAAACTGAAACCATTTCCACAAAGATCAGAATAAGACAAGGAATAAGACAAGGTGGCCCACTCTCACCACTATTATTCAACATAGTTTTGGAAGTCCTAGCCACGGCAATCAGGGAAGAAAAATAAAAGGAATACAAATTGGAAAAGAAGAGGTAAAACTGTCACTGTTTGCAGAGGACATGATACCATACATAGAGAATCCTAAAGATGCCACCAGAAAACTACTAGAGCTAATCAATGAATTTGGTAAAGTTGCAGGATACAAAATTAATGCACAGAAATCTCTAGCATTCCTATACACTAACAGTGAAAGATCAGAAAGAGAAATTAAGGAAACAATCCCATTTACCATTGCAACAAAAAGAATAAAATACCTAAGAATAAACTTACCTAAGGAGGTAAAAGACCTGTACTCAGAGAACTATAAGACACTGATGAAAGAAATCAAAGATGACACAAACAGATGGAGAGATATACCATGTTCTTAGATTGGAAGACTCAATATTGTGAAAATGACTATACTACCCAAGGCAATCTGCAGATTCAATGCAATCCCTATCAAATTACCAGTGGCATTTTTTACACAAATAGAACAAAAAAAATCTTAAAATTTGTATGGAGACACAAAAGACCTTGAATAGCCAAAGCAGTCTTAAAGGAAGAAAACGGAGCTGGAGGAATCAGACTCCCTGACTTCAGACTATACTACAGAGCTACAGTAATCAAGACAATATGGTACTGGCATAAAAACAGAAATATAGATCAATGGAACAGGATAGAAAGCCCAGAGATAAACCCATGCACCTATGGTCAACTAATCTATGGCAAAGGAGGCAAGGATATACAATTGAGAAAAGACAGTCCCCTCAATAAGTGGTGCTGGGAAAACAGGACAGCTACATGTAAAAGAATGAAATTAGAACACTCCTTAACACCATACACAAAAATAAACTGAAAATGGATTAGAGACCTAAATGTAAGACTGGACACTATACAACTCTTAGAGGAAAACATAGGAAGCACACTCTGACATAAATAACAGCAAGATCTTTTTTGATCCACCTATAGAGTAATGGAAATAAAAACAAAAATAAACAAATGGGACCTAATGAAACTTAAAAGCTTTTGCAAAGCAAAGGAAACTACAGTCAAGACCAAAAGACAACCCTCAGAATAGGAGAAAGTATTTGCAAATGAATCAATGGACAAAGGATTAATCTCCAAAATATATAAATAGTTCATGCAGCTCCATATTAAAATAACAAACAACCCAATCCAAAAATGGGCAGAAAACCTAAATAGACATTCCTCCAAAGAAGACATACAGATAGCCAAAAAGCACATGAAAAGCTGCTCAACATCACTAATTATTAGAGAAATGCAAATCACAACTACAATGAGGTATCACCTCACACCAGTTAGAACTGGCATCATCAGGAAATCTACAAACAACAAATGCTGGAAAGGGTGTGGAGAAAAGGGAACCCTCCTGCACTGTTGGTGGGAATGTAAATTGATACAGCCAGTATGGAGAACAGTATGGAGGTTCCTTAAAAAACTAAAAATAAAATTACCATATGACACAGCAATCCCACTGCTGGACATATCCCCAGAGAAAACCATAATTCAAAAAGTCACGTGGATCCCAATGTTCATTGCAGCACTATTTGCAATAGCCAAGTCATGGAAGCAACCTAAATGCCCATCGACAGTGGAATGGGTAAAGAAGATGTGGTACATATACAATGGAATATTACTCAGCCATAAAAAGGAATGAAATTGGGTCATTTGTAGAGACGTGGATGGTTGTAGAGATGTGGATGGATCTAGAGACTGTCATACAGAGTGAAGCAAGTCAGAAAGAGAAAAACAAATATCGTATATTAATGCATATATGTGGAACCTAGAAAAATGGTACAGATGAACTGGTTTTCAGGGCAGAAATAAAGATAGAGATGTAGAGAACAAACGTATGGACACCAAGGGGGGAAAGTGGCAGGGGGGGGGTGGTGGTGGTGGGATGAATTGGGAGATTGGGATTGACATGTATACACTAATATGTAGAAAATAGATAACTACTAAGAACCTGCTGTATAAAAATAAAATAAAATTCAAAACTTCAAAAAAAAATTATATCATAACTTTAATTTATCCCCTTAGAGCAGCTTTATCTGCTCCCCATGGGGTTGGTAGGAAGTGTATTCTGTTTCTATGAATTGGTGATTGGTAATTTGGGTTCCTTTTTATCAAATGGATACTTTGGTGAGTTTCATTGATTTAAAGGTAACTATGCTTTTTACCATTATAATTAGAGAACATGGTCTATAAAAATCTCTACTTTTAGAATATATTTTATCTTCTTTTTTGACGAAGTATATGATCAATTTTTACCAATTTTCCATATTGTAAGAAAAGAATATACAGTCCCTGTTGAGACTAAGGTTCTATGTATAAATTTATTGACACAAGCTTTTTATTTATATTATTTAAATAGTCTATATCCATCTTGTTCTGTCAAATAACTCAACTTTAAAAATTAAATTCTTGTTATTTCCAGATTTTGCTCCTTAAATTTCACTGATAATATTATTTACTGCATGCATTTTTGTTTGCTTTATCATTCCACAGTTTATAATCTTTTGGCCTAAAATTTTCATTTGGTCTTGTTTTAATTTTGCCACATCTCCTTTCTGTTGGTTTTTCATTTGCCTGTTACAATTTTGCAGGCAGTTTCTTTATTTTTAACTTTCCCCCTCCACTTTGTTTGAAATATATTTAGCTAGATTTTTTTTCAGCCAAGCTTATAATTCCTTGGCTTTTAATTGTGAGAACCAATAGTTCACATAAGTTTTAACTAATCATTTTTTATTACTTTATTTTATATTCATTATTTAATGTATTTTTTTTTTAATGGAAGACTGTAACAAGGAAGAGCCAGTTTTGACTCCATGTTGGATCTGTTTCTTTGACTTTAACCTTTGCTTTTCATTGGTTTTATTATTATAATCATACATAATGGCCTGTGTCAGGGAACTCTGCCCCTCTGCCTGAATGTTAAATTAAAGTGCCTTTGTTCAGCTCACAGGCAGACAATCTGACCCTGCCCACCTGTGAATGGTTGCAGAAAAGAAGAAATTAACACTTCCCCTCTCCAATGCTGGCCAAGCCAGGCAAAACTAATGGCCTTTTTTTTAAATAGATCTTTATTGGAGTATGACTGCTTCATAATACTGTGTTAGTTTCTGTTGCATAACAAAGCGAATCAGCCATATGCATACACATGTCCCCATATGCCCTCCCTCTTGAGCCTCCCTATCCCATCCCTCTAGGTCAATGCAAAGCACAGAGCCGATCTCCCTGTGCTACGCTGCTGCTTCCCACCAGCCAACTATTTTAAATTCGGTAGTGTATATATGTCGATGCTACTCTCACTTCGCCCCAGCTTCCCCCTCCCACCCCATGTCCTCAAGTCCATTCTCTATGTCTAACTCTGTATTCCTGCCCTGCACTAGGTTCATCACTACCTTTTTCTTTTTTTTAGATTCCATATATATGTGTTAGCATACAATATTTGTTTTTCTCTTTCTGACTTACTTCACTCTGTATGACAGACTCTAGGTCCATCCACCTCACTAAATAACTCAACTTCGTTCCTTTTGATGGCTGAATAATATTTCGTTGTATATATGTGCCATATCTTTATCCATTCCTCTGTCGATGGACATTTAGGTTGGTTCCATGTCCTGGCTATTGTAAATAGTGCTTCAATGAACATTGTGGTAAATTTCTCTTTTTGAATTATGGTTTTCTCAGGGTATATGCCCAGTAGTCGATTGCTGGGTCATATGGTAGTTCTATTTATAGTTTTTTAAGGAACCTCCATACTGTTTTCTATAGTGGTTGTATTAATTTACATTCCCACCAACAGTGCAGGAGGGTTCCCTTTTCACCACACACTTTCCAGCATTTATTGTTTCCAGATTTTTTGATGATGGCCATTCTGACTGGCGTGAGGTGATACCTCATTGTAGTTTTGATTTGCATTTCTCTAATAATTAGTGATGTTGAGCATCTTTTCATGTGCCTCTTGGCCATCTGTATGTCTTTCTTGGTGAAATGTCCATTTAGGTCTTCTGCCCATTTTTTAATTGGATTGTTTGTTTCTTTGATATTGAGCTCCATGAGCTGTTTGTGTATTTTGGAGATTAATCCTTTGTCTGTTGTTTCATTTGCAAATATTTTCTCCCATTCTGAGGGTTGTCTTTTTGTCTTGTTTATGGTTTCCTTTGCTGTGCAAAAGCTTTTAAGTGTCATTAAGTCCCATTTGTTTTTTTTTTTTTGTTTTGTTTTTATTTCTGTTACTCTAGGAGGTGGGTCAAAAAGGATCTTGCTGTGGTTTATGTCAAATATTGTTATTCCTGTATTTTCCTCTAAGAGTTTTATAGTGTCTGGTCTTACATTTAAGTCTTTAAACCATTTGGAGTTTATTTTTGTGTATGGTGCTAGATAGTGTTCTAATTTCATTCTTTTACATGTAGCTGTCCAGTTTTCCCAGCACCACTTATTGAAGAGGCTGTCTTTTCTCCATTGTATGTTCTTGCTTCCTTTGTCATAAATTAGGTGCCCATATGTGTGTGGGTTTATCTCTGGGCATTCTATCCTGTACCATTGATCTATAGTTCTGTTTTTCTGCCAGTACCATACTGTCTTGATTACTGTAGCTTTGTGGTATATTTTGAAGTCGTAAGCCTGATTCCTCCAACTCCGTTTTTCTTTCTGAAAATTGCTTTGGCTATTTGGGGTCTTTTGTGTTTCCATATGAATTGTTAAGATTTTTTGTTCTAATTCTGTGAAGAATGCCATTGGTAGCTTGATAGGGATTGCATTAAATCTGTAGATTGCTTTGGGTAGTATAGTCATTTTCACAATATTGAATCTTGCAATCCAAGAACATG